>NC_052080.1:10232325-11612267 GCF_015852505.1 Tachyglossus aculeatus
CTGGCTCTAGGTTGTAAGCTTGTGGTGGGCAGGGAATGTGTCTGCTTATTGTTGTTTTTTCCTCTCCCAAGTGCTTAGTACAGTGCTCTGCACACAGTAAGCACTCGCTAAATATGACTGAATGAATAACAGCTTGGGAGAGTACAGTACAGCAGAGTTGGCAGACACATTCCCTGCCCATGATGAGCTTACAGTCTAGAGTGTGAGAGGAGCATTAGTATTAGTGAATAATTCATAACATATAATTTATAGATAAGTACATAAATGCTTTGGGGTTGAAGGTGAGGTGACTATCAATTACTCATGTCGATAGTATTAATCAAGGACGTTTATTGAGCATGTACCTTTTGGAGAGCACTGAACTAAGTGCTTGGGAGATTTAGTGAACACAATCCCTGCTCTCCAGAAGATTCCAGCGTGATGGGGGAGAGAGACACTAAAATGAATTAGAAATAGGGGGAAGCAACAGAGTTTAAAGCTGTGTCCACAGTAAGCACTCCAAAAATACTAATGATTGATTGATTTGCACTCAAGTACCGTGGGAGATGATTTCCTAAGTATTCAGGGAGTGAGGCTCTAGGCTGTAAGCTCATTGTGAGCAGGGAACGAGTCTGATGCCTCTGTTATATTTTACTCTCTCAAATGCCTTCATACCATGCTGTGCACACAATAAGCATTCAAATATGATTGCTAATGTATGTGTGATGCAGTTCATGGGTGGGAGATGAGAGGTCAGTAAGGGAAGGCTTCTGAGAGGAAATGTGATTTTTTTTTTTAAAAGGACTTGGAAGGCCGGGGAGAGTCATGGCCTATTAGCTATGAAGGGAAGACATTTTCAGGCAGGAGCAAGGGGGTTGATGCAGAGAGAAATGAGCGAGGCGCAGTGAATAGGTTGGTGTTGGAGGAGTAAAGTGTGCAAGCTTTGTTATAGTGGGAGAGAAACGAGGCTAAATGAATGTGGAGAGAGCTGATTGCCTTAGAATATCCTGACTGATTGAGCAGGAGAGGAGGAAAGTTTGGGAAGGGGTCATTTATGAAGAACACTTTCCAGACCCCTGGTTGGGTTCCTGGCCTTCTCCAGTGCCGCCCCCTTCTTGGTCAGTTATGTTCTCTGAAAGACCTACATCCTCATGGGATCTGAGAAAACAGCTTCTCCACTCAGCAAGTGAAGTTCCAAGTTATACTGAACAAGAACTGTCTGGTTTCTGGGTTAGATGAATATATCTGAAGATTGCTATCTTAAGTTTCACAAACAGTAACTCCTGCCTTGTGAGAAATTGAGCTTATCTTTTTTGAAAGATTTTAACTGGGTAATGGAAATTTGGGCATCAAAAACCCAGTAGCAGATCAGAAACCATTAGCAACCAGGCAGAGCAAGTACAGCTTGAGTTTCTGTTGTCTAAAAAGAAGGGGAACCATTACCTCAGGGGAACTGAAAGTGTCTGAATCGCGTCTACTTGTCTGTTGTACTCTCCCAAGTGCTTAGTACATTGCTCTGAACAGAGTAAACATTCAATTAATAGAAGCAGCATCACCTCATGGAAAGAGCACAGGCTGGGGAGTCAGAGGACGAATTCCAGTTCCAACACTTGTCTACTTTGTGACTTTGGGCAAAGTCACTTAACTTTTCTGTGCCTGTCACCTCATCTGGAAAATGGGGATTAAGGTTATGAGCACTTATGTGGACAGGGACTGTGTCCAACCTGATTATCTTGTATCTACCCCATTGCTTAGTACAGTGCCTGGCACATAGTAAGTTCTCAACAAAGACCATAAAAAGTTAATAGCATTGCTTAATTTTCCCCAGTGTAGATGCACTTGTAGCCAAAGATCTTTGACAAAGATGGTGTCCCTAGGGGAGTAGGTCCTAGGTCCTTTGTCAGTCCCTACCCAAGCTTTTCAAAAATAAATACTCGGGTGAACTTTCTTGCACTTTGCTTGGGTTTTATTTTCTCATCATTATGGCTTAGTGCAGTGTTTATATGTGAAGAGATAGGATTGTGATGCCCCCAGTACTGGACTACAATCTAACTGAATTAAGGAGGAGCACACATTACAAAATAGAGCTTTATTTTAAACATAAATATCTTAGTAATCAGCAATAGTGGGAAGGTACTGGAGAAACTGGCAGATAGAAATTAGTTGAAATCCTCTGTGCCAGTCTGACTGGATCTCTGCTTGCAACCAATAGTAATGAGCAGCAGGATTCCAGATTCTGATGTTGCTTGGAGACCAAGGTTTAGTCTCAGGTAACCCATAAAGCTGTGGGGGTGATCTGAAAGGTAGTTGGGTTTGTGGCATTTCAACGTCTGCTACTTTCTGTTTTTCTGTATTTTCAGTTTTAGGGTTTCAGAAGATTACTCAAGTCAAGCAATGATACCTCTCACCATTTGAAAACAAACCTCAAACAAAAAGCCCTCCCCAAACCAGAGCTCATCTATGTTTAAGCAAAAGTTAGTTTGTTTGTCAGTGGTTATATAAGTGCCTAGTCTCTAAAATCTACATCTCCACATTGTTCCTTTCAGGTTTTGTTATATGGTATTTGGGACTTGGCCCTGTTTTTATTGGCCAAATTTCATCTCTCAGCTGTCTTTCTGAATTTTAGGAGGGGACTCCACATTTCCTTTTAAGTATATTTTCTTTTCAAGCGAAACCAGTAGATTAGTAGGTTAGTGCATTCCTTCCTCCTGCACTTCCTGTTCATTCTCCTCCTCCCCCTTCTCCCCTCTCATCACCAGTAGCATTTCAGCTGCTTATAGTAGCAATAGCAGTAAAGTATTTTGACATCCTGGCTCCCCCACTTGTCAGCCGTGTGACCTTGGATAAGTCACTTCACTTTTCTGTGCCTCAGTTACCCCATCTGTAAAATGGTGATTAAGATGTGAGCCCTATGGGGGACAAGAGCTGTGTCCAACCCTATTAGTTTGAATTTATCCCAGTGCTTAGTGAATACTTAGTGTATTCATTCATTCAATCATATTTATTAAGCCCTTACTGTATGCAGAGGACTGTACTAAGTGCTTGGGAAAGTATAATACAAAAATAAACAGTAACATTTCCTGCCCACAACGAGCTCACAGTTTGGAGGTAGGGGAGATAGGCATCCATACAAATAAATAAAGCAACAGATGTATACATAAATGCTGTGGTGCTTCTTAGAGCAGAGGGAACAAATCAGGGCGACAGAAGGGAGTGGAAGATGAGGAAAAATGGAGCTTAGTCTGGGAAGGCCTGTTGGAGGTGTGCCAGTGTCTGGCACATAGTAAGCACTTAAATACCACAATTAATTATCACAATACCTTATCCCAACCCTCACAGTAAACCCCACCCAGTGCTTCATTATTGATCTACATTTAAATGAAGAATCCAGGGGTTCTGGGGCGAAAGTGGGGCACCTTGTCTCCAGAGAGAAGCCTAGTGGAAAGAGTACAGTTCTGGAAGTCAGAGGACCTGGGTTCTAATCTAACCTAGGTCTTCTGACACCCAGGCTCGTCCATGCAGCTTCTCAGATCCACAGCTGCAAGCCACCATCTTGCCTGATGTGGGCCACTACACTGATGAGTGGGACTTCATCTCCCCTCAGCCTGTGATGTGGTAGCCAGTTCAATCAATCAATCAATCAATCGTATTTATTGAGCGCTTACTATGTGCAGAGCACTGTACTAAGCGTTTGGGAAGTACAAATTGGCAACGCAGTTCAGACAACATGTGTCACTGCAAGGGCAAGGATCAGCTGAGGTGGGTGAGACAGTGACATGGCATGCATTCAGTTCATTCTGCATTGTTTTTGAACTCAGGATATTAATTTCCCATGGTAAAAGTAAGATTATCATTGTTAATAGTGCAGATACTTCCTTCCCATCCTGGATCTGTATGCAACTCCTAGCTATTTTCTGCTCTTGCATTGCTGCTCCTCTTTGGGAATCCCACACCTGAAGGAGCGCCATAGTCTGGGAGCCAAATGGTTTTCTGTTCCCTCCCTGGCCAGAGTCGTGGCTTGGGGCCTTATGTCGTTTGTCCGTTTCATTTGAAAAAAATGACCCAAGTCTGCCTGACTTCTAACCATTCCTTCATTGAGCTCTTCCACTGTCTAGTTGACTTCATTATTAGAAACAAGTCGTAGTCCTTAAAAGATCTAGTAGAAAACTGCATTTTCATTGGAAGAAAAGTGGTGCCGTTGCTGTTGCTTCACTGCCACGATGTAGCCAACCAAAAAACCACCTGGATTTGAATCCTGACTCAACCACCTGTCTTCTGTATAATGTTGGGCAACTTCTCCATGTCTCATTTTTCTCATCAGTAAAATGGGGATGAATTATCTATTCTCTGTCCTACTTTGTGAGTCCCATGTGGGTCAGGGGCTTTGTCTAACCTGATTATCTTGTGCTTGGCACATGATAAGCACTTAATAAATGCCGTAATTATTAAGGAAGGAAGATAGAACCCATGGACAAGGTTTAAAAAAAAAAAGGTGTGTGTGTGTTTGGGGGGGGAGAGGTAGGAGGGGAGGTGGTATTCATTAGCCTTCTGAGGGTGAAACTTAGCAACAGTCCAAAGACAGGGGGAATTGGGATTACATGTGAGATTTACTAAGCGCTCATGGATTTGGTCATTAAACTGGGTTTGTTTAGCTCAGTTGCTTCCCTGTCTCATACACAGGAGGCATGTGTTAGCTTTAATTGACCTTGGTAAGCTCTTGGGGAGGAAGTGTTTCCAAACAACTTGTAAACATGCTCTAAAAGAAGCAGAGCCCTGCAGTTCCAGCTCTGCCAGACAATTCTCATAATGGTGTACTTTCATAATGAGGTGGAAAATAAGTAAATATCCAGGTCATTAAATAAAAACTCAAAGAAAGCTGTGAGCGCTCAGATGGATCAAGTTAGGATAGCCAGGTGAGCCAGAGAACAAAACCACTCCCGTCCAGCTATCAAAGTGCAGTAGAATGCTACTCTGAAGCAATTTCTTTGGTAGCGTATTTTTCAACATGCCAATACTGCATTTTTTCAAAAAAATAAACAGAGAAGTGAAGTGACTTGCCCGAAGTCACACAGCTGACAAGTGACGGAGTCAGGATTTGAACCCATGACCTCTGACTCCAAAGCCCGTGCTTTTTCCACTGAGCCACGTTGAATGTTAGTCAATGTGTGATGAACAGGAAGGGGAGCTGTGGATGGAGCTTACTGCAGGGAAATCTTTTTTTGTTTTTTAGGGTGGAGGAGGGGCACAGCAGGTTCTAGGTGTTGAAAAGAATCTTGTATTTTCATTCTCTAATCTAGCCAGGAATTTTTGTGCCCCTTGGGATGAGGAGTTTAGTTTTACATTAGCACTGGCTTGGTTGTTTACATGTGTTCTTGGAACGGGTTATAAATTCCTTGCATACATTCTTGGGTTGGACTGTGTGGAAAGTGGTTTGGCATCTTCAAATATATTCCCTCCCCCAATCCCCCAGACAAACCTAACTCGTCCTGGTACTGGGGAATGTTCAGGAAAAGAAATATTTGGGTCTGTTCTCTGCTCATCACCCCACAGAAATCCTCCCTCACTGTCTCCACCATATATTCTGGTGATAAATCTTTATCTTTCTTTCCTAGTCACAGGTGATTAGGTATTTTTTTTTGGCATTGCAGGGGTTTGAAATAGCGTATTCTGCATGTGCCTCAACCCAAATGCAGTCAGCCTACCTCTAGGCAAAATATCAAAATGAGATCCGCTCCCAAGTATTTTGTGTGTGAGGAAGCAAAATGAAACTGTCTGCTTCAAATGCCTCATTTAAAAATATACAACATATTACAAAGGAGGTGTCTAGCAACTTACTACATGAGATGTGCCTCATTTAAAAACCTGGTGTTACAAGGTTAAGTATTTCTATTTAAAACACTCAGCTGAGGCCATACAAACTTCCATGGCAATAATTTATTTATCTTACTACTTTTTTCTTAAATCATTAAGACAGAAGATTTGGGCTGTTTGTGGCTTCTTTGAACTCACAGAATTGAAACATAACTTTGCTTTTCAAAAATGCAATTTGTCATGCCTTCAGCATATAATTTGAGTGAGGCCCTTTATTTAGTGCGTGTGGGTATAATATCCCTCCAAAACCGAAAATTCTAAGGTTTGAAAAATAGCTCTTGTCCACAGGCAGTAAGCACTCAATCTAATATTTCATCGCTACAAATTCAGTTTTATATATGACTGAATAATATATAGGTGCCAACATTTGGAAGTCATTGAGGGGGATGTTACGAAGCCGTCATTCTTTCAATCCCTTGGAAATCTAATGAACTAAATGTACTTGAGGACCACAGAGCAGCCAAATGCAATGATTTGGATAAAAACAAAGTAGCATGCTCAAGCAGATACTGTTTGTCAACAATAGTAAATGGTACTGCTATGAAACAAACATGTTCAAAATTCATGTAAAAGTCCTTAAAATAGAGTACTCATTCATTCAATCATATTTATTGAGCACTTACTGTGTGCAGAGCACTGTACTAAGCACTTGGGAAGTACAAGTCAGCAACATATAGAGTTGGTCCCTACCCAACAACAGGCTCACAGTCTAGAAGGGGGAGACAGACAACAAAACAAAACAAGTAGGTGTCAATACCATCAGAATAAATAGAATTGTAGCTATTTACACATCATTAATAAAATAGAGTAATAAATATGTACAAATATACACAAGTGCTGTGGAGAGGGGAAAGGGGTATGGCAGAGGGAAGGAGGGTTGGCGATGGGGAGGAGAGGAAAAGGGGGGGATTCAGTCTGGGAAGGCCTCCTGGAGGAGGTGAACTGTCAATAGGGCTTTGAAGGGAGGATGAGGGCTAGTTTGGCAGTTTATTATTAGATTATTTATTGAAGCACTGTTTGAAGATTCAGGGCCCAGCCTAACCATTTGAAAAGAAAAATCCAGATTTCTGGAGCTCAGTAGACCTCAAATACTAACAGAGTTGGTTTCTGCTGAGGCTCTAAAGACTGATATGAAAATTACACCAGACAAGCAATGTTTCAGGGGCCCAGATGGTGCCGAAAATAAAGAAAAATCAATTTAATGCTTGGAAGTTCCCCACCACTCTAGAATTTGCACTTGAGACAGGCTACTTCCTTGTTCAACCACTCTTTTTTCCTTCAACTCACCTGTTCATGATCACACCTCATTCTCTGGGGATATTGGGAGATCAAGTTGATTTTTCTCATGATATGAGCAGTTTCCATCCAAACTGTTACCCTGTTATTCCAAGCAGTTATCCTATCACTCTTTGATAACCTCATCAGCCTACTTGCTGACCTTTCTGCCTTCTGTCTTTCTCCACTCCGGTCCATACTTCACTCTACTGTCCAGATCACTTTTCTACAAAACCGTTCAGTCCATGTTTCCTCAGTTCTCAAGAACCTGCAGTCATTCACTTAACTTCTCTGAGCCTCATTTACCTCATCTGTAAAATGGGGATTAAGACTGTGAGCCCCACGTGGTACAACCTGATCATCTTGTATCCCCCCAGCACTTAGAACAGTGCTTTCCACATAGTAAGTGCTTAACAAATGCCATCATTATTATTATTGCCCATCCACCTATGTATGAAACAAAAAACTCCTTACCATAGGCTTCAAAGCACTAAATCAGCTTGCCCACTCCTACCTTACCTCCCCGATTTCTATTACAACCCAGTCCGTACACTGCTCTCCTCTAATGCCAACCTAATCGCTGTATGAAATCTTGGCTCTCTTACCACTCACCTCTTGTCCCATGTCCTGCCTCTGTCTTTGGAATGCCGAACCTCTTCATATTCTACAGATGATCACACTCCCCACCTTGGAAGCCTTTTTGAAAGCACATCTCCTCCAAGAAGCCTTCCCTGACTAAGCCCTCATTTCCTCTTCTCCCAGTCCCTTCCATGTCACCCTTGCACTTGAATTTGCACCCTTTATTCACCCCTCCCTCAGCCCCAAAGCATTTTGGTGTGTATAAACGGTCTAGTGGAAAGAGCAAGGGCCTCGGAGTTAGAGGTTGTGGGTTCTAATTCCGGCTCTGTCACATGTTATCTACGTGACCTTGCACAATTCACTTGTTTATGCCTCAGGTCCCTTATCTATAAAATGGGGATTTAGTCTGTGAGCCCCATGTGGGATAGGGTCTGTGTCCAACCTGATTCCCTTGTGGTAAGAACAGTGTTTGGCACATAGTAAGTGCTTAACGAACACCACAATTATTGTTATTATTATTATTTATTATATCTGTAACTTATTTATATTGACATCTGTCTCCCCTCTAGACTGTAAGCTCATTGTCTACTAACCCTGTTGTATCATACTCTCCTGAGCACCTAGATCAGTGCTCTGCCCACAGTCATTGCTCAATAAATACGACTGAATGATTGAGCAAATGTCCAGGCAGTGAGGGGATCCCAGGTTCCTAAGTAGCAATCTTGTTGGCTCAGTGACTTGGGTCATATCACTCGACCTTGGCCAACTCAAATGAGTATCAAGCTGTTCAAAAAACAGAACTTTACTGAAGGCCAGATGTGGCAGGCCTTTTCAGCAAGGTGGGAACATCTGACATTCTCCAAGTAGTTCAGTACAGGGATATCATCGGTGTTTTATCAAACACCAGAACTGGAGAGCTAAGTACTATGTACTTTCAGATTTTTGCCCAAGTGAAAGACAGAGCCAATGAGTTCAGTTGCTTAAGGAAAGGAAACCCATCTCCTAATTCTGAATTGGCCCCATGGAAGAAATCAGCCTCTGGCAACAGGCTCCCTTGATGAGTAAGGAGGCAGAGGACTCAAACTCACATAATGGCCCATTGCAGGCTGCGTATTGGAATCACCCAAGGACTTTACAAGACACAACCCAAACCCAGTAATTCTTTCCATATGCAAATTAGAAGTTGCCAAATGTGAGCGGGTTGCATGGCTGAATAAATTCCATGTGCAGGAACATATTTTGGCAGCATGCTGCACAGCTATGTGTGGATTCTGAATCTGGAATGATTTCAAGATGCGAGTTTTAAAGTAACAGGCACATTTGACCCTCTTGGAAAACTTACTACTGGCCAGACTCCTGGGATATACAGGTAGCGAAGGAGCTTCCCGCTTGTCGTTTATCAGGTCTTTCTTTGGCTAGGAGATAAAAAGAGCTAGCTTTTCAGCTTTTTTTAAGGCCTGTAGGTGGATATTTTTTGTTTTTGTTTGCTTTGAACCTTGGTCTATTTTGTTGATGGTGTACATTGAGATTGGTGGTTTGCAGTGCCCTGCCTATGCAAATGTGTGGACTCTGAAAACTGATAGGTTGTGTTTTCCCAGAGGCTAAAGCTAGAGAGGAGTTGTGGCTTTCCCAGCTTGCTCCCTTTGTCACCTCTGTTACTGATGGGGGAATGAGGGAGGAGGGAAAACTAACCTCCCATACTCCTTTGCACAACAGTGCAACTTCCACTGTCCCCTTTTTTATAGTATTTAAATGCTGATTATGTTTCAAACACTGTTATAAGCACTGGGATAGATACAGGTAAGTCAGGCCAGGACAGTCTCTGTCCCACATGGGGTTCACAGTCTAAATTGGCAGGAGGAGGGTTGAATCCCCATTTTACAAATGAAGAAAGTGAGAAATAGAGAAGTTAAGTGACTTGCCTAAGGACACAGCAGGCAAGTGATGAAGCCTGAATTAGAACCCAAGTCTTCTGGCTCCTAGGCCTGTGGTTTATCCATGCTGCTTTCACACCTGAAGAACAAAGAAAATGTTGGAGAAACAACATTGGAGAAACACAGAAAATGGTGGAGAAAGAGGGTCTTGGGGGAGGGGGACAGGGAAGGGCATTGGGTAGGGGAGTTGGGAAGGGTGTGGTGACTTTAGCTAGGAGATTAGTCTCCAGAACTTCATTTTTCGGGATCTAAATTTGCTCCTTGAGCTTGAGTGTGGCCAGCAAAGAATGCTGATGGACTGGCTCAAGTCACTGGATGTGTAAAATGGGGACTGAGACATTGAGCCCCATGTAGAACATGAACTGTGTCCAACCTGATTACCTTTATCTACCCCAGCACTTAGAACAGTGCCAGGCACCTACTAAGTGCCTAACCAATACCATTCAAAAAAGTGCTGGTAAATGCAAGAAAATCAAACTGGACATAGTCCTTGTCTCCCATGGGGATCACAGTCTGAGATGGAGAGTAAGACTATCACCCCCACTTTACAGAAGAGAAAACAGAGGTACAAAGAAGTTAAATAAATAGCCCAAATTCATTCTGCAGCCAAAGAGGAGGTACCAGAACTAGAACCTTGATCCCTGACTCTGTGGCCTTTCCCCTAGGCCACACTGTAATAAGGTACTTTAGCCTTTTTACAAGATTATCTTCAGGATTCAATCTCTAGGCTAATGACTGTTTCATTGAGTCACCAGAATCTTTCACCAGCTGAATGAGTTTAGTGTTTGACAACTCCCTCATTCTTTAGTGTGCCTTTAGGAAATTGAATGTATTTTTGCATTCCTCCACAGCTAGGCAGGAGGGCAGATTTGTTTACTGGAGGTTTGGAGTCCAGCTCCTCACCCAGGCTGAGTCAGTGTGTGGCCCAAATTTGCCTGTCTGAACGGCCTTGTATTTTGGAAACACATGAGAAGGTCATGGGATGCAAAATCATCAGGGATAATCAGAAAAAGACGGGGTATGATTTTTCACCACTTAACTTTAAAAATAGGCTTAAACAAGAGTCTTCAAATCCTTCACACACTGTTAGTATATTACCTGTGCCATATGCGACATCTGGAAATCAGCTGTAAGTCTACTGCTCCACCACTCTTAATGAACTACCGGGGCCATAGATATGTGATTGGGCCCCCTTCATGCCTTGATGTCCAGGAGATGATCTGAGGTGCCACCTGAGAATGACTGTGGTATTTGTTAAGCACTTACTATGTGTCAAGCCCTGGGCTAAACGCTGGGATAGAAGATAATCAGCTTCCACGTGGGGCTTGCTTGCAAAGTTCAAGGAGAACAGGTACTTGAATCCCCATTTTGCAGATGAGATAACTAAGACACAGAGAAGTGAAGTGACTCGTCTGAGGCCAAGCCGCAGTCAAGGGGCGGAGCTAGGATTAGAACCCAGGTCCTCTGACTCCCAGGCTCCTTTTCTTTCCCGAGAAGATACGAGAGCTAAGTTGAATTCATTGCACCAGGTGGGTGATCAATAAATGCTGTTACTACTACGGGGAAGTGGATGATCCAACAGTTGCTGGCAGCAAAGCTGACGCTTGGGTCACTATTAGGTGAGAGATTAAGCTCTTTCCATTTTGAGAGGGGAGGAGCTATTTTCTCCATCAGACTCCTCCCCGCCCCTTCACCCTTTCTTTAAAGATTGCTGGTAGTATGTCCACTGTATAGAAGAGCTATTTCAGCTAAGCCAATGGTGCCCACATAGGACAAGTCATAATGAGCTACACATCTTCCCTTAAGCTCTTCTCTTTTTTTAATGCCATTTAAGTGCTTGCTATGTGCCAGGGACCATACTTAGCACTGGATTAGATCCAAGGTAGTCATTTTGGACACAGTACATGTACCACCTAGGGCTCACAGACTTAATCCAATTTTATAGAAAGGTAACCGAGGCACTGAGAAGTTGAATGACTTGCCTGAATAGTGAACAACAAGCAGTTGACAGAGCTGGGATTAGAATCCAGGTACTCTGACTCCCAGGCTGATGCTCGTTCCACTAGGCCACACTGCTTCTCTTGTGGACCCTACTCGGATAAGGGAGAGCCACATGGAAAAGTCACTTGCCTGATTCCTCATCTTCTCTCCCCCTGCTCTGCCTATCCCGAGGCACTGCCAGCAATTTCATCTTCCATGCTATTGGATGGAGAGGGATCTGGGCTGGGAGAGCTTGTGAGGAGAGATGGTTATGCAGAGGTTTTTGCCATCCTACTTTACACGTTTTCCTCACATCTCCACTGCCTTCAGCAGCCTATTAAGAGATGAAAGTAAAATTCACAAAAACTGGAGAGAAGACCAAATAAAGTGAGGGGTGGCTACAAATAAAAAAAATGAAATTAGGGGGAAATCTATACATGCCATCTTCATTGCAACATCATTTTCAGCTAAGCACTCTTTTCCCAGGAGCTACTGAGCTCTTATATTAAGGGTGAATATAATGGAAGTCTAATTACTATAGCTGGGGGGTGAAGATCGATAGCGTTTTAACAGAGAAAGAGATGAACAGAATGACCTGTTATGAGAAGAAAGTGTAAATTGATTTTTTTTGTTTTTAATTCTACCTACAGCTAATGCCTACAAATAAGAGTTTCTTGACATATTGTATCTGTATCTTGCACAACTTAATTGTATTATGGGGGTTTCGTTTTATCTTTTCCTTTCTTATTTTCCAATAAAATGTGTCTGGGTGTTGGGAAAGAGAATAGCATCTCTTCCTCTGGTACTTGTTTATAGGATGGAAGAAAACGCCCTTGATTGTGACTGGAGCTGCAAGTTTTTCACAAAAGAATTAATTTCCAGAACTCACGATAGGCTGTGTTGTACAATACCATTTTCTTCTGACATATGAAAAAAGTGACAGGCATTATAAGTGAATGGAAAGTTGTATTCTCTCAGCAGCCTTCAGATACTTCGCCTCAAAGTTTGAATTACTTTTCTCTTCCTCTACTGATGTGTACGTTGCTTTTTATTTTGAAGATGATTCTGTGCATTCATTAGATGTTCTTTCCCCCTTTACAGTGAGTGTGTGGTGGATAACTGGAGCTTTTAGTTAATTAGCTGTGGTTGATTGGATTAATTGCTAGGAAGAGTCAGATATTGTTTTCCATATTTAACTGTACACACTTCAGTAGAAAATTTTCTGCCTCAAGTTCACTTTTCTTAAAATCCTGTATTGGGGAAAAAATATTGATATTGGTTTGGCCTTTAGTACAGGAGGAATAGAACATAATATCCCAAGGTGAGAAATGGCAAAACCACTCTATTCCTATCCTAGGCATACTTTCTTGAACTGTATTTTTCTGTTCTCTGCTTGTGTGATTTGATTTTTTTCTTATTCAGAGAATGCCTTAAGTTTTGAACTCTCAGGGCTGTGTCTGGTGCACTAGCTTTTGGTATCTGATGTTTGAAAATGTGCTCTTGGGGGAATCTATTCTGATAGCCATTATTATGATATCCACTGAAGCATTTGTTGCCTTAGAGACTGAATGTACAATGCACCCATCCTTCACATTGGAAATGTGATTATAGTTCACCCACTAGTGTAGGGTGTTCAATCAGTGCCCAAGGGTGTGTGTTTCCATAAAGTATCCAAATTAGAAAAAGAAACAACCCCAATTGCCCACCATCTCCCAAGTACTCAAGGGAAACAAGAAAAGACAATTTAGTGGGTAGTTTATTGTTCTCTAAATAAGATTTCTGCTTCCCACATGGCTCTTCTGTGCCATAAGCAATTTGCTCTGAGGCTTGAGACTTTTTTCCAAGATTCCTTGAGCCTTTCAACTGTGAATGAGGTGCTGGCAGCATGAGAATGGGCCACCTTTTCCACAGGTTGAACCGTGAGTGTGTGTGTGCACTTGTGTGCTTGTAGCATTGTGCGTAGCCATTTGGTGTTTCGGTAGAGATGAAGTTTGGCTTTGGGACTAAGGTCTTTCCAGCCTTTAGCCTTGGCTCTGGTATTCTGGTCCTCCCAAAGCAGACTGGGGTTATGGGGGTTGGTGGGGAATGTCCTGATTTCTCCATTTTGCCCTTCCTCTTTCATCAGCTCCAACTGCTTTTCCCATACAGAGAAGCCATACAGAAAGAGTGCACTCAGGAGGCCTGGGTTCTAATTCTGGCCCTGCCACTGACTCCTGTGTGACCTTGGATAAGTCACTTAACTTCTCTTTGCCTCCACTTCCTCTTCTGTAAAAGAGGGATTAAATACCTTTCCTCCCTCTCCCTTGGACTATAAACCTCATGTGGAACAGGGACTGTTTCAGATCTGATCGTACGGTATCTATTTCAGCACTGAGCACAGTACTTGCTACATAGAAAGTGCTTAACAAATACCACTGTGATTATTATTATTATTAGCTAAGGAGCTGATTTCACTCACAGATAATAATAATAATAATAATAATAATGGCAGCTATGATTGGGGTATTTCTGGCAATGCTGACAAAAGCCAGAAACCCAAGCACAAGGCATCCTCCTCTTAGTGAGAGCATTTGCTAAGTGCTTGGGAGAATATAAAAGAGTTATTAGACACAATTTCTGCCCTTAAAGAGTTTACAGTCTCAATTAGACTTCTGTGGGGCTGGGAGGGGGGAAGAGCAAAGGGAACAAGTCAAGGCGACACGGAAGGGAGAGGGAGTTGAGGAAACGTGGGGCTCAATCTGGGAAGGCCTCCTGGAGGAGTTGTGCCTTCTGTCTCCCCCTCCAGACTGCAAGATCATCGTGGGCAGGGAATGTGTCTATTATATTTTTATATTGTATTCTCCCCTATACCTAATACAGTGCTCCGCACCACAGTAAGTGCTCAAAAAATACGATTGACTGACTGACAACCAATGAAAGAGCCTGGGTTCTAATCCAGGCTCTGCTAAATGCTGGCTGAGTGACCTTCACTTCTCTGTGCATTAGTTCTCCTGTGCTCCACCTTACTTAGAATGTGAGTCCCATGCGGAACAGGGACCACGTCGACCTAATTCACCTGTGGTTACCACAGCTCTTAGAACAGTGCTTGACACATAGTAAGGGCTTAACAAATACCATTTAAAACAAAATAAAAAAGCCCAATCACCCAGCCACTTTCACTTTGGCATTTGAGAAACAGTGAGTATTGGTGAAGCAAATTCTGTTCTCCCCTTTGCCTTCTCTCCCCAGCCCGCTACTCCCCACAGACCTACTCAAGCCTCTTCTGCATCACCGTTAACCCCTACAAGTGGCTTCCAGTGTTCAACCTGGAGGTGGTGGCAGCCTACCGGGGCAAGAAGAGACAAGAAGCCCCTCCCTACATCTTCTCCATCTCTGACAATGCCTACCAGTTCATGCTCACCGGTGAGTGATGTCATCACTTTGAATGCCTTCTGGGTGACCTTGGGCAAGTGGCTCTACTTCTCTGGGCCTCAGTTCCCTCGTCTTTGTCCCATCAGGTATAATGTTAACTGTGAATCTTTTCTGACTGGAAAGTTCGATATATTTTCTCCCTATATACCAGAGAATACAGTCCTGCAAAGTTTTCACCCAGAAGATCTAGAAAGCACCAAAGTCTCCGTTACATGTATAGATTCACTGTACATTACTAATGCACATTAGTAATGCTAACATTATACATGACTAAATAAGGAGCTCATCCACAGAGCCTGGAAATTCAATTACCACACCGTAAGAAAAATGACTGATTCTCCATTGGTTCTTATAATCACATAAAACCTTCTGACTTTTTAAAACAAGGTGGACTATGTTTATTCACTTGTCTGTATATGTTAGCACACGCATTTGTAGAAGAGAGGTAAAATTCCTTCTGAAGACATAAATGGTAAAACAGCAGGAGCTCGAGGCTGGTACAGACTTGTGGGGAAGACTAGCGTATGGGAATGAAGTTCTAATCTTAGCTCGGAATAGATGAGTCTCTAATTCTATAAGTAGGTGAGAATTCCCTGCAGAAATGGCAGTTTTCCCTGTGGCACAGAAAAGATGGCTGAGAAGAAAGCTCTTTTAGCCATAATGCTGTCACATATAAATGCATTGTTTAATATGTTCAGGGCTATGTAAGTATTTAAGATGATTCAGCAGTTTCATTTTGACTGGCTAAAAAGGATTAAAAATTGGGTTGAACCCTTGTGGGTGAACATACATTACGTACGGGTAGAAATACCTGCTCTAAACTGTCTCACGTTCATATCTATACTTGTCTGGAGGATACCCTGGGTCGCCAGAAACTGGAATTACAGTGGCTAATACCTCTGTTGTACTCTCCCGAGCACCTGGTACGTTGCTCTACAGAGCATACATTTTCAGTAGGCACTATTATGTGATCCCATGAATGAGGAGAATTTGAGGATACACAACAATAATGCCTGGTGAATGAACAAGACAAGGTTCCTGCCCTCATGCAGCTGGCCATCTAATGAAGAAAGGAGCAAACCCAGTTACATCAAACATGGGATAGAAGTGTGATAGCATTTTGTATTTTAAAATACAAAAAGGCTTGTAAACAGAAAAATCACAATCAATCCATCCTATTTATGTTATTAATGCCTACTTGTTTTGTTATGTCTCCCCATTCTAGACTGTGAGCCCGTTGTTGCATAGGGATTGCCTCTATCTGTTGCCAAATTGTACTTTCCAAGCATTTATTGCAGTGCTTTGCACACAGTAAGTGCTCAGTAAATACAATTGATTGAATAGGTAAAGGTAGGAGGCCGGTAAGAGGGCACGTAAGGAAGTTGAAAATGAATAGCACTGTTCTCTTGGCTCTTGATGGCAGGAACACTTGGAGAACCCTCAACCCAGTTCAAATCTGAACCACGAGAGTCTCTATATTGGCAGAGTGAGGAAGAAGGTTTAAAAACTGACCGTGCTCTTGTTAATGTTGACCCAGACTATAGTCACGACAGTCCCAGCATGGCTCCGCTAAACATTAAAATTCCAGCCCATCTCTGAGCTCTTTATTTGAGGATCTAGTCTTTGAAGAAATCTGTAGGGTTGCAGTACCTGCATCTTATACCAATTTTACTTAGAATGCGTTGACTTGATAGAGTTTTTATTTCCAGAGTGCCTTTGCAAGGCCTGTCAGTTTTGACACTCACTGTGCACAGAGCACTGTAGAAGTGCTTAGGAGATTCCAATGCTCTTTTCCCCATCCTCCTGGGTCATCTATGCTCTTAGGTCTGTGACCTTTGGGCATTTGATATTTCCTCCACCCTAAACCCCACAGCACTCAAATACATATCTTTAGAGTCTATGTAATAAATTACATTAATGCCTGTCTTCCCCTCTAGACTGTAAGCTGGTTGTGGGCAGGGAATGTGTCTGCTAACTCTGTTGTATTGCACTTTTCCAAGTGCTTAGTACAGTTCTATGCACATAGTGCTCAATAAATACCATTGATTGCTTTGTCAGTCAACAGATTTGTCAGTTATTTGTTGAACATTTACTGTGGGCAGAATACTATACTAAGCACTTGGGAGAGAACAATACAATAAGAGACACATTCCCTGCCCACAATGAACCTGCAGTCTAGAGATGAGCTTAAAATACCAAAGAGTAGGTAGACGGATCCCTGCCATCAAGGAGTTTACAGGCTAGAGGGTGAGACAGAAATTAAAGTATAGATGGATAGGTATGCAAGTGCTCTGTGAATGGAGGAGGGGAGAGTATCAAATTATTTAAGGACAATCAGTCCAAGTGCATAGGTGATTTAGAAGGGAGGGTTTAGTTGAGGAGGGCCTCCTGGAGGATTTCTGAAGGGCTTTGAAGATGGAGACAGCTGTGGTCTGTTGCATATGGAGAGGGAAGGAGTTGGAAGTTAGAGAGAGGAAGTGGGGTAGAGTTTGGCGGCAAGAAAGATGAAATCAAGGTACTGTGAGTAGGTGGACTGTAGAGGAGCAATGTGTGGGGGCTGGGTTGTCGTGTTACTCTAGATTCATACTCATGAAGTTGCGAAAGGCAAATATTGTCATGATCCCCAATTTGGTGAAGTGGTGACTGAGGCAAAAAGAGCTCAAGCAACTTGCTCAAAGTCAAAGATATAGGATTGGGACTCAGGCCCTCTGACTGTCGCAACTGTTCACTTTCCAAACTTACCCCCCAGTTTGAGTTGTGGTATCATCTTCATCAGTGGTATTTATTGAGTGCTCAGTGTGCACAGATCACTGTGCTAAGTGTTTGGAAGAGTACAATACACACAAAGACAGGGTAGAGATAGGCAGGGTTGTACCCAAATCTTGAGCCTTGGGCCGAGCTAAACCCCACCTGCTGTGCCCTATGGGTCCGTTAGTTCTGTTGCATTATACTCTCCCAAGCACTTAGTACAGTGCTCTACACATAGTAAGTGCTCCATAAAGAAGATTGACTCCAGTAGTAGCAGCATGGCCTTTGGAAAGAGCAGGTGCTTGGGAGTCAGAGGACTTATATTCTAATTTCATCTTGACCACTAGTCTCCTCTGTGTCCTTGGGCAAATCACTTAACTTCTCTGTGCCTGTTTTTGCACCTTGAAAATGAGAATTAAATCCTAATACCACCTCCTTATGCTGTGAGCCCCATGAGGGATTGGGACTGTGTCCATCCTGGTGATTTCATATTTACCCCAGTGTTTAGTACAGTGCTTGGCACACAGTAAGTGCTCAACAAGTACAATAAAAAGGAGCCCACCTTGAAATAGAAAGGGATCCTTTCTTCTAAGGAAAACAGGAGAAATATCATCTAGGTTCAGTAAGAACAGGTGATGGTCTGGTGGGCAAAACACAAGTTTGGGAGTCAGAACTTCTGAGTTGTAGTCCCAACACTGCAGTTGTCCTGCTCTGTGGCCTTGAGCCAGTCATTTAACCTTTCTGAGCCTCAATTTCCTCCTCTGTAAAACAGGGAAAATAACTACTTCACAGGGATGTTGTGAGGGCAAAATGAGATAATGGCTGAGAAGGCGCTTAAGGAAAAAATACTATGTGAATTCAGAGTATTGTTATTATTTCGTGGGTTTTAATTTAGAGGGAGAAAGGGTGGCTAAGCGATTCACATCCTGAGAAAATTAGAACAATGGGAATTCCAAGAGTCAGTGGCATAGAGCTCAAACCTGGCACCCGTCTAAAGAAAGTATTACTAGCTTTGTTTATTAATTTGTTTCTATGTTGTTATTTTGGGGTTTTAAGGCAACAACTTTATGTAGTCAGGACACGCAAAAACGATTTTTCCATTTGGCATAAATAAAAAGTCTGTCTAATGCAGGACATACATATTTAGCAAAAAAAAATCATACACTAGCATCTTCATCCTAGTTTGGAATGAGTTCAGAAAAATGTCCTTGGCTCGAAAATAGCTTTAAATAAGGCTTGGAGTCTCTGTGAGACTGGGCTTGGTTCCAGGCTAATTTCCCTTTTGCCACTTCCAGGTATGGACTGAAATCCTTAAGCA
Organism: Tachyglossus aculeatus; assembly: GCF_015852505.1. Taxonomy (NCBI): domain Eukaryota; kingdom Metazoa; phylum Chordata; class Mammalia; order Monotremata; family Tachyglossidae; genus Tachyglossus; species Tachyglossus aculeatus. Next base: position 10,251,421 of record NC_052080.1, read on the forward strand.
CTAGAATTTTTAAAGGGCCTGATCCACAAATAAAGGAGAAAATTGCATTTTCTCAGCTACCTGGCCCTCCAGCTTCTGCATAAAGGTTAAGGGACAATCTGAAAGAAAAACAAGCAAGTCAAATGCAAAAAGCAACAACAGGCCCAGGGGAGGCGAAGAAACCTTTAGCTGTGCTTGTGGACAACGTGCTCAGGTGAAACCTTTTTTTTTTTCCAAAATCGACAAACCCATCTCAACCCTCATTTGTCAACTTTGCCAGTCAGCAGCAGTTGGCCCTGCAGATAATTGAGCAGTGGCCTTCCTGTTGGCTGGGTTTAGCAGTGCACCAGGATCCTCAGGTAATTAGAGTAGGGAGGTGTATAGCCTATGGAATTTAAGCACTTACCATGTGCCAAGCACTGCCCTAAGTGCTGGTGTAGATCGTCAGGTCCCTCATGGGGCTCCCCGCCTAATTAGGAGGGAGAACAGATATTGAATCTCCATTTTGCAGATGAGGGAACTGAGGCACAGAGAAGTTAATTGACTTGCCCAAGGCCACACAGCAAGCAGTGGTGGAGCTGGAATTAGAATTCAGGTTCTCTGCCTCCCAGGTTCGGGTTCTTTCCGTTAGGCCACACTGCTGTGTATCTTCAGAAATGCAGTATTTTGGGTCATGTTGTGAACCTATCTTACACTTTCCTGAAGGAGTCCTTCTGGAACACCATTTTAGGTACAAATAACCAGGAATTACTACTCTGCCTTCCCGGACTATCACAAGAGTGGGGAAGGTTTATGTGGCTGAATACAGCCTTTTTTCTGGGCCAGTTCAGTCCTCAGGTTCCAGAGGGCTGGGCTGGGCAAAGACCTACTTAAGGGACGATGAAGAGGTTGAGCTTCTAGTGGCCTCTAGTGGGAAATTCTTTGTCATCACCGTTGCCAATCACCAAAGCCTGACAACAAGCAGGAAAGAAACTCAAGGTTTCTGGGGAGCTGTTTGTTCTCAGAGGGCAATTATTTGGTTAATTGCTGTTGCACGAATCTAGATGTGTTGAACTCGATAATAGGAACCTCTCCTTAATTGCCTGGTTTGCAAATATCCTCTCAGAATGATGTGTGAAGCTTCCTGTCTGTCAGGAGACATTGTTTTCCTGATTGTTTCTAGTTTAAAAACTGTGTTCATTTGCATCCCTGAAAACCCACTTTCTTATTCGGTTTGAAAGCAAACGGCTTTTTTTTTTTTTCCCAAGAAATGGTATCAGCTAAACATATTATCTGAAAGCTGTAAACTTGTTCAGAAGAGCTGATTTGTGAAGGAAATGAGTTGATCTCTCCAATAATAATAATACATGTAATATTTCTACTTTCTACTGTGACTTCAGTAGCCCTAGCCCTCCCTGATTAATCCCTCTTCTTCCAGTTTCTACCCACTTATACCATGAATAGAACTTTTTGCGTATATCAACTTTTATACCGTTATTTAAGCACAAACCCCTGTCTATTTAGCTGTTGGTACAGTGTTCTACACACAGTAAGAGCTCAGTAAATCTCATCGATTCTCACTCTTCCTATCTGTCTCTCTTCCCCCGCTAGATTGCAAACTCCTTGAGAACAGGAATTGTGTCTACTGACTCTTTTGTACTCTGCCTACTGCTGTCTGTCACCAAATCCTGCCAGTTCTATTGCCCAAAACCACTAAAATCTTTCCTTCCTTCTCCATCCAAACTGCTACTATGCGTTCCAAGCACTTTTCCTATCCCACCTTGATTGCTGCATCAACTTCTGCCTTCTGTCTCTCCCCATTCCAGTCCATACTTGCCTCTGCTTCCCAGATCATTTTTCTAAATAAAGTTCAGTCTATCTCCCCTCTCATCAGAAACCTCCACTGGTTGTCTACCCTCATCTGCATCAAGCAGAAACGACTTAACCATTGGTTTTAAAGCACTCAATCACCTCATATCCTCTGTTCTTAGCTCCCTTAGCTCCTACTACAGCCCAGTCTGCCCACTTCATTTCTCTAACACCAACTTGATCTCATCTATCTTGCCCAGAACCCCTTGCCCATGTCACGCCTCTATCCTGGAAGTCTTTACCCCTTCATATATGACAGACCACAACTCTCCCCAGCCTCAAAGTCTTCTTAAATTTATGTCTCCAAGAGATATTTCCTGACTATACCCTCATTTCCCCTACTTCCACTCCCTTCCAAGTATTATCTATGCACTTGGATCTATACCCTTTAAGAACTTGATATCCACCCCACACTCAGTACTTATGCATGCATCTGTAGTTATATGGTCTGTCTCCCCCACTAGACTGTAAGCTACCTGTGGACAGGGACTGTTTCTACCAACTCTGTTGTATTGTAGGCTCCCAAGTGCTTAGTACTGTGCCTGCATACTAAGTGCTCAATAAATATGAGTGGTTAATTACTACAGAGCACTATCAAGTTCTCAAACTACTGATGGACTGAATATCAACTTACATTGCTCGAAGAACTCATTGGCAGACATGATTTTCTTGAAAGATAAGCACAGGAGGATAGAATGAAACATAAGAGCTTAGTACAGTGCTCTGTACACAGAGCTCAATAAATATGATTGATTACTGCAGTGCTCTGTCAGATACTCATACTATTGTCTCACTGAATTTCAGCTTACATTCAGTCCGAAGAACTTGTTGGCAAACATGGTTTTCTTGCATGATAAGCACAGGAGGATGGAATGAAACATAAGTGCTTAGTAGAGTGACCTATGCACGGAGCTCAATAAATAGCACTGATTGATTGAAATATCATCCCCTATGAAGAATGGGAGGGTAACTTGACAAAAGGTCCCCATATATCACTGAAGGTGAGGTGTGTGTTTGTGTGGCTATGCAGGCCTGCTCTGCCTTCCTCTTCCCCAGCCTGTAGGAACCTCAAGAAATTAGGAGATGGCATTATTCAGGCCCCAGAATCCCTGTTATTCTGTTTTCCGGAAGAAACACATACCTCTTGCTAAGAGTCACGTGGAAAAGACCCAGTTTTGGGGTCCTATAATATTCTTCCCATCTCTCACCCCTCTGGATCGCCTGGCATTTAGAAATCTGGCTGATGGTTGTTACTCACCCGGCCTCAGTCAGGGCACCCCAGAGAAGGCTGATGGCAGGGAGCTGGGGGAGAATCCTGGTTTCTCCTGTCAATTGGGCAGGTTCCTAAGGAAATTAGGATGCAGCATGGCCTAGTGGAAATAGCATAAGACATGGGACTCAGGAAACCAGAGGTTCCATCCCCAGCCATGCCCCTTATCTGCTGTGTGACTTTGGGCAAGTCACTCCTCCGGACTGCCATTCATCATCTGTAAATGAGAGTTAAATGCCTTTTTAAAAAAATGGTATTTAAGTGCTCACTATGTGCCAGCCGCTGCACTAAGCAGTGGGAGAGTTACGAACTAATCAGATTGGACACAGTCCATGTCCTACAGGGGCTCACAGTGTTAATTCTCATTTCACAGTTGGGGAAACTGAGGCACAGAGAAGTGAAGTGATTTGCCCAAGGTCACACAGCAGACATGTGGAGGGGGGAAGGATTAAAATTCAGGTCCTCTGACTCCCAGGCATGTGCTCTTTCCACTTGGCCATGCTGCTTCCCAGTTCTCCCTCCCCTTGAGACAGTAAGTCCCTTGAGGTCCAGGGACTGTGTCTGATACAATTATCTTCCCCAAAATTTGACACATGGTCAGCATGCAATATTGTTGTGATTATTATTATTCTCTGGACTGTAAACTTGTTGTGGGCAGGGAATATGTACGCTAATTCAGCTATATTGTACTCTCCCAAGCACTTAGTACAGTGCTCTGCACATAATAAGTGCTCAATAAGTTCTATTGAGAAATGGGAATCTCTTGGGAAATGAATGTGTTTTAGCTCCCCCTTCAACCTTTCATAGTATTGCCTGTAACCACTCTCCTGTGATCATCCACTGCCTAACAAGCCAGATATTGTTGGTACATTCCTCCCAAAGACGGATTCGGTTAAACTTTTCCAATCTATTACCTTTCCTCAGTGCAGGTAGGCCTCTACCTCATGTCTCTGTGGAGGTTGCCTGCACCAATCAATCAGTGGTATTTATTGAGCACTTTCCATGTACAGAGCATTGTACTAAGCACTTGAGAGAGTACAGTACAACAGAATTGGTAGACATGATCCCTGCCCTCGAGGAGCTTCAATCTATTTGGGGGAGACAGACATGAAAATAAGTTAGAGATACCTGTAGCAGCCGAGGATAAGGATATGTACATAAGTAACCCAGCCAGAAATTCCTCCAGGTCTGGCTCAAAGGAGGAGCCAGTATGGAGATATTAGCAGAAGGAAGGCAAGTTGGGGGAATTCTGTGCTGTCAGACATTAATAGAGAAATAGAACCAGGGGCCACTTGGCGTGCAAATTAGTATCGACTTGGTGATTCAATAACTCGGAGGCCTTCTACGGTGGGAATGCAGTAATAAAGATAGACATGTAAAAGTATTAATAATATTCAGATTTACACCCAGGATAATAAAAATGAAGGTTTCTATTATTATGCTTCTAAATGCAAGCTATCATGGAAAACTTTAGGAGTATGATTGCATGGAGATTTATTTGGGCTATTTAATTTAGGTGTAGAACAAATGATTAGAATCATATGTGCACATAAAATATCCACACATTAGTATATGTAGGAGTTTATGTATGTGACTTTCTTGTGTACAAGTAGACTAAGCCATAGACAACAGCTGCCCTTTGGGAGGCAAGAGGTAGTTTTTTTCTATTTAAAATTCTCATCCCTGATGAATGGAATTACCAGCTGAAGGAAGTTCCCTAGCTCAGTGGTGATAATCTCCTACAGGCAATTTCAACTAATTAAGGGAAAAATGTCCTAATTTGCTGGGGAAAATACAGTTGTCTTGAGAATAACTCATTTCTGCTATGAAAAATTCATCTATTAGACTGGGTAGCTTCAGAAATTAATTACTTCAGTTGTGAATATTTGTCCATTCTGAGTTGCTGCATGCTTCAAAATGCAATTAAAATACTTAGCACATAGCAAATCAGAAGACATTGGTATGTTGACTAGAAGTCAGAGAAGAACATAGAAAAACAATATTGTTGTAAATGAAGCATGTTTCCCAATTTAATTCTCCTCTTGGGTATGAAATAGTGAATTGGTTGGGAGTTCTTTTCTTAAAGTGAAAGAGTTTTGGAAATGAATCTTCTGTTTCTGAGAGTTATTCTAGATAAAAGATGTAGTGGTTATCTATTATCAACATTATTTTTATTAATAATAATATTTACTGTGTTTAAGAACTTAATGTTAACCGCTGTTCTAAGTTCTGAGATAGGTACAAATTAATCAGGTCGGCACAGTACCTCTTCCACATCTGGTTGTAGTCTAGCTACTAAGTGTACTCATTTCTTTGAGCACTAGGTTCATTCATATGGACCCTGGGTTATGATCATATTATAATTTATACATATGGATGCAGTGAGGTCTAGTGGAAAGAGCGGGCCTGGATTTCAGAGCACATGGGTTCTAATGCCGCTTCACAAATCAAAGGTATTTGAGGGTTTACTTAATTCAGAGTACTGTACTAACCACTGGTTCCTTCCCCTCTGCCTTCAAACATGCCCATGTCTCTCCCATCCTAAAAAAACCCTCTCTTGACCCCACCTCACCTTCTAGTTATCGTCCCATCTCCCTCCTACCATTCCTTTCCAAACTCCTTGAACGAGTTGTCTACACGCGCTGCCTAGAATTCCTCAACAACAACTCTCTCCTCGACCCCCTCCAGTCTGGCTTCCGTCCCCTTCATTCCACGGAAACTGCGCTCTCAAAGGTCACCAATGACCTCCTGCTTGCCAAATCCAACGGCTCATACTCTGTCCTAATCCTCCTCGACCTCTCAGCTGCCTTTGACACTGTGGACCACCCCCTTCTCCTCAACACGTTATCTGACCTTGGCTTCACAGACTCCGTCCTCTCCTGGTTCTCCTCTTATCTCTCCGGTCGTTCTTTCTCAGTCTCTTTTGCAGGCTCCTCCTCCCCCTCCCATCCTCTTACTGTGGGAGTTCCCCAAGGTTCAGTGCTTGGTCCCCTTCTGTTCTCAATCTACACTCACTCCCTTGGTGACCTCATTCGCTCCCACGGCTTCAACTATCACCTCTACGCTGATGACACCCAGATCTACATCTCTGCCCCTGCTCTCTCCCCCTCCCTCCAGGCTCGCATCTCCTCCTGCCTTCAGGACATCTCCATCTGGATGTCCGCCCGCCACCTAAAGCTCAACATGTCGAAGACTGAGCTCCTTGTCTTCCCTCCCAAACCTTGTCCTCTCCCTGACTTTCCCATCTCTGTTGACGGCACTACCATCCTTCCCGTCTCACAAGCCCGCAACCTTGGTGTCATCCTCGACTCCGCTCTCTCATTCACCCCTCACATCCAAGCCGTCACCAAAACCTGCCGGTCTCAGCTCCGCAACATTGCCAAGATCCGCCCTTTCCTCTCCATCCAAACCGCTACCCTGCTAATTCAAGCTCTCATCCTATCCCGTCTGGACTACTGCACTAGCCTTCTCTCTGATCTCCCATCCTCGTGTCTCTCTCCACTTCAATCCATACTTCATGCTGCTGCCCGGATTATCTTTGTCCAGAAACGCTCTGGACATATCACTCCCCTCCTCAAAAACCTCCAATGGCTACCGATCAATCTGCGCATCAGGCAGAAACTCCTCACCCTGGGCTTCAAGGCTCTCCATCACCTCGCCCCCTCCTACCTCACCTCCCTTCTCTCCTTCTACTGCCCAGCCCGCACCCTCCGCTCCTCCACCACTAATCTCCTCACTGTACCTCGCTCTCGCCTGTCCCGCCATCGACCCCCGGCCCACGTCATCCCCCGGGCCTGGAATGCCCTCCCTCTGCCCATCCGCCAAGCTAGCTCTCTTCCTCCCTTCAAGGCCCTCCTGAGAGCTCACCTCCTCCAGGAGGCCTTCCCAGATTGAGCCCCTTCTTTCCTCTCCCCCTCGTCCCCCTCTCCATCCCCCCGCCTTACCGCCTTCCCCTCCCCACAGCACCTGTATATATGTATATATGGTTGTACATATTTATTACTCTGTTTATTTATTTATTTATTTATTTTACTTGTACATTTCTATCCTACTTATTTTATTTTGTTGGTATGTTTGGTTCTGTTCTCTGTCTCCCCCTTTTAGACTGTGAGCCCACTATCGGGTAGGGACTGTCTCTATGTGATGCCAATTTGTACTTCCCAAGCGCTTAGTACAGTGCTCTGCACATAGTAAGCGCTCAATAAATACGATTGATTGATTGATTGATTGATTGGGAGAATATACTACAGTTGGTAGACATGCTCTCTACCCTTGAGAAGCTTATAGTCTAATGCTACTTGTCTGCTGTTTCACCTTTGGCAAGTCACTTAACATCTCAGTGCCTCAATTTCCTTTTCTGTAAAATAAGGATTAAATTCCCGTTCTCAATCCCCCTTAGACTGTGAGCCCCCATCTGGGACAGGGACTGTGTCTGACCTGATGACCTCATATCTTCCCCAGCACTCAGTATGGCACTTGGCACATCATAAATCCTTAATCAATACTTTTATTATTACTAGGAATGCAAGGGTGGCATGGGGTATATGCACCTACTAAGCAAATCTATAATCCGTACTTACTGTAAAGCACAAGTCTTTTGCTCTATATCCTACTTAGGTGCTTAGCAGCTATAGCCTATCCTATCTGGCTACAGGGAAATCTATTTGCCTTCATTTTTCTCTTCTATATCAATTGTACTTCTCTCACTCTAAGGGCCAGTCAATCTCAACAGCTTCCATCCTTTTCCTCTGTTTCACAGTCCATTGGTGCCCATTCTAGAATGGCTGTCAGGTTTTCTCATTGCCCTCAGGGAGGTTTAAAACCCTTTCTTAATGGGCTTTGGAACCTCCTGGACTCCGGGAGTGAGAGAACAAATCAAGACTGGAGATGAATTTAGCCAGCACTCCCTTCTGTACATTCAGCAGGACAGCTTTATAGCTCAGATATTCATTCCCAGAATAAAATGTCAATCCTTGGCTCCCTCCCTTCCTTTAGGAATCTTTAAAACAAGGGATATCCTCCTAGCTATCCACTTCTTCCACTGGAAGTGTAGGCTGGAATAATGAAAAGCTTTGAGATGCTGCGGGGAAATGATGGGTAAGAAATTCTGTTCATTTGAAAAAGTAGTCAGAAATTAGAAGCTGAGTGCCCTAGTGGATAGAGCATGGGCGTGGGAGTCCTAAAGGACCTGAGTTCTAATTCTGGCTCTGCCACCCTTCGGCTGTGTGACCTTTGTCGAGTCATTTAACTTTTCTGTGGCTTAGTTACTTCATCTGTAAATGGGGATTAATACTGTGAGCCCCATGTGGGATGTGGACTATGTCCAATCTGGTTAGCTCATATCTACCCCAGCACTTAGTACAGTGCCTGGTATGTAATAAGTGCTTGATGAATAGCGTAAAAATTGTACCCTTCAAAATACATCTCTGCAACAATTCGGAAAGGCCACAGAAAGCGGAGAGAGGAGGAAACATTTTTTCTAAATACAGCCACTGAGAACTCTCTTTGGGGTTGGTTTAAGGCTATATCAAGCCCAGATTTTCTCTTCATACCTGAAAGAAGAGTTTCTAGGTTCTGACATTTGACTATCTGCAAGGGCAAGCAGATTAATCAATCAGTGCTATTTATTGAGTGCTTACTATGTTCGGAGTGGTGAACTAAGTGCTGGTAGACATGATCCCTCACCACACACAGGGAGCTTACTTCTAGAGTGGGAGACAGTGACTAATATGAACTACAGGTAAGGAAAATGGTAGAGAATAAGGATCTATGCAGGGCACAGAGTTCCCGCAGAATACATTTCCTATCAAGACTCACCACGGGCAAGGGAACATGTCTACCAACTGTGTATCGCAGTCTCCCACGTGCTTTGTATGGTGCTCTTCAATACAGTAAGTACTCAATAAGTAGCATTGATTGTTCAATTATTGGGAAAGGTTTCATAAATAGATGCCCTGGATCCTGAAATTGATCAGTGAGTGATCACAGTGCTGAGTGTGTAACTACAAACCCACTGTGGGTATATCCTCCCTCCTCACCTTGTCTCTCCGCTGTCACCTCACCTGTCTCCTTTGCCTCCTGTGGCCTCTGGACTCAAGAACAGAGCTGAGTCTCATAGTGATGTTCTTAGGTGTTTAAAGGCCCAATAGGATCCTCGTGGGGTGAAAGGGCCCTGAATTCTAGGTCTCGGAAAGGTTTCCAGGACTAGGGCAATGAGTAGTCTGAGTGATCAGCCACCTGGCTCAGAAGCTTCACTGAATCCTATTTGAGTGCTTACTGTGTGTAGGGCACTGTACTAAGCACTTGGGAGAGGACGATGTAACAGTAAACAGATACATTCCCTACCCACATCGAGCTTACAGTCTAGAGGATGTGCTGTAGATCAAGACTGTGATCTCCCCTCACCATACTGGCCACTCAGTGACTGTCAAAGGTGTGTATTTGCTCATCACCTGGTAAGCGCCCAATAAATACCATCAGTTGATTACTTCAGTCTCTGGATTCCAGAGGGAAGTTTTTTTTTTAATTTCAGGGAAGCAGCATGGCCTAGTCGATAGAGCATGGGCCTGGGAATCAGAAGGTAGTAGGTACTAATCCCGGCTCTGCCACTTGTCTTCAATGTGACCTTGGGCAAGTCTATAACTTCTCTGGGCCTCAGTCCTCAGAGCTTGGGAGAGTACAGTATAACAGAGTTGGTAGACATGTCCCCTGTCCACAAGGAGCTTATGATCTAGAGGGGAAGACAGACCTTAAAATAAATTACAGATATGTACGTAAGCACCGAGGGCTGAAGGTGGGTGAAATAAAGGTTACCAATTCAAGTGCAAGGGCTTGCATTAGGTTGGCCATAGCATAACATGCCAACTACCTGCTCCCCAGATTGATGCACTCTTGTGTGTGCTGATGTGAAAACGCCATGTGCCCGTCTCAAAGGAGGCACGACAGAGGAGGAATTGGAGATTTGGCGGGACCCCTCATTAGTATTTACCTGCCTCTGCGTGTACCCGACTTGGCTGTGGCCAAGCCCTCAGCTAGTGAGTGAAAATTGGAAATAATATGGAATGTGCTGAAGGAAACGGAGCTCTGTCCTGTTTATTTCCCCAATGTAAAGGTGGGAATGTTTCTTTTAAAACCCAAAGGAGCACTGTTGGTTGTGTACTCCTTGGTACAGTTTATGTGAGGAACTACTGTATGTGAATAACTCTTCCCAAGCCTGCAGCCAGGAGTGCACCATGTTCTGCTTTATTAATCACATGAATACTTAGATGAGGGTTCCCCCCCCACACCCCTGGGGGGTGGAGGAGGAGCAAATGAAATTGGCTCCAACTCCTTCCCAGGCCTGCATGAGCACAATCCTGTCCTTGATATGGGCAGAGGCAGGAGGGGCAGACTCTGATTTTTATGACTTCATTCTGCAATCCAAAATTGCACAGATTCAAGTTAGTGCAGTTCCTCTTAGATGTTTGACTTGAAAATCGAATTCGGACAAACCACGCACCTTCCCCCACTCCTATCTGGTTTCTTTTCCACAAGGGGCCCTTGTATGAATATCTCTTCATTTCTAATTATCCTACTATGTGAACCTCCCTTGGTATGCTACTCTAATTAATCAGTCACTAACATTAGGTATCTACCCTGGGCAGATCATTGGGACTGTAAAAATCCTTGTGAACCAGGATCATGTCTATCAACTCAACCATATTTCACTTTCCCAAGTGCTTAGTACAGCTCACTGCACACAGAAAGTGCTCAATAAATACCATTGATTGATTGTGCTGAGGACTTGGGCTAGTATAAAAAGAGTGGGAAGACATGAGTCCTGTCCTCAAGGACTTTATAGTGAAGCTGAGCAATGCTCCTCTATCTTCTTTGGACAGTGGACCTCTCCCCATTTCTTAGATCCAGGAATTCCTTTATGTGTTCATTTGCTGTAATCTTGGCTCTATCACTTGCCAGCTTTTATCTGGGTTAGTCATTTAACATTTTAGGGCTTCAGTTTCCTCAACTGTAAAATGGGGAGTAAATATCTATCCTCTCTTCCCTTTAGACCATGAGCCCCATGTGTGAATGGAAACCATGTCAGTCATTTATTGAGCACTTACTGTGGGCAAAGCTCTGTACTAAGCACTTCGGAGAACACAGTACAACAGAATTGGTAGACACATTCCCTGTCTACAACGAGCTCACAGTCTAGAAAGGAGCAGACATTAATATAAAAAATTAGACATATACATAAGTACTTTTGAGCTGAAGGAGGGGCAAATAAAGGGAGCAAGTTAGGGTGACACAGAAGGGAGTTGGAAATGAGGGCTTAATCAGGGAAGGCCTCTTGGAGGAGATGTGTCTTCAATAAGACTTTGAAGATGGGGAGAGAAATTGTCTGATATGAAAAGGGAGGGCGTTCCAGGCCAGAGGCAGGATGTGGTGCGAGAGATTGGTGACGAGATAGATGAGCTTGAGGTACCATGAGTTGGCATTAGAGGAGCAAAGTGTACGGGCTGGGGTAGTAGTTGGAGAATAAGGAGGTGAGGTAGGAGAGGGCAAAGTGATTGAGTACTTTAAAGGTGATGGTAAGGAGTTTGATATAGAGGTGGGTGGGCAACCATTGGAGGTGCTTGAGGAATGAGGAAACGTGGGCTGAATGTTTAGGTTGAAAAATGATCTAGGTAGTAAAGTGAAGCATGGACTGGAGTGGGGAGAGAAAGAAGGCAGGGAGGTCAGCAAGGAGCTGATAAAGTAATCAAGGTGGCATAGGATAAATGTTTGGATTAATGTGGTAGCAGTTTTAATGGAGAGGAAAGAGTGGATTTTAGTGACGTTGTGAAGGTTGAACCAACGGGATTGTCCAACTGGATAATCTTGTACGTACCCTTGTACTGAATGCAGAGGGTGGCACATAGTAAGTGCTTAATGAATATCATTATCGTGATTATTCCAATGTGCATTATGACAGCTTATAATTGTTTTATCAGCTTCAGTCATGTTTCCCTTTCAGTCTTCATCTTTTCTAGCTGAGAAGTCCTATCCTTCAGAGTCATCCATAGAATTTCCCTCTATCCTCTGATAGCAAGTTTCTGAGTAGTTAATACACACACCATTCCTTTAATGTAGTACCTGGTTACCTCATTCTCCGAAGAAAGACCCTACTCTGGTTGTGAGGGGTTAGAAAATTTTGCTTTCCTTTCTAGGAGCTTTTCGGAAAGTGGTGCCTTTTAGGAGTAGCTTCAAGCATTCAGTAAAATATGATCTAGAACTGTGTCTGGGCTGAATGGAAATTAATTAATGATGGCATTTATTAAGCGCTTACTATTTGCAAAGCACCGTTCTAAGTGCTGAGGAGGTTACAAGGTGATCAGGTTGTCCCATGTGTGGCTCACAGTCTTAATCCCCATTTTACAGATGAGCTAACTGAGGCACAGAGAAGTTAAGTGACTTGCCCAAAGTCACACAGCTGACAATTGGGGGAGCCGGGATTTGAACCCATGACCTCTGACTCCTATGCGCATGCTCTTTCCACTGAGCCACGCAGCTTCTCTAGGCAGTGAGCTTCTCTAGGAGTGACTAAAGAGCAGTCAGGCAGAAGGACAAAAATTAATCTCATATTCCCCCTGTCTCCTTTCAGCTTTTTCTTTTTTTTTTTTTTATGGAAACCTGTATTTGTATGCGCAAGGGGCTGTCCAATGCATTCTTAGCAGGTGGAGGGAATGACACGGCAAGGGGAAGACATGACAGTGATGGAAGTTATCAGGCCCAATGCAAATCCTGCAGGCCAAATGGAATATTTGTGGGATAGATTTTTTTTTGGCATGATATGGAAAACTGGGTTAAGTGCTGGAAGAAAGCTTACTCAATCCTTGGAAAACTTCTGGTTGAGATTTACAGCCAGGCTGGGGAGGGGGAGGCATGTGTAAACAACACCGCAACTAGTCAGTGGCTTTCCGTGGGTCCTCATCCACCGAGAGGGTGAGCTGCAAGTCACTAGCATCTTAAAAATAAATTTGACCTGAATTTGGGTGGATCCAGTTCAAAAGAAGTGGTGGCTTTAGTTAGAGTTGATATTGACCTGTGTATGAGTGACTTAGTCGCCTGCTGGGATGACTCCCTTGTATAGAGTAGTGGAAAAAGCAAGTGTCATACAATTGATATTAGTCAATGGTTTTGACTATATACGGTGTGGAGAGCACTTTACTAAGGGCTTGGGGAAGCATATGATAATATAGTTGGTAGACATGTACAGAGTTATGTATATATCCGTAATTTATTTATATTAATGTCTGTCTTCCCTGTGGACTGTAAACTCATTGTGGGCATGGAATGTGCCTGCTTACTGTGTTACTGTACCCTTTGCAAGTTATTAGGACAGTGCCCTGTACACAAAAAGTACTCAATAAATAGGATTGCCTGACTAGACATGATCCCTGCAATCTATGGGCTTACAATATCTATTTAAATAAGATCTCTGTCTAAATAAGCCATGAGGTGTCTACAGAGACAGACTCCATGGTGATGCTCAATCTGTGTTTGTTGACTTTGATGTTATACATTTCTATGCATTTTTATCAAACGTTTTTGGGATGGAATATTTTGGTTGGATTTTTGTTTTTTAAGGAGGCAGTGAGGCCTAGAGACAAGCACAAGAAATTGGGAGTCAGGAGACCTGAGTTCTAATCCCAGCTCAGTCTCTGGTTTAGTGTGTGCCCTTGGGCAGGTTACTTAAACTCACTGTCACGGTTTTCTCAATTGCAAACTGGGGACAAGATAGTTCCTCTATCTCCCTTTTGGGACACAGAGCCCCAAGTGGGACAGGATCTGTCCAGTTTGATTATAATTTGAATAATTGGGGTATTTCTTAAGCACTTACTATGTACCTAGCTCTGTACTAAGTGCTGGGGTAGATACAAGATAATCAAGTCCCACACAGGGTTCGGAGTTTAAGTAGGAGGTAGGACAGTTATTGAATCTCCATTTTACAAATGAGGTAACAGGCACAGAGAAGTCAAGTGACGTTGCCCAAGGTCACACAGCAGAAAAGTGGAGGAACTGGGATTAGAACCCCAGGCCTCCTACTCCACGTCCTGTTATCTTTCCATTACAATACATGGCTTAATGATCATGTTTGTGCCCCGAAGCTGAGCCCAGTGCTTGACACAAAAAAAGCTTAATACTCCATTATTAACAATTAGTAATTCATATTAATTATTACTACATAGTGAGTTTTGTATATGTTAATAACGTCTATCATTGGGAATGATCGTTAGTAGCAAATAAGTTGATTTGGGTTGCTCCTGGTGGAAATATATCTGATGGCTTGTGTGCATTTCGTTAAAAGCAGTTTTTCCTCTTATTTCCATAATGATGTATGAAATCCAATAAAAAAAATCATAGAACACAGTAATAAAACCTCAACCAGCAAAGGCATTAACTGGAAGTGATTTATTGTTTGCTGAAAAGCAGCTGACCTTCTTCAGACAAGGGCACGTGACCCCTGCCAAGACATTTTCTTGCCAGAAAAGAAGAGGAAATGCTAGGAGGAAAGGGTTTTCCCTGTAATAAATCCAAAATCTCTCAAAGATAAGTCATGTCAAATTAAAGTTTAATTTCAAAGGAGAGTCCACATAATGTGTCTCCCAAGCACTTAGCGCAGCACTCTGCATATGATAAGCACTGAAATACCATTGATGGACTGAAAAAAATAGAATTCCAGGTGTTAGAATTTTTGCTATCAGATTATGAGTTCTCAGATGAGGTGAATCCAAGGATTTGGGGAGTTTTTCAGGCCAACAGTAGGAGGATGCGGATGTGGACAGCTATGGTACGGATAATAGATTAAAGTTTTTAATGAGATGAGCTGTCAAGTACATACACTGTTTCCCTTAGTAGGACTGTGGTTAGAACAGTATATTTTTTACTAAATGCTATTGAATCAAAAGCTGAATGGGGGCAGAGACTTTAAGAAGCCACTGAGCTGACATTCTCAGCTCCACAAGAGGCCCATGGGTATGACAGGAAATGGTTCTGTAGTCTTTCTAGTTGGCCAGTAGCAGGAAGCGAGACTCTGCTGTTAATGATGTGGGTTCCCAATCTACGTGCCAATGCAGGACTTGCTAAAATATCTGGTTACAAATCTGTGGTATCAGGCCGTTTGACTTGTTCAGTCATTACTATTATTATATTGGTTTGGCTTGGAGCAATAGAAGTGAGAGAAATTTTGTTTCAGATTGAATCTCAGTGGATCTCTCCAGCAAGGGGTAGTTAGGGCAGAAAGCTGAAATCTCATGATTTCCTATGGTGTGACAACTTTGGGAACCTTTTCTGAAGAAAAAGAACAATGGGCTGGTTTACTTGCCCCACCGTTGGAGAAAATTTCGTACCTTACTTGGGCCAAGAGAGTAAAAGGCAAACACTGTAAAATGAGGTCAACCTTGAGCTGGGGAATTTTCTCAAGGACCTCTCTTTTCAGATATCTATCGACCCACGAATGAACTTGTCCAGGAGTCCTTAAGGGTGACCTCTCATTCTTAGGAAAGGTTTAAGGAAGATATACTTACTCTTTGGGGAAAGAACTGACACAGAATATAGTCAAATACATTCTATTGATTAATTGATTATTGACTATCAATTAATCAATAGAATGTATTAAGCACCTGCTTTGTTTTTGATATGTGGCCTAGTGGAAAGTCAGTCAATCATATTTATTGAGCACTAAGTGTGTACAGAGCACTGTATTAAGTGCTTGGGAGAGTACAATATAACAGTATAACTGACACATTCCCTGCCTACAACGAGCTTTCAGTACAGGCCTGGGAGTCGGTGGACTTGAGTTCTAATTCCAGCTCTACCACTTGTTTGCTGTATGACCTTAAATCACTTGACTTCTCTGGATTTCAGTTACCTAATCTGTAAAATGGGGATTAAGATTGTGAGCCCCAGGTGGGACAGGGCCTGTTTCCAAACTGCTTATTTTGTATTTCCAAACTGCTGATCTTTTATTTACCCCAGTGATTCCTAAAGTACCTGGCACATGGAAAGTGCTTAACAAATACTATTAGAAAATGGTGTATAACATGCCAGAGGCAATAGGGATGCTATCAGGGTGTTAAGTATGAGACAGGGATGGAGTAAAATCTGTGTGGCAGTTTGATTGCAAGAGAGTACAGAGAGGAATTGTGTGGTGTTAAATTTTGTGTAACATAGCCTAATTCAGTAATAATGATGGTATTTATTGAGCTTTTACTCCATGCTAAACACTGTGCTAAACACTGGGATAGATACGAAGTAATCCCATCTTGCATCGCAGGATGCAAAAGTGGAAGCAGTTTTAGTGGAGAGAGGGCACCTTTAAGAGCAGGCACTTGTAGGGCTAGCAGAAAATTCTGCATTACAGAGGCAACCAGAGGTTCACTTGTCAACAATTTAATCCTCTAAAGAAATAAATGGCTTGTTTACATAAAATCTGCAATCTGTTTTGCTTCTTAGGGAAGACTTGCAACAAATAGGAGCTGCTTTGGGGAGGCTGTTTCCAAAATGAGCGCTAAGGGAGTCTTTTACATTTGCCTCAAAACAATCACAGTCTACAAAGGCAGCTTTTTTTTCCACAGTGAAAATACTGAACTTTCTGGTGACAAGGCTAGTTTTGGCCCACACTTTAATTTAAGGAAATTGGAGCAGTAACACTTGAGTCTTTATTTTGGTAGCATATTCATTCCACTAAGCTGTTAGGGAGGGCTGAAATAAGGATATTCTCTCCAGCTCACTGAAGTTCTTTGGCCAAGAAACAGCTAATGACAGCATGGCCCAGTGGAGAGAAAACAGACCCGGGAGTCCAGGGTTTTAATCCTAGCTCTGCCAATTGTCTGCTGTGTGATTGTGGGCAAGTAAATTAGCTTCTCTGTGCCTCAGCTTAACTGTCAAATGTGAATTCATTAACTGTTCTCCCTCCTACATAGACTGTGAGCCCCATGCAGGACAAGGACTGTTTTCATCCTAATTTGTATTCATTCATTCATTCAATTAAATTTGTTGAGTGCTTACTAATAATAACAATTAATAATAATGACCTGAGGGAACTGTCACATCTTCGTCAAGTCCACTCCCTTAAAAGATGCAGCAGAGCCGTTCATTCAGTTGTATTTATTGAACCCTTATTGTGTGCCGTTAGCTTAGTGCTTTGAATAGGATGATAAGAAAAAGACTATTTCTTGGCATCTGAATTCAAAACCTGCCCTATCCCTTCCATTTAGGGTTTTTTTTTTCTTTAAAAAAAAGGTGTGGTCTTACTATGTCTCAAACACTATTCTAAGCACTGAGGTAAATAAAAGATAATCAGGTTGGATACAGTTCATATCCCACATGGTGCTCAGTCTTAATTCTGACTTTATGGATGAGGTAACTGAGGCCCAGAGAAGGGAAGTAAGTTGCCTAAGGTCACAGGGCAGACATATTCATTCATTCATTCAATCGTATTTATTGAGCGCTTACTGTGTGCAGAGCACTGTACTAAGTGCTTGGAAAGTACAAGTTGGCAACATATAGAGACAGTCCCTACCCAACAGTGGGCTCACAGTCCAGAAGGCATGGCAGAGCCGGGTGATTTTCTCTGACCTTTTTGATTGCTGGATTATTGTAATTCACCTCACCTTAGAATTTTATTTCATTTTATGTATTTTTTTGAGGTTTCCCAGCAGTTCGTGATGCATGTTTCAGAGTAGACATTACTGGTTGCTTGTTGGCTTCTAGTAGCCATTTCAATAACAATAATATGGCATTTGTTAAGTGCTTACTATGTGCTAAACCCTGGGATGGATGCAATACAATCAGATTAGCAGCTCTGTCCCATGCGGGGCTCAAATTTTAAGGGAAAGAAACAGAAATTTAATCCCCTTTTTACAGATGAGAAAATTGAGACCCTGAGAAGTTTAGTGATTTGCCCAAGGTCACCCAGCAGGCAAGAAGAGGTGTGAGAAGAGGCGTCGCTCAGTGGAAAGAGCACAGGCTTGGGAGTCAGAGGTCATGAGTTCTAATCCCGGCTCCACCACTTATCAGCTGTGTGACTTTGGGCAAGTCATTTAACTTCTCTGGGCCTCAGTTACCTCATCTGTAAAATGGGGATTAAGACTGTGAGCCCCCCGTGGGACAACCTGATCACCTTGTGTCCTCCCCAGCGTTTAGAACAGTGCTTTGCGCACAGTAAGTGCTTAACAAATGCCATCATTATTAAGAAGCAGGGCCAAGGCAAGAACCCAGGTCTCCTGACTCCCAGGACTGGGCATTTCCCACTAGGTCATGTTGTTTCTCTTTTGATTCTCTATAAATTCTATAATAGTTCTTCTCCTGATTTAGGGGGAAAAGTTCTCTTTGTCACCATGTAATCAGTCAATAGTATTTATTGAGTGCCCCTGTGAAGAACGTTCTACTGTTTGCAGCCTGGCATGGTGGTCTGGGCATGGGCCTTGGAGTCAGAAGGTCATGGGTTCTAATCCTGGATCCACCACTTGTCTGCTGTGTGACCTTGGGTAAGTCACTTCACTTATCTGTACCTCAGTTACCTCATCTGCAAGATGGGGATTGAGACTCTGAGCCCCACTTGGGAAAAGGACCTGATTTGCTGGTATCCACCCTGGTGCTTAGTACAGTGCTTAGCACATTGTACGCACTTAACTAAATTATTATTATTATATTATTATGTGTTTGAGAGAATGCAATAGATATAGAAGGCCCAATCCTTGTCCACAAGGATTATACAATCAGATGGAGTTTACAATCCATATACAGGTGGAATATGCCCTAGTTCTTAATCCAAAACTCCCTCCCAGGACCTAAGGAAATGCTGACATGAAGGAAAGATGAGTCTTGAATCCAGTTTCATTCTGGGGCTCTCAGAGTTCTGCATAACAAGATAAGATCTGACTTTTGGGCTGTTGGAATTTTATAAAACAAAGCATGAAAGCCCATGCACTTTCACCACTAGCTGCTCTCTCCTGTGTCTGTGCCAATAGGGCCCTTAAGGAAATTTCCAGAATCTTTTCATTGATCGAGGAGGGGGAGAGGCTCCCAGGCTCAGAAGGGGTACATCACCTCACCTCTCTGCTGACCCTCAATTCCCATTATGCTCTCTGCTAGAGAGACAAAGGAGCCCTGGTGTCCTTCCTTGAGGTATTCTGGAGATTACCACATGCAAGAAATTAAAGAATATGCTTGATTACAGGATGCTTATATATATTTTTGGAAGAAAGAAAGAAAAGTAAAAGAAAATTCAGAGCCTGGGATGTCTTAGTGCCCGTCTATTTCTGCAGCTAGTTTCTGGCCTCCGTGCCATTTCCAGAAAGGGAAAATTGGCTCTTCTTTTGCTGTTAAAAGCCATCAGTTGACAGGAGAGGTGCAGTGAAGGCCTGAGAGGCAGCTGGGAGACCATGGATGAGGGAGGGGAAGAGAGAAACCTAAAATGATTAGGATTGGCCAGCTTTACCTGCCAAGATGACAAGGCTACAAGCAAACCCGTCTCTTGAAAAGTGGCAATGGGACAGAGGAAAGTGTGAGCCTGTCTGTCTCCTCCAAAGCTTAAGAGGGAAGAGAATGTGGATTTTGCTTCTATGTGCTTAACAGGGAGTTCTTGAGGAGGCAGTTTAGCCCAATGGAAAAAGCAGCGGACTCAATTGAGAGACTCGGGTTTAATTCCCTGCTTTGCCACTGGCTACTCTGTGACCGTGGGCAAGTCACTGAACCTATCTGAGCCTCAGTCTCCTCATTAGTAGAAAGGGGATAAGATAGATGGTAAATCCCTTGTGGGATAGGGATCTTGTCCGATTTCATAACCTTACATCTTTGCCAGAGCTTAGCTCATAGTAAGTGCTTAATAAGTGCCCTAATATTATAGTTGAGTGTGTTGTTCTTGGATGCACAATTAATTCCGCTGATTGAAAAATGAACTTATGATGTTAGCTTTGAAAGGCTGAATGCTACCTCTCCCTTTGACAATGTCCCAGAATTAGTCACAGGATGGAAGAACTGGGAATGGGTCCTAATTAAGAATTGAGCACACCTTTATCCTTCACAGAGAACACCAATTGTTGTGGTTTATTGGAAAAAAAAAACCAATCCTCAAAACTCAAATTTGTTCACCTTCCACCCTAAACTCCTGAGTAGGTGGGGAACTCTAGGTGGTGGACTGTGTTTAATGAAGAGGTTGGAGAGGATAAATCAATCAATCAATGGTATTTATTAACTGCTTACTGTTTGCAGAGCATTGTACTAAGTACTTGGTAGAATACAAAATAATGAAGTTGGTAGACAAGTTCCCTGCCCACATTGAGCATACAGTCTAGAGGGGAAGTCAAAGATGTATGCTGACCAAGTTGCTTTTGGTTCCATATTCTGCACGGTAGACTATAATAAAAATTGTGGTATCTGGTAAGCACTTATGTGCCAAACACTGTATGAAGCACTGGGATGGATACAAGTTAATCAGGTTGGGCACAGTCCTTGTCCCTGTTGGGGCTCACAGTCTGAGTAGGAGGGAGAACAGGTATTTAATTCCCATTTTGAAGATGAGGCAGTGGAGGTGCAGAGAAGTTAAGTGACTTGTCCAAGGTTGCACGGCAGCTACATGGCAGAGCTGGCATTAGAACCCAGGTCTTCTGACTCTTAGACCTGTGCTGTTTCCACTAGGCAGTACTGTTTCCCCTTGAAGTGACTCACGTGAATATCTCTTCTTTGGGGTAGACAGTCCCATCTCTGAAGGGAATATTTTAGAGCATAATAATGCTAATAACTGCAGTATTTATTTGCACCAGGCTAAGCACTGGCATTGATATAATAAAACCAGATGAGATACAGTCTCTATGCCACATGGCAGGGAGTGGGGGGTTGGGGAGGGGAGGGAGAGAGGGAACAGGCTTTGACAAGGGTCTCCCAGCAACACCCTGATTCGTGTTGGCGAATCTTTTGAAAATCCCCAGTTACTGTGCTGTAAAAAGGTTTCATTTCAGAGTGACCTTCTAGCATCAATAAGATTACAAAAAAAAAAGCATCATCCCTTGAAGAACAGGCTAATAGCTTCTCTACACGGAGGAAATCGATGATATTTTAAAAAGTAAGTCATGCTGTAAGCACAGACACTGCAACATGGATTTTGGTTGAAGTTGCCACAGCAACATAGATTTGATTCCTCCCCTCCTCTCTCCCAGTTTCCCTAAAATCTGCTGTACCAAATTGTCTCAGGAAAATACAGTCCAGGTAAGTGGCATTTTTCACTGTGATAGAACGCGTTACCTTAGGAGTGTTAATGTGAATGCAGTGGCAGTTTGAGATGCAAAACCTTGCTTTTAAGGGATCCTGTTACAGAAAGGTCAAAATGATCAGTGGCCTTGTCTTCTAGCCAAACAGTATGGGTTTTGAAACCCCAAATAAAATCCATTTTGGTTAGGCAGTGAAAAATGAAAGAGAATCCTGGCCCACACGGAAACTGAAGTAACCAAAGGCCATACTTTTGATAGCCAGCTATTGTTGAGAATCATGCTCATTTCTTAAGAGATAAGGCCCAAGCTTAAAGAACACAGTAAGAAAATTGATCATCCTTGCTATTGCTTTGCCTCAATCTATTTGCGGGGAGACTATGCTTTTCATTAAGCACCGTTCATTCAGAAGATAGCAGAACAGACCTTATATGTGGATTATAGGTACAGAGCAGAGCGATTTCCTTGGGGACAAGCACCAATGTGAGAGTAAATAAGCTATCACATTAGAATGGGAAGTGATGCAATATGGAATAGACCCCGTGCTAATCTTCCAAACTAGTTTTTTAGATTAGATTTCTTTTTTTTTGTCCTACAGTTTGCAGGGGCCCATCAGAAGCCTTTCAAAACTGAACTTTTGGTTCTAGTTCTGTGACTGATTTTCCCTTTGCTCTCTGTTGTATTTCTTGTTTTTTTTTCTCCTCCCTTCTTGTTTGGCAGGTGCTTTAAAAACCTCCATTGTCCCAGCTTGTTCTTTTCATGGACGGGGCAGATGTGATTTTTTTTTTCTTTCCTTCCATTTATTTTTCCTCCAAACTCTTTCCCATCATTCGCTTTCTGAACAATTATGGTCACCCACCCCCTCTGTCTCTGGGTTTCAGTTTTATCATGGTATGTGTGAGAATAATTGAAGGTCAGGTACCACTTCACTTTAGAAGAGGGATCGTGCCTTTTCTGCTTTAAAAATACAGTCAACGGGAGCTGTGCAAATAATGAGTAATGCTCAATTTTTGTCCCCAGAGATTTAAGGTGACTGGGAAAAAAGTGAAATGGCAACCAAAACTGCAAGGCTGTCCTGCTTTCTCCTGTATGTATGGATCATCTCATTTGTCATGTTCAGATTACTATTTGCTAAACCGAGATTATATCTAACCTATGTTAGTATTCCTAGCATGATGTGATCTCTGTCTACAAGCAAGAGAAACATGCACAGAGTCTTTAAGACTTCCAAAGCCTTTCTCTGTTCTGAAGAAGAAATCAATTGGGGAGGTTATCATTATCAGTGCTACTTATTGAGTGCTTACTGTGTGGAGAACACTGTACTAAGCTCTTGGGAGAGTATGAGAGAGAAGCAGCTTGGCCTAGTGGAGAGAGCACAGACCCAGGAGTCAGAAGCAACTGGGTTTAAATTCTGGCCCCATCATTTGTTGGCTGTGTGACACTGGGCATGTCACTTCTCTGTCCCTCAGTTACCTCTTCTGTAAAATGGGGATTCATTCATTCCTTCAATCGTATTTATTGAGCGCTTACTGTGTGCAGAGCACTGAACTAAGTGCTTGGGAAGTACAAGTTGGCAACATGTAGAGACGGTCCCTACCCAACAATGGGCTCACAACTGTAAGCCCCACATGGGACATGGACTGAGTCCAACCTGATTAGCTTGTACCTACCCAAGCACTTAGTATAATGCCTGGCACAGAGTAAGCGCTTAACAGATAACAAAAAAAAATAGGAGGGAAGGGTGTGAGGAAAAGGTTGGTGTTGAGAGAGATGAGAATAAGGCACAGTGGGTAGAGGTTGCTTTAAGAAGTCAAGCTCACGAGATGCAGTATAGTGGGAGAAGTGCAAGGATAACTATTTGGGAGAGAGCTGATTGAGTGCCTATCAATGGTCAGGAGTTACTGCTTGACAAATATGTATGTACTTAGTAGTAGTAATATTCATTAAACACGTACTGTGAGAACAGCACTGTACAAACCCTCACTCCAAGGGAAGAACAGCCACATTTACCCCTATTATTGGCCACATTCAATTATATGCACCTAAGAACCAGGGATCGCCTCTCTGAGTAATTCCGTGCTACACAGACAATGTGTTAATTTTTCCTTAACAACTTAAAAAAGTTTTTTTTAATGGCAAAAAACATTTCGGGGTAAAATGACCGAATAAATAATTGTCATCCAACAGATGCCACTAAAGGTGACATTTGATCTTTGTGTAGGAATGTCCGATAAGGTCGATGCCTAAATGACTATTAGGCATTGTGTAACAACACTTAACAAATAGTTAAGCACTTTCTATATGCCAGGCACCATAATAAGTCCTGGGATAGATAAAAGATAATCAGGTTGGACACAATCCTTGGCCCACCTGGGGCTCACTGTCTTAATCCCCATTTTACAGATCAGATAACTGAGACATAAAGCAGTTAAATGACTTGCTAGAGGTTACACAGCAGACAAGTAGTGGAGCAGGAATTAGAACCCAGGTCCTAATGATTCCCAGGCCCCTGCTCTTTCTACTAGGCCACACTGCATCTCTATAGTTGTTCCTGGATAAATACCTTTGATACTGATATTAAGTTGGTCTGCCTTCTGCCACTGTTTCCCAGTCAATCCTACCTCTGTCCTATTGTTGAAAATATCAGATCCTACCCAGTAAGCATTCACTCACCATTCATTCATTCAATCGTATTTATTGAGCGCTTACTATGTGCAGAGCACTGTACTAAGCGCTTGGGAAGTACAAGTTGGCAACATATAGAGACAGTCCGTACCCAGCAACGGGCTCCTCTTCCCCCACAACTAACTCTTGAAGCTAGGAGAATCTTTTCCCAGATTCCTTGGACGGAGAAATTTGCCAGACACTGGAAAAACCTGTTTGCTTGAAAAATAAGACTGCCGCTTGCCTTGCTAAAGAGCCAGGAGTGAAATATAACCTTGGGTATAGCCTCCAATTCAATATACAGTCATTTGTTTCAGATTTGCAAGAAATGTGGAAATTGATTCTTCTTGCTATTTTCCGTGGTTATAAAACGTAAATCATGGCACGATTTGTGATGGTTTTGATGGTAACAAATTTCACTAAGTACACAAATTCTCTCTTTGGAGATTACAGTGCTAGTAAATTAGTCATAAGGATTTATATTAGATGATAAAAGGGCCCTTTGCTTTTCTCAACCCTCCATGTTATTAGCAGAAAAATGAAACCTCCGTCTCTCTAATCTAATTTTCCTGACTTACGAACTATAATCTTCTACATCAGCAGCAGTACACTTAGTTTCCAAGAATGCTTCTTCACAGTTGCTTGGGCATAGACTGTGCTTTGAGCAATATTTCTTTAATCCTTATCACCACCTGATTGATTAAATTGACAGCCTAAGCCTTGGAATGCAGTTAGCTTACTAGCATGGAAAGGAACCTCATTATACCAAATCTTTTCTGGGTGGGATGTGTGAGGAAAGTGGGCAGCAGAAGGATACCGATCGCTCTGCTTAATAAGTAAATTGCTAAGAGGAAGCCAATAAAACCCATTTTTTTAAAAGACACAGTGAAGTGGAAAAGGGAGTGGTGGGGAAGAGAAAGAAAGTTACTGAATGCACAAAGCCCCTCTAGGAGTCCGAGAAGCAGTGTGGCTTAGTGGAAAGAGCATGGGCCTTGGAGTCAGAAGGCCTGAGTTCTTCTCCCAGATCCACCACTTGTCTCCTGTGTGACTGTGGGCAAGTCACTTATCTTGTCTGTGCCTCAGTTCCCTCATGTTCAAAATGGGGATTCAGTTTGTTCTCTCCCTCCTGCTTAGACAGAGGGTCCCATATGGGTCATGGACTATATCTAGCCTGATTAACTTGTATCTACCCCAGCACTTAGAAGAGTGCTTGAAACATAGTAAGCACTCAACAAGTACCCAAGTATTATTGTTAAAGAAAGGCATACGCTCCATAGGAAAGCAATACAACAAAAATGAATTGTTTTGTTTCTCAAGCTGTGCCAGAAGTAGGGAGTTCCTGAGCAGAAAGTGGAGGGCAGGGAGCAATGTGGGAGGAATATAGGTTTGGAGTTCTGATGATTCTGGATTTCTGAAGTTTGGATTCTTGAATGTGCATCTCTTAAGCTGACCAATGGGTTAGCTCTTGAAAACCTCACCTTTCAGTTTAGTACATTTTTCCCCCTTTGCATCAATGCATTTCTTTAAAGAAAAGAACAGTACATTCTCCACAGTTTTAAAAAAAATACAATTAAAAGGATAAAGCTCCAAAGCTTAATGAAGCCATTTTGTTTGGAGGATAGAACAGATTAGGAGATGGCAATCCAAGGGACATCAAGAGTCTTTTGAAGGGGAAGGGAAATCAAATCCTGCATGTTGGCGCAGAACTTTTACATAACAATATTTTCCTCTGAGGGATTTACTGAAGATTGTAAATGAAATGTTTTTGTGCAGCAGATGCAAAAAGGATTTGAGAATCTTTTAGTGAAGGAAAAGGGGAAAAAAACCTATTAGTACAACCAGATAAACAGTTTGGGGTACATGAGTGAGGAAATGCTGATTTCAAGTCATTAGTAGTTATTATGTAAAAAATCTCCTATTTTCTCTTCAGTGTATGGTTATCATTTAAAGGCATCATTAACCCCAACCAGGACATCTCTTTCCAGCGCTTTGAAAATATTTTTGCATTCTTGCATCCAGGTGGCCATCTGTTCTCTGAAAAGAAATGCTGCTAGTTTACATACTGATTCTGCTCAGTAATGAGGAATGTCACTGAAAGGTCTCTTCAGGGAGAAATGCTCAAATATTTGCCTTCTGCAGGCTGATTCTTAAATATTTCAGAGATAAAGTGGTAAAATGAATAGTGGGAAGTGAATACCCACCTAGAAAACAAAGATCAATCAACTGTATTCACTGAGTGCTTACTGTATGTAAAGCACTGTACTAAGTTCTTGGGTGAGTACAATATAGCAGAGTTGGTAGACATGGTCCCTGCCCACAATGAGCCTTTAGTCTAGAGGGAGACCTTCAGTCCAGAGATAATGATTGAGTCTTAAATAGCCTGCATCAGTCTTTCCCTGTTGCCAGGATTTGGGTGGTTTGTGTAAGGTTTGTGTTAATGGGTGTGGAACTTCATGCACTGTACCAGTATTGGCAATATTAACGGTGCTGTTTAAGTGCTTCCTGTAATTTTATTTATTTATGTTGGTGTCTGTTTACTTGTATTGATGTCTGTCTCCCCACCCCCAGTCTGTGAGCTTTTTGTGGGCAGGGATTGTCTCTCTCTATTGCTGTATTGTACTTCCCCAAGTGTTTAGTAAGTCTTCCATTTGGATGTCCAAGGACCATTAAAAATTCTCAGTGAAAGACTAACAACTTGGGCAATTCACTCCTCTCCTTATTGATTAATTAATTGTGGTACTTGTTAAGCACTTACCATTTACTAAACACCAGGGTAGGTACAAGATAATCAGGGTGGACACGGTCCCTGGCCTCTATGGGGCTTAAAGTCTAAGAAGGAGGGAGTAGAATTTAATAACCATTTTACGGATGAGGAAACTGAAGCACGGAGAAGTTACTTGTTCAAGGGTCATGTGACAGACAAGTGGCAGAACTGAGATTAGAACCCAGGTCTTCTGACTCCCAGGCCTAAGCTCTTTTCACTAGCCATACGGCTTCCCTTTTCTGATGTCTTGATCAGTTGGTCTGCAGAGCGTAGCACTCCATATGTTTTTCCAGTCATTCACCCATTTCATGAGGATAACTTAAGTCTTTTAGAGTGGTTGGGAAACTGCTGTTTTATTTCTCTACAGAGAATGTTTTACATTTGCAATGTGCCCAGAGACTCAGTGTTGGGAGTTTTTCTACACATTTATAGTTCAATAGAATATATTAAAATAACTTAAGATTTCTGAATTTTAAGATTCCTCCCCCCGCCCCCATAGAATTTTGGAATTTTAGAATCTCCTCTGGAAATCATATTTATCTTCTAGTAGACGGAAACTGAGCTTTGAGGGTTTAGGTATCTCTGGCGTCATTCCAAAGTTTTATGCTCTTTTGAGGTAATAATAATAATAATGGCATTTGTTAAGCACTCACTATGTGCCAAGCACTGTTCTCAGCGCTGGGAAGGCTACAAGGTAATCAGGTTGTCCCACGTGGGGCTCACAGTCTTCATCCCCATTTTACAGATGAGTTAACTGAAGCCCAGAGAAGTGAAGTGACCTGCCCAAAGTCACGCAGCTAAGTGGTGGAGTTGGGATTAGAACCCATGACCTCTGACTCCTAAGCCCGGGCTCTTTCCACTGGGCCACGCTGCTTCTCAGATAGCTGGATCCAATGAGACATGTTCTTCTGGCCACTCCCGCAAAGCAGGAGACATTTTAATTATTAATACCACTCTGCTGTGTAAGGGTCAGGTGCACACAGGCTCATAGGAGGACAGAGACATAGCACAAAATCAAGGTTCCAAACAAGGGGCAGACGGGGAGGTCAGTTAAAAACAGCATCTAAGGAATGGGACTTTGGATAATGATCGAACAGGCTGGGAGTAGAAACTGGGTTTTTCCCAGCCGAGTGTGTATTTTTCTCTAAGAGGTAGGGCAAACCACACCATCCAGCGCTTAGAACAGTGCTTTGCACATAGTAAACGCTTAATAAATGCCATTATTATTATTATTATTATTATTATTATCATCATCATCTGATTAAGGGCTAGAACTAAGCAATTATTAATAGAACAGGTGGGCTTGCAAGGGGACTTTGCTGCCCCCTAGTGACTTAACTGAGTCTTCACCTGGATTCCATATTTGAACCCTTTTCTGACTGGAATCCCTTTCTCTTTTTTCTTTAATATTGTATTTCCTAAACGCTTTCTGTGTGCTAGGCACTGAACTAAGCCCTGGGATAGGTCAAAGCTAATCAGGTTGGGTACAGTCCATGTCCCACATCAGGCTCTCAGACTTAATTCTCATTTTACAGATGAGGTAACCGAGGCGCAGAAAAGTGAAGTGACTTGTCTGAGGGCCCATGGCAATCAAGTGGTGGAACTGGGATTAAAACCCAGTTCCTCTGGCTCCCAAACCCGTGCTTTATGCACTAAACCACGCTAGTTCCCTGTTGTTCTCTTAAGGCATTTGACAGAAACTTAATGGGAGTGAGAAAGGTGAATTAAGGGAGGTGGGAGTCTTGCCCATAGATTGGCGATCTTGGAAAAAGGGGGCCTAAAAGAATTCTAAAATGGGAAGAAAGCAATTTGGGATTGTCTAGAAGGGACTAACTAAAAAGACCAGAGGGTTTTGGCTGGGAATGCCACACTGCACAAGTGAGACTCCTGAACCACAAACTTCTTCTGTCTTTGCACTTTTATTTTTCTTATAGTATTGGTTAAGTGCTTACTATGAACCAGGGACTGTAATAAGCACTGGCTTTCAATGTTTGTGGTAGTCATCCAGCCATGCTGACAATTACAGTGGGCCCAATATTACACAATTAGAGCGTTATGCAGCATTACAACATTCTGAGTATGGCTGTATTAGATCAATGGAACCTGGGAAGTGCTTGTGAATTAGAGGTGAATTTATAGGAGAAGGAAACCTGCTATCTATATCTGCAAATAGTAATAAGGGCTCAGTCACGTGTCACTCCTGCTGATCCCCAAATGAATAGTGACCAGGCCTCTTACGACAGAAATGTGAAACACGTTCCCCAAATATAGACTCAATCAATGGCATTTATTGAGCACTTATTGTGTGCAATGCACTGTACTAAGTGCTTGGGAGAGTATAATACGACAGAGTTGGTAGACACATTCCCTGCTTAAAACGAGTTTATAGTCTAGAAGGGGAAAGTGGACATTAATATAAAGAAATAGAAGTCATCTTTGGTGCATTACAAACCACAACAAAGTGTTAATTCAGCTGTGGCTGATATGAAATAAGGTTATATTTTCTTGGGCTTTTGATGTTAAAGCATTTGACCAAAGCATAATAGTAAAGCTGGGGGCTGAGAAAACCATTGCTTTTTTTCTTTCAACCATTTGAAGCTCTTAGCCACCACTTCTCTGTGGAGTGTTATACTAAGCATAGTGATGAGAAGAGCAAGAAGGAAGAAATACAGCTGCAGAAATTATCAGTGACTGATCGATACAACTGTACAGCTTATAGGGGTGAGGGGAACTTGGAAAGCAAATGGAACAATTGGATGGTTTACAGCTGTCCTGTCAGCTCTTGTTTAGAGGGGAAAGCTTTAATAAAACTTTAATGTTTCTCACTGTGGCAAGGAAGCAGGATAATTAGAACAATTGGATATTTTATTTGGTTAAATTTAACACTGATGGCTTACTGGAAATCACCACTAACATCCCAGATGAAGGATAAGGATGGATAAAAGGAATTGGAGCTTTAATTTGGATAGGAAGAATTGACCTGAGATTTCATCTAGAACTCAAATGGAATTAGATGCTAAACCATTCAGAAGTTGTCATGTTTCTACTGTTTCTGGTGCCTCACTACTCTATGGTTTGACTAGAATGGTAATGGAAAGTGCCTGTATAGGGCAGAGAGTGCTTTACGTGGGGAGATGTGTGGGAAAGCGATTAAGAAAAAAATAAGGCAGTATTTTCCTCCTCAGCTCCAAGGGTGATTAAATGTGGGGAGGGCTTGAGGGTCCTTCTTATAGAGTCAAGGCACATTAGTGGTTTTGGAGAAGCTGAGGTAATTTTGGAAGGCAATGAGAAACTGCTAAGAGGGTCCCTGGACCCCTCCTATCCTTCTTTCTGCCAAATGATTGATTGATTGATGGTATTTGTTAAGTGCTTACTATGTGTCAAGCTGTGTTCTAAGCCCTGGAGTAGATACAAGTTAATCAGATCGTGATAGAAGGTCATGGTCATCAGGGCATGGAGAAGCTGCATGGGCTTGGGAATCAGAGGATCTGGGTTAATCCCTGCTCCATCATATAATAATAATAATTGAGGTATTTATTAAACACTTACCATGTGCCAGACACTGTACTAAGCGCTGAGGTGGACACAAGCAAATCGGGTTGGACACCATCCCTGTTCCATGTGGGACCCAAAGGGCAGGGAGCGTGTCTGCTAATTCTGTTGAATTGTACTTTCCCAAGTGCTTAGTATACAGTGCTCTTCACAGAATAAGTGCTCAATAAATACCACTGATTGATTGATCACAGAACTGCTGGCCCATTTTCCTCTTCTGTCCCGAATAGTGCTAGGTGCCTTAAGGATGTTGTCCGGGATAAGGATGTAACATAATGTGTCTAGTATTCTAGAAAAAAAGTAAAAGAGAAGCAGAGAAGCTGCATGGCCTAGTGCAATGAGCAAGGGCCTGGGTTCTAATTCAGACTCAGCCACTTGTCTGCTGTGTGATCTTGGGCAACTCACTTAACTTCTCTGTGACTCAGTTCTCTCATCTTTATCATATAGTTCCCTCAAATTTAAAATAGGGGTTCAATACCTGTTCTCTGTCCTACTTAGACTGTGAGCCCCATTTGAGACCTCATTATCTTGTACCTCCCCAGTGCTTATAGAGCTTGTCACATAGTAAGTGCTCAACAAATATTATTATTTTTATTATTCTTATCATCATCATTGTGGCCCAGCAAAAAGGGCACAGGTTTAGGAGTCAGAGGACCTGAGTTCTAATTCTCTCTTCTAATGTTTGTCCTTGTGCAAGTTCCTTAACTTTTCTGTGCTTCAGTTTCCTCAAATACAAAATGGGGATTCAATAATACCTCTTGTCCTGCCTGCTTAGATTGTGAGCCCTGTGTGGGACAGGAATTGTAATTTATTTTTCAGTGTATATGTTCTCTTCTAATCTGTAAATTCCTTGTAGGGAGGAATTGTCTGTACCTACTCCTTTATGTTGTACTCTCTCAAACTCTTAGTACAGTGCTCTGCACATAGTAAGTGCTTAATAAATACCATTGATCAATTTGATTGAATGGTGTCAACCTGATTATCTTATCTCTATTCCAGGGTGTAGTACAGTGCTGAGCATGTAATAAGTGCCTAACAAATATTATTATTATTACCCCTAGGGACATCTCTAGACAGACTTTAACCAGGAAGAATTTTGGTTTATCATCCTGTTTTCATTGTGAGATCTTCAGGTACAGTGAAGGTTGAACTGGACTGTGAAAAATGGTTCACACTTTGTTTCTATATTTGCAGATTCTATGCCATTTCTTTCCCCTTCTTCCTCAATAACTCTTTCCCCTACAGTCTTGAAATTATTCTTTTTGTAGACTGCCTCATTGATTCCTGTAAAGCAGTGTGTAATTTGGCAGAAAATGTAACAAATGCCACATTTCTTAATCAAACATTTATTGAGTGCTTACTGTGTCCCAAGCACTGGGCTAAGCACTTGGGAGATTCAATAATCATCAATCATATTTATTGAGCGCTTACTATGTGCAGAGCACTGTACTAAGCGCTTAATGATCCCTGCCCTCAAATATCTTGCAGTCCAGTTGGGGAGACAGAAAATGAAATTTATTACAGATCCTATTATAGATCCCAAAGGATTGGGGATTTTTGTTTGTTGGCTTTTAGGTTTGGAAGCACTGAGGAAGTGGTGTGAGATACAGTGATAATAATTGTGATAAGTAAATAAGTGGTAAATAAGTGCTTCCTTTGTGCCAAACACTGTAGTAAATCCTAGGGTAAATACAAGATAATCAGATTGGGCAAAGTCTCTGTTCTACATGAGACTCACAATCTAAGTAGGAAGGGAAAACAAGTAATGAATCCCTATTTTACAGATAGGAAAACTGAGCAGAAAGAAGTGAATTGCTAAAGGTCACATGGCAAAACTGGAATTAGAACCCAGGTCCACTGACTTCTAAGCCTGTGTTCTTTCCATTAGGCTATGCTCCTCAAGTGATTGAAAAATACAGTCATCTCCCAGAATAAAACAGCCAAATTGATAGAAGGATTGAAGTTGTTATTGTGGAAAAGGATGGGAAAGGAATCTTGCTAGTAAATGTGAATGAATCAAGCATACTTACTGAGGGCTTACTTTTTATGGCATTTAAGCGCTTACTCTGTACTAAGTGCACTTTTCTATGCCCTGGGATAGATCCAATCTAATCAGGTGGGACGCAGTCCATGAACTGCCTGGGGCTCACAAGTCTTATCCCTCTTTTACAGATGAGGGAACTGAGGCACAGAGCAGTAAAGTGACTTGTCCAAGGTCACACAGCAGACAAGTGAAGGAGCCAGAATTAGAACCCAGGTGATTCTGACACCCAGGCCCATGTTCTATCCATTAAGCTATGCTGCTTACGATGTTCAGAACACTGTACTCAGCATTTGCAAGAGTACAGTACAACAGAGTTAGTAGACACATTCCCAGCCCACAGTAAGTTTTCAGTCTAAAGTGAGAGAAAGATAGTACTATAAATAAATTATGGATATGTACATAATTGCTGTGAGACTGTGGTTAGGGTGAATTAAGTGCACAAATCCAAGTGCAAGGGTGGTGCAGAAGGGAGTGGGAGAAGATTAATGAGAGGGCTTAGGGAAGGCCTCTTGGTGATGTGCCTTCAAAAAGGTTTTGAAGGTGGAGAGAGTTCTCGTCTGTTGGATATGAAAAGGCAGGGCATTCCAGGCCAGAAGCAGGACCTGGGCAAGAGGTGAATGGAGATTTAGATGAGATTGAGGTACAGTGAGTAGTATGACATTAGAGGAGCAAAGTCCATGTTGTAGTTTGTAGTAGGAAATCAGAGAGATAAGGTAGGAGGCAAGGTAATGGAGTGCTTTAAAGCCAATGGTAAGGAGTTCCATTTTATGCAGAGGTGGACGGGCAACCACCGGAGGTTCTTGATGGGTGGGAAAATATGGGCTGAATGTTTCTGTAGAAAGTGAACCGGGAAGTAGGGTGAAATACGGATTAGAGATGGGAGAGACAGGAGACAGCGAGGTCAGCAAGGAGGCTAATGCAGTACTCAAGTTGAGATAGGATAATAAATTAATCCATCATATTTATTGAGCACTTAGAGTGCACACAACACTAGTTAACTGACACGTTCTCTGCCCACAGTGAGCTTACAGTCTAGAAAGGGGAATGCTTGGATTAGCGTGATAGCAGGTTGGATGAATTTTAGAGATGTTGTGATGGTGTTGAACCGACTGGATTTGGTGACAGATTGAATATGTGGGTTACAGATTGAGTATGTGGGTTATTTAATATTAATCAATCAATTAGTCATTGGTATTAAGTGCTTACTATGTGCAGAGCACTATACTAAGCACTTGGGGAAGGATAGTACAACAGAACTAGCAGACATGTTCCCTGCCCATAACAAGCTTTCAGCCTAAATGTTCCTCAAACTTTATTCATGCCGGTTATTTGTTTCACCGTGGAGAAAGACCACTTGTCTACCTTCAAGCCTGTCTGTAACTAAGTTTCAATCAGTCAGTTGATCAGCAAATCAGTGGTACTTTTGAGTTCTTACTGTGGGTCAGCACTGTACTAGGCACTTGGGAGAGAACATTGCAGTAGAATTGATAGACTCCCTGCCCATAAGGAGCTTCTAGTCTGAGGAGGATATGGACATAGAAATAAATTGCAAATAGGGGAAATAAGTAAGGGTAGGGATATGTACATTAGTTTCTCTGGAAGTGGGGGGAATATCAAGTGTTTAAGGGGGTTGGATTCAAGTGCAAAGGAAACACTGAAGGGAAGGCAAGATTCACTTACCAGCCATTTCCATCTTCACATCCCTCCTGAGGACCTCGATTCTTCAAATTGTGTCTCAGGACTTCATGTGTGAGAAACAACGTAGCCTAGTGAATATCATCCACCTCTGGGTGTCAGAGGACTTGGGTGCTAATCCCAGTTCTGCCATGTGTCTGCTGAGTGATCTTGGACAAGTCACTTAACTTCTTTGTTCCTCTGTTATCTCATCTGTAAAATGGGGATTTGAGCCTATTCCCTTCTTGGTCTAGCCTGATTTACTTTAATCGAATGCTTATGATAGTGCTTGGCACATAGTATGCTCTTAACAAGTACCATGATAATTATTACCCACTTTGTGGCTTAGGGAAAGTCACTAAACGTCTCTCTGCTTCAGTTTCCTCATTTGTAAAGTGAGGATTGTCTTCTGTCTCCCCTCTTAAAACTTGGAGCCCCATGTAGGACAGGGAATGTATTCAACGAGATTCTGTCTACCCGAGCACTTGGCACATAGTAAGCACTTAACAAATGCCACTGATTTTTACTGGAGAAAAGAGAGCCAGCTCATTTTCTAGATAGTTGAGTTGGAGATAAAGAAGGTCCCGGTCAGTTGCTTTTGGGGCTGATTTGTTGGCCCAGAGAAAAGAGAGAGCATTTTCCAGATTTGATGATATACTTGAGCTTCAAGAAGTAAAAAAAAGGGAGAAAATGAAAGGAAAAATACCTGGCAGCCTCTTCCAAGCCGACCCATCTGTGCTTCACGCCTCATCTGGAAGATGCAATCTAGCCTACATTGTAAATTCTCCTTAAGCAGCTCACCTCCTCTCTTCTCAGTGGAACCCAGGCATCCTGATCCCTCATGGTTCTTTGTCATACCTACCCTGAAGCCTCATGACTAGGAAATGTCATGGAATGAAGTAATGGGGAAAAATCTGAGGGATCTGAGGAACAAGAATAATCTCAGGCAGATTTGATCTCCCCTTCTTCGCCCTCATCTCCACACCAACTTTGATCCTTTTCAGCCTTCTCTCTCTAGAGGAGTTCTCCCGCTTGATTTCAAAATCTACGTTCTCCGCCTGTGTCTCTGACCCCAACCCTTCTCATCTTCTAAAATCACGTGTACCCAATCTTTTTAATGGTATTTGCTAGGCACTTCTGGTGTGCTAAGCACTGGGGTAGACACAAGCTAATCAGACTGGACACAGTTCAAATTCCACATCAGGCTCATAGTCTTAACCCCCATTTTCCGATGAGGTAACTGAGGCATAGAGGAGTGATTTTTCTGCCTTCAAACTCACTCGGGATTCTCTTGCTCCAAAAAAAAATCCTCTCTAGAGCCCATTGCTCCTTCCATTTCTCACCCTATCTCCCTCCTCTCATTTCTGTCCAGACTCCTTTAATGGGTTGTATGCATCCATATCTCTGCTAAATCTCCTAACTTATTTTCATGCTAACCTTTCCCTCCTTCCTCCTCTCTATAGTTTATTTTAGTATCTATTCCTCTATTAGAATGCAAGCTACTTGAGCGAAAGGACATGTTCACCAATCTTATTGTACTCTCCCTAGGGTTTAGTATTGCACTTTGCACATAGTAAGGGCCCAATAAATTAATAATAATAATAATAATAATCAAGGTACTCATTAAGTGGTTACTATGTGCCAGGCACTATAATAAGCACTTGGGTGGATACAAGCAAATCGGGTTGGATACAATCCCTTACTCATGTGGGAGTCACAATCACAATCCCCATTTCACGGATGAGGTAACTGAGGCACAGAGAAGTAAAGTGAACTACCCAAGGTCTCACAGCAGACAATTGGTGCTATTAGAACCTATGACCTTCTAACAGGTATGTGCTCTATTCAGTACTCAATGCTGCTTCTTATATTGATGGATATTTAGAGTTTAGGTTTTAATTCTGGTAATTGGGTTTTTTTTAATCTAGTGAAGTAATGTGTATCCAAGATAGGTATAAAGAAAAAAAATAGGTGGTGGAAAAAGGTAGTAGAGGTTGTTGATATCTTTTGGACTTATTTGGGGTACCAGTGAAGCAAAGTAAGTCGTTGCTACGTTTCCACAGCTGAAATATTTTGTAGCAGACTGTTGCCTTGTAGGTTTTGGAAATCATAAATTAAATGAAAATAGGGATAAGAGTATAGATATTTACTTGGCCCTTGAAATGAAAGTGTCCTTTTTAAGAGCAGCTTTCCCTAAAAGGGATATTCTTTTTTCTTCTTGGGTGGAAAAATATATGTCAAGTAAAATAATAATGGTTCCACACATTTTGTGTTTGACACAAAGACATTCTTTGGTGAAATGACTTCTGACATGACAGGATAAAACTATTGTTTTGTTTGGCACAAAGTCTTGCCAACATGAATGGTGCAGTGTGTCTTTAAAAAAGAAAATAGAAAATTATTCTTTTTAGCTTTCTGAGTGAAACTTTTTCTGTATATCTCTGCTAAACACAAGCAGAATGGTAAAATATGTAGCCAAAATTCAGTTCTGCATCTTGTTAGATCATCCTGGAATCTTAGCTTGTCCTCAGAGACTGTAGGAACTAGGAGCAAACCCTCCAGGGAACACATTTTATTTCATTCTTACAAAGAAGGGAGAGAGGGTTATGCCCTGTATTTTTTTCAGGGCTAGAATTATCCTTGCCAAAAAGTAGTTTCCCTAGCAACAAGAGACAGGAGAAAACTCTCATAAATTTTTTTTCCCACCTACTCATTTTTGTTAATGCAGCGAGGCAGATGGTTTGGATAATGCAGGTATTACAGATTCTAATTTACTCAGTGTTGATTGAAGAAGCATAAATATTGAAATGCTTGCATGCTGCAG
Source organism: Tachyglossus aculeatus (assembly GCF_015852505.1). Lineage (NCBI taxonomy): Eukaryota > Metazoa > Chordata > Mammalia > Monotremata > Tachyglossidae > Tachyglossus > Tachyglossus aculeatus. The sequence goes on from NC_052080.1 coordinate 10,288,270, forward strand.
TTTGCAAAACTACAGCATGACAACTCTTTAAAAAATGATGGCTTTCCAAAGTTCCACATCTATGAGTCAATAATCCAAACCCACAGGACATTGGCGAAGTGGAGAACGGCAGAAAGCCCAAATCCATTTGAATCAAGAAGGGAGAAAATTAGGCGGCGGAAAAAATCGGATTCCACTGGGTGATGAAGAAAGCCTCTGACTGCAGTCCAAGTAACAATACGAGAATGCAGTTCAAGAATCCTTCATTTCACCCTCTCGTGTATGGTCATAACAGACAGGTCATTTACAAATGACACAGGTGATGGTTAATTTTCACATGTGAGGACACCGCTGTTACTACTTGGGTTTGAAATGTCTCAAGATTGCTTGTCTTGGGAGAGTGTGTGTGTATGTGTGTGGGTGAGAGAGAAAGAGAGAGAATTTCTGCAAATTAAATGAGAGAGATTAAAGATCCCTTTCTGTTTCTCCTATCCACCATGACTTCAAGTAAAAGGGTTGAATCTCTCACAGCTGTGAATTTGATTCTCTCATCACTATATGCCGTGCTACACAATTGTAATGGTTCATAGTGGAAGCCTAAATTGTGTTTGGATACAAGTTGTAGTGAATTCTTCTCTACTTAGCCTTTATTTTGCATCTGCCAGTTTAGCCCAGGTCTTTCCTTTTTATATTTGATCATGCCTGTTTTAATATGACTTTTAAAATACCAGTAGTATCTCTGAAAGGCCAAGTTGGATTCTGAAATGTAACATTTAAATTCATAACTGTTCTTCTCTCCCGAATCTTCTTCCAACCAGACAAATTTCCCTGTCACATTTAAGAGGTGCTGTATAATCTTAGGGCAGAGGGAGGGACCTCTCCCTCTGTCACCCTCCTAAAATCTCCTCTCTGGCTCATAGCTATATGGCTGCCAGCCAAAACCTTGACGTGAGCCACCCAAATGAGTCACTCTTCTGCACTCAGTACTCAGCACTTGGGAGAATACGGTAATGTAGACGTGATCCCTGCCCTCGATTACCTGACAGTCTACCCAAATACCCCAAGTTCATCTTTCCCTGAATATATTGGTGGAGGAGCCCCGAAAGCAGCCAGACCAATCTGTATGCATTGCCTGCAAAGTTGTTTATTGAATCTAATTCTGAGTTAATACATGGTTTCAGCTTCCACCAGCCAAGATTATGGCTTCTATTGTTCCTGGTTAAAACTCAACCTCATTAAAAAACGTTGCCATCCAAAACCTTTTTAAAAATGACCAATAGTTGGCAATCCAGGTTTCCGTTTCCAACTGCAAAAGGGAGTTCAGCATGTGCATATAAAACTGCTATTCTTTTATCACCTCCCTGCCCAGTGCTTGAAATTATTCCCATCTTTATTGGGGAGAGGAAAGCTGGCCATTTCAGAACATTCAAAAGGATCAATGAGATGTTGTGGGACATAGATGTGTTTAGCCTAAATGAGGTCGCTTCAAATCATCACTGTTGCACCTTTGGGTTTTGCAGCACTGTGCTATCTGAGATTTTCTTATTTGTGTGCATTATTTATTAGATGGGGTGATTATACTACATGGAGATGGAAGAATAAATTCTCTAAATGAAATTAGATTGAATACTCTATCTCAGCTGAGTGCCCCATTCAAGACTCAAGATTCTGCTAAGTGATCAATTTATTTTCTTTTAATCGCAGAAGTGGGACCCAGTTCTGAAGGCAAACTAATTGAACACAACTCTTCACAGCAAAAGATAAGAAGGTAGGTGGAGTGGTACGGTTGAGAGTTCCTAGATTGCTTTCTGGAAGCCCTTTTAATTAATAGCTGATGGACGTGGATATTGCTTTTGCTGAGGCTGCACTGATTGCCTCAAAAATGGGCTTTGGGTGCATCATAGGTATTTTCGGATTTCCGCAAAGTACTCTGAAGATTGATTTCTCATCAGCCTTGTTTTTATATTTTTTAATTTCATTTTCGACAGCTTACTGAAATATTCCTACATAAGATGCAATATGTTGCAGGAACGAGACCCTAAGTGTAAATATAAATACAAAACGTTGGAATGTTAGATGCTGTAGCTGATGGGAAAAAGGAAGTCCTCCATAGCACCTGTAAAAGATGTTATTTCTGAAAACTATTTTATACCTAATAAGAAGTGAATGTGTCTGCTGCCATTACCGGTGAATTGGCTGGCATTCTGATATCCATGCCACATTTCAAGAGGCATCAGTTCTCCAAGCCACTGTTATTGGGTCTGAAATTTTTGTGCATTCTGCCAAGTGGCTTGGAGAACTGATGCCTCTTGAAATGGGGATCATGTTGTCACACGAGAGAGCACACGGTCAGCCCAAGAGGCAATATTTTTCTTAGTGCCCAAATGTGTCCTTGCTGGGAGTTGACCTTCCAGCCTCTGGTCCTGCTGGTGTATATATCTAAAGATTTTTAAAACAACACCTATTGGCTGATGGGATCGTGGGGTCCTCTCTGATGGGCTGCCAGTGAGCAGTGTGCTGTTCGGAGAGAGGGAGCCCTGAAATGACAGCCAGCTGTGTGGCCCAAGAGTGCATTTATGGGGGAAGAGATGGAATCTTTGTCGTACTGTTGCTCACTGGGGCAGTGGAAGCAATTTTCAAAATGTCTCTCGTGACCCCTTTCTCAAGGGAGGGGGAAATGCCAAATGAAACTGTGGGTGGATGTTGTTTGGACTGCTGAGAAGCTGCAGAATCAATAATAATGATGGCATTTATTAAGCACTTACTATGTGCCAAGTACTGTGCTAAGTGCTGGAGTAGACCAAAGATAATCAGATCAGACGTAGGCCCTGCCTCTCACTGCACTCACAGTTTAAAATGGAGGAAGGCCAGGTATTTTATGCCCCTATATGACAAATGAAAAAACTGAGGCACAAAGAAGTTGAGTGACTTGCCCGTGGTCTCACAACAAGCAAGTGGTGGAGTAGGATTAGAACCCAGGTCTCCTGATTCCCAGACAGTAACGGGAGAAGCAGAGTGGCCTAGTGGATAGAGCAAAGTCCTGGGAGTCAGAAGGACCTGGGTTCTAATCCCGGATCCTCCGCTTGTGTGCCGTGTGGCCTTGGGCAAGTCACTTCACCTCTTGGTGCCTCAGTTACCTCACCTGTAGAATGGGGACTAGGACTGTGAGCCCCATGTGAGACAGGGGTTGTGTCCAACCTGATTTGCTTGTATCCACCCCAATCCTTAGTACAGTGCCTGTTACATAGTATGCACTTAACAAATACCACTTATTATTATTGTTGTTGCTCTTCCCACTAGGGCAAACTACCTCCCATGAAGTCACTTGGCTTTTGTTTTTTAAAATATCTTTGTTTCTAGAATGCCCCAAACTCAGAAACCTTTTGGCCTCCTTGCAAGATGCGATTTGCTACGATAGACTCAGGTATGGGAAGTATTGTGCTGGCTTTCGTGATGCACTGATCTGAGCCTTGACCATGGAAAGCATGTGGGTTATTATGGAGGCCACTTTTATACATATCAGAGAAAGAGGCTCTCTGTTTACTTAGCTGGGTATCCTCTAACAAGTCTTGCTGTTCACTGGTCTCCCTCAGAGAAGACATGGTATTTGCTGAACCTTCTCCCAAAGGAGAATTAAAAAGATTTATTTCTTAAATCCAGATTTTTCCACTTTAGCAAATATCTAGGAAAGATAGACACTGAGTTTACTTAGAGTTGAAGAGGTCGGGGAAGGGAAAGAAACTATGAAGATGGCAGGAAGCGAGGAAATCCTTCTCGGACAGCGTAAGTGATGGATATGAGCCATCCCCTAGATCTGTTGTGTTTGGAGAAAAATACCTCTTCCAAGCTGTTCTCCTGACAAGGTCATCCACATCTGTTTTCATGAAGCTGCCTGTACTGAGAATAAATGCTTAACCCTCTGAAGGGAAAGGCTGTAGATCAAATGTTTGGTGGTGTGGTAGTCTCCCCGGAAAGGTAATGTTTGGCTCTGACTGGCTATTCTACACACTCAGGAAAATCATGACAGCATCAGTAATATCAGGAACAAAATGATAATTCCCAATAGAAATACAGTACATCTGGCATTATTCTGCCATTTCCCAAGGCAAGACTTCCCTCAGAATTGTCTCCAGGAAGGTAAATGATTTAGGCACGGTGACCTTTTGATCCCCATAAATGAAGAGGGGTGTCAGTGCTGATTGGCTACCTGTATCCAGTAAATTAAGCATGAGTGAAAAGACCTTTTATAACAGTTCTTGGCTTTTTTGGTACTCCACAGGCCTAGCACTTCCCAACCCTATAAGGATTCTGGTGGGAAGGATATAGGAAACCTCTGGGAAAGAAATTTCTAGAAGAAATCACTCCAGATGTTTCCCTGGTTTCATTCATAGCCCGGGTAGTAATAGCCCTTGTTCTTCAAACAGTCCATGTATTACCTTAAATTGTTCTAAGGAAATAAACTCATGAAAAAACAGGTGGGAAGTATAGTTTGAATTTTAGGGAAGAAAGAGGCAGTGTTGCTTACTGGAAAGACCATGGTTTTGGTTGCCCGAGGACCTGGATTCTTTTCCTGGCTCTGATACTTGTCTGCTGTGTGATCTTGGGATGATCACTTGACTTCTCTGTGCCTCAGTTTTGTCATCTGTTAAATGGGGATTAAGAGTATGACCCCTTTGTGGGGTAAGGATTGGGTCCTACCCAATAAACTTGTATCTTTATCTATCCCAGTGCTTAGTACAGTGCCTAGCACAGTAGATGCTTAACAAATACCATTATAAAAAAATTAGATCTGGAGAAACTGAGATGGGGGGCTGGTATGAGAGATTGATCTGTTGGGGTCAGCTGATACATAACATTTATCCAATGCCCTCATGGAGAGATTACTATACTCTAGGAGTGAACTGTGGGAATTTAGAAAGGAACACCATTCGTTGCATGGTTTCTACCCAAAGAAGTTTGTTCTGGGATGAGTAGTCCTGATAGCCATACCAAAAATTCATATTTTTTTAAGTACCAGAAATATACAAATTTAGGTTTTGTTTTTTTCCTATAACAGATACAGTTTGGCTTCTCCAAGCCTGGCTGTTAAAGTTGGAGTGGGGGAGGAGGAATGGGTGGTAAGAGTTTGAAAATGTTTATCTCTAGACTAAGCTGGTTGTAGACAGGGAACGTGACTACCAATTCTGCTATACTGTACTCTCAAGTGCATAGTACAGTGCTTGCCCTGCACACTAAGTGCTCAATCAGTACCACTGATGATAATCCAGAGACTGGAGCTGGAGGCTCAGGAACCAATCAATCAGGAATATTTATTGAGGACTTAGCACTGTATTAAACGCTTGGGAAAGTGGAATAAAGCAGAGTTGGTAGATGTGATCCCTGCCCACAAGACGCTTGCAATCTGTAGGGGGAAGTGGTTAACTTGGGTGGATGGGGCAGTTGGGAAGATATAACAGAAGCTAGATAATAATAACAATAATGATGGTGGTATTTGTTAAGCATTTACTATGTGCCAGACACAGTGTTAAGCCCTGGGGTGGATACAAGTAAATAGAATTGGACACAGCCCCTGTCCCATATGGGGCTCACAGTCTCAATCCACATTTTACAGATGAGGGAACTGAAGCACAGAGAAGTGAAGTGACTTGCCCAAGGTCACACTGCAGACAAGTGGCAAAGCCAGGATTAGAACCCATGATCTGCTGACTCCCAGGCCCATGCTTTAGATCCAGTGTGATTGTTTTATCTACCCCTGCACTTAATAAAGTCCTTGACATACAGCAAGCACTTAAATACCATTATTTTAAGGCAAAGACACCTTCACCATGAATATGTTGCTTACACAGGTTGTCTGCATATATTTGTATTGCAAATCTGGGTTTGTTTTGGTTGAGAACTAGAAAAATGGGATAAGATCCCTTGTAACTAGCAGAGAAAAAAACTGAGGGATAAGGAACTGGGCTGAGGTCCTCCAGCATAATGGAACTACAAGTCCCATAGTGCCATGAAAAACAAAACGGAGCTTCAGTCCATCAATTGAGTCCATACTGTGTGCAGAGCACTGTACTAAGCAGTTGAGAGAGCACAACAGAGTTAGTACTCTCAATTCGTGCCTACAAAGGAACTTTACATATTTGAAGGGGAGCAAACAATGAAATAAATTACAGATAAGGGAAATGGGAGAGTATAGGCATGTGGATATAAGTGCTGTGGGGTTGACGGTGGGGGGGAATATCAAGTGCTTAAGGGGTACAAATCCAAGTGCACAGTTAACTCTGAAGGTAGGGGGAATGAAAGGTTTTCATTGTCCCTCCTGTTTGTGGTACTCCAAGCATCTTCTCTAACAAGATTGAATTGTACCCTTCCAAGCAATTACTACAACACTCAGCACAAGGTGTTCTTCTATCCAACTGATTGATTGTAGAGTGAAGAAGAGCAGTTTGGAGATCAGTGCAAGTTATGTTGACCTGTTTAGCTAGAGATGTCCTAATTCCATGACGTGAAATACCCATATCAGTGGAGACATATGGGAAAACTGTTAAACTTAACCACATGTATGTGGAAGTGGAAAGATTTTTGTGAAAAACCTCATTTGGGAGAGATTCTGAAAGTGGATAACTTGGTGCAGAAATATTTTCTCCTGACACTTAACTGAACAAAGCTGTGGTCCCTGGAGCAACCTATAGCATGGTTGTGTGGAATCGATGAAGGAACTCTGTTCAGATATTTAGTATGATACCCTTTGGTTAGCGTCTCGGCAAGCTATCTTTTGATCTGTTTTCTTTGCCAAGATTTCTTCCTCTTTATAAACCCTCCAAAGGATATAAGCAAAAATTTTTTCTAAAAAAATGAATCCATGAAGGTAATGATCATTGGTGAAGGGGACTGATGACCATTCCTGCCTTTCATTCCCTCTTTGATCTTGACTTGAAACCTTGAAGTTAGGCCCATCTTTTGATTTCTATGTGTGCAGTCAAATATTTGTTGCTTAGCAAAGGGAAAAGGCTTATATTCTTTATGTTTCCATTCCCACCCTCTCCCTGTTGGAAAATGATATGCAGTTGTCTTAATACTGACCTCTTCCACTGTCTTCACTTTAAAGAGAGAAAAGGAGGCCCTAGGAGAACAGGAAAAAAATAGTTATGGGGAAAAGATCAGCGGGCATATTTGCTTTGTTCACGTGTTTGATCTTTCTTGTGGAGGGGAGAAGGGGTGGGTGAGGGAACCAACTTGAAAAATGTATCCTACAGTTGCAGAAGTGAATGTGGCCTGAGACTATAGGAGCCAACCTAGCAAAGTGGCCAGTCAGTCATTTCGATGGGGCCTGAGATGGTGGGGTTTTGGAAGTGTTTGTGTAATCAATCAATCAATGGTGCTTGGGACAGTACAATACAACAGAGTTGGCAGATACATTTCCTGCCCACAATGAGTTTACAGTCTATAGGGGGAGATGGATATTAAAATAAGCAAACTTTACCTCTCCTAAGTAGCTTTTAAAATTAGAAAACAGTCCCACTTTGAAAACAGACACAGAAACATTGCTTGCTTCTGGTAGAATCTGAACAAATCAAGGCCAGCAGATCATGGAGAGGTGTTAGCCTAATATTTCCTGGAACTGCTAGACTGTAAACTCCTCAAGGGCAGGGATCTGGTCGGCTATCTCTATTGCAGTTTCCCAAGCACTTAATACAGTGCTTTGCATAGAGTAAGCATACAATAAATAGCATTCATTGAGGGAAACTATGTTAAATCCTTCAGAGAGAATGAGCTCAGTATTCAGTGGGCTTTGTACCCTGGCTCTCTTTGGCCCCTAGGAAGTTATTTATAAATAGTTCTGCTATGGTGTTGCATTCCTAATAATCTAGGGACCTGAGCCTGCTAATAAGTGTCCTAAATAGGCAGAGAGTCTCCTGAAAGGATCTGATCCATTTTGTCTAATTAGAATATAAGGATATTTACCTAAGGATAGTGGGGCTGGGGAGAATATCAAAGTGCTAAGGGGGTACACAGTCAAGTGCATAGTTGTTAAATGGAGAAACTGAGAGCTTAGGTGAGAGAAATAACAAGTTAATGTTGAATAAGAGCTGTACATAAGTGCTGTGGGAATTGTGAATACTTGAGTGCTTAGGTGATGGAAAGGGCTAAAGTTGCAGTGGAGGGATATAAGATAGACAAGACATTAATCAGGGAAGACCCCTTAGAGGAGTTATTACTTTAGAAGGATTTTGAAGTTAGGATGAACCCTGATCTGTCAGCTATGAAGTGGGAGTGAGTTCTAATAACAATAATGTTGCTATTAGTTAAGTGCTTACTATGTGCCAAGCACTGTTCTAAGAACTGGCATAGATTGAAGATTAGCAGGTTGGACACAATCCCTGTCCCACATGGGTCTCACAGTCTAAGTAGGAGGGAGAATAGGTATTTAATCCCCATTTAACCAATGAGGAAATTGAGGCCCAGAGAAGTTGTTACCCGCCCAAGGTCTCACAGCAGGTAAATGATAGAGCTGGGATTAGAACCCAGATCCCCTGACTTCCAGCCCCATGCTCTTTGCGCCACAGACATGGGGAAGAAGTCTTTGGCGGGAATCAGAAGGCTTTTGTGGGCAGTGGCTGTCTACTCTGGAGGTGATTCCAAGGACCAAGTGCGTCCAACTAAGGGACCCCACAACCATAAAACCATACACTTTGTGATTCCTTCAACTGTGAAATAAATTTAAGGCCTCTGATTTTGTAACCCCTGCTCCATGTGGCTGGTTAAGAGGACAATAGATAGCTTGCAACGTTGACTTCCACAATCTCTGTGCTATTTTGCCACTTTACCTTGCATTATGGAGCTCCAGAGACACAGAGACATTTAAAGTAAAGAGTGACATCATGAAATTCAAATTCAAAGCCATTGCTGTGATGATTACTATTACCTTCTGTGTCTCAGAGCAAGCAGCTTAACATTAAACCAGCTGACTGCATGTTTGAATTGTATCACGTTACCTTATTCCAATTATCTTTGAAGTAACTGAACAAATGTGAGGACTAAGAAGCCATTGCCTTTGTTAGTTTTACCCAGTGTGAGCTGTAATAGTGTAGCAGACTGTGGGCAAGATTTAACTGGTCAGTGCCTAAAGGCTTCTTGTCTAATAAGAGTAAAGTTCAAGATCCTTTCTGTTTGTGGTTCAAGAGCATGTTCTTGCTAATGGATTTTCTGTAGAATAACAGTGTCTGCAAAACTAACAAACACATTCACAAACCCAAGTACTGAAAAATAAAATTCAGAAAGCGAGTCATACTGGTGTGACTAGTGCATCAAAGGAGAGTTCAGGCTGGTAGGAAATAGTGGGTATTGTTTTCAATTTTCTTTCTATCTCTGTAGGGTGGTTGTCGAGATTAGTGTTGTGTTTCTTTATTCCTTCTGCCTCCTAAAGTCCTAGGGGAAATGCTTGTAAAGTAGAGGGTTGGGAAAGGGCTGGCACAGTGACCCTTACTGAAATTAAAAAGGGATCATCCGAATGTGTCAGATGGAAACTTGTGAGACTGGTTAGACACATGTCCAAAGGGAGGGTTTGCCTATATAATATTAATAATAATAATAATTGTGCACTTTAATTAATGCTTAATAGCATCATACGAAGTCCTTGAGAAGAGAGGATACAACCCGGTCAGATACAGTCCCTGTCCCTTATAGGCTCACAGCCTAAGAGGAGAGAATACAGATGTTAAATCCACATTTTACAGCTGAGGAAACTGAGGTGCCATGGCCTGTAGGATTATTATGGGGAGGGAAAGTGACTGCTAATTGTGTTGCACTGTTCTCCCCCAAGAGTGTAGCTGCAGTAAGTTAGAGCTTACTGTGTGCAGAGCACTGTACTAAGTGCTTGGGAAGTACAAGTTGTGCTGTGTGACCTTGGGCAAGGCACTCTTACATCTCCTCCAAGAGACCTTCCCTGATTAAGCCCTCTTTTCCTCAGCTCCCTCTCCCTTCTGCGTCACCTGTGCATTTGGATGTGTGACCTTTCAATTGTATATTACAAATTATTGACTCATTAATTGTGGTATTTATGTGCTATGTGCCAGACACTGTTCTACGTGCTGGGCATTGTTCTATTAATGGCTTTTTCCCCTCTCTAAACTGTAAGATGATATGGGAAGGGAATGTATCTGCTAATAATAATTATGGTATTTGATAAGCACTTACTACATGCCAGGCACTGTTCTAAGCCCTGGGATAGAAACAAGATAATTGGGTTGGATACAGTCCCTGTCTTATATGGGGCTCATAGTCCCAATCCCCATTTTACAGGTGAGGGAACTGAGGTACAGAGAAGTGAAGTGACTTGCCCAAACCTAACACAGCAGACAAGTAGTGGAGCTGGGATTAGAACCCATGACGGTTTGACTCCCGGCCTGTGCCGTGCTGCTAATTGTTATATTGTGTTCTTCCAAGTGCTTAGTACAGTGATCTGCACATAGTAAGTACTCAGTAGATACTATTAATTGATTGATTAGAGTTGAGAAAGAGCTTTAGAGTACTTTAGAGTACCTCAAAGATGTTCCCTTACTCAAATTCTCATTTCACCCTGGGGATCAACTGAAGCAAAAGTGCGGGAGAGGAGGGACTAAAGAGTGAAGTCTGGTCAAGACCCCAACATTCTAGGTGAACACAGGTGGGTAACCCTGACAAACTACATGAACCTCTGATGATTCCCAGGGAAAGGATGAATAGAAACCTATGGTTCATTTACCTTAACCGTCTCTGTGAATTGTTTTCATATTAGGCTGTAAGGAAATACGGCCACGCCAAATCACATCACTCTTTGCCCAAGAAAGGCTTGGGTTCCTATTAATGACTGTTACTTGGCAGGACATTTTAATAGGCTTTACGTCCTGACTGTGCTTCGGCTTTGCATTGATTCAAAAATGAAAGGGCCATCTACTCATCATCTGGTTGCCATGGCACCCGGAAGGGAGACCGCCTTAAAATAATTAGTAGCTAAAGCAGTTTGTCCTGGCAAATGCAAAGACAAAAGAGTTTGTAGGTAGACTCTGATCAATAATCATCGGCTGCTACCCTTTGGTGGACAGTTACCTAACTGGCTCCTCTAATAATCGGCAACCAAAAGATCAAGGACATTACTGAGATCATATTTATAGTGATTAAAGATATCTTTGATGCTGACTGAAGGTCAGAGGAGGTGGGAAAGTCCCAACTAGGGTTCAGACCTTTTAACATCTTCATAATCGCCATTAATTACCCTGAATTACAAAAGGGGCCATCCTATTTTTATTAGAACGTTCACTGCTGGAAGCTCTCCCAGCCTGTGACTCATCCCTAGCACACTGACAAACCAACCCCTTGAAGCCTCAATAGCTGTTTTGTTAAAAACGTAAAATCTGCTCTTTTCCCAAATGGCCCACCAATATATTTGGCTTTAATCTGCCATTGAGTAGTGTTACAACGATTTGTTTCTGGTTCTTTTCTTCATTAGAAATGAAGAACCCACTTTGTAGGCAGTGATGGATCCTTGTAATGATGATGGAAGCCAGAATTTTCTTTGGAATTCCGCCCAGTTGCCTATTTCTTGAAAATATTGTAAGGGTCTATTGCAGGGGAAAGTTTGATGAAGAAAGGGTGTAAACTGAAAGATTCATAGGCAAGAAGTCTAAATGGGTTAGTGGGGAAAGTTAAGAATGAAAAAGGAAAAGGTGGGGCAATTTATTAGGGTGAATCAATTAATGGCATTTATTGAGGGCTTAGTGTTTGCAAAACACTGCACTAAATGCTTGGGGGAGTACAATACAACAGAGTTGGTAGATATGTTCCCTGCCCACAAGGAGCTTCAAGGAAAATATTATAGTGTTCTATGAACTGCTAAACTGTCAACTCCTTGAGGTGAAGACAGGGATCATGTCTACTTACTCTCATGTACCCTACTAAGTGCTTAGTAGGGTAGGGTGTGAGACCTGATTATCTTGTATCTACCTGAGTGCTTAGAACAGTGTTTGGCACATAATGAGTACTTAATGAACACCACTGTTTTTATCCTAACATATAGGCAGCAGTTGGATACTCCTTGTGTTTCTGAGCATAGAATTTTAGTTTTTGGAGAGATAGCTTTAACACTTAGATTGAAGCACTGGACATGGAGGGGTAAGCCCACTGTTGGGTAGGGACCGTCTCTATATGTTGCCAACTTGTACTTCCCAAGCACTTAGTACAGTGCTCTGCACACAGTAAGTGCTCAATAAATACGATTGAATGAATGAATGAAAGGGCAGAATTGGGGGGGAGTGTGTGTGTGTGTGTGTGTGTGTGTGTGTGTGTGTGTGTTTTGCTTCCCTTATCTGTAACTTATTTTAATGTCTTTATCCCCTACTAGATTTTTTTCCTTAAAGGGCAGGGATCATGTCTACTCTACCTATTGCACACTCCCAAGTGCTTAGTACAGTGATCTGCACAGGGGAAGTGCTCAATAAATATTATTGATTGATTATATATATGTATATGTATACACAGACAGCAAATAATGATTGCCACAGGCTGTAAGCCTCCATCTCTGAATATAATGCTCTCTAAAAAACTTCACATTCATAAATCTTCATTTTAGGAAACTATTTTGATCACTTTGCCTGGTTTTACTAAAGCACCACTCTACTGATTATGCCCCTGTTTTGCATAATGGCTTTATGTTTGTGCAGTATACAAAAATGCAAGGGTAAAGTGAATAAATGAAAACAAAATAGATTTATTTAATGGTTGCTTGATTTTTTTTGAGGTGATGAACAGAAAACAAAAGCTCTCAGTTATTTGACTAAAATGCCCAAAGTACACTTAAAATATTTTTTTAAAATTAGCCGTCATAGTGAGAGACATAGAAGAGTTGTCACATCAAATATGATCACATTGTTTGTAAAGACACATCATGCCAGAGTCTTAACAGGATCAGATAAAAAGGTATGGTCCTGCATTCTCAAGCTTATAGGATATGTGAGCCCTATGTGGGACAGGGACTGTGTCCAGTTTGCTTATCTTGTATCTATCCCAGCACTTAATACAGTGCTTGGCTCATAGTAAGCACTTAACAAATACTGCAGTAAAGGTAATGGTGTTCATTGGGCGCTTCTTTGCTAGGACAAGGGTAGGGTGGATACATTCCCTGTCCCACGTGGGGCTCACAATCTATTTATCCCCACTTTGTCTTGTTTTATGCTGTCGAATCATCTCTGACCCATAGTGACTCCGTCGACACATGTCTCCCCCAACCCTCCACCTCCATCTGCAAATGTTCTGGTAGTGTATCCATAGAGTTTTCTTGGCAAAAATATGGAAGCGGTTGACCATTGCATTTTTCCACGCAGTCAACTTACATCTCCTCCTTCGGCTCTCTCACATGCCCCTGCTGCTCGGCTCAGTTGAGTTTTGACTTGTGGCAGATGGCCTACCACTTGCAGGGCACTGTCCAAGCTAGGAATGGAATGGGTATGCCTCTGCTTGACTCTCCTTCTTGTATCTGAGACTGGAAGAGTACTGGAAGCTTTCCAGGTGTGATCCTGAGGCGTTATCCCAACTTTGCAGATGTGGAAACTGAGGCCCACTGAGGTTAAATGATTTGACTAAGGTTATGCAGTTTGAGAATGGCAGAGCTGGACTGGGACCTGAGTTTTTTGACTGTCAGCCTTTCCATTAGGCCATGCTGACATTACAAGTAAACTTACAAGTGCCACCCCGTTGAGAATTGTTCAACAAACAGAAATGACAAAACTCCCTAGCTCCATAGCAAATCACAATTATATCCGCAGGCTGAAAACAAACTGGGAAGGAACTTTATTGGTCTCTAATTCAAGCACTGGCCAAAGACCTGTGAATGACTTTGAATACATCACATATCCTCTTTGCACTTGATTTTCTCCTTGAATAGCCCCTCCATGGCTTGCTTTTCCTTTATTTCTATGACTTGTTCCACCCCATTCTCTCTTTTCTCTTTGCCAGTTTGGTACCAGGAAGCAGGATATCATTTGATAAGGCAAGGAGGCACACACTACTGACATGTACCTCTTTAGTTTGAGAATAGCTTCATGCTTTGCTCCTCAGAAACTTTACCTACTAGGTTTGACTGGTTCATGCTGCTGTGGTAATCATTTTCTGCAGAAGGAAGCAATACTAGAAGGTTGGCATGGAGATCTTAAAACTCACGATGTCATGACAGACTGTTTTTTCTATTATTAAAAGGGAAAATGAGAAAGATAAACCACATCAGAGACTTTCATTTCATGTAATTAAAGGCAAATAATCAAAGATCATTTTCTGGGACCATCGAGGTAAAGCAGAAATATCTCTAGGATATGGTCGTAGTGATTTGCATTTCCAATTTAGATTAGAGATCGAGTACTCTGACACCTCAAAATTGGCTGGAATTCTTACGAGTCTACATTTCTTCTGGAGAGACCCATCTCTTCAGCTTCTAGTTAGCATTCCAGTGAGGGCTGTCAAATTTGACTGACACCTTCTAGGATTATTTTCCTTCCTGGAAGTGTCCCAGAATGTCAGAATTTCAAATTTGGTTCAGGTCTAAAAGACAAGTGAAATTGCATTTGTTGGATCTACTGACTCTGTTGTATTTTAGTCTGCCAAGAGCTTAGTACAAGTGCTCTGCAGATAGGAAGTTCTCAATAAATACATTTGATTGATGGGATCTAAATACTGTGTTCCTTCTACAGTCTCAATCAGTCAATCATCAGAGTCAGTCGTATTTACTGAGTGCTCACTGTGTGCGCAGAGCACTTTGCTAAGCTCTTGGGAGCATTGTACTAAGCACTTGGGGAGTGCAGTAAAACAGAGTTGGTAGACTTGTTCCCTATCCACAATGATTCTACAATCTAGCAGGAGATACAGACAGTAATATAGATATAATACATAAGTACAAATATGAACATAAGTCATGGGGGCTGAGGTAGAGATAAAGAAAGGGTGTAAATCCAAGTGCAAATTACCATGTGGAATTCCCGTCTGACAAGACCACAGGAATAACTGTAATTTAAAGTGTTCCAGGGAAATGGGGAAGACTGTTGGTCTCACAATTCTGATTTTAGAGCCTATAATACGGTTTGTTGATTCTGATCACAAATGGGTGCCCTTAATCCGCTGCTTTCCTTATCCTGCACTAAATTGGAAATGTACTTTGAATCCGCTAGCATGTCTCCGAAGAACATAGTTGAAATTCATTTTGCCAGGAAAGCTAAAAAAATCTTGCAAATCTAAAAAATGTGCAGCAAATAGAGGAGTGCTAATATGCAGATTCAAGCTTTTACACAAAATCAACCAGTCAATTTTATTTACTGAGCACTTGTGTAGGACCATGATCAGAAGGGCTTGGTAGAATACAGTTCATTAGAATTGATAGACCTATACCTAGTCCGCAAGGAGTTTATAGTCTAGCTATTCAGGGCCTGAATTGGCTCCTTCAGCACCAACTCGGCTGTGCCTTGCTCTCCTCTCTCACAGCTGACACCTTGCCCACACCCTCCCCCTTATCTGGAACTCCCTACCTCTTCACATCTGGCAGACCACTACTTTCCCTGTCTTCAAAACCCTATTAAAATTGCATCTTTTCCAAGAAGCCTCCCCCATCAGCCTCTTATCTCTCCACCTTATTTCCCTCCCTAATGTGATGCTTTTGCACTTGAGTCTTCATCTCCTAAACACTTAGGTAACCCTACACACCTTCCTACCTTCCACAATACTTTATATACTCATTCTTTAAAGCCTTCAGGGGCTTAATAATGATAACTATAATAATGATAACTGTGGCATTTGTTAAGCACTTATTATGTACTAGGCACTGTACTGAGATACAAGCTAATCAGGTTGGACACAGTCCCTGTCCCACATGGGGCTCACAGTCTTAAACCCCATTTTACAGATGAGGTAACTGAGGTATAGGAAAATTAAATGACTTGCCCAAGATCACACAGCAGAGAAGTGGCAGAGCTGGGATTAGAACTGAGGTCCATCCGACTCTCAGGCCCACGCTGTACCTACTAGAGCACACTGTTTCTCCAAAAGCAGCGTGGCTCAGTGAAAAGAGCACAGGCTTTGGAGTAAGAGGTCATGGGTTCAAATCCCGGCTCTGCCAATTGTCAGCTGTTTGACTTTGGGCAAGCCACTTAGCTTCTCCGTGCCTCAGTTACCTCATCTGTAAAATGGGGATTAAGACTGTGAGCCTCCGGTGGGACAACCTGATCACCTTGTAACCTCCCCAGTGCTTAGAACAGTGCTTTGCATATAGTAAGCGCTTAATAAATGCCATCATTATTATTATTAAAAACATGTCCCTTGCAAGAGGCCTTTGAGACTAAGCCCTCATTTCTTCTTCTAGCATTCCCTTCTGTCCCTTTGCATTAGGCTATGCATGCTTCATTCACCCCTGCCTCAGCCCCAAAGCACTTCTGTACAATTAATAAATGGTACTTATTGAGTGCTTACTATGTGCAGAGCACTGTACTAAACACTTGGGGAAGCACAATACAACAGTTAGCAGACATGTTCCCTGCCCACATTGATTATTTTCGTATCTGTAATTTCATTTATTTATATTAAATGTCTGTATACCCCCTAGACTGGTAGCACATTATGGGTAGGAAGGTAGGAAATGTGTTTACCAACTCTGTTGTACTGTACTCTCCCAAATACTTGGGAGAAGCAGCATTTTTCTTAGACATGAAATGAATGAATGAAGCAGTGTGGCTTAATGGAAAGAGCCCGGGCTTGGGAGTCACAGGTCGTGGATTCTAATCCTGGCTCTGTCGCTTGTCAGCTGTGTGATTTTGGGCAAGTCACTTAACTTCTCTGGGCCTCAGTTACCTCATCTGTAAAATGGTGATGAAGACTGTGAGCCCTACATGGGACACCTGATTACCTTGTATCTACCCCAGCACTTAGAACAGTGCTTGGCACATAGTAAGCACTTAACAAATACCAACATTATTACTATTATTATTACTTAAGTATGCAGAGCTCAATAAATACAATGGGTTGATAGATTATTCTGCTTTGCTTCTTTCTAGTTGTAACTTATTTTAGTGTCAAGCACTTAGTACAGTGCTCTGCACACAGTAAGCACTCAATAAATACGATTGAATGAATGAATGTCCATCTCACCCACTGGATTGCAAACTTCTTGAGGGCAAGGGTCTTGTCTACTCTATTCTACTCTCCATAGCCCTTAGTACAGTGTTCTTCACCGAATCACTCAATAAATACCATTGATTAATTGAATTTGAGGCCAAATTGGTAAGTTCTAAATTGCATTCTTTGGGCCATCTGCCCTAGGGCTCAAGGGCAGCTGGATTTTAAAAATCAAAAATGATCTTGAGAAATTAGGACCTAGATTTTAGTCAACCAGTGATTTTGTAAAATATTTCAGTAAGTACTTGAGAATTGGTAATAACAAATAACAAATCAGAATTATTATTCAAGGTGGAGGAAACATACCCTTCAGCAACCAGGGGGGAATTTGTTTTTTTTCTATCTTTTACCTGAGTGTAGTTTGGAGGCTTTGTTTTCCTGTTTGGTACATGAAGATGTCTCATTAAAACAGAGAATTAAACTAGTTTAGTATTTCATAAGTATAATCATTCTTGGCAAAATTATTCTTCTTAGACATGAAATGAAAACTCTTCTTTTTAGCAAAAAGAAGAGAACTTCTGGCAGCAAATTCTTCATTCATGCTTATTCAAATTCTGGTTCCTTCAAATTCTTCAGGTCTTTGCCCTGACAGGAATCTTTACTGTGTATCCTCTTTTTAAGCAGTTCAGGAGCATAATAACAGTAATGAATGCATAGATTTTGGAAAAAAAATGCTGTCTATCTTTTAAAGTTTTAGTCTCTGCTTTCCATGTCATTGTTTGGCTGTGAAGAATCATGGCCTGTTGAGTGTAGCTGATGACTCTGAGAATCAATTCAGGAATGACAGTTCTATGCACCTTTTTGAGAACGTTAAAGATTAGACCTGCTATTAATCAGGCATTCATTCCCTTGATGAGGTGGGAGGTTTGGAGAGGGGGCAGCAAGCCTAAACAACAGATCTTTCAATATTGGATGGCCCTTTGTCCCCTGTGACAAGCAGTGGAAGACTTTTACCCTTGAAAAATGAAACTGATGATAATCAGTCACCAAGGTTGACAGCAAGAAGACAAATGCAAGAATATTCATGCTGAAATAATGCTACCGTGTTATGGATGAACTGTGTACTGTTTTTGAAATTTTTATGAGGGACGAAACCAACAGCGGTCAGGGTTTGGGAAGTGGAAAAAGAGTCTTGAAAGAAATCAAACATGAATCACAGCAAATTCATTTTTGAAAGGACTTTAAAGGAAGAGGATCCTGGGTCAGAGAACTGGGTTCTTCCCTGTGATACTGTCAGTGATTCTGATGGAGCTCTGCAACACTGTAGTCTAATATACTAGAGGGGTTAGTTTGGTGCTGTATTTGTTAAGCACTTACTATGTGCCAGCACTATACTTAAAGGCTGGGATAAATACAAGGATGTCATGTTGGACCCAGTTGCTGTCCTGCAGGGGGCTTACAGTCTTAATCCCCATTTTACAGATGGGGTAACTGAGGCCCAGAGAAGTGAAGTGTCTTGTGAGGTCACACAGAAGACAAGTGGCAGATTTAGGATTAGAACCCAGGTCCTTCTGATGCCCAGGCCTGTACTATATCCACTTTTTTCTGTACGTTGTAACTGCCCAGCCCTAGCATACTGCTTGTCACATGGCAGGTACTTAAATATTATTATTGTTTATTATTATTATTGTTGCTATCAGTGACAGAGTAGTGGTGGCGGTAGTGGTAATATTCTTTGGGCACTCTGCAGGGCCTTGGACATTGAATGCCCTGCACTGTACTAAGCACTTGGAAAAGTACAACAGAAACATGAGATACATTCATTCCCTTCTCTCGAGGAATGATAGTCATAAAAATACTTACAAATAAAGTCAGGATAAATAGTGTGGCTTAGAGGAAACAGCATACGCCTGCAATTCAGGAGAGGGTCAAAGAGCCACAGGGACAGGAGAGGCAGAAGGGAAAACCCAAGACAGGCCAAGAAAGGAAATGAAACACCGACAAGGTGGGAAGGTGGGCAGGGCTGGAGAGAGACAGGCAGACAAATAAGAGATGACAACAAGAGGAGCAGAAGAGGTGAGAAGAGGGACAGGGAGAGAATTACAAGGAAGAGAAAATAGAAGAGGCCTCCGAAAGAGAGAAGGAAAAATGCTATGTCTAACCTGGGCGAAGACTGTGTCGTTCTGCTAGGCCATCATCATTAGGCTAGGTCCAGAGAGCAGAAAGTCTCAATGGGAGTATTATGTTCTGAATAGTCTCTTTGCAGTGATGCATACTGAGCTATGCAGTGCTACAAATGTCCTGAGATTCATTTGCTGCAAAAAAAATTTAAATGTCATCATTAGCGATCCACGTTTTTGAACTGCACTTATTGCTAGGCATCAAGGTATTCTCACTGACAGGATACTTAACTCTAAAAATCTGTGCATGCAATCTCTTTATATTTTGTAGAGAGTAATTACCAGGCAGATAATGAAATCTCCTTTATGTCTGCAAGCAGATGGGCTCCTATTATCAGGGTCTCAGAACAAACTGATTGTGTTAAGGTGTTGTGTCACATCTAATTCCAGGAGCCAGAGGGGAAATAACCTCATTTATTAATGATCAGTGAAAGTATGAGAAATTCATTACCTGACACTTATTTTCTGTAATTGACGGGTTTCTTGTTTTCACTGGTGTTAAAGAGAACCTAGCAGAGCACGGAAGAGTAGGTTGTGCAGAACCTGGAATGAATTTGAGAAAAGAGTTATTTTGGTTTTTGCAGAGAGGGGTGTATGGACTAGAGGATATGCCTTAGCTTCCAATATTCATCTGTCTCTCTAGGACCAAACCACAGATGTTTTCTATCGGGAATATTCTGGTAACTACCCAAGGGGAGAGATGAAGTAATTGTAGATTGACTTCTCCCCACCCCACAGAAGGTAATATTGTATTTTGGAAAAGTTAATACTGTACTTCATTTTGACTTTGCTGTAGGAGAGAATTAGGTGAAGTAAAGGAAAGTGCTCTGCACATAGTAAGCACTCAGTAACTATGATTGAATGAATGAAAGCTCAATGGTAGGAGATTCTAGGGAGGTGACCTCAGGGTGTTTGGAAACTTGAAGGACTGGGCAAGCAAGTATCATTTTAGTAAGCTTGTTGTGGGCAGGGAATGTATCTGTTGTGTTGTTGGGTATTACTCTCCCAAGCTCTTATTACAGTGCACTGCACACAGTAAGTGCTCAATAAATACGATTGACCGATGGAAGTCCTTAAGGTCAGCCTTGTCTTCAGGCAGGGGATTGGACTAGATGATCCCTGGTAGTTCCTTTTTGACCTTTGATTTGTCTCATTAAGATTTGCAAAATCTGTATCTGTGCGAGTCATCTTCTATTTTTAGTTCCTCTGAGTCTGGTATTTGGGACCTTAACATTTAATGCTTAGGCCACTAGTGACTCCTATTTTGTCCTCAGGAGTAGTAAGCTAAAAAAATCAATTTCTAAAAATATGATCTAAGTCCATTTGCTTTTGGCATTTCAGATGCAGGCAGGTTTTCTGGTGAAAAGTTTAGCAAGCAGAACATTTTTGTATGTAAGTTCTCAGTTTCAGTCATCACATCCCTGACAACCATCTGTGCCAACCTGCATATTCCTTCCAGTTTTGTTCAAGGGAAATGGAAATAAATTGACAGAAGCCATTTGTGCCAGGGGAGTGGAGGTGGAGGGGAAATATTAGAAGACTGGAGAGGCGCTTTGACGTGAAAGTCACCGTGTTTTTGTCACGTGTTTTATGACATTTGTATTAACAATATGTGTAAAATGATACAATAGAAAGCTTGTTTTTGAAATGATGCTCTTGTTTACAGAGAAAAAGCTGTTAGAAGCATAACGTTCCAAGTAGTGCTGGTTCATGGATGAAAGCTGCAGATAGGATGAATATTAAACCAATTAGAAGGAAGTGCAGCTGCGAAAGATTGTTCTTGAGAGTTACCCAAGTTTAGCCCCCCTGGCTTCACCTCCCTCCCCAACACCAGTTGGAGCAATCATTTCATCGAAGGTATTTATTGAGCACTCACTGTGTGCCGAATACGGTACTAAGTGCTTGGGAGACTTCAATACAATAGGGGTGGTAGATATGATTCCTGGCCTTAAAGCGCTTACACTCCAGTTGGATTCTGTGGAAGGTCTGAATTGAGGAAACTTCAGTGTGTTAGTGGGGGAAAGTCTCTTATATATATATGTATATATATCCAGGCAGCATGTGTCCAGCCCAAGATAACTGAAAGAGGGAGCAAATCTGGATTATTTGCTCCCCGAAAACAGCCCAGATAGATAATGCAGGCTAAAGTCAACCAATCAGTTGTATTTATTGAACACATACTGATAAAAATGCCACTCCCACTGCAAATCTAGTGAAGGAGAGGCTATTTTTTTTCTCCAGGTCATGGTTTTGTTGTGGGGCTAAACACCTGGGTTTTCAATTTCCTTATCTCACAAGCTAAGTCTCTTTCTCCTCTTCCCCGACCCTGGCAAATGATGGTAAGCCAATCGCTCACACTATGACAAAGCATTGATAACTGTAGGAGGGACTGCTGAGTTGAAGTGCAGCCCAATGCTTTGAGGTAGGAGAACTCAAGGCTGCAGCTTTCAGTTGAACAAGAACAGCATGACTATTCCTATATTTCAAAAGATTTGTTTTCCACAAATGAGGATTCAATGAATAATAATAGTTGTGGCACTTAAACATTAAATGAATAATAATAGTTGTGGGACTTAAACGTTTATGTGTCAAGAACTGTTCTAAACTCTGGGGAAGATACAAGATGAACAGGTCAGACTCAGTCCTTGTCCCATATAGGGCCTCACAATTTAACTAGGAGGGGGAACAGGTATTGAATCCCCATTTTACAGATGAGGTAACTGAGGCACAGAGAAGTTAAGTGACTTGCCCAAGGTCACATAGCAATCTTGAGGGGGAGCTGGGATTAGAACCCAGGTCCTCTGACTCACAGACCTGTGCTCTTTCTATCAGAAAAGCAGTGTGGCTTAATGGATAGAGCCCAGGCTTGGGAGTCAGAGGACATGGGTTCTAATCCCGGCTCCTCCACTAGTCTGCTGTGTGACCCTGGGCAACCCATTTCACTTATCTGTGCCTCAGTTACCTCATCTCTAAAATGGGGATTTAAGACTGTAAGCCCCACGTGGGCCAACTTGATTAGCTTGGATCTACCTCAACGCTTAGAACAGTGCTTGGCACAAAGTAAGCACTTAACAAGTACCATCATCATATTTATTATTATTATTATTATTATTATTATTATTATTATTATGAGATCACACTGCTTTCCTAAATAAATAGTACATATTTCCACTCAAACACCTATATTTGCAGAGTACCATCCCAAGATTTTGGAGAGTATGATAGAGGCAAAAAATAAGCTCCTGCCTTCAAAGAGTATCTCAATCAAATGGAGAGGAGAAACAAGAACTTTCCATGCTTCAAATGCACTAGTGGCTAGTTATGAGTTTCAGTCAGTCAGTCAGGGGTATTGATTGAGCTCTTACTGTGTGCAGAGCACTATACTAAAACCTTGGGAGAGTACAATGCAATAGAGTTAGTGGACATGTTCCCTGCCTACAGTGTGTCAGATTTCTAACAAGGTACGTGGAATCACCAGCAACTGGCTTGCATCAGTCAGTGATATTTGTTAAGCACTTATGTGCAGAGCACAGTACTGAACACTTGGGAGAGTCCAATGCAACAGGGTTGCACATTACCTGCTTAAAAGGAACTTTTACTCTGTAACGAAGATAAGCTGACAAATTGTGGAAGGAATAATAATCAGGGTATTTGCTAAGTGCTTAGTGTGTGCCAAGCACTATTCTAAGCACTAGGGTAGATAGAAGATAAGCAGGTTGTCCCATGTGGGGCCCACAGTCTTAATCCACATTTTACAGTTGAGGTAACTGAGGCCCAGAGAAATTAAGGGATTTGCCCAAGGTCACACAGCAGACAAGGGGTGGAGCCAGGATTAGAACCCACATCCTCTGACTCTCAAGCCTGTGCTCTTGCCACTAGGAAGGGCAAGATAAACTCTACTTTGGAATGCTCATCTGGGCAGGTGATGCAAATGTACTGCTCTCCTAACTTCATTAAGAGCCATGCATCCCTCTAGACTGAATGCTCATTGTGCAGAACGTGTTTATAGACTCTGTGGTATCGTACTCTCCCAAATTCTTTGTACAGTGTTCTGCACACAGCAAACACCCAGTAAATACCATTGATTGATTGATTCCCCTGCAACTTCTCAAGAAGTGGAGATTTAAGGAAGAGATGAATGGGTGTTAGTCGCTACTTTCTGTAATCACGAAAATCTCCCAGCTGCAGAAATATTTCAAACACTGGTACCTCTTGGGGGATTCTTTTGGCTCTGAGGACTGTGTACATGGGATGGGAGGAGAGACTGGAGAAATTGGTTGTTCGCTCACCAAGAATAGGTTTCTAGGAGTGTGGGAAGAGTGGAAGAGGGAAGGGTTAGTTTCTTTACTTGATATTCTATCAAGGTGTAAGGTTTGAGATGCAAACAATACTGTTCCTTTTTGAAGTTGCCTAGATTCATGTCCTAAAAGAAATATAAAACTGCCTTTAATTGAAATAAAATACCATCATATCTTCATAAACACAATACCAAAGCACATGATAGCAGTCACTAGATATCCTGGGAATCATTAAGGCACCCTGGTTTTGAATAGGCAAATATCTGCCTTGGATGGTTGAAGTCAGGGGCAGGGGAATGGACTAAATGACCCCTTGAGGACCCTCTCTGATCCAGGAGACATTTGAAATGAGACTAGATGCCACCCTCTCCCATTGTAGCTGCTTCATTTACACACAAAAAAAACCCTCCCAAAAAACAAACTGGTAGGATTTGGTGAAATGTTCTCTGAGGAATTGAACAGTTCAGTAATGTTTGAGGATGAGAAGCTGTCCAACTCATATAGCATTGCAAGCTTCTGTCTTTTCATAAACTTCCATTGAAGGTTAAACCTTTGGCTGGGAGTCAAGAACTGCTTAATGTGTCCTGATTATCGTTGCTTAGTAAATACACCCCAAACTAAAGCCAATTGTTTCTCTACTACAGAGATTTTTTGTTCCATTTGATTCTGGATTTATATATTTAGCCTTCGTAGTTGGCATGTCATCCACCATGAGTATTCTAAACTCTAGGTTAAAAATAGCCCCAGTGGGGGAAGAAGGGGAGGGTCTGAGAGCTTCTGTGTAGCTGTTTCTGTAAGGGAAATCCCTTCTGTGAGATCTCATGTTTGGAACATCTGTTTCACGTTTCTCTGGCATTCTGAGATAACACAAGAAGATAGCAGGAGGGAGAAAAAAAAATACAGCAATAAAAATGTCCTGAAAAGATATGTAATTCTTTTTATTGCTTCAAATAAGATGGCTGAAGGCAGGAAGAAAAGCTAAAATTAGAGACTACAGGAAAGATCAAAGAAGGATTCTCTTAGTCACTTGCTCCAGTCATTTCAAATGTCTTTCTTGTGCTGCATAGTTGATGTAGTTAACCCGATTCTTTCCATTTCCTGCTTTCAACCAGCCAATCGTATTTGTTGAGGGCTTACCATGTACAGGACACTAAATTGAGTACTTGGGAGAGGACAATATAACAATAAAACAGAGTTGGCAAATATGTTCCCTGCCCACAACGAGCTTATAGTTTAGACTGGGTGATGGACACTAGTAAGAATAATATAATATGAAAGGAGCAAATCTGTGTGATGCAGAAGGGAGTGGGAGAGGAGTAAATGATGGCTTAGTCGGAGAAGTCCTCTTGGATGAGATATGCTTTCAATAAGGCTTTGAAAATGGGCAGTGTAATTGTCTGTAATTGTAATTGCCTGTCTGTGTGCTGAAGGAGATGAGGTTGGCTTAAGTCCTAGGATGGGGATAAGAGGAGTAAAGGAAAATGGGTGGGCTTCTCCCCATCCTTCGCCTATTCTCAGAGAGAGTCTCTTTTGTAGAAAAGGGAGCACATTTTGGGATTGGGGCAGCAGCGTGAGCCAATCAGCCTTTAACTACGCAGCTCCTCAGGCCTCATATCCTTGGGGCCCAGAGGTGTCCCAGGAAACGTGGTGTGAAGACCTAAGGGGTCCTGGCCTTCCAGGGTTTGGGCAGCCTTGGGCCACCTCTGCCGAGTGGGCCAGTCTGGGTTCCCCTGTGAAGCCTGGGAGAATTGTCTTAGCCCTTGCAGAGAAGCAGCATGGCCCAGTAGATAGAGAATGGGCCTGGGAGTTAGCAGGACCTGAGTTCTGATCTCCATCTGCCACTTGTCTGTTGGGTGATTTTGGGCAAGTCACTCAACTTCAATGTGCCTCAGGTACCTCATCTATAAAATGGGGATTAAGAGTGTGAGCCCCACATGGGTCAGGGACTGTGTCCAACCTGCTTAACTTGTATCTACCCTTAGAACAGTGCTAGACACATAGTAAGTGCTTAACAAGTACCATTATTATGAGTAATTATTATAACCTGACAGGTTGGTAATATAATAATAATTATTATTCATAATAATAAACAAAATGAAAATAAAAATTAGATGCTCTTCCTGTATGAGAAACCCAGTCATTTATACCTATCACTATGCCTCCTGGTTTAGATTATACCTGACGAGGGCAGACAGATCTTAGTTGCTCTGGTTTCCAAAAGATCCAGAATCATCTTCTATTATCATGTTCAGTATCAGTTTAATTGAAGGGAATAAAAGTGCATACATTTCCAACATCCATGGAAAGACATTACTCTTTATTTCCTTCTCTATTACTCTTTAATGCCATCCCTGTGTTCAGCACATTTGATTGCTTGGGAAAGGCATATTGATTTCTCTGGATTCTGCTTTGAGCTGCTTCTTACTTTACACACAGGAGTGAGTCATCTCGTCTGCATAGTGGAGCCATTTGGCAGGATCGAATTGCAGGATTTTTTTCCTCCTTTCCTTGGTGGAATCATTTTTCAAGCCCCGTAATGCTATTACCATTTCGTAAATGGCTTTTCAATGTTTCTAGAGCTTGTGAAAGGCTAAAAATGTAGCTCATAGGAATTGTTTGCTTTTTGTACCTTTGTATTCTCTTGTGCCCACACTAACACAAACGTTTTCGTGCTTAGCCTGGGTCTCTGTAGGGAACCTAAAATGACCATTTGTCAAATTTTATATAGGCCAATCTGATGTTATGCAATAAATCAATCAATGGGATTTACCGTGTGCAGAGCACTGTAATAAGCCTTGGAAGAACAGGGTTGGTAGACATGATCTCTTCCCTCAAGAAGCATACACTGGGGAGTTAAGCAAGTGAAACAGATATAGTTCAGGTTCAAACACTCCAGCTATCAGTCAATCATTGGAATTTGCTGAGCCCTCACTGGCACAGAGCACTGTACTAAGCCCGTAACAAACAAACAATCATATTTATTGAGCAGTTACTGTCTGTAGAGCACTGTACTAAGCACTTGGGAGAGTATGATATAACAGTGTTGGTGAGCATGTTCCCCACCCACAAGGAGTATACAGTCTAGAGGGAGCCCTGTAGCACTGTACGAAGAACTAACACCACATGCCCATTACACTTGGATTCCTGGAGGAGATGTAATTTTAATAGGTCTGTAAGAGGGAGATCAGTGATCTGTTGGATGTGAAGGGGGAGGGAATTCGAGGCAGAAGAGCGGGGCTGAGCAAGAGGTCCATGTCTATAAAGATGAAAGGGAGATTCAGTGAGTAGGTTGGCATCAGAGGAGAGGAGTCACTCTCTGTCTCTGTCTCTCTCTCTCTCTCTCTCACACACACACACACACACACACACACACACACACAGCTCCATCTTACGCACTTCTTTTACAGGCAGGTTATATTTTTTATTTTCTTTTTTCGGAGCAAACAGCCAACCCAACAAGATTTTCCATTCTTTGTGACAGGATTAACTTGACTATTTTCCCATTATAGAATGAAACAGTAGTCTCCCTTTAATGAGACCACAGAGTCTATGGGAGTGAGGAATCTACAATTGAAGATTCCTTAACACTTCAGTTAGTATTTTTAAAAAGAGCCTGCATTCTTTCAAGCATGGCTACTTGAAAACTTGCTTCTGTTGACATTTTCTATCTACATCTCATCATGTGTTTTGTATTTGGGCCAAATCCAGTTCGAGCTAGTTGGAGTGAGATGACTTTCTGCTCTAAAACGAATCGGATTACAGATCACATGGCTGTGGAACGTGAGGCATTCCTCTCAACCTGAAGTTGGGGAATCATCTAAAGGCAACCCTGAATCTTCCAATGTGCTGGGTTATTACAAGCATTTGTGCCCCCTTTCTTTAGCTAAGTGGTCTCTAGAGACTTCCTTTCTCGTTCACCTTTAATCACATCATTATATACATTTTGAAATGCTTTCACATAACGTGCACTTCCCAGGCATGAAATATAAATTAAAGCAGTGAATTGAATGAAATGGAATTTTCTGCCAGCCACAGCCCATGAATACAGAGCAGATGCAGTTTGTCCAAATGGAACGAGCATGCACCTGGGAGGCTGAAGACCTGGGTTCTAATCCCACCTCTGCCTGCTGAGTGGCCTTGGGCAAATCACTTAATATCTCTATGCTTCAATTTCCTCATCTGCAAAATTGTGATTAAATACCTGTTCTCCCTCCTACTTATATTGAGAGCCCCATTTGCTACAGAAACTGTGTCTAACCACATATGTTGTATCTACCTCGGCACTTAGTACAGTGCCTAACACACAGTAAGCACTTAACACATACTATTATTATTATTAGATTCTACTGACGGGCCAGCACCTAATTGATGAAGCATCAGCTGTTTAGAGGACCTAAAATAATAATAATAATGATGGTATTTAAGTGCTTATTATGTGCCAAGCACTGTTCTCAGTGCTGGCGTAGATACAAGGCAATCAGGTTGTCCCATGTGGGGTTCACAGTCTTAATCCCCATTTTACAGATGAGGTTACTGAGGCACAGAGCAGTTAAGTGACTTGGCCAAAATCACACAGCTAACAAGTGGCAGAAGGGGGATTAGAACCCACAACCTCTGACTCCCAAGCCCGTGATCTTTCCACTAAGCCATGCTGCATCTCAAAGTTATTACATCTCAGCTAGTGGGAGGGGTCATATAAGGAGGGGAGGAGATGGGGAGAGTGAGTGTACCTCTCAGCAGACCCTAGGCTCCCAGCAAGTCTTGGGCCCCCAGCTCTGGGTTGAGGAATCTGAGACTGTGCAATATTAAGGGAGGTCAGTGTGTCTTGAGTCTGCCCAAACTCTAAAGTTAATCCAGCAGCCCTGGGAGAGGATGCAGCAGTGGAGGGAGCAGAGGAATATTTTCTCTTGCCAAGCTAGCCCTCACTCCTCTCTCTTTCTTTTGAACCCATTCTCCTCTTTCAGTCAGTGGTATTTACTGAGTTCTTACTGTGTGACCAACACTGTGCAGTATACTTGGGAGAGTACAGTACGGTTAGTAGACATGATACCTGCCCAGCTGTAGCGTACAGTCTACTCAGTCCACCTTTTCCCAACTTTTGCTTTTCTATCTCCCCTTATTCTTCTTTTGTCTCTCTTCTCCTTTTGTCTCCCTACCACCTCCCGTTTACTTTTCCTTCAGCATCTTTTCCCTTTCTCCCTTTCTCCTTTTTCTTCATTTCATCTTCCCTCCCCTCTAGGCCTTCCCCTTTTCGACTTGTCCATGTGTTTTGTTTTGTTGTCTTTCTCCCCCTTCTAGACTGTGAGCCCGTTGTTGGGTAGGGACTGTCTCTATATGTTACCGACTTTTACTTCCCAAGTGCTTAGTACAGTGTTCTGCACACAATAAGCGATCAATAAATACAATTGAATGAATGAATAAATGACTCTGCCCACGCCACACATGAGGTGATCAGGCTTCTGGTCATCTTCACCTGGAGCCACTGTCTTGCCACAATTTCCAGGAAAATAGATGCCATAATTGACAGGTTAGTGCTAAGAGAGAGTTAGAAAAGATAAGCCAGGACATCTAAATGTAAATTCAGGACTGTAGGATGCACTAGAATTCCTCGTGATCACCTCTCCAACATATTTTGGTCAGTATTTATTGATTGGTCATTATGTGCAAGGCCTTTTCAGACCACAGACAAAGCACGAGTCTTGTTGTGAAAGGGATTATGCTTTGCATCAGCATTACATTATTCCTACTCCCCAAGTGGAGCAGGGACTGTGTCTGACCTGATTATCACGTATCTACCTCAGCACTTTTTACAGTGCTTGGCACATAGTAAGTGCTTAAATACTATTATATTGTTATTGTTATCATTGCTATCATCTAAGATCTAAAAAAGTTGCTGAACCCTTCACAAACAGAAGACACCACCCGCTCTATCCAATAGTGTCCAAATCCAATTCTTGGTGTTTGAACTTTTGATGATCTGAACAAACCACTGTTCCAGTTAATTTGAATGATCAGCCTTCTATTATACCTAATCCACCCCCGTAAAGAAGGTCTGGATCATCCCAAACTTGATCTCCCACCTCCAAACATGATGAAAAGGAAAAAGGAGGATCTGCTGCAAATATCCATGTCACTAAGAACATCACAACGCTGCCAGTAATGTCTGTTTAGCTTTAAAGGAGTCAGATAACTTTGTTCTTTATAAATATTAGAGTTGTAATTAGCTTCATTTTCATAATTCAGTGGATGCTATGATTGAATGAATGAATACTTGATCTCTGTTGAAACCTCTAGCTGCTATTTATCGGGCTGGCTTAAAGCAAATTGCTTGGATTTTTACTCTTTATATTTGTGTTAGGGTGGCGGTTACTTGAGCAATTGTCCTAGAAGGGGAATTTTATACTCCCCAAACGCTGTCTAATTAAGAAGAAAAGTTCTTGTCAAGTTAATCATTGGGAGGCTCGGAAAACTGTTCATAACCTCCTTTTTAGGAAGATACATAGCTAGGTGACTCTTCAGTCCTAGAAAGGAAAATGAAAGCAACGAAAAACATTTTATTCTAGAACCAATTCTCTGGTCTGCCACAAGGCAGGCATGTCGGGTCTTATACAAAAAATTCAGAGAGATGATAAAAAGGGCACAGAAGTGTGATGATGAATATTTTAGACACCTCTGTGGCCGAAAGATACCGACAAATTGGAGAGAGTTCAGAGGAAAGCAAGAGAAGTGATGAAATGGGTCGAGGGACTGAGTTATGAAGGAAGATTAAAGGTGTTGAGTGTCCTGTTGAAGCTGCAACTCAAAAGAGACATGACAGCTATGATATAATCACACTGGGAAGAAAAGTTATTTAGTTTGGTGCTCTCGTGAAGTTAATGGCCTAGAGTGTGCTTAGTTATTTAGTCTTGGTCTGTTACCAAAGTGGGCTCATTTTTTGGAGAACCTCCTTCCCCTCTCAGAAGTCAGGTCCTGAAGTTTTAAGTTCTTCAGAGTGATGATGATTGCCTTTATTAAGCCCTTACTATGTGTGAGACACTGTGCTAAGTAACAAGGCAGGTACAAGTCAATCAGATCTAAAACAGTTCCTGTTTCACATGGGGCTCAGTCTAAAGGGGAAGGAGAATAGGTAATTTAAGCCCTGTTGGGCAAATGAGGAAACTGAGGCACAGAGCAATTAAATGACTTGGCCAGGGCAATGGAGCAGTCAAGCAACTGAGCTGGAATTAGAACCCAAGTCTCCTGACTCCCAGAGAGGTAGGGAGAATATCTATTCATCCAATTGTACTTGAGTGCTTACTGTGTTCAGAGCACTATACTAAGCACTTGGGAGAGTCCAGTATAACAATAAACAGACACATTCCCTGCCCACAGCAAGCTTACCAACTCCATTATATTGTACTCTCCCAAGCACTTAGTATAGTGTTCTGCACTCAGTAAATGTTCAATAAATATGACTGTGATTGCACAGAGCAACATTTGCCATCACAATCACTGTAGATCCTCCGTCTCCCATGGATAGAACATATGACTGAAATTCACACAACTAAAACCACCTTCTCTTCTTTGACTTTTTGCTTGCACTGTTTCCCCTTTAAGTCCCCTAGTAGCTTCTCGAAGCCTTCCTCCTATGTGAATGGTCTGATTCATCACACCCTTAGAAGGTTCTGTGGTATACTGGTAATAGTGAAAATGCATTTCAATCTTCCGCTAATGATATACGATCCCCCAGCATAATGGCTATCCCTTACCTTCACCAGCTGGCTTTGTTATTCGTACGTCTTTTTTTTTCCTTTTGGTCTGCTAGGTTTGCACTTTTTATTTGTTCCCTGAAACTCTGGAATGACTATTCAAAATTGAATTTGTATAAAATACATTAGTTTTTATTTTAGCTTCATTTTAAAAGGTAAATTGAAGACTGTCCCATCTTTTGAATGCCCAGGACATTACTATTTTAAATACTTTAAAAGAGATGATTTTTATCTCCTCACCTATCAAGCATGAGGTCGGTAAATATCCCTTTCAGTTGAGAAGCTTAAATTATTCTTGTATGCATGGGCATTAGTTTTCAGAGTAGATAAATTAAGGATCACAAAAATTAGGGCTTGAACACACAGAGAAGACATCAGAGTACTATTAATACCTCTGCTTCAGATTCACTGTAGTCTTTCCCACAACTGGATAATAGTGTTTCAGAGTTGCGATATTAAGTCATTTAATCAGCCAGTGGTATTTGTTGAGCACTTATTCTTGCAGAGCACTATATAAACACTTGGGAGACTCAAATAGGGTAGTTCAGTAATGAAGTAGAGCCTGGATAATCCCATTGGTTTAAGAGTTCAATCATTCAACCTCTGTTTGACACACAGTAGGCAATTAACAAATATCATTATTATTATTATTATTATTATTATTGTAAAGACTTCCCCAGTGTTATCCTTCCAACTACCAACCTAGCATTTCTATCCTCACCTCCACTTTATTCCTATTTCTATATCCTTTCCCAGCTCTAAGTACAGTGCTTTTTACACTGTACTCTTATTGCTGCTACTAATAGCATTTTTGTAACTACCCTATTACTTGGCCAATCCCCTTTCCTTTCTCTTATCTGCAAACAATTTTAATGTCTGTTTTCCCAGATAGACTATAAGCTCTTGGAGGGCAGGGATCATGCCTACTAACTTGATTTTACTCTCCCAAGCCATGGGACAATGCTCTGCACCAAAGAAGTGCTCAATAAATATGATTCCATTTAAGCTCATCGTCAGTAGAAGAAAGTATTTTCCTTCTCCTCCCTTCATTTAGCATTTGAAGGCATTTTCTCCCTTCACTATGGGTTACATTCAAAATAAAGTAATAATGTCTGCACTGTGCAGACAGGCGTTCAAGGCTGTTTGTTGAAAACACTCCCCTGACATCCTTACTATCTCTCTTCCAACCCTTCCTGATTTCCTAACTTGGCAGGCTGCAGTCACACCTAAAGGGTTAGCAAGGACACAGGGCTTGTGTGACCCAATCAAAACAGTTTTTTCCCTTTCTGCCGACGTTCTGTTCTTGGAAACCTAAGTTTTATTTCCAAGCTGGAGCCGGCATAGATAATTTCATTGCCAACCATGAACAAATCATTTGAAAAAGATGAAACTGGTGTCATTTCCTCATTGTCCAGGAAAATACTTGGTGAGGAAAAAAAGAAGAACCATCAGCCTACTCTTTAGCCATGAAGTGCTGTGCTTAATATAGTGCCCCAGAGCTTAGTACAGTGTCCGGCATATAGTAAGTGCTTAACAAATACCATAATTATTGTAATTATTATTACAAATAACCACCTATGGAAGCTGAGGAGAGAAGCCTGTCTGTTCTCTCTGAGTGTCTAGGTAATCGCTGTTTCATTTCATGCAGGGAAGATTATCGAATATTCCTAACTCTCCCTTCCTCTTGACTTTTTGCCCCTACATTATTGTTCATCTTGGCATTACCCTTGACTCCTCTCTCTCATTTAACCTGTATATTCAGTCTATCACTAAATCATGTCAGTTCAACCTTCGCAACATCACTAGACTCCACCCTTTCCATCCAAATGGCTACCTCGTTAATCCAAACACTTATCCTATTCTGCCTTGATTACCGTATCGGCCTCTTTTCTGACCTCCCTGCCATCTGTTTCACTTCATTCCAGTCCATATTTCACTCTGCTGCCTGGATAATTTCCCGACAAAAATATTCATCCATATTTCCCCACTACTCAAGAACCTCCAGTGGTTGACCATCCACTTCCACATCAAACTCTTTACCATTGGTTTTTAAAACACTGTCTGCTCTCCTCCTCCTCCTACCTTACCTTGCTCATCTCCCACTACAACTCACCATACACACTTCACTGCACTAACACCAACCTACACACTGTACCTCTGTGACCCCTTGCTCACATCCTCTTTATAGTTGGAAGTCCCTCCACTTTAATATCTGACAGACCACCACTCTCCCTATTTTTAAAGCCCTACCAAAATCACGTTTCTTTCAGGAAGCCTCCCCTGACTAATCTCTCATTTCTCCAACCTAGTTACCATCTCCTCTGTGTCACCTATGATCTTGGGTCTTTAGACCTTAACGACTTTGATACTCACCTCCCCCCCACCCACCACCACAGCAGCACTTAAGTACATATCCTTATATGCAGAATTTTCCCATATCTTTCTTTTTGTGTGTGTGTGTTTACGATATTAAGCATTTGCTGTATGCCAAGCACTGTATTAAGTTCTGGAATAGATACAAGAGTGTCAGGTTGGACACAGTCCATGTCCCACATGGGCCTCACAGTCTTAATCCCACTTTTATAGACGAGAAAACTGAGGCACAGAGAAGCTAAGTGACTTGCCCAAGGTCATGCAGCAGACAAATGGGAGAGCCAAGATTAGAGCTCAAGTATTGTAATTTAATGTCTGTCTCCCCCTCTAGAATGTAAGCTCCTGAGAACAGGGATCAAGTCAACCAAGTTTCTTGCATTGCAGTCTTTCAAATGCTTAATAATAATAATGGTATTTAAGTGCTTACTATGTGCCAAGCACAGTTCTAAGCACTGGAATAGATACAAGGCTATCAGGTTGTCCCACTTGGGGCTCACAGTCTTGATGTCCATTTTACAGATGAGGTAACTGAGGCACGGAGAAGTGAAGTGACTTACCCAAGTCACACAGCTAACAAGTGGCAGAGTTGGAATTAGAACTCACAACCTCTGACTCCCAAGCTCATGCTCTTTCCACTAAGCCACGCTGCTTCTCTACTGTACTGTGCTCTGCACATGGTAAGCACTCAGGAAATGCCATTGATTGATTTATTTGGCAATTTCTATCAGCATATGATTTCTATCAGACTTGATTTTTCCTGAGGAAAGGGATCAAGTTTTATACTTCTTCTCTAAGTCCCCCAAGCAAATAGTACAGTGCTTGGGGCAGAAGAGGTAAATACAGTTAATGAATGATATATCACCACTGTGTTTACTGCCTGCATTTATACAGAGACAGAAAGTGGAGTAGATACAGAACACCGAGGAATACACTGTTGTCTCTTGGTGTCTGAGTTTCCCTGGGTGTGATGAAAAGAACTGTGGCTTTGTGGAAAAAGCACGGGCTTGGGAGTCAGAGCATCTGGGCTCTAAATCCCAGTTCTCCCACTTGTTTGCTGTGTGACCTTGAGCAAGTCACTTAACTTCTCTGCACCTCATTTTTCTCATCTGAAAAATGGTGTTGCAGTACCCATTTTCCCTCTTATGTAGACTGTGAGCCCCTTGGGTACGGGGGCTGGGGTACAGGAACCCCAGTGCTTAATATGGTGCCTGACACATAGTGTTTAAACAAGCAACATGTCCTAGTGGGAAAAGCCCAGGCTCAGAAGTTGGGGGACGTAGGTACTAGTCGCTGCTCCACCACTTGTCTGCTGTGCAACTTTGGGCAACCCACTTAACTTCTCTGTGCCTGTTACCTCACTGTGCAATGGAGATTAAGAGCCCTATATGGAACAGGGATTGTGTTCAACCTGATGATCTTGCCAACCCCAGTATTTAGTACACACTTGGCATATAGTAAGTGCTTAACAAATACTATAAAAAAAGAAGACAAAATTAAACAATTATTATTATTAGACTGTAGGTCTGGAACTCTGGGAATTCCTGTGTTTCTAACTGGGGACACAATTAGGGCTTAAAGGAGGCCCATCTTGTTTGATTGAAACACATTTGGTTGGAATCCCAGGGATACCCAAGCACCTTAACACTGGAAACTCCTCTAGATTCTAGACTCTAAACTCCTTGTGGGCAAGGGAGTGTGTCTAGAAATTCTGTTGCATTTATTTGACTCTCTCAAGTACAGTGCTCTCCACACAGTAAGTGCTCAGTAAACACCACTGATGGATTGACTGCAGTGCAATACAGGGGTCAGGCTGGACTTCTTGCTAAGATGTTATAGAATGCAGAAAGAAGAAAGAGCTTAGAATATGAATGTTTTCCAAGAGGGTGGGGGGAGAGGGACTGCTCTGCGCACACTCAAGATTTCTAGTAAAACAAAAGCAATAACAAGATCTGCCCTCAGGTTTCCCAATGCATTTTTCTCTCTTTTTAAGTGGCTCAGTCTCGTTAATGCTTTGCAGGTGCCTGATAGCTTGTTCCAGCTAATGGGAGCTGAGGAGACAGATCCTTCTTGGCAATTAGCTTCCTCAGTTCCTGCCTATAAGAAGGGTAGAATTAAGCGTTCTTTGAGACTCACGTACGGGTGCCAAATTATGATGATGCTTTTCCACAGTATTGAAATCCAACTGGATAAAAATCAATTAGCCCCATTCTCCACAGGTGACTCCTGGGGGCACAGCTGCTTGCCACCCCATCTCCCCTTCTTTGATTGAAGTAGCCACATGCCCGGCTTCATCACTAGGCAGACAACTTGGGCCCCGTTGCTAGGGGTGTCTCCAGGGTTTTTCCCATCTGAGTAGCAAATGTTACTGCTCTAGGAATCTCGGAAGTTATATGCCTGACCTCTTTCCTTGATCATTGGCATAAAGCTAGTCCCACCTCTAGGCAACTCCAGCACCACCATCCCTCTCCCTCTTGCTGGATGTTTGAGACTTTTCTACCCATACCTTAACTAATTCCTAATTCCCCAGTCTTCCCGATCCTCCATGGCCAGCTCTAATTGCCATCGACTTTTAAAAATTTTCTCATTTTATTTTCTTCAGCTCCACTGAGTAGGACCTCGCTGTGGCTGTCACTTTCAGCCCCTGCCTGCCTTGACCCCTTCCCCCCGACTTTTTTTTTTGATGGCATTTAAGTGCTTCCTACATGCCAGGCACTGTACTAAGCACAGGAGTAGGTGCAAGCTAATCAGCTTGGACACAGTCCCTGCCCCACATAGGGCTCACAGTCTTAATTCTCATTTTACGGATGAGAAAACTGAGGCCCAGAGAAGCAAAGTGACTTTCTCAAGGTCACACAGTAGACAAGTGGCAGAGCTGGGATTAGAACCCAGGTTCTTGAGACTCTCAGGCTCATTGCTTTTTCCACAAGGCCACGCTGCTTCCAAAATTTGGCAAGCCTCACCTTCCAGGATCCATACTGGGGACAGCAGCCAGCAGCGGGAGATGGAGAGGAGGGAGGGGGATAGGGGAAGCTTTGAGCCACCTCCCATTTCCCCTTCTGTCAGCCCTTCTTTTCCCTCTTCCTCTGTCGCTGCCACCTGATCTCCCCCCAACCTAACTAGATTGGTCCTGATCCGCCCCTCAACTTGGCAGTCCCTGAAGGAAGAGACCATGGTGGCTGAATTGGTGGAAGCATCAGGAGCAGCAACGGCGATGTCTATTATTCATTCAGTCGTATTTATTGAGTGTTTACTGTGTGCAGAGCACTGTCCTAAGTGCTTGATGTATAGAAAAAAATAAATAAAAGCCAGGAGAATAGCTAGAGAATTCGGGTGTGGATGTGTGGGGAGAAGGGATTGGTTTCTCCACAGAGAAACAGCAAGTGAAGAAAATTACCTTCTCAGGAGTCCTTGGCCATGTCAGCCGGTCTGCCTTCCCTGAATTAATCCATTGACTCTTTCTCAAAACATTCCAAAAAACTTAAGCAATGCCAGTTCCACCACCTGCCTGCCGTGTGTCCATGGGCAAGTCACTTAACTTTTCGATGCCTGTGTTTCCTCATCTGTAAAATGGAGATTAAATACCTGCTCTCTCTTCCACTAGATTATGATCCCCATGTGGGACAGGGATTGTGTCCTACCTAATTGGATTGTGTCTATCTCAGTGTTTAGCACAAAAGTGCTTAATAAATGCCACAATTATTAAAATTATGGTGCACAATACATCGTAGTAAGGGGGTGGGTAAAAATACACAGGAGAGCAGTAGACACGGTCTCTGACACTAAAGGGGGATCACACTCCAAAGGGAGGAAGTGGGGCGGGGGGGACAGTGAAGACACATGAAAAAGGCTGAACACAAAAATAACACTAGTTGCACTGTAGAAGATTAATGAAGTCATCAGTCGCAGACTGTGGGCCGGTCAGGAGCAAGAGTCCTGGGTGGTGTTGGGGTGATCAGTATGGCTTGTTGGTGGTCTCACCGAGGGGCTTCCTGTAACAGATGCCGGGGAGACTGGAGACACCTGCAGGGAAGTCGAGGCCTTAGGAACAGAGGAGAAACGTTTTGAGGTGAACACTCCTGAAGACTTGAGGATTTATTTCCTGAGCCCAGCCTCTCCATCTGTTGAGGAAGTATGCAAGGAATGATGAGGCAAGGGGAAAATTTAGAATTTCCTGCTCATGAAAGAGATTTTGTAGGGGAATGCTTTAATCACAAACTCCAAACATATTCTTTTTATAGCAACCTTAAATTCTTGTATTTTAATGAGTGATTTAAATCAGAATTTAAATCCATTGGACTTAAATGTATCCTGCCTAAAACCATACACTGAATCACTGAGAGTCATATTTGAGAATGACATATTAATGTATAATAAGCCCCGTGGGGAAGACATCAATAACATCCCCTTAAGATGTTTATTATGCAGGAGGTTATTTTGAAATGGCAGCCAGCCTTGAAGCTTTTATGTCTTGCTGGGGACATGACACTAATGAGGCTTCGTTGGTAGACTGCTGCTGGGAAGTTTCACCCACACTCTCTCTCTGTAAGCTCCTTGTGGGCAGGAAACCTGTTGGCCAAATCTGTTCTATTGTACTCTCCCAGGTGCTTAATACAATGCTCTGCACATAGTAAACACCCAGTAAATACCATTGATGGATTAAACTTTCATGAGCCTCTTGTATCAACAAGGTAACAAGAACCTTTTCCTCTGTTTTAAGATATTCCCCATGCCTCTGTCATGGAAATAGATGGGATTCCTTGGAGGGAGACTGGCATAATCTACATAAAATAAAGAGTAATGTGGTGGGAAGAGAGCACTCAAAGCTAGAGACATTTTTCTGAAGAATTTGAGCACTACATCGTCCTGTCTTGTTTTCACATTTGCCGTGCTGATTCTGCACCACCCTGGGTTGTAGTGGGAGACAAGGAAGGATAAGTAAGGCAAGCAGCGTGGCTCAGTGGATAGAGCACAGGCCTGCTCTTGGAAGCCCTTGATAAGTATACTCTTTAGTTGAATGGGCAAGGGAATTTTTTTATAGTATTAAGCATTTATTCTGTGTCAAGCACTGTTCTGAAGTTAATCAAGTCAGATACAGTTCTGCTCCAAAGAGGTCTCACATTCTAAATAGAAGGGAATAGAGGTATTGAATCCCCACTTTAAAGTTGAGGGAGCTGAGGCACATAGACCTTAAGTGACTTGTCCAAGGTCATAAATCATCATCAATAGTATTTAGCGCTTATGCAGAGCACTATATTCATTCAATTGTATTTATTGAGCGCTTACTGTGTGCAGAGCACTGTACTAAGCGCTTGGGAAGTACAAGTTGGCAACATATAGAGACGGTCCCTACCCAACAATGGGCTCACAGTCTTAAGTGTTTGGGAGAGCACTACACACAGCAGGCAAGTGGCAAATGGGGATATGAATTCAGGTCATCTGACTGCTAGGCCTGGGCTTTTCCCACTAATCCGAGGTAAGATTATAAAAGATGTCACTACAAATGACCAGTCTCCCACTAACGAGGTCCTCTCGTGAGATATTGACTGGCAGACTGAAATCTTGCAGTGAAAAAGAAAAGCAGATATTTACGAAGTAAATATTAAGTAACAGTTATGTCGCAGAACATCAGAATACTGATCAACGATGAGAGCCAGCAGTAGTTCAGTTGCCTACTCTGTAAAATTAAGATAACAGTCCTCTCTTGATTTCACCAGGATCTAGTCAGTATAAAATGAGATAATAGATGAGAAAGCTATTTGATTGATCTGGAGGAAAACACAATGTAAATGTCAGAGATTGTTATTATTATAACTTCAAGTCATTCTCCTTTCCTCTTCAGTTGGCTTCCTAGGTCTCACTCCTTTCATCAAACCTTCCAGTGAAAGTGCAGTACTTAAAACATCTTTAAATACTAAATCAGTAAGAAGGCAGAATGGAAAAACAAGAGAAAGAAATGATAAAGATCAAATAATTCTCACCCATGAACATAAATACCTTTCAGTTTGTAGAATAGGATGACACTAAACTATACTGAAGGACTTCCCCTCTAGTTGGAAAGTTCCTTGAGAGCAAGGAGAGTGTCTCTAAACTCTACTCTATTATTCTCTCTCAAGCACCTATGCTTATTATTAATAATAATAAGCACCTAGTACAGTGCTCACCACACAGTAAACGCTCAAATACCATCTCTGACTCACGTAGATTTTAGCAAGATTCCATAGAGGTAATACGGAGAAGAAATAAACCCAATACTTCCATGAAGCAGGATGTAAACTATGTTGAACATAGCCAGGACCTAGTGGATTGAAATAGCCACCGGCAAGCTTTCCCGTCTCTGTGACTAATCAAAGGTCACCAAGATTGAAATTTCAATATTGAAGAATGGGCAATGGTAACTCGATGTATAGCGGCCCCTGGATCAATGTTGACTGCCCTGTAGTTTTTGGAAACTCATTGATTAGCCTTTCCCCTCCCCCAGACATTATTTATTTTGTGTCACAGTTTAGCCTCAGAAATCTTCAGTCATGTCTGATCAGGGCTTGCCCGAGGCTTGAGAGAGATACACGTAGCTATATATATCCAAAGATAGCTAGCTAGATAAGGTATTGAGCAGGGTTTCAGCAAAGCGGAGCAAATTTCCTATCTTACTACAACCGAGCTCACACGCTTCTCTCCTCCAATGCTAACCTTCTCACTGCACCTGATCTCGCCTATCTCGCCCCGGACCCGTCGCCCCTGTCCTGCCTCTGCCCTGGAACACCCTCCCTCCTCATATCCAACAGATGATTATTCTCCCTGTCTTCAAAGTTTTCGCTGGCTAAGCCTTCTTTGACTCCCTTCGGTGTCATCCTGATTTACTCCCTTTATTCACCCCACCTCCCAGCCCTACAGTACTTATGCACAAATCTGTAATTTATTTATATTAATGTCTGTCTTCCCCCCTAAGCTGTAAACTCATTGTGGGCAGGGAATGTGTCTGTTATATTGTACTTTTCCAGTGCCTAATACAGTACTCTGCACCCAGGAAGCGCTCAATAAATATGATTGACTGACTCAGGTCATGGGCTTCTGTTTAAATGACCGTCACCCATCTCATTGTGATTTGCTACTTAGCAGAATAGAGATTCTCTTGCAGGTCCATGGGGACACACCCCAGGTGGTTCTTGATATCCAGTGCTGCTGTGGTATTTTCTCTAGGAGGGGAACGCTGTGTACTTCAATCTGACCTTCTGTATTGTCAATATTTTGGCCCCAAATCCAGCCCTCAGCTCTGCTGAAAGAAGCCATTTTGATAGCAAAGTGAAGAAAGGAAAGCAACACTAGCCACAGAAAAATACTGAACACACCAACATGAGCAAGATCTATATGGTTGAGCCTATAGTGAGAAAGGATGTGTGTGTCACACATTGGCCTTTTCAACCCCCTGTGTACACTTTAGTAAGGTGACCATTTTCTCTCTCTCCCTCTTTCTCTTCCCTTCCCTTTCTGTACTACTCCCTCCTCATCTCTCGTCTTCTTTTCTCCTCTTCCTCATTTTCTTCTCAATCAATCATTTGTATTTATGGAACCCTTACTGTGTGATGAGCACTATACTAAAAGCTTGAGAGATTACAATATAACAGAGTTGGTAGATGTGTTCCCTGCCCACATGAAGTTTACAGTCTAGAGGGGGAGGCAGACATTAAAAAAAATACAGGTATTTACATAAGTGCTGTGGGGCTGAAAGTGAAGTGAATACAAAGTACAAATCCAAGTGCAAGGGTGATGTTGATGGGAGAGGGAGTAGAGGAAATGAGGACTTTCAGTCCTATTTCGACATTCTCTCCTCTCTCTTTTTTATTTTCTGTCTTTCTCTCTGTCTCTCTCACCATCTCTCTCAATCTCCCTCACCTC
Source organism: Tachyglossus aculeatus (assembly GCF_015852505.1). Classification (NCBI taxonomy): domain Eukaryota; kingdom Metazoa; phylum Chordata; class Mammalia; order Monotremata; family Tachyglossidae; genus Tachyglossus; species Tachyglossus aculeatus. The sequence continues at coordinate 10,329,859 of NC_052080.1, forward strand.
CCACAAGTGGAAGTAGCTGTGTATTTTGCAGTCAGAAGAGTTAATTTCTGCCGTTATACGAATAGTAATTAATGAGTTTACCTCATCTACTTCTCCCAAACTGGAAATATATTGAAGCCTACAGCATTGTTTATTCTGAGGCAGCTTCTTGCACGGGATTAGAAGGACAAATAGTAAGACAGAGCAGCTGTCCTTGGGGGAATCTGAGTTATTCCAGTCATACTTCCCCCAGAAGCTATTTCTAATGGGGATTTGGATGACTAATCCCTTCAGGAGTTTCCTTCTGCCAGAGTCCTAGATTTGTGCTTGTAAATACAATTGCAATAAATCCCTCCCAGAAACCACCAGAACTTCTGCCCACTGACATTCCTTTGATTACTTGCCCATTAAATATTTCTGCTTCTGAGATATGATAAAGATGAGACTGGAGAAAAGAGAAGCCATTTCAGGTACATTTTAATTAACAGCTATGGTCCAGTTTCAGAATGCTGGGTTGTTTTTTTTTAACCTCAGAATAAAGTCATGGCTAAAATATTTCTAATAATATTCCAGGATTTAGCTTGTTAGGTTTATCTAAATCAATCAATCAAACAATCAATTGTATTTATTGAGCGCTTACTGTGTGCAGAGCACTGTACTAAGCGCTTGGGAAGTGCAAGTTGGCAACATATAGAGACAGTCCCTACCCAACAGTGGGCTCACAGTCTAAAAGGTGGAGACAGAGAACAAAACCAAACATACTAACAAAATAAAATAAATAGATGACACTCAGCTGGGTAAAATGAAATGAAGTATCTGTGAAATTTTTAATGCTTATTGCTTACACCTGTGATAATGCCCCCATGAACAAGCCTATGCTTTGGACATATTTTGGGGGAATCCTGTTTTTACAGTAACTGTGTTTTTGAATAAGTTATGGAAATAACAGTTATTGAGCCTCTTTGCAAAAGTGTGCTTAATGATCTTGAAAGTGGAAGGCTCTTTAATCACTTGTTGAGCATTTCACAGTTAAAATGGAGGTATCAAATGCTGTGTGGTTCCATCAGAAGTGTCCCTCCCCTCCCTGACATGGAAGGCATCCTAGCTGCCTCCCTCCCTCTTCATCTACAGCTCCTGGACATATTATGTATTTGGTTAATTAGGTGACCACCCCTGAAATAAAATAGGATGATTGAACTTCCTGTCGACTGTAAGCTTACTGAGGGCAGGGAATGTGTCTGTTTATTGTTATATTGTACTCTCCCACACACTTAGTACAGTGCTCTGCACATAGTAAGTGCTCACTAAAAGCAATTGACTGTTAATGACAGTCTCATTACGAAGACTTTGGTACCAAAAAACCTTTGTGAAGGAATTGATTACAGTGCTAGTGCTTTTCAGTGGGTGCAATGAGTGAGCAGATGGGTAGGGGTGCAGTTGAAGTGTCCGCAAAAATTTAATATAAAACCCAATTATGACTCTTGAGACTGCCATATAACCAATATTGAGGCTATTGTGCGTCAAGCACTGTTCTATGTGCTGAGGTAGATACAAATGAATCAGTTGGGTACAGTCCCTGCCCTACAATGGGGCTCACAGAGTAAGAAGGGGGGGAAACAGGTATTAAATCCCCCTTTTACAGATGAGGAAACTGAAGCACAGAAGAGTTGTGACCTCCCCAATGTCACCCAACAGACATGTGGCGGAGTTGGGATTCAAACACAGGTTTATTTGACTTTCAGGCCCATACTCTTTACTAGGCCACACTATGTAGTGCTGATTCTGCAGCATAGTGCCATATCCAACAGGCGGTGGCCAGAATAGACACTTAGGTAGCCACGGCAGTTGTTGCCACTCACGTTGACTACCTATTCTCAGGATTCCTGCCAAGCCTATATATCATGCAGGATGCCCATCTTCACTCAGAAACCTTCACCACACATGCCAGCCTCAGTGGACAGTCTTCAAATTCTGTTTCACCCTCTAACGGCAGTGGCGGGGGGGGGGGGGGGAGGTTGGCCTTTAGTGGGGAGGGTTCATAGGAGCCATAACCAAATTGCTGTCATGTCAATCAATATTTAATTTCTATTATTTTAGAACATTTTAAATAATACAGAACACTTTACAATAATTATCATGGTATTTGTTAAATACTTATTCTTTGTCAAGTACCATTCTAAGTACTGGGGTAGATACAAGTTAATCAGGTCAGACACAGCCCCTGTCCCACAGGCGGTGGTGTAAGAAAGAGGGAGAACAAGTATTTCATTCCCATTTTGCAGTTGAAACTGAGGCACGGAGAAGTTAAGTCATTTGCCCAAGATCACACAGCAGCCAAGTGGTGGAGCTAGGATTAGAAACCGGGTCCTCTGACTCTCAGACCAATGCACCTTTCCTTGGGCCATGCTGTTTCCCACTATATAGGCTTATTGTGTTTCATTTAAAGTGTTAGAATGATTTTATATGAAGCCAGTGGCAGGATGCAAAGATTAAGGCTTAGGGAATGAGTTGAAATAAAAATACTGATCATGAAGGCATAGCTGGGTCCATCTTGATGCTGGACAAGAGATAGGCTGAAAACTGGACTGCCCTACAAAAACCTGAGGCATGGCCACCTTATGCTGGAACAAGCTTTTCCTTTAGCAGCTTGGATTCCCCCAGGATACTTGGGAATTTGGTTTCAGAAGATGATCCCTTGCACTCTTTAAAATGCTTCACTCTTTGTGGCTTTGCATGACTCGTGAGCACCAAAGTAGCCTATAATGCCCTTGGGAATGATTCCCTCTTGTATCTTAGTTTTCTCTCGCCCAGGCCTATCTACTTGTTCGAAAGATGTGATTCTGGTTCATCTTTTTGCCCGTATTTTAATTTGCCAGAGAATTCAGCAGGGACCATTCCCTAAATATAGCTCTAATAACTGAAGGAACATTTCCCACTTGCAGTGTTTCAGCAAATTTACTTGTTTTAAGCTTGAAATTGCCTCTATTCTTTTTCTTTTTTTTAGGAGTGATCCTTGACTCAGTTTTTGGGTTCTGAACAGGTTTCACCATGATTTGGCTCTGAATTTAGTCGAGAAATATCTCTGTGCATTTCAAATTGGGTTTCCATTTATTTTGTCGCAGTCTTCTCTTATGGCTTGTAGCCTGTGGCTTGCTTGCCGATGCAACTGCATTACCCTGCTTCATTTCATTGTTTCATAATGTCCAGGCTGGTGGAAAATGGAGAGGCTGGCTGGAATCCACACCTTGAGTGGGAGGTTGTATTTGTAGCCTTTACTGCCCTGATTATCCCAGACATCCTCTTGGGTTGCGCTCTATCTTCTGCCTTGGGGTTGGGGTGGGGGTGGGGGGTTGCTTTCCTTGAAAAACTTGCAGATAGGGTCAAGTTCACACTCCTTGCCAACTGGCTAGTGGAATTGAGCAATATGAGAAAAATAAAATACCTTATGTGTCACTGGAAAGCTGGATTTCTGGAGGCAGATCCTAAACAAGACCCGAATTCATTTCACCAGTTAATCACCGGGTGGGTATCTTGCAGTCACTTGGTTTCACTTGCTTCATTTTGGCTACCTATCTGACATTGTGAACATGCAAGATGATTTCTGGATTTTATCCAGCTGCTAAGGTGGCCAGAGTTCCAATGCTTGTATTCCACACACTGTGGTTTTTAAGTTAGATTTCACTGGGGAGCTAGGTTCTGTAACAGCTGATGCGCTACTTCCATTTGGGATTTTAATTAGCCTCTATGTGATTTATGAGGATGAATTCAAAAGTTCATCCATAAACAATGCAGTGATTTAACTCAGTGGAGTGCCACATTAAGCAAGCAGTAGTCTAGTGCCAAGTTGAGGTATTCCTGGCCATTTTTTTCATTATCTCTTTTACTGATAACAAAAGAGCAAACACACAACAAAGGGTCCCTCCGGACCACGCTAGGCTCTGTTGTCATGGAAAGGATGGAGGAGAGTAATGACTGTTGGAATTCTGTGCTCCTTTTCTATCTTCCAAGCAAAATTGCAGGGGTTCTCTTGTGTCTCAGAGCTTCACCGTGCGGGCCCAAACACCCATATGTCAATTAAGTTCTCTAGGCTGGACCCTGGTGTCTCAGATAGTTGCCTCTTGATGATATTGGGCGAGGGTGCCCACATGGCCCTTGCGAATCCTGAACACGGAGGCACATAATGTCCCACGTGTTTTGCTGGGCCTGCTGGGTAACATAGTGACATCCAATGGGCCATTTTGGAGGAGTTTGAATGAAGACACCTGAAAGTATGATATTTCTTCAGGGGAAGGCAGGTTGGAAGAATGAGGGTTTAGGTAGGGAAGGCCTCTTGGAGGAAATGTGATTTTAGTAAGGTTTTGCATTCCTCTTCCAGGTGGGTGAAACTTCTGAACTGAGAAACTCGGAGAGAAGCAGTCAAGGGAGAGCAAGGTCCATGCTATAGCCAGTCTGGGCAGGGAACAGATCGTAAGTGCATTGTGGGCAGGAAACATGTCTACCAATTCTGTTATACTGTACTTTCCCCAGTGCTTAATACAGTGCTCTGCACACAGTAAGCGCTCAATAAATACGATTGATTGACTGACTGGACTGTCTGATATAAAACCAGAAGACAGTCCACCTGGTATGGGGCCAAAGACCTGTTTAGTGAGTTATCTTCTGAACGGATACTCTAAGACGATAAGGACAAAGTTCTTTATTGGGAGTGACCAGTGATCCACCCTTCCTTGTCTTTTGTCTCCAACAGAACCATCAAAAAACCATGTGATGGTTGCATTTAATCTATCAGTGGTATTTACTGAGCACTTACTATGTACAGAACACTATACTAAGCACTTGCGAGAGTACAATTAAGTTGGTAGACCTGATCTGCACCCACAAGGTTCTTATAGACTAAAGGGGGAGACAGATACTAAAATAAATGGTAAAATAAAGGGGAAATGATGGAGTGTACGTATTGCTGTGAGGCTGAGGGTGGGGTGAATATCAAGCACTTAAGGGGCTCAGAACCAAGTGTCCAGATGACACAGAGGGGAGGGTGGGTTGGGGAAACGAGGGCTTAGTTAGAGAAGGCCTCTTGGAGGAAATGTAATTTTAGAAGGGTTTTGAGGGTGGGAAGAACTGTGGTCTGTCCGATACGAAGGAGGTTGGAGTTCCGGCCAGAAGGAGGGCCTGGGCAAGGGGTTGGAAGAGAGACAGACAAGACTGAGGTAAAGTGAGTAGGCCAATGTTAGAGGAATGGAGTGTGAGTGCTTTAGAGGAACAAGGCCCATGCCTAATTCCGATCGGTGTATTTTTTCCCAGAGCTTAGTACAGTGTTCTGAGCACAGTAAATCCTTAATCTGTGGTACTTATAGAGAGCTTAATAGTGTTCAAAGCACTGTTAGAAGCACTTGGGAGAGTACAATACAATAACATTACTACCTGCCTCCTATCTCTTCCCTCTCCAATCCATATTCCACTCTGCTGCATGGATCATTTTCTAAAAGAAAAATTCAGTCTGTCTCCTCACTCCTCAAAACTTCACCTACTTCTCATCCATGTCCACATCAAACAGAAACTCTTAACCATTGGCTTTAAAACACTCAATAAGCTCTTCCCTTCTTGCCTTACCTCTCAGATCTTCCACTAAACCTGCACAATTTGCTCTTCTAACCCCAACCTTCTCACTGTACCCTTATATTTCTCATCTTTCTGACCCCTTGCCCACATCCTCCCTCTGGTTTGGAACTCCCTCCCCCCTTCATATCTGACAGAACACCTCTTTCTCCGTCTTCAAAGCCCAACTAAAATCATACCTTCTCCAAGAGGCCTTCCCCAACTGAGCCCTCATTTCCCTGTACTACCCCATCTTCTGCATCACCTATGCATTTGGATCTGTTTCCGTTGAGCACTTGATATTCACCCCTTCCCCTGTCCCCACAGTACTTATGTATCTAGCCACTTGTATTTTATTTTAGTATCTGCCTCCTCCTCTAGTCGGTAATCTCCTTGTGAGCAGGAATTGCCTGCACCTACTCTTCTGTACTGTGTTCTCTCAAGTGCTTAGTACAGGGCTCAGCACACAGTATGCACGCAATAAATACCATTGATTGAGCCGGGGTACTCTACAGCAGCATAGCTCAGAGGAAAGAGCACGGGCTTTGGAGTCAGAGGTCATGGGTTCAAATCCTGCTCCGCCACTTGTCAGCTGTGTGACTTTGGGCAATAATAATAATAATGGCATTTGTTAAGCGCTTACTATGTGCCAAGCACTGTTCTAAGCGCTGGGGAGGTTACAAGGTGATCAGGTTGTCCCTCAGGGGGCTCACAGTCTTAATCCCCATTTTCCAGATGAGGGAACTGAGGCACAGAGAAGTGAAGTGACTTTCCCAAAGTCACACAGCTGACAATTGGTGGAGCTGAGATTTGAACCCAGGACCTCTGACTCCAAAGCCTGGGCTCTTTCCACTGAGCCACGGGCAAGTCACTCAACTTCTCTGTGCCTCAGTTCCCTCATCTGGAAAATGAGGATGAAGATTGTGAGCCCCCCGTGGGACAACCTGATCACCTTGTAACCTCCCCAGCACTTAAAACAGTGCTTTGCACATAGTGAGCACTTAATAAATGCTATTATTATTATTATTATTATTGTTACAGGAGCAAAAGGAATACAGTATGGTAGCAGGTAGGGTGAACAACGCCCTTTTGAGGCATTTGAGGGTTAATTGGGCCAGAAAAGAACTCGACATATGGTCAGAGAATGACTTGGACCCGAGAGGTAGACTGGGCCCTCTCTGTCCCTCCTTCCCCTCAACCCGCCTGGGAGCTGACTAAGTATTGTGATCAGCATTTGACAAGAGGGCTGCAGTGAGACAGAGAGAGGTTAAGAGAGCTTTGCAAGGTTATAGAATAAATGATATCTGGGAATAGAACTCATGACTCCTGATTCTCAATTCACTGGTAACATCATCCTCCCAGGCTATTACACTGTATCGAGTGCTTGGGGCTGACATTTCACATTCTGAAGGGAATTCCAATTCTCTCTTCTAATCCATATTCCCCTACCACTAATGCCAAATATTGCTGTATTTCAGGCTGTATCCTGTTCCCTTTCATAAATAAATTGATACAGATATCATGCCCAAGGATGCTTTCATATGAAAAGAAATTAAACTAGGGTTATACCTGTCTTTTGCAACAGATCTGTGTCAAAACAAGGCAAGGTAAATTTAGTTTGAATTCCTCCACTAGTCATTTAAAAAATCTAACCAACAGTTAAGTGATATCACCCCATTTACAAAGAAGGATAAAGGGTCTCACGTGGTTCAGTGTGGCTTTTTAAAATTTCCTGTCACAGAAGTTTAAAAACATATTTATTCCACTCCCTGAGAGAGACCATGTTTATTCTAGACCAAAGGTCATATTGAGAAGGCATTTTCACTTATTGCCACATGTTTCATTTTGCTTCATTTGATCCCAAATTTGGCTGTAATGCTATGAAAATAGAGCAGCAAATTTCATAAAGTTTCAAGTGGTTTGAAAACCAATGGAAAATATTAGCCATTTGGCTACTGTAGACACTGCCACATCCACTAAGTGTGGAAGATAGAAAACAAGCTGTTGTCTATAAGCCATGTTGGAGGACTGTTTTCAATGGCTTCTGAGAAAAGCCACATTAAAAGCCAGCATCTCCAATAAGGAGAGGATTTCATGGTAACTCTCTGGAGAGAAACATTGCCACAAAGTCAGTGTGGTCACATGGGTAAGGAGTGGGCCTGGGATTGAAAAAAATGGATTCTGACTCTGCCATCTATTTTTTTTTATGATGTAAAATGTGCTACTTATTTTCCACCCCCCACTGAAGCAGCCCTGTTTGGAAAATGGGACTGATGATAGAGACCATCTGCCTCACAGGAAATTGTGCAGACTCGACTAGGAAGGCAGGTCGTTTGCAGGATGCAGGACAAAACTAGAAGGCAAAGTAGGGATGACAAGGGGCATAGGATGCTGGGCAGTCAATAAGGAGTGTGCAGGGGAGGTTGAGGAGGGGCTTCTGGTCAAGGGGAGAGAGGAGTGAAGGAGGCCGGCGGAGAGGGTGATGTGGAAGCAGGGAGCGGGAGAGAGGAAGGCAGGAAAGAGGGAATGGGGAGGGGAGCCCTTTGGGAGAGTGAGAATCATTTGATAAGCTCTACTGTCACTCCTTCGCCCCAGCTGGCATCGTCTAAGGTGCTCATGAGTCCTGGAATTAGCTTGATGCTTGTGGTGAGTGAGGGAAACTCTTTCTAAATTGTTTAATCCACGTTCCAGGCAGAACAAGCATTTCTTGCGCTTAGTACAGTGCTCTGCACACAGTAAACATTCAACAAATATCCTGCCCCCACCGCAAAGTCACTTAACCTCTCCTTGCTTCAGTTTCCCCACCTGTAAAATGGAAATTAAATAACTATCCTCCCTCCTCCTTAGACTGCCAGGGACTGGGCCCTTGAGGATAAAGTGTGGGTCTGGGAGCCAGAGGACCTGCTTTCTAATCCTGGCTCTACCTCCTGTCTGCTGTGTGACCTTGGGCAAGTCGCTTCATTTTTCTGTGCCTTAGTTTCCTCAACTGCATAATGGGGATTCAATACCTTTTCTCCCTCCTATTTAAACTGTGAGCTCCATGTGGGACCTGGTGACATTGTATCTACTTCAGTGCTTAGTACAGTGCTTGGCACAATACTTGGCAAATACCACAATTATCACCAGTCTGATAATCTTACATCTACCCCAGGTCCTAGCACAGAGTAAATATTTAATATTATTTTGATTATTATTATTGTGGTATTTGTTAACTACGTGCCAGGGACTGTACTAAGCACTGGGGTAGATAGAAGCTAATCGGGTTGGACACAGTCCCTTTCCCACATAAGGCTCACATTCTTAATCCCCGTTTTACAGATGAGGTAACTGAGGCACAGAGAAGTTAAGTGACTTTCTCAAGGTATCACAGCAGACAAGCGGCGGGGCTGGGATTAGAATCCAGGTCCTCTGACTCCCAAGCCTGTCCTTCTTCTGCTAGGCCATGCTGCTTCTCTAATAAATACCACCATTATTCTAATAAATACCATCATTATTAAAATAAATACCATCATTATTAAATACCATCACCTCCACACTAAATATTTAAAAGGCTTCACAAGGCCAACCAAACACATTACTGTTGTGACGGTGGGCATCAGAAAAGAGAGGTTAGAGTCACGCAAAACTGATGGGCAGAAGGGAAAATGATCAAGATCTGAGTGCCTGGTGGAGTGAAGATGAGAGATGTTTCTGAGCTAGAAGCAGCAGTTGAAAGCAACGGGGCCAATCTGAACAGATTCAGAACTTTGTATTGGGGAGAAATCACACTGTAGTCACAGCAGGTCCAGTGCTGCAGGCATCATAAATAGTTGTTTCTCGGGAACCTGCCTTGCTTAGAATCCAGTCAGATGCAAATTAGAAGGATGCCCACTAATTCCCTAATTCCCAGTGTTCTATCCAAAAAGAATAGGGAAATCACACACTACGGCAGAACTGACTGGAGGTAAGTTTCCTCTGCCTCAATTGACTTGGCTGAAGTGTGGTATTACATGTCACAACTAGGACTGAATTAGGGGCCTTGCCATCAACCTCACAGTTGGCTGCAGTGACCCTTGGGGTAAGGAGGACCAAAATGAAGGATGCCTTTCTCACACTTTGGCTCCTGTTTTATGAGCCCATGACTGGGTCCAGATCCTACTCCTCTGGCTTCTTTTTTGCAACAGATTTTTAGCATGTTAATTCCCAAATTATCCCCCCACAAGACCAGAAAGAAGAAATCTTTTTGGAGGAATAATAGGAAGACATATTTGACATGGCGTAGTTTCTCTCTGGCACAAAAAATCCAGAGCTCAGTTGTCAATGATTGTGGCTCAGTTCTACCTGTTCCAGTGACATCTCCAACAACTCATCCAGAGCTTTATAAGCTATGTCTTGCCTTAAATTATTGCAGTGGCCCAAAAACGTCCTGAATTATGCATCGCTCTTCTTCCACCTTTTACTCCACCGTGTCCTTTGTCATTGAGAGATACTTTGGAAGAAAACCAAGAGTCCGTCACATTTAGATACTTTATTCCTGAGGACATTCTTTCACAGAATGTTGATGAGGATAGCACACATATTGGCTGGTCTTTAATGCTCAGGACTCTGCTTGGACCCTGAAGGCACTTGGGGTGATGATGGGAATTTTCAGTGGAATTAAGCAAGCCTGTTGCCTAACTACCTGTGACAGAATAGGGTCTGTCAGTCATAGAGAAGCAGTGTGGCTTAGTGGAAAGAGCACGGGCTTGGGAGTCAGAGGTCATGGATTCTTATCCTGCCTCTGCCACTTGTCAGCTGTGTGACTTTGGGCAAGTTACTTAACATCTCTGTGCCTCAGTTACCTCATCTGTAAAATGGGTTTAAGACTGTGAGCCCCATGTGGGACAACCTGATAACTTTGTATCTACCCCAGCACTTAGCACAGTGCCTGGCACATAGTAAGCACTTAACAAATACCAGCATTATTATGATGGCTTCCCAATTTTGCTGTTTTTTTTTACAAGCTCCATAGTAAGGAACATACATGCTGTAGCTCTCCTTGTATTCCATTTGACTGTAGCAAAACAGCTCGTTGTTGAACCTGATCCCTAATTCCCTAACACTAGTCAGTCAACTGTATTTAATGAGCACTTACTATGTGAGAGCACTGCAATAATAATGATGACATTTATTAAGTGCTTACTATGTGCAAAGCACTGTTCTAAGCGCTGGGGAAGTTACAAGGAGATCAGGTTGTCCCATGGGGGGCTCACAGTCATAATCCCCATTTTACAGATGAGGTAACTGAGGCCCAGAGAAGTTAAGTTCATTCATTCATTCAATCGTATTTATTGAGCACTTACTGTGTGCAGAGCACTGTACTAAGCGCTTGGGATGTACAAGTTGGCAACAGATAGAGACGGTCCCTACCCAACAGCGGGATCACAGTCTAGGAGACTTGCCCAAAGTTACACAGCTGACACTTGGTGGAGCCGGGATTTCAACCCATCACCTCTGAGTCCAAAGCCAGGGCTCTTTCCACTGAGCCATGCTGCTTCACTTGGGAGAGTACGCTACAACAATAAACGGACACATTCCCTGCCCACGATACTACTACTAATAATGATAATGATAATCACCTAATAGCTATGTTAGAAGGTTTTTATCAATCAATCAAATTTATTGAGCATTTATTGTGTGTGGAATGCTTGGGAGAGTAGAATGCACTTTTATAAATTACTTATATTAATGTCTCTCCCTCTATGTCGAAGGTCACTGTGGGCAGGATATGCCTGTTAACTCTGCTGCAGTCTACAAGTGCTTAGTGCAGTGAACCCTCAGTAAATACCACTGCTGAATTGATATGCTAAATTCTGGGGTAGATGTAAGATAATCATATCGGACACAGTCCCTGTTCCATGTGAGGCTCACAGTCTTGGAGGTAGAGCGGCTATGTCACCCTCATTTTACAGATGAGGATGTGCAGGCCCTAAGAGTTTAAGCGATGTGTCCAAGGTAACACAACAGGCCAGAGACAGAATGGGATTAGAACCCGAGTCTCCTGATTTTAAGTCCTGGCTCTTTCCCCAAACCACCCTCTGCCCCTGGTATTCTAGCCAATCACAAAACACGTAAAGGAAAACCTACATAATGACAGGACTGAGAATGGTGCATGTCTTAGTCTTGTTTTCAGCCTCTCCTTGAAGAAAAGAATTTGGTCCGTGTAAGTGAGATAATTCATTGTATTTAAGAAATTCCTTGGAATGCAGGTGAGCCCTGCAGCTCTGTTTGTTTTTTCCCAACTTGAACCTGGCCTCAGACCCAAGAGGGTGAGTCTCTCCATGTCTAAACAATTAGCCTGCAGACATTGCTGGCTTCCTGCGAAATCCCTGTTCCTCGCCTATTCTGAATGCACGTTGGCTTTATTTCAGGGTATAAGGAGATGTCTAAATGAAAAAAGCCAGGGAAAGCTAGGACTGCAAAACAAAGCAGATTTATAGCAACGAGCTGGGTGGGGTGATATTAATTGCCATGTGGAGGGATGAAGAGAGGTCTGCACAAGGAAAGAGAACACAGATTAGGCTAATTGGTATGGCACAATGCTTGGAACAGAACTCACCCTCAGACAAATGTAAGGAGAGGAAATTTCCATTGTACGAAAGATGGGTTTTTGTCCCTCTGTTAGCAGGCTTTCTGAAAAGAACGTGGATCGCAGAGCAACTAATGCTGTCACCGAGAGCATGTCGGTGCCAGTCATTAGTTCAGCGTTCAGCTCTGATTGGTAGCAAATGTGAAACGACTAGGTTGAGTCAGTCAATTACTCTCTAACGATGGCTGCCTTCCAAACCCAGCCCACACAAAGGCAAATGACACGGAGGCAGATAACGCAGAAAAAACCTATTAAGCTGTTTCACTTATAAACAGGAAGAAAATGCCCGCTGTGATCAGTGACATTTCCACCCCGGATGAACCCTCTCTGGGGACATGTGTATTTCATTCAATTCATTCATTCAATCGTATTTATTGAGCGCTTACTGTGTGCAGAGCACTGTACTAAGCACTTGGGAAGTACAAGTTGGCAACATATAGAGACGGTCCCTACCCAACAGTGGGCTCACAGTCTAGAAGGCGGAGACAGACAACAAAACAAAACATATTAACAAAATAAAATAAATAGAATAAATATGTACATGTAAAATAAATAGAGTAATAAATACGTACAAACATATATACATCTATACAGGTGCTGTGGGGAGGGGAAGGAGGTGAGGTGGGGGGATGGGGAGGGGGAGGAGAGGGAGAGGAAGGAGGGGGCTAAGTCTGGGAAGGCCTCCTGGAGGAGGTGAGCTCTCAGTAGGGCTTTGAAGGGAATCGAAGCAGGCGCATTGTAACTATCTATGCCAGCAACGACCCCTCTGTTTTCACAGAAGTCTTCGCAGAGGTGTCTGTGGACTGAGACACGTGGTTTAGGCCAAAGGAGAGACCCAATTGATGTTCCCTGTTCACTGTTTCGGCTTCATGCCTCACCCTCCCCTCCACCACCCAGCCTCTCTGCCATTCTGCATTAACCGAGTAGTAGCAATAAACAACTGTGGTATTCGTTAAGCACTTACCATGTGCCAAGCACTTAACTAAGCGCAGGGGTTAATACACCATGGTTAGGCCAGATCCAGTTTCTGTCTTACACAGGGTTCACAGCCTGTGTATATATGTATGTATTTATTGTTCTATTTATTTTTTTAATGATGTGTGTATATCTACAGTTCTGTTTATATTGATGCTACTGATGCCTGTTTACTTGTTTTGATAGCTGTCTCCCCATTCTAGACTGTGAGACCGTTGTTGGATAGGGATTGTCCCCGCTGCTGAATTGTACTTTCCAAGAGCTTAGTACAGAGCTCTGCACACAGTAAGCACTCAATAAATATGATTGAATGAATAAGAGGGAGGGAGAAAAGGCATCGAGTCTCTTTTTTCCAGATGAAACTGAGGAACAGAGAAGTTAGGTGACTTGCCCAAGGTCACACAGCAGTCAAGTGGCAGAGCAAGGATGAGAGCCCAGGTGTCCTGATTCCCAGGCCTTTGGTCTTTCCACCGGGCCACTCTGGCTCACAAGGGGTCCCAAAGTTGGCAGGTCAACAGAAATTAAACAGGCAAGGTTGGAGTTGGGGCAGTCTCAGTGTTGAGAGTGGGACGAGGCCTGTGGGTGGGAGGGAGGTTGATATACAGTAAAAGTGAAGGTTGGGGGGTGGGTAGAAGAAGCGTGTGGGAACAAAAGTCGTAGTTAAAGGGAGAGATTCTCTGGAAACCTAGCTTTTCCTTTCCAGTTTTTCAAAGACGGTTGCTAGGATATTAGCTAATGATTATAATTATGGAATTTTTAAAGTGTTTACTGTATGTTTACTGTGCTAAGTACTGAGGTAGAAGATAATCAGATTACCACTTACGTAATATTGAGAAAATGCATTGCCTTCTTCCAAGAACCTACTCCAGTACTCTGCATACAGTATTTGCTCATAAATATGAATGAATAATGACACAGTCCCAAGCACGACACATGCACCGTCGTGGCTACTGCAATGGTAAGTTATAAGGTTATAAGGTCTTAAATTCAGTGGTTGATGTCATTGATCATAAAATGTCTAAGTGTTTTATCCTGGAATTGAACAGTTAGAGCCAGCTCTTACAGCCCCCACTAGATTTCTTTTGGACAGGGATCCTGATTACTAACCTATTGTACTCCCTCAAGCACTTAGTACAGTGTTCTGCACCCTGTCAATGTTCATTAAATACCACTAAGTGATTTTTTTAAAAATCCATGCTAATGGGGGAAGAGGAAAAGGATAAATGAAACAGGCTGGTTTTTTATCGCATTTTCAACAATGATTTATCGATCCAACTGTATCAACTTTAAGACAATCAAAAGGACTGCCTTTCGTTTTGCCTTCTCTCCCATTCCCCTTCCATCCTTTGGTGATGATCATCCCTTCCTTTCTGTCCAGGAACACTCTGCTGGATGTTTCCTTCAACACTTATTCTCCCCTTTTAATGTTTTTAAAATGATATTTAAGTGCTTACTATGTTCCAGATGCTGTACTAAGCACCAGTGTAGACACAAGCTAATCGGTTTGGATATAGTCCTTGCGCCGCATAGGGCTGACAGTCTTAATCCCCATTTTACAGATGGGGTAACTGAGGCCCTGAGTAGTTAAGTGACTTGCCAAAGGTCACACAGCAGACAGGTGCAGATCCAGGCCTAGAACCCATGTCCTTCTGATTCCCAGGCCCCTGCTCTAGTCATTAGGCCACACTTTTTCTGACTGGAGGGGAGAATTGCCCTCTGCAGAGACTAGTAGCCCAAGTGGATTCTAGTAGAAACACTTTGTTCTATCAGTCAATCAGCATTATTTGTTGAGCACTTATGTCTAGAACACAGTATTAAGCACTTAGGAGAGTACAGTAGAATTAGCAGACATATTCCCTAACCATTTTACTTTTAAATCAGGTGAACAAAGCCTCCAGAGAGGGTTTAGAGGATCCAGGGCCCACATCCTGGAGAACAATGCAGAAGCTTAAGCTCTGAGTATGCTTAGTACAGTGCTCAACACTTAGTATAGTGCCATATGAAGTACCATTGACCGATGGTCTATCCAGTTCATGCATATACACTATTTCTGTGTCAGTGACCCCTTTTAGGATGTAATTATCATCGTAATCATTATAATTATGTTTTTTAAGCAGTCATGTTGTGTCCATCACTGTGCTAAGCACTGAGATAAATAAAATGCAATCAGCCAGACACAGGTCCTGTCCCACACGTGACTCTTAGTCTAAAGGGGAGGGACAACTGTTTTTTTATTTGCAATTTTCATAGATGGAAACTGAAGGACTGAGAAGTTCAGTGACTTCATTGTGGGAGGGCGTGTCTGCTAATTCTGTTGTATTATACTCTCATTCATTCAGTTGTATTTATTGAATACTGACTGTGTGCAGAGCACTGTACTAAGCACTTGGGAGTGTACAATATAACAATAAACAGACACACTCCCTGCCCAAACGGGCTTGCAGTCTAGAGTATGAGCCCTAAACGCTTAGTACAGTCCTCTGTACTTAGTAAGTGCTCAGTAAATACCACTGATTGATTGATTGACTGATTGACTTACCCAGGGTCACAGACAAGGGCCAGAAATAGAACCCGGTTATCCAACTCCCAGCTTTGTGCTCTTTCCAGCTCCTTTATGGACCTCCCCTCCGCTGCCAACCTCAATTTTTATAAACATCTATTTATTTTGCTCCTTTCCTATAGCCATGTCTCTATTACAGCAGTTTGTTGCTTGTGATTTCCCTGTTAGATTACAACCCTCCTCAGGCAAACTTTTGAGTTTCTACTATCTTTTGTCTTTTGCGTCTACAGCACCTGGTACTGGGCCAGATAGAAGCTTAATAAATGTGAACTGAGCTGAATTGGAGGTGAAAATGCATAATTCATTACTAAATAGCAGAGAAAATAATGATGATAGGGCTCAGAAATGTAATGACCCTGAGTAGCTGAAGTATTCCCCTAACAACTTATTTAACTCAGTGGAGGAGGACTGGAGGGGCTGCCATATATTTTTCCATTACACCCAAAAGCAACGTCTTGGAAAAGCAGTGCTTCCTGGAATGATTTAATAGCTTTGGCCAATAGCCAGCTAGCATTGGCTCTCCAACTGCCTCATTCCTGGAAGAGCCTGTCCCTGGAAATACTGCCTTTAGTGGAACTGAATTGGTTTTATTTCTCTCTCTCTTTTTTTTCATTTGTAATGAAAGGAGGAAAGGACTATGTCTGCAATTTTTTCTTAAGCGGGTTGCCTAATAGAAATGCCTCTTTTCATCACCAGGATTATTGAGCACCTACTGCAGGCAGAGCACTGTATCAGATACTTCTTTATGTTGTTTAAGAGCTTACTATGTTCTGCGTGCTGGAGTAGATACAACATAATCAGGTTGAACACAGTCCATGTCCCACATGGGTCTCACCATCTTAAACCCCATTTAGAGATGAGGTAATTGAGGTCCATTGAAGTAGAGTGACATGCCCAAGGTCGCACAGCAGGCTGGTGGCAGACCTGGGACTAGAATCCAGGTCCTTCGGACTTCCAGGCCCATGCTTTATTCATTCGGAGCCACGAGAAAATATGGTTCATCTTACACGATTCATCTTACAAACACAAGGCACCCCTGCCCAAATTCCCTATTAGCAAATGGTTTAGCTATGGTTTCAGCCCGAACTGGAGCAGATCCGATTGTTAATTTTCCATCCCTCAGTGGGTATCCATGAACAAAGTTGAGCTTATTGTCAGGATCTCCTGGTAGGCCCCTTCCTCCCTACAGGGTCCTTGTGAGCAGGGAACGTGTCTATCAACTCTGTTGGATTGTCCTCTCTCAAGCTCATAATATATTGTTCTGCGCACAGTAAGTGCTCAGTAAATATGATTCATTCATTCTATCATATTTACTGAGCGCTTACTGTGTGCAGAGCACTGTACTAAGCACTTGGGAAGTACAAGTTGGTTGATATCAATGTGTGCCTTATGTGTCTAACAGGAAAAACAGCTTATAATAATAATGATGGCATTTATTAAGTGCTTTACTATGTGCAAAGCACTGTTCTAAGCGCTAGGGAGGTTACAAGGTGATCAGGTTGTCCCCTGGGGGGCTCACAATCTTAATCCCCATTTTACAGATGAGGTAACTGAGGCACAGAGAAGTTAAGTGATTTGCCCAAAGTCACACAGCTGACAGTTGGCGGAGCGGGGATTTGAACCCATGACCTCTGACTCCAAAGACCATGGTCTTTCCACTGAGCCACGCTGCTTCTCAAGTAGTAGCTTATATCTACTCTAGCACTTGGTACAGTGCCTGGCACATAGTAAGTGCTTAACAAATATCATTAAAAAAGCCCCACAGAAAATCCACTAAGCTCAGGTGTGAGCTGGGAAGCAGGGGCCTTAGCTTGAAGTTTGACTTTGGCTTGGTTAGAAAAGGCAGTTGTTGTGTTGTTAGGACTAGTGCCTGGCAATATCTTAACCCTAGCCTACACTGGGCCCCTTCAACCTTACTCCTAGGGTTTAGAGCCATTTCCACCAGGGTGTCTGGAATACCAACTAGCTCTACCAGAATGAAAAGCCAGGATAAGATGCCTGTGGTTTGGTTATTCATTTTATCTAGGCAGCTCCAGTGTTGATTCTGAGGGTGAATGTATGGTACAATAACATCTAAATTGAGCAAATGACTTCGGATTTTGTGATGGACAATAGGAGCTATAAGAAAAACCTGCTGTCATTCCAAATCAACTTTGAAAAATTCCCACTGCCTAGCTCTATACTTTTCCTTCTTCTGTTAGGTAATAATGTCGTATTAATAATAATAATCATGATCCACCCCTTAGTCTGTTGATTATCTCTATTAAGCTGCACAAAGTAATTGGCCACAGGGGATTTTTCAGTGAACAACAGTAGAATTCTAGACCTCCGCAGGAGGGAATGTGTTTAGAAATTTGCAGAAAAATGCTATAGGCAGCTTGTTATGAAAGTTTCTAGGAATGCATTTGAGAATAAACGTTTACATCTTACAAGCACTGACCTATTTCCTGTGTTCTGCTATTGTTGCTGTTATTTCAGCTGATTGCTGCAATTATTTAGAGGATAAGGAATTCATTAAATATGTTTTCTCTACAGGAAGCTGTGCAAGGTTTAAGTTTCTAATCATTTATTGTGGCTGTCATTTGTTGGACCCATATCTGTTATTTGTTTATATTAATGCCTGTCTCCCCCTCTACACTGTAAACTCATTGTGGGCAAGGAATGCATCTGTTCATTATTCTATTATACTCTCCCAAACATTTAATATAGTGCTCCACACCCAGTTAGCACTCAATAAATACAGTTGAATGACTGGATGGAATGAGTGGAACAGTCAAACTCAGTCTGTTTTCTGTCATGATCTCAATTGATGATGATGGTATTTGATAAGCGCTTACTGTGTGTCAAGCATGGTTGTAAGCACTGCAGTAAATACAAGCTAATCAGGTTGGACACCGTCCATGTTCCACGTGGGACTCACAGCATTAATCCCTATTTTACAGATGAGGTAACTGAGGCACAGAGAAGTTAAATGACTTGCCCTGAGGTCACACACCCGACAAGTGGCAGAGCCAGGATTAGAACCCATGTCCATGTATTCTCTAACCAGGAACTTGGGGTCAGTAGCTTGTTCTCTAACCTTGACAAAGATGCTCATATCACAGTTGGGTGACATTTAAGGTGCAGGAAATGAAATGAGAAATCAGTCATCTTAGACCCAGCATTTAAAACACAGGTGGTAAATGTCTGAGAGTGTCCATGAAGAGATCTGGTGGGGGTCAGCCTTGACATCAATCATTTAAGTATTTAAGTTCTTAGTACAATGCTCTTCTCATTTTAAGCACTCAAATGCCATTGATGATAATGATTTTTTATCATTAGATAAAAGTCTAGAGGAGAGGCAGTATGGCCTAGTGGAGAGAGTACAGCATTGAAAGCTAGGAACTTTGCCACTTGGCTGCTGTGTGACCTTGGGCAAGTTACTTCATTTCTCTGTGCCTCAGTTTCCTCATCTGTAAAATGGAGATTTAATACCTGCTCTCCCTCCTTCTTAAACTGTGAACCCCATGTGGGACAGGGACTGTTTCTGATATGATTGTATTGTATCTATCCCAGTGCTTGGCACATAGTAAGTATTTAAGCAATACCACAATTTTGGTTATTGTTTAATGGGGACTACTGGGGACCTCCACATAATGTCTCCTTTCCCACAGATGTTTTGGCTGTCTTTCTTGCTCTTCTCAGTTAAAAAAAAATAGAGACAGAAGGTAGGTGGAGCTGAGTTTCAACTTTCTCCTGTCTCCTTTCTCAATGGTGAGCAACTCTTTACAAGTCCTGACTGTCTGTCTGTCTGTCTGTCTGTCTGTCTCTCTGTCTCTCTCTCTCTCTGTGTTGTGTATGTGTATATGTGTGTGTGTGTGTGTGTGTGAGAGAGAGAGAGAGAGAGAGAGAGAGAGAGACACCCCTTCTCCAGCCCTGGTCTTCCATCTAGGTGAATCTGCATGTCCGTCATTTTTCTCCAGCCCCATCACCTTGGGAGCCTCATTTGAAGTTCACCCCTGGCACAAAATGAAAAGTTGCTGTGTCCCCCCGCCCCCAACCCAACTCCCTTAATCAAATTTCCCTCCTCAAAAATAAGAGAGTATGCAAAGAAAATAATTTATACTGAATGAGTGATATGAAACATTTAGCACTCAGGACCCAAAAGTATCCTTAAAATGCTAAAGAAGCTGTCATCTTGTACTCAGAGATACTTAGGCTTATGTCATAAATATGAAGTTCAGGAGACAAACATTGGGGATTATTAATTGAATTTTTGGTGAATCTGGATGACCTGAGCTATGCACTGTTTCTTTTCTTTCAAGTACAGTATCATCTTTTTGAAGAGAATGCCTACACTTTTTAATAATAATAATAATAATAATGGTAGTATTTGTTAAGCGCTTACTATGTGCAAAGCACTGTTCTAAGTGCTGGGGAGGTTACAAGGTAATCAGGTTGTCCCATGTGGGGCTCACAGTATTAATCCCTATTTTACAGATGAGGGAACTGAGGCCCAGAGAAGTTAAGTGACTTGCCCAAAGTCACACAGCTGACAATTGGTGGAGGTGGGATTTGAACCCATGACCTCTGACTCCAAAGCCTGTGCTCTGTCTACTGAGCCTCAATGCTTACCCACCCCTCCTATAATTTAGGATTCTAATCTTAAATGTATCAACTCACATGCCTTTTAAATTATCAGAAAATTGACCTCATTGGAAATACTCTTGCTTAATAGTGACCTAATCTTAAGGGTGGAAGAAGAGATAAGATGCTAAGCAAACAGCATGGAAGAGTATTAGAATTCCCTCCCACCCATTCAGGGTCTATTTCAGGGTTCCAAGTAAAAAATCAGATTTTCTGACAAAGAATGATACAGAAAATGATCTTCTCATACATGTGGATGCAAAGTTCAGTTTTCCCTACTGCATCATTTTATCAGAACTACATCCATATTTCTTTAGGAAACAAAGAATATGTTTGAATTTCATTTTCCTACGGTGTTTGTGGGGAAAACAATGTTCCCATATTTCTGAAAGTCTGCAATTTTTAAACTGCCCTTTCAGTAGACTTTTTGTTCACGATTCCTGCTGCTTGATGCTGTGGAGTTACATTTAGAAGCAGCTTCTATAGATTTGTGACAGTACTAGTAAGCATGGCAGAACTATATTGATTAAATGCCCAGGTAAGGAACTACTGTAATAGTGATGGACACTTAATCAATATATGCAGAACCATAGAATACATTCTGTTCTCCAAAGGAATTGGGAGAAGTCATTTGCCATGAGCCTCTCTTCTGTGAAAAGCCAAAACTCACTCTGATGGTTTGATGAAGGTGATATTAAGCAATCCAGTAGCTTAGCAAAAGTCATTAGGTAAGCATTAGGGGACCTAATTTATGGTTGCAAAGAAAAAAAAAGTGAGGTGATGGTTAATAGTTTATAGTTCTAGATTTAGTTTTGTTTCGATTATTTCTGACGTTATTCAAACTAGATCTATTTCTCTTTACTTTCAAAGGCCAGTTAATTTAGCTACTGGGAGCTCAGTGAGGCACAACTCTTATAAGATAGAGAAGAGGCTATGCTTCATTGAAGTCAAAGAGTGACAGTCTAAAGACTCCTCTACTGTTATTAGTAGATAAGGTATTTATCAATGGTACTTATTGAGAACTTACTGCGTGCTGATAACTGTACTAAGTGCCTGGGAGAGTACAGTGAAACAGCGTTGGTAGACACATTCCCTGCCCACAATAAGTTTACAGTCTAGAGGGGGTAAATATGGTATTTATTGAGTGAATGCCCACTGAGTGTGATGGATTATGCTAAGTGTTGGGGTAGTACAGCAGAAGCACAAGATATCATCCCTGCCCACAAGGAGTTTACAATCATTCTCACACTGATAAGCTCTTCCTTAATCATCAACAGGTACTTGGAGCCTACTGCCTTATGTGAGACAATTGTTCTAGCTTTTTAAAAAATTTATCTCACCACTTTCATGACTTTTATCATACACCCTCCATGAGTTAACAATGAGCACTCAATGAAAAAAAACAGATAGAACTTCCAATTAGTTTTGACTAATTCAGGTTAGAGGCCTCAACAGTGCTCTGGACTGTATTATAATGATGATGGTTTTTAGTAAGCACTTAGTCTTCCAAGCCAGGGATAGATAGAAGATAATTGTGTTGGACACAGTCCCAAACTCACATGGGATGCACGTGGGAGAAAGAATAGGTATTCTATCCCATTTTACAGATGAGGAAGCTGAGGATTAGTCATTTGTCAATGCCTGCAAATCTCTTTGTTTTTGTTTTCTTTGGTAAGTAGTGCAAAATTGGCATTTGACTTTGACCATTAACACTGCAAAAAACTTAGAGACCAGAATCTAATTAGATATGAAATACTCTATTATGTTTTTAATCTCTTCAGTGATTCCTTGGATGGAACTGTGTAAATTCCTAATTAGTAATCCTATTTAAACATTCCATATAGATGAGCCCCCAAAAAATCTAAAAGAATCTCATGAAATTTTCCTCCTGCACAAGCTGTTCCTAGAGTCTACAAATGCATGAATCCTCACCTTACCTCTGGAAATAACCATTGGCTAAATATGCATGTTGGTATGTACATATGTACAGGGAATTTATTTTGGGAGGGGGCCAGCAGGAAATTGCATGCTAACATCTCTGATCTAGAGAGAATATTTCTTGTGAGTGAGAGCCAATGTTATATTGACAGACACATTTGAATGGGTAAATAGAATTCTGAATGAGAGCCCATCTGAAGCTAGTGAAGGAATCCTCATAAGAGAGAACATTAGGAAAAGCTGTTAAAACCACAACCTCTATCTTCTTACAATAGCTTTGCTCCACACAACCCATTGTACCTAAATTTGCAGACCTTTAAAATAGTTAAGAATTAAGAAATGACCGTGAGTAAACCAAGTAGTATTGCATTATGCCCATGTTGAACACATAAACATTATCAACAATAGCTGCAGCGGCAGTATTTATTGAACACTGATTTGAGCAAATTATTATTATTATATTTGTTAGGCACTCACCATGTGTCAAGCATTGTTCTAAACACTGGGCTAGATACAAGGTAATGAGTTTGATGTCATCCCTGTCCCATTTGGGGCTCACAATCTAAGTAAATGAATGTTCAAGGGTCTGAGAGGAATTTTAAAGGAAGAAGGACCCTATTGGTCTCTTCCCACACTAGTACACTCAGGATTTGTTGGGTCATCTTCACACCTGAAGGACAGCAATACAAACCTACATATCATGTTGATCATCAAGTGAATGGTGAGGAAAGAAGCAGCATGGCCTAGTAGAAAGATTCCCACACTGGGCTGGGAGTCAGAGGACCTAAGTTCTGATCCCGGCTCCGCCACGTGCCTGCTGGGTGACCGTGGGCAAGTCACTCCTCTTCTTCGAGCTTCAGTTTCCTCATCTGCAAAATGGGAATTAAATGCCAGTTCTCCCTCCCTCTTAGAGTGGGAGCTCCATGTGGGACAGAGACTGTTTTCCCACCTAATTATCTGCTCTCTCCCCCAGCATTTAGTATAGTGCAGGGCTTGGGATACAGTAAGTGTGGAACAAAACCCCCAAATATTATTACTATTATTATAGTTATTATTAAGGCTTTAATCAATCTCACAGAGAGCCACCCCTCTTCCAATTGTTTTCCTGTTTTATCTATTTCAGCGGTCTCCTGACAGTCCACTGCAGTGTTCCATTGTTTGCTACTGCTTCACTACCTCATCCAATAGTTTATTGCTCTCATTACCCGTGAGCCCTTTTTGCTGAAATTACTGCTGTGGAAACTGTCCTGGGGTGGCTTTGCAGAGCTTTTGTAAAATAGAAGAAATTTCTCTTTTTAAAACCTGGATCTCCATAGTCAGGAATGATCCCTTCTTTTTTTCCCCATCTCAGCCATAAAGACGGGAAGAATCAAAGGGAAGATCTTGAATGAATCCCTAAGTGCTGGGGGAGATACAAGGTAATCAGGTTGTCCCATGTGGGGCTCACAGTCTTAATCCCCATTTTACAGATGAGGGAACTGAGGCCCAGAGAGGTGAAGTGATTTGCCCAAAGTCACACAGCTGACAAGTGGCGGAGCCGGAATTAGAACCCATGACCTCTGACTCCCAAGCCCGGGCTTTTTCCACTGAGCCACGCTGGGTTGGGCCAGAGGAAACAAGCAGCTTCTTTTGAAGCTCTAGCCCTTCGAGGTATGGGGAAGTGTCAGAGGAATCAGGGGACCTGAGTTATAATGCTGGTCTACCACTTGTCTGCTGTGTGACCTTTGGCAAGTCACTTAACTTCTCTGAGCCTCAGTTACCTAATCTTTATAATGGGGATTAAGACAATGAGCCCCATGTGGGACATGGACTGTGTCCAACCCAATTATCTTGTACCTACCCCAGTGCTTAGTATAGTGCCTAGCACATAGTAAGTGCTTAACAAAATACACAGTAAGAGCTTAATAAATGTGATTGAATGAATGATTGAGTGAAATACCACAAAAAAAGTACAGCCCAGTGCCTGAAATGAATAATGGTTGGAAGGCCAGTGACTTGTCAAGGAGTTCCAGTCTTCATCGTCTAACGGGTGTCAGTGACATTTCTTACTGTCAGAAATTTACTCAAGCAAAACAATTCTCTAATTGATTGTGACACACTGAGGGTGTTTAGCACATCTCTACTGGTTCAAGGCTAGAGGAGATGAACAGATTTCTGACTTGTACTATTTAACCTTATGAGTGACCCTGGGAGTTGAAGGAATTTTGGCAGGGACCAAAGTCATTTTTAGACTGAACCTTGAATGCTTGGTGAATCATACGCTTGACTGGTCTTTGGAACCATCACAGAAAGTGTCAGGGGTGGCTCAAGCATTGAGCGGTAGTCTGATAGCCCTGGGCACAAAAGAGGACCAGATGATAATATTTTGGAACGTTTTCTGGCTGACATTCTCTTCTTCATTTGCTCTGACCCTGGAAGCTAGTGGTGGAGTGTAGTTTTTTCCTTTTGGGATCAGCTCTTGTAGGGACCAAATGACACTGATTTTTTTCAGGGGTTTTGTCTAGGATATCCTGTCACTGTCATACCCTCCCAAGAGCTTAGCACAGTGCTTGGCACACAGTGAGCATTCAGCAAACACCATTTATTGCTTGATGTACCATTTTTATCAATCAATTGTATTATTGAGTATTTACTATGTGCAGAGCACTGTACTAAGTGCTTTTTATGGCACTTTTTAAGCACTTTAACTATGTTCCAGGAACTGTATTAAGCCCTAGGGTAGATACAAGCTAATCAGGTTGGATGCAAACCATGTCCCACATAGGGCTCACAGTACCCCATTTTACATATGAGGTAACTGAGGCATAGAGAAGTTAAGTGACTTGCCCAAGGTCATCAAGCAGACAAGTAATGGCGCTGGGATTAGAATCCAGGTCCTCTTGATTCCCAGGCCCTTTCTGTACTCATTAGGCCATGCTGCTTTTGAGCATTTGGGAGAGTACAATATAAAAGTTGGAAGACATGTTCCCAGCCCACAAGGAGCTTTCCTCCCTGTCTGTGAGCCCCCAGTGCGGTAAGGACTGTGTCCAACCTGATTACTTTGTAATTACCAGTGCTTGACACATAGTAAATGCCTAACAAATGCCACGTTTGTTATCAATATCTAAGGTCAGTTATATTCCCTGCTCTCAGTGGCAGCATGGTGCAAACCACAGGAAAGTTGACCCCTAGAAGCCATTGTTGGGACAACCTCGGTTTTTTTCTAGAAACTTAGATTAGGGGTTCTGGAGTGCCTACCCTAGTTAGAATCTCACAATTTCAATCTCAGAAATTTCAAGTTTCTCTCTTTCAGGCGTTGGCATGTTTTAGTACTTTAACCAAGCTAGCCACTGCTGTGCTATCAGACTCTTCTATTTCTGTAACTGCAGCAGTGAGGTTCATTTCAGATAGAAATATGGTCCCATTTATATTGTATTTAATCCTGGTGAGGGAAAATGAAAACGTATTGTCGATCTCTGCCTGTACACAGGGACCAAGCATTAGTGCTTATATACAAATTCTTATGCTTTGATGAAGTCCTGAAATGGATTAGGCTCTACTTATTGGCCACCTAGGCATTCTTTAACTACCTGGGATGTGACAGTACCTTGCAGATTCCTTTCCTGGCTCTCCATGGGAGCACAGATTTGTTCTTCAAATGGACCCAAAGTTCTTCAAAAAGAGTCAGTGCGGGCAATTTGAATTTTTCATCATTTGTTGAAATGCAATTGAAAAGAAGGAGTTTTGCTGATGGAATTCTGCAAAACCACAGTAAGTTAAATCTGTTTTCCATTTCCAGAGTCAAATTTAGCAACTTACTCCAAAAATACCACAACATTTTTACAAGGGCTGCAATATGCACAATTGATGATGTGTTTGCATAATGTTCTTGAAATTATGCGCTACTACTGTCAATAGAAAACGTCTACTTTTATATAGCCTTACAGTTGGTAATGATATCTTTATAGTAACCTTGGAGACATAGATTTTTTGGAAGGAGAGCGGAAAACCTTCCAAACTGTTCACAAACAATTATCAGTGTCATAAATCTAGTGGCAGTGTGCATTACCAGTCCAAAGGCTGGATCAGTGGAATGTATTGTAAAAACCTTTCCTCACCCATAACCTGATTTATCTAGAGGCCGGGCTTTATTTATTTTGGGCTTTGCATCTGAGGACCTGTGCAAATTTGGATGGCTTTTAACAATCACCAAAACCTTCCAGGTTGAAGGTTGAAAAGCCAACAGAGAAGGCCTGGTCCCTTGGTTAACATGTACTCTTTCTCTCTCTAGTGATAATAACAATGATAATAATAATGATATTAAGCATTTACTCTGTATCACCTCCAAAAAGCCTTCCCTGAGTAGCCTCTCATTCCCCCACCCTATCTACCTTCCATTCTGCATCACCTATATCATTATACTCTGCCCATTCCCACTATCTGTCATTTATTTATATGCCTTTCTCCTCCTGTAGCTTCTTGTGGATAGGGCTTGCATCTACAGACTGTATTGCATTTTACTGTCCTAAGATCGAATGATTGCCAAGCACTGTACTGAACTCTCAGGTAGATATAAGATAATGTTGGACAGAATTCCCTGTCCCACATGGGGCTCATAGTCTAAATGTGAGACAAGGAAAACTGGCATTGAATCTCTTTTTTACAGATGAAGAAACAGAGGCACAGATAAGTGAAGTGACTTGCTCAAGGTCACACAGCAGGCAAGGAGCAGAGCTGTGCTTGGAACTCAGGTCCTCTGGCTCCCAAGCACATGTACTTTTCACTAGACAACACTTCCTCTTTTATATTAGTGGGGAAGGTGGGAAAGGGAGAATTATTTGTAGATAGATCATCATCAAGCCTTTGTTGAGAATCTTTTGTGTGTCCAGCCATGTCCTGGGTGACAATTCCTTCTTCCACTGAAAAGTGTTTATTTCGCTGGCTTTCAACATTTCCTTCTTGGCTTTGCTCTGTCTAGCCAAATAGATGAGCCCCCTAAATGGATTACCCCAACTGACGGAAAGTTGCTAAAGATGTCATAGACATATCATGGACAGAGAAGTATCATAGCCTAGTGGATAGAGCATGGGTTTGAAAGTCAGGAGGACCTGAGTTCTAATCCTGGCTCTGCCACTTGTCTGCTCTGTGACCTTGGGCAAATCACTTAACTCCTCTGAGTCTCAGTTACCTCATCTGTACAATGGGGATGAAGACTGTGAGCTCCACGTGGGATAGGGACTGTGTCCAATCCTATTACCTTGTGTCTACCCCAAAAGCTTAGTACAGTGCCTTGCACGTAGAAAAGCACTTAACAAATACCATTATTAATGTTATTATTATAGTAATAATAATTAAGCACTGCTTTCTTTGCTGGCCCATTTTGTGAGAGGAGAAAGGAGAAAGAGGTTAGAGAGAGAAGGAAAGAGAAGCTCTAGAATCTCTTCTGTAATTTTACAAGCTAAAGCAATTAATTATTTAGGGCACAGATGAAGGCCAGTTTCACTTTCATCTGTAGGGCCTTGATGTCTCACATGTAGATAAGAATGTGCGGAAATGTGATAGTTTTCAGAGGCAAACCACAGAAAGAGAAAGCACATAGGAATCATTGAAATTTTCCTGTAAAGAGACCTGCCCTTGGACAACCATTAATTTAAATAACTGAGCTAGCAAAGGTATGGCAATGTGGTGTAATAATATCTAGAACAAGGTGTATTTTTCACTGCCAAAGTGCTCCGCAGTCATTACATTAATTTATCTTCCCAGTGTCCTTGTGAAGTAGGACTGGTAATCTTGGAGCTCTGAAGCGTGGAATGTTCTATTAGTCATACCGCCAGCAGAACAGTTTAGGTGCGTCTGCACTTTAACCTCTCTTGAAGGTGTAAATAACACATTTTGCAGATTTAGGTCTCAGACGGAGATAAAATATTTTACTGAAATATTATGGAGTGACCTTTTTCCCAATTATTACTCTATGTATTTATCGCGGAAATATTTCCACCAATTCCCCTGTTTGCGACTTCAAAGGCAGTTCTGCCTGGTGGATAGATGGGAGTCATGTGTAGGTGAATAAGCACATCGGTCTGTGAGTAGTTATTCTTAACTTTGTCTCCGGAGAGATGTTCTTTTCGGGTTCAGCCATCCTAACTGCAGAATTGGAACCTATTGAGGCTTTGAGGCAAGGATTGTGATCCACAGCAGATATTGGAGTCACTGAGTTGACATTTGCCTGACTAAAAGAGATTATTCACAGTTCTATGCCACATCTGTGGGCGCAAGTCATATTCCCAGGGGGTAGGCTTCTCTGGGAGGCATTTATATGTGGTGAAGGGCCACTTAAGTGGTCTTGCAGAATACTATGTACACCCACTAGATGTTGGGGAGAGTTTTTGGGGAAGAGTCTTTACCCTCAAAGATAGGCTTGTGTATATAATTTTAAAAATGGCAAAGGAGATTAAGTGGACAAATAAGAAGTAGGTGAAACATAATTTTCTTCCATGTTGGTCTGAAGGTTTAAATCTTATCTTCCTGCAAAATTAATTCTTAAAATCTCACTGACTGCCATCAGTTTTTCTGCTCCTCCTCCACACAGTGTCCAGTATGTGCACTTGGGTGGACACAGAAAAAGTAGATGTGATTCCTAACCATCAGTCAATCAATTAATTGCATTTATCAAGCTCTAATTGTGTACAGACCACTGTACTAAACATTTGGGAGAGCCTATTAGAATTAGAAATGACCCCTGTCCCTAAGGACTTACAATCTAATGGAGGAGCAAGGGGAAATTAATCAGGGAAGGCTTCTTGGAGGACATGTCATTTCAGAAGGGTTTTGAAATTGGGGGAGAGCTTGGGTTTGGAAAATTTGGATTGGGAGGAGATTTCAGACTAGGGGAAGAGCATGAGCAAGAAGTAGGAGGTAGAAGAAATGAGAACAAGACACAGAGTAGATTAGCTTCAGAGGAAGTAGGTTAGCTTGAGAGGAACCAAAAGGGCAAGCTGGGGAGAATGGGAGAAGAGAGAAATCAAGGAGGATGGAGGGAGCTGATGGCGTGCCTTATAGTCAATAGACTGGAGTTTCTGCTGGATACAGACTGGAATGGGCAACTGTTGAGGGCCTTTGAGGGGAGGGGACATGTGTGGAATGATGTTTTAGAAAGATGGCTCGGGATTGGAAAGAAATATGGACCATGGAGGGAAGAGGTTAGGCAGGGAGAACAGTGAGGGGAATAATGTGGTGAATCAAGGTGGGATATGACAAGTGATTGGACCAGCATAGTAATCCTTTGGATAGAGAGGAAAGGGCAGATTCTGGAAATGTTGTGGAGAAACAACAGAATTTGGTAACAGAATGAAAATGGGAGGACAATGCCAAGATTGTGGGTTTTGAGAGACGGGGGATGGGGTGGAGGTTGGAGGTTGGTGGTAACGTCAACCCTGATGGGACACTGAGGTGGAGAAGAGGATCTGGGTGGAAAGGTTAGAATATAAAAATAGACCTCCGAATGACCTGAGTTCTAATTTCGGCTCCACCGCTTGTCTGCTGTGTGACTTTAGGGAAGTCACTTAAAGTGAAATGATCCCTGTCCCTAAGGACTTACAATCTAATGGGGGAGCGAGAGGAAATTAATCAGGGAAGACTTCTTGGAGGAGGTGTGATTAGGGAAGTCACTTATCGCTTAACTATCCTGTACCTGATTTACCTCATCCGTAAAATGGGACATGGACTGCGTCCAATTTGATTAGCCTGCATCTACCACAGCACTTAGTATAGTGCCTGGCATATAGTAAGTGCTTAACAAATACCATAAAAAAAAGGTTTAGAAGTTCAGGTTTAGACTGTAAGTCTAGGTGCTGACAGGACACCCATCTGGAGATATTCTAGAAGCAAGGGAAAATATGAGCTTGCAGAGCTCCATGGATAAACACCATAGAGGTTAGGGGTAGTGAAGTAGATTTTTGGTGGTCACTGCATTGAGGAGATAGTTTACAGAGGATTGAGAAGATGGTTATTGAAAAGCAAGTGAAGGCAGTTGGTTTCAAGGAATTTGGGTAGGAATGGAAGGAGCTGTGGCTATCAAGAGGTAGAAGAAGGCCGATGCACTTAGTACAGTGCTCTGCACATAATAACTGCTCAATTACCATTGAGGATGAAGGAGGGTGTGATGGGGTAAATAGAAGGTGTTTGGGGAAGGGTACAGCATATCGAAATAAGAGGCGAAGGAGTCTTGTCTGGTAAATTTGTTTTAACCAATTCCTCATTAAAAAAAAAGAAAAGAAAAAGGCACAGTCTCCCTTTGGCTTTACCCAGCCCACACAATGATCATTCTCACTTCCATAAAACTCTGCAAAAGCTCTGTCTTTATTCTTTCCTTCTCGGTCTCAGCATATTAAAACTCTCAGCACGTTACAGGTGATACTTGGATGAAATGGTCTTGAAAAATACTCAGTTGTTTTTCCTGTTCTTGCTAAAGCACTCTGAAGTAGTTTTCCTTCAACCTTAGTGAGCTATCACTTTGTTTCTGTGGGGGAATTTAAGGTGAGGAAGAGATGGTGGGGGGTGGGGAGGAGAGAGAGTGAGCTGGCAGTGAATGCCCAAACTCTGAAAATTAATAATTTTTTATGTGATATTTGGACAGTGGAGTTTCAGTGTGTTTAAAAACTTCTGGAAATAATTCTTTCTAACCAGTTTTATTTTCTGAGTGAAAACTACAGTTTTATTTCCCAGTGGGAGAAAAAAAACACAGTTAAAATGGTGTTTTGCTCTCTTTGTTTATCAAACCATTCTTCTAAGCATCCAGGCTGCGTGATTTAGAAGCTATAAACGATGCATCGGACTGGAGTCGGTGCCAGTACCACATTTCACTGTCTGCCTCTCCCTTGTTCACGAAAAGCTGTTTTCAAAAAAAAAAAAAAATACCATGAATGATGCAAATAAAGCTATTTGTGTGCTGTTCAAGTAAAACTCCACCAGTGGCAGTGGGGAAAGGTAGGTAATCGAAGAACCATTTCTATGATGTGATCTTTTGTGGAAAGGAACTGAACCATAAAATTGTGGAGAGAGAAATAATAATGGTTGATGGAGCCATTGTTGAAGTTTGAGGCAATTGACAAAGGTGGAAGGTTATTCCCAGAATATCTGAGTGGAGCCTTGGCCTCTAAAAACCATCCTGTCACAAAAAAGGAGAGACTAGTTCATCTGTGAATGAAATACAAGTAATTCCCAAAGCTTGAATAGCATGCGAATGAAATTGGAAAGTCCTTTTCCAGCCTATTCTTCCTCTTCATGTCAGATTGACAGAGAGATATTCAGTCAAGCCATTTTATAAAGCTAGCTACGTGTCTCGCTTCTAAAGATGTAATAGGTAAATTCTTCCTGGGGGTCGGACAAAGGGGAAGGATCATTCTATTTTGCCAGTCCTGTCTGCACTGATGCTGGTCAGGGGCTTGTAAATTAGCTGGTAAATTTACCCGGGAAAGCTGGCCTCAAACTGGGTGGAAGCCAGGAGGGGAAGAGGAGGATGAGGAAGATCTGGCATTCAGATGTCTGGAGCAATGGTGTGAGCTTCATCTTGGAGAATACTGGGGTGTCGGGCAGCACACGGGAGAGGGTACTTTACCTGGAAAGGCCTAACACATTCACTTGTTCATTCAGTCATATTTATTGAGCGCTTCTTGTGTGCAGAGAACTGTACTAAGCTCTTGGAAGAGTACAATACAACAATAAGTGGAAACATGCCTGTTTATGCTAAAGACCAAAGCTCAAATTACTTCTACTATTACTACTACTACCTGTGGTATTTAAATGTTTACTTATGTGGTAAACACTGGAATGAACGCAAGATAATCAGGTTGGACGCAGTCCTTGTTCCATATGAGGTTCACAGTCTAAGTGGGTGGGAAAACAGTCATTTAATCCCCATTTTACAGAGAATGAAACTGAGGTACAGTTAATTTAAGTGACATGACCAGTGTCACTTAGGCAGCAAGTGACAGACTGGGATTATCCATCAATCAATCAATAATATTTATTGAGTGCAGTGTGCAGAGCACTGTACTAGGCACCTGGGAGAGTACTGTACAAGAGTTGACAGACACATTCCCTGCCCACAATGAGTTCACAGTCTAAAGGATTAGGACCCAGTTCTTCTGACTCCCAGGTTCTTGTTCTTTCTATTAAGCCACACTGCTGCTGCTACTACTAATATGATTGCTACTATTACTGTTACACCTACTACTACTAATGAAACTACTTCTAATATGTTCCCAAATTGACACTTTGCTAATCATGGCATTTATGTAGTTTTCTCTATGTTCTAGGCACTGTGCTAAACACTAGAGTAGATTCCAGATAATCTGCTCCAAGTCAGTTCCAATTCCACCTGGAGCTCACAGTCTAAAAGACGGGAAATATTTCTCCATTCACCCTCCTAGTCCCCAAGGGATTTTTGAGAGGTTTGATACCAAGTGTAAAGTGTGATAAGTATTTGTTGGGCAAAGTACTCTGTGCCTAATCCTGGGCTAAGTACTGGGGTAGATTCAACATAATCAGACCAGTGTAGTATTCAATACTCTGGTATTAGTTGGAGTACAATTATTTGAATTGCTGGGGTATTTTTCTGAAGTGGTTCAGAACTTTTAAGATCCCTTCAAATTATTTCTACTGCCTCATTCCCTAAGGCCTAAATGTAATTCCTTCTATATTTAGTAGGAATACAGTCCTCTTCACTCCCACATAGACACAGATGTAGTGAAATCCTTCGAGAATCAAAATTTAATGGGAATTATACCCAGGCACTGAAGCTTCTGGAAGTGCAGTTCAGAAAGTAAAAGCAAAACAGGCATCTTTCCACTGTGGTGCTTTGTGTGAAAGCCTCAAGCCCAAACTCCAGTGCACAAACGTAGTTGATGGTGTTTAATGTCATCAGTGGGAGGGCTATTTCTTCTGCTGGTCTCTGGTCTGCCAAGGTTTAATGGTTTCACAGCTGAATGTCATTTCTGAGTAGGAGAGTGACGCTCTAAAGAAATATGGCAAGTCATTTTGTCAGTCTGTTCCAAAGTAAGATGAGAAATTTAAATTGCAGCCAGACCCGTGTTAAGAATATTCATCTAGCCAAGTTAATAGTCAGAAATGATACCAAAGCTGTCACAGCACATAATGTTAGCTCCATTTTGGTGTCCTTGTTTTTTAAGCTCATTGTAACTGTAATGATAAAGTCACTTTGATTAGTTAAGTGGAAGCGCAGCAGTCATAGACAGTGCCTATTTGTACTGTGAAAGAATTACCCGAATATTAGTATTCTTTTTACCTTTCTGTCGATCACTCAATGCTATTTATGGATGGAATGGTTAAAGCCGTACTTGAACTCTTCTATAGAATGCAGAGAACTGAACTTAGCACTTAAAAGTAGAAACGATCCTTGCCCTCAAAGAGCTTAGAATCTAGTGGAAATGAATCCTGTCAGTCATCTCACCCTCAAAACATTTAGATACCCACTCCACCCAATCAACTAATAATAATGATAATAATGATGGTATTTGTTAAGCATTTACTATCTGTCAAACACTGTTAGAAGGGCTGGGGGAGATGGAAGCTAACCAGGTTGGACATAGGTCCGGTCCCACATGGGCTCACCATCTTAATCCCCATTTTACAGATGAGGTAACTGAGGCACAGAGAAATGAAGTGATTTGCCCAAAGTCACACAGCAGACAAGCGGTGGAGCTGGGTTTAGAACCCACATCCTTCTGACTACTAGGCCTGTGCTCTGTCCATTAGGTGACACTGCTTCAATCGATCAATTAGTGGTATTTACTGAGCACTCATTATGTGAAGAGCACCCTATTAAACGTTTGGGAAAATGCAATACAACAGAGTTGGTTGTTGCGATCCCTGCCCACTTAGAGTCTACAGGGGGAGACAGACATTAAAATTTATAGATAGGGGAAATAATAGAGTATAAAGATATGTATATAAATGCTGTGGGTCTGGGCTAAGTATCAAAGTGCTTAAGGGGTAAACAACCAAGTGCAGAGTCGATGCAAAGGGAAGGGCAGATGGAGGAAATGAAGGCTTAGTCAAGGAAGACCTCTTGGAGATGTGATTTTATGAGAGTTTTGAAGAGTTTTTAGGAGCATTTTGAAGGTGGGTAGAGGGGTGGCCTCATGGTTAAAGAGAGGGAAGGAATTCCAGGCCTGAGGGAGGGTGTGGTCAAAGAATTAGAGGGCTAGACAAAATCAAAGTACAGAGAGAGTAGGTTGGTGTTAGAGGAGCAGAGTGTGTTGATTGGGTTGTAGTAGATTAGCGAGTAAGTAGGGAGAGAACAGAGTGAGTGTCCTAAAGCCAGTGGTAAGGATTTGATGGGGAGGTGGATGGGTAACCACTGGAGGTTTTTGAGGAGTGGGGAGATGTGGATGAACATTTTTTAGAAAATTGATCTGGGAAGAGTGAAGTATAGACTGGAGAGGGGAGAGACAGAAGGTAGGGAGGTTCACTAGGAAGCTGATGCAGTAGTTGAAGTGGGAAATAATAATGCTTGGATCATCAAACATAGCAGTTTGGATGGAGGGCATTTTAGAGATTTTGCGTAGGTAGAACTGGCCGGATTTCTTGACAGGTCAAATGTGTGGAATGATTGATATCAGTCAGGGGTAATACCAAGGTTACAGGCTTTGGAGACATGAAGGCTAGTGATGACGTTTATGGTGATAGAAAAGGCGGGCTGGGGGGGGGGACAGCACTTGCATAGGCATCTTCAAACTCTTTTGTTTGCCCCATATCTATATCTTATTTTAACACCTATATCCCCGGCTAAAATATAAGCTCCAAGAGCAGGGATCATTCATGCATTCAGTTGTATTTATTGAGCACTTACTGTGTGCAAACCACTTTACTAAGCTCTTGGGAGAGTACAATACAACAACCGACACATTCTCTGCCCAGAAGGAGCTCACGTCCACCTACTGTCTTGTACTCTCCCAAGCACTTAGAAAGTGCTCTTCCCACAATAAGTGCTCAGTAAATGCCATTGATTGATGTGCTGTCCATATGGGACAGGGACGGTCAAACCTGATTATCTTGTATCTACTCCAGCACTTAGCACAGTTAAGACAAAAGCAAAATATTCATTGTTGTATTTATTGAGCACTTACTGTGGGCAAAGCCCTGTACTAAGCACTTGGGAGAGGGGCGATATAAAAAATAAACAGATGTGTTCCAGCCTGCAATGAGCTTACAGTCTAGAGGGGGGGAAAACTAAAAACTACAGATATGTACATGAATGTTGTGGAGCTAGGTGTGGGAGGGAAGGAGCATTTATCATTGCCTTGGGTTCTGCTTTTTCTGGGACAACACTAGAGGTATGACTTAGAGGCCTCTTTCTCTCCAATGATCCTGGGCATAGAGAGGCATTGCCACTCGGCTTGAGCCTGAAGTTGTCAGCTGCCCTTCGGCCCTCTCCCCTTCCACTCTCCCCAGCTCTCATCTTTGCAGAAACACAGGAGAAAGCACAACAGCTCTGAGCATAGTGATCTTGGCCAAAGATTCCCAGACTTTACAGCACCCCAGCAAAACAACTGAACCCTGTTCAGCCCAACCACAAACTTGGAATTTAAATCAGCAAAGAAAGAATGGGATTCTTGAATGTTTCTGCCCCGCTGGCTGCCTGCCTCTTCTCTTTGGAGCTTTTTAGTATGTACGCGGTAATGCACTCCGACGGCTTTTCTTCATTTTATAAATAAGCAAGCTTTTTACTCCCCCCCTCCTCTGTAACTTGAGAAAGATTGTGCCTGTGCCCAAGGACTAACCTAAAGCTGTTTCTGGTCATTTGTATGCATGGAGCTTGCCGTGGATGAATCACTGCCTGCTTCTGTTCAGCCGGAGTGTACATTAAATATCACACAACCCAAGTCTGAAATGAAAAGAGCATTTATGTTAAGCAATACAAGAAAACTGGTTCTGGGCATTGAAGCACAAAAAAACAATAGCTGTTGATTACAGGTACAGAATGGCTTCCTTGCTGAATAACACATTGCATATTTTTGTCAAATTAAATTTGCTAAAGTGGAAATTGTCACAAATACATATATATATATATATATGCACACACATATGTATCATATATATATATATATATACATATATATATATATATGTGTGTGTAGACAGGCATTCAGAATCGTGTTGAATGTCTCAGTGCTATTCTATCCCTTAACTATTTGTATTTAACTAGCCATGAGGATACCTCAGAGCTATTTAAAAACAAATTAGAGATTTTTTTTTAATACCGCACATACACCCAAAGCAAGAGAGATGGGGAAAATAGATTAAAAGAATTGAAAGAAAGCAAGTTCTTCATATGCGGTTAGGTGAAAAGGATATGGATTCTTTAAACTAAAAAAACCCCAAAACAACGAATACCCCCTCCCACCCAAGGAAAGGGAGTTCTCCAATCTGGGCTTGATTTCTGTTAGAGCCACTTCAGATGGTTGAAACACCATCCGGATAGCCTTTCACACGGGTATAATCCAAAATCCTGAGACCATCCTCTGGAAGAATCTAGTTACTAGATCCCTGTGGGAAGCAGTAACTGGAATATTAATATACCTATAAAATAGAAATCCAGATTTTGCACATGGGGGAAGGGAAGAATAAAATAATGTGCTAGGACGATGCTAGAAATCCCAGTCCACTGGGAACCACAAGGCTCTAGCTTCTCTATCAATTTTTCGGGAGTAAAGATGCCAGCCACTCAGTTTACCTGGAGAATTTCAGGTCTCTGAAAGAATATTTCTGCTTGTGCCACCCAAGACAGTTGGTGCTAAAATCCACCTGTTCTCTGGACCTTCCCATTAGAATCTGCCCAGTTCCATCCTTTACAAAAAAGTATCTCTAATTGATGGGAACAGAATAATAATCATCTCATTTCCTGTGGGAAAAGAAAGTCACCAGGGCACAGAGCATTCCCACCAAAACCTCTTTCGCTATCTGACCTCTACCTCACTGATGGCACCATCCTATCTGACCCCTGAAATCTTGGAATTGACACTTGCTGCACCTTACTGTTCACTTCCCTTCCTCAGCCCTTACACAGCTTGTTCCTTCCTAGAGGTGCTTATTAAATTGATCACTGCTGCAATGAATTAGGAAGGCCAAATGAGAGGTCATGGTTAGCCAAATATGGCTCCAGGCAAGCATAACATTTGGAGCTGGAGAGGGGAAAGCAGGTTTGGAAAACCGACCCTAGGGCTTTCTCTCTTGGAACTTTCACTACCGGTGGGGTTTCAGGCTTCAAACCCATTCCGAGTTCAGTCTGAGAAGAAGGCAGTTTAAGGGGTGAATTTATGGGGGTGGAAAATAATTGCACTCTTTAAATTATCTAGTTCAGGTCAAGGACTCAGCTCAAGGTCATTAAACCCCTGCCTAATTAAGGAGGAGGAGACAGACAAGGGGCCTTGTCACCCATGGACAGAGGCAGGATTTAGAACCACCTATTCTGGCATCCCTCACCCCCCTGCCCTTAATGATTGGTGGCTCTGGGTGGCCATCCACACCAAGAGCACTCACCCCTGGAGACAGCCCAGCCCCCTAATCCTCCAAATCCACTCTTCTTTGCCCCACCCACCTGCCCCACAGAATTGAATTCTGTCAATTCCACCACGAAGTTATCTCATTCTTATCAAGTGACTAGATTCCCAGATCATCCACGCAGCTTAAGGAAACCAGGACTGAATAGAGTAAGGAAGGTAGTGTCAGTGGAAGGGGGGAATAACTGATAAACTGTGGAGGTAGAATAACTCGATATTAACCACAATTAATTGAGTTCAGAAAGGAAAATCAGATACCAAGATGCACGAGAAAATTCAAGGAAGAACCCTGTGTATTAGGCCGTAGATGGAACTTTCAGGGAGTTGGCGACAATTTAAGGCAGAAGCATGGATTAGTTGGTGTGAAAAGGGAAGTCCTTAAAGAAGGGAGACCTAAAACATGTTTGCCTGAAAGAAGTGTTGATGTGTATAAGGGAGTAAGAGACAATGGCAGAAGAACTGAGAAAGAAAGGTGGAAGGTCAAGGAGCTTATTCTTTCCCTATGTCTTCTCATCTTTTGAAAATGGCCTGCTACTACCATGTGAATATGACTCATATGTCTTCTGAGCCAGTATAAACAAGCAAAAGGGAGGATGGGATATTTAATTTTGATAACATAGTTGCTGACACAGTCACTTAATTGATGCCAGTGTAATATAAGACTGGAGGCACATCCATGACAATCCAAACATTTGCCAGCTGCTCTGGTAATTTTAAAGGTGGTATGCATTGTTTACATGAGCTTCTAAAATGAAAAACTGACTAGAATGGGCTTTCTGGGTGCTTTCTGAAATATATTTTTAATATGCTGTTGAAAATTGTTCACTCAAAATGAGAACAATCTCTAACACTAAATTATAATGCTTAGGAATGAATGCAGGCATTTTACATTTCTAGCTACTGAGGAAATAGAACCTTGTTTTTGAGGGGAAAAAAAGCTATCTAGGTGACTCATAAGGAACCTTAATAAATTGAATGGAGGTGACTTGGAAGCAAATCTTCCTCTAGGCCTATCAACTCCTAGAGAGATGATTCCTGATTTTGGAGAGTTCATTTCCCAATACATCTTCAGGTCCAAACACAGAGCCATTTTGTGGAAAGATTTAATTTCCGCTTTGGGAGAAGAATGCAGTATTGCTCTGGAGTTGAACTCCTCACACTATGCGCATGCAGGAATTCATCTTTTGGGAGTTTTCAGTGACCAACACAAGCCTTTCTCTCATTACGTGGGCTTGATTGGAAGTTTCATTTTTGTGTCCTTGGAATTTGACAGATTGAAAACCATCCTGATTTTGCATTGACTCTTGAATATTTTAACTGAAAAAGCTTAAGAAATAGAATTGGCCCCTGTCAGAACCAGAACAGTGGTTTTGATGAACAAAATGCCCCAATTGTAGCACGTTTCCTAACGTTGCTATGTTACAAACTGCACCAATTCCAGATGAAAGTTAATCGCTTATAGGGGTGATTATAGCCCAGATAATCTCAGAGTGGACCACAGTGGGATGAGAGTCAGCAGAATAGCATTGTTATTGAAAGGCTTATATGATACTGGGCTGATATTTCTAATGTTGTATTTTTCAACTATTACAGGAAAACCACTGATAATGAAAATTTACGGAGAGCTGTCTAATAAGATATAATAGAAAAACAGAAATGTTAGCAAATTTTCCCAAACCATGTGGTTGGATGTTAAGATGGCCTGCAGTCTGTTCCTGTAAAGCTTTATTTACTGCCACTTTAGGAAACACATACTGGGTTGAATGGAACATCTGCCTGACATTACAGATATTTTAATCACTCCCCAAGATTAAGGTGAGGTCTTTCAAATAGCGATTTTTTTTTCCTGAATGAATTTAGTGAATATGTCCCATCCTGCAAATGTGCTGCTGGGTAAAGAAAAAAATACATATATTTTGTTTTTGACAAAGGCATGTTCCCCTGGTTTTGTTCAAGATGAGAGTCATCTAATGCTTATTGGATGCTTATCAGATCTGATTCTAATCTGTATCTGGGTAGCAGAGTTAGGAAACTGGGCCACAGGAAGAGAAATGTAGGGCTTTTTCACACTTAAGCAAATATCTATTGTCAAGTCCCTTATTTTCTGCAGACTTTTACTTGGGGAAAAAAATTCACTTAAAACCAAAAATGACTCCAATAATGATAATAATAATAACAATTAATAATAATGTGAAGATCAGGGAATATATTACTCTTTGGAATAGACCACTGAGATTAAAATGACCTGAAAGCATAAACTCATTTCAGTCTGAATGTGCCTTTTATCATTTTATTGAAATGTTCTATAAGGTCACTCGCAGCTCATTCAAGCTCCCAAATTAAACTCCACTTATAAGTCTAATAACAATAGGAAAGAAATGGAGATTCCTGTATCTTCCTAGAGGTGCTGCTTAAATTGATCATTGTTGCAATGAATTATTAAAGCCAAACAACCATTCCACTTTAGGGGTCTCTGTTCCCTGCGGATGCCCCTCACTTCATGCTCATGAACACCCTGCTGCTTCAGCAAATAACGATGCCCCACACTGCAGGCATTTTGCGATTGTATATCAGGAAGATAAAGTCTGAAGTGTTAAAGAGCAGGAATATGCATCAACTCCATTTCGAGGGGCTCAAAAGCAGTGTTTCCAAGTATCTCTGCAGCACCACAGTGAGTAACTGTGCCTAGGCTGTCAGGCATGAATTCTTTTCCACTCTCATTATGCCTTCTGTTTAGAACGTGCTTATTTCTCAGATAATTGTCAATTATTCATCAACCAGCCCTCTCAACACCTGAGCAAAATCAATTCTCCCCTTTCAGTTTTAGAGGACTCAATTGCCAACCCTTTTAAGCTGAAGACTGTGGGTCACCCCTGCTTCTATAATAATAATAATAATAATAGTAATAATAATAATATTTGTTAAGTATTTAGCTTATATATTACAAATTACTTATTCATATGAGTCTTCTAGACTGTGAGCCCACTGCTGGGTAGGGACTGTCTCTATATATTGCCAACTTGTACTTCCCAAGCGCTTAGTACAGTGCTCTGCACACAGTAAGCGCTCAATAAATACGATTGATTGATTGATTGATCATCTCCCCCTCTAGACTGTAAGGTCATTATGGGCAGGGAATATGCCTGCTAATTCTACTGTATTGTACCCTCCCAAGAGCTTTGTACAGTGCTCTGCACAAAGTAGGCACTCAGTAAATATCCTTGATTTGTTACTATATGCCAAGCATTATGTAAGTACTGGGGAAGATTCAAGACAATCAGGTCAAATAGCTTGTTCCACATTGGGCCCAGAGTCTAGGAAGAAGGAAGAACAGGTTTTGAATCCCCATTTTACAGGTGAAGAAACGGAGGCCCAGAAAAGTGAAATGACTTGACCAAGATCACACAGCAAGGACGTGGCAGAGGTAGAAAGCATCCTAAGCTAGTGGAAAGAGACCAGGGCTGGATGTTAGGATATCTGGGTTCTAATCTTGGCTTTGCAATTTGCATGCTGTATGATCTTGAGCAAGTCACTTAATTTCTCTGTGTCTATTTTCCTTGTCAGTGAAATGGGGATAAAATACCTGTTCTCTCCCCATTAGACTAAGAGACCTTGTTGGACAGAGTCTCTCTGTGAACGGATTGTACTGTAAATACCCCAGTGTTTGGCACATAAATGCTATTATTAGTAGTATTATTAGTACTATTTGCTGCATTTCCCTGTCCCATTTGAACAGAAGGAGCCACTTTTTGCACAGTGGCTTCTATGTGCATTTTCAGAGAGGCATGAAAGGGAGCTCTTTGGTCTACTCCTAGGTGGCACAAACCAGGGCTCATGTCTTGCTCGAGAACCCAGACCTGTCCTTGTGTTTATACAGCCTAGATGTTCCATCCCTATCTACCCTCTCTCCACTCTGAATGGGTAGAATCAGGCTCACTGTTTCCAATATAAAACCTCTGCCTTGTAGAGAAGGAAGAGCCAACAAAGATTAGGTCTGTGATTGTTATTATTGCTACTACTACTAATAATTATACCAGAGAAGCAGTTTGGCTTAGTGAATAGAGCACAGGCCTGGGAGTCCAAAGGACTTGGTTTTTAATCCCGGCTCCACCACTTGTCTGTGTGACCTTGGGCAAGTCACTTCATTTCTACATTCTTCAGTTACCTCATCTGTAAAAATGGGGATTAAGACTGTGAGCCCCATGTGGGACAGGGACTGTGTCCAACCTGCTTAATTTATATCTACTGCAGCGCTTAGTACGG
Organism: Tachyglossus aculeatus; assembly: GCF_015852505.1. Lineage (NCBI taxonomy): Eukaryota > Metazoa > Chordata > Mammalia > Monotremata > Tachyglossidae > Tachyglossus > Tachyglossus aculeatus. The sequence continues at coordinate 10,371,965 of NC_052080.1, forward strand.
TGCCTGGCTCATAGTAAGTGCTTAATAAAATACCGTAAAAAAAGTGGTAGAACTGGGATTAGAACACAGTTCCTGTGACTCTCAGGCCCATGCTTTTTCCTCTGTCATGCTGAAGAGCATGCGCTGAGCTGTCACAAAAGAGCAGACCAATCAGTCTATCAATCATTGGCATTTATTGAGCACAAATAAAGAGGAAGCCACTGATGGTGATCATTAATGCCAATCACCAAGAGTTTTTGTTTTATGCAAGAAGAATTCGAAAGCAGTGGTTATCTTGGCCCCAAACCACTAAGCACTCTTGCTTTGCACTTGAGATTGATTGTATATCAACAGCAGCAATAAGCCAGGGGGTGGCATAAACCCTTAAAGGGAAGTCCTTGGTGTCCCCAGACAATTTTACGGAACGATAATTTATTCCCCCTTCACCAGTTTGGATTGACTCTCTTAGCTAAACTGGATGTCTCAACTGCTTCCGCTCTGGCATCGAATGATTAGTTAAAAAGCTATGCCAAGAAACTGGAAGCACAGATGAAGATACCTCTTTTCTCTGCAAATGAAACTGATTTCTAAATCTGTGATTTACATTTTATTCTCATTTTGTTTTATGACTCCAAAATCTTTTCCCTACTGACGGCTTTGCACAGTTAAGCACACAAGTCTTCATCCTAATTCTCCTTGATGTCTCCCATATTTATTGGACTATAAAATGCACTGAACCGTAAGACCCAGGTGGCTTTTAAAAGGAAACTTCGGCCCAAAGTGTTTTCCTAAATTTTTCCTTTCAAGGCCTGATCGCCAATGGATGTCCCAAAACTGAACCCCTTTCTGTCTGGTTCAACCACTTCCTGACACTTTTCTCTTCCTATCAGGTCTGCTTTCCATGGCAGCGATCTGCCTACTTGCATTGGCTGCTGCCTCAGAGATAATAAAAGCAAACTAAGATTTACATGGTCATTTTAGAAAAAATTCTTCTCTTGAAAAAATACAGTGGTTGTAACTTTTCTTTCATAAATGGTATGTTAATAGTATGTTACTGAATGCTTACTGTGTGAAGAGCACCGAACTAAGTGCTTAGAATATTATGAATCAATGGTATTTGAGTGCTGACTGTGTGCAGAGCACTGTACTAAATGCTTGGGAGTGTACAATAGAGTTGGTAATCATGTTCCCTGCCACAGAGAACTTAGTTTTAGTCTTTCTTTTTTTTTATGGTATTTCTTAAGCACTTACTATTTGTCAGACACTGTATTAAGCGCTGGGGTAGATAAACATTACTCAGATAGGACGTAGTCCATGTCCCCCATGGAGCTCACAGTCTCAATCCTCATTTTACAGATGAGATCATTGAGGTCCAGAGAAGTTAAGTGGCTTGCGCAGAGCACTGTACTAAATGCTTGGGAAGTACAAATCGGCAATATATAGAGACGGTCCCTATCCAACAATGGGATCACATGTCGGACAAGTGGCAGAGTCTTTCCTACTTGATTTCTATTTGCCCATTTCCACGATTCTTCTATTGAGTAGAGTCTCTCTGATATTCAAGGTTTCCCTGTTTCCATTGTTTTCTTTCACTTAAGTTTATCGGCCAAACCAGTAATCAAGTCTTATGACTCATTTGATGATAGTCATGGTATTTGTTAAGACTGTATTATGGCACAAAGTGTGGGGAGAGGAAAAATATCAGATCACGTGTACTCTCTATACCAGTTGGGGTTCATCACCTAAGTAGGGGGGGAAGACAGGTAACCCATTTTACAGACGAGGAAATTTGATATAAAGAGAGTGCCTCACAGGTCACAGAGCAGGCAAGTTGGTTAATGGGTATTAGAACCCCGGTCTTCTAATGCCCACGCTGTGCTCTTTCCATTAGGCCAAGCTACTTCATGGTGTGCTGGCTATTTCAAGTGATTGGTACCTGCCGTTAAAAGTCGAGGCCTTTAGCTCTTTTTCCTCTTTTCTCACACTCCTTGAATTTGTCACAAGTATTTCAGGTAACTGGGAGCTCTTCTTCTCTCTCCTTTTCTTTCATTACCTCAATTTGGTAATGGTAAAGTAGCGGAATTCCCTTTGAATTCTGCAAATGGAGGAAAAAGCGTGGTCTAGTGGAAAGCGCATAAGCCTGGGAGTCAGAACACCTGGGTCCTAATCCTGGCTCTGCCAATTGCTTGTTGCGTGACCTTGGAAAAGTCATTTAACTTTTGTGTGCCTCAGTTTCCTCATCTGTAAAATGGGGATGCAATACCTGTCCTCACTCCTAGTTAGACTGTGAGCCCCATGTGGGACAGGGACTGTGTCCAACCTGATGAACTCGTATCTAGCCCGTGCTTAGAACAATACTTTACACATGACACTTAACAAATGCCATAATTAATTAATTGAATTAATTAATAGGTGACTAATAAGGTTTGCAAAAACCACAGTTCCTACCAAGGCAGTTGGCCAAGCTACCTCCTGAGGGGCTATGGCACCGCACTCGGATCCCCGTGCTTCTGTTTGTAAAGTTCTTCTGTGTACTCTTTTCATCATCATCATCAGTGTTATTTATTGAGCACTTACTCTGTGCAGAACATGGTACTAAGCACTTGGGAGATTCCAATACAAAAGAGTTGGTAGGCCTGCTCCCCGGCCTAAAAGGGGAGACAGATATTAATATAAATACATCATTTATTGTATGTAATTTGAGAAATACGTAAGTGCAGTGCAGCCGAGAGTGGAGAGAATATTAAATGTCCAAAGGTTCTTCACTAAGTGTTCCACCCCTGTCCACAATTGCACCCCAGTGGAAATACAACTGGTAGGGAAGAAGCATTGTGTAGTGAATAGAACATGAACCTATGAGTCAGAAAGACCTGGGTTCTAATCCAGTTCCACCACTTGTATGCTCTGTCATCTTGGGCAAGTCACTTCATTTCTCTGTGCCTCAGCTGCCTAGTCTGTGAAATGTGGATTAAGACTGTCAGCCTCATGTGGGCCAGAGACTGTGTCCAACCTGATTAGCTTGCATCTATCCCAGCGCTTGGAACAGTGCTTGATGCGTAGTAAATGCTTAACAAATATTATTATTATTATTATTATTATTACTCTTGCTATGTGTGAGAATGTAAGTCACCCTGTACAGACAGCACGCACTCTCATCAATTTTGTTCCCGGTTCTGAAGTCTCTGTGACTGGCTCTTCTCTTGTTTACGAGAGAGTCTCTATAATCACCTTCCCATGACTTTCTGAATTATTATCCAAAACTTAATCCATTTGAAGAATTACTGCTCAGATGCTTTTCCTTTGGGATTTCTGGGTCCACTCTTCTCAGTCTTGGCTTAAAGAGATCCTGCCAACTTGCCCTGCTTGGCCAGGTGGACTCCATCTTTGACTAACAGGCTGTCTTCTTGGATCAACACCCGTAGGTCTGGGGAAGCTAAAGTGTTCTTGGCAACTCCATTTGGGCAGCAAGATGTTTCTCTTCAGGAAATGTCTTCTTTGTACAGTTCCTTCCACTTGCCTCAGAGGATTGCAGATAATATCACCTGGTTTCCTTCCCTCTTGCCCCAGGTTTCTAGAATCATTTTAGGTATGCTCACAGGAAGACCTGGACATATATTGACTTAATGCTGGCATCCTCCTATGGGCTTCCTGATTAACCAGGAAGTTGGCCCAGTTAGAATTTCTGCCCAGCAACATAAGGGTCTTTGTCTTGTTTCCCTCATCCCATCTCTGGCCTTCCTGAACCCAGGGGCAGGTCAGAGGGCATCTGAGGTGGTAGTGGATTGGGACTCCATGCAGACAGCAACCATGCCTTTACTTTTACTGTGGTCTTCCCTGTGCTTACCATAGTGCTAGGCCCATAGTAGATGCTCAATAAAGCACCACTGAATGAAGGAATGACAGGGTTGGGGTTTATGGGACAGGAGTCGTGAATTGTACCTCTATAGATTTTATCCTGTTGATCCTGTCCTCTCCTTCAGAATCCTCTGGGGCCACGTGTTAGGTGTGGTCCATGCAAATGGACAGATATTTCAGCGGCCACTCAGGTAAGATGTTTGTCATTTTAGCCTCCTTGCTCCTCCCTCCCCTCCAGCCCCTCATCCGATACTTAAGTGGTAGAGAATAAGCAGCAGGCTCTAGCACAGCTGAATTCTTGGCAGGCCTAGGGAGAGGCAATGGAGTTGAGGAACTGCTAATCCAGCCAGAGAGGCTCATAGGATTTGAGCTGTTGCTTGATGGCCTGTGTCTCCCCAGCTGGGGCCAGGAGGCAGGAGACCCTGGAGGTTCAGGGGAAGGTCTCCTGTCAGGGCAGATTAGCAGGGGAAAGAGACTCCAGGACATCATGGGGAAGAAGTCAAGAGAGGGGAAGATTGCTTTCTGTTGAGGCCACTGCCACAAGAAACCAAAACAGCCAGGGAGATAAGGACTTAAAAAGCCACAAGACACACCACTTGGTACCAGTTGTTACACAGATTTTATTAGTAAATCCTGTTCTTCCCAGGGAGACCAACTACATGGGAATACTATGAGTGTTGGCAGATGTGAATTGTGCTTTCCTTTTTAGACTGTCTTGGCCCAGGGTCCTTATCTGGTACTTGACTTTGATTCTCTTTGCTTTTATCTTGTTTACCTGTACTATGTGTAAATTCATACTCTTTGTTTTTGTAATTCATCAAGCATAATGATCTGATCATACCCTGGCATGCAGGGTGGATGACAGTGACCTCGCAGCAGAACCAATGGAAAGAGCACAGGACTGGGAGTCAGGATAATAGAATTCTAACCTCTGGTCCCTAACCTTGGGCAATTCACATAACCTCTCTGTGCCTCAGTCTCCTCATCTGTAAAATGAGGATAAGATATCTGTTATCCCGCTTTTTAGACACAAAGGATTGGGGCCAATCTGCTTCTATTGTATCTTCCCCAGTGCTCGACTCATAGTAAGCACTTAGCAAATACCATATTATTAGTAATGGTAGTGATTGTATTCAAGGGGCTTAATTAATCATTCATTCAGTTATATTTATTGAGTGCTTACTTGTGCAGAGCACTGTACTAAGTGCTTGGAAAGTACAATTCGGCAATAGAGACAATAGAGAGCAATAGAGGGTAAAGCACTTGCTGAGGGTAAATCACTCAACTAAGCACTGGTAAAAGCATACCTGCATGAGAATTAGTCTCTCTGATCTCCAAGGGAAGCACAGTATAATCTAAGATTAGACCCTGGGTTCTAGTCCCAGCTCCACTACTTGTCTCCTGTGTGACCTTGAGCAAGCCACTTAAATTCTCTGCGCCTCAGTGACCTTATATGGAGATTAGGATTATGGGATTTAGGCTGTATCCAACATTGTATCTACTCCATTGCTCAGTACAGTGCCTGGCATATTGAAAACACTTAACAAATACCACAAAAAGTGGGGCAGGAAAACACAAGTTTGGCAATGACACAAGCACATCCTGAAATATTCCTACTTCCATTCCCTTGCTTGCATTGTTCCCCTGGCTTCAAACTCCCTCTCTCCCCAACTCTGATAGATCACAACCCATCCCGTATTCAGTCGCCTCCTGAAAGCCCTCCTGTTCCTTGTGTTCTCCCTCCTTCTTAATCAGTTTCATTTAATAGTGATGGAATCCACTGCACACTTACTATGTGGCAGGCACTATTGTAAGTGGTGGGGTGGATACAAGCAAATAGAGTTGGACACAGTCCCTGTCCTGTATGGGGCTGACCATTGCAATCCCCATTTTACAGATGAGGTAACTGAGGCACAATGAAGTGATACGACTTGCTCAAGGTCACATAGCAGACAAGTGGTGGAGCCGGCATATTGAGCATTTACTGTGTGTAGAGCACTGTGCTACTTGCACTGTGAGCCCCATGTGAAATGGGGACTTTGACTTGGTCAACTTATATCTATCCCTGCACTTAGAACAGTTTTTGACACATAGTAAGTGCTTAGCAAATACCATACTACTACTACCACTACTAAGAAAAATCTCCAGTCAAATCACCTATCTTTGGAGCTTATCCACGTTCTCAGTACTTATGTATATACCCTTTTTCAATTGTACACTCATTTATCCTGATTATTTGTTAATAACAATCAATCATTGTACTTATTGAGTGCTTACTGTATTTTAAGCAATGTACCAATAAATACTGGGGTAGCTACGATACAACAGAGTTAGTACATGCAATCACTGCCTCAATGAGCTCACAGTTTAATGGGGGACAGAGACATTTAAAAATTACAGACAGAGGAAACAAGAATGCATGAATATTTACATAAGTACTGTGGGTTTGGGGTCAGTACTTTTATGTCTGCCTTTCCCATTGGGGTTTAAATTCCTCATAGACGGGGAATGTGTCACTTATTCTGTACTTCACAAGTGCTTAGTACAGCTCTCCATCCCCTGGGGATGCTCAGTAAATATTATTACTACTATTATTACTCCTAGTGTACCTAGAATACACCCATTTTAGTTAACTGCTCATTATTCACCTCTCCATTGAATCTATATATTATTCCTGACAGAGCTAATGTAATGTTTGACTTTAAGTAGTCCTATAGCAAGACTCATTTAATACTTTCTTGTTTTCATTTTCCTATCCTCCTCTTAACTCTTTAGACTGATGATATCGTCCCTTGGATGCCATCTCCAAACTCCACTATCTTTATGTCATCTGCACATTTTGACACACTGCACATCAAACATATTTTAAAGTTGCTAATATAAATGTTAAGTAGCACTAGCCCCAGGGACCCCGACTTGTCAACTTCTGCCAAAAGGATCTGTTATAAATTATTATTAGGCAACTGTCACTGCCTTTCAGCTGTCCACTCTCTTCGTCTCTCACTGGCTTCCTGGGAGAGTCTTTGAACGACCATCTGGCTAAAGCCGACATAAATGCCAATTGATCTTCTGCGGTTAATGTATTTACCCTGCCTCATCCTCTGAGAATTGATTTTTGCTGAATTGATGCTAGCGCCCCATTTCTTCCAAGTTCCTCATTGTTCCTTTAATTATAATTGACTCCCATTCACTGTGCATGAGATGTCAGACCTACTGGATGGTAAATTGAACCTCAGTTCTGTTTATCACTTTTAATGGCTTTAAAATTGTTCCTTTATCTCCTTGGCCATCTCTTCAAATCTGGGGAAGCAGTGAGGCCTATTAGAAAGAGCACAGGCCTAGGAGGCAGAGGATGTGCGTTCTAAACCCGGCTCCCTCATTTACTTGTGGTATGACCTCTGGCAAGTCACAACTTACCTGTGCCTCAGTTTCCTCAACTGTAAAATGGGGATTCAATACCCGTTCTCCCTCTGACTTCGACTGTGAGCTCCTTGTGGGACAGGGACTGCGTTGAACTCGATTTTCTCGTGTCTACCCAGGGTTTAGTACAGTGCTTTGGCCATCGTAACTGCTTAATAAATACCACAATTATAATGATCGTGGGGACTCAAATGGCACTTAGAGTTCGTTGCTCAACACTCTCTCCTGTTGAATCCACTCTGTGACTGCCACAGGGACATTGGTTGGTTTTCAGAGTTCTACTCTTCTCTCAGTAGTTTCTCATCAGTCGTGGTCTGCGGCCTTGATTCCCCCGATGCACAAGGGAAAGGAAAGAGCTGGCCTGGAGTAACTTTGAGAGCTACCTGATAGAGGGCAGGGGAAAGAGGCAGCCGCGAGGTATAGGGAGAAGCCAATAGCAGTGAGGCCCTATGGCTCGTCTCCTGTCCTCCTACCTCTCCTTCCTCAGGAGCATAAGATGGTCTTTTTCCACTTGCCCCTCCCACTGATCCATCATGTCTGCTACTGCCAATGTTCTAACTCCCCCTCTGCCACCACTCTCCCCATCTTGTTGTTGTAGGCTTTGTAGCCTTGGGCAAGTCTCTGTGTCTCTGTTTCCTCGTCTGTAAAATGGGGAAGAAAAATGGTCTGTCCCTCCCGCTTAGAATGGGGCCCCAGGTGGGGCAGGGACTATGTCTGATCTGATTATCCTGTCTTTGCTTAGTGGATAGAACATGTGGGTGTGGGAGTCAAAGGGCCTGGGTTCTAATTACAGCTCTGCCCCATGTCTGCTATGTGACGTTGGGCAAGTCACTCAACTTCTCTGGGTCTCAGCTACCTCATCTGTAAAAAGGGGATTAAGAATGTGAGTCCCATGTGGGACAGGGACTGCGTCCAACCTGATTAACTTGTATCTACCCCAGTGCTTAGAACAGTGCTCCGCACATAGTAAGTGCTTAACAAGTACCATAATTATTATCACCTCAGTGCTTAGCATGTAGTAAGCACGTAGCAAATACCATGGTAATGATGATAATAATGATAATATTGACGTGCTTAAGTGCTTATTGTTATATTGTACTCCCCCAAGTGCTTAGTGCAGTGTTCTGCACACAGTAAGTGCTCAATAAATACAATTAGCTAATTTACAGCACTGACCTAAGTGTGGAGAAGGAATATCCAGGTAAGAATTAGGCAGGGTCCCTGGCCCTCATGGAATTCACAGACTAAGAATACAGGGAGAAAGAAGCCTGCAGACAGACATGTTAAGGAAAGAAAATAAAAGAACAGGAACACGGAAGAAGCATAAAAGAAGAAAATGAGGACAACTACTGAATAAAATAAAAGCCATAGGGAACTTTGGCTAGAAGAGCAGAGCTGAGGGCTTCTCGTAGCCCAGTTGTATTAGTCCCAGGATAACCCTTAGACTGCTTCTGAGAACTGGAGTTGAGCACTCAAACTAGAGCTAACAGGGGTTTTGGGTAGGGCTTCCCTCCCATATTTGCCAGTGACTGCATCGCCTGCCTGTGATTCCCCCTGGGACAGGGACAAGTGAATTTCCAGATTTTTTGGACCGTACTATAACACTGAACTTTGGGACTGTTATATGTCTGAGGGTTTAGAGCACATCGCCTTGTGAGCAAGGGAATGTGTCAACCAATTCTTTTTACCATCCCAAGGCCCTACTACCTTGCTCTGCACATGGTAGACACTCATTTAATACCATTGATTAATCAGATAACATGGTCCTATAATTTTCCTATTTATTCATATGTATAGGGTGCTATGTATAACAAACATTTCAGTCAATCACTGGTACTTATTGAAAGCCGGCTGTATTCAAGGTACTGTTCTAAGCGTTTAGAAGAGTACAATAGTTAGTAGAAATGACTACTGCTCTCCAGCAGATTACAATCTAGCATGAAGTGACTGACAGTAAAATAAATTACAAGTCAAGGGAATAAAAAGTGGGTATGAAGAGGAGCTCTTAAAGAATAGGAAATGAAAGTTGTTATGAACAGAAGTGCATGGAAGGATTTTAAGAATGCAAGTTTCATTTTGAATAAATCCCAATTTAGATGATTAAAAGAAAGTATAGTGTGGACTATATAAATACCCAACTATTGCTTTGGGAAGTTGCACATGCATTCACTCTGTTTCCATTTACAAAATAATGTGAAACGTTCTAAGGATGATTGCTTTATTTCCACATTTACAACGACCATCATAAATACAAAATTGTGTCCTTATCTACATACATGCCATTACTTTTCAATAAATACAAACATTTCAAGTAATTATCTCTACAATGAGTCATTAACATTCTCAAGTAGCTCAATAATGAATGTGAATGTCATTTGTTGCTTTTAAGTTTTTTTCTAATAGTTAATATCTACTCCTTATTACTGTCATACAACCATCCCTTTTGTTTATTGCGCAAACAAAAACCATTTACAAAACAATATCTAATTTGGTATTCAATTGAACTTGAAAACTGTAACAAAATTATAGACAATAGTTTCTATTAAACCTTCAGTGTTTTGCAACATTGAGAATAATGAACAGTGTAATCTCCTTGTCAAAGAAAAATGATTTATCTAAGAATAAAAACTCAGTAGCAAACATTGCCACCACCAATTATAAGAATAGATATGCTGGGTTTGAACTTTCCCGGCCCAGAAAAGCAGTAGAAGATCGAGTCTTAATCCTGAAAGAGAGAGAGATCACCATTTAAATCATGTTTTATCACTAGGGAAATGTTACAATGATAGCATTATTATTATTGTTTTTGTTATTATTATTAGTTTACAAAAAGGATAATCTCCTTTTTCCAGGGGCCTTCTTAGGTGTAGTCCAGCTTTGTGTGGTGAATACCCAAGAGCTTAGGTTTTGTGGAAGAGCTGGAGTGGTATTAATGGGACCAGGTAGATGAGGGAATTTCCTGTCCCTGAACAACCCATGCCAGGATTCCTTTCTCCATCTGGATTCCACACAGACTGAAGGGTTCCTTTCCCTACTTCAAGATGGGAGGCAGGAAATTGCCAGTTGTCAGTGCCAAGTGATAGTAGCAGCATGGCATAGTGGATAGAGCACGAGCCTGGAAGCCAGAAGGTCATGGGTTCTAATCCTAGCTCTGCCACTTGTCCGCTGTGCAATTTTGGATGAGTCGCTTCACTTCTCTGGGTCCCAGTTCCCTCATCTGTCAAATGGGGTTTAAGACTGTGATCCCCACATGGAACAGAGGCTATGTTCACCTTGATTTGCTTGTGTCCACCCCAACGTTTAGTACAGTGCCTGGCACTTAGTAAGTGCTTACCAAATATCATCGTTATTATTAGGCAATGGATCTTCTTCAGCCACCCCACTGTCTAGGGCCACGACTCACTGCCGAATAGAGAAGCAGTATGGCCTAGTGGTTAGAGCCCGAGCCTGAAAGTCAGAAGGAACTAGGTTCTAATCCTGGCTCTGCCACTGGTTGGCTGTGGGACCTTGGGCGAGTCACCCAACTTCCCTGAGCCTGTTACCTCGTCTGTAAAATGGAGATTGTCTAAGCCCCATGTGGGACATGGACTGTGTCCAACCTGAGTGACTTGTATCTACCCCAGTGACTGGCATTTAGTATGTGCTTTAAAAATACCATTAAAAAAAGAAAGATTTCTAGAGAGGAATTGGGGCCAATGCAAACCTGAGCTCTGGTGGGGCCTGCCCTAAGGAGAACGTTTATCACAGCAACCCCCTGAGGGGGCATCTTCACAAGACATTCAGACCATCTTTTCTCCTTTAAAGGGACGTAGACCAATGGAAGAAATAATCTCAAGTTAGATGTGATAACTGGGGACAAGAAAGCTATGAATGGCCTCCTTGCCACCACTACTAGCTCTTCATCATACTTTTAAATAATAACATGAAAATTAAAGTTGCAGGCCCTCAGCAGCTTATTCTTAAGGGGTGAGAATGACTTGTAATGACTTCTAAAAGCTTAATAAATTACAAACCCATTTGAATCCCCTTTCTGTGGGGCTGGAGAGAAGATAGAAAGTAGAACATAGAACTCCTACAGTCCTTATGATGCTCTATGATTCTGTAATTTTCAAACTGTCTTTAACACAAAGAAAAACAACTCTGCACAATGAAGAAGTTCTAGAACTTCTCTTTGAATCTCATGCCTCAGTGACTCAAGGAAAAGTGGTACTTAGACATATATTTCTCTCTTAGAGGAAAGATAATGAATCTTCATGAGGCCTGTATTAAGTGTTTTATGCAGCAGTAAGCTTCCATTCAAATTAGAGGTGGGAAAGCTTAGGAAAATAGCTCGGTGAAGGGATGTGATAAAAGTAATTAAGCATGGAATCTGGAGGAGAGACGAAGTGATGTCAGGCTATTCTACTTGGTTTCGGTGATATGTGACCTTTTATAAGTGATGTTTGAAGTAGTCCCTCCTGTTTTGGCACACTGTCATAATAATATAACTATTCATTTAGCCAGTACCCTAAAAAACAAATGTCCAGAACTGGCAGTTTTGCCTCTGAGAAACTGATCCTTCAAACCAGAGCTGAGGAACTTGGGATGACTTTTGTGGTGGCAGAGCTGAATGACTCAAAAAAAAAAATCCCAATTGCTCCACTAACCTTGTCCTAGTCAAAGCAATCAATTAATGCATTTCAATTTGAAATTTTTTATGCTTTTTAAACATTTATTGTATGTCAAGCACTGTACTAAGTGCTGAGGTAGATTCAATCGTATTTATTTATTGAGCGCTTACTGTGTGCAGAGCACTGTACCGATTCAAAGCAATATTGTCAGTCACAGTCTCTGTCCCACATAGGGCTTACCGGCTAAGTCAGAGGGAAGAAGATTTAATGCCCACTTTACAGATGAGGTAACTGAGGCCCAGAGAGGTAAAGTGACTTGCCCAAGGTCACACAGCAGAAAAGGGGTGGAGCAGGGGTTAGAACCCAGGTCCTTCTGACTCTCAGGCCCACGCTCTATCAATTAGCCCATACTGTTTATTTGTTCATTGCTTACTATATTCCAAGCACTGTGGTAGATCTATCACCATCAAATTTGGTCTTTCCTGCCCCTCTCTCTTCCCCATCCCACACAATAATAATTACAGTATTTAGGTGTTTACAGTGTGCTAAGAACTGTATACTAAGCTCTGGGTCTGATAAAAGTCAGACACAGGCCCTGGCCCAAATTGGTTTTCCAGTCTAAGGGGAGGGGGAACAGGTATTTAATTCCCATTTTACAGGTGAGGCTCAGAGAAATCAAATTATTATTATTATTATTATCATATTTATTAAGTGCTTACTGTGTGCAGAGCACTGTACTAAGCGCTTGGGAAGTACAAGTTGGCAACATATAGAGACGGTCCCTACCGAACAATGGGCTCACAGTCTAGAAGGGGGAGACAGACAACAAAACAAAACATGTAGACAAGTGTCAAACCTGTCAAATGATTTGCCCAAGGTTGCACTGCAGGTAAGTGACAGAGCCAGGAGTAGAACCCAGGTCTTCAGGCTCCCAGTCTTGAGCTCTTTCCACCATGCCATGCAGCTTCTCTATATTGTCTGGTGACCCCCTTCTAAATACAAATACAGACTATGACTCTTAAATGCATAGATAAATATGAATAGGGACCTGTGCAAGATCCTAGACAACACATTAACATTATGTGAAATCATTTATTTTGATACTGTCCAGAAACAATGCTTGAACAGACTGGCACCAGGCCTCAATCATTCATTCATTCAATCGTATTTATTGAGCACTTACTGTGTGCAGAGCACTGTACTAAGCGCTTGGGAAGTACAATTTGGCAACATATAGAGACGGTCCCCTTTCAGAAACATAAAACGGGAACATTCCAACTGCCCGACTGCCCCCTGGAAACTCTGTGGAGCTGGATATCGGAATTTTAATAGTGTCACTCCTCCACAGCCTGCACAAAACAGCACATGGAGGGTACCTGCTCAATTTAGGTCATCGCCTCTGTTCTGGGTTTATTTTGGCAGTGGAGACCTAGTTGCTGAGGGCCACAAAATCTCTAGCAGGGGCAGAATCCAGGGAAGTTCAAAGGTTTGGGAATGGAGAAGGGGAAAATGCCATGGTGATTTAGTAGCAGTGCAACTGTGGTCTTCTTTTAGACTGTGAGCCCACTGTTGGGTAGGGACTGTCTCTATATGTTGCCAATTTGTACTTCCCAAGCGCTTAGTACAGTGCTCTGCACATAGTAAGCGCTCAATAAATACGATTGATTGATTGATTGATTCCCCGACTAAACCTCCATTCCCTGTTATCCCATTCCCTTCTGTGCCACCCTTGTACTTGGATTTGCAGACTTTATTCACCCTCATTCAGCCCCACAGCACATCTGTGCATATCCATTATTTATTTATGTTAATATCTGTCTCCCACCCTAGACTGTAAGCTCATTTTGGGCAGGAAATGTGTCTGGTAATTCTGTTGTACTCTCCCAAGTGTTTAGTACAGTGCTCTGCATTATATATGCATTATGATAATAAATACCATTGATTCATTGATAGATTGTAAGCTCACTGTGGGCAGGGAACATGTTTACTCATGCTGTTATATTGTACTCTCCCAAGCACTTAGTAGTAATAATAATAATGATGACATTTATTAAGCACTTACTATGTGCAAACCACTGTTCTAAGCGCTGGGGAGGTTACAAGGTGATCAAGTTGTCCCACGGGGGGCTCACAGTCTTAATCCCCATTTTACAGATGAGGTAACTGAGGCCCAGAGAAGTTAAGTGATTTGCCCAAAGTCACACAGCTGACAAGTGACGGAGCTGGAATTTGAACCCATGACCTCTGACTGCAAAGTCCAGGCTCTTTCCACTGAGCCACGCTGCTTCTCTAAGCACACACAGTAAGCGCTCAATAAGTACCATTGATTGATTGTGGTGTGTATCACCAGGAGGAATTAATCAATCCTTCAGGGTCCCCTGAAGATTTGAACACCTTCATTAGAAGAAATATCAATAGCAGCAATTTAGGACAACCTGAGAGGTACTATTCCCCCACTGAGTCATATTGAGGACAATCATGTAAAGTATCTTTGAGGTTCACAAATTTGGTTGAGCGCAGATTGTATATTCTGTTAGCCGAATGGGTGGGCTGATATTTTTACCTCACTTTTCTTTTTTTTTCCTTTTGGAGTTCCCATTTCTCCTAAGCAACTGCTTTCTTCAAGCAGAGAAAAAGTATCACAGTGTGTGCACGTTTCCCTCCAATGCCTTTGTCACACACGCAGGATTTAAGAGGTTGGGACTCTCTCCTCATGGCTCCAAGAAAGGCAGTATTTGAAATCTCACGAAAGAAGCCAGGGCCACTCGATCTTAGAGCTTTTCTGCCAGCCTGTTTGTACTTGGTGACATGGTAGCTTTGAATCTTACCGAGATTCACGGACACTGATGCAAGCTGGAGTCAAAAGCCTGGGCTCCAGGGCAAATCTTTGCTCCATAATGAGGGAAAGTCAAAAGATATTTGGCTTTTCACTGTCCCTGCCGAAGGTGGCATTCTGGGATTGCCAGATTGGGATTGGGAAAGTAGAATACCAGCTAATCATGTTGGTCGCAAGGGCCTGGCACAAGCTAGGCAAGCGTGGCTGTCAGGATGCTGTAACCGAGAACGGGGTTAGATTTCAATTATGAGACACACACCTTTTCATCTGGATTTCCACAAATAGTGAACACCCATCAGGGCCTTATCTGGGATCCATTTTGTTTCAACACAAAGCAATGGGTGGAGGCGGGCACCGGTGAATAGTATCACTTGGGGCTCACTGTCTTAATCTCCACTTTACAGATGAGGTAACTGAAGCACAGAAGTCAAGTGATTTCCCCAAGGTCACACAGCTAGATTGTAAACTCGTTGTGGGCAGAAAATGTGTCTGTTCATTGTTATATTGTACTCTCCCAGGAACTTGATACAGTGCTCTGCACACAGTGAGTGCTCAATAAATATGAGTGAATGAATGTATATATTTATACAACTAGAAGTATATAAGTATATGTATGTTTAATAATGAAAGTATTGGGGTGGCCTAGTGGAAAAAGCATGACTCTGGGATTCAGAGGACCTGGGTTCTCTCATAGCTTATCTGCAGGGACTGCGCCCAACCTGGCGATCTTGTTTCTACCTCAGCATTTAGTACAGTGCTTGGTACATAGCAAATGCTTAACAATTCTTATAGCAATGATATTGGTTAAGCACTTACTGAGCACCAGACATTGCTTGGTATTTTTATATTCCATTTTCTCTATTATTGCCTTTTCTCTCATTCTTAACTATACTGTATTCCGTTTACATCTATTGTCTCACGGCAGAAATTCAGCACTCTGTTGGCAGGGATCACATCCTTAATTGTTGTGCTCATTATGGGCAGCGAGCATGTCTGCTTATTTTGTTACATTTTCCCAACCACTTAGTACAGTGCTCTGCACATAGTAAATGCCTAATAAATACAATTGATTGTGTGTTTCCCCAAACAGCTAGTATGATGGTTTGCACTCATTCAACACTAGAGATATTGATGAGAAACTGTCCTGGAACTGCTGAATGCAAACATTTTTCCAACTCTTAGTACAGTGCATTGCACCCAGTGGGTGGTTAATATATGCTACTTCTCGTGTTACTCTTCCCTACTGGGTAATGGAAAATCAGGGATACAATTTGTGACACATACTACTTCTTGTGGCAGAAGAAGGAAAAATTTCATTTCTAAAATGTTCACCCATCTGGGGGTATTTTTAGGATGCTTTAAGTGAGCTTGGCTCATGTGTAATTTGAAGTAATCAGCCGCAATCAGCCTTATTGGACAACAAGAAAATAGGATGCAATTTGCAAAATTAATAATTATTTAAATGTTGTCATTAGACAGCATTAGTTCTATAATGATTGCTAATGGTACACACTGTGCCAATTGATAAGAGTACTTATCACCTCCAAAGCCACGAGCTGAGCTAAAAGGTTTTATTTTGCAGAATAGGATATAATTACAGTGTTAAAGAGAAAATACACACCGCAGTTATAGGAGGGGGATTCTAGATTGATTTAGAACTTCATGAAGTTAAAGTGGACTATGTCCCCACACAAACCCCGGGACACAACTCTGTGATGACTGCATAGAGTTGGCATTCCATTACAAAGGCCTCTTCAGGCTGGAGATGCTTAGAGGAAAGAGCATGCGATTGAGAATTTGGAGACCTGGTTCTAATCCCAGCCTTACCACTTCCCTGCTGTGTGGTTTTGGGCAAGTCACTTAACTTATCCATGCCTCAGTTTCCTCATCTGTAAAATGAGGATTCAATGCCTCTTCTCTCTCTTACTTAAACTGTGAGCTCCATGTGGGACGGGTAATGTGTCCAACCTGATTATCTTGTATCTACTCTAGTGCTTGGAACAGTACTGACATATAGTAAATACTTAACAGATGTCATAATAAAAATGATTGTCTGTCCTCCAGTTTCCTCATCTTTAAAAGGGGGATAAAATACCTGTTCTCCCTTCCCCTGTGACTATAAGCTCCATGTGGACAGAGACTATGTCTGATTGTAATATATTTACCCCAGCGCTTAGCACAGTGTTTGTCACAGAGTAAGCACTTAAACGCCACAGTTGTTGATGTTATTATTTGAACAGCAAGTTAAGGATCTTTCTTACTTAAAACTTTCTTCTGTCTCTCTTGCTGAACTCACATCACCTAATTCTATCGTACTTTTCAAACATGTAGTCCAGGGCTCTGCAAATAGTTAATAAATACTGTTGATTGATTGTGGAATCTCTTGAGTGTGTGCACGATCTGTAAGGGCAGTTTAGCACAAAACCTCATCGTTCAGGCAAATTGTCATGTCATAACATTTTTCTGATTCTACCAAGTGATGGACAATCATGGGTAGGTCATTCGGGTTGTGTGCATTGTAGAGAAGTCATTACCAAGCTTTTCTCAAGCGTCAAGTCTCCCTTACTCCACTGGTGATGAAGAATGGGCTGAATCAATCAGTAAAAGTAATAATTGTGGTTTTTAAGTGCTTACTATGGGCCAAGAACTGTACTATGATGTAGGGGATAGAGCATGGGCCTGTGAATCAGAAGGTCATGGGTTCTGATCCTGGCTCCACCACTTGTCTGCTTTGAGACCTTGGTCAAGTCACTTCTCTGTGCCTCAATTACCTCATTTGCAAAATGGGGATTAAGACAATGAGCCCCATGTGGAACAGGGACCTTGTCCATCCCGATTGGACTGTGTCCACCCTACTGCTCAGTACAGTGCTTGGCATTTGGTAAGTGCTTAACAAATACCACAGTTATTATTATGTAATAGCAGATCAGACACAGCTCCCACCCCAAATAGGGCTCGCTTTATAAGGGAAAAGGGGAGCCTGCATCTTGTCTCCATTTTACAGATAAGGAAACTGAGGCACAAAGAATTATTATGTCTGTGCCCAAGTTTACACAGAAGGTAATTGCCAGAGCCAGAATTAAAACCCATGTCTCCTAACTCCCCGGTGTGTGCTCTTTCCATTAGGCCATTCTGCTTATAAATCAATTGGTGAAATTTACTGAGCATTTACTCTGTGGAGAGCACTGTGCTAAGTGCTTGGGAGAGTACAATAGAGTAAGTAAAATTAGCCTGGCAATGACCCTTCATTTCTGACTTGGCTAGTCAGGTGATCATGATGATGTTGATGGCATTTATTAAGCGCTTACTATGTGCAAAGCACTGTTCTAAGTGCTGAGGAGGTTACAAGGTGATCAGGTTGTCCCATGGAGGGCTCACAGTCTTAATTCCCATTTTACAGATGAGGTAACTGAGGCACAGAGAAGTTAAGTGGCTTGCCCAAAGTCACAAAGCTGACAATTGGCGGAGCTGGGATTTGAACCCATGACCTCTGACTCCAAAGCCCGTGCTCTTTCCACTGAGCTACGCTGCTCCTCATGAAGCACCTAGTCGGCAGGGATCATTGTCTTCTAATATTGCCCTCCCTCAAGTGCTTAGGACACTGCTGTATGTGCAGTAGGTGTTCAGTAAATACTATTGATCAGATGATTGATAATTAACTTTCCAGGGACAACCAAACTTAGTAAGCAGTTGCCAGATCCTAGATCTGCTGTTATCTAAAATGTAAGCATGTATAAAACACAGAAACTATTATAGATCAGCTTTTACCAGGCCATTTGGTTAAACAGGTTTTCGAAGCAAAGTGTTGGCCATAATATGGGTTCGTGTCTGTTTTCCAATCAGGATGCGGATAAAATGGAGGTGTCTTATTTCTCATCTTAATTTCTCCTAGAACCTGGTGATGAAGGTAGTAATTAGGGTACTTGTATTCACTTGGTGACAAAACCTGTGATAAACACCATGGGTAGATTTTAATATAAGGCAATCAGACCCTGTCCCCAATCCACATGGGACTCAAAGTCTAAGAGACCTTTTAAAATGTTTCTGGAAATAAAAAAAATTAGGAGGGGACCAGAATTGCAACATCAAGACCCGATATTTCTTGGGGGTTTTAGGCTTTCGGAAGAAACGAGTGTGGTCTGAGAAACAAAGATTATAAAAAATCAAGGCCATCCCTTAAAACAGAACCCAGAGATCCGATAGGCCATGATGTACCTCACCAGCCTCAAGGAAAACGGAGTCAGTTTCCTACCTCGGTAAACTGCTAGCAATAGGTCAGAGTCAGCAACTTACCTTATCAGCACTGGGAGCTTAAATGTCAGCGATTAAATGTTTCCATGGCGATACCTCTGGGTTCACCAAATGCGGGCCTGTTATTTACGCCCACACTCTGCAGGCTAAACGATAATGGCAGTGTGTTTTGTGGCGTCCTATCGGGCCCAGTACAAGCTAGGCAAGCACGGCCGTCGGGATGCTGTATCCGAGAGCAGGGTTAGATTTCAATTATGAGACGCACACCTGTTCATTTGGATTTCCACAAATAGTGAACGCACATCAGGGCCTTATCTGGAATACATTTTGTTTCAATAAAAAGCAATGGGTGGAGGTGGGCACGGGTGAAGGGTATTAACGCATGAATTATTCCCATGCCACGGATGAGGCAGGTTGGCATCTGGGTGACCTTCAGCCCACAGTTTGCATCAACCACCTGGGGCTTTGGATAGCAATCCAGATGGGATTATTTTCCCTCACCCAAATGAGTTTGACCCACTCCTCCTGCTTTATTCAGTATTGGATGTTTGGAGGTATATTCATATTGGGGTACGCATTGGTGGGCGAATAGTTGTGATTCTTGCCAATCACTGAAAGTGTGTAGTAGTAGTAGTAGTAATACTAGAGAAGCAGCATGGCTTAGTGGCAAGAACATGGGCTTGAGAGTCAGAGGATGTGGGTTCTAATGCCGACTCTGCCACTAGTCTGCTGTGTGACCTTGGGCATGCCACTTAACTTCTCTGGGCCTCAGTTACCTCATCTGTAAAATGAGGATTATTATTATTATTAATGATAATAATGGTATTTGTTAAGCACATACTATGTGCCAAGCACTGTTCTAAGCACTGAGGTAGATTCAGGGTAATCAGGTTGTCCTACACTTTTAAGCCTGTGAGCCCCACATGGGACACAACCCTATTAGCTTGATTCTACCTCAACGCTTAGAACGATGTTGTCACATAGTAAGTGCATAACAAATACCATTATTATTATTAAGTGCTTACTGGGTGCAGATCCTTCATTCATTCTATCATAGTTTTGGAGTGCTTACTGTGAGCAAAGCACTATGCTGAGCACTTGAGCAGTATTCTGTTTGTTGGGAAAGCATACACAAGTAGAAATAAGACAATTTCCAGCATGAAGAAAAACTATGTGGCCTAGTGGAAAGATCATGGGCCAGGGAGTCTGGGGATCTGGATTCTAATCCTGGTTCCATCACTTACCCACTATACCACCTTAGTCACTTAACTTCTTCATGCCTCTGTTTCCTCATCCCTAAAATGGAAATTGAATTCCTGTCCTCTCTTCCCCCTAGACTGGCCCCTATGTATGACAGGGATGGTGTTTGGCTTATATTCTATTTATCCCAGTGCTT
Organism: Tachyglossus aculeatus; assembly: GCF_015852505.1. Lineage (NCBI taxonomy): Eukaryota > Metazoa > Chordata > Mammalia > Monotremata > Tachyglossidae > Tachyglossus > Tachyglossus aculeatus. Next base: position 10,392,312 of record NC_052080.1, read on the forward strand.
AGTATGCTTCAGTTATCATAATTATAATAATAACAAAGTGGAAGGAAATATCAATCATGCCTTAGTCATTTTAGCCACAACCACATACATGTATCAGACCTTTCTTTTGGGAACATCATCTTCAAAAACAAAGAAGCGTCAGATTTATACGATCCCAGCACAACCCTTACATTTCCAAAGTTCTTTAATGCTCTTCTATCTTTCGCGTTTTCCCCAGGAGTTGTGCTTATTTATGTTTGGTTTTAATTTCTGCTCCCAACATTAGCTCTATTAGAACAGAAATCATGTTTATGTTCACATCACTTAGAGTAACACACTGTGCAAATATGCTCTTTGCCCTGGGGAAACCAGCTCAAATGCAAACATATTAAAATCCTAGGCTGGTCATTTTCAGCTAATGCTTATTAATAGCGTGGTGTAAGTGGTATTCAGCCGGTGGGGACCAAAGGCTCAGGGTGAATAAATTGATAATTGAAAACATGCAAAAATGACTTAGAAGCATAAAAGAAATTTAGCTGTTCACCCAGGTATTAGTTCAGCACTGCAAATTTAATCACGTGAGGGTCATTTCACCAGCGCGGGAACACAATTTTGGGGACACCAGTTTGCCCCCATGAACCCACGTGGCAGCAGTGCTAACATGATCACATGGGTGTCATTTTGCGAGTGTGAACACGATCACATGGGCGAGCATTGTAGCAGCACAAGGAAGCTTGTTGGTTAGGCTCGAAATTTGTCAGGTAACACATCCCTCTTAGCCACATCTCTATCTTTTTGGCATGGAACATTTCAGATCTATCTTTCTTCCGACTCCTTGCCCACTTGGCACTAATCTTGTTTTCTTTTCCCATTACCTTGCCGGAAGGCTCGGCACAGTCCCTAAAGCTCATCGGAAAGAGCCTGGGCTTGGGAGTCAGAGGTCATGGGTTCTAATCCCACTTCTGCTGTTTGTCAGCTGTGTGACTTTGGGCATGTCACTTCACTTCTCTGGGCCTCAGTTACCTCATCTGTACAATGGGAATTAAGACTGTGAGCCCCACGTGGGACAACCTGATAACTTTGCATCAACCCCAGTGCTTAGAACAGTGCTTGGCACATAGTAAGCACTTAACAAATACTATTATTTTCATTATCATTATTATTATTATTTATGGATGAGACACAAGAGGCCGTATCCAATATGGTTATCTTGAATCTACCCCAGGATCTACCCCAGGATCTAGTACAGTGCTTGGCACATAATTATCGCTTGACTAATTTCCCAATTCTTAATTTTCTTTCTACTATAAAAACAATGAAGGCCCAGGTGAAGTAGACCCTCCTGGCAGTGGCATTGATGAGGAAGGGAGTGGGCCAAAGTCTGGATTTTCAATGAAAAAAATAGTACCATTATTCTAGGAGGAAGATGACCAGATTAACTACAGGGAGACAGAGGAAAGGTTAGAATTTGTGAATGAACACAGCAGATAATTTTGGATTGGTCGAAATGTAAAGAGCAAAGGTCAATCGAGAAGCGTGCAAGTGAAATGGATCCTGGCCATCTGGTTCTTCGACTAAGAGGTTCCTTTCCTTAGTTGGTAGTCGGATTGGGTAGCCAGACACTACGTTTCTTTCTTCCATTCCCCCTGAAGTCTGTAACCTCCGCAACAGCTGTCTTTCCCATCCACCCCAATGAATTAGAATGAAAGGCATGACAGAGAGCAAAAAAAAGCTCATTTCTCTGAAGTGGAGGGACATCATTATTTTAAGTATTGCTTTGGGAAAAAAAGAAATGAAATGTTTCGCGGTATGTCTTCAGCCTGATTACCGTGGGACTGAATGGATTGAGCTGTATTGGCTAAAGCATCTTTTTGGGTTTAAAGGGGGGAAAAAGCATTTGATTAGAAGCCAGTTCCAATGTTAGCTTCAGTCTCTCACTATTTTGGGTGCAGATGGAGTCGGGCCATCTAAGGAATGACCCCACAGCTTGATCATGTCTCTCTTTTCTCTGCATCAATTCTGATGAATGCACCAGCCTCTCTAAAGCTCCCGGCAATCACGGGGCTCCCACTGTCAGGTTGGATTGAACCTCAGAGGATGATGTTTTGAAGAGCACAGTCGAGGTTCCTGGAATTGAGATGTCTGCCTTCTCTACGATTCTCCCGCTCATCCAGGTTTATCGTCCCTTTTCAAAAGGGACCTATGCAGCTAATGCAGTTAGTCGGAGATGAGAAGCTCACATTTTGTTCTGACCCAGACTTTAAATAGGAATCCTAGACTGAAATATTTTGTGCCATCTCATCAAATGATAAATGACTCCCTTCTAATTGATCAGGGAGGGAGTGGGGAATCTTTCTCTGTATTTAGTTGGACAAAAGGATAGAAAGAACATTTTAGTGCAGCACTGGGGCTAAAATTCAATATGAGTATGTGTTAGATATTCTATTAGAGCAGTAGACTGTATGAATTACACCCTTACGCCCTCACGAATCCACCCTGCAAAACACCCTCCAAACCTCTTGTACAAACAGATTTATATATACCTTATTATTTAAGCACTTACCTTCTTATCCATTTTTTTTCTTTGCTCAAAATTATTTTAGTGCATGCCTTGCCTGGTAGTTGGTAAGCTCCTTGAAGATAAGAACTGTGTCTTCTAACTTTATTTTCCTCTCCCAAGTGCTTAGTCCATTTGAGCACTTAGTCTGCTCCAAGTAGGAGCTTGATAAATATGAACTGATTGATTGGGAGTTGACATAAAAATATTTACAAGAGAGTGGATCAGAATAAATACACTGACTGTCTGATAGAAAACAACATACATGCACAGGTATGGAGGAATGGTTGTGAATAAATAGAGAAGTGCTGTTTGTTAGGTGCTGGGGTGCTGAACTAATAAAAGGTTATGAAATGTTTTATTTTTATAATTTTTTTTGAGCCCTTACTGTGTTCCAATCACTGTGCTAGGCACTAGCATAGATGGAAAGTTTGCTTTGGTTTGGCATCATTCCAAGGAGGAAATTAGAAAAAGCTGGTTGACAATGGCACAATTAAGAAAAACTGCCATAGCACCATCTGGAAACTCAGAAACCTGGAAAAGCTGGGAAACATCCTCTTTCCCCACACTGGGGGCTGTTCCTCAGGTGATGATATGTTGTCAGGGCTGTGAAACTGGAAGACTTGGACCAATAAAATGGGGGTCATATCCTTGTCTTCACTGAAGTATCCAGTGCTTTCTCACCAAACCGGTTTTATGTCACTGTTTCAAGGGCCCGCTCATTTCCAAATATCAATTAATCTGGTAATAAGCATTTCAGCGTGGCACATTGGAAAGAGCATGGGCTTTGGAGTCAGAGGTCATGGGTTCAAATCCCAGCTCCGCCAATTGTCAGATGTGTGACTTGGACAAGTCACTTAACTTCTCTGTGCCTCAGTTACCTCATCTGTAAAATGGGGATTAAGACTGTGAGCCCCATGTGGGACAACCTGATCACTGTGTAACCTCCCTAGTGCTTAGAACAGTGATTTGCACATAGTAAGCACTTAATAAATGTCATTATTATTATTATTATTATTATTATTATTATTATTTTCACCTATTTTCCACAATAAATTTGCTTGTTTTGTCAGATTTAACCCACTCCCCATCTTCGCATTGCAGACCCAGTGACTGATAGATCTGATCACACTACTATTACAGTCATTTATTCATTGTCTCCTTCCTGAGAAGCAGCATGGCTTAGTGATAGAGAACAAGACTAGAAGACAGGAGGCCAGGGTTCTAATCGTGGCTCCACCACTTGCCTGCTTTGTGACCTTGGGAAAGTCACTTAACTTCTCTGTGTCTTAATTTCCTTAACTGTAAAATGGGGTTTGAATACCCTTTCTCCTTCCCTATTAGACTGTTTGCCCTGTGTGGGATGAAGACTGTATTCAATTTGATTATTCTATATCTACTCCAGTGCTTGGAATATAGTAAGTGCCTAACAAATACCACTCTTTTTATATTATTTATTAATAAACCAGGCCTTTGACTGCTTTTACTTGCTAAAACACTCTTCCCTTCTTATCTCTTCCCACCTTTCTCAGTAAAACCTGTCTTCTTTTTGGAGTTTTCTTTTTCAACTTTATTGTTACATGATGAAATTTAAAAGACAACTCCAAATTCAGAAAATGAATTTACCACAGAATTATACACTTCAGACACCCTATTTGATCTCCTTCCCATGTTACACTTTTAAGTTATTTGTGTAAGACCTTACTCTATGTCAAGTGCTGTTCTAAGAGCTGGGGTAGGGACAAGTTTATCAAGTTGGACACTGTCCACATCCCCCATGGGGCTCCCAATCTAAGTAGGAGGGAGGTTGATTGAATCCCCATTTTACAATTGAGGGAATTGAGGCACTGAGAAGTTAAGTGACTTGCCCAAGATCACGCAGCAAGCAATTGGCAGATCCAGGATGAGAACCCAAATCTTCGGACTTTCGAACTTTCATACATATCTTTATAATCGGCTGCTTCCCCTATCTGTAATTGATTTTAATGTCTCTCTCCCCCACTAGATTTCAGGGTCCTTGAGGGCGGGGATAGCTTTAACCAACTCTATTGTATTATACTCTCCCATGTACTTAGTAGAGTGTTCTGCACAGTAAGCCCTCAAGTAATACCATTTATTGAATAAATACCATTTACTGATTGGCATAATGCATTTTGATTTTTCCTCATCTCCTATACCCAAACATGCCTGTTCCATAGTGCATCCCTGACTGCTTCTTGAGATTATGGCTTATAATGACTTTTAGATACCTTTTTCAGAATGGTTTGAGATTATTTGAATTAACAGTGACCTAATTTCACTTATTCTCCCTCCAAACAGTTCTTAATTTTCTTTGTTGAATTTTATCAGGGAGTTGAGTTGCTCATTTATCCTACATTATTCAAGTTCCTAACATGGTTCCATAGTTTTCACTGACTTACTGCATTTATGTCAACACATTATACTATCCTATTATTTACCTTGCTTCCAAGAGCATTAATAAATACATTGCACATAATTGGTTTCAGGAATATTGTACCCTGGGGCACCCATTCTAATAAAAATTACTCCCATTTGCTTGCTGGCTATTAAGTATTGAGATGATTATCCATTTTTGCGATTAGCTATTTTGTGATTATGCAACACAGTATCCCCTCTTCCTTGAATTCCATTTTCCTTCAGCTGTCCAATATGTCAATCAACAATGTTTATTGAGTGCGGGCTGTGGGAAGAATACTGTGCTAAGCACTTGGAATAGTAAGAACATTCCCTTGCCCCCAAGGAATTGACAGTCTAAGAGGGGAGTCGGATGCAAAGTTATTTACAGTTAGTTGGATAATGGGAGTGGAAAGATAGAGAAGTGAATAAATAGGTCTTAAATAGAAGAGTTCATACATTTATAGCAATATAAGCACTATGGGCAGATATAAGTACATGAGCAAGGAGGCAGAAGTTGGGAGGATATGACCTAAGGAGGAAAAAAATAATCAGGGAAAGACTCCTATGGGAGATAAAATTTCAAAAAGGCTTTGAAGATGGGAAGAGTTTTGGTCTGGCAGATTTGAAGTGGGAGAGAATTCCAGGCTGGAGAGGAGTGGGGGATGAACAAGAAGAGCGGAAGACAAGAGAGAGGGACAAGTGAGAAGTTTGCTTGGGAAGAGTGTACAACACAAGGGGGGAATGTCGAGTGAAGGGAGCTGGTTTTTTGGGGTTTTTTTCCTAAGTGGTATTTGCTAAGTACTTTGTTCCAGGGACTGTACTAAGCGCTGAAGTGGATACAGGCAAATGAGGTTGGACACAGTCCCTAACCCACATGGGGCTCAGAGTCTTCATCCCCATTTCATAGATGAGGTAACTGAGGCCTAGAGAAGTGAAGTGACTTGTCCAAGGCCACATAGCAGACAAATGGCAGAGCTGGGATTAGAACCCATGACCTTATGACACCCAGGCCTGTGCTCTGTTCATTAGACCATGCTGCTCTTTTGCTGGGACTCTAGGCTTTAAGCTCTCTATGGGCAGGGATTATGTCTTCCATCTCTGTTCTACTGTACTCTCCCAAGTGCTTCAAACAGTGCTCTTCACAGAGTAAACACTAAATATATATGATTAATTGATCTGTCTGATACACATTAATAAGGTTGGATGCAGCTCACAGTTTTAATCCTCATTTTATAGATGAAGTAACTGAGGCCCAGAGAATAATAATAATAATAGTAATAATAATAATGTTGGTATTTGTTAAGGTCTTACTATGTGCCAAGCACTCTTCTAAGTGCTGGGGTAGATACAAGGTTATCAGGTTGTCCCACGTGAGGCTCACAGTCTTAATCCCTACTTTACAGATGAGGTAACTGAGTCACAGAGAAGTCAAGAGACGCCCATGCTCACACAGCAGACTGGTGGCGCAGCCAGGACTAGAACCCAGGTCCTTCTGACTCCTAGGCATGTGCTCTATCCAACATACCACACTGCTTCTCTGCTAATTCTTCTCTGGGCCTGAGGGGTGTAAGAATAAAGATGATTCCTGGATCAATCAATCAGTGGTATTTTTTGAGCATTTACCTTGAGCAGAGCACTATACTAAGCGCTTGGGAGAGTACAGTACAGCAGAGTTGGTAGGCACGTTCCCTGCCCACAAAGAGCTTGCAGCCTAGCTGGGGAGACATCCATTAAAATGGATGATGGATATGGGCATGGGTTGTGGGACTGTGGTGGGGTGAATATCAAATATCAAGTACAGTGCTCTGCACACAGTAAGCGCTCAATAAATATGATTGATTGAAATACATATGCAGTGCTCAAGGGAGAGGAATTAGGGGAAATAAGTGCTTATATGGGGAAGGCCTCTTGGAAGAAATGTGATTGTAGTAAGGCCTCCGAGGTGGGGAGAGTGGTGGTCTGTTCTATATGAAGACAGTGAAGCAGCATGGCTTAGTGGGAAGTGCACAGGCTTGGGAGTCAGAGATCATGGGTTCTAATCCTGGTTTGGCCACTTGTCAGCTGTGTGACTTTGGGCAAGCCACTTCGCTTCTCTGTGCCTGTTACCTCATCTGTACAATGGGGATTAAGACTGTTAGCCCCAGGTGGGACAACCTGATTACCTTGTATCTACCCCAGCGCTTAGAACAGTGCTTAGCAAATAGTAAGCGCTTAACAAATGCCATCATTATTATTATTATTACTATGAAGGGGGAGTGAGTTTCAAGTCAGAGGGAGTACATGTCCCGGGGTCAGTGGCAAATACATTGAGCGGGATGGCATTAGAGGAGTGAAGTGTCTGGACTGGATTGTTGTAGGAAATCAGTGAGGTAAGGTAGGAGGGGGCATGGAAGGCTTTAAAGCCGAAGGTAAGGAATTTCTGTTGGATGCAGAGGTGGACAGGCAACCACTGGAACCACTGAATTCCACTCGGGTTTGTTAGGGCTGAGTTTCTCAGGAGGGGATTTGTGCCCTCCCTCCTTCCCTTGGAGCAGTGCTAGAAGGAACTGCTTTCATTCCTCCTGCTTTTCTAGCGCACTACAGACTGTAAGCTCATTGTGGTCAGAGAATCGGTCTGTTTATTGTTATATTGTACTTCCCTGAGTGCTTAGTACAGTGCTCTGCATACAGTAAGCGCTCAATAAATACAACTGGCTGCCCTCTCCTGACAACTTCAAATTGCTCATGGCACAGCAGGCGCCATTAGCAAGGACAAATCTATCAGTCATATTTATTGAGTGTTTACTGTGTTGCAGAGCACTGTTCGAAGCACTTGGGAAAGTATAATAGAACAGAGATGGTAGATGCATTCCATGCCCATAAAGGGCTTATAACCTACAGTCCCAAAGAGAGATCATTTCAAAGACTTTTTATCCGGACGTGTGTTGTAGTTTCGCATGATCCTTAATTACTCTTTAAGAATAGCTAATTATGCCATGGTGAAATTGAAGTGGTTGGTTGCTGACCTGCCAGCTTTGGTAGCTGGAATGTAATTCTCTTTCCCCCTGATTCTCCGAACATGTAAAGACTCTAGTTATCCCACACGATCTGGTCCTTGTACATCTAGTCCTATTAGAGAACTGGATGCTTGTAGACTGATTACCATATGTGTGCCTTTCTTAATGCATTTCTTCCTGCTAACATGGCAGATGAGCATGTATCGGCTTGTATTGATTTTAATCCATAAACCCACGTGACCTTCCTTTACCCCCAGTGATGTTCTCAAGTGAGGTTCTCTGGAAGTTTATTTCTGGATATTTCCATGAAATTGTAAGTTCCTGCTTTTCTATTCTTTCCTAGTCTCTTGGTACATGCTTGGCACTCGGCTGGTGCTCAATTTATACCACTGACGGAATGATTTCCCGTCGGGCACCACGCACTTTCCATTTGGCGCCTCAAATGTAAAACAGACCAGAAACATTTCTGCGAATTTTGCCTTAGTTCTGGGAAACGGACTGCTTCTGGAGCCTTGTTATTGGCAATTCTGTCCTGCCATTCGATGGTGACCTTGGCTTACCACTTACCCTGATGGAATTAACCAAAATGGAGACAACATCAGCAGTAAGATGAGTCTGGTAAATGGCAGTGAGAAGAGAGGTTAATGGTCTTTGAGCAGACTGGAATTCAAAATGAGCAATACAGATTGAAGATCATTATTAAAAATATGTTAGGGCAGGGAAAGTGTCCACTAACTCTGTTATATATTCCTAAGAACTGAGTACAGAACGCTGCCCTGAATAAGCCCTCGGGAAACACCACTGCCTGATTGATTTACACTGGTTTATATTGCATCGAATAGATCAGTGCCATCAGGGATAGGATAACATTTACATACAACCAGTGAGGCATGGATTATTGGACATACCTCCACATTGACAGGGCTCTGACCATCTGACTGGCATCAGTCAATCAATAACTCTTATAAAGGATTTACTTTGCACACAACACTGTATGAAGTGCTTGGGAAAGTGCTATAGCCAAAGTAGATATCATCCCTGCCCTAGGATAATGTCTCCCTCTCTCTCTTAATCTCTCTATTTTAAATTCTTCTAGCTTCTAGGCATTTCTCCCTTTTCTTTAGTATTTCACATCTTTTTTTAAAGTTTCCAGATACTTTACTATGATAGTTATGTGATCATCGATCTGCACTGTGCCACACCTGCAAAATGCCTTTTTTAAAACTGTTTTTGTTTTAAAGGATCCTTCGGTAGCATTTTTTTTTACACTGATTTTTTTGGAACTAGCTTGCCTGTAGACTCATTTCAGTTATTATATAAACGGCCTGGTGATTTGATTGATTTAAGAGAGATGATTTTTCTCCCCTTGAGGTTACGTAGCCTACAAAGGCTTTATGAAGCCTCTCTTTCTGCCGATGAACAGATTGAATGCTGTAATTTGCTCAAGTCTTTCTGTAATCATTTTAGAACACTCACTCATACCATAAGGTCTGCTCGCTGGCTGATTCGAGGGAGCCCAAGCAAAGTTTCCAAATAATGCTTGTATTTTGTTGATTTTGCTTCCCTGTAATAATGTGTTCAAATTTCCTTCAAGCTAAAATGCATTTTTTCTTAAGTGTCATTCCACCTTATGTAATTTGTCTCGGGGCCTCCCAAGAGTTTGGGAACTGTGGCCTTTTCAGACTGGCAGTTTTTGACTGGTCTGATAACTAAGCAAATGGAGAAGGAAAAGAAATCTCATGACAATTATAAGAGCTGTTAGAGTGCATCAGGCAGGGCCCTGACAAACATTGGCTGAAACTCCTGTGGCTCAGGGGGTTAATGACAGTGGTTGCTCTGTCTTGTGAATTGCATATTTTGCTTGAGATTCACAGGGGCAGGAAGTGAATATGTGGATTTCCTCCCTGGAGCAGAGGGCCAGCTTGAGCATTTTGGCACCTCTGGTCAGACCAGAATTGGGCAGCTGTTTTGCTAGCCCCTAAATCCAGCTTTTGTAAGCTCTTTGAGGTCAGGGGCAAATCTAATTGCTCAACTGTACTCTCCCAAGTGCTTACCACAGTGCTCTGCACAAAGGAAATGCTCTATAACTATTGCTGAAAGATCAATTTGTTCCTCAGCGATTTGTATGCTCTGGCATTACTTCCACGCCCCCCCCCCACACCCACCCACCACACACACATGTCAATGTCAACTCACCCACCTCTAGAGTGAACATTGATTCATTCTCAAAAGCCAGGCCCTGCTTCCCTGACCTGAAAATTAAAGGCACATATTAAATTGTTTGGGTCACATCATTTGCACAGTGTGTGTCAATGACATCATTTTGAGCCCACTGTGGAAGTCTTAAGAAGCTGAAGTGTTACACTGGGGCACCTCAGACCACCTCACTCTTTCAATTATATTTATCTATCAATTATATTGATTGAGTGCTGACTGTATGCAGAGCACTGTACTAAGCCTCTTGGGACTGAACGATATAGCAGAGTTGGTAGTCATGTTCCCTGCCCACAAGAAGCTTACAGTCTAGAGGGGGAGACAGCATTAAATAAGTTATGGAGATGTATGTAAGTTCAGTGAGGCTGAAGGTGGGATGAGATTTGGTGGCTGGAACTGACAGAGTTTGACGCTGGGCATTTAAATATGCAGACATGAAGGTCCCCTTAACAATATCTTACTGTCTATCTCTCCCTCTAAATTTTAAGGATAGGGATCTTGTCCACTAACTCTGTTGAACTCTCCCAAGTGCTTTGTACAGTGCTCTGCACAGAGTAAGTGCTCAATACATGTAACTGATTGTTTGCATCTGGTGCGACATCAATTCTGGGGCAAGCGACAGACCCCAGCTAATGTCTGTCTGTCCAGTGAAATTCTGGATGATTACTTTCACCCTCTGCAGATCCCTAACGAATTATCCACTTCAAGCAAATTGAGCAATGAACGTATTAGTTGTCCATGTTGAAGAAAGCATTTAAAAATGGTTCACCAACCAACCCTGGCTTATTCACTTCATCCCCAAAGTCAAATCCTTCATCCATGTCCTGTTCATCTTATTTTTTGTGGTATTTGCTGAGCCGTTACTACATGACAGGCACTGTAATAAGTACTGGGGTAGGCACGTGGTAATTAGATTGATACAATCCATGTCCCTAATGGAACTCACAGTCTTAATCACCATTGTACCGATGAAGTAACTGAGGCACAGAGAAATGAAGTGACTTCCCCAAGGTCACACAATAGACAAGTGGTGGAGCCAGGATTAGAACCCAGGTCTTCTGGTTCCCAGGCCTGTGTTCCATCCACTAGGCCACACTGTTTTTCTCTTGACAAGTCTAGGGAGATTTTCTCCTCACCCACTTGATCAACTTGCAGGCCTCAGTCTTAAGTGTTCAAGGATAATTTGCACAGTATGTAGTGTCAATCCTTCCATTTTACTACTGTGGAATGACTCCCTGTAGCCATGAGGCCATGTTCTTTAAATTGTGCTTCAGTGTCTTTTGCCAGTAACTGAAGAGTGTCTTATTCCCTTTACCACATCTTATTTTGCTCAATCAAAATCCTTAAAATATCTTGAGACTATACAGTGCTTTCATTTTCCAAAAGCTTTCAAATTACTTTCTTCATATTTGTCCTCCCAACATCCTTGTGAGGTAGGGAGAAGTTGGAATTACTATCCCCATTATGCAGGTTAACAAAGTGAGGCTTGCAGAAAGAATGAGTGAACTTTTCAAGGTTATAGAGCATGCCAATGGTAGTATTGGCATTAAGACCAATGTCCTGTAATAATAATAATAATAACAATGATAACAATAATAATAATGTTGAAAATAATAGTGGTATTTTTATGCTTACTATATGCCAAGCACTGCACTAAATGCTGGGGAAGATAACAATGAAAGCAAATCATTCATAGTCCTTGCTCTACATGGGGGTCTCAGTCTAAGCAGGAGGGAAAACCGATTGTTTAATTCCCATTTTGCAGATGAGGAAACTGAAACAAGGAGAAGTGAAGTGACTACCCAAGGTCAAACAGAAGACAAGTGGAAAAGCCAGAAGTAGAATCCAGGTCCTCTGAATTAAAAAAAAAACCCAGCATGTTTGTGTTATGCCACATTGTCTCACAGCCATTTATGGCACTGAGATATTTTTCACACTGCTGACTAGGCCTGGAATTCTTTGTACTTCCATTTTTATCTACACTTTTTCCTTGCTGGGCCGTAAGATCTTGTCCGCTAAGAGTTTCTCGAGTAAATGAAGGAGCCAGTGATTTCCTCCATCGCTAGCTAATTCTGACAAGCAACTCCCAGAGCAGTAACTTGAGTGTCCTGCCATCATCCGTCTTGCCCACATACCTAGCTCAGCGGAACTAGGAAGGGCAGCTAGCGTCGCTCCGATGCTGGCAGACTGGCTGGTTTCCAGGGCCTTGGAGTTAATGATCATATATCGCCTTGTACTGCTGAGTGTGGTTGGTAGGTAATGCTGAGGAAACTCCTCTGGTCTGTGGCAGAATCAAGTTTCCCAGGCACACAGAAAACTGAGACCTTTCCTAGCTCAGTTGACCTTTAATTGGCTCGGGAACCTGATGCCATGTTGACACCATACCGTCATTTTTCATAAAGGCATTTTGGAAAGTCTTCTTGATTTGATTTTCTGTGCTAATGGACAGTGATGGATTTTTTATGGTATTAAACATTTTTAAGGTGCCAGGCACTATATTAAGTGCTGAGGTAGATACAAGTTAGTCAGGTTGGTCACAGTCCCTGTCCCATATGGGGTTCACACTCTTATTCCTCATTTTACAGAGGAGGTAACTGAGGCACAGAGAAGTTAAGTGATTTGCCCAAGTTCACATAGCAGACATATGGCAGAGGAGGAATTGGAACTCAGGTCTTTCTGACTGTCAGACCAGTGCTCTGTCTATTTCATTTTTAATGACAAGATGCTAAGCTGCCCCATGGTTGTTGATTAGAGACATCCTAAAGTTATCGTTTTAATGTTTTCCCTGCCCCACTCCATAACACCCAATATATTTTCAGTGTGCTGGATTTTTTAAAAAAATACAGTTGGCGATTCTAATTGATTTCAAGGAATCTTGGAATAATTATGGTATGGTAATCATTGGAAAATGATATTTTGCTTAACAAATCTTAAGTGGAAAAGTACAATCAATTCTGCAATGACGCAAAGAGCATATTCCTGAAGGACTCTGTGTTGGCGAAACCCCCTTATTCTAGAACTCTTGCCGTATGCTACACCAGGCGTGTGAATAAAACTGTTTCTTCTGACACCACACTGCCGTCGATCCAGACAGATGCCTTTTGTTGGAAGAACATTCCCTAATTCTCCAGAATGTCCTTTCTAAAAGGCATAATGAAAAAAATGCATGTTAGCAGAGTGGAGTGTTTCATTTTGAAGCCTACCTCTCAAGTTAATTATAACATGAGCTAAGTGGACAGTTATAGGTTGTAAATTGGACTGTAAGCTCCTTTAGGTCAGGGATCACATCTACTAAATCTATTTTACTTTCTCAAGTGCTTGCTATAGTGCTCAGCATAGAGTAAGCCTCAAATAAATATTAGTGGTTGATGTAGAAATTAAAAGACAGTCCTGCAGATGGAGGTCACGGAATTGAGGATATTTTTGGGTATCCTTTAGCAAACCACACTGGCGTTACTCCTTCATCTTATTTACTGAATGCCTACCATGTGAAGAGAACTGTTTTTAACCACTGGGGAAAATTCAGAGAGAGTAAAAGACTTTGGTTCAATGGAAGCAGAGTGGACTAAACAAAACAGCATGGGACTAGGTGGCACAAGTCCTGGGTTCCAGTCTCAGCTCTGCCATTGGCTTGCTGTGTGATCTTGGACAAGTTACGTGATTTCTCTGGGCCTCAGCTTCCTCATCTATAAAATGGGGATAATAATACTTGCCTCTCCCTATCTCTAGAGATATTGTAAGGATTAAATGAGATAGTTCATGCGAGGGTGTTTGGGAAAAATAAAAACAAAGTAGTAAAAAAAAATCTGGTAGCAGTAATGGCATTCACTGAGCAATGTGTAACGTACTATATACTAAACACTTGCTAAAGTTCAGGAGAAGCAAAAATCACATTTCATGCCCATGAAGAACTTACAATCTATGAGTTTGAAGTGTTTTTATTTTATAAAATAGAAGATGCTGCCTTTCCATTGCTTTTAAAGTAACCTTTGCAACTTGACACTCCCCACATCCCTGAATGCATTTTAAGCAGATGGGAATTCTTAGTAATATTAAGGTCTGATTACCAAAGGTCACGTAAGTGCTAGAAGAAAGCTGCTCTGCTGTTCTGACAGATTCTAAAGAAAGGAATGATCTGTGTGAGTCACCAGGCCATGCTAAAAAGAAGTTCCTCTCTGAATCTAATTTTTTTTCATGGTACTTAATTCATTCAGTCATATTTAGTGAGCTCTTATTGTGTGCGGAGTACCGTACAAGGTACTTGGGAGAGTGCAATATAACAATAAACAGATTCCTTGCACACAATGAGCTTACAGTTTAGAGGGGAAGATATACATTAATAATAATAATAATAATAATGGCATTTATTAAGCTCTTACTATGTGCAAAGCACTGTTATAATAAATTACAGATATGTACACAAGTGTTTTGGGGCTGGGAGCAGAGACGAATAACGGGAGCAAGTCAGGGCAATGTAAAGGAAAGTGGGAGAAGAGGAAAGGAGGGTTTAGTCAGGGAAGGCCTCTTGGAGGATATGTGCCTTCTCTAAGGCTCTGAAGTAGGGGGGAGTATTGTCTGTCAGCTATGAAGAGGGAGGGTATTCCAGGCCAGAGGCAGGATGTGGGAGAGAGGTCAGCAGCAGGATAGATGGGTTCGAGGTACAGGAAGAAGATTAGCATTAAAGCATTAAGTTAAGTGCTTACTATGTGCCAGACACTGTACAAAGTGTTGCAATAGATAATAATAATAATAATGGTGGTATTTGTTAGGCGCTTACTATGTGCAAAACGCTGTTCTAAGCACTGGGGTGGTTACAAGGTGATCAGGTTATTCCACAGGGGGCTCACAGTCTTAGTTCCCATTTTACAGATGAGGTAACTGAGGCACAGAGAAGTTAAGTGACTTGCCCAGAGTCACACAGCTGACAATTGGCAGAGCCGGGATTTGAACCATGACCTCTGACTCCAAAGGCCGGGCTCTTTCCACTGAGCCACTCCACCTCTCTAAATAGAAGATTTAGGTAGAAGATAATCGGGTTGGATATAGGCCATGTCCCACATGGGGCTCGCTAAGTCAGAGGGTAAGCAAGTATATAATCTTCTTTTTTCAGATGAAGTAACTGAGGCACAGAGAAATTAAGTGTCTTGCCCAAGATCATACTGCAGACAAGTGGTGGAGCCATGATTAGCATCCAGGTCTCTTTCCCCTAGGCCAAGCAGCTTTTATTGCTGTGTTCGTTTCCTGGTATTTTAGCTATGCCCCAATGTCTCCCACTATGTTACTGGGGAAGAGCTGAGGAGGATGGTACCAAATGGAGGTTGGTATCTCTCCAAAATCCACTTGAAATATATCACAACCCTATACACAGTCTTGAGGTGTAGTCTGTACCAGGACTCGAACTCAGGTCCTCCAACTCCCAGGCCTGGACTCTTTCCACCAGGCTGACTCTCAAAAGAATCATTAAGCACTTAACTTGTCATCCCTAAATCTCCATGGTACTTGTATCTTTTGCTATACATTACATTCATTACATATAGAATATTTTCTTGGTTGGATAAAGTGTGACCTCAGTTTTGTGTCTCTCATACCTTTATTCATATTGCCTGACTGTTTTTGAAGTGTGAGTTTTGTGTTTTCCATTATAGTTTTGTGAATCTGAAGATTAGTAATTGACTAAAAGGACTTGATTAGTAGTAGGTATAAACCATCAGGAGATACCATCAAGTATGATTTTAAAGTTGGTAATTTTTTTTCTACACTACACTAGCTCTGAAACAAATGACATTTTGAGGGTGAATTTATAAAACAACTCTCACACGGAATATCTTGTGAAATTGTTTTAGTTTAATGGATTCTATCGTAGGGCACGACATCAAATCTCAAATGTCGATAACAGTGCTTCAGGTTTTTCCCTTATGAAATTGGGATAATAAAGATTTTTCTCCTCTTTTTCTTTGCAAAAACCACGTGATAAAGTGAGGGCATTTAACACTATATTTTTACATATCTTAAAAATCCACACATTTTTTCACCTCATTCCAGATCATTGTATGCCATTGGGATCATCATTCAATCCATGGTATTTACTGAGCACTTACTTTAGGCAGAGCACTGTAATTAGTACTTGGGAGAGTACATTAAAGTAGGTAGACCTGATCCCCATCCATATACCTCACAGGGGTAGTTTGAAGTCGAGTTAGATAAATCATGTGTTAATTCTCGGAGCTCTTGGAAAAATAATTCTACAAATCCATATTAGTAGAATGAGATAGTTAATTCTGCATTGACGTTACTGAAAATGGAGGGATATTAATGGATTTAATGCACTTCCAACAAGTAATTGCATTATAATCCTTCAACAGAATGACTTTCATTAGCATGTTTCTCTATTTCAGTTTTTGTTGCCTCCCTGTAAAGGTCAGATATGCCCTAAGTATACAGCTGCCCTTTTGTTTGAGGAGGATGCTGTGATGCTGTGCCCTTAGTCACGTACGTGGGTGTGATTGAAAAGAGCAGGGTGCATCTGACAACCCATTCCATGCATCCTGCACGTAGAATATACTTTCCTCACTGTTGTGATTGCTATTTGCCAAGCCTGCTGCTGTTTGTGAATGGCTTTCAAGGTTCCCTAGTGTTTCCAAAGTTTCTGCTTCTGGAGAGTAACTCCTTTCTTGATTACTATGCCCCTTTGCTGCCACACCCCACCCGTTCTTCAAGACCATACTTGCTTACCGTATTGAAACATTTGTTCTGCCATCCGCACTTTTGAACGTCCCCTTTCCACTCTCCCAGTTGCCCCAAGAGGCCTTCAGGACTACCCCTGACTAAACCCCTCTTTCTTCTTCCACTCCCTTCTGCATCACCTTACCTTGCTCCATTTATCCATCATTCCTCCTGGTTGCACAACCCTAATGCAATCTATAATTTTATTTATATTAAAGTCTGTCTCCTCCTCTAGACTGTAAGCTCATTTAATTATATTTGTTCTGACAATTTTGACACCTGTCTACATGTTTTGTTTTGTTGTGTGTCTCCCCCTTCTAGACTGTGAGCCCGTTGTTGGGTAGGGACCGTCTCTATATGTTGCTGACTTATACTTCCCAAGCACTTAGTACAGTGCTCGTCATATGGTAAGTGCTCAGTAAATATGATTGAATGAATGAATGAATTGCGGGCACGGAATGTACCTGTCGTATTTCTGTACTGTACTCCCCCAAGCGCTTAGTTAAGTGCTCTGCACACAGTAAGTGCTCAATAAATATTATTGACTGACTGGTATTTACTCTGTGCAAAATACTGTACTAAGTGGTTGGGAGACTGTATTAGAGTGGATAGATCTGATCCCAGCCCTTGAGGAGTTTACAGCCTAATGCAGGGCCTGGCACATAGTAAGCACTTTAACAAATACTATACAAAAAATTGAGTATCATCTTGGATTTTCACCTCTTGACCACAGTCATCAGGATATAGCCGCTTGTAAATCACCTCATTAAAGATTTGTGAAGGTGCTTAAAGCCTGTTAAATGGGAATAATTTCCTGGTAGATTCAAAATATAGATTGATATTAGCTTCAGGTGCTTCAGTATCTCCTTGAGCACAGTAGCCTAGGAGGAGTTGAACAGGATTGGATTTACTCTAATGCAGTGGTAGTAGCAAAAGATTCATTCATTCATTCATTCAATCGTATTTGTTGAGCGCTTACTGTGTGCAGAGCACTGTACTAAGCGCTTGGGAAGTACAAGTTGGCAACATATAGATATATATAGAGAGAGAGACAGTCCCTACCCAACAGTGGGCTCACAGTCTAGAAGGGGGAGACAGAGAACAAAACAAAGCATATTAACAAAATAAAATGAATAGAATATGTACAAATAAAATAAATAGATAAATAGAGTAATAAATATGTACAAACATATATACAGGTGCTTTGGGGAGGGGAAGGAGGTAAGGCGGGGGGGGTGGGGGGCAGGAGAGGGAGAGGAAGGAGGGGGCTCAGTCTGGGAAGGCCTCCTGGAGGAGGTGAGCTCTCAGTAGGGCTTTGAAGGGAGGAAGAGAGCTAGCTGAAAAGATTCAGTCAGATCTCAACTTGACTGATTATACTGTCCCAGAATAATCATTCAGTCAATCAACTGAGTGCTTACTATGTGCAGAGCACCATACTAAGTGCTTGAGAGTACAATCCAACAGAATTAGTGGACATGTTCCCTGCCCATAACTAGCTTACAGCAAGAGGAATAGACTAAGGTTCTAGGTAAACTTTTCAAGGCAGCTAGATACACTGATAATTGCTAAACCCAGGTCCACCCTAGATTTAAAACGGCTTTGTAAGTTTTAGAATATGGTTATCTTTTTTATTTTATTTTATGGTATTTTTTAAGCACTTACTATATGCCAGGCACTGAACTAAGTGCTGAGATAGATACAAGCTAATCAGGTGGGACTCAGTCCATGTCCCCCGTGGAGCTCAGGAAGCAACGATAGATATCGCATGATAGTTTCCATAGTCAACTCTCTCACCCTTCTTGTGGAGAATGGTATGAATGGTAGAATCTTTCATATCCCTCGCTGTCTTGTCCGTATTCCCTGTATGGTTTGTCCAAGCCTTGAAATGTTCAGGCCATTTCCTTGGGAGGCCCTTCTGCTGAAACTGCATCCATCTGCACCCTTAAGCATTAGTGTGGTAGTGGATCTAAGTCAACAAGCTTCTCAGAGGATGAATACAAGTGGCAGGCAGCCTCTCTCTGGATCTATTCAGCCTTGGTATCCTCAGCGGATTGTTGATTTTTCTTAGCTTGACCTGCAGTGTTGAAAAAACCCACAGAATCAACAATGTCTGTTAATTTGGTAATGCACTTCCTATTGCCACTCAGTATTATCCTCCTTTTTAAGTAACTGAAAAGTTTTTATGAGCTTTCTACAAGATTCTCAGTTTTATCAGAATTGCTTTAAGTCTCATTCCAGGCTAGTATTGAATGATAAAAGTTACTAATGTACATGTAAGTATAACGGTAAAGGATAGGGGGATGCATTGATGTTTGTGATATTTTTTGGGCATGGCATATCCAGTTCTGTCACTTCTTCCAATGACGTGTCTTTTAACACAATAATAGTGAATCATCTCACTTCACAACCAACACTCTCAGCAACTAAATATCCTCTAGATAAAATAAACGTAGGTTTTATTGAATCAGCCATAAATGGAACCATGATGACCACAGCCAAGAGTCTGTGGAATCAGATGATGTGTAGATAAGC
Organism: Tachyglossus aculeatus; assembly: GCF_015852505.1. Classification (NCBI taxonomy): domain Eukaryota; kingdom Metazoa; phylum Chordata; class Mammalia; order Monotremata; family Tachyglossidae; genus Tachyglossus; species Tachyglossus aculeatus. The sequence continues at coordinate 10,411,731 of NC_052080.1, forward strand.
AGTGTGGCCTAGAGGATTGAGCACGGGTCCAGGAGTCAGAAGGACCTGCGTTCTAATCCCAGTTCTGCCACTTATCTGCTGTGTAACCTTGGGGAAATCACTTCACTTTTCTGGGCCTCAGTTCCCTCAACTGTAAAATGGAGATTGACTGAGGCCCAAGTGGGAGATGGACTGTGTCCAACCTGATTAGAAGGTCATGGGATATAATCCCGGCTCTGCTACTTGTCTGGATTGTGACCTTGCGCAAGTCACTTCACTTCTCTGGGCCACAGCTGCCTCATCTGTAAAATGGGAATTGAGACTGTGAGCCCCATGTGGGACAGGGACTGTGTCCAACCTGATTAGCTTGCATTCTCCTCAGCACTTTGTACAGTGCCTGGCACATAGTAAGCACTTAACAAATACCATAATTATTATTATTATTATTGTGTCTACCCCAATGCCTAGTACAGTGTCTGGCACATAATTAGTGCTTAACTGATACCATTTAAAAAACCCTAAAAACAAAAACAAAAAATGCTTCTTGACTTTCATGGAATTTTAAGTGTGTTTATGAAGCTTATTCTAAATATTTAAATATGATGTCATTTGAATATTTTAAATGCAGGTTATTGAACTACCAGTATTGTTTTGGTATTATTACTTGGTATTATTGTGGAGAAGCAGTGTTATTTAATGGAAAAAAAACACAGGCTTGGGAGTCAAGGGACTGGGTACTAATCCCAACTCTGCCACTTCCCTGCTGTGTGACACTGGGCAATTCGCTTAAATTCTCTGAGCTTCAGTTTCCTCATTTGTAAAATGGGGATTAAAAACCTATTCTCCCTCCTCCTTAAATAGTGAGCCCACTGTTGGGTAGGGACCGTCTCTATATGTTGCCAACTTGTATTTCCCAAGCGCTTAGTACAGTGCTCTGCAAACAGTAAGCGCTCAATAAATATGATTGATTGATTGATTGATCCCCAAGTGGAACAGAGACTAAGTCCAAACTGACTAATAATACTTTTTTTTTGCCTTTTTTGCCGCTTTTAGGATATTTTTGGTTAGGCTGGAGAGACAGAACCTTTTCTGTTTTAAATATTGGCTGTTTAATGTTTCATTTAATGTATCCAACAAACCCACTGACTTGCTCAGTTTAAATGTTTAAATCCTTTATATCTCAGTAGCGAATATTTTCCTCCTTTGGTTTTTCCAGTGCAGACTCTACTTTCTCGGTATCTGGTTTTCTTATTCATTTCTAGAAACAAGCATTTTTTTCCCTGCAATGCAGCATTTATCAGTAGTTGCAATCGCAGATGGATCATACATGATAAACTGCCATGTCATATGAAAAAGCTATTAATGTTAAACTCAATTTCTAGGTGTAATCATAAGCTATATAAATTATCTCTATAAATAGAATGGAAAGTGGGCCAAGAGAAAAACCTTTGAATTTTCATAAGCATTTTTTCTTATTTGGACATTAATATAAGTCTTGAAATCCTAAGCAGTTTGCTTTCACTGAATCAATGGCTAAGTAATGGCAATATGATAACAGAAATACATCATTGTGATAAACAACCAGTATCTACAGATCATCTATATTGTCCTTGGGTGTGTGAAAGAAAATACATTTATTTGAATGTCATAAATGGCTCCTTTGATTAATGCCATTAGGTACTCCGGATGAGATGCCGCTTTCTGAGATTACAGAGGGAGTCTAAACGTTAAGGCCATTTTCATTCATGGTTTTGAAAGAAAAAAATATGTGGCTGCTTTTATCTCCTGGGTATTTATGAGCAGGGTAGCCATGTAACATTCAGGAGAAAAACAATTTCCTTATAGTTTGAGGAAAAAAAGAAGGTAGGTATAACAAACAATTTCCCAGGGGATTTGCCAAAGTAATAATCGTTGTGGTATTTCTGGGATAGATGCAGAATAGTCAGTTTGTACTTAGTCTCTGTTCCACTCGGGGCTCACTATTTAAGGGGGTGGGAGAATAGGTTTTTAATCCCCATTTTACAAATGAGGAAACTGAAGCTCAGAGAATTTAAGTGAATTGCACAGTGTCACACAGCAGGGAAGTGGCAGAGTTGGGATTAGTACCTAGTCCCCTGACTCCCAGGCCTGTGTTTTTTTTACATTAAATAACACTGCTTCTCCAAAATAATACCAAGTAATAATACTAAAACGATACTGGTTGTTCAATAACTTGCATTTAAAATACTCAAATGACATCATATTTAAATATTTAGAATAAGCTTCATAAGCACACTTAAAATAGAATAAAATTAATATTTAATTTTATTCCTGGAAGTATGCATCACACTTAATTTCCCGTGAAGACTCTCAGTAGTAAGGGTAATTGTAGAATGTGTTAGCACATGCTAGGTACCAAACACAGTAGTACATGCAATACATTCAGATACAGCACCTTTCCCACATGTAGCTCACAGTCTATGAGGAGGGAGACAAGGTATTTCTTACATTTGGCCTAACAACCCCCCAAGGTGGATTGATCTGAAAGAAAAATGAAGATGCAAAATGAATATGCAAATCAATGGCATATGATCTTTCCCTTCCTATCAACTCTGATTATTATTATCATTACCATTATTATTCCTGGTATTTTTACGTGTTTACCACATGCCAGACATTGTACTGAAGCGCTAGGGTAGGTGCAAGCTAATCAGGTTGGTCACAGGACATGTCCCACTTGGGGCTCACAATCTTAATCCCCATTTTACAGATGAGGTAACTGAGGGACAGAGAAGTAAAGTGACTTGTCCAAGTGGCAGAGGAGGAATTAGAACGCAGGTCCTTCTGACTTCTAGGCCTATGCTCTACCTGCTAGACCAGGTTGCTTCTCATTTAAAATTATTATGTATCTGCTGGGAGCATGTCTCTTGCACCTTTGAATTCTCCCAAATGCTTAGTATGGTACTCAGCACAAAAGATACTATTGACTGATGACTGGTCTTTGTCCTTATTTCATCTCCATCCACCTTCAAAGCCTGTATGAGCAACTGGTCTTTGTCCTTATTTCATATCCATCCACCTTCAAAGCCTGTATGAGCATTTCAGTAAAGTCCTTTAAGCTCCTCTTCAACCCCACTATCTGGCAAATTGTTTTTGGAGCATTTGGTATTATTAGATTTGATTAATAGTTCACTTCATGGAAAGTACTAAATACTGTGCCAAAATGAGAAGTCTTTTTCCACAAAAGAAATGAGGAAAAAGTCTAAAAATAAATACATCTCACTTAGAGATCAAGCAAATGATAGTGACTCATTATTATGACACTTTATGGAGGAGTTACAGATTCCCTAGGCAATTTGGCAGAACAAAGCCCACGAAATCTGCTGGAGGAAGATCTTGGTTCAAAGGCCAAGAGGAGGGTGATTTTTAACAAATTCAAAAATTCTGAAAAGCCACCAAAAATAATTAGGTTACTTCTGGTGTTTGCAAAGCTATACAGACATTACTGAAATAGTAGTAAGAGGGAACTGAGAGATAAATTAGTCCAGTGGATACAATGCGTATTCTTTCCTTTTCAAGGATTCCATTTTTGAAGATCTGGTGAAAATCATTTCACAAATCAATAGTGTTCACTGACTGCTTATTGTGTGCAGAGAACTACATTCATTCATTCAATCAAATTTATTGAGCGCTTACTGTGTGCAGAGCACTGTACCAAGTGCTTGGAAAGTACAATTTGACAACAGATAGATACAGTCCCTACCCAACAACGGGCTCACAGTCTAGAAGGGGGAGACAGACAACAAAACAAAACTACACTAAACAAAACAAAACTACAGTAAATACTTGGAAACTACATTACAACAGATGTGCTCTCTGCCCACAAGGAGTTTACAATCTACAGGATGTCAGGCATTGAAATAGATTAGGCATAGGGGAATAGTCCTTTGTAAACCTATTGTAGGCAGGGAACATGTATACCAACTCTGTTTTTTTTGTTTGTTTGTTTCTTTAATGGCATTTATTAAGCACTTACTATGTGCAAAGCACTGTTCTAAGCGCTGGGGAGGTTACAAGGTGATCAGGTTGTCCCACGGGGGGCTCACAGTCTTAATCCCCATTTTACAGATGAGGTAACTGAGGCACAGATAAGTTAACTGACTTGCCCAAAGTCACACAGCTGACAATTGGCAGAGCTGGGATTTGAGCCCATGACCTCTGACTCCAAAACCCGTGCTCTTTCCACTGAGCCACGCTGCTTTGTTCATGCCCAAGTGCTTAGTACAGTGCTTTGCACAGAGTAAGCACTTCATAAATACGACTGATATATAGTGGAGTGTAAAGATATTTCTATAGGTATTGTGGGGTGCTTAAAGGGTCCACAGCCAAATGCATAGTTGGCCCATAACGGGGGTTGGTTAGGAGGAACAGAGGCCTGTGAAGGCCTCTTGGAGGAGATGCGATTTTAGGAGGATTTTGAAGGTGGATAGAGTGGTGGACCTATTCCTAAAATCATCGCTTTCTAACTTCACCTCAAAGTTCAATTTCTCCAAAATATATGCATTTTAAGAAATTGAACTTGGAACTATGAACTTTGAACTATTATATATAATACATCAATGCCAAGCACTTTCTGTATGTCAGACACCAGTACTAAGTAATGGGGTAGAAACTAGTTTATCAGGTTGGACACAGCCCATGTCCCATGTGGGGCTCACAGTCTTAATCTCCATTTTACAGATGAGGTAACTGAGGCACAGAGAAGTGAAGTGACTTGCCCAAGGCTACACAGCAGACAATGGCAGAGGCAAGATTACCATTGTTTGGTAGGGACCGACTCTATATGTTGCCAACTTGTACTTCCCAAGCGCTTAGTACAGTGTTCTGCACACAGAAAGCGCTCAATAAATACAATTGAATGAAAGAGTGAATGAACTCAGGTCCTCTATTCCCAGGCCTGTGCTCTTTCCACTTAGGCCATGCTGCTTCTCAGTGCTCCTTAGTACTTCGGCACTTCTGCCTTACCTAAGCATGTGTTTACTCACCTCCACCTGTAGAACTTATGTATATCTCTTACATGCCCTATTGCTTAAGCACTAACTCATGTATGTATCCACTTTTCGCTCTTTCTAATATGTGCAAATTATTTTTGTGTCTCTCTCCCCAGCTAGGTTGTAAAATCTCTGAGAGGAGAGATCATGCACACTAACCATATTAGCTATGGCTCTGCCACTTGTCTGCTTTGTGATGTTGGGCAAGTCACTTAACTTCTCTGTGTTTGTTATGTCATATGTAAAAAAGTGATTAATACTGTGTTCTGCATATGGGACATAGACTGTGTCCAATCTGATTACTTTGTATCTCCCCCAGCACTTAGTACAGTGCCTGGTACATAGTAAGTGCTTAACAAATACCATTAAAAAACAACAGACTGTTGTCCCAGTAGGGACTCAGTAGGGACTCAGGTAGAATAAAACCTAGATTGATTTAAGATGTTGCTGTCCTATCAATCAAGCCACTGGGTCTGTCCCAACTAACCCATTTGCTATGAGAAACAGCCTGGCCTAGTGGATAGAGCATGGGACTGGGATTCAGAAGGACTTGAGTTCTAATTCTGGCTCTGCGACTTGTCTATTGCGTGACCTTGAGCAAGTCACTTAACTTCTCTGGGCCTTTTACCTCATCTGTAAAATGGAGATTAAGACTGTGAGCCCCACATGGGACGGGGACTGTGTCCAACTGATTAATTTGTATCTAATCCAGTGTTTAGTACAGTGCCTGGCACATGGTAAGTGCTTATCAAATATGATTTAAAAAAAAGACTTCTGGACTGGATTTGTTAGGAGTTTGAGCTAGGCCAGGACTGGAATTGTCACAGAGTGAATAGTCAAATGCTTCTCACCAGAACATGTGTATGAATAAATGACTTAGGCTCCTAGTGGTCAGGGAACATGTCTACCATCACCATTGTATTATTCTCCCCCAAGCACTTATCACAGTGCTTTGCGCAAGAAAGTGCTCAATAAATGCACTTGATTGATAAAACTGGACAGTGTGTGCAAAATCAATATGGTTGGTGACTATTCCGACTATTCCGGTGACTGTGAGAAGCAGCATGGCTCAGTGGAAAGAGCACAGGCTTGGGAGTCAGAGGTCATGGGTTCTAATCCTGCCTCCACCACTTTTCTGCTGTGTGACTTTGGGCAAGTCACTTAATTTCTCAGTGCCTCAGTTACCTCATCTGGAAAATGGGGATGAAGACTGAGCTCCATATGGGCAACCTGATTACCCTGTATCCCTTCAGTGCTTCGAACAGTGCTTGGCACATACTAAGCTCTTAACAAATGCCATCATTATTATTACTATTATTATTAGTCCAGATTTGAAAATAGAATACTTCTACCTAGACTTTAACAGAATTTGAACAACTTACAGTTTATGGCTGGGTACTTAAAGGATAGCCGAGAGTAGTGTTGTTTTTTTCTGCTTATTGCAAGTGTGTGCTAACTTTCACCTCCAACTCCCTATCTTTTGCAAAAGCTTTTTATGGGCAGGGAACATGTCTGCTAATTCTGCTTTTTAGTACTCTCCAATAGCTTAGTACAGTGCTCTGCACCTAGTAAGTGCTTGATAAATACCATTGATTGATTGATTGATATTAAGATAGTTGCCCTGTTCCTTTAAAGGGAAAGTATTCACAATCATCAGTACTGTTATTCATAAGTGAGGTTGCTATTCCTTAAATCTCCATTTAACTGCTAGTCATCTCTCTATTCCCCTAGTAGTACAGGGCAAAAAGTAGTCAAAGGAACTCAGAATATGACAAGTCAACAACTCATACAGAGATAGAACAAGGCAGAAAAATTGAGGGGTAGAAAAAGAAAAGCCACCTTTCTTCCATTCTTCTTGCTCCCCACTCTTCTCACACTGCTTCTCCCATTCTGAAAAAAAAAATTGCAAAGCAGGATGGGAAGGAGAATCCTGCTGACATTTAAATAGAGGGGAAAATAAATAGAGCCAGAAAGATAAGTGGAAAAATATAAAGGGAGAGAAAAAGATAAACGGACATAGAAAAACTAAGAGAAGAAAGCTAATTCATTTTTGAAAAGGGATGGAGAATAAACCCCAGATTAGGAAAAAAAAAAAATGTAGCTGTTTTGTCCTAACAATTCTGCATTTCAAAGTAAATGATAAAGGGAATTTCAGAGCAAACAAAAGATCCTGAAAGAAAGGACTCAGTCCTGTAGTTCCAAAGTTAATGTATTTAAATGTTTCTAAATGAGATTCCACCTGGATCCATGGAGAAGAAAGCAAACTGTGTGGAATCTCTCCACTTAGAGAGAATATTCGTTTTTAAGCGTGATAAAAAGGAGAGGGCATGATGCATGTGAATATTAATTTCCTTTGTTCTTCCACAGGATTTATGCTTCCATATTTAAACACTTTTTAAACGGCTCATAAGGTACCCAGTAATTGGAAAAAAAAGTTTTTCCCGATGCTGGTAACTGGTCCAAGATAGAGACCCTACCTTCCAATTTACAGGGCATTCTTCAATCAAAAATGTCTGATTCATCCTCTTCCTAACTACAGTGAAGTAAGACTTCTTTCCTGTTGTGATGGGGTCATTTATGTTTTCCTCAAATAATTCTGGGCAAAGGGATATGCACTCGTTCACTTGAAACATTTTTTTTAATTGTATTTTTTTATTGCTCACAACGTGCCAGGCACTGTGGTAAGTGCTGGGGTAAATACAAGGTAATCAGGTTGGACACACTCCATGTCCCACATAGGACTCACAGTCTTAAACCCCATTTTATAGATGAGATAACTGAGGCTCTGACTCCCAGGCTTGTGTTCTATCCATGAGGCCATGCTGCTTTTCAGAACACTGAAACATTGCCCTTCTTAGTAGGACTTAATTATTAATCTATTTATAAGAAAAACGTTTTCCAGTGAAGATTTTCCACTGGCTCAAGATGAAAAAGCTTATAAATAGAAGAGGGCATATTGATGCAGTTAGAAGAATGATTGTTATTTATTGAGTGCTTATTACTCGTAGAGCACTTGAATAAGTGTATGGGAGAATACAATAGAGTAGGTAGTCACAATCTCTACGCAAAAGTAACTTACCATCCACCAAGGGAGATAGATGTTTATTTTGTTTATTTTGTTTATTGATGTTTATTACAAAGCATGATTTAGTTTAAATCACTTTGGCCTACTCAATGTACTTTTGTTCTTTAGAATAGTGAACTCAAATATCATTCTTTTGGTCTTTGTATTAGAAGGGAATCTTTCCTTTTTCAAGCCTTGAACACAAATTGGACCCATCAGATTTTCACGTTATGCGTGGAAGAGACAAAAGAAGCCGATAAGGCTTAATGAAAGAAATTGTTCTTGATTTTTCTTGAGAATTCATACTGTATATCGGCATTGACATAAGCACTATTTAGCACTTTTTTGTCAACCATCAATTGACTGGAAAAACAATAGGTCTCTGAAGCAGCATTCCTCAAAATGCCACATTCAGTTTATCTCTAAAGGCTTGGGCTTTAACTTGATAAATTGGTAACACTAAAGAGGCAGAACCTTTGAAACAGGTATAGTACATTGATATGCCGCAGATATGCAGATTGATGCAGAGAAGCAGTGTTGCTCAGTGGAAAGAGCACGGGCTTTGAAATCAGAAGTCATGGGTTCAAATCCTGGCTCCACCAATTGTCAGCTGTGTGACTTGGGCAAGTCACTTACTTTTCTGTGCTTCAGTTACCTCATCTGTAAAATGAGGATTAAGACTGTGAGCCCCCTGTGGGACAACCTGTTCACCTTGTAACCTCCCCAGTGCTTAGAACAGTGCTTTGCACATAGTAAGTGCTTAATAAATGCCATTATTACTATTATTATAGACATTAACATAAAATACAGGTAGGGGACAACAAGGGTGGAAATATTAGTGTACAAAAGTATAAGGGTGCGATGTGGATGGAGTAAAGCCCATAGCCACAGGACACAGACAGGCAGGGACTTGTGTCAAGGGCAAGGCTGGGGAGAAGTGGAGACCAGGGATCGTTAGCGTTACTGCGTTGTTAATGGGTTCTGAAGGCAGGTGGATGGAAACATGCCTTGATTATCAGGACTGACTTCAAAATGTAATTTCTCCAGATGAACATCAGATCATTAGCAAATGCCTCTGCTTAGTCAGACCAATGGCTCATCAAATTGGATATTCTTTCTCTTGATCGTGGCAATAGGATGTTGGGAGGAATCGTATGAAGGTTATCTTCTTTGACATCTAACCTCATCACTACAATGTACTTTGTAACAGTCATGACACGTCCTTATACATAATAAGCGTAGTACAGATCAATCAATCAATCAATCGTATTTATTGAGCGCTTACTATGTGCAGAGCAGTGTACTAAGCGCTTGGGAAGTACAAATTGGCAGCATATAGAGACAGTCCCTACCCAACAGTGGGCTCACAGTCTAAAAGATACTTGCTGAGCAGAGCTCAGCAGAGCTCTGCATGCAGTAAGTGCTCAGTAAATACTGATGATTGATTAATTATAATAATAATAATGATTGTGCTATTTGATAAGAGCTTACTATGTGTCAGGCACTGTACTAAGCACTGGGGTGGATACAAACAGATCGGGTTGGGTACAGTCCTTGTCCCTCATGGGGCTCACAGTCTTAATCCCCATTTTACAGATGAGGTAACTGAGGCACAGTGATGTGAAGAAATATTTGCAAGCAGAGTAATCAGAATAGTACACTGATGATGCAATATAATGCACAAGTATGCAAAAGTGTTGGGCTTACCAAGGATTTCTATAGTGGAAAAACTACACTTTTTGTCTTGTTTTCCTTCTGTTTCCTGATGATGGTTGACTTTTCTGACTGTTGCTATACATTGAACTAATGGTTTAAAATAACAGTAAAATGTGCGTTTTGACCTTCCATTATGGTCTCAACTTCAAAAATCACATATTATATAATACTTAGGGCTCCAAAGTGCAGTCATTCCCCACAATATGACTAGGTTATGGTCCTTGAAAATGTGGTTCATTGAGAAGTACTGTACTGTGAGGAATGTTTTACCAGACATGTTATGAAAAAGGATCCATTGAAGAACCTCAGAAAAAGCCGTATTTAATCCTTTACATGTTATATTTTGTATTGTGAAATACTACTAGACCATAGGTCAATCTTTATTTAAGTAAATTAGAGCATACCGTCGCATTATAATTAGTAATTGTAGTTCCTGAGTATCAAAGTTCCTTGAGGGCAGGGATTGCATTTCCTAACTCTAGCGTACTCTCCTAAATTCTTAGTACAAAGTGAGGTCTCAATAAATACTACTGATTCATTGATCAACTGAGTGCAGTGTGGAGTTCTAATTGCTTGGAAGATCACAGAAGAAACATAGGGCATGTTCCTTGCAAATGAGGAGCTTACACCCTAATAAATGATAATTGCATTTATGTGAAGGAAACTGCAGAAATAGAAACCTGTGGTAGTGGTTTTTCAACTTTAGTGAAAGAAATACTGAGAAGCGGCGTGGCTTAGTGGATAGAGCCCAGGGATTGGGAGTCAGAAGGACCTGGGTTCTAATTGTGACTCTGCTACGTTTCTGCTGAGTGACCTTGGGCTAGTCACTTCACTTCTTTGTGCCTCAGTTACCTCATCTGGAAAATGGGGATTAAGACTGTGAGCCTTATGTGGGACAAGGACTGTGTCCAACCCAATTACCTTGTATCTACCCCAAAACTTAGCACAGTGTCTGGCACGTAATAAGAGCTTAACAATACTATCATTATTATTATCATCATCCTTACTTTGTCCTTAAAGCACCTTAGAACATCACTGAATTCCTTGACATAACTCTTCTTTTTCAATCATATTTTTAAGCTTGTTTGCTTTATTGAAAATTGTTGCCGGCTGCCTTTTTCTGTCTTAAAATATCAGCTGGTGGTGGAGAAACCATGATTTCCTCTTTCTATATTTTAGCATTTTGCAATGAGGCATTGAAGTGTTAAAGGTGAGGTCCCTTTTGGACAGCAATTCCTCTCAATAACGTGCAACGACCTCACAGACATCTGCATACCTCCCTTCAAAATTTGCCTTCCCAGTTCAACTTATTTCCACGTTAACTGCTCAGGCAACCTATTATGTCTTTAAATCTGTCTCCAAGATTCAGTCATTGTTGGTTGCTTAATATCATCCCAGAAAGGCCATGGGTAGAGAGGGATTTGTTTTTCTATGGAGTTTGGCTGGAGCAAGGGAGCTGATCAGTTGTATACATGGCATAAGTAAGCAAATAATATCAGTTATATCTCTGGGGTATTGTGAGGTGGTTGAAATTTGGAGTATCTCTGTGTATTGCAGATATCAAATCTTTTGAAGCATTGGATTCTGTTGAAGTATATTATAAAAGCATTCTAAATTTTCTTACTATCCACATGTGCTTGTTCAGTGATTTTTTTTTCCTGAATAATGGTAGGTGGCAAATTAGAGAGGACTTTAATCTTTGTGTTAACGAAAACTCAAGTAACTTTCCTGAGGAATCGAAGAATAGGTAGGAATTCTAAGAGAAAATTATTTGAGCCTCGGAATATAGTATATGGTTGATGTGCTGGTCCCCAATATCTTTTGAAATTAAAATGCCAACTTGTGGTTAATGGGTAGGTAGAGTGAAATAAGGTGAAAAACAAAAATTCCATCTTAAACCAATCTTGAAGGGATCAGAACCTAGAAAAAACCCCATCACTTTTATTGAAAGCAACATCATAAAGAGAGTACATATTGTCCTCCCCAATTGAGCTATTTTCCTGGGATATATCGAGTTGTGTGTTTTATTGTGTGACTTACTTTATTTCTGAGGATTTTCTTCTGTTGTATCCCTTCACCTCAGCAAGGTCAATAATGATTTACTGGGAAAACATCCATAGGGAAGGAAGTGCTAATTAAGAAATTCCTCTCTGTCTGCTCTGGGGATCATGCGTTGAGGTGATTCAAAGTTTCCAAGAACCGTATTGTCTGAAATATATTGCACCATTGCCAGAGAAAGAAAAACGTGTAAGATATAAACAATTAATTCCCTCTGCAAACCCTGACTTTCTTTCCTAGTTTGGCTATTTCCCTCCCTGGCTCTATTCACATTCCCACAACTCCTCATCTGTCTCTCCATCTCTCATGCTTCCAGTTTTTGGGAGTTTACGGACTCTAATGTTCACCTGTCTGGATCCCGATATCTCAGTGGGGCAGATGTAGGAAGCTTCAGGGTTTGGGGCTCCAGCATTTAAACATTGTATCACCAATTTAGGACAGTGGTTAAAATTTCAAGATATCAACCCAGAGAGCTTAGTTCCCATATAATTATCCACCACCCCTTTTCCAGGAATCATATACTCTGTTCGGCTGAGTGTGTGCTACTATCTAGTATTAGATTTTCTTAATGCTTCCCTTCCCACCAACAGAATGTAGCTTGGCCTCTGAAATTAAGTGTCTGGATGATACCAACCCTCTCCCTATTATTTATTTATACTAATGTCTGTATCCCCCTCTAGACTGTAAACTTGATGTGGACAGGGACTGTGTTTATTGGTATACTGTACTCTCCCAAGCGCGTAGTACAGTGCTTGGCACACAGTAAGCACTCAATAAATATAAATGACTCACTGACAGGCCGCTCAAATTCTCGGGATAGTCTAGAGGTTCAGGTCCGCTTGAAGAGGCTGAGAGCACCTGCTTTATAAGCACAAATATGTCCCTGATGTATTTATCAGTTAACATCTTCTGCCACTTGACATATCCCACCTTGGCTATTGTTTTAGCCTCCTCACTGACCTCCTTGCCTCCAGCCTCTTCCCTCTCCAGTCCATACTTCACTTTGTTGCCTGAATCATCTCTTTTCACTAGGTTGCTTCCCCTCCCTGTAATTTATTTTAGTGTGTCTCTCCTCTAATAGATTAAAAACAGCCTGCACACTCTGCTTCTCTGCCACTAACCTCCTCACTGTGCCTCATTCTCGCGTGTCCTGCCTTCCACCCCAGGCCCACGTCCATCCCCTTGCCTGGATTGCCCTCCCTCCTCACATCCACCAAACTAGCTTTCTTCCCCCCTTCAAAGCCCTACTGAGAGCTCACCTCCTCCAGGAGGCCTTCCCAGACTGAGGCCCCCTTTTCTTTTGCTACTCCTCCCCTCCCCATAACCCCTACTTCCTTCCTCTTCTCTACCCACTGGAAGCAGCATGGCTCAGTGGAAAGAGGACAGGATTTGGTGTCAGAGGTTCAAATCCCAGCTCCGCCAATTGTCAGCTGTGTGACTTTGGGGAAATCACTTAACTTCTCTGTGCCTCAGTTACCTCATCTGTAAAATGGGGATTAAGACTGTGAGCCCCTCGTGGGACAACCTGATCACCTTGTAACCTCCCCAGCGCTTAGAACAGTGCTTTGCAGATAGTAAGTGCTTAATAAATGCCATCATTACCCCCTTCCCCGGTCCACAACACTTTTGTATATTTGTACATATTTATTATTCTATTTATTAATGATGTGTATGCACCTATAATTCTATGTATCTATTTTGGTGATATTGATGCCTGTCTACTTGTTTTGTTTTGTTGGCTGTCTCCCCCTTCTAGACTGTGAGCCCATTGTTGGGTAGGGATTGTCTCTATCTGTTGCCGAATTGAACTTTCCAAGTGCTTAGTACAATGCTCTGCACACAGTAAGCGCTCAATTAATATGACTGAATGAATGAATGAATTCCTTGAGGGAAGGGATTATGTCTGCTCATTATGTTGTACTCTCCCAAGCTCTTAGTAAAGTTCTCTGGGCACAGTAAGCACTCAATAAAGACCACTGACTGATTGACTTTTATTCCCTGGAAATAATAAACTCCTAATACTTGTTTAGGGTTCACTATGTACAAGTTGATCAGGTTGGACACAGTCCTAGCTCTGCCACTTGCCTGCTCCGTGACACTTTGGACATCTCACTTGAATTGTTTGTACCTCTGTTTCCAATTCTGTGAAACAGGGATTGAAAACCTGTTCTCCCTCTCCATACACTGCGAGCCCTAGCTGGGACAGAAATCATGTTTAATTAGATTATGTTTTGTATATATAATATATAGATATATATAGATATCTACCCAACTCTTAACTCAGAGCTTGACACGTCTTAAGCACTTAACAAATACCACAATTATTAATATTGTTATTGTCATCAATTCCCCAAGAAGAGGGAACTTGTAGCAGTGTGGCCTAGAGGAAAGATCCTGTGTCTGGAAGTGAAAGACTCTAAATTCTAATCTAGGTTCTACTGCCTGCCTTTTGTGTGGTCCTAGTCAAATCACTTAGCTTCTCCGAGTCTGTTTCCTCATCTGGAAAATGGTGATTAGATATCTGTTCTCCCTGTGATTCAGACTGTGAGCTCCAAGAGGGACAGGAACTACATCAAATCCATTTATCTAGTATCTACCCCAGGGCTTAGTATAGTGTTTGTCCCATAGCTCTTTACAATGGAGAAGCATTGTGGCTTAGTGGAAAGAGCACGGACTCGGGAGTCAGAGGTTGTGGGTTCTAATCCCGGCTCTGCCACCTGTCTGCTGTGTGACCTTGGGCAAGCCACTTAATTTGTCTGTACTTCAGTTACTCCATCTGTAAAATGGGGATTAAGCCTGGGAGCCCCGTGTGGGACTATCTGATTTCCTTGTATCTACCCCAGCGCTTAGAACAGTAATTGGCCTATAGTAAGTGCTTAACAAGTACCATATCTATTATCATCATTATTATTAAATAGTGACGTTATGAACATAATATTTTAATTATTACTATTATCATTATGGCAGCTCATTCCCTCATCTATTATTGTTATCATTATTATTACATTTGTTAAGCATTTTCCATGTACTAAGTACTAGCATGACACATGATAGTCAGGTCAGACACAGTCTCTGTTTCCACTTGGGGCTCAGAGTCTAAAGAGAAAACTGGCATTGAATCACCATTTCATAGATAAGCCAACTGAGGCCCAGGGAAGTGCAATAGTTTGCACGAACTAACACATCAAGCCAGGTGGCGGAGCCAGGACTAAAACCTAGGTCCTCTGGCTCCCAGGACCAGCTCTTTGCCCTAGGGTAACCAGATTTTGGACAGGCTAAATATAACATTCTCACAGGAACCAAATGTTGGAGAACCCAGAAATCAGATCCATGCATGACTCATCTTCTCATAAGAATTGCAGCTGGAAAGCTTATCTCATGTTTAGGCTGTGAATGCCCTTTGAAGTGGAAAAATTTCAAAGCCAGCCATTCTCAATTACTGATCCTTGATTAAGATTCAGATGATAAGAAAACTGATCAATAATATTTGAAATATTTTTGCAGGTCTGATCTCATAATTGCAGTAGCTATTTCCCTCCCAATTTTCATAAGCCAATGCCACTATTCCCAGACTAGAAAAGGAGAGAGAGAGAAAACATATATTTGTAACTGCTAATCTTTCTACCGTTTGACCTATTATCTTCCTGTGCTTGAGATTTAATAATCTCCAAATGAAAACAAATATAATTTAGGAGCAAAAGATTGTTATACTTCCTCCTGTAATGCCTTTGAGTGCTCACCTAATGCAACCAGTTTTGACATTAACATCTTAATAGCCTTGATAGAATCGCTCAGGAGCCCAGCTCCGTGTAAATAGAGAAAATGTTAATGAGTATAGAATGTGAATGATTAATAAATGTGATTGAAATGAATGACCTTTACTTATTCACTGGGAGATTCGAGTAATCAAGGAAGACCCAGCTGTGAAAAATAAATGACACATAGAAGTCCATAATATGATTTGCTTTCCTAGCGAATACAGCATTTGATACATTTTTTTTTCCAGAGGTAAAGAACTTGAAGGGCACGTTTTTATTTCAGATGGTAGACCAAAGTGGCATTGTTTTGCCCTCTTTACACATTTCTTGAGAGTCTAAGAGAGAACTTTTCTTCAAGTGTATGTGCACACTTGATTTCTTTCCTTAAAAGCTCAGGCACATGAAGCAGTAATCACCATTGTTCTCAAGTTTCCAATTGCAACTATTTAAATGCTACTTTAAAAAACTGGAAATGAGGCTTTTGGAAAAATGAAAAATGCACAAGTGCCCCTTGGTATCCAAATACATTTACTACCTACCCTTGGGCTAAAGAAATGGAAAATAAAGTAAAACCTAATACATTTATTAATCATGCAGCTTAATTTCTAAGTGGTTAGAGAGAGAGAAAATGACAGGGTATTTAATTATAATCTAAATGTTTACTATAAGCTATTTTCCTTGTTTCTTGGGAAATACAAGATATTAAATTCTTCCCTATTTTGAAGGGTATACACTTTCAGGTACATAGGATTCCATGGACCAAAGTATCAAGTGCTTTATTCCATGGAATCCTACAGTACAGTGTAAAAATGTAATTTAGTGTAAACAACATAAAAATATTTCTCTAGATTGTAAGCTCCTCATGAGCAGGGAACATGTCTACCAGCTCTGTTGTAATTTCCTAAGCTCTTAGTACAGTGCTCTGCATCCAGTAAGTGCTCAATAAATTTCAGTGACTGATTTAGAGCATGGAAGAAACACACTCAAATTCTATGTTTCCTCCTGGCCAGTCCTGTATTCTTCTGTTACTTTCTGTTCCATGCCCTACTTCCTTTCTGTTTTTCTCACTTCCACTTTTTTCCCTATTTGCCTCCTCTCTTCCTGATTGATTCTCCTTCCTCTTGAGAAACAGTGTGGTCTAGTGGGAAGAGCACGGAACTGGGAGCCAAAGGACCTGGATTCTTATACTGGCTCTGCCATTTGTCTGCTGTACGATCTTGGGCAAGTCACTTAACTTTTCTATATCTCAGTTCTCTCATCTGAAAAATGGCCATTCAACACCTGTTCTTCCTCTTTAATTATAATTCCTTAATTAATTATTAATATAATATATAATTATTAATTATAATTCCATAATCATGCCCATGTGGGACCTGATTAACTTGTGACTATCCCAGCATTTAGTACAGTGCTTGACACATAATAAGCGCTTAACAATTACCAGAAGCATTAGTATTATATCTGTCTCACCTACTAGACTGTAAGCTCCTTGAAGACAGGATCATATTTACCAACTCTATTGTATTGTAGTCTCCCAATTATTTAGTACAGCGTTCTGTGCACAATAAGCCCTCGGCTCATTCTCTAGACTAAAAGCTCGTCCTCTAGACTGTAAGCTCTTTGTGGGCAGGGAACATGTCTACCAATGCTGTTATATTTTACTCTCCCAAGTGCTTAGTACCGTGCTCTGCACACAGTAAGCACTCAATAAATATGATTGATTGATTGAATAAATACCATTGATTGATTGATTGGAGTGAATAGCAGTCTGGCTTAGTGGAAAGAGCACAGGGCTGGAAGTCAGAGGGCCTGGGTGCTAATCCTGGCTCTGCCACTTGATTACTATGTGGTGACAAATCACTTAGTTTTTCTGCGCCTCCATTTGCTCATCCGTAAAATGAGAATTCAAAGCCTGTTGTCTGTCCGCACAGATTGTGAGCCCATGTAGGACAGAGCTCATGTCCAATCTGATTATTTTGTATCTACCCCAGAGCTTAGTTCAGTGACTGGACATAGTAAGCACCTAACAAACACTATTATTATGACTATTGTTATTATTTTAAAAACAGCTTTGCAATTCTGACTCTTTTGTTAAACCAGACTGGTATCTCCCCATTCTCCTGAAGTAGAAAGATTTCACTGTAATTAGAAGAAATAAAAATCACTACCGATTTGCCAAAGTACATAGAACTTTTTTAAATAATCTAACAATGGGTCACAAAGTATTTTTCTGTGCCAAGGACTGGGGCAGATGCAAGATCTAAGGAGTAGGGTGTGCTGGTGATTTTGTATCCCCATTTTGGTGGTATGGTATCCCCATTTTGCTGATGAGGAAGCTGATGATGATGATGGTATTTGTTAAGTGCATAATATGTTCTAAGCGCTGGGGTAGATAGACGCTTATCGGGTTGGGTACCTTCCCTGTCCCAGATGAGGCTCACAATCTTAATCCCCATATTACAGACGAGGTCACTGAGGCTCAGAGAAATTAAGAGACTTGCCCAAGGTCACCCAGCAGACAAGAGGCGGAGCTGGGATAAGAACCCAGGTCTGACTCCCAGGCTCTTGCTCTATCCACTAGGCTATGTTGCTTCAGAGAGGCTCAGAGAGTACAAGTGATTCTCATCCTATCCCGACTGGATTTCTCATCCTATCCTGACTGGATTACTGCATCAGCCTCCTCTCTGATCTCCCATCCTCCTGTCTCTCCCCACTTGAGTCTATACTTCACTCTGCTGCCCGCATCATCTTTGTGCAGAAACACTCTCGGCATGTTACTCCCCTCCTCAAAAATCTCCCGTGGCTGCCTGTCAACCTACGAATCAAGCAAAAACTGCTCACTTTCTGATTCAAGGCTCTCCATCCCCTCGCTCCCTCCTACCTCACCTCCCTTCTCTCCTTTTGCAGCCCAACCCGCACCCTCCACTCCTCTGCCACTAACCTCCTCACTGTACCTCATTCTCACCTGTCCCGCCGTCAACCCCTGGCCCACGTCCTTCCCCTGGCCTGGAATGCCCTCCCTCCACACATCCGCCAAGCTAGCTCTCTTCCTCCCTTCACAGCCCTACTGAGAGTTCACCTCCTCCAGGAGGCCTTCCCAGACTGAGCCCCCTTTTCCCTCTCCTCCTCCCCATCCCCCACCCTACCTCCTTCCCCTCCCCACAGCACTTGTATATATATTGGTGCAGATTTATTACTCTATTTTACTTGAACATATTTACTATTCTATTTATTTTGTTAATGATGTGCATATAGCTTTAATTCTATTTGTTCTGACGACTTTGACACCTGTCCACATGTTTTGTTTTGTTGTCTGCCTCCCCCTTCTAGACTGTGAGCCCGTTGCTGGGTAGGGACTGTCTCTATATGTTGCTGACTTGTACTCCCCAAGCGCTTAGTACAGTGCTCTGCACACAGTAAGCGCTCAATAAATATGATTGAATGAATGAATGAATTTACCCAAGGTCACATAATAGACCAGAGGTAGAGCTGGAACGTGAATACAGGACTCCAGATTACCAGATGACTGCTCTTTCCAGTAGGCCATGATACATCAAAACTGCTGGTAACATAAAACCTCCCTGTTTATTATAGCAGACTCCATCTTTTGATAAATTCACTTATTCCAGAAGAAAATGTAGCCCTATATGACACTGTGCTGGTTAGTGTTCCTATGGCACATCCTTTAATAATCATCTGTCAGGCCTTTTCTGCAATCACAGCCAAATATTTTTCTTATTGGAAAGTCAACTAGAAAATATGTTTCCTATTTTAGTGCCAACCAACAAGTCCAACCTGTCACTTCAGAGAAATTTAAAAAGCTATGTAAACAAAGTAACATTCCTGCCCCATCCTTTGTTTTTAAGATTTAGAAAATAGGATTGAACGAGACAGTTTCTTGTTGCAGAACTCTCCCTAGTTAGTTGAAATTAGTTAATAGTGCAGCAAATTGAACCACAGTGATATCCTTAATTGATGAAAGAAAAATTAACATAGCCAGCCACTTTTAAGTTTGTGCTAAAGGACATGCAAAGGAAAGGAAAGATAGACAGGGAAGAGAAGATGAATCTTCCTTGAATAGAGCATCATTATCTTCAAAGAGGAGGTTTTTTTAAGTGTTAAATAGAAAGATATTTTTGAAACTTTTTGTAATTGAATATCTGTGCATATCATTAAACTTAATGAGCAAGATATTTGCATTTCCAAATTCTCAATTCGTATCAGGTTGACAGGTATATAAATGAAAGAGATTCTGAGAAGAATCAGATGTGAATACAGCATTCTTCAGTTGCACTGGGGTATATTAGCTATAAAGCAGGTATGGCAAATGAGATATCTCTTTACAGGTTGTCAATGAAAGGAGCAAAACATTTGCAAGCATTTTGGGCAAGCATATTCGGTTTCCTGCAGAATGAATGCTTGATATTTGCTTTCCTTTTGTATCGAAGCTTGGGGGGCGAGGTATAATATTGAGCAGCACAGTACCATCTAGTGTTCATAAGTGAAGACCAAAATACCAGGGAAATGGATGGCTTGGATTTGATCATTACTGTATAATAAGAATAATGATGGCATTTGTTAAGCGCTTACTATGTGCAAAGCACTGTTCTAAGCGCTGGGGGAACCCAAGGTGATCAGGTTGTCCCACGTGGGGCCCACAATCTTAATCCCCATTTTACGGATGGAGGTGACTGAGGCTCAGAGAAGTTAAGTGAGTTGCCCAAGATCATACAGCAGACATGTGGCAGAGTCGGGATTCGAACCCATGACCTCTGACTCCCAAGCCCGGGCTCTTGCCACTGAGCCACGCTGTTTCTCTAGTATTCTACTGTATTGCATACTGCATCAAAAGAGAAGCAGAAGCAGTGTGAAGCAGCGTGGCTCAGTGGAAAGAGCCCGGGCTTTGAAGTCAGAGGTCATGGGTTCAAATCCTGGCTCCGCCAACTGTCAGCTGTGTGACTTTGGGCAAGTCACTTCACTTCTCTGGACCTCAGTTACCTCATCTGTAAAACGGGGATTAAGACTGTGAACCCCCCATGGGACAACCTGATCACCTTGTAACTGTCCCAGCGCTTAGAACAGTGCTTTGCACATAGTAAGTGCTTAATAAATGCCATCATCAAAAATCTAGTCCTAACCTGTGGAAGTTCTGCACTTTTTTGGAAGAACATGCCTCATTTCAGTAACACGTTCTAAGGCCCAGCTCCACAGACAGGCATAAGAAGAAGTAGAGAAGCAGGGTGGCTTAGCGGATACAGCAGGAGTCAGAAGGATCTGAGCTCTAGTCTCTGGTCCAACGCTTGTCTGCTGTGTGATCTTGGGCAAGTCACTTCACTTCTCTGGGCTTCAAGTACCTCATCTGCAAATGAGGATTAAGACAGTGAGCCCCATGTGCGACATGGATTGTGTCCAACCTGATTACCTTGTATCTACCCCAGCACTTAGAACAGTGCCTGGAAAAAATAAGTGCTTAACAAATACCATTGAAAGGAAAAGTTTTGAATTCATGAGCATTAGGATGTCTGCAATACAGTTCAATTGCTTAAACCTGTAATATAGCCAACTGCAGTTGCAACTGATCAAATTAAATCTCTCAGGAAGATTATGCTTTTGGATTACAATTTTTCAATTGCAAACCCCATTATTGTAAAGATAAATCAATTCAACAAGGATGGACTATTTTCTGTTTTAATAAGCAATTTGTACTTCTTAACCACAAATGATTTTCCCATTTCTCATTTATTAAAGCACTAGTATCTCTCTTTACCTATGCATTTGACTCTCCCTTTGAAGACTCATTTTAAAATAAAAGACAGCAACTAATAGTTACCATGATCCAAAAAGCCATTTTCTTAAGTCATAGAAAAGGTGTATGTCCATAAATCAATCAGTCAGTTGTATTTATTGAGCACTTACTGTGTGCAGAGCACTCTACTAGGTGCTCAGGATAGTATAATGTACTTCCCAAGTGCTTAGTACGGTGCTCTGCACAAAGTAAGCACTCAATAAATACGATTGAATGAATGAATAATACAATAGAGTTGGTAGACACAGTCCCTGCTCATAAGGAGCTTGAGGTGGACATGCCATTCTGTTCTTGGGAGACATTTTGAATAAGGTCTCATGTAAACATCCTGTACATTTGCAGCCAAGAACATTTTTGAAGCATGGTGGAGGCTGGGAGTCAGTAGAGTTTACTCAGTAAAAAGTTAACTGGAGAAATTTCTCTTTGGGGAATTGGTGGGTTGTAATAAAGGATATGGAGGGAGGAGGTGGGAACATTGAGGAGGAAAGTATGGCAAAAAAGGAAACATCAAATTTTCGAAGTTTAACATCATCTAGGCTAAATGACCCTGTTGGTGAATGCTGTTCAAAGAAAATCCAATCAGTTATCCAAGCGTCTGGAGTTCTCGTACTCACAGTATGGATGAAAATTTTAGTTGCAATATTGATCAGTCAGTATATCAATGGTATTTAGTGATAGTGCACTGTAGGCCGAACACTGTACTAAGCGTTTGGAACAGTACAACAGGGTCACTAGACAAATGCCCTGCCCACAAGAAGCTTAATTATTCCTTCCCAATACCTACCCGCATTATTCTTAGACTATGAAACCTTTGGGGCCCAAGCTCCATGTCTGTTATCACATCCAAGTACTTCCTTCCCAAAGCTTAGTACAGTACTCCACATAGTAGAATTGATGGGCCGATCATTATACGTGATCACTGAAAGCTTTTATTTTTATTCAGGAGGCTTTTTTATTGTTGTTTGGGAACATGTTGGAAGTGCTTTGCACAAAGTAAGCGCTTAATAAATGCCATCATTATTATTATTAAGTATGTGCTCATAGCTCTATTAGCGGGAGAGGTGAAAAATACACCTTTGTGTGTGCATGCTGTTCAATAAATGTCAAGAGTCATGGTAGAAAAACAAACAGCTAGACTAGGAAATGTGATGGAAGCAGAGGTTTTAAATAGCTGCTCTGGTTGGTGTATCCACAACACCTACTGATGAACCTCTTCCCTAAGTCCTTCTTGTCTAATGCCATCGAGTCATTTCCGAACCATAGCGACACCATGGACACATCTCTTCCAGAACACCTCGCTCTCCACCTGCAATTGTTCTGGTAGTGGATCCATAGAGTTTTCTTGGTAAAAGTACGGAAGTGGTTTACCATTGCCGCCTCCCGCGCAGTAAACTCGGGTCTCTGCCTTCGACTCTCTGCCAAGCTGCTGCTGCCTATCACGGGTGAGTTTTGACTTGTAGCAGAGTGCCTGCCACTCGCTAGCCACTGCTTAAGCTAGGAATGGAATGGGTAGGCTGCTGCTTGGCTCTCCCTCCTGTAGCCAAGACTGGTAGAGGCCTGGACACTCTCCAGGTGTGACCCTGAGAGGGAACTAGGGTCCTAGTCAACTTTATTTTAGAAGAGGAGAAGGAATGGTGGTGGTAGTAGTAGAAGCAGCAGCAGAAGCAATGTAATGTGCAGTATGTCCTAAAAAGATCACAGGCCTGTAAGTCAAAGGGCCTAGGTTCTAATCTTGGCTCTGCCACTTGCCTGCTGTGTGACCCCGGACAAGTTGTTTGACTTCTCTGTGCCTAAAGTTCCTTGTCTGTAAAATGGAGATTAAATCCTTGTACTCTCCTCTCTCCGGCTTTATTCTGTGAACACCACCTGGAAAAGGGACTATGCCTAACCTGATTATCTTGTCTCTACCTCAGTGCTTGGCAGATTCATAATAATACACACATTAGTGTAATGATAGTCTATTTGAAAGTGAATTTTCCTCATCCATTTCCCTACATACTGTATTCCATCATAGTCAACGTATTTGTTAGATAATATACCAGTTCATTCCACTGAAAGTGTTTTGCTTCTTAACATGGATTTGGAATTTAATCTGATAGTTTTTCATAAACCAAATCGGTTATTGAGAAATGTTATAAATGAAAAATAGCTTATTGCTGTTAGGTGTAATTATTATATCTCTAAATTGCATTTTATCATCAGAAATCATAATAGTACCATTATGTTCTGCAATTATGTAGCTTAGTGGCAATTTATCATGTTTACTACAATTACATCATTTGACTAATTACCACAATTATGTCTTTTAGTGTTTAATCCTTATTTGTGAATTCCATTGATTTGGTGGGCTTTCTTAAAAATTCAAAGATATTTTGGGTCAAATGATTCGGTGATTTTGGAAATTGGGTAATTTGGTGGGAGCTGTCCTAGCACAGGCTAAGGATATATTTTTACTTCTTCTTTAGTTCATTTCTTGGGCCTCAATGCCTACTAGAAGTTGTGATGTTAGAACACGGATTTCATTGCGCTCCTCCAGGAATCTCTATCAAAATACCTTAAAATGATCATCTCCTTCTCAGGCCGGTGTCAGTCACGGGCATTCTCTCTTGTTCTTTCTCTGTTTCTCTCTCTTTCATTATAGTAGGAGACATTAAAGGTTGTCCCTTTAGACTGTAAGCTTGTTATGGGCTGAGAAAGTGTCTACAAATTCTTTTATCATGCCCTCCCAAGCTCTGCCCATAGTAAGTGCTCAATAACTATGATTGATTGATTGAACCAAAAGGTATTACTGCAATAATCACTAAGAACCCAATGTTTAAGTTGAATACCAGGTTTTCAGAGACAAATGAGACCCATGACCTATTCAGATATGTCCCTGGACCCTACAGACATGTATTATAGGTTTCCAACATTTCACTGAGAAATTCCACTTCAAAAATGCACCGCAAGCGCCAGGTTGATTAATCGGTCAGCCGATCATATTTTTTTTAGAACTTACTGTATACAGAGCACTGTATTAAGTGCTTGAGAGAGTCCAACATAACAGAGTTGGTAGACCTGTTCTCTGCCCACAAGGAGCTTACAGTGGAGGGGGAGGCAGGCCTTGAAATAAATTGCGATTATAATAATTGTGGTATCTGTTAAACTCTTACTATATGCCAAGCACTGTACTAAGCACTGGAGTAGATACAACATAATCGGTTCCCTTGTGGGGATCACAGAAGGGGGAAGGAGTAGGGAAAATGAGGACTTAGTTGGGTAAGGCCTCTTGGAGGAGAAGCATATGGCAAGTGTTTAATAATTACCGCAATTATTTGGGAGTCGGGGAAGGGGATACACGTGAACAGAGTTCCGTGTCTTTACTTCAGAAAATATCTTTTCCTTCAGGGCTGCTTTTACTACCCAAAGGGATGGGCAGGAAAGAAATCACTTTCCCAAATTGTATAATTAATTAAGTTCTTTCACACCTGCCCAGTTCACAGGTTTCAACATGCTTGTTTGCTGCCTGGAGACTCAGTCTTGGTGTTTTGTATGTTTAATTAGAATCGGTTTAGCATTGCGTCCCAGTTTCTACTGCTTAATTTCATCTTGTTTCTAAACCTTACACTGCGCTGTGAGTGCTTTGTCTCTCTTTTAATGCATGGAATGGAAATCACTGAAGGAAATATATAAGATTTTCCATCACTCAGCAGTATGAGGTAATAAATATATACACACAATGGCAGATGATAGAGTTAATAAACCAAAATGCTGATGTATTGCTGTTTGTATACTCGATGTCTAATAATTGTTTCATTTATCATCTAAATCTGGTGATCTTAAATAGAGAGCATTTATAATTAATTGTCTCCCTTGCAAAGTGCCATTCATTCCACACTCACAAAAAAGTCAGTGTTAATTTCTTTTCTATCAGCCACTGTTCACAAATTACTGTATTGAAAATCTGAACATTTACAATAATAGGCTAATTAAATTATTTTCTCTTCCGTTGGAGAAAAACATACAGTTCTAATAGAAATAATCAGTCACCACAGTAAACACCATTTAATTCTCCTGGAAAAATCTAGCTTTGACCAGTGGCAATTTTAAGTGGTAAAATAAGTTGACACATTCTCTTGCCTTACTGATAAAACATTGCCTTCTGAATGTCATTTTTGTAAACAAGCTCCAAATGAAAGTGATAGAAAACTCAATTACAAATACTATTTTTCAACGGGTGTGTTTGATTCACCACGGTACTGTCAACTAAGTATCAAATAGGGATCTGAATCTGCATAAACTCTGAACTGAATTTTTCTGAGTGAATTCATTGCCCTGTCAATCAGATTTCACGGACTAAGGATTTTTATGGTGAGACTCAAGGTTAGGTTCGAATTTTCATTGTGAATTCTCCTTATTGATAAATTTGCGACAAGCGTTTGCCAGTAACTTAAATTCCCTTAAGTTTTAAGGAAAATTCTAAAAGTTTCACATGGTGACAGCCTGGATTTTCTTTCACTCTAGACTGTGAGCTTCTTGTGGGCAGGGAACATGTCTGCCAACTCTGTTGAATTGTTCTCTCCCAAGAGCGTAGTGCAGTGCTCTACACACAGTAAGCACTCAGTAAGTACTATTGATTGAGTCCTTTTAGCAAAGTTAATACCAACAACTAGAGATTCTATTAATTGGGGCCACTATGAAATTATTCTCAAATGAAGAATCATGTTAACCAGACCGGTCCATAAAAATAGCCATCTTTGACCTCTTCATAAATTGTGTGTCCCTTGAAGAATAACATTGTTTCTACTCTTTCCTAGCACTTACTACATTGCTCTGCTCACAGTAGGTGCTTAGCAAATAATCTTTCTGTTACTATTCTTTGAATCAATTCCTAATTTCTTCTTCTGGTTAGCACATTACCCTTTGATAGCTTCTCCCTAGATTCACCTCTTCTTACCATTTACCAGCTCCATCATATTCATTCAGTCAACCAGTCAATCAATGGTATTTATTGAGTGCTTACTATGTGCAGAGCACTTGTACTAAGTGCTTGGGAGAGTCCTGTATAACATAATTAGTAGACAGTTTCCCTGCCCATTTTGAATTAGGATGTTGCATTATTGGGAAGTCATTCGATTAATTAATTGATAATATTTAGTGAACAACTATGTGTTCAGTGTACTGAACTGTGTCATCATCATCAAAGGTATTTATTGAGAGCTTACTATGTGCAGAACACTGTACAAAGCTCTTGGGAAGTACAAGTTGGCAACATATAGAGACGGTCCCTACCCAGCAGCGGGTCAGAGTCTAGAAGGGGGAGACAGACAACAAAACAAAACATATTAACAAAATAAAATAAATAGAATAAATATGTACAAGTAAAAACACCCCTTCCTCAGCCCCATGGCCCTTGTGTACATTCCTATAATTTACTTATATTAATGTCTGTCTCCCCCTCTAGACTGTGAGCTCACTGTGGGCAGGGACTGTGTCTACAAACTCTTATATTGTACTCTCCCAAGCGCTTAGAATAGTGCTCTGAACACAGTAAGCGCTCAATAAATATCATTGATGATGATGACACAGTTCAGTACACTGAACACATAGTTGTTCACTAAATATTATCAATTAATTAATCAATTGACTTTCCAATAATGCAACTTCCTAACTCATTATGGGCAGTGAACATGTCTGCTAATTCTGTTGTATAGGACTCTCCTATATGTGTCTGTTGTTATATTGTACTCTCCCAAGCCGTTAGCATAGTGCTTTGCACACAGTAAGCACTCAATAAATATGATTGAATTAATGAATAAGCATACCCCTCTTGGCCTAGTGGATAGAGCATTGGCCTGGGAAGTCAGAAGGACCTGGGTTCTAATCTTGAGACTCCACCACTTGTCTGCTGTGTGACCTTAGACAAGTCACTTCACTTCTCTGTGTCTCAGTTACCTCATCTGGAAAATGGAGATTAAGACTGTGAGCCCCATGTGGGACAGGGACTGTTCAATCCAATTACCTTGTATCTACCCCAGTGCTAAGTACAGTGCCTGGCACATAGTGCTTAACAAGTACCACTATTATTACTATTACTACTATTGTTAATAATAATAATAAACCAGCTTTCAGTGTAGATGGAGTGCAGAGATGGAGAGCTGTGTGACTTTGGGCAAGTCACTTGACTTCTCTGTGCCTGTTACCTCATCTGTAAAATGGGGAATAAGATTGTGAGCCCCACGTGGGACATCCTGATTACCCTGTATCAACCCCAGTGCTTAGAACAGTGCTCAGCACATAGTAAGTGCTTAACAAATGCCATTGTTATTATTATTATTATTACAAGCAAGGCAGAGTAGAGGACAGTCTTTGTGTATTGTGAGGTTGCCGACATGGGTCCCTGCTTTAGATGGGCTCCACAGTAATTTCTCCATCTCCTTCCTCCAGCTGTGCTTACCCCTGAATTTTCTGAAAATGGGTAACATAACACTTACTACTGCCTTGTCAGTTTGATTTTGATTCTCAGAAAAAAATGGAGGCTTGCTTTCATTCCTCTTTTCTCAAGTAGTAACCTTTATGAAAGCTTATAATTGGCACCATGAAACACTTCGCTGGTGTCATTGTTATAAAAAAAAGACATAGGGAGCATGACCAAATTGAAATAAACAGACTGAAATAGCTTCTAGTGACTTATTGTGCTTAAGCTTTCAGGGCTTGGTTTTGACACAGGCAATTTAATCATTCAACTCCCATTGCTTAAAATAGCTTAGGAACATTTATCTTTAAAAACCTTTAGTTGTGTAAATTGCATTAGATAATTTATCCCCTTGCTTAACTGGAGCAGTTCAATTGCCATGTACCCTGTAGAAAGTGGCAAGTCGGACAGAATTATATTAGCTAATCAAAAAATAAATAAATAAAAAGGTTCTAGTGAATGGCAAGAAATTTTCTAAGAAAGTCATTGCTACCTGGCATACCTCTGACTTTAAGCAATTGGAGATTCTTAAATTCTTTTTTAAGAGAATGTATAAATTCATGTACATTTCCTCTATATATGCAATAGACCATCTATACTAAAACTCCAGCAGTGTAAATTGGAATTTTTACTAGTTGTAAACTTGCTAATGGATTCTCCTATTAAATTCCTGCTTTACTCTTTAATTGCTGGAGAAATTCTTCATCCCTTACCTTTGTCAAACATCACATTTCTTCCTGTGTTTAAACATTTCACTATGATATGAGTTTAACTTTACTAGAGGTAGTGAGTTGGGTAATAACATTCATCACCATAATTGAGTGGCTGTTTCTTCAATTGTTTCAGAAAGCATGCTCTTTCCTCAGATTATGGGGGTTACACTGCATTTCAAAATAAAATTTCACACACATGCATGAAGATGAAAGCTTGGCTTTTGGTGTATTATGTATGAAATCTTGATTGTTGCCACTTTAGCTCTTGTTTCATCCAAGTTAGACTAGATCTACTTGGGATAGCTAAATGCAGAGTGTGGAATCATCAGAGCAGGGAATGTCACTCTTTATTGTTATATTGTACTTTCCCAAGTGCTTAGTACAGTGCTGTGTGCACAGCAAGCGCTTAAAAAATGATTGAATGAATTAATTAATTAGAGCTGAAGAGAAAGACCTGTCTTGAATGATAAATCTGTCATTTATTTAGAATTTCCTGTGTTTCAAGCTTTATGTTGAGCGCTGGGATGGAAACAGATTGGATATAGTCCCTGTAGGCTGTAAACTCATTCTACCCACACTGCTGTACTTTCCCAAGTGCTTAATGCAGTGCTCTGCACTCAGTAAGTGCCAAATAGATGCCATTGATTGATATAGTTCCTGTTTCTCCTGGGGCTCACAATTTAAGAGATGGGGCGAACTGGTAGTATTTTAATCTCCATTTTACAGATGAGAAAATTAGAGGTCAGACATTAAGTTAGTTGGTCAGTGCCAGAGCTGGGATTAGAATCAGGTCTCTTGATTTTTGCTCCTGCACTTTTTCCACTGGGTCATGCTGAAATCTAGATGATACATGACTACTAAAGAATTAGAACCAGAGAGTGTCACAGATCACCAAACCGAGGCCATGGACCTATTTACATTAAGCTGTGCTATATTAGTCTTCAAATCAGTGGGAGCTAGTTTGTTCTCAAGGGTCCAGATTCTGTTTTCTTAAATGCTTGTCAAAATACAATTTTGAAAAAAAAAATGAACAATTTAATATGGATGAAATATACCTATTACCATTTTTCTAATGATCACAGTTCAAAGCAAAATTTATAATGCTCCAAAATAAGAAACTTTATGGTTTACTATCATTACTGAACACAAATTCTTTAATTCAATATCTATACTTTGAATTTTGGGGCCCAAGATCATTGCTTTGCACCTATTCATCACTTGTGTCACCAGGGATTTTTTTCTTAGATGACCTTTTCAATTCAGCAATTTATAAATAGGTGGATTTCAGCTTCCCTCCAAATGCAGTCTTTATTCTGTTAGGGAATAATCATATATTCTAATTGTATAGTGTGATACGGGTTTGAAATGCTTGAAAGGAAACAGCACCTTCATTATAAGATTCAATTTTAAGCTGCTTCTGAAAGTTACTCCTTCCTGGGCTTTTGCAGCTATTTTCAGCCTCATAGACTGTGTCTTGAAAAGAAGTCACCATTTTATAAGCAAAGTGTGCAGGGGGAAAATGTCTCAACTGTGCTAGAGAAAATGACACTATGCAAAGCCATGTTTGAAGAGCTGTCTCCCACACACATCTGTATTTGTCCCCAGCCCGTCCCTTGGTCCTGCTCAATGTCCCAGTCGGGAGTGTGGACTAATGGGAAGAGCAGGGGCCTGGACGTCGGAAGACCCGATTCTAATTCCAGGTCCACCACTTGCTTGCTGCGTGACCTTGGGCAAGTCACTTAGCTTCTCGGTGCCTCAGTTTCTTCATCTGTAGCATGGTATTTCAATACCTGCTCTCCCTCATTCTTAGACTGTGAACCCCATGCGGGACAGGGATGGTGTCTCACTGGGTTATCTTGTATCTACCTCAGCGCTTAGTACAATGTTTAGCACATAGCACTTAAATACCACAGTTATAAGTACCCTGATATGTATACTTTGTATCTTCACTCAGTACTGATGGTTGTACAGGACTAGATAAACTCTCATGCAGAATGGATGCTATTAGAATTTTGGGGAAACTTTTGACCCAATTTAAAAGAAAATAATTAAAATTCAGGCATTGAAGCTATTAACTTCATACTAAATTCGCCTTTTAATGAACAAAAAGCCCTTCTGAGCTACAGCTCAGCCTAAGAAAGGGCATCCAAAATAAATAGAATAGATATGTACAAGTAAAATAAATAAGTAGAGTAATAAATACATACAAACATACATATATACAGGTGCTGTGGGGAAGGGAAGGAGGTAAGGCGGGGGGAATGGAGAGGAGGAGGAGGGGGAGAGGAAGGAGGGGGCTCAGTCTGGGAAGGCCTCCTGGAGGAGGTGAGCTCTCAGTCGGACCTTGAAGGGAGGAAGAGAGCTAGCTTGGCAGATGTGGGGAGGGGGGGCATTCCAGGCCAGGGGGTGTATGGCGGATGTGTAGCGGGCCAAAAGTGAGTAAAATTGAGGAGCTGCATGTTCCCCAATACTGCAATTGCGAGATCCAATTTTTCTTCATAAAACCGAGTAACTAAGCAGAAGCCATCATGAGGCAAAAATGAAAGGGTTCTGCTGAAGCGGTAGCAAGCCGAGACTAGATGGCTCCATCTTCACGCCTCCTAAAGATGATTTCTTACTTTGTCATTAGCAGGCATTTACTTAAAACGTTTGTCTGTGGGGTGTGATGAAGCCAATCCAATAATCTGTTTTTAATACCCAACTCCTCCTCTAAACTCCTTGTGGGCAGGGGTCCCATCTACCAACTCTGTTGGAGTGTACCCTCCTGAGAGTTTTGTACGGGGCTCTCCACAAAGCAAGCGAGCGCTCAGTACATACCAGAGATCAATCGATAACCATCGATAGATAAGCAGTATGGCATAGGGATCTGGCATGGGCCTGGGAGTCACAAAGTTTGCTGCCATTTGTCTGCTGCATAGGGACAGGGTACGGGCCTGGGAGTCACAAGGTTTGCTACCATTTGTCTGCTGCGTGACCTTGGGCGAGTCACTCAACTCCTCTGTGCCTCAGTTCCCTCATCTGCAAAATGGGGATGGAGACTGTGAGCCCCACGTGGGATAGGGAGAGGGTCCAACCCAATTTGCTGGTTTCCACCCCAGCTCTTAGAATGGTGCCTGGCACGTGGTAAGTGCCTAGCAAACAAATAACAATAATAATAATAATAGCATTTATTAAGCGCTTACTATGTGCAAAGCACTGTTCTAAGCGCTGGGGAGGTTACAAGGTGATCAGGATGTCCCACGGAGGGCTCACAGTCTCCATCCCCATTCCACAGGTGAGGGAACTGAGGCACAGAGGAGCTAAGTGACCCGCCCAAGGTCGCACAGCTGCCAAGTGGCGGAGCTGGGATTTGAACCCATGACCTCTGACTCCAAAGCCCGGGCTCTTTCCACTGGGCCACACTGCTTCTCATGCAAGTGCCACAGTTGTTATCATTATTATTAGTATTATCATTAATTGGGCTGCCCCTTGAATTAATTCGGTCCCAGCAGGAGGAAGGAAAGGATCATCGCACCAAGCCCATTTCACAGATGGGAAAACTGAGGCTCAAGGGATCCGAAAACCCCAGATCAGGCTAGATCAGCGTGGCTCAGTGGAAAGAGCCCGGGCTTTGGAGTCAGAAGTCATGAGTTCAAATCCCGGCTCCACCACTTATCAGCTGTGTGACTTTGGGCAAGTTACTTGACTTCTCTGGGCCTCAGTTACCTCTTCTGTAAAATGGGGATGAAGCCCCCCATGGGACAACCTGATCATCTTGTAACCTCCCCAGTGCTTAGAACAGTGCTTTGCACATAGTAAGCACTTAATAAATGCAATCATTATTATTATTATTATTATTGTGCACAGGGAACATACCTACCAACTCGGTTATGTCGTACTCTCCCAACCATTTTAAATGGTAAATGCTCAATAAATACAGTTGATGTGTTTTGATTTTATCACATGACAATGATGATCAAGAATTTGCTTTCAAAAGAAATACTGAATAACTAGATCAGCTACCTTCATTGGCTATTTTATTTCTATCTGCTCATTTTTGAAACAGATAATTTTGTTCGGGAGATACTTTAGTACCACTGTTTGATAATTGAGAATTTTTATTTCTTTTTCATTCACTTCTTTCACTTCACTCTTCTGTGCCTCAGTTACCTCACCTGTAAAATGGAGATTAAGGCTGTGAGCTTAGTACGGTGCCTGGCACATAGTAAGCACTTGACAAGTACCGTTAAAAATGAATGAACTGGTTTCAAAGGGATAGCATTATTGAGGTTAGTAGGGCAGTAATAGTACTTATAAAGAACTTACTGTGTGCAAAGGCATTGGAGATGATAAATGGAGGCAATTAAATTCTAAAATCAAATAATTTCTGCTACACTGCATGGAGTTTTACCATAATTTACATTTTATCATATGGTATATTTATAATGCCTTTTCCTATTTCAGTTGATTTGTTGCTGCTATGTACTGAACAGTTGGGAAGCTCATCTTTGGATATTTTTGTCATTTTGCTAATACAGAGCAGGTGATAAAGAGTAAGATGAAGAAATTAGAATGTTCTATACCTGGTAGGCCATTGAAGATGGTAAGGAGGAAGTCCTCTAGACTGAAAGCTCATTATGGGCAGGGAATATGTTCATTAATTCTATTGTACATTCCCAAGTGCTTAATACAGTGTTCTGTACATAGTAAGTGCTCAATAAATAGCACTGATTGATAATTGTAAAGGGATGAATCCAAGGGTAGCAGGTAAAAATGGTTTACTTTCTACTTTGTGGGCTGGCCACTTAAAATTGTCTGCATTTTTGTCGTTTTTAATAAGGATTTATATTTTTAAGACAAAGGATTTTGTTTTCTGCAGAAAATTGACATATCAATTCTAAATGTTTTCCTGTACATAGTGAAATACAATTTCCAACCAACCTGCGTTCACTTATAACTGACTTTAGTCTTTTACCTCTTTAGGTACAGCAAATGCCAGATTGCCAAGACTCCAGACCTGCAGATGACTTTTTCAGGATGCAGAAAGTGATTGCCAACTGAAGCAAGAATGGGTAAGAGGCCCTTTGCCATTCGGAAGAAAAATGTTATCTTTAACAAATTTTCTCAGTCTTCTGAGACTCCTTTAATGAGGGTTTCATAGCATTGGGAATTATTTAGTTTACACTCTGCAGTTCAAAGGATGCACTCATTGATTTTTTTTTCTATTTGATGTGTCTCTTAAGCAGAGGTTATTGAATTTCTATATAAGATTTGACTTTGCTTCCCTAGAAAATTTAATTCCTAATGAAGGAAGGTGCAGTAAGAAAGCATTCAACCACTGATTTGGGAGAAATAACATTCCCGGGTGTTTTAGCCAAGGAATAATAAATCAGTCCGGGAACCTATTTGAGTTGAGTCTGACAGATGCGGGGGAGATTTCAATTGTGCTCGGTACCGTCGTTCATTTTCTGGTGTCACGTCCAAAAAGGTTTGTCATGGTTTCATAGTAATAGTAGTAGAGTCACCTCTGAACTATTCAGTGCAGACAGATGCCAAGAAGTCTCTGGTCAAGGACCTCTTAATCAGTTTTGCCAGGGCAGATGTATTCACTATCTCCTTTAGAAACCTGCAGAAGTGGCACAATGAGAAGCAGCGTGGTCTAATGGATAGAGCACGGGCCTGGGCATCAGAGGACCTGGGTTTTAGTCCCGACTCTGCTTCTTGTATGCTGCGTGTGGCCTAGGATGAGTCAGTTAACTTCTCTGTGCCTCAGTTACCTCTTCTGTAAAATGGGGGTTAAAACCAGGAGCCCCATATGGGACATGGACTGCCTCCAACCTGGTTACCTTGTATCTACCCTAGTGCTTAGTGCAGTGCCTGGCACAGAGTAAGCACTTAACAAATACTTAACAAAGAATGGCCTAATGGAAAGAACACGGGATTGGGAGTCAGAGCACGTGGGTTCTAGTCCTGGCTCCGCCACTTGTCTGCTGTGTGACCTTGGGCGAGTTACTTAACTTCTTTGTGCCCCAGTTATCTCATCTGTAAAATGGGCATTAAGTCTGGGAGCCCCATGTGGGACACAGACTGCCTCCAACGTGATTAAGCTTTTATCTACCTCATTGCTTCGTGCAGTGCCTGGCACAGAGTAAGCACTTAACAAATACTATTAATAAAGTGATGCTAAAGGTTGGCAAAATATTATTGCATAAAATACTGTTGGGATGGTTTTCTCACCCTGTGAATTGTTTTCTCCTCACATGCGTTCACTGTCTCCTGAAGTTACTCCTTTTTTCTTCCATGTTTTTTTTTTTTGGTTCATGTTATTTCTGATCTTTTCTCAGACTCTCTTTTTCAGAATGGTAACAGCTTGTGCTTGGACTGATATTCCCTAATCGTCTTGGAATTGCATTCACTTTCTTTATTGCAAATGAGGGATTGTGGTTTTCAGCCCTAACTATTTAGAACAAGGTATTACATCTCACTGTCTAGCATTCTTCACTTAGTGAGGTACACAGGCTTCCCAGACTCTTTGGCAAGTAGTACGAAATGATGCAGTCATATTTATTGAGTGCTTACCGTGTGCAGAGCACTGTACTGAGTGCTTGGGTGTGTACAGTATAACAGAGTTGGAAGATATGTTCCCTGCCCGCAGAAAGTCACTGTCAAAGGGTTAATAAATAGTAATTGTATATGTTAAGCTTTTATTACATGCAAAAGCACTCTACTAAAGCATTAAGGTGGATGGGGCTCACAGTCTGAATAGGAAGGAGAACAGGTATTGCATATCCATTGTATAGATGAGAAAAATGAGGCATAGAGAAGTTAAATGACTTGCCCAAAGTCACACAGCAGTCAGGTGGCAGAGTCAGGATTAGAACCCAGGACCTCTGATGCCCAGACTTTTCCTACCAGGCCTCTCTGCTTCTCATATTGTTAGTCTACCAGAGAAATCCCACCAATTTAAGGAGTCACCTCAGTGAAATGGAATCTCAAAATAGTCTATGAAAATGAGTTCAGAGTACATGACCCCACAGGAAATAAAATCTTTGCTAAGAAAAATCTGGTCTCATAAGCAGATGGTCTCCTACACAGTTCTCTTTTGGGGTTGTTTTTTGTGCAGTCAGGAAAAAGGCCAAAATCAACAGGTTTACTCTTCTCAACATGATTGGAATTTAAAATCGTCCCTTGGTATTTAAAATGGCAACTTGTAGGCCAGAAGAACATCTTTCTCGTGTAAATAGCCAAGCTGAATTATGTCTTAGAACTTGTTTCCTATTCACTGCTGAAAATTGGACATTAGACATTTTATGTACAATATGAATTTCACTGTACTTGTTTCTGTTGTTGTGCCAACATTATAAAATGTTACAATTGATAACTAATTACCTTGACTTCTGAGACAGTTGAATAGTCATCAAAACAGATAAGGTCATTACCTTTGAAAATAACAAAAAAAATTTTGAATTAAATATTCTTCTGAATAGATTAGAAATCTAAATCTTAATCAAGTTTCATTCAGTGATGTTCTTATTTACCTCAGGGATTTCTGTTCAGGAAAAGATCAAGAAAATACAATAATTGCTATGTAGTACCTGTATATTTAACATATAATAAATACTTAACAGATACCAGAGTTATTTAACATTACACTCAAAGAGAGCTGTGATAGGCTGGTTTTAAATTTCACTAACCTTCACTCTGTTTTTCACTATTATCAAGATGCTTTATAAGAATTTTAAATCCGAAATTGTTTTGTAGAGAATTCAGAAGGTCATTTTCTGTCTTTCAATAATTCCAGGAATGGAACTGGGGAGAAACATAAGCAAATTTAGGGTGGCTATTGGTACAGGACAGAATTTCACCTACTAGGTAAATCGAGGAGAAGCTGACATTAGGACATAAGGAAAGAAATCTATGTGAGGAAGATGATTCGTATGGTTTGTGCATTGTTTCTTCTTTTAAAATATGAATTTGTTTTAGACCAAAGGAAATGCAAGGTCTGAAGCAGAGCACAACCAGTATGCATTCAGATTTCATTCCAATTTTTAAAAAGCTGAAATTTGGTATTTGTTTAAATTATTTTGTGTGATGCTTGTTAAACATTTACTACATGCCAGGTACTGTACTAAACATTGGGGTAGATACAAGGCAATCAGATTAGACACACTACCTGCCCACATGGAGCTCACAAGTCAGAGGAAGAAAGATTTAATCCCCATTTTACAGTTGAGGTAACTGAGACACTGAAAAGTTAAGTGACTTGCACAGGGTCACACAGCAAAGTGACAGAGCCAGGGTTAGGACTCAAGTCATCCTACACTTACGTCCAGGCTCTTACAACTAAGCCACACTACTTTTTGAATTGGAAAACAGAAGTTTAGTGGGAACTCAACAATAGTGGCTTTACATTACCATTTCGGAAGATTGAAGAATGGTTTTGGATAAATTTAATTTGTCAGCAGTGAGTTACTATGGTGATAACCTGGAAAAGCTGGGAATATTAGATGTTCCCTGTTCCCTAACTAGGATGCTGGGTATCAAGGATGGCTCCCCCCTTGCCCAACCCCAACTCTTCCAACTATCCTGTTTCACATGAGATTTGCGGTCCAAGTGGGAGGGAGATGAGATTTTGAATCCCCATTTTACAGATGAGGAAACCAAGGCCCAGAGAAGTTAAGTGACTTACCCCAGGTCACCCAGCAGACCTTGCTGATTAGATTAGATTAGCAGATTAGAACCCAGGTCTCCTGGTCCCACATCCTGTTCTCTTCCTAGTTCTGCTATAACACATCGTCTCTAAAATTTGGACACAAACTTCCAACGAGGCATGTCTTTCTGGAGAGAACACCAAGTCAGAAGAAGTAGTAAAGATAATGATGGTATTTGTTAAGCACTTTCAATATGTCAAACACTGTTCTAAGCTCTGGGGTAGATAGAAGCTAATGAGGTTGGACACAGTTCCTGTTCCACATAGGGCTCATAGTCTTAATCCCCATTTTACAGATGAGGTAACTGAGACCCAGAGAAGTGAAATGACTTCCCCAAGGTCATACAGCAGACAAGTGGCAGAGCTGGAATTAGAACTAAGGTCCTTCTCACTCCCAGGCCCGTGCTATATCCATTAGGCCAGGTTGCTTCCCCCAAAGAGTTGTTTCACAAGGCGCAGAAAGGGTACTATATCATGACAGCATGGGAAGAAGGAGGAAAGGGAAGAAGGTGGTGAGGAATGAGAAGGCAGAAGAAAAGGAACAGGTGTGAGGGAAGGGAGAAAAAGAGAAGCAGCAAGGTCTAGCAGAATGAGCACGGGCCTGAGAGTCAGGAGGACCTGGATTCTAATACCTGCTCCATCACTTGTCTGCTGTGTGACCTTGGGTAAGTCACTTAACTTTTTGGTACCTCAGTTACCTTATCTGCCAAATGGAGATTAAGACTGTGAGCCCTTTGTGGGACCTAGACTGTGTCCCAACTAAATGGCTTGCATCTACTCTCTACTCCAGTGGTTAGTACAGTACCAGGTACAAGGTAAGCACTTAACAAATACAAAAAAAAAAAATTAAAGGGAGGGAAAGAGCTGCTCTACTATGTCTTGAAACCAGTAGAACAATGTTCTCTTTTGGTTGTGCAAGTCTAGTAAAGTGAAGCTGCTCAGAGGAAATATTCATTTTCTTGTGCCAGATTTGTCGTAGACACGAATGACTCTAAATCCATTACTGTGACGACGATAGTAACACAGATCGGGAAGTGAATTGACCAAACCATCCTTAGCACAATTATAATAACAACTGATTTTCTATCAGATAATAGAAGCTACTCAGAAAAAGAAAAAGTAAAATGAAATGAATGAACCAAAATAGTTGACATTTTCCCCAGAGGTATGCACTTTACAAGCAGTAGAACTATAAAGCTAAATAAAACCATGCTTTTTCAAAACCCAGAGAGTCAGAAGCCACAGCTATTACATATAATGGATAATAATAATAGGGTTATTAGCTGTAAATTCACCAATAATTGCTTGTACTAATTTAGCTGTAATCATTATCAGCAGGGTTAATTGCATTGAATGCATGCTGAGCTATAGAAGATGGTCACAAAGCATTTGTTTATAGGATGTATAGCCAATGCTTGAAAAATGGACTGTAGTTCAGCCTTCAGAATTATACAAAAACTTGGTGAAAATGGATTCTAGAAAAACTTAAAGCAGTTTAGCATCTTTGCCATTCATGCCCCCTCCGGGAACCAGAATAAACATGTCTTTTTCTAGACCATAAGCTCTTTTCGAGATTGTAAGCTCCTTGTGGGCAAGGAAAATGTATTCCAACTCTGTTGTATTTTACTCTCCCAAGCACTTAGTATAAGCTGTGCATGCAGTATGCGCTCAAAAAATACAATTGATTAATTGTTCTCATGATTGATTGTTACGTTCCAACAAACTCACAATCATTTTATTTTTTCTCCTCTATTTTTAGCCCTTATTGTAAATCCAGTTCTCCAGAATTTAGGATCAGTTAATGTACTTTTGTAATTTCTACCACTGTGGCACAAAGGCATTGTTTATGACAATGAATTACAGTCTACAGTTAGGAAGAAAAACACATTTCTTGTCCTGAAACAGTGTTTGATTGAGAGATGAAGAAATACAGAAATTAGTTGAAATTTGAGCTACCACTTGAAGTGAGTGGATTTCCTTGGGAACACCCTGAGCAACAACTTGTCGGTTCTTTAGACCTCTGACAACCTAGACATCACTCAATCAATAGCATTTATCGAGCACTTACTCTGTGCAAAGCATCGTACTAAGCACTTGGAAGAGTACTCAATCAATCAACAAAGAGTACTTATTGAGCACTCACTATGCACAGAACAGTGTAGTAAAGTGCTTGGGAGAGTACAAAACAACAGAGTTAGTACACATGTCCACTGTTCACAACAAGTTCACTGTCTGGAGAAGGTGGAGGAGAGAAGCAGCATGGCTCAGTGGAAAGAGCAATGGACTTTGGAGTCAGAGATCATGGGTTCAACTCTCTGCTCTGCCACTTGTCAGCTGTGTGACTTTGGGCAAGTCACTTAACTTCTCTGGGCCTGAGTTACCTCATCTGTAAAATGGGGATGAAGACTGTGAGCCCCCGGTGGGACAATCTGATCACCTTGTAACCTCCCCTAGCACTTAGAACAGTGCTTTGCACATAGTAAGCACTTAATAAATGCTATTATTATTATTAATATCAAAAGGTATAATTTTTAATATATAATTTAAAGATATGTACATAAGGGTTGTGGGGTTGAGGGTGAGGCTAATATCAGATGACAATAGGTCACAGATCCAAGTGCTAGAGAATAAGTAAATGTGATGGAAGCAGCATGGCCTAGTGGGTGGAGTCAGGAGCTGGGTTCTAATCCCAACTCTGCCACTTGTCTTCTGTGTGACCTTGGGCAAGTCACTTACCTTTTCTGTACCTCAGTTCCATCATCTGTAAAATGGGGGCTAAGACTGTGAGCCCTATGTGGGACAGGGACTGTATTCAACCTGATTATCTTCTATCTACCCCCAGTCCTTAGAACAGTGCCTGGCACATATTGAACTCTTAACAAATACCACTATTATTATTGTTATTTTTAATAAGTAGTTTACAATCTAGCAGTTATGGATCTGTTGGTCTGGATGAGGGGACTGGAATGTTCCACCATACTGCATGGAACAGGGTGATGAAATGTGTCAAGTCTCATACTTGAGACTGAGAAAGTGTATATGATATTATAACAAATTACAAATGTATTTAAGTGAGATGTTAATGTAATTAAGCTTTTTAAAAATTTTCTAACATACTCTCTTCTGGGTAAAACCAATTACAAGAAAGAAACCACCCCAGCCTAATCACCATATATAATTATGGACACTAAGACACTAGCCAAACTAT
Organism: Tachyglossus aculeatus; assembly: GCF_015852505.1. NCBI lineage: Eukaryota > Metazoa > Chordata > Mammalia > Monotremata > Tachyglossidae > Tachyglossus > Tachyglossus aculeatus. The sequence continues at coordinate 10,452,206 of NC_052080.1, forward strand.
TCAGCCTTAAAATGCAAATAAGTAGCATTCCCTCTTCCACAGCACGTATCGACCTATAAGATTTAATTATCATCATTTAGCGAGACATCACTGTTATCTTCAATGTCTTCTGCTTTAACAAACTGTAATACATCTCACAGAACAGCAGAGAGCTGTGTCTGATTGAAATTTTTTTTTTGGATGCTTAAGCCTTGCAAGATGGAGAAGCCCATAATCCATTTTCAGTATTTAAGGTGTGATAATTTAACTATTTTTAGCTGTGATAAATTCCCGCTGTCACTGTTGAAGCAAAAGGCTATAATCTGGTGACAAAGTAGCCTAGCCTCATTAAAGTAAATCTCTCACCCTACTCTCAAGATTTCATTCTTTAAGGTGAATGAGGTGCATGCTAATAATATGGCTTTTTTTTCTGTTTCTCTTTAGTATCTGACTACAGGCTTTAGCCTTCCCCACAACATTCAGTTTGAGAGCTAGGAAATTAAGGTATATTTAATATAACAAATAAATCTGGCAATACCTCCATTATCAGAAAATAGTTTAAAAAATCATCTTTGCATTGTTTTGGTCATTATCTTCTTTCCTTTGTTATTCTTTTCACACATTAAATGACTAGATCTATTTTCATTTAAATTAAAAATGGATTTGTTTACCCTGAATCCATCTTCCATGCACCATGCCTTTGGCTTTATATTAAGTGTAGATAGCTCCAAATGCAAGTGAGCATTTTGTTCATTAAATCACACTAAGATCCACCTGATTTAATTTGAATTTCACCTCATTGCTCTCAAATAATGCTCCGGTGAGCATCACTTAGTAAATAAAGTCACTACTAAGAAATCGGAGACATAATTTGCTATATTTAGAAATGATTGGAATTTGAAATGAATTCAGATTTCAGGGGATTGGAACTTATTCACCTTTTGCAAAATGTAATTTTCAGCAACTAAGGATAAAAGAACCCTTAAAAACCCAATTAAAAGTAAGCACAGACTTATTAGGCATTCTACTATCCCATTGAGGGTTTTTTTGATGAATCTAGTGAGGTCAACAGATTGAGGAAATAAGTAGATTAAAAGGCAGGTGAATGAGGTAAGACAGTAGGGATCCTTCCTAAAGTAACTTGAAGGTGTTAAATTTTGTATACCAAAATATCAACTAGAGTGGACTCTCCCTCCACTTCTCTTTAGATTCCACTGATGATTTTAGTAGTGATCTAATACATTAGACTGTATGTTGTAATGGATAGAGCCCAGGACATGTCATGGTCTCTAACCTGGGTTCTGCTACTTGTCTGTTGTGTGAACTTGGGCAAATCACTTAACTTCTTTGTGCCTCAGTTACCTCACCTGTAAAATGAGGATTGAGACTGTGAGCCCTACATGGAACAGGGACTATGTCTAACCCTATTTGCTTGTATCTACCCCAGCGCTTAGTGCAGTACCTGGCACATAGTAAGCACTTAACCAATAACATAATTATTATTATCCTAGAGGGCAGGGATTGTCACTACCAACTCTCTTGTACTCTCCCAAGTACTTAGTATAGTGCTAAGCACACTGTAAGTGCTCAGTAAATACCTCTGATTGGTTGTTCCTGGTTGGGGCAGAGCAGACTTCATGGTAGTGGCGATTCCTCTATGTCAATCAATCGATACTATTTATTGAACACCCACTATACTAAGCGATTGGGAGAGTTCAATACTGGAAAATCCGTAATGACTAAACTTTCTGGCTCTTCTTCCACTCAGGACCACACAGAGTTACACCCAGTCTGGACTCTATTAAAAGCCCATAACTTCTCAGTGAGGGTTCAGTTGAGGGTTGGGTAAAACAACAACATATAGAGGTATTAGAATATATAGTCTTGGTTTATCAATTAATCACATTTATTGATTCAAGAAGTTTTAATATTTTTTAAAGTAATTAAATTTCCAATGATCAATTTGCATTTTAATTTAAAAGGATAACGCTTGTTCCCAAGCATTATTGATGGATTATGTATGGATATCCTTACATACATATCCATATGGATATATACGGATATCTCCCATTATGATGCATCCAGAATAGTCCCAGCTTTATCAATTAGGCTGTGGATATTTTCTAAACTGCTGCATTCTATCTAATTTGAACAGAATGAACCAGAAAGGATGAAATTCCTATTTGGTTTCTGGGGAAGGGATGTCTAAAGTGAACTGATGGAATAGCTGTCAAGTAGATTTAGTGAAGCAATGAAAATATTACCCTGTCATAATGGACTGAGTTTCTGAAAGGTCAATGGACTTTTTGTGACAATATTAAAATGCAGGGATTAATTTAAACAGAAAGACAAGTAGGAGCTCTTTTCAAAAAAATCACATGCATTAGAAGACACATAATCACACTATTTCTGATTTCACACCCACCAAGTGAAAGGAAATACATTAATGAATCAGTGGTATTTACGTGCGTACTGTGGGTGCAGAGAACTGTACTAAGCATTTGATCCCTGCTAATGAGGTGCTTACAGTATACAGACACTAAATTATGTTTTCGATAGGGGAAAAAGTATAATTTAAGGATATTTATGTAAGGATGGGGGAGCTGGGGAGAGTATCCAAGTGCTTAAGGCGTACACAGCTGAGTACATTGTTGATGCAGAGGAAAGGGCAGACAAGGGAAATGAAGGGTTAGTCAGGAAAAAGCTCTGACTAATATTAGGCTTGAATGTTTTGCTGTAGCCATGACATTGTACTTTGGCATATACATACTCGATTGGCATTGCTATGCCAAAAATAAGAAAGTGACTTGGTCTGTGAAAGATAACTGTATTATTGTGAACGCTCTCCATCAAGTGCTTCACTGTAATATATTAGGTCTGGTATACAGCTGGTTCCTCATGGGCTCTCCCATTCTTTCTTTGAATTTCCTTTTCTTGGAGTGAAACTCAGCAGAAAGCAGCCCATGAGCTGAGAACCCTCTTGGCCTTCCTCAACACTGAGGACACTTTCCTCTACATGTTGATAATAATAATAATGATTACAACAATAATAATGATAATTGTGGTATCTGTTAAATGCTCATTATGTTCCAGGCTCTGTACCATGCATTGGAGTGGACACAAGAAAATTGGATTGGACACAGTCCCTGTCCCATACTGGGCTCACAGTCTTAATCCCCATTTTATTCATGAAGTAACTGAGGCCTAGAGAAGTGAAGTGACCTGCCCATGCTCACAGAGCAGACAAGTGGCGGAGCTGGACTTAGAACCTAGGTCTTTTGAACTCCCAGGCACGTGCTGTATACACTAGACCATGCTGCTTTTCTATATGTTCCTACCACCCCCAATTCAAGAAAATTTACCCTGCTCAGGGTTGAACTCCACAGAAGCAGTAAGGAAAATCCAGTCCTGAATAAGATGAAGCTGAACAATAACAATACTACCAATTAGTGTAGTAAATGTGGTATTTGTTACTACATGCCAAGTGCTGTACACTGGGGTAAATACAAGTCACTGTCCCACATAAGGCTCTTAGTCTAAGTAGAAGTCTAGTAATCAGTCAGTCCATGGAATTTATTTTTATTTTATATTTTTATGACATTTTTTAAGCATTTCCTATATGCCAGGCACTGTACTAAGTGCTGGGGTAGATACAGGCCAATCAGGTTGGATTCCGTCCATGTCCCACATGGGGCTCACAGTCTTAATCACCATTTTGCAGATGAAGTAACTAAGGCACAGAGAAATGAAGTGACTTGCCTAAAGTCACACAGCAGACAAGAGGCAGAGCCAAGATTAGAACCCAGTCCCATGCTCTATATCTAGGCCCTGCTGCTTCTCAGCTGGCTTGCTCTGGGCAGAGCATTGTATGATGTACTTGGGAGAGTACACTGCAACAGAGTTAGTAGACGTGATCCCTGCCAACATGGAGTTTACAGTCTATAGGGAGTAGATTACAGACAAGCAGTGCTAGTAGTAAGAGTAGCAGTGGTATGCACGGGGCACTGTAGTAAGCACCTGGGAAAGTCCAATAGAAGCAAGAGATACATTTCCTGCCTACAAGGAGCTGAGGTTTTAACAAGAGAGACAGACATGAAACAGTTTTCAACAAAAGGAATCATGTTTGCATTTATACCCAGTCCCAGCTGCATATGAATTGTATTCACTTTCCCAAGCACTTAGTACAGTGCTCCACATATAGTAAATGCTCAATAAATATAATTGATTGATTACCCACAATTTCATCTACAGAGAGAACCAGGTGGAAATTCTGAATCAAGTGTAAATATACCGGAACCTGAAATGGAAGAGCAGTATATCATATTGATTGAAAGAAGAAATTCTAATAATTGAAAAGTCAATGGAGGGTGTAGGTAATCTTCTCTATGTCACCCACCATTCACATCAGCTAAAATTTAGCCCACAGCAGTTAATATTCTTTTAATTTGTGAAACCTGGGTATGTCCTGATGCCATATGTAGAAGTATTGCTATTTAATCCAGTAATAACTGTGGTATTTCTTAGCATTTACCATGTATAAACTCTGTGCTAAGCACTGAGGTAGTTACAATATAACTAGTCATGAGGCTTACGGTCTACAGGAGATGGAGAAGAAGTATCTTACCCCCATTTTTCAGATGAGGACACTGAGGCACAGAGAAGTTAAGTGGTTAGTCCAAGATCTCACTGCAGACAAGTGACAGAGCTAGGATTAGAACTCAGGTCCTTCTGACTCCCTGTTCCGTGCTGTCCTCTGGGCCACAGCTGCTTCAAAAGAAAGACTTTCCCTGATCTTCACCCCATGACTCTGCATTTCTGCTTTTCCCGCCACTGAATCACTCAACCAATCAATAGCATTTGTTGAGAACCTACTGTGTGCAGAACTTTATACTAAGCACATGGGATTGTTCAACTGAATTAGTAGACAAGAACCCTGTTGTCAAGGAACAGTCTTTCCAAGAACACGGACTCTGAAATAATCTGCAGGGAAGAGGAAGAAGTGAATGAGTTCCCTCAGTCAATCAATCATGGTATTAATTTAGTAAGTACTGTATGCAGAACACTTTGCTAAGCTTTGGGGAAAATACATTTAAGAGAGTTGGTTGACACATTCTGTGCCCACAAGGAGCTTACAGCCTAGAATCTTGAAGATGTAGGGAGACTGTAAAAGGGGAAAGCATAGAGACTCCCTTACAGCCTCACAGTCCTTATGTACATATCTATAATTTCTTTTAATTATTTTCTTTTCTGCTTTTAATTTTTTATTTTAAGATGTATGTCAGTGATTTCCGTGTCCACAGAGTCATGTCCGGTAATGCCATGATGGTCTACCCTGGTGGCGTGGGGAGCAGGAGCCTCTACTCGGTCATCTTTGGGCATTGGTAAATTAAAGTTGGGGAAGGACCAACTAATGAACAGATTTTTTTATTCCCGTATGAAGTAACTTCTCAGAGATTTTTCTCCTGTGAAACTGCCTGCCCAGGAAAAAAAATCAGTGGGTAAAATCCCTTAGGAACAACTGTAAATAAAACACCAACACACAGCATGCGCGTGTGCGTGCGCGCGCACGCACACACACACACACACACACACACACACACACACACACACACACGTTTCCTCCATGCCCAAAGGTGATGGACTGCGTCACCTCTGCAAAATGGCAATTTTCCTCTTTCCCCAGTACTCACTGTGTGACAGACACTGACATTTGCGCCAACCTGATTACGTTGTATCTACCCCAGCACTTGGAAAAGTGCTTGGCACATAGTAAGGACTTAAGAATACCATAATTATTATTATTATATATGACACCAAGTACATCTGAGGTGTGCAAAATTCTGAGCATTAGCCAAGGAAGCAGTAGTCAGGTAAATGACTAAAGACTTTCATTTTTATGTATTGCTGCCAAGAGTGGGCTCAGTAGATGGCAAGCAACAAGTAGCTTTGCATTACTTTGCTGACTAGAACTCCAATGAGTGTGATAAAATATGGCCTTTTGCCCCTTTAATGGCTGAGTGAGAACAGACTCTCTGATTTGGGGGAGCTCTAAAGTCAACTTATTGCAATTTGAAGAATGAAATGGAAGTATTTTGAAAGCTTGAAGGGCGTTCGGAAATGTCAGAAATCTCTTGCTGGGCTTCAAGTACTTAGAGTGCCATCACCAGGGCAGAAGAGAGCTATGCAGGGCCTGAAAAAATGAAGTTGTAAGGAAAGAAATGAACAGTGAAAAGAGAATGTTTACCATCACAGTTACGATTAATAAGATGGAGGAAGGAGCCAGTGGCCTGGAATGTGATACCAATTCACAGCTAGAAGCCTGGGTAGCTCTGGAGTTGCCAGACACATTTTCTGGGCTTCAGAATTAGACTCTTTAAAATGAAAGGTTTAGGGCTCTTTTTCACTGGGGTGATGTGTGAGAACGTGACTTTTACTTTCCTAGTTAAGAAATTTTAATATGCAGGCGGTCCTCAACTTGACAAGACCTTTTGAGTCACAATGCATGGCATTTGAAATGTTTCCAAATTTACAACCCCTTTCAGACTTAGAACACAATGGTTTTGACTTTAAAACCCTAGCTTCCTTTTTGAATTTAGCTCTGGAGTTTCACAAGGGCTGTCAGAAAATGGGGAAAAACTTTTGCAAGATAGGATGGGAAAGAGAGGGAAGTTTAAAGAGGCCAGGTGGAAGTGAGAAGGCAGAAGCAAGGGGGAATGGATCTGATCATCAGCGGTAGTTGACATGTCTTTTTTTTAATGGTATTTGTTATGCACTTGGTATGTTCCAGGCACTTTAATAAGTGCTGAGGTAGATACAGGCTAATCAGGTTGGACACAGTCCATTTCCCAGTTGGGGCTAACAGTCTTAATCCCTATTTTACAGATGAGGGAAATGAGGTACAGAGAAGCTAAGTGACTTGCCCAAGATCATGCAGCAGATGAGTGGCAAAGTCAGGATTAGAACCCAAATCTTCTAACTCCCTGGTCCTTGTTTTAACCACTAGGCTATGCTGCTTCCCATTTACTTCTGATGATGTAAAGGTTAACCTTCCTGTGTTGGTGGAACCTCTCTGACTCAATAACAATACATTAATGTAGCTACATTACTCCATTGATCCACTATTCTGGGTCATTTTGATAAATGTAGGTTATTCAACTTTGGTTCAGGAATCAATTCCCTATTTATAACTCTGTTCCTATGAGGAAATTGGTTTAAACTTAACAATGTTTCTACTTAGGATGGAGCTTACAGGAACCAGTCGTGTCGTAAATCTGAGGACACCCCATACTCTTATTTCTATGTGCTTGGAGTAGATACAAGTTAATCAGGTTGAACACTGCTCCTGTCCCATATGGGATCACAATCTAAATAGGAGGGAGAACAAGTATTGAATCCCCATTTTTCAGATGAAGAAATTAAGGCACAGAGAATTAAGTGACTTGTCCAAGGTCACACAGGAGGCAAGTTGTGGAATCAGGATTAGAATCCAGGTCTTCTGACTCCCAGGCCTATGTTCTTTTCACTGGGCCAAAGCCATATTGCTCCTCAATGCATAACAAATATCCCAAGTATTATTGTTATTCTTATTATTGCTATCATTATTATGTGGACTACCCAAGGAAAGAAAATTTACAATTGTCCTTAAGGTAGCTTCCCTCAGCTTCCATCTGAGGAGACTGGAAAAGGAAAATAGTTGTAGGACTATCAACTGCAGTAGAGTAAAGAGAAACAGGGATAATGACGGAACAAATGTTTTAGAGACACAGTGTGGTTTTAGCAGTGGACTGTGGGGAGACAAAGTAGACAGATCAGTCTGGCTACTATCAATCATGAGAAAATTGCTCTTGAACAGAAATCAATCAATCCATAGTGTTTGAGTGTTTACTGTATGCAGAGCACTGTACTAAGGGCTTGTGAGAGTACAATACAACAGAATTAGCAGACACATTCCCTGCCCATGATGAGCTTCCAGTCTAGAGGGAGAGACAGACAGATTTTTAGGAAGATTGGCTTTGCCTTTCAACTCAGTCCATCTTTTCCTATTTGTCATCAGGCTACCCTCAAATTTCCAGCCTAAGGGAGGATTTAGGAAAGAGAGAGAGAGATAATGTGTGTGTGTGTGTTAGATACAGAGAGAGAGATCAGTCTGGTGAACAGTATTTGGAAGTGGCAAACCCCTCTGTTAATAGAGACTTCGAGAAGACTGTTCCCAAGAAAGACAATCGAAAATAATGCCAGGCACTGAGATAACAAGTGCAACTGTGAAACAATAGGCACACAAGGTGGAGAGAATTATGGGTCCTGCTTGGGCCTTATCTGCCACCCTTCTATACGACAGTGAAGCATTCACTGTCTGTTGAGTCCCCTCTGCTGTCTTAAGTAAAGATGGTGCTAATAATACCAAGATCCTTACGGCGGTGACGAAAGACAGCCATTCCACAATGGGTACACAGTGGGATTCCACAGGATGTCCTTTGCTGAAGAGAGATTTTGGACACATGGTATCATTACCTGTTTTCAAATATGTCTACTCATATCTCAATCTTATAAGAGTTTGTATTTAACGATAGCCACCCTTCTTCTAACTTCTATGCACAACAAGCTTGCAGGTTCAAGGCAAGTTTACAGCTCAATACATATCATTGACTGACTGATCTATGAGGGAGGGAGAAAAGTTATGTCATCCCCATTTTACAGATGAGGAAACAGAGTCACAGAGATACTCATCCAGCAGGCAAATGGTGGAGGCGGGTCTCTCGACTCCTGGTTGTGTAAATTTCCACTAGGCCAGGTTGCTTCTCACTGTGAATATCCCATTTCCATTGTTCATAGAGAAGCTCCTTGGCTCTCCTGTTCTTGTGGAAACTCCTCATATGGACCACCTAGCAAGGGTTTATTTTGATGTCTGCCTCAGGACCTAGATTGAATGGATATTTGTGGATATAGAATCCAGGGGTTATTTTGTTCACAGGCATTCAGGAAATAACAACTTAGAGGCTATTTTAAGTATATAATTAAATCATTATTGCTGGTGAACTAATTTAGCCATATAATTGTTTACATTTTCTATGTTTCATGCAGTTTAGAACAGAGTGCAGGGTGGATACTATATACAGGCTTGTTGTTTGGGGAAAGTTAAATTAGAAGCCGTTAGGAACAGAAAAAAGGCGTTCATGTTCAACTTTCCTTAAACATTTAAAATAAAATATAAATATAGATTATGCATTATAGATTATGGCACCGAAGTAACTGTTAATTTGCAGGCTTTTGTGTCCTGTGGAAAGCTGCTTCTCTGAGTAGTAAAAGAGCAGAACGCAGAAAAATGGAAACACTGCCATCTTGTGTTTGTATTTCCTTCAGAAGTATAGTCATTTGAAAGAAAACCTGATTCCATAGATTTCAGCATTTGCCCTACTTCTCTCTTTTTGATCTATCCCTGACAAACTCAGAACAAATCTATTTTTTCATTGTCCAGGGCAGATAGCCAAGACAGTGAGTATTCACCTGGCCATTGTGCAGCCCTAAAAGAGATTACAGACTTGGCTGTCCCTATTGGGCTGAAGGATGAGAATCAAATCTCCAGGTCAGAAGATGTTGAAAGTTTGCTGTTAACTGTTTTGGGTGAGGTCAGCGAGGCTCCTTGGTATTTCCCAAAGGATGCAGGTAGAAAAGTGTTCATTTTTCTTCATTGGAGTATTTTTGATGGGCTAATTTGGGAACATTTTATCTACCCCAACAGCGAATGCAAACTTGGATAGATTGCCTACATGATCCACCTAGGGTCATCAGCAGGGGAAATTGCTGGGGTTCTTGTATCTGCCCCAGTGCTTAACACAGTGCTTGGCCTGGGAGATGACTCTAGATCAATCAATCAATCAATTGTATTGAGTGCTTACTATACACCTAGATTCGGCCTCCAGAGAGGATTTCCTCCGTCATTCTAGTTGAGAAATGAAGGAGATTCTTCAAATCTCCAGTGTGACTAAAACCCCCAACTCTGCATCATGAAGATGGAAAATCCTTAGGGTGGGACTTTGAGGTGGCTTAAGGTTATGACTACCAGTAGCTATTTATGAGAGCCAACCAGTGAGGACTTCCCCTTCTCCCCAACAAAATAGCCAATGGAAAAATCAGTCACGTTAGACCCTTGTCCAACATTAGACTCTTGTCCAACATTAGACTCCCCCAATCTGCGCAAATCAGGGTCCCAAATGTATTCTCCAAATTATTTTTATGTTCCCGCATGGATTACCCTGCCAACTTGGCCCCGGAACTATCTTTGCTGTCGGCCTTTAAATTCCTGGACTGTTCTTGCTTGCTCTAGGTCTCAGTCACATTGGACTTGTATTGGCCTAATAAAAAGTGGCTTCAGGGACCCTCATTACTGTTCTTGAATTGCTCATCTCTGGCCCACAGCTTTGTCTAGATTTCCTCCTCCCATGATTCCATAGGCCTGCCCCTCTCTCCCTGACACCTTTCTCATTTACAGCCATTAATGCTCTGAAGATTGGAGAAGTAACATGGCCTAGCAGAAAGAGCACCAGCCTGGGAGTCAGAAGGAACTGGGTTCTAGTCCCGGCTCCTCCACTTGTTTGCTGTGTAACCTCGGGCAAGTCACTTAACTTCTCTATGCTTCAGTAACCTCATCTGTAAAATGAGGATTAAGACTGTGAGCCTTACCTGGAACAGAGACTGTATCCAACCTGATTACTCCCAGTGCTTATAACGGTGCTTATAAAGGAAGTGGTTAACGAATACTATTAAAAGAAGATGCTTGTTTGTCAGGGCTATGTATGTTTAAAAACACCTCTGTTAGGATACTGGCTTATCTCTTGCATATGTATTTACTCTCTATCTGCTGCTGTTTTTAGGCTAAAAGGAAAACACTAGTTTTTTGGTGCTTGAATGTGTAAGCAACTTGCCTTAATGATTATCTGAAAATTTGTTCTGCTAATTAAAACCGAGCAACTCTATGAGAACCACAGTTACCTGAACATTCCATTGTGACTGTAAACAATTGAAAAGGCAGAGAATATTTTGGCTCCAAATCACTCAGTGTGTTAGGATTTCAGCTTCTAGCTCTATTTTTTCAGGGCTGATTGGTACACGGTTAGCAGGTGAGTGGCCAAATTTTCAATCCTTTCTATTACTTTGGAATATACTATGAGAAAGGCCAGGGGTGGGATGTTCAGATGGAGCATTAGCTATCATTCATAATTCCTCATTATAATAGTAATAATTGATGCGTTTAAGCCCTTTCCCTGTGCTGAGCTGTATGCTAAGCTTTGGAATAGAGAAAGGATAATTTGATTGGACTTTGGCCCTGTCCCACAAGGGGCTTACCATCTAGTTTGCCTTAGTGAAAGACCGCTGTTGGCTAAGTTTGAATTAAAGAGGATCAGGCTCTGCAGGAATGGACTCTCGGGTTTCCTCCAGAAAATTATCCACAAGGACTTGGCTTGAAAAATTAAGGAATATTTAGTTCTGCTTTAAGGTGTGTTTTCACTATTTGTTTTGCTCAGTACTCTGTTCTGCACTATGTAAGCACTCAAAAAGCACCATTGTTAGGTTGATGGATTGATAGCAGTAGCAGTAGTAATAATGCACTGTACTAAGAGTTTGAGAATGCATGAGGCTTCCTTTCCACAAGAGGCATTGACCCTAATGGAGGAGGGAGGGAGAAGAATATTTACAAATTGTGTTAGAGTAAATAGTAGACTAGACAATTGTTTATAAATATAAAGTCAAATGCTGCTTAAGAAGGTTGGTAGGAAATTTGGATATGTTCATTAAACAGTGCAAGCCTGTCTGGATTCAGTATATGGCAGTGTTAGAAGAAATGACTTATGTGCATGAATATAAGCATGGAAATCAATCAGTGGCATTTATTGAGCTCTTACTGTTGGCAAAGTACTAGTGCTTTGTGCAAGTATAGTGCTTTGCACACTATAAGTGCTCAGTATATATAATTGAATGAAATATAACTGAATAAAATGCAGTAAGGTTGGCAGACATGATGCCTTCCAAAAGGAGTTTACAGTCTAAAAGGGGATACATTAAAATAGATTACACATAAGGGAAATAGTAGAATATGGATATGTATATAAGTGCTGTGAGGCTGAGGAGAGTATCTATCAATGTGCTTAAGGGTTACATAGCCAAGTCCATAGGTGATGTAGAGGGAAGGTTGGGTTGGGGAATTGAGGGCTTAGTCAGGGAAGGTCCCTTGGAGGCGATGTGATTTTAGGTGGATTTTGAAGGTGGGGAGAGTGATGCGTACAAAGTGGAAGGGAGTTCCAGGCCAGAGGGAGGATGTGGATGAGGGATTGGCCTTGGGATAGATGTAATGGTGGGATAATAATAATGTGGTACTTATTAAACACTTACTATGTCCAAGCACTGTACTAGGCACTGGGGTAACTACTAGGTTATAAGGTCACACAAAATCCCCGTTTCTGGTGAGAATGACAATGTGACTCTCCCAAAGTGCAGGATTTTGCAAGAACATAAACCCTGCATGATAGGAGATCTGAGTGTTTTATCAATATGCTTTCTTGACCTTGCTAATGAACGTATTTAGATGGGAAGGAAACCGATCAGCACAGTTTTAGGAAGCAGGAAGAGGAAACATCTAAAGGGGCAGGCATTTAATAAAGAAGGCCCAACCAGGGAGAGATTTTAAAATATCTTAGGCAACACTTGTATCAGCCCTCCCACCCATTATATCATGAAAGAGAGATGCAAGTCTCAAATGTCAGGAAAATCATGCGAGGGAGTTAGTTAATAAACCTTTCATCAGCCCCAAAGTGAAAGGCTCTGCCTACATATGGCAGACATCTGGAATTTATGTGGCTAGAGTGAAAACAGATAAAGCTTGAAAATAAAAAAAAGCTGCTAAAAACACTGCAATTACTTTCATAATTAAAATTTTCTCACTAGACTATTGATCAAAAATAGTGTAATCACGGCCAGATGATATCCCTTACATTAAGAAAGAGCAAGAAGATAAAACTGAAATAATGGAAACAGTGACACTATTTGAAGCCTTCATTAGATCAAGCTCTTATAGCCAGCAGAAGTAATTAGAAATATAATCTGAAGGGATGATGAAGAAATCTGATTTCCAAATACTGCATTAGGATTAATGTAGAGCTCAAAGGATTACTTAATGTAATGGAATAGGAAGTCAAATTTTCATCATTTCAAACAGATGTATTATTAGAAGAATAGATAAACTGCTTGGAATTGTATAGAATGAAAGGTTTCAGAGTTAATGGGTGGCCTTGGATCCATGCTTATCATGGGGCATGTCCCAACAGTTAACTGTGAGTAGTTATGAACTGGGCATTTCAGCTTTCTCCAGTGTCAAATAATATTGACATTGCTCCAAAGAACAGCAGGTCTGAAGCATTTCAATTCTACATTATTTCCATTCTGCAGCTGAATGTCTCCACCTCCTGTACACTGGTAAGGTGTGAAATTGCTATCTCTAGAATATCCAAACCACCATCCAGAATGATCTCTATTCACTTTGCTTCCCATTTCTCTACCTCCGCACTCCTCCATCATGCAGTTCTTCCCTTTGGAGAGCCTGATGAACAAGAGAGGTTGAGGGATCAGGCCTAGCTGTGCAGATAAATGCTCTCAGCAAGAGAGAACTGAGCTGAAATTTTATTTTACTGATTTCTAAGAGGAGTCAATTAAGGACTTGGAAGTCGAAGGACTTGTGTTCGAGCTTTGCTACCAGCCTACTTTGTGACCATGGGCAAGTCACTTAACCTCTCTGTAGCTCAGTTTCCTCTTTTCCCCAGCTTGCTGTCCCTTCTGCATTGTCTAGGCAGTTGAATCTATTAGTTTTGGACATGTGATATTTGCCCAACCCCTCATATCTTTAAATGATATAAGATCACTTATTTATTCATGTTAATGTCTGTCTCCCCCTCTAGACTGTATGCTCATTATTGGCAGGGAACTTGTCTGCTAATTCTGTTGTACTCACCCAAGCACTTAGTACAATGCTCTGCACGTAGTAAGTATTCAATAAATGCTACTGATTGATTGGACTCAGAGAAAAGAGCACCAGAGATGTTCCTTGCTGCGCTCTTAGTGGAGAATCAAACTCTAGAGAGCCAACAGTGACGGCATCAACAGGAAGTCATTATTTTCACCTGCTCTCCTTCCAACTGGACTCTCTACTGTTTCTATCTCCTTAGGGAATCTGGAGAGAAACACTTTAGCAACATTTGGAGCTTGCACTGAAATAGACCTTCATTTATCCGGGCTAGGAAAAAAAAAAAACCCAAAACACCTTGGGTTTCTAATGTTTAAGTGTGGGGTAACTGGTTAGGTTCTAGTTTCTGGTGATGTATATTTTGGCCCCTCCTGCCAGTAGCCTAAGGACTTAGAGTGTGTCTCTGAGGTAAGAACCAAATCGGGCCATGGCAAAAAAATATAGTTGAGGTGTTAACAGCTTTGACTCTTATTTTTTTTTACATAATAAAGAGCTTCAAATGAGTTCAAACTTATTTCATTAAATTAGTAAGTATATCCCAGCCCCCTGAGAATGTTGGCTCACTCTACAAATACTGTGGAGGTTTTCAATTTATGTGTAGTTATCTTGATGACGGAAAACTATCTCTCATACATTATTTCCCTAACAGGTCAGGCATTGGGCTTAGTGCTGTGCTTGGTCAGCATTTAAACTTCCCAAGCGCTTAGTACAGTGCTCTGCACGCAGTAAGCACTCAATAAATACGATTGAATGAATGAATAGGATGCAAAGAAGCATCTTACAAGGTCAGTGCAATGGTAGATTTAGTGTTTTGTCAAGTGACTTTTTGTTACAAATATTTAAGACCCTATAAAACTCACAGCTGGTCACTTGTCTTGGTCAAATGTGATTTAGATTTACATTTTAGCTTTACGTTAAAGTTTCAGATTCAACATAAATTCCAAGGGAGAACAGCTGTACAGGAGACAATCCAATCGAGAAGCAGTGTGACTTAAAAGGATAGAGCACGAGCTGGGGAGTCAGAAGGACCCAGGTTCTAATCCTGGCTCGGCTATTTGTCTGCTCTGTGACCTTGGGCAATCACTTCACTTTTCTGTACCTCAGATTCCTCATCTGTAAAATGGGGATTAAGTTTGTGAGCCCCATGTAGGACACGAACTGTGTCCAACCTAATTAGCTTTATCTACCCCAGTGCATAGTACAGTGCCTGGCACGAGTAAATGTGTAACAAACACCTTTAAAAAAAAAAAGAAGTTTCCTCTCCCTCATGAGAGAAATAGGAATGGTTTCCATGTTTTTATTTGTTTGTCCTGTCAGTCTTTCCCTGTGGTTCACTTTGTCAGCATGAAAGTTTCTGATGTGCAGAGGAATGGATGGTGAAAAAGGCAAGTGTTAGATTGTGTGATTTCTGGAAACCGTGATTTTAAAATTATTCCTATTATTCTCCATTTTGGCTGTTCATCTGACAGCTAACCGGAACTCAAGGACAGTTGGATGTATAGATTATTCTAAAAGGCAGATCTCTGTGAGTCATTTAGTTGATAGCTTCCACAAATCCACATTAGGGATGAGTAACAATGAATTAAATAGGAATTTCTGATAAGTCATTTTAGATACTAAAATGCTAATATTGTTTTTAGGTTAAATCTTACTTTCCATTCTAATGAAAACTAATTGGAGCATTTGTGCTGTTCAGGATTGGTAGTATCAGTTTTAATTTATTAAGAGCTTACTATGTGCCTAAGCACTATGCCAAATACCGGGGTATAAGCAGAATAATTAGAAAAGCAGTGTGATCTAGAGGATAGAGCATGGGCCTAGGAGTCAGAAAGACCTGAGTTCTAATCCCAACTCTATCATTTGGTGTGTGACTTTGGACAAGTCACTTAACTTCTTGCCTCAGTTCCCTCTTCTGTAATAGGGGGATTAAGACGGTGTGGCCGATGTGTGACATGGACTCTGTCCAACGTGATTACTTTTTTTCCTCCCTCAGTGCTTAAAACAGTGCCTGGCACATAGTAAGCACTTAACAAATACCATTAACAAATAACAATGATAATAATTAGATCAGACACGGTTTCTATCCCATGATCTAAGTGCTCACAATCTAAATGGGGGTAGCAGTAGTAATAATAATAATATTGAGCACTCATTTGATTCCATATATTGTACTAATGCTTGGGAAGAATAAAATAAAGAAGTGACATATCTCCTTGTCACTCCTCTTTTGCCCCCCTCCCCTGAGTTTGAACTAGCCCATCTTTGCTCACATCTAGCCATCCTGGGCAACAGCGCAGACGGGCCAACTCTACTTGTATGGCATTCTCCCAAGTTCCTAGTATAATGGTCTTCATACAGCAAATGCTCAGTATTTTTTCATGTTATTTGTTAAGTGCTTACTTTGTGCTAAGCACTGTACTAAGTGCTGGGTTAGATACAAACTAATCAGGTTAGACACAGACCATGTCCCACATGGAGCTCGCAGTTTTAATTCCCATTTTACAGAGGAGATAACTGAGGTACAGAGAAGTTGAGTGATTTGCCCATGGTCACCCAGCAGATAAGTGGAAGAGCGGGGTCCTTCTTACTCCCAGGCCCGTGCTCTGTCCGCTAGGCCGCACTGCCCTCATGCTTGTGATCTAAAGCACCTAGCCATTGTCACATATGTGTTCACTTAACATCCCCAAAACTGGTGAGAGAAAAATATGCATGATTCTTGGATTCTAAACAAGCCTAGTAAAATTTGACCCTGAAGGATTTATGAAAATTGAAGTTTATGACATTTTGTGAAATTTTCACCTGGCTAAATTCATTTCACTTTCATTGCAGCTGGGTTTCACTCTATTAATACACACAGTTTTATCCGTGACTCACGCCTCTGGAATGTTGTTAAATGTGTCCTGGGGAGACAGCAGAATTGGGAAGGGGACCCATGCTGGGGTTTGCCTCAGGGGACAAGGTGGTCTCTGTCTAGCATCTAGCACTGCCTCCTTCTGCCTTCCCAAGAATTTAAATGTAATCCACAGACTTCTTCTCCTTAGGTTAATCAATTCCAGCTCGTTTGGCATTTTTTCAGAACTCCTGGTTCCCAGACACTGTCCGACCTGTTTATCTTGCATCAACCCCAGTGCTTAGTGCAGGGCTAGACACATAGTAAGTGCTTAAAAAAACCCACAATTATTATTATTTTAGTGGTTAAATATATGTGTGGTATACAGACACCCCTGTGAATACCATCTTCACCAGATGGCAGCTTCAGTTAAGTAATAATAATTATCATCATTATCATCTATGGTATGTACTGAGCGTTTTCCATATGCAGAGCACTGTACTAAATGTTGTTGTTCATGGTATTTGGTATGTGCTTACTATGTGCCAGGCACTGTACTATACTAAATGTTGTTGTTAATGGTATTTGTTACGTGCTTACTCTGTGCCAGGCACTGTACTGATTGCTGGAGTAAATAGGAGATAATCAGCTGGACACAGTCCATGCCCCACATGGAGCTCACAGTATTAATCCCCCATTTGACAGATGAGGGAACTGAGACACAGAGAAGTGCAGTGACTTGCCCAAGGTCATACAGCAGACAAGAGTCAGAATTGGGCACAGTAGAAACAGATTGGAATGTTCCCCATTCCCACACAGGGCTCCTGAACACTAGAAAATTTATCCTATCAATCAATCAATCAATCGTATTTATTGAGCTACTTCAACTTGAGACTATTCAGACAATCTGAGAGAAGGGACCCCTGTCTTCACATCTTGTGTTTTTTCCACCAGGTCACACTGCCTCTCTTGCAATCTCAGGATTTTGATTTGCATGATCTTTTTCTTCAATATTTTGCTTAGACTTAATATGGAACAGCTGACATGAGGCAAATAATTACACCATAAACATTTTAACTTCGCAATTGTCACATCAATTTTAATGCCGAATAGTTGTTTTGTCATTCGGATCACAGCGACACATTTTCTGTACGTTTATCAAGGAAAGTGAAAAAAATGATATTCTCTATCTTCAAAAATGCACTTTCGCATTTTTTTCCTATGGAAGCATTGTCAGAAGGTGCCCAAGAGAACAGGCCCTTAGTAAGTTTAAAATATATTCCTCAGTTCACAGATATTCATTCTGCCTTGTGTGAATATGCAAATCAGAAAACAGGGAAACCAAATGAAAACTCTGGGGCTTTCAAATAACTTCTGGAAAGCACCTTCTGCAGCTCTGTAGTCTGTGTCCGTGCTTTCAAACCGCGGCATAAAATGCAATTTTATGTGAGATTGTTTCAAATATTAATGGGCCTCATACAACTGGTGTTGGCTCAGAGTTTGCAGAACAGACTAGAAAATTTCAGCCGAAAACTGTATTACCTTATTTCTTCCCGCTCAGTTTCTCTTTCAAAGTAAGAGTCACCCAACACTGGGCCATGTTGGGTGAACTCTGTCATTTGGTTGGAATAGCCGAAACAAAGGGTATTTCAGGTGGTGGTTACTAATCACTTCCTCACCATGGTATCTCCTTGGCACCCGCTTCAGGGAAGCTAATGAGTTTCTTTCTGTCCAGATTCTCTTGAATTTCCCCCATTGTTTACAAATAGCAGTGGCATTTTTGAAAAATGAAAATTCTGTTTCAATTGAAATGAAAAGTTGCATGGTCAGTACAGGACAGGATTTTTCTTTTGACCATACTGTTTTCAATTTGCACTGCATCTGGAAGCAACCGAATAATACAAGGGGAGACAAGCAGAGAGGAAATCTTACTAAAGGTTTGGTTGGGAAATAATACAACTCTGAGCCCTCTCTATTTTTCCTCTAAGAACTCTATGATGAAGACTTATCACAAGGTATTGAAAGTTCTGCATAGCCCTGATCACCTAGAAAGCGATCGATGGTATCTATTGAGCAGTTATTATGTGCATAGTACCATACTAAGCCCTTGGAAACATACTCTATCACTGAACTAGCAGACATGTTCCCTGCCCATAACGAGCTTAATAATAATAATAATGATGCTATTTGTTAAGCGCTTACTATGTGCAAAGCACTGTTCTAAGCACTGGGGGGATACAAGGTGGTCAGGTTGTCCCATGTGGGGCTCACAGTCGTAATACCCATTTTACAGACAAGGGAACTGAGGCACAGAGAAGTTAAGTAACTTGCCCAAAGTTACCCAACCGATAAGTGGCGGAGCCAGGATTAGAACCCACAACCTCTGACTGCCAAGCCCAGGCTCTTTCCACTGAGCCACACTGCTTCTCCTGCTTTTTCTTCTTCTTCTGTGTACAGAAATGTGACACAAAAGAAAAGAAATTAATGAAGGAAGGAAATGATTCATATAATATTTATAATGGTTGTGTCTGTTAAGGACTTATTATGTGGCAAGCACTGTCCTAAGCACTGAGGCATCTTCAAGATTCAAGATAAAAAGGTTGGATGTAGTACCTGTCCCTCATGGGGCTCACAGTCTCCATAGGAGAGTGATTTTTACAGATGAGGAAACCGAGGCCTGGAGAAATTAAGGGATATGTCTGAAGTCACATAGCAGGCAAGTAACAGAGCCAGGATTAAAAGTTTAGCCCTTTATAGCAACATTTTGTGGGAGAGAAATTTTTTATTGGAATTGTAACATCCACCAACTTCCTTTATATATGAAACCCTCAGTGTTCTAAATGGCATGCTGCCTAATTGTTAATAATAATGGTAATTACTATTAAGCACAAACAGTGTGCTAAGCACTCAGCTCTGGGTAGGTACAAGATAATCAGGCCTGACATTGTCATCATCATCATCATCAGTGGCATTTATTGAGCACTTACCGTGAGCAGAGCACTGTACTAAGCACTTGCGACAGTACAAAAAAACAGAGTTGGTAGACACTTTCTCTGCCCAGAGTTGTTGGAGGTGGAGACAGACATTAATATGAATAAATCACTTATCAGGTGGAAAAGCAGCATGGCCTACGGGAAAGAGCATTGACATGGGAGTCAGAGGACCTGGGTTCTAATCCCGGTTCTGCCACTCACCTTACTTAAGAACTTGGTCAAGTCACTTGACTCTTGCTCATTTTCCTCGTCTGTAAAATGGGGATAAATACTTGTTCTCATTCCCTCTTCTACTGTGGGAGATGGACTGTGTCTGATTTGATTGAAATACATCTACCCCAGAATTTAGCACAGTGCTGAGAACATAGTAAGGAATTAGAAATACCACAATCATGATTATTACAATGGTAATGTATAATTCCTGCTTTCTTAGAAATACTCTTGAAAGCCTACTATTTTCTTGTAGAGATGGGGCTGGAAACATGACAATTAGGGAAAAAAGTTGAGAGCGATCTTCTGCTTTTAGTCATTTCAATGATACCTCCACAAAGCAGGTTTTTAACAGTTGAAATATTTCATCTCTTGATCTTGTTAAAAAAAATACAGAAAAGGCAGAGTTAAGTTTTAAAACTAATGGAACAGTCTCAGAGAAAAAGATGTCAAGCTTTTCTTCTTGCTTTTTTAAAAAATTGCTTTCTCTGCAAGGGGCTTCTCACATTTCTCTACTTCACTCCAACGATAAAATTAATCTGATCTACTCCTTGACAACAAAATAATCAGTAGTTAGGAATTTTCAATTTCATTAAGCAAAATGGAGGTTTGGCAGATGAGAACTTTGGGTCAGACCATTAGTTTATTCAGCCTAGAATCTGATATCCCATCATAACCACCAGATTTCTGGAACAACAGTGAGTGAGTGGAAGCAACGTGGCCTAGAGGAAAGAGCAGGGTCCTGAGAGTCAGAAGACCTCAGTTCTGATTCCAGCTTGTCCAATTGCCTGTTGTGTGACCTTAGGCAAGTCACTTAACTTCTCTGTGCCTCAGTTTCCTTATCTGTAAGTTCTCCAGAACCAATTCCCTGGCATAGTGGATAGAGCATGGGCCTGGGAATCAGAAGGTCATGGGTTCTAATCCTGGCTCCACCACTTTGTCTGCCATGTGACCTTGGTCAAGGCATTTCACTTCTCTGGGCCTCAGTTACCTCATCTGGAAAATGGGGATTGAGACTGTGAGCCCCATGTGGGACAAGGACAGTGTCCAACCCAATTTGCTTGAACCCCCCCCAGCACTTAGTACCGTGCCTGGCACCTAGTAAGCACTTAACAGATGTCAGTGCTTAGAGCAGTGCTTGGCACATAGTAAGCGCTTAACAAATACCATCATTATTATTATTATTACTTCAGACTGTGAATCCTGTGTGAAGCAGGGACTGTGTCCAACCTGATTAACTTGTATCTACTCTTGCACTCAGAATGGTGCTTGACACATAGTAAGTGCTTAATAAATGCCATTGTTATCATTATTATTATTTTCATTACCATTATAACAGTGTGATGGCTGTCCTCCTAAAATCCATCCTGATGAAGAGTGAGGGAGTACTTAGCATCTTTAGGGAAGGAAGGAGGTGTCTTAGGGAATTAAGGGGGCAAATTCTTCCTTTTCCCACTCTTTCCTCTGACCTGAATCAATATCCCAGCTCTACTAAAATCACAACTCCTCCAGGAAGCCTTCCCTGGCTAATTTGGGACCATGTTCAACCTTACTATCTGGCACCCAGTGGTTAGTGCAGTTCTTGGAACTTAGGAAGTGCTTAACAAATACTACAATTGTTATTAGTAATAATCCCTCAACTCCCCATTCTTTATTCCCTCCCTTCTGCATCACTTCATTCATTCAATTGTGTTTATTGAGTGCTTACTTTGTGCAAAGCACTGTACTTAGCACTTGGGAGAGTACAATCTAACAATAAACAGACACATTCCCTTACCCGATCGAGCCTATGAGTCTGTACCCCCTGTATTCTTAGGTAGTTACCCCACTTCCATTCTTTGTCCTGGATCATTTCCCTGCTTGTATAGTTCCTGGAGTAGACATCCAAGGGTGCAATTCCTTCAGGAGTGTGACCTTCAAACTTATAGGACAGTCATATATCATATATATACAAGCACATGCCTGGCAACTGTTATGTTGTGCTCTCCCAAGCACTAAGTTCAGTGCTCTGCACAGAATAAGCGCTCAATAAATACAATTGAATGAACGCTATTCATACAGTTGGTGCTCAATAAATACTATTGATTGAATGATAATGTATACATTCCAAAGAAAGTGTCTTTCTTTCTTGAGAGTTAAACTTTTTCCTCCATATATCTCTTCTCTTCTCCTACACTTTTGATTGGGAGCTCCTTGAAGACAGGAGTGGTATCTACAAAATTTCATTGCATTTTTTTCCAGTGCTCATAAATAATTGGGGTGATAATAATATGCTGTCAGTCAGTGTTGACATCCAAGAAAGAGGGCTTTATGAGAACAAGAACTATGTGCATGAGGCTAAATAGGTTGAAATAATATTTTTTGACATTTTGTTGGCTGATAAGAAACCACACCAAGGAGTAAAATGTGCACCCAGGACATTTATTTGTCATAGAATCTTTGACAAGTTTAATTTCCCATTAGGCTATAAATAAAAACAGCTGTGAAAATGTAGACAAGTTATCATAAGAAAGTGCAAGCTGATTTGAAAATGAAAAACAGTTATTGAGGAAATTCAGCCTCAAGATTTTAAATAGCATTACAGGCAACTTAATAAAGTATTTTATACTAATCAGACTTTCTATTAAACGAAAACCAGGTACATTTTAGCAGTGTTGTTGGCTCCAGTCCTCAAGCTACAGTATTGTTTTTGTTATGAATAGTTTTCCAATAGAGAGATGAAATGTAAGAAACACAGTACAACTTAGTATTTTTTATCTATGAAAATGTTCAAATTATAGATTTAGATTAATTCAAGGCATTTTAGAGTCTGATAATAAATCAAGTTAGAGTTAGAGTGCTTCCCACGAACCAGAAAATTGAAAAGAACAGAACAGTGCAGAATGTTGTAAAGACATGATATTTGTTCACCTAGAAGTCACATTTCAAGGTACTGTAATAGAAAACATAAATATCACTTGTTGAGGTTGATTCTTCCTGTTGGATTTGAAACGATTAAATACCATTTCCTCCTGAACCTTGGAGAGGAGATGTGAGGAGGAGAAACTTTCTTAAGGGTCCTCATATCCCCACCCTAATCTTTTCTCACTTTCCTTTTTTTTTCAACTTTCCAAGAGCAGTCAAGCTCCAATCTGGACTCACTCATCTTTTCCCAGAACTGCAGTTCTAGGGTTGCAGCATATCAAATAAGCACTCTCCACTAGACTGTAAACTCCTTGTTGGCAGGGCTCATGTCTTCTAACGCTACTGTAGTACTAATAAGATTAATAATAATAAGAATTGTGGTATTTGTTAAGCACTTACTGTGTTCCCAGATCTGTACTAAAGAACTGAGGTAGATTCAGCACAATCAGGTCAGATAAAGTCCCTATCACTGTACCACTGTAAGCTCACAGTCATCGAGGAGGTAGAACTGGTTTTTAATCCCATTTTAAAGATGAGGAAACTAAGGCAAAGAGAAGGAAAAGGAGAAGGAAGTTAGATAAATTTGTTTAATCCAGATCTGAGTATTGGCTAATGAAAAAGGAAAATAATGTGATCTGCTAGGAGTTTTCTGAGGAAACTTACCTTATTTGTGGCCTTTCATATTTTGTAAATCAATCAATCAGTGGTATCTATTGAGTGCTAGCTGTGTATGGAACTATACTAAGCACTTGGGAGAGTGCTTGTGATACAACAGAATCGGTAGACACGTTCCCTGCCCACAGCGAGCTTACGGTCTAGAGGGGGCTACAGACATTAATACAAATAAATTACAGATATGTATGTAAGTACTGTGGGAGTAAGGTTGGGGTGAATACCGAGTGCATAGGCAACACACAAGGCAGAGGCAGTTGGGGAAAAGAGGACTTTATCAGGGAAGGCCTCAGCGAGGAGATGTGACCTTAATAAGGCTTTAAGGGTTGGGAGAGTGGTGGTCTGGTGTATATGACAGGGGAGGGAGTTCCAAGGCAGAAGGATCTTGCCTAAATTTGCCTAAACTAAAACTGAAATAGTTTTGGGAGCCATACTTTAAATAAGTAAACCCAGAGTCAGTCTGTCAGTCAGTTGTATTGAGCACTTACTGTGTGCAAAGGACTGTACTAAGTGCTATTGGGAGAGTACAATGTAACAATAAATAGACACATTCCATGCCTACACGAGCTTATATCAATGTAGTCTAGACAGGCATCGATATAAATAAATAAATTCCAGAGATTACATATATTTAATATATACAATAATCATTAAATTGATTTCCTAAAATACATTAGTTGCTAAAATTAGCCAGCATTCTGACTGATTCATTTCAATCAATTAATAGTAGTTACTGAATGAGAGCAAAGCACTGAACTAAGTACTTGGGAGAGTACAGTAGAGTTAGTAGACATCAATCAGTCATTTGTATTTATTGAGCACTTACTGTGTGCAGCATATTGTATTAAACTCTTGTGAGAGTGCTACACAACAATATAGTAGACATATTCTCTGCCCACAACGAACTTACAGTCTAGAGGACAAGCTTACCCTGCCCACATGGATCGTACAATCTAGGTGGGGAGACAAACATTAAATTACGGGTAGGAGGAAGTGAGAGAGTATACCATATATACATGAGAGCTATGAAAGTGCTATGGATTTCATAAATTTTATGATTCACATATTGTATTAATGTCATTTACCCTGGTAAATCTAAAATATCTTATTTGATATTTCACAAAGAATCTAGATTATTTGAAAAACTTTGCTCATTCAAATTCAATCAGTGGTATATATTGCGCTCTCGCTGTCTGCGTAGCACTGTATTAAGAATTTGGGAATATACAATGCAATAGAGTTGATACGCACAATCCCTACCCACAAGGGTCTTACAGTCTATAGAGCAACAAATAAACATTGGGCCACAAATGAACAAGCCCTAATCAATTTTGTTGCCTGATAATTTTTTAAATTGAAAAGCTGGTGGGACATGCTTTTTAAGTCTAATCTCAAGCTGAGTTAATAGATTTCTTTCACAAAAAGAGCTCTAAAGTGATGGGCACCTTGTAGCTGCTTGTTGACTACAACTAGCTGACTGAAACGGTGGCGTCCAGCCAATAGTAATCAGGCAGACAGTGTTCCTGGGTTGAAGCCACACCGTCCTAATGCTAAGTAGTCCTGCTTTTTCTAGGCAGGATTTTTGGGGGGTTGTAGCTCGGGATGAATTTCAATTAGATATCCTTGCCAGAAATGGAGGATTTATGGGCAGGTCCTGCCATAATCACATTCCCTTTGAATATCCTGTCCGGTCGAAGAAAGGGTTGATAGATTTCCACAGGCCCTTCAGAATCGATCTAAGATATTTCTGGGTAGGCCCCTCGCTTAGAGGATCGTTTATCTGGAGTTTGGAACCGGTTTGAGTTTATACTGTTGCTGACTTTGGCAGCTCGATGCCTGTGATACAACTCACATATTTTAGAATTGAAATGTTTCTACTTTGGGTCTCATGAATCTAAGTTTCCTAAGATTTTTGGTTGGAGTTGGAGGGTGGGGCTGTTAGCAAGCACATTTTTAGAAGATTTTCTGGCTTTTATCGAGTACTGTGCAGAGTCAAATGAACTTGACTTTGAAAGGCGATATTAGCCCTCCCACTCAATAAGCCCCTTTTCTGTAGATTTCTTTGTCAAGAAACTGTTAAGCATCTCACCCACATTTTTTCAAGGTTGCTTTTTTTTCCCGTCCCCATTAGATAACTGCTCCGTGCTCCAAAACTTCCTTTCAAAGCTGTTAGTACTAAAAAAAAAAAAAAAATCCCAGTAGGAGTACAGGGCAAGAGCAAGTGGGAAAATGTGTTCTATTTAGCATTATTTTTTGTTCTAATATTAATGTAACACCTGTCAGCGTTAGCCCGATGACGAATATTAGACAGGATTCAGATTTTACCCCAGGGACATCTTCATTCTCACCAGAAGTTGACATTTACAAGTTTATGTAAGGTCATCTTTCCCCTGAAGACTGAAGATGCTGTCACACCACCTTTCTATGAAGCACAATTGGTTCCCAAAAGAAAAAGCGGCCCAATACAGTGTCTGCAGTCAGTCACCTATAAATAACCATTCTGCCCAAGAATGCAAGAGCGAGCCAGCAGATTATTCTTCAGTGAAAGAGAGACTGGGTTTGTAGGTTTAAATACTCCTCCCCCACCAAAAGAAAGTCTCTAGCTAGTTTACATCTCACATTCTATTCATTGCCCATCAAAACTCATAAATTTCAAGCCCACATAGGTCACATTCTGATGAGGATTCATGGCTCCAAAGTCATGAAACTGAATATTTTACAGGATGATCCATTTGTTGTGTGTTTCCAGGGCTCTTCTCTGCTTCAGTTTTTGCCATCTATGTTAAATATTATTATTAGTAACATACATGTGTGAAGTGTTTCTGATTTGCTGAAAATCATCTAAAGATGTTAGTCATAAAACTCAAGTTGATTTTCTCGGCCAGATTTATCTGGTTATCAACCCATTGATTCAGGCAAAATAGCGTCTGACCTGAGTTCTAATCCCAGTTCTGCCTCCAGTCTGCTGTGTGACCTTGGGCAAGACAGAGAAACAGCATGGCGTAGTGAATAGAGATGCGCCTGGAAGTCAGAAGGACCTGGGTTCTTTATCCTGGCTCCATCACTTATCTGCTCTGTGACCTTGGGCAAGTCACTTAACTTCTTGTGCCTCAGTTATCTCACTTCTAAAATGGGGATTCAGACTGTGAGCCCTGTGTGGGACAGGAACTGTGTCCAACCTGATTAACTTCTATCTACCCCAGTGCTTAGTATAGACTGTAAGCTCACTGTGGGCAGGGAATGTGTCCGTTTATTGTTGTATTGTAATCTCCCAAGTGCTTAATACAGTGTTCTGCATGCAGTAAGGATTCAGTAAATACTATTGAATAAATGAATGAATGAATAAATACAGAGCCTGGCACATAGTAAGCACTTAACAAATACCATTAAAAAAGAAAAATCTACTTAACTCTTTTATACCTCAGTTACCTTATCTTTAAAATGAGGATTAATACTGGAGCCCCATGTGGGACAAGGATTGTGCCCAACCTGATTAGCTTGTATCTACCTCAGAACTTAGTACAGTGCCTGACACATAGTAAGACCACCTCCTCCATGGCAACAGTAGTCATTTTCATGAGGGAATCAAGTTCTGTCCTGCTCCATTCTACTTCCATTCCCACTCACTAGCTTTCACCTTCAGTCATAGAAAGAACTGCTGTGGTGTTGTAGATATTATAGAATGATTAAGAAAGTCATAGCTAAAACCTAACTGGAAAACTAATCTTGGAAGACCACCAAATGAGTCCTAATCATCAGAGTGTTTTTATCGATGTCAAAAAATATTTTGGAAATAATAATTGTGGAATTTGTTGAGTTTAGATAAGCAGATACCAGTGTCATGGGGAATAATGATAAATTCAAATAAATTTAGATTATGTTGCAACAACCTATTTACAGCTAACCCAATCTGGTGAATATGCACAATTCAGTCACATGCTGAGATGTGGCCAAAACATATGGAACATGAATTATTGAAATAATTCTTATTTCCCTCTAATTTTAATCTGTTCACCACTTTTTTCATCTGAAAATACCCATCTGTGATCACTGGCATATAAGCAGTTGGCCTTAATGTTATTGGTGTGCATTATTGCAATCTGGGGTTGACCTTAGATATTTGATTTCATTATTTATTGAAATTGGAGTTGGTTTTAAGACAGAGCAGAAAAATTGGTCCTGTGGGGGCACCAGTACTCTCATGAAATGTGTTTGGTCATCTGGTTTTTAATGTGTTTTGGATATGAATTTGGGACCCTTTCCACTAACATACACTATTTGCAGTTACTGTATTTACAGAGAAACAGCTTTTGGGGAATTCTGTCCTGTAGAGTAAGCTCTGTTGCCCCAAATTTATTATAGTTCCCGAAGTACTAAAATATGCCTGAAGTCTCTTCTCTTCAGGGATAAAACTGACAGTAGTGTGTCAGAGAATAATAGACGCTGTCGTCTCAATAAAAGGAAGACGCCATGGTTTGAGTGCCTTCTATCCCAATCCTTTTCCAAAAAATCTTTGTTAATTGAAGCCTCGGGGCTTCTGAACCAGTGTATCTTGGTTTTTAAATTTCAGTCATAAAGGTTCAGGAACGAAATAGATTTCACTTGTGGGATTATCGTTCCATTAAGTCCTCTCATCCATCATGTCATACGGAGCTACTGCTGAGGATTGAAATGCCTGTCTTCTGTTTTAATTGGTGCTGTAATTAGAGAACCAAAAGAGGACAAAAAACCCCAAAAAAACAAAAAAGCCAGGGCGGTCTATTAGAATGAATCACTTAAGACAGAGTGGTGACTATTTTTCAAATTGAAAATATCTGGACTTACTTGCCCAGTGCTCAAATAATATGTCAGACAGTTTAGAAACAAGTGGCTACCTACAAATTGTTTGGCTATTGATGGATTGAAGATTTGCTCTGTTGACTACTTCTAGAGGGTGGAGAAGGCTTTCTCTTGGTTCTCTGAAAACCACATCTTGTGAAGCAGCATGACCTAGTAGAAGGGGCATGGGACTGGGAGTCAGAGGACCTGGATTCTAATCTCGGCTTTGTCACTTTCCTCCTGTGTGACCTTGGGCAAGTTATTTAACTTCTCTGAGCCCCAACTTCTTTTTTTATAAAAATGGGGAGTAAATACCTCTTCCTGAGACTGTGAACCCCAACTGGGGTAGGCGCGGTTTCTGATATGATGTTATTGTGTCTTCCCTAGCAATATAGCACTTGACAGGTAGAGAGCACTTAATAGTAAGTCAGTCAACTGTATTGAGTGCTTAACTGTGTACAGAGCACTGTACTAAGTACTTGGGAGAGTAGAATATAGCTATAGACAGACACATTCCCTATCTTACAGTCTAGAGTGACTCCACAGTTATTATTGGTATGATTTGGTAAGCACTCAATAAATGCCATTAATTGGTTGCCCTTTCATCTTGCTAGGAACTCAAATCCATAAGTTTTACAGGTTACCCCCCCACCCCCACTCACCTCCAGACTAAAAAAAAAATAAAATGAGAAGCAGCATTGCCTAGCGGGATAGAGCACAGACCTGGGTGTCAGAAGGACCACTCTTTCTAATCCTGGCTTCATCGCTTGTCTGCTTTGTGGCCTTGGGCAAGTCTCTTAAATTCTTTGTACCTCAGTTCCCTCATCTGTAAAATGGGGATTACTCCTGTGAGCCCTATGTGGACCATGGACTCTGGCCAATCTGATTAGCTTGTCCCAACTGCAGCACTTAGTATGGTGGCTGGTCCATAGTAAGCACTTAACAAATACTATTAAAAAATCAACAAATCATAAATTTGGGGGTGAGATGTGTGGTCTTTCTCATCTCCACTCCCAACCACCCCCCTCCAAATATACAACAGGATCCATGTGGTTCTCAACTTGAAGTACCATGGTTATAAAAGTAACAACGGAGACCTTCCTTAAACATGAAAATAGATCTTTTGAGGGCTTGAATTCACTCAGCCATTCCCCTCCCTGTCTTAGAGCTCACGCAACACTTATATCATTGACCCATTAATGTACATTGTCACATCTTATTGCCCAAATAAGTAGTAAATGCACAGCACTCAATACTTCACTCAGCTGTTGTTGTCTTACACCAAAGATGAAGGTAAAATATAGGCATACACAGAAGTGGAGGGCTTCTTGAGACACTAAATATGAACTAGTGATATATAGACAAATAAATGATTACCGAAACAAAAGACTCCCTGCCTTTTAAAGTAAATTTGGGGGAGGAGTGGGGATGTGAATTATTGGTTACTTGATAAATGTGCCTTCAAAAGAGTTTATATGGCTATTAAAACAGAAAGTTGCTATTTTTTCTTTATCTGACAGCTACTTATTTCAAGCACATGCTGTTCTAACTTTCTAAATCATATCTCATGGTTCTTGGCCATAGTCCTGGCTGCTGTGTATGTAAGGAAGAAATTATTCATGGGTACATAGCTCAGACTTTACCCAGCAGCCTGACTTTGTACAACTGTAAATCTTACAATGAATATGAACATGTGCCACAGTAATGTATTAAACCACAGGAAAATAATTAAAATGAAAATAAAGTTTAGGACAGTGGTTCCTCAACTCCATCTATTTAGAAAATGCAATTTATTTTAATTTTTTTCTTTTAAAAAACTCCTGAAGTTCTGAATAAATAGTATGCATTGCTTTTTATCCTTCAAGTCCTTTGAAGATTTCCTTTCTTAATTAAAAAAAGTTGGGGGAAATGAACTGGCCCTGAAATATGTAGAACCGCTCTTACAATATTTGACTCCCAATCCTTAAATACACATCCAGTTATGCCTTTCTTTAAAAAAGCCCTCAAAAAGCTGCTGAAAAGTGATAACTGTGCTCTGAAATCCCACATAGAAAGCATGCAAATGACTAACTATTGCTTTGTCAATTTCTGTCTTCCCCAGTTGACCGTAAGCTTCCTGCGGGCTGGGATCACAACATGTACTTTTTACTGAATGCTTTCTGCAAGGCTCTGAATGCCAAACGCTCTAGCCCTATAAATACTTCTGCTTCTGTGAAAGGTAGTGCTTCTGATGTATGTTGGAGTATCCCTAACACTGAAGTTTGGCAAGGAAGTCAGTGTCTGAGCATAGAAGCTGTGCTTCTCTCAAGACATTTTTCTTTGGTGGGGTCTGTGAGGAGAATGAGCGACAGCAGGATGCCCAAACAGCTGCTGTATGGACGGCTGAAACCGAGAAATCCCAAAATAAGGAAGACAGATAAAAAATTTTGAGAACATGCTGGAGATGATTGTTGAGAAGCAGCATGCCATACTTCAAACAAGCAGGGAGTGGTTCTCTAAGTAAAAGCTCCCTAAAGAAGGAGAGACAAGCAGTCAAAAACAAACAGTACCAGTGATAAGAAGAAATAACATGGTGGTGTAAAAAGGAGATGCATCTAGATCAAGGCATAGGGAGCAACCAAAATGTTAATCAGAGAAGGAGGGTCAGAAATTAGCAGGATATGATTAAAACCTAGTAATAGATGAGCAGAGGCCTCCAATTAAAATGTAAGCTCTTGGAGGAAAGGGATCATGTTTACCAACCCTGTAATACTCTCCCAAGTGCTTAATATAGTGTTCTTCAAGCAGTGAATGCTCAATAAATGGCACTGAGAGAGCGATGGATTGATTGGGAAAAACAAGTTACACCGAAAATTAATCTGTGGTATTTATAGACCTCATGCTGGGGACAGAACACTATGAAGTCCTTTAGAGAGTAACTTAGAAGCAACGCACCACGATGTGAATCTTCCTGGAACTTACAGTCTAATGGCGCCACATTTAATTTCCTTATATAATGGAGTAAGAAATAGACCAATAGGCAAGGGTAGATATGATATGGTTCAAGATTAGAAAGGGTAATGTTGGTCAGAAAGGAAATGATTTTAGAATCATGCAGGGGAAAATTTGATTAAGCATAAAGAAGTACTTAACTGTCTGGGTAGTAACACCCTGCCAAAAAGTGCAGGAGGGTTGGGGGATTGTACTGTGACCATATAGACTGTTTATTATCAGCCAGCTGTCTCCCCTCTCTGGCAAGGAAACTGGGAAAGACCATTTTCTCATGACAGTAGCTTGTTCTAGTGAGAAGCAGTGTGGCCTAGTAGAAGGAGCACAGGCCTTCATGTCAGAAGACCTGGGTTCCAATCCCAGTTCTGCCATTTGCCTGCACTATGACCTAGGGCAAGTCACTTACTTTCTTGTTGCCTCAGTTCCCTCATCTGTAAAATGGGGATTAAATTTATTTTCTCTTTTCTCCTGAGACTATTTAGTCCCATGTGGGATGGGGTCTGTAGCAGGCTGGATTATTTTGTATCTACCCCAGTCCATAATAAATTGCATGCACTTAAAAAAAATATTAGAATTCTACCGAAGTCAATTCTTTCAAATCGCCTTTTGGGGTGCTCGAACCTGATTTTTCTCTTTATGAAGGTCAGTACCTGTAGAATATCTTTGTCAGTCACTGCCCAGATTTGTCTTCACCTTTGAAGATTTCCTTTCTTCTTTTTGTAGTTGTAATAGATTAGTATAGTGGTGATAGATATGTAATGGGATTTATTAAGCACCCACTGGTTGCAATGTATTCTACAAAATGGTTGGGAAAGTACAAAAGAAATAAAAAACCTGTTTCCCAATTGCTGGGTTAGATACAGGGTAATCACGTTCCATACGGAGCTCACAGTCCAAGTAGGAAAGAGAACAGGTATTGAATCCCCATTTTACAGATGAGGAAACAGGCCCAGAAAACTTAAGTAATAATTGTGGTATGTAAGCTCTTATTATGTGCCAAGCACGGTACTGAGCGTTGTTTTAGATACAAGATAATGGGGTTCCACATGGGGCTCACAGTCTAAGTAGAAAGAGCACAAGTTTTGAATCCCCATTTTGCAGATGAGGGAATTGGGGCACAGAGAAGTTGACTTGTCCAAGGTCACATAGCAGACAGGTGGTGGAGCTGAAATTAGAATCCAGGTCCCCTGACTCCCTAACTTGCACTCTAAAAAGGGGAAAGTCAGTGATGTTTTTAAAATAGTGGAATGTAAATGAGTCAATTCTGTGTTTTCTGTTCTTCATATCTCTGAGAAAATCTCAATTTAGGTCCCATTCCACAGTAATGCTGAGGTATTTATGGGATTACAGAAAGTCATTAGAGAGATTAGAACCTGTCTTCTCATGCATCGGCATCCTGCCCTACAAACTTTAATAGTTCTAAAATGTCAAGTAAGAGTTGCATTCATTTGACTTGACTGTAAATTTTTCATTTTTCTGGTCCATGCCAGAGAGGGGTAAGCAAATGATCAAATGAAAATCATTATTTAGGATCAAATATAGCCCGCTGTAAAGAGCACGGGACTGGGAATCAGGAGACCTGGGTTCTAATCATCCGTAAAATGGAAATTAAGTGCTTGTTCGTCTTCTTCCTTAGATTGTGAGCCCCATGCAGGACAGGGACTGTATATGATCTAATTGGAATATATCTACTCCAGTGTTTAGCTCAATGCTTGGCACGTAGTTCTCACTTAACAAATGCTGTAATCATTATGGTTATATTTGGTCCTTCCTTGCTGTTTAAATGTATATTTCTGGTGATGCTATGTTATCATATTTTTTCTTCTGACCCACCAGGGACATTCCCATGGTTGTTTAGATCCCAGAATAAATGGTCTGAGGTAGGAGCCTCCATAACTAAGCTCTCCCTGAGGGGCAGGGATAAATGCTACAAACACTCTTGTAATTAACAAGCGCTCAGTATAATGCTCTGCACACAGTAGCACTCAGTAAATACAATTGAATGAATTAACTAATTTATTCATTATGGTACTTGTTAAGCACTTGCTATGTGCCAAGCAATGGGGTAGAAGCAAGGTAAAGAGGTTGGACAGAGGCCCTCTCCCACATGGGGCTCACGGTCCAAGTAGGACAGCGAGCAGGTATTGAATTTCCATTTGACAGACAAGGAAAAGTGAAGTAAAGTAATAATTGTGGTATTTGTTAAGCACTTACTAGGTGCCAAGCAGGGTACTAAACACTGAGGGTAGATACAATAAAAGCAGATCAGACATAGTCTTGTCCCATATGGGGCTTCCCTCAAAGAGGAAGGATGAGCAGGTGTCTTATCTGCATTTTACAAATAAGGAAACTGAGGAACCAAGAAATGAAGTCATTTGCCCAATGACGCAGAGCAGGCGACTGTCAGAGTTTGGATTATAACCAAGGCCTGTGCCCTCTCTTCCATATTTATTTTTCTCTCACACTGATTCTTGCTCTAATGAGGAATTTATTTTAATGTCTGTTTCCCCCATTAGACTGTAAATTCCTCCAGAGCAGGGATTTGTTTACTAATTTTATTGAACTCTCCCAGGTATGTAGTACAGTGCTCTGCACACAGTAGGTTGCTCAATAAATAC
Source organism: Tachyglossus aculeatus (assembly GCF_015852505.1). Classification (NCBI taxonomy): domain Eukaryota; kingdom Metazoa; phylum Chordata; class Mammalia; order Monotremata; family Tachyglossidae; genus Tachyglossus; species Tachyglossus aculeatus. The sequence goes on from NC_052080.1 coordinate 10,486,229, forward strand.
AGGCTAAAAGCCTCCTGATTTTCAGTCCAATTCCCTTTGCACTAGTCTCCTGTTTGCACTAGTGACTTACCATCAGTGGTATTTATTGAGCACTTACTCTGTGCAGAGCACTGTGCTTAACACTTGGGAGAGTACAGTGAAACAGAATTGGCAGGCAAGTTCCCTGCTCACGATGAGCTTACAGTATAGTAGCTCTTAAATGGATAATATTTTAGGGGGCACCATCCCTCTCCAAAGATCTATCAGACTATGCGATATTTACTCTGGGAAAGCAATAATATATACTCTATTAATATCAGTGATTATTCATTGGGAGATGATACTTCTGAAAAATAGAACTTCACATAAATACTTCAGTGAAGATAAATGATTGTGTTGCAGGTCATTTTTAAGCTATTACAATCTAAGAGATGAGCATATTTATGTTATGAAGAAGGTATCTGCCTTACATCACATCTGGAGAACACTTCACCAGCTTATTTTTTTAGAATCCTTGTAATTGAAAATGAATTTTCATCCCGTAGAATACAAACACTAACAAGGGCTGTGATGAAAAACACATGACACAGTGACATTTGGCTGCAAAATGCAAGGGGTTTTTTTAGCTTTTGTAAGAAACAGGCCTGTGGGACAAAAGTTAAATGCTATGGACTTCGAACCATACGCCATCTTTAATGTTCTTCATGCTTGCAGTATCTTTAGCTTTCATCTGAGATTACCTCAGGGTTAAGTGGAACATATTAATAATAATAAGTGTGGTATTTCTTAAGTGCTTACTACATTCCAACCACTGTACTAAGAACTGTGGTAGATAAAAAAAAATGAACATAGTCCCTGTCCCACAAAGGGTTCACAATGTTAGGGGAAGGGAAAACAGGTATTTCATCCCATTTTAAAGATGTGGAAACTGAGGTCCAGAGAAGTCAAATGACTTGCCCAAGGTGACAGACCAGGCAAGTGGTGGAATCAGGATTAAAATCCAGGTCCTTGGACTCCCAGCCCATAATCTTTCCACTAGACCATGATGCCTGTGATACTTACGATGATAAAATAGGGAACCTCCTTAAACATACAACTTTCTGAATAAGCCTTTTCCTTGGTTTATTTTCATCTGTGCTATTGGATCATTTTAATAGTAATCGCTGGACATGGTAACATGTAAGGCAGGACAGCATGGCTTGGTGGGAAGTAGCATTGCCTAATGGAAAAAACAAGGGTCTGGGATTCAGAGGATATGGGTTCTAATTCCACTCTACCACTGGTTGGCTGTGTGATATTGAGCAAGTCACTTCACTTCTCTGTGCCTCAGTTTCCTCATCTGCAAAATGGGGATTCAATACCTGTTCTCCCTCCTACTTAGTCTGTGAGCCCCTTGAAGGTGGTGGTGGTAGTAGTGATGATGATGAACAATGATAACAATCGTCTCCAGTCATAAATGATGGACAAGCTCCAGTCCAGTTGCGAAGATTTCAGAACCAAAAGCCTGCACAAAGAATTTATTATAGGGCTAATGTCTAAAGAAAACCAAAGTGATATGTCAGCTTGCACTAGTGAAGCCATGCGCACAACCAAAAATTTATATTGGCAACACCAAGGTGAATGCTGTTAGGGAATTCATTACCTAGACAGCCCACTGACCCAACCATAATAGTGGTATTTACTGCTGGGTATTTAAGCACCAGGTTAGATACAAGATAGTAAGGTCAGACATAGTCCCTGTTCCACTTGGGGTTCGCAGCCTAAGTAATGCTAGATAAGGAAGTAATAATAACAATAATAACAATGAGGATATTTGTGAAACACTTACTGTGTGCCAAGCACTGTTCTGATCGCTAGGGTAGGATACAAGGTGATCAGGTTGTCCCTCATGCGGCTCACAGTCTTAATTCCCATTTTACAGATGAAGTAACTGAGGCACAGAGAAGTTAAGCGACTGGCCCAAAATCACACAGCTGACAAGTGGCAGAGCTGGGATGAGAACCCACGACCTCTGACTCGTGTCTCTCTCCACTTCAATCCATACTTCATGCTGCTGCCCGGATTATCTTTATCCAGAAACGCTCTGGACATATTACTCCCCTCCTCAAAAACCTCCAATGGCTACCGATCAATCTGCGCATCAGGCAGAAACTCCTCACCCTGGGCTTCAAGGCTGTCCATCACCTCGCCCCCTCCTACCTCACCTCCCTTCTCTCCTTCTACTGCCCAGCCCGCACCCTCCGCTCCTCCACCACTAATCTCCTCACTGTACCTCGCTCTCGCCTGTCCCGCCATCGACCCCCGGCCCACGTCATCCCCCGGGCCTGGAATGCCCTCCCTCTGCCCATCCGCCAAGCTAGCTCTCTTCCTGCCTTCAAGGCCCTGCTGAGAGCTCACCTCCTCCAGGAGGCCTTCCCAGACTGAGCCCCTTCTTTCCTCTCCCCCTCGTCCCCCTCTCCATCCCCCCGTCTTACCTCCTTCCCTTCCCCACAGCACCTGTATATATGTATATATGGTTGTATATATTTATTACTCTATTTATTTATTTATTTATTTATTTTACTTGTACATTTCTATCCTACTTATTTTATTTTGTTGGTATGTTTGGTTCTGTTCTCTGTCTCCCCCTTTTAGACTGTGAGCCCACTGTCGGGTAGGGACTGTCTCTATGTGATGCCAATTTGTACTTCCCAAGCGCTTAGTACAGTGCTCTGCACATAGTAAGCGCTCAATAAATACGATTGATTGATTGATTGCTTGACTCCCAAGCCCGGGCTCTTTTCAACAAGGACAGCACATCCTTTGAAAGGCTGTCAGAGTGTGGTCACAGAGAGGTATCCGACCCCAGACCAAACTATTCAGTCATTCAGTCAGTTGTATTTATTGAGTGCTTACTGTGTGCAGTTCACTGTATTAAGCATTTGGAAGAATATAATATAGCAATAACCAGACACATTCCCAGCCCACAATGAGCTTGAATTCTAGAGGGAGGGAGAGACAATATAAATAAATAAATTTCAGATAAGTACATATGTGCTGTGGGGTGCCGGTGGCAGGGATGAATAAAGACAGCAAGTCAGGGTGATGCAGAAGGGAGTAGGAGAAGAGGAAAGGAGGACTTAGAGCTTTCAATAAGGATGTGACACAAAGGTGTCACATCCAGCTCCTTGAGGAGACAGCAGTGTCACGTATGGGCCATATTTTGTAACAAATGGCAAGACAAGAACATGAACAGTGGAATCCCTGAACATTGTCACTCCTCTGGCAGTGAAGCTATGCTAAGTTCAGCCTAGCCACTTGGGTGGGTCATCAGAGGAGAATGAGTGACAACAGGATACCTAAATTCCTACCGTTTGGAGAGTTGAAATTGGAAAAGAAAAGCAAGGAAGACAGAAGAAATGAAGCATAGAAAAGTCAAGTGTCTTGCCAAAAGTTACACAACAGGCAAGCGGAGGAACTGCGATTAGAATCCAGGTCTCCTGATTCACTGCTTTTTAGTTTTTGGCTTGAATAATAAAGAGCTATCTAGATGTGCCTTCCTGAAGCCTTAAAAATGATAAAGCTTCCTAAGCCTGGGCTAAAATAAAGTGATAAAAGATGAAGCAGGCTTCTTCGCATTTGGCAATAGCTATTTCACCAACAGACCTGCCCTATTTTTGTGAAATGGACTTGTTAAGCGCCTTCCACGTCCCAGGCACTATTCTAAGTGCTGGAGTATAGAGAAGATAATCAGGTTGGATACAGTCCTTGTCCCACATACGGCTCACAGTTTTATTCCCTATTTTACAGATGAAGTAACTGAGGCACAGAAAAGCTGAGTGACTTACCCAAGGTCATACAGCAGACAAGAGGGAGAGCCAGGATTAAAACCCAGGTCCTCTGAGTCCCAGGCCCGTGATCTTTCCACCAGGCCGGGCTGCTTCTCGGATTATGTCATTCCAACTCTCACTACAAGGCGGAACTTTTTATTAAATCTGCTCTTCTGGAAATAGACATAATCAAAAGAAAGCAGAACAGATGCTCAGGTCCCACGCCATATGTCCCCTGCTGCCCAGAATGTATAGGGCCTCCAAAAGTCCTCCCCTTCTGAAAATAATGAGTTTTAGTGGCCTGCATTTTAAATCATGATTTAGAGTGAATTCACAGCCATCCATTTCCAGAAAAGACTAGCCCGTGAACATGGTGTGGCTTTATTTACTACAAAAAAAGCTTCTAAAAAAAATAAAATTGATAAATGAGATGCATTTTATGAATAAATTTTATTTTATTGTAAATTAATATCATTCCCCTCCTCTTTATTCAAGTGCTTAGTGCAGTGTTTTGCACCCAGTGAGCACTCAATACATGCCATTGATTCCTGTGGTGCTGAGAAAATCAAGCAAACAGTGGTATGTAGTGAGCACTTACTATGCGCAGAGCACTGCGCATATTAACCACTTGGGAGAGTACAATACAACAAAAATAGCAATGTAGGAAATGCATTTGGAAACGCATTGGGTGTATCTTTGCAGGATAATTAGACAATAATTGTCATCTTTGAACCAAATAAATGTCACATAATAATTGAACCTCTATGGGCTCTTAAAGAAATTTTGAACAAAAGAAAACGTAGACTGATCACGCCTCATTTGTTAGTCATATTATTTTGCTTGGAAGGGTTTCAAGAGAGAGCTGTGAAATCCCAGAGGGTTCTACTTGGAACTTCAGAAAATCTGTTCACTGAAATCAAAAGGTATTTATTTAATACCTTCATGAGCTTGGATGCTCTCAGAAACAACTCAAACTGACTTGTTTCTGGCCAATTCTTAATGCCCTTGAGACAACTGGATTAGAAGCAAACAAACTCCAACTAGGGTCAAATCACATGCATGTGGAGAAGACACAGGTTGATGAAATAGTCACCAAGCCCATTTGGGATGGATTGGGCAATCTGCCATTTTCCCAAAGCTGTGTAGGCAGGGCGGGATTAACAATGCCGAAGGTTGTGGAGACAGGGTGAGTTGAAGCATTTGGGAGAGGCAGAGGGTTTGAGGAGCGGAAATGGTTTTCCTTCCATCAAGTAACCATACCAGAATGTATAGGGCCTCCGAAAGTCCTCCCCTTCTGAAAATAATGAGTTTTAGTGGCCTGCATTTTAAATCATCAATGAATTAAAGCCCATACTCCTTTCTGGCTTTGGCAGCCACCAACAACCCTCATGAGTCCCGGACATAGCATGTAATCTAATAATAATGTTAATATTCATTCATTCATTCAATCATATTTATTGAGCGCTTACTGTGTGCAGAGCACTGTACTAAGCACTTGGGAAGTACAAGTTGGCAACATATAGAGACAGTCCCTACCCAACAGTGGGCTCACAGTCTAGAAGGGGGAGACAGAGAACAAAACATATTAAAATAAAATAAATAGAATAAATATGTACAAACAAAATAGAGTAATAAATACGTACAAACATATATACATATATACAGGTGCTGTGGGGAGGGGAAGGAGGTAAGGCGGAGGGGATGGGGAGGGGGAGAGGAAGGAGGGGGCTCAGTCTGGGAAGGCCTCCTGGAGAAGGTGAGCTCTCAGTAGGGCTTTGAAGGGAATAATAATAATAATAATTATGATGATGATAGTATTTGTTAAGTTCTAACTATATGTCAGTACTGTCCTAAGAACTGGGGAAGATTCAAGCTCATTAGGTTGGGTATAGTTCCTGTCCCTAATGGGGCTCCCAGTTTTAATCCTCATTTTACAGATGAGATAACTGAGGCATAGAGAAATGAAGTGACTTACCCAAGGTTTCATGGCCAGAATTAGAACCCAGGACCTTTTCACTCCCGGGCCTTTGTTCTATCCACTAGGCAGTGCTGCTTCCCTGTGACTTCTCATGTGACACCTCAGGTTTACACGTAATTGTGACCACTGTGTATTTTTAGTGTAGTTGTATATTCTACAATTCTCTCTATCAGTAATCTATTTTAATGTCTGTCTCTCTGCATGGCCTGAAAAATCTTTGAGGTCAGCCATCTGGTTTATTGCATAGTGGTTAGAGCATGGGCCTGAGAGTCAAAAGGTCATGGGTTCTAATCCCAGCCCCACCACTTCTCTGCTGTGTGACTCTGTGTTTCTGAAAGAAACTTTGGACAGATTAAACCAGCAAAAGTAGGTGCTGTAACCAGCAAATGCAGCAGTGCACTGACAGCCAACTTAACTGTACAGTTAACTGTGTTTAGTACAGTGCTGTGCATAGTAAGAGTTCACTAAATATGATTGAATGAATGAATGAACGCACTGAGGGCCGCCTTAGCATGCTGGGGGCTGCCTTAATGATATAATAGTAATAAGAGTGCTTGGCACATAGTAACCACTAAAATACCACAATTACTATTTTTATTATTATTTGGAGCCAGAGGTCATGGGTTCAAATCCCAGCTCCGCCAATTGTCAGCTGTGTGACTTTAGGCAAGTCACTTAACTTCTCTGTGCCTCAGTTACCTCATCTGTAAAATGGGGTTTAAGACTGTGGGCCCCTCGTGGGACAACCTGATCACCTTGTAACCTCCCCAGCACTTAGAATATTGCTTTTCACACAGTAAGCGCTTAACAAATACCATCATCATTATTATTATTATTATTATTATTATCCCCCACTTTATTGATAAGAGAACTGAGGCCTAGAGTAGCAGATTAACTTGCCCAGGGTCACCCAGCAGGCAAGTGGGAGATTTAGGATTAAAGCCCAAGTCCTCTGATTCCCAGGCCTGTGCTCTTTCCACTAGGCCATGATGCTTCTCTTAACACACTGCATCATAATCATTGCCAGAATTTATTGAGTGTCTACTGTATGCAGAGCTCTACCCTAGGAACTTGGGAACTTACAAGAGGAGTGAAAGAACCAGTTCCTATTCTCAGAACATTTATAGTCAAATGCAAAGGTTAGCAACCACTACTGATTTTGGCTACCAACTTTAATTCAAACAGTGTGAACATTAATGTCAGCTGGGCAGAGATATTTTCAGCTATACCTGCAGGCATGATTGGATCTCATCATTAGGAGCATCATCTTTAAGTGAAAATGCCTCAAAAGTGTCCAACAAGACTCCCCGCAAAATTTAGCTATTATTTAAATAAAATTTTTAGCACAAAAAGATTTGTCTGCTAATGATAAAATAATAAACTGGGAACACAATTAAGTCAAATTCCAATTGATTATTATCATCTGGTTATGAAGAACAGTACATTCATATGGTACATAGCCATTAACAAAGCTGGGGAATATAAACATAAAGTCTTTGGAGAATGTTTTATGGAGTTTCAGTAATTCATTTATCAATAATTATACAATCTACATAATTTTTCATATTATAAAGATCAGTACATGGCTTACATTTGGGGGTTTTATTAAGTGTTTTTGCTCTATTGTTTTAGTTGCATCTTTTCACCATGTGGAGGATGCTACTACTAATGATATGTGGTTAATTGTTTAAAGTTTACTATGTGGCAAGCATTAGACTAAGTGCTGAGGCACATACAAATAATCAGATCAAATACACAGCTCCTGTCCCATGTAGGAGTCACAATCTAAGGGGAAGGGAGAGCAGGTATTGAGTCTCCATTTTACAGATGGGGGAACTGAGGCACAGCAAAATGAAGTAACTTGTCCAAGGTCACACAGCAGGTAAATGGAAGAGCCAGGACTAGAACCCAGGTCTCTTGACTCCCAATCTTCTGGCCTTTCCACTAGTCCACCATGCATATGGTGGTGCATAATGTAAGGCCAATAAATATTCATAAAGATATTCAAATCAGTCGGGAAACAATGACAACATAATTAGAAAAACTGAGGCAATTTAAATCTGATTAAGCTCATTCTCTTGGATTTTATAGAAGTAAATGAGTAGTGCTACAAGGCGACACTTCCACATTGATTTGGAAAAATGAAAGTGTACCTCTGTCTTATCACGTTACTTCAGTGATACAAATAGTAGTTTATATAATCCAGATAATTATATGTTGGAAATCTAAAAATAATCAAAACTGTGATTAGTCAAAGTAAAATGTACCCTCCAAGCACGGAAAGCATTACAGCAAACCAGTGTCATATTTCTCTGGCTTTGAAGGTGATAGACTCTTGCAATTATTGAGACAGCAAAAGCAGCTTCTTTCATATTAACTACATTTTCCATGTCATGGAGACCCTAAATCCATGCCAACAGTTCAGAGAGGGTGGGAATCCTTAGATTGTAAACCTCCTTGAGGGTAGGTATCATGCCCTCCCAACTCTATTGTGCTCTCCCAAGGACTTATTACGGTGATCTGCAAACCATAAGCACTTGATTGATACTGGCTCAACTCCTCGTCATTATCAGTGCTATTTATTGAGCACTTACTGTGTTCAGGGCATTGTACTAAGTGCTTAGGAACATAATAATGATAACTGAGTTATTTGTTAAGCACTTACTTTATGTCAATACTGTACTAAGTGCTGGAGAAGATACAAGATCATCAGGTCCCTCCAGGGACTCAAAGTCTAAGTAGGAGGGAGAACAGGTATTGAATCCTCATTTTTTCAGATGAGAGAACTGAGTCACAGAGAAGTGATTTACTAAAGGTCACACAGGAGTCAAGCGGTAGAGTCAGAATTAGAACCCAGGTCCTCTGGCTCCCAGGCCTCTGGTCTTTCCACTAGGCTACACTGTTTTTCTTCTACAACTCTATTGTGTAACACAACAGAGTTGGTAGACACGTTCCCTGCCCACAGCGAGTTCACATTCTAGAGGGAGAGGCAGAGGAAAGGATCCACAGAGACTGTGTCTAACCTGTTCTCTTCTATCTAATCCAGTACTTAGTACAGTGCTTGGCCCATTGTCAGTGCATAACAAATACCACAGTGCTCAATCAGTGGTATTTACTGAGCGCTTACTATTTGCAGAGCACCATACTAAGTGCTTCTGAGAGTATACTATAACAGGGTTGGTAGATAATGTTGTATTATACTCTCCCAAGTGCTTAGTATAGTGCTCTGCATGCAGTAAGTGCTCACTAAATACAACTGAATGAATGAATGAGAAAATGGTCTTTGAGGTAGATGAGCTTTGTCTGTGTGTTGGATTTGTTACATTTACACTCTCTCATAACTTCTGAACTTTCCTAAAGTTAGTCTTTTGATTTCTCCTTTAATCGACCCAAACCAGACTGTAAGCTTTTGTGAGCAGGGAATGTCACTGTTTATTGTTGTATCACACTTTCCCAAGCACTTAGTACGGTGCTCTGCACCCAGGGAATGCTCAATTAATACGATTGAATGAATGAATGAATGAGCTGTGTGCTGGGCCCTGCTTGGATCTTCTCTGGCTAAGGAGGCAGATCTCCAATGTCCGTTAGTCCCAGGGAAACAGGTTCTCCTGGATGTTGGACAAGCATCGTGCCAAGTATGAGACTGAGGGCCAACATTTCAGCTGTTGAAACTACCCACTAATTACATATTTGGACTGGAAAACTTACATTCTCCGGGATAAACAGGCCTGTCTCTACTGGAAGTTTCACTGAGGCATCCCCAGGGAAAACTGGTTTGTCTGGAAGGAAACTTCCATCTATTCCCATGCTGCTCTGCCTCTGTCCCACATCAGCTGGTGCCCAAGTTGCAGACACAAGCAGAGGTTTCAGGACCTGTGGGTCGGTAATAGTAATAATCACTGGGGTATTGGTTAAGCAATGTACCACACGCAGGAGTAGTTAGAGATTTGGGTCGGACACGATTCCTGTCCCATGTCCACATGGAGCCCACAGTCAAAGTGGGCAAGAAAAACAGGTATCGAATCCCCCATTTGACAGGTGGGGAAATTGAGGCAGAGAGAAGCAGGCAAGAGGCAGAGCTGGGATTAGAGCTCCAAGTCTTCTGACTTTCAGTCCTGTGGTCATTCCACGAGGCCATGCTGCTTCAGAAAGTTGTAAAACGGAATTCAGAAAATCAGAAAAAACCTGAATTGGAATGCTAAAGTCCCTGATTCAAATTCTTACTCATGCTTCACCTCCTATCTAATGGCAAGATAGACAGAGCTCTGATCTTCTCAGCAACCATGCCACACATATCTAGAAAGTTGGATTATAAGAGCAATGATAATAATAATTTTGGTATTTGTTAAGCACTTACTTTGCGCCAAGCACTGTACTAAGAACTATGGTAGATATTTCAAAGTGCGGCCTAGCAGAAAAAACACGGGCCTGCAACTCAGAGGACCTGGGTTCTAAGCCCAACTCTTCCATTTGTCTGCTGTGTGACTTTGAGCAAGTCACTTAACTTCTCTGTGCCTCAGTTACCTCATCTGTAAAATGGGGATTAAGACTGTGAGCCCTATGTGGATGGTGACTGTCCAACCTAATTATCTTGTAACTATCCCATTGCTCAGTACAGTGCCTGGCACATAGTAAGCTTGGGAAGCATAACTGCAGATCACTAAGCGGCAAACATCTGATGAAAATATCTCTCTCCTGTCTCAAAAGGTGGGTTCCAAGTTTGCAGTCCAAGTGTCTGTGCATAATAATGAAGGAGGGGCAACATAGTGAAAGTCATTTGCTTTTGGTGAACCCAACATTGACTTTGGGAATATTTTAATATCCACCTTGTTCTTGCTTTGTTCTCTGTCACCTGTTCCTTTTTGACCATGACATACTGTTTGCCATTATTAATAATAATAATGATGGCATTTGTTAAGTGCTTACTATGTTCAAAGCACTGTTCTAAATGCTAGGGGGGGATACAAGGTGATCAAGTTGTCCGACGTGGGGCTCACAGTCTTAATCCCCATTTTACAGATGAGGTAACTGAGGCTCAGAGAAGTTAAGTGACTTGCCCAAGGTCACACAGTGGACATGTGGCGGAGGTGGGATTCAAACCCATTACCTCTGACTGCAAAGCCCGTGCTCTTTCCACTGTGTCACGCTGCTTCTTATTTGCTCCAGGAAGCTTCTTGGAGTTTTCAGCTCTGTCATTCTCAAGCTGATCTCTGTGTTCAGCTAGTCAGAAGTTTTCTTATTTCATATTCGGTCATAGATGCACAAATGGCTTATTAGGCCTTTCCAGAAATTAGCTATTCTGCTTCCAATCTCCCTTCCTTGTTTTGAAAATGAGTGAGTGGACGTTAGTGGAATCCGTTCGAATGTCTGTTTTCAAGTGGAAGTTGTCCTTTTATTTGAAGAAGACACCAAAGGTGGTGGGCAGTTGAAAAGGCCGTCCCTTCTGTTATCATGCCTAATGTCTGCAGCACCTGGTGTGGTTTTCTCTTTTGCCTCCTTATCACTCATTCCTGATTTTAAAAACAGCCTAAAAATACAATATAGCAATCATCTTTTTAGTGCTCTTTGGGTTTGGTTACCAAACTCTGTCAGTCTTCTAAAGCAACTGCCAGATTTCTTGATTTTTGTCTGCTACTTCCTTGTCTTTGCATGCATCATGGGTTAGTATTCTAGCTATGATGCAGAATTCTGGAATAGCGTTGAACTCAGTTAACAATAGCAACGTGGATTGCTTGTAGGATTTCTGTGATAGACGCTGGTGGTTAACCATGATTGTTTTCAGGCTTATTTTCAGTCCTTAGTGTTGTACTAATTCAGGGATGCTGTAAATTACTAGTAGTAATAGTAATAATAGTTATTGATGGCTTACTGTACTGTACTAAGCAATGGGAAAGAGTGTTCAAATAGGAATTAAGCACAGACCCTGTCTCTGGAGGGGTTTACAGTCTGTGTATAGGCTGGGGAGAGGACTGGAAACAGATTCTGTGGGAGCACTGAAACAATAGAACATTAAAACTATATAAGGGACAAATATAGTCTACATAAAATAAAAACCAGAGTCAGGGTGCTGTGACTAGGGGTCAGAATTTCAGGATCCTCATGATTCAGAGTCCAATGTCTACCCATAAAGTTTGTTCAACTGTTTCACTACTCTAGTTATAAAATATTTTTATGTTTGTCTCCCTTGTTGGAATGTGGGTTTCTTGTAGGCAGAAATTGTCACCTCTGCTCTTCTCAAAAGTCTAGTGCATTGTATCAAGTGGGTGCTCCATACATTTTACTGTTTTTATCATAACAACTTGGTGTCCTTTTTCCAGTTCAAGGAGTTAACTTTTTGACCGGGGATGACACATGCTTAAATAATTTAAGCCCAAACTCTTTATGTTGACAAGTCATGTATGAGAATTCCATATAATATGTTTTCCTAGAGATGTTTTGTAGGTTCTCCTCCTCTAAAGTCATTAGTTTTCACTCAGCAATTTCTTTGGGATTTTAAGTTGAAGGACACTTTGAAAATACCTTCTTTTGAGTAGATAAAAAGGCTTCCACTTCACTCAAGGAGAAAACAGACTGTTTCCTTGACTGTTCTTTGTCCTTGAGGATAACTGATGTGTGTTGAGAGCTCTTAACATGTGTGTGTTCTTAGAAAGGAAAACTGGCTTAGTCTTCCTTGTACAAAGCCTAAATCTAGGTTTGTTTTTCTCTGGTTTATTTCTTAGCAAAAAAGTTCCCTCCCTCCAACAGTACCCAGCAAAGGGGGATTGAGGTCTTCCTGAAGTGGCCTCTTTCTCATCTCCATTATTGGGCAGATTGGACTTGGTATGGCTACCTTTCCTCCAGTGCAGTAGCCACTGCCACTGCCAAATCATTGTACTGCCCCACCTTCCTTCCCCCATCTTTAACGCACTGAAGGAGGCCTCTTTGTTCAGTTCATATTACCTGGAAATCCCACCTCCTCCAGGAAGCATTCCTCAGTTAATTCTCCCATCCCAACGGACCCCTTAACACTTGGGAATTTATATTCACCCTCAGCACTTAGGTCTAAGTCAATTTATAGACCGCAATGTGTACAGAGCTAGTTAGGTGACATTTGCTTTTTCATCTATTTTAGCTACAGTAACAGCCTATCATTGTCTTCCCTCCTCATCCTGTTGTGGGTATTTAATTGGTCTATCTGTTTTCTCCATTAGATTTCAAGTGCCAGCAGGGGAGGGAACCCGTGTTTTGCTTCTGTTTTCCCTTTACAGGGTTCCCAAGCACTTAGTACAGAGGTCAACATACACTGAGTCCAGCGCTTAGATCAGTGCTTTGCACATAGTAACCACTTAACAAATGCCATCATTATTATTATCTAGTACTCTCCCAAGCGCTTATTACAGTGCTCTACACATAGTAAATGCTCAATAAATAAGGTTGAATGAATGAATGGAGGGTTGCCCTTGGTACTCAGACCAAATATTTAGGCAGTGTGGCTTATGGGAAAGAACACAGACCTGCGAGTCCGCTGCCCTGACGTTCTAATTCCCAGCTCTGATATTGGCCAATGGCATGACCTTGGACAAGTCCCTTAATCTCTCTGTTCCTCAGTTTCCTGATTTGAAATGTGGGGATAAGCTACCTTTCCCCCCTGCCTTTTAGATTGTGAGCCCCATGCGGGAAAGGAACTGCATCTGCTCTAATGATCTTGTAGTTTCCCCAACTCTTGGCCCAAATTAAGTGCTTAATAAATACCATAATACCAAATTTATCTTATTTTTCAAACTCTGACTTAAACGTCTTGCCTTAAAAATCCTCAGTCTGGATTCTATTCTATTATTTTTTGTCTTTACCCTGTCACTTCATTCATCACTTCCATGTGGTCAGCTGAAAGTAAACCCTTATGAATTTTAGCTGGGAACCTCCCCTTAATTCACTGAACTGACCAATTTTAAATAATGCTTTGAGGAAACATCTTGAAGAGAAAATTCAGGGTTCCAGGTAGAACGAAAATGCACATACGTATTCATTTATTTCTTTCACAATTGTTTGTATGGTATTAAATAAGCACTTGCCAAAAATCTCAATATTAAAATTTGATTCTAGAAATAAAATGTACAGTGCCTGATATGATTTTCAAAGGAGACAAGAACAATATTGTAGAGTGGAGCTAATTAAATTTAAACTCAATGTACATAAAAATACTTACAGTTTACCTGAGTTGAACGATTGAAGGAGTGCCTGAGGTTTATAAAAATAATTAATGCTTTTTTTCCACTCGTTTCACCTATCGAAGGATGAGTGTTACAAACTAGACTATTTTTTGGAATTTAATATATTTTGATAGTCTACACACATGAAAATGAATATATTTAAAATACATTCACAAGATAGATGGTGGCAACAATGGCATAAATTCTGGTGTAGTCTACTCAATCCCTGTTGGAAAATTTGAACACTAATTTTCACAGCTTGATGTGAACTAAAGTTAATTTCCTTCACCAGTGTGTGTATCTCACCTTTGGGTAAAGAGGATCACTTTTTAGCAGTATTTGTTTAATGGTATTTTTTAAGCACTTATTGTATGATAAGCACTGTGTTAAACCTGGGAGTCCAAACAGGCTAATCAGGTTGGACATAGTCCCTGTCCAAAGTGGGGCTCACAGTCTTAATCTCCATTTTACAAATGAGGTAACTGAGGGGCAGAGAAGTTAAGTGATTTGTCCAAGGCCACACAGCAAACAAAGGGGGAGCCAGGATTAGAATTCAGGTCCTTTTGACTCCCAGGGTCATGCTCTATCCACCAGGCTATGCTGCTTCCATTGTTCTACAGTTTCATTTATTAATAATAATAATAATGATGGTATTTGTTAAGTGCTTACTATGTGCCAAGCACTGTTCTAAGCACTGGTGGGGATACAAGGTGATCAGGTTGTTCCATGTGGGGCTCACAGTCGTAATCCCCATTTTACAGATGAGGTAACTGAGGCACAGAGAAGTTAAGTGGCTTGCCCAAGGTCACCCAGCTGACAAGTGGCGGAGGCGAGATTCGAACCCATGACCTCTGACTCCCAAGCCCGTTCTCTTTCCACTGAGCCATGCTGCTTCTCATTTATTCCAGGAAATGGTACTTTATTAAATGGTTCTCAGGGAGCCTGAAAAAATGTAGCTTCCGGAAATGTCTGCCGTCCCCAGGAAACTGTTCACACACATTCTACAGATGCAGAAACTGAGATGCAGAAAAGTTAAATGACTTTCCCAAGGTCATACAAAAGACATGTGGCAAAGATGGGATTAGAACCCAGGTTCTCCCAGCCCTGTGATCTTTCCTCTAAGCCATATTGCTTTCAGTTTCTTGACACGGAAACCTCCATGGGTTGGGCTGGATGCATTTTAGAACAAACATCTGGTCTACTTAGAGCCTCTGTGAGGGCTCTCAGACTCTGGTCCACTCAGGATTACTGTCATCAATTTAAGGATTGTGGACACATAGCACAACCCTCACACTGTTGCAGCAATTGAGTAATTAAAGAGGACATTTGTTAACCCCTGGAAAGAAAGGTGATGGGAAATAAACCCCTTTTAGGTGGCTGGGGCAAGGAAGAGCCAGGGAGGGGGAGTCAGAGAGAAGGGGACAGGTGGGAAGAGAAAGGGAAAAAAGGAGAGGTGAAAGGGAGATAGGACTCCAACATTGGCGCTCCTGCTGCCTGCCACCGTTGGCTGTTTCCAGCCAGAGGACTGGGGCTTGACTTTATTGCAAATTATCAGAGCTGCCTCCATGTTAGCCAGGAAGCAGTGGAAGTGACTGGTGGTTTAGGTGAGTGGTTTGGCAACTGTAGCCCTTCTGGACTGGAAACAATTTTCCCAGTAGCCAGATGAGCCCAGAGGAGCCCCTTCAGTGGGACTGCTACAATCGGAGTGACAGTAGCCCCTGTGGTGACCAACAGACTAAGTTTTATAACTGAAGGTTTCTATCCCCTTCAAGTAGGAACCTCAAAATATCTTGTTTTAGGCTTTTGGGTTGAAGAGCAGAACCCTAAAAAGGGTTAGGGTTAGGGTTGAAGAGCAGAACCATAAAAAGCACAACCCTCCCACCTCATGTGGAATGGCACACTCTTTGCTTCAGAAATAAACTTTGCCTTGTAATCAAAATTAAGTTGAGATAAGTTTAATGAATGAAGGAATATGTTTATTTCAGTAAATGACAAGGAAAATTGAGTTCTGGATATGTGAAATTGCTCTTCACAGAATGCTCTCTCACTCTATTTTTTGTTTTTCAAAGGCATCAACTTTGATTCATAGTTATTTATGTAATATGGTTTTCGTAGTTTAATTAAAAAATCCAAAAGCCAACTTAAGCAAGTAAGCGTATGCACACCAATCCATCTGTTAAAGAAAGCCCTTTTTAAAATGTAATGAATATAAATACCACCTTTATCATTTAATTGGATGGGGTATCTTCTGAAGAGTTTCTAAAATCCAGTACAAATCACATGAAAAATCTGAAAGCCATTTTGTTGATTTATTATTTCATTCAATTCAGTGCGGAAGAGATAGTTGGCTATTTTTAAACAGCAAGACTTTTCTATCTTTAAACACACTCTTGAATTTAGTGTCTAATGTTGGTATTAAGTGATAATATCACCAGGCGACCACAGGCAAGCCAGTGCTTTTTCAAAGTTTATTCTAAGCAAACTGTAAAATTAGAGAAACCTCAGTACAATGTGCTTTTTCTAGAAGTTCCAGCTTTTTCACATTACCAGTATGTGGCGCTGTTTCCTGAGGAAAGTTAATTTCTAATTTTCAGTTATGGGTCTTCAAATCAATGTCACAGGTTAGTGTTAAGTCTCAATGGACCCTAAACGATTGTAGGATTAGTCATTTGCTGCTTATTACAGCACATATTTTTCCGAACCCCCTTTTCACATAGAAATGTTATATGTTTTGTTTTCCACAACGTTAAAATGAGTAAAAGGATAGAGCAGCCAATCAGTTGTTTTTGTGGAGCACTTGTTGTGTACCAAGCGTTTGGGAGAACACAATATAAGAGTTAAGAGACAGGTTTTCTGCCCAGTGAATTTACAGTCTCTAGGGACGGACAGACATTAATATAAATACATTAAATTATGGTTATGTGCATTAGGGCAATGGGGCTGAGGGAGGTGTGAATAAGGGGTTATTATCCTAGTGCAAATATGATGCAGAAAGGGGTGGAAGAAGAGGAAAATGAGGGTTTAGTTGGGGAAGCCCTCTTGGAGGAGATGTTTTGAGGATAATAAGTGTATCATTTTTATGAGCTTACTTGGTGCTGAACACTGTACTAAGCACTGGCATTGATAAAGGCTGATCAGGCCTGTCCCACCCTACCCAAATTTTAGTTGAAAGTTAAATACCTGCCACTGACTAAAAGGACCAGAAATTTAAGGTAAGACATCTGAAAATAACCAAAGCAGTTTTTTAAAAAGAGACCCACATAGGATTTCAAAGATCTTCCATTCCATTAAAAAAAACTTCCCAAGGGGTGAATGGGTGTGATTTTTTTGTGTACGCGTGTGTATCACTATGTCCATATAAGTATGCCTTGAAGTCCTATAGACACAGCTGATAATTAGAAACCCAGAACTGTTCATGCTTGGACTCTGAGCCCTCTTCTTAGGCTGTGAGGCCCATGCGGGGCAGGGACCGTGGCCAACTTGATTATTATGTTTCTATCTCAATGCTTGAAACAGTGCTTGACGCATAGTAAGAGCTTAACAAATACCATAGTACTAATGATAATGGTATATAATTTATTGAGGTGCTTCATGTGTTTCTTCAGTAAACCTGGTCTTTAATATGCAGGCACAGAATTGTTGCAAGATTTTGTTTACTTGCTATATCCTATTTACTATATGTATTAGAGTATGAGAAGGGTCTCCATTTTCCTAATCTCCTTGTCAGGGCAAATGGTCCTATGTGAGTTCAGTCTATCTGGCACTGAACACCCAGCTTTTTGTGTTTAGAAGAGCAGCCCTATAAGCCTGGCCCTGCAGCTGTTAATGTTGAAATGCTGAAGTCAGTGAGAGTTACATGTGAACAGGCAATAATATGGGGTCCTGAAAAATATTCCAAGTTGAACCTGATGTTCTCTGGATCTTTTTAAAATGCACCACCCTTGCACTGTTCACGTCAGCCTTTCTAAACCAAATGAAATACGAGAATTCGGTTTGTCTAATAGAGGATATTGGTTTAAACCAACGGTACCTGAATTAGTTGAGCACTACTGGTGGAAGAGAGAAGAAACAAAGAAATTTAAGGATGTGCGTAAGCCTTTCCCAGATGTGTTACTTGATAACATAAGAGTGGTTGAAAGGACTTGATGTACTTGGCAAATAAAATGGGAAGAGATCCATAGAAATGGCTTGAAGCGTTTCTGCAGTCTTGTAACCTGGGAGGGGAACAACAAACAAAAAAACAACAATATCAAAAATACTTCATCCATATTAGACTCCCTAACCCAAAAACGGTTCACACAAAAACTGCAAATAAAACACTAGAATAAATTAGTAAATGGACACAGCACAAGGACACACCCAGGAGGAAGCAGCGTGGCTCAGTGGAAAGAGCGCGGGCTTGGGAGTCAGAGGTCGTGGGTTCGAATGCCGGCTCAGCCACTTGTCAGCTGTGTGACCTTGGGCAAGCCACTTAACTTCTCTGTGCCCCAGTTACCTCATCTGTAAAACGGGGATTAAAACCATGAGCCCCAAGTGGGACAACCTGATCACCTTGTATCCCCCCCCCAGCGCTTAGAACAGTGCTTTGCACATAGTAAGCACTTAACAAATACTACCATTATTATTTACTATTCTGTGCTGCTTCTTGAGGGAGGGGAATGATAGTAATAGTAGTCAGAATGCTATTTATTCAGCACTTAGTGAGTGCAACACACAGCACTAAGCACCTAGGAAAGTACAACAGAAGCAAAGCACTGAGAGTCAGAGGACCTGCGTTCTAACCCTTGGCCCTGCCACTTGTCTGCTGTGTGACCTTTAGCAAGTCACTTAACTTCTCTGTACCTCAGTTCCCTCATCTGTAAAACTGTAAGTCCCACATGGGACACGGACTGTGTCCAACAGTACAGCATCTGGCACATAGTAAGCACTTTACAAATATCACAAAAATGGAGAAGACAAATGATTTACAAATAATAGGGAGCAGTAGGAACAAGGGTCAACTAGGGATCAGAATACCAGGATGAAATACCAGAAGAAAATAGTTGAACGTCCAATTAAACATATATGCATTCAGAAATACTGAGGTTGGGTATACTTAATAATGGTAGTAATAATAATGGCAGTATTTGAGTCAATTTGCAAAAGCAGAGAAAACTGGAGGAGGGCTTTGAAGTCAATGATACAGAGTTCTTGTTTGATGTGGAAGGAGATGGGCTGGCCATGTTTCAGAAAGATAATCCCTGCATAAAGATGGAAAATGCAATGAAGGAGAGATAGGCCAGAGACAAAGAGACTGGTGGAGAGGGCTTTACGGTAATCCAACTGTGATATGACAAGTGCTCAAACCAGGCTCCTGGAGAGGGTTTTGCGGTAAACCGACTGTGATTTGACGAATGCTTAAACCAGGTGGGTGGAGAGCATCAGTAATCCAACTGTGATATGACGAGTGTTTGAGCCAGGCTGGTGGAGAAGGTTTTATAGTAATCCAACTATGATATAACAGGTGCTCGAACCAGGCTGGTGTACAGGGTTGTAGGGTAATCCAGCTGTGATATGACAAGTGCTTGAACTAGCCTGGTGGCTGTTTGAAACAGAAGGGGTAGTTCTAGAAAAGATTTTGGAGGAAGAATTGTCAGGATTTATCTAGAAAGCAGGATTGTAGGAGAAACTACTGGAGGTCAGGGTGAAATTTCTAGTCACCAAATATCTGAAAGCAGTTGGGAATTTAAGATTGGTACAGGGAGTGAATCTCCAACTACTGGCCCTCATTCTCTGTCTTGCTGCCATCTTGTCCAGAAAAGAGGATTACTGGGTCCTGCTTATGGGAGAAGTTGAAGCAGAGTGTCAGAAAGAGAGAAGCCCAGGTCTGTGACCAAAAAGATGTTAGTAAATGAAGAGTTGAAGCTGGCGGATGTTTTTTCCTTGGTCTTTTTCTGCCTCAAGAGTTCTCTTCCTTTGGCTCTTGACCCTGAATCTGCAGAGCTCTCATTCCAGAACTCTCCTTTTACTCTGACAATCAATGAGCAGGGGAGATTCTCCTGTCTGGCTCACATAAATCAATCCAAAGAAAATCAAAACCATTACTGTCTTTGTATTTAGAAAATGGGTCATGTGTGCCTGTCCTGAAAAGCCTTCCTAGAACTTCAGACCAGTGGAAAAAGACCCTCTTTTTGACAGAAACTCTTAAATATAAACTATATTGAAAGAAAACTAGATCTTTGATTTAACTGTAGGGAATGCTTTAACTAATCGGCAGCTTTGCCATCATTAAAAGGATTCCTTAATGTCTTAACATTGTAGGCCTTTTATGGACTGGTCTATTTTGTGTTGGCTGCAATACCTGGTCAGGATGGGCCCATTTCTGAATAAACTGGAGCTTTAATTTGCTTTCGTGGATTTAGTGTGGGCTGAGCTCTCCTTAATGTGTGCACCTCGACTATTTCTGTCAGCTTAGTTGTTTGCATATAGTGAAAGAAGAATAAATCTCCCCTGTTTATTGATTTAACTACAGTTTTTTTTCCTCTTTTAATTTCCTTTAAACTGTCTTACAGATAAATTTAGGGGAAAGGATGCCTATAATTCATTTTGTGAATCAAGGACATTATAGTCCTATAACTGCTCTGACAGATAAAATGTCCCCACTGTCTCTCCTATCAATAGATGCAGCATATCTTGGCAGGTTTAATCCCAAGATTTCTTCTCTTCAAGAGACTCTGTTGATTTTTTCTGCTTTTTGTGGTTTATTACAGTAAAAGGGATATATTCATGAATATGAATATTCTCTGAAACCCATATGATAAACACATGCATTCCTTTTGAAAAGGTACAGTCACTTCTGTGTATGCTCAGCAGCTCTTTCTGAAGCTTTGGATTGCTTATTCTAACCACTTTGCTTTATATTTATGTTTTGTTACATTTTTACAATTTGGTTTCCAATTTATTTGAAATTCAAGATCCGTTTTCAGCTGTGGGAGAATACAGAAATTGTGATTCCAAGAAGACATGATATATGCATAGATTTCAGTCCAAGAACATAGTGATCAAAATTTCGTTACATTTGTTTTCAATGGTTATTAGTAATTCAAAAATCGAAAAGTATAAAAATCAGAGGAAAATCCAAGTAGTCTGGAATATCTCTTCCATCATTTGACACAAATCATATTTTTAAATGTTCCTGTATTTGGAGAAAGTCACAGTGCCTTAGTCCTCTTTGACTATATCCTGATCTGAATTTGTAGCTGTGTTGGATTAAAATGGCCCCTACTTGAATGTGCATTTGTATCACCGAGGGATTATTTCTAAACTACCAACTTTATTAGTTATTTCATTCAAGTTTTCACTGCGCACTCCACATTGTTTCAGGGGAGGTTTCACTGTAGCACAGACTAAGCACAACTCATTTTTATATCACACTGTTGAGTTCGACATTGTGTGTGTGTGTGTGTGTGTGTGTGTATGCTTAGACCATGCATCTTCATTTTGAAAATGGTGTGGTTAGCCTCTAGTATGTTAATCTTAAAATCAGATGAAGCTGAAGCTTGGTGGCAACATCAACCCCTGAAAACTGTTTGGATTCAATCAATCAGTGATTTTGTTTGAGTACTCACTGTGTATTGTACTAAGTGCATGGGAGAGTACAATCAAGTAAGTAGACACTATCCTGGCCTTCAAGAAGTTTACAGTCTAGTGGGATACACTTGACCTTAATTATTGTTATTTGGTTATTGTGTCGTAGATTCTTCTTTGGCTTTAAATATCCAGAATTTTCTGATCATATTGTATAGTTCTACCTACTTGTTTGGCTCAGTGAATGATCCTATGAACAGAAAATATTTGCAGAAAAAACTACCAAGGAACTTAGTAATTGAGACCTGAAGATCTCCAAGAAGGAATGCAAAGATGTCCTTAACTTCTCTAGGCCTCAGTTTCCTCATCTGTAAAATGGGGATTAATTACCTCCCCCTTAGACTCTAGACTGTAAGTTCAGTTTGGGCGGGGAGCATGTCTATCAATTCTGTTGTGTTGTACTCTCTCAAGAGCTTAGTACAGAATGTGTCTGTTTTACATGGTGTAATGGAGAGAACACAGGCCCAGGAGTCAGAAGGTCATGACTTCTCATCCCAGCTGTGCCACTTGTCTACTTTGTGACCATGGGCAAGTCAATTCTGTAGGCCTCAGTTACCTCATCTGTAAAATGGGGGTGGAGACTGTGAGCCCCACGTGAGACATGGACAATGTTCAACCTGATTCGCTTGTATCCACCCCAGTGCTTAGTGCAGTGCCTGGCACATAGTAACTTCTTACCAAATACCACAGTTATTATTATTATTATTACTACTCCATACACAGTAAGTGCTAAATAAATACCATTGAGTAGATAGTGAGGCCCATATTGAACAGGAAGTAATTATCTTGTATTTATTGAAGAGTTTAGTACAGTGCTTGTCATGAAGTAAAATCCTTAACAAATGCCACAGTGATTGTCAGCTGGGGTCTCGTCTCAAGGGAGGGGAGGTTAAAGACTGGAAGGTCCAGTCTGCCATCACTTGTCCCATGTTGACAGTGCATCATGGCAGCTCACAAGAGCACACTACTTTTGCTGCCCCATTACTTCCCCACTGTTATCTGGACAGTCACAGTCAACAATGCTATCTGGACAGCCACTCCCCGACTGGAAAATGGGGCTCTTACCAACTGTGGGAGAAGGGGAAGTTTAGAGTCACAGATGACTTGGATTCAAGGGACAACCATTCCTTTGTGACCCTTGTCATTCTGCATTATAGCAGCATTTTATGATCCTGATTTCTGGGAATAATAATAGCATTGGTAGAGTGCTTACTCTATGCCAAAAACTGTACTAAGTGCTGGGATAGATACTAGAAAACAAGAAGTTTGAGAAACCCTGGGGCTTGTGATAATTACCCAATTGACCCTGCCCCAGGGACAGCCCTGGTTTTGGGCCATCTTGGCTGACTTGGATGTCTGTGGAAATCTTTACTTGATGCTTTCCTGGGTCTACAGGGTTCCAAGAAGCTGAATACTAGGATTGGGAATCCATCTCCCACCCCACGCAGAAATTCTGAGAGAAAGGCAGAACTTAGGCATTTCCCAAAACTCTCAGCAGTCAACTATTCCATTCATTCAGTCATTCAATAGTGCTTTTCGTGTGCACAGCACTGTACTAAGCACTTGGGAGAGTACAATACAACAATAAATTACAGCAGTGTCTCTGGGTAAGGCAGACAGTTCTGAAGGATTAGGACAGATATGAGGAAGTGAGGATAAGGGTAACAGGTGAAAGAGATGGAGACTGTTCCTGAATATAGCAGTGAAGAGCAAAGTAAATGATCCAGAGGAATGAATGTGAACAAGGATCAAAAGGATTATAATTCTGGGTTAGAGAGAGTGAGGGGAGGAAGGGGCAGAAGGAAAGCTCCTTGTGAGCAGCGAATGTGTCTACCAGTTTTATTGTGTTCTCTCCCAAGCGTTTAGAACAGTACTCTGCACCCAATAAGAACGTAATAAATACCACTGTTTAATTGGTAAGGAAGAAGCAGGGAGGAGGCTAGCAGGTAGCAATTAGAAAAAGAGCTTCTAGTGTTCTCTCAAAGATCTCTGAAACTGATGCTTTGTCTATCTGCTTCTCAACACTTCTTAGAGGACTATCACTTATTATTGGTCACATTCTTCTAGATTGTGAGTAATTTCTGGGGACAGGGGGCCTTGTGTTAATTGATAACCTTGTGCAGCCAGTTCTGCTGGAGCATGATAGTTCTGTTCGTCAGGGCCTTCGTATTATGGAAAAATTGTTAGAAAAGTCAATTGGAATCAGTTTTAGGCAGGGAATCTCTGTTGTATTGTTATATTTTACTTTCCTAAAACTTGGTTCAGTGTCTGCACACAGTGCGTGCTCAATAAATATGACTGATGGATTGAATGATTGTGTAAGGGGCAGTGGAAGGAGTGGTTTGAAAATACTCTATGACTGACCTATTTTGAATCCAGTTCTATTAGATTGCTTGAGCCACTTGCCACTTCTTATTTTACTGTTTTAAGTAATGCTGAGTTGACAAAACAATAAGGAATACAAATTACTGAACAGTAAATATATTAGGGCTGAGACAGAGGTCGGGAAGGGTAGTTGTTTCATACCTGGACCAACTTTACATGTATGGTTGTGATCCTGGAAAGGACTCTAAGCGCTTAGTACAGTGCTCTGCACACAGTAAGTGCTCAATAAACACAATTGAATGACTCTTGTGGTGGGAATAACGTCCCCCTACCTCATTCTTCCAGTGAGGTTTCATCTGGGGAGGCAGTATGGCCTAGTGGACCAGGATTGGGGTTTGAATCCTAGATCGGCCAGTGTGTGTGATGATGGAACGCCACTTAAGCCCTCACAGGCCCTTGATTTCCTCATCTGTAAAATGGTCTTAGGATAGATTATGAGTCGCTTGTGGGATGGGAATCGTGTCTCTTCTCATTATCTTCTTTCTACTCCAGTGTTTACCTGGAGGAAGAGTTTAAGAATGTCATAATGATGATCCAAATTGGCACTAAAACATTCATCTTAACAGAATTGACTGTATTACCCCAGGTATTCAGTCTAGTGTGTGGCACATAGTAAATGCTTAAATAAGCACCATAAATAATGAATGTCAGGCTCTACTCTGTTCCTGATAACCACCGTACCAGAGGGAGGACATGCATATTGTATAGAGACGTGGCCCCCTCAGCCAGACAGAGATGGCTCTTTTTATTGAGTGCATACTGTTTGAAGAGCACTGTACTAAGCATTTGGGAGCAATACCTTATGGGCATGGTTGTTCAGCACTTATGTTCACCTCCATCTCAAATGTATTCTAATGTCTATCTCCCTCTCTGGTCTATAAAGTCCTTATGGGCAGGTATCAAGGCTACCGTATGGTATTCTGCCAAGTGCTTTGTACAGTGCTCTGTACAAAGTAATCACTTAATAAATATCGTTGATTGAATTGGCTTGGGAGTCAGAGGTCATGGGTTCTAATCCCAGCTCTGCCACGTCAGCTGTGTGACTTTGGGCAAGTCACTTCACTTCTCTGTGCCTCAGTTACCTCATCTGTAAAATGGGGATTAAGAATGTGAGCCCCACGTGAGACAACCTGATTACCTTGTATCCCCCCAGTGCTTAGAACAGTGCTTGGCGCATAGTAAGTGCTTAACAAATGCCATCATTATTATTATTTGATTGTAGGGCTAGCAACTTGAGACCCTTCTGCATTCCATTCCCTTCTGTTGCCTTCACTCCTGATGGCTAGGGCTGTAATCAGGGCTGCTAAAAGGGGGAAGAGAATGATGTCACGATCCCTCCTCTCACAGCAGTATCCCACAGCAGAGGGTAGCGGTTGGGGCAGCTAGGACCACACTTTCAGGGAAATATGCCTGAATCCGGGCCATCCTTGACCCACTGTCTGCATAACTGGGTGAGAAATCTTCAGACCCACCCACTGCAACTGCTGGAATGTAGGTATTTTTGAGGAGATGTTTCTTCAGCTCGATGAATGGGGAGAGATATGGAAAAAATAAGGGTGGGGGAATGGAGCAGTGGGTGAGCCTCAGGACTGAAGTGGAAAACTTTCAGGGAACCACCTAATGGAAAGACCACAGGACTAGGAATCAGGAGATCGGGGCTCTAATTCCAGCTTTGGCATTGCCTGTGGTGTGACCTTAGGCAAGTCACTTAAGTCTCTGGGCCTGTTTCCTCATGTGTAAAATGGGGATTCGATATCTGTTCTCCCTCCCCCTTAAACTTGGAACCCTCTGAAGTACAGGGTTTGGGTCTGAATTTCCTTTCTCTATCACAGAGCTGAGCACAGTCTTGGGCACATAGTAAGCACTTAACAAATGCCACAGTACTAATTATATTTTGATGTGAAAATAATACATCGTTGACCAGGTTTAGGCTTTTGAATTGGAACTTCTTGGGGTTTTTTTGTAACTTTTTGTTTAAAAAGTGGGATTTAAATATAACTTAAGACTTCATGGGGTGCTTAATGCCTTAGAATAACAACAGGAGTGCTTAGACATCTTTTTGGATTTGAACAAAGTGAATTAAAAGATAGAAATTAGATGTACAATGACTGTCAGGTGGAAAGACAAGTGAAGACTTTTATTTTTATACCACGGCTCAGGAGATACTATTGATCTCCTTAGAGTGGAAGGATGCCTTTACATGTTCCACAGCATCACATGGGGCATCATGAACACAGTGCTTATTTTCCAGGAAACCAAGTGAACATGTGAGCACAAAGTTGGTCTCTAAGGCTGTCTCCAAATAGCCCCCATGTGGTGCCTGTTACCCATCTAGAGTGTAAGCTTAGTGTGGGCAGAAAATGTATCTGTTATATTGTTATACTGTACATTCCCAAGTTCTTAGTACAGTGTTCTGCACACAGTAAGCACTCAATAAATACAGTTGACTGAGTGACTACATTAAAAATTATTCCACCTAGATGCTCAGGTCAGGTACTGGTCATTCCTAAATGAGAAACTATCATTGTATTTTTTAATGGTATTTGTTTAGCGCTTACTATGTGCCAGGCACTGTATTAATTGCTGGGGTAGTTACAAGCTAATCAGGTTGGACACAGTCCATGTCCCACATGGGGCTCACCGTCTTCATCACCATTTTACAGATAAGGTAACTGAGGTCCAGAGATGTGAAGTGACCTCCCCAAGGTCACACATCCAAAACGATGGAGGAGTTGGGATTAGAGCCCAGGTACTTCTCACTCCCAGGCCCGGGCTCTAGCCATTTGGCCAGGACTTTGTGTACTGATGTTCTGGTTCTCCCCCAGGCGCCTAGTACAGCACTCTGCACAGTGTAAGTGATCGATAACTACTGTTGATTGACGGGTTGGACAGATTGGCATCAGATGAGAACATTTTTAGCTGTATCTCTGCTATGTTCCCCACTTCTCCCTTACGTTATCGTCCTCCTTCTCCCCCACCTACAGTCAAGTTCTCAGAGAGGCTCTAAGCAGCAAAACCAGATAAACCACACCTGAGTAATTAGGAGTTGGCAACCTCATTTGCATAGCTAAATTCAGCAGATATTAAAAAAAAAGTATGTATGTAAGTGCAGAAAGTGGGTAGAACTGCAGGTCTATTTTTATGGTATTTGCTAAGTGCTTACTACGCGCCAGGCACTGAACTGCGCGTTGGAGTAGATTCAGAGAAGCAGCACTGCTTAGTTCATTCAGTCATATTTATTGAGCATTACTGTGTGAAGAGTATTGTACTAAGCGCTTGGGAAGTACAAGTCGGCAACATACAGAGACGGTCCCTACCCAACAACGGGCTCACAGTCTAGAAGGGGGAGACAGACAACAAAACAAAACAAGTAGACAGGGGTCAAAACTGTCAGAATAAATAGAATTATAGCTATCTGCATATCATTAATAAAATGAATAGAGTAGTAAATATGTGCAAGTAAAATAGTCATAAATATGTACATATTCACAAGTGCTGTGGGGAGGGGAAGGAGGTAGGGCGGGGGGCCTTGGGGAGGAGGAGAGGAAAAATGGGGCTCACTCTGGGAAGGCCTCCTGGAGGAGGTGAGCTCTCAGTAGGCCTTTGAAGGGAGGAAGAGAGCTAAATGGCTTAAGTGGCAAGAGCCCAGGCTTGGGAGTCAGAGGACGTGGATTCTAATCCTGACTCCGCCATTTGTCTGCTGTGTGACCTACGGCAAGCCACTTTACTTCTCTGTGCCTCAGTTCCTTCATCTGTCAAATGGGGATGAAGACTGTGAGCCCCACTTGGGAAAACCTGTTTACTTTGTAATAATAATAATAATGGCATTTATTAAGCTCTTACTATGTGCAAAGCACTGTTCTAAATGCTGGGGAGGTTACAAGGTGATCAGGTTGTCCCACTGGGGGGCTCACAGTTTTAATCCCCATTTTCCAGATGAGGTAACTGAGGCACTTGAAGTTAAGTGACTTGCTCAAAGTCACACAGCTGACAATTGGTGGAGCCAGGATTTGAACCCATGACCTCTGACTCCAAAGCCCGTGCTCTTTCCACTGAGCCACGCTGCGATCCCAATGCTTAGAACGGTGCGTGGAACATAGTAAGTGCTTAACAAATACCATTATTATTATCATCATGATCATTATTATTATTACAAGCTAATCAGTTTGCACACAATCCCTGTCCCACATGCATCTCACGGTCTTCATCCCCATTTCGCAGAGCTGAGGTGCAGAGAAGGGCAATGACTTGACCAGGGTCGCCCAGTAGACGTGTGGCAGAGGCAACGTTAGGACCCAGGTCCTTCTGGCTCCCAGCCTCTTGCCCTTTCCACCAAGATAGTAAGCGCTTAACAAGTAGTCCTAATCCACCAAGATCGCAAGTGCTTAAAAAATAGACAGCCCGTTGTTGGGTAGGGATAGTCTCTATTTGTTGCCGAATTGTAAAAATAATAATGATAATGATGATGATGGCATTTCTTAAGCGCTTACTATGTGCCAAGCACTGTTTTAACTACTGGAGTAGATACAAGGTAATCAGGGTGTCCCATGTGGAGCTCACAGACTTCATTTTACACATGAGGGAACTGGGCTTAAGCGCTTACTATGTGCCAAGCACTGTTCTAAGTGCTGGGGTAGATACAAGGTAATCGGGGTGTTCCACGTCGGGCTCACAGACTTCATTTTACAGATGAGGGAACTGAGGCCTAGAGAAGCGAAGTGATTTGCCCAAAGTCACACAGCTGACTACCCCCCTCCCCGCCCCACTGTACTTGTGTATATATGAACATTTTTATTATTCTATTCATTTTATTAATGATGTGTATATATCTATAATTACATTTATTTATATTGATGCTATTGCTGCCTGTTTGTTTTGTTTTGTTGTCTGTCTCCCCAGATCTAGACTGTGAGCCCGTTATTGGGTAGGGATTGTCTCTGTTCCTGAATTGTACTTTCCAAGCGCTTAGTCCAGTGTTATGCACACAGTAAACGATCAATAAGTACGATCGACTGTCTAACTGAAGTGGCAGAATCAGGTTTAGAACCCACAACCTCGCACTCCCAAGCCCAGGCTCTTTCCCTGAAGCCAAACAGCTTCTCCGAATAGTACTTTGCAAACGCTTAGTCCAGTGTTCTGCACACAGTAAGCTCTCAGTAAATACGACTGACTGACTGAAGTGGCAGAAGCGGAATTAGAACCCATGACCTGGCACTCCCAAGCCCAGGCTCTTTGCCCTAAGCCACGCTGCCTCTCCAAATTGTACTTGGGATTGTACTTCCCAAGCGCTTAGTACAGTGTTCTGCACACAGTAAGCACTCAATAAATACGATTGACTAAGTGGCAGAAGCGGAATTAGAACCCATGACCTCGCACTCCCAAGCCCAGTCTCTTTCCCTTAAACCACGTTTGTTCTCCGAATTGTACTTTGCAAGCGCTTAGTCCAGTGTTCTGCACACAGTAAACGCTCAATAAATACGATTGACTGAAGTGGCAGAAGCGGAATTAGAACCCACGACCTCGAACTCCCAAGCCCAGGCTCTTTCGCCTAAGGCACAATTTTTCTCCGAATTATACTTTGCAAGCGCTTAGTCCAGTGCTGTGCACACGGTAAACGCTCCATAAATACGCTGCTTCTCCGAATTGTACTTTGCAAGCGCTTAGTCCAGTGTCGTGCACACGGTAAGCGCTCAATAAGTACGATCCACTGACTGAAATTGCCGACTTGCCCGTCCCAAGCGCTTAATACAGTGCTCTGCACACAGTAAGCGCTCAATAAATACGATTGAGTGAATGAATGACTGAAGTGGCAGAAGCGGGATTAGAACCCACGACCTCGCACTCCCAAGCCCAGGCTCTTACCCCTAAGCCACAATTTTTCTCCGAATTGTACTTTGCAAGCGCTTAGTCCAGTGTTACGCACAAAGTAAGCGCTCAGTAAATAGGATTGACTGACTGTTGGAAGAAGCAGGATTAGAACCCACGACCTCCCACTCCCAAGCCCAGGCTCTTACCCCTAAGCCACGATTTTTCTCCGAATTGTACTTTGCAAGCGCTTAGTCCAGCGTTCTGCACACGGTAGGCGCTCAATTCATTCATTCATGCATTCAATCGGATTTATTGAGCGCTTACTGTGTGCAGACCACTGGACTAAGCGCTTGGGAAGTACAAGTCGGTTACATATAGAGACGGTCCCTACCCAATAGCGGGCTCACAGTCTAGAAGGCTTTGGAGTCAGAGGTCATGGGTTCAAATGCCGACTCCACCAATTGTCAGCCGTGTGACCTTGGACAAGTCACTTAACTTCTCTGTGCCTCAGTTCCCTCATCTGTAAAATGGGGATTACAGACTGAGCCCCCTCCTTCCTCTCCCCCTCCTCCCCTTCCCCATCCACCCCGCCTTACCTCCTTCCCCTCCCCACAGCACCTGTACATATGTATATATGTTTGTACAGATTTATTACTCTATTTTACTTGTACATATTTATTCTATTTATTTTATTTTGTTAATTTGTTTTGTTCTCTGTCTCCCCCTTCTAGACTGTGAGCCCGCTGTTGGGTAGGGACTGTCTCTATATGTTGCGAACTTGTACTTCCCAAGCGCTTAGTCGAGTGCTCTGCACACAGTAAGCGCTCAATAGATACGATTGAATGAATGGATGAATGAATAAATACGATTGAATGAATGAATGATTAAGACTGTGAGCCCCCCGTGGGACAACTTGATCACCTTGTAACCTCCCCAGCGCTTAGAACAGTGCTTTGCAGTCAGCACTTCATTCATTCAATCGTATTTATTGAACGCTTACTGTGTGCAGAGCACTGTCCCAAGCGCTTAGTACAGTGCTCTGCACACAGTAAGCGCTCAATAAATACGACCGAATGAATACGATTGAATAAATGAATGAATGATTAAGACTGTGAGCCCCTCCGTGGGACAACCTGATCACCTTGTAACCTCCCCAAGCTCTTAAGTACAGTGCTTTGCACATAGTAAGCGCTTACTAAATACTATCATCATTAATTAGAAGGGGGAGACAGACAACAAAACAGTGCTTTGCACATAGTAAGCCCTTAACTGCCGTCATGAATTAGAAGGGGGAGACAGACAACAAAACAGTGGTTTGCACATAGTAAGCGCTTACTAAATGCCGTCATTAATTAGAAGGGGGAGACAGACAACAAAGCAGTGCTTTGCACATAGTAAGCGCTTACTAACTGCCATCATTAATTAGAAGGGGGAAACAGACAACAAAACAGTGCTTTGCACATAGTAAGCGCTTAATAACCGCCGTCATTAATTAGAAGGGGGAGACAGACAACAAAACAGTGCTTTGCACATAGTAAGCGCTTACTAACTGCCATCATTAATTAGAAGAGGGAGACAGACAACAAAACAGTGCTTTGCTGATAGTGAGCGCTTAATAACTGCCGTCATGAATTAGAAGGGGGAGACAGACAACAAAACAGTGCTTTGCACATAGTAAGCGCTTACTAACTGCCGTCATTAATTGAAGGGGGAAACAGACAACAAAACAGTGCTTTGCACATAGTAAGCGCTTACTAACTGCCGTCATGAACTAGAAGGGGGAGACAAGACAACCAAACAGTGCTTTGCAGATAGTGAGCGCTTACTAACTGCCGTTATGAATTAGAAGGGGGAGACAGACAACAGTGCTTTGCACATAGTAAGCGCTTAATAACTGCCGTCATTAATTAGAGGGGGAGACAGACAACAAAACAGTGCTTTGCACATAGTAAGCGCTTAATAACTGCCGTCATGATTAAAACACATGTTAGCAAAATAAAATAAATAGAATAGTAAATACGTCCAAGTAAAAGAAATCAGTAGGGCCGGACGAACGGAGGAGGAGGAGGATG
The DNA here is from genome assembly GCF_015852505.1 of Tachyglossus aculeatus. Taxonomy (NCBI): domain Eukaryota; kingdom Metazoa; phylum Chordata; class Mammalia; order Monotremata; family Tachyglossidae; genus Tachyglossus; species Tachyglossus aculeatus. Next base: position 10,518,075 of record NC_052080.1, read on the forward strand.
AAGATTTTGCCCCGCGGCGGCTCGTGGCCAACCTGCCCGGGCGGGCCGGTCCTGCCTCCCTGTCAATCATCCCGGGGTCGGCCAATGGGAGCGCGGCCTGCGGCCCCCCGGCCCCGCCCCCCTCGGGGGGCGAGGGGAGCGGAGCGACTGAAGTTTGGGAGTTTTAGTTTGCGCAGCGCTCTGCTCAGCCCCGGAGCCCAGTTCGGTGGCCCGCCGCTCGCCATGCGGCCCAGGGCGGCCTGGGCCTGGTTGCCCCTCGCCCTCTGGACGGCGGCGGCGGTGGCCCGGGTCCCCTCCGCGGGGCTGGGGCCGACGCGCAAGCAGGAGGACTCCTTCTCCGCCCTCGGCGTCCAGCGAGCCCGAGGCATGGCCAGATGTCTCAGCCTGCACATCACACGCATCTCCGCCTTCTTCAGGCATTTCCAGGTAACCGTCATCGCCCAACTTCCCTGGGCCTCAGTTGCCTCGTGTGTGAAATGGGGATTGAGGGGGAGCCCCCCGTGGGACAACCCGAGCCTTCAATCAATCATTCATATTTATTGAGCGCTTACTGTGTGCAGAGCACTGTACTAAGCGCTTGCGAAGTACAAGTTGGCAACATATAGAGACAGTCCCTACCCAACAGCAGCTCTTGCTGTGTGCAGGGCACTGTACTAGCCGCTTGGAAAGTACAGGTTGGCAACATACAGAGACGGTCCCTACCCAACAGTGGCCTCACAGTCTAGAAACCAGGCCCTCCTCCCCCTCTCCATCCCCCACCCCGCCTTACCTCCTTCCCCTCCCCGCAGCACCTGTATATATGTATATATGTTTGTATGTATTTATTACTCTATTTACTTATTTATTTTATTTGTACATATTTATTCTGTTTATTTTATTTTGTTAATGTTTTGTTTCGTTCTCTGTCTCCCCCTTCTAGACTGTGAGCCCACTGTTGGGTAGGGACCGTCTCTATATGTTGCTAACTTGGACTTCCCAAGCGCTTAGTCCAGTGCCCTGCACACAGTAAGCGCTCAATAAATATGATTGTGAGCCCCCTGTTGGGTGGGGACCGTCTCTATATAGTGCCAGCTTGTACTTCCCAAGCGGTTAGTACAGTGCTCTGCACACAGTAAGCGCTCAATAAATACGATTCAATGAATATAATTCTATTCTGATGGTATTGACACCTGTCTACTTATTTTGTTGTCTGGCTCCCCCTTCTAGCCTGGGAGCCCGTGGTTGGGTGGGGGCCGTCTCTATCTGTTAGGGACTTGTACTTCCCAAGCGCTTAGTACAGTGCTCTGCACACCATAAGCGCTGAATAAATACGATTGAAAGAATGAATGAATCCCCCCAGATTAAAGGACGAGCCAGTCTGGATTCCTGGGAATAATAATAATAATGATGGCGTTTGTTAAGCGCTTTCTGTGTGCCAAACTGTTCTAAGCGCAGGGCTTCCCCCCTCCATCCTCCGGGCAGGGGGCCATCCGAGCTACAGGATGCCAAGGATGGACACGTGCAATCCTGGGAGAGGGGGCACGTGGGACCTTTGGAGGGGGCACTTGGGATCCAGCCGGACTGGGGAGACCTCTGCCCAGCGCCCCGGATCCCCCACGTGCTGATTTTCCCTTCCAGAAACACGGCCCGGGGGGCAGGGGCATTGCCCATCCTGCGATAGGGGTGGGGGGAATTGAGCATGGCACAACTGATTCGCACTCAACCCCGAGTCTGGATAAACCTCCCCAGAAGAGCTGTGGAGAGTGTGTGTGTTGGTGTGTATTATATATATATATGCTCCCTTCTTGTCTAAGGGAAAACTTGCGGGGGATAATAATAATACTGCTGGTATTTGTTAAGCCCTTCCTTTGTGTCAAGCACTGGGGTAGATCCAGCGCTTAGAACAGTGCCCCAGCGCCTAGAACGGTTTTTGACACATAGTAAGCGCTTAACGAATGCCATCATTAAACAGCGTGGCTCAGTGGAAAGAGCCCGGGCTTTGGAGTCAGAGGTCATGGGTTCAAATTGAGACCCCTCCAATTGTCAGCTATGTGACTTCGGGCAGGTCACTTAACTTCTCTGGGCCCCAGTTACCTCTTCTGTAAAATGGGGATTAACACTGTGAGTCCCCCGTGGGACAACCTGATCACCTTGTAACCTCCCCAGCGCTTAGGACAATGCTTTGCACATAGTAAGCGCTTAATAAATGCTATTATTCTTATTATACAAGGTGATCAGGGTGGACACATTCCCTGTCCCACGTGGGGCTCACAGTCTTCATCCCCATTTTACTGAAGCTCAGAGAAGGTAAGTGACTTGCCCAGGGTCACCCAGCAAACAAGTGGCCGAGCTGGGACTCGCCCGCAGAGAGGCAAGGCAAGGGCGAGGGAGGGGACAGCAAAGATTTCCATCTCAGCTGCCCATCCTGGCAGGGAAGGGGCAGAGAGCCGGGGGACCTAAAAGATATTTCTCCCTGCTACTGGCAAGTGTGGGCTCCGTAGTCTGTCCCCTGCACGGAGCTTTGCGTGTGCGGTGGGGTTTTCAGGGCGTCCCAGCTGCTGACCTTTAGGAAATGATTGATCAAGACTGATCGATCATTATGTCTCTAGGCCCCCCTCTGCGCCATCCCCTCCCTCGTCCCCGTGTCGCGGAGGTAACACCTGTTCTGCATGCACAATTTACGTGCTGGTTGCTGCAGGCTGCACGTGGAAAAGGGATGGAGCTCGCTAAGTCTCCTTCAGGGCGAGGGCTCTTGGCCCCAAAGCCAGTGATCCTAGAGCCCCGGGGGGCAGGAGGACTGGGGGCTTCCAGAGAATAATGTGGACTCATTAGATCTGGACGTTTGGGGCAGGGGTAGCTGCTGGGGACCCCCCCACACCCCCCTCTAGCTCAGTCAGTCCTATTTTTTACCAATCGAATTTGTTAAGCGCTTACTAGACGTTGTGGGCAGGGAATGTGCCTGTTTATTGTTGTATTCTCTCAAGCGTCTAGTCCAGTGCCCTGCGCTCAGCGATCAGTAAATATGATTGACTCACTGTGCAAAGCACTGTACTAAGCACTTGGGAGAGTATCCTTAGGAGAAGCAGCGTGGCTCAGTGGAAAGTGCACGGGCTTGGGGGTCATGGGTTCAGAGTCCAGCTCTACCAGTTGTCAGCTGTGTGACTTTGGACAAGTCACTTAACTTCTCTGTTCCTCAGTTACCTCATCTGTAAAATGGGCATTAAGACTGTGAGCCCCCCGTGGGACAACCTGATCACCTTGTAACATCCTCAGCGCTTAGAACAGTGCTTTGCACATAGTAAGCGCTTAATAAATGCCATTATTATTATTATTATTACTGCTACCCTATGGCAGAGTTGGTAGACCCATTCCCTGCACACTCTGGAGGGAGAGACAGACATTGATATATGAGCCTGTTGTTGGGTAGGGACCACCTCTATATGTTGCCGATTTGTACTTCCCAAGCGCTTAGTACAGTGCTGGGCACACAGTAAGTGCTCAATAAATACGATTGAATGAATGAATGAATATATTACTAGATAAGCTTTACCTGAGCTCCAGAGAAGGCATTGTAGTCGGCTTGAAGCTGATTTTCATGCAAGTCGGAGCGCAGTGTTTTGTATGTGAGTGTTTCTCCAGGGTGTGTGTATTACTCTGCGAGGGGTAGCCCGGAGTGTAAATGACCTCCAGATTTTCCGTAAATCGTTTACTAGCCATCTCCCCTTTTCTGGGGCCTGCTCCATCGTAGGCAAGCACTCTAGGTACTTACTACTGGACTCAGAGGCAGAGACAAACTTGCCCTCCGGGACTCTGAGCATTTTCTCAAGGAAGGGGAGCCTGCTGCTGTTTCCCATGTCCAGCTCAGCCGGGCCACTTCAGCAGCTTCTGGCAACTGGAAGTGGGAGTCTCTTGGACATTTCCTCAGCTGCTCAGTAGACACTTGTTGCTGCCAAAAGGGGACTACTGTGTGACTTAGTGGATAGAACATAGGCCTGGGAAAGACTCAGAAGGACCTGAGTTCTATTCCCAGCTCTGCCACTGTGTCTTCAGTATGACCTTGGACAAGTCACATCCTGTCTGTACCTCAGTTACTACATCTGTAAAATGGGGATAAAGAGTGTGAACCCTGTGTGGGACAGGGACTGTGTCCAACCTGATTAACTTTTATTCACCCCAGCACTTAGGACAGTGCCTGGCACATAGCCCGTTCCTAGACTGTGAGCCCGTTTCTAGACTTTGAAACCGTTGTTGGGTAGGGACCATCTCTGTATGTTGCCAACTTGTACTTCCCAAGTGCTTAGTACAGTGCTCTGCACACAGTAAGTGCTCAATAAATACGATTGAATGAATGAATGAAGTGCCACAATAACTATTATTATAATAATTATATAATAATTATAATAACTATTATTATTATTAGAAAATGGGACGGGGAGGCCTGGTTGAGCTATGCTGGCAAAAGGCACCCAATTGAGTTTAGGAGCTGGACATCTAAATTCCCCAAATCCATGGGCAATGCCAAACGTTCAGTTTTGGGCTGGCTACTGCGCATGCTCAGTGGGACTGCTTGGGATGTGAAGACTGAGCCCGAAATGCTCAAGGGCTATAAACTTTCCATTACTTGCTTCCATGTAGGTAATTTGGGCGAGGCAGGAGACATCTAAACGACCTACTGCCTAAAATCTAAAGCCAGAAGGCCCTCAAACCATCCCCATGAAGCTTCACACCAGGTCCTGGCATTGGACTAGAATGTCCAGCCCATATGGAGGAATACAGCTAATACTGGTTTGAAAGAACCCCAGGGGAGTTAGAGATTTGTAGTTGCTAGTTTGAAAATTTGTTGCATCGACATTCAGATTTGATCCAAGACAAACACACTTGAAGAAATGCTCTTAGGAATGAAAAGTTTGTGGTTATGGCAGGTGTTAAAACGAATGTTGCCCAACAGTTGTTCTTTGACTGCAGAGCCATTCCCAGATGGGTCTGCCTCTATAATCAATCAATCAATAGAATTTGTTGAGCGCTTTCTGTGGTGTACAGATAACTCACCATATGAGACAACACAATAATTAGGATGCAGGATACCTGCCCTCAGAGCTTACGGTCTAGCCAGGGAGGCTGACGCTAAATTAAATTTTTTCAGCAGTATAACCTCTTTGCACTCAGGGAACAAGCCACTTTATTTTGATCTTTCCAAGTACTTAGTAGAGGAAAGGCCACCCAGTGAGTGCTCAGTAAATTCTGTTACATTCCCTGCCCTGTCACTCTTCAGAAGTCATTTATCAGTTTTCTTAAACTATTCGGCTTTCTTCCTCCACCCCCCTTTTTTGAATTGGTATTGGTTAAGTCCTTACTATGTTCCCGACACTGTACTAAGCTCTGGGATAGAGACAAGCTAATCAGAATGGACACAGTTCGTGTCCCACATGGACTCACAGACAGTCATAATACCCATCTTACAGATGAGAGATCTGAGGCACAGAGATATTAAGTGACTTGCCCAAGGTCACACAGTGGGCAGGTGGAGGAGCTGGGATTAGAACTCAGGGCTTTCTGATTTCCAGCCCGTATTCTATCCAGTAGGCTCCACTGCTTCTTTACCCTCTTTCTTCTCTCTCTGAGAGATAGCCTTGTTCACAGACCCAATTTTAATCACTGTACCCATCAAAGGGATTTAAGGAGCCCTTATTGTGTGCAGAGCATGGTACAGAGTCCCTGTGAGTGCAAAAAAAATATTTTTTTCATGGCATTTAAGCACTGACTCACAGTCGGGCCCTGTACTAAGCTTTGAGGTAGACACAGGATAGTCAAGTTGGGCAGAGTCCCTGTCCCACATAGGACTCACAATCTGAATACCCATTTTACAGATGAGATAACTGAGGCAGAGACAATTGGCGACATGCTCAACTGTCTTTTGTATAACGGTGGCAGAGCCAGGCTTAGGACCCAGGTCCTCTGACTCTCAGGCCTGCGCTCTTTCCATTAGGCAACACTGCTTCTCATGATAGTTTCTAGACCTGATACCTGCCCTCAAATAATTCAACAATTTACTGCCCATCTTGAATGCCACAAAAGCCAAAAAGGAAAGGAAGGTTGAACTGTAGCAGCCCCTTTTAAGACAGGAATTCTTCACTCCCAGTCAGTGATCTGAGAGCTGTGTTAAAGCATCAGGTTTAAAGAGGATTCCCAGAGAATACTGTTGACAGGTGATCTCCCAAAGGATGCAAGCGGGTTGGCGAGGATATAGTGGGACCCATTAGTTGAACACTTTTGTCCACCTCATATGCGAGTATTCAGCCCTCTGACTTTCATGCCCAGGTCATTTTTACTTGAAGTGTCACATTATTGTGGCTAGTGTGAGAAGCATCGTGGCTCAATGAAAAGAGCCCCGGGCCTGGGGGTCAGGGGGCCTGGGCTCTAATCCTGGCTCTGCCCCTTGCTGCTGCTGCTTTGGACAAGTTCACTTAATTCTGCGTGCCTCAGTTACCTCATCTATAAAATGGGGATAAGATACCTATTCTCCCTCCCTCCTAGACTCTTGAATTCCTTGTGAGACAGGAATTGTGTTATCTACCCCAGTGTTTAGTACAGTGTTTGGTACATTAGTCCTACAAAATACTACAATTGTTATTATTAGGTCAGAGCCATGATTCCTTGTTCCTTTCCATCAGAATAAAACCTCCAAGTTAAGAAGCTGTTCTAACCCCGCGGGAAAGATACCATTTTGAGCATTCACACTCAAAAGAAATGAAACAACGTTCTTTAGGTTTTGCTTCGGAAAGTAGCAGCTGGTGCAGCTTTAGCCTGAGAGTCACGAAACCTAGGCCGTACTCCTGGCTCTGCCAGTTGCCCGCTGTTTTTAACCCTTGGGCAAGTCACATAACTTCTCTGTGCCTCAGTTTTCTCACCTGTAAAATGGGGACTAATTACCCCATCTCCCTCTATCTTAGACTGTGTGCTCCATTTGGGGTCAGGACTGTGTCAAATCTAATACTGCGTCTATCCCATAGCTTAGTGCAGTGCTGGGCACATAGTAAGTGCTTAATAAATACCATGTTGATGATTAGCTGTAGGATCTCTGGATAGTTACTCGAAAGACAGGGAGCCCCATATTTTAACTCCATTGTGCTGCTAGGTGGAAGCATAGAAACATCCCAGTGGTAGATTGATCAGTGGCCGCTTGAATTATGGACATCCTAGATGTAGAGTGACGAAAGGTATCTTGAATTTTGAACCTTCAAGTTTTCTCCCCGAACGCTCTGGCTTGAGAGATCACCTCATCCCGAGATTTAAACAGCAGTAGAAAATCCCCTCCACTCTTGAGTGGGATTTGGTATTTTTCTTTTATTGAATTGTCAGTTGGTTGTAATTTATTTGTTTTACAGTTTCAAGGGCTAAAGAGGCCATTTAGATCAAGCCAATTCCCAGTGAAAGGCTTTTTTTTGTGGTTTCTTGGCATGATTTCTTTTCTGAAGTAAAACTGCTGACAGAAAGCACATCGCCAAACAATAGTGATTTCGTTTTAATTAGTCGGGGTGAAATAAGCTGCAAATTACTCAGTTAGGACTTAATAACTGCTTTTTTTTTGTAATCAGTTGCATGCTATTCTTGCGGAGTCTCAACCCTAACCTGGTAAATGCACATGTGATTTATCTAAATTACAGGGATTAAGCTCTCAGGACTTGAAAAGACAGTAGCAAGCTCTCCTTATAAAAAAAGTTAAGCCTTTCATTGTCATCCTGAAACAGGGGTAGGGGCATGCTGGGGACATGAGGCTATAGCCAACGCATTCTAGTGGCATCGTAGTTGTGGATCACCAAGGGACCAGACTTGAGTCTTCGTTGCATTAGGAGAAGCAGTGTGGCTCAGTGGAAGGAGCATGGGTTTTGGAGTCAGAGGTCATGGGTTCAAATCACAGCTCTGCCAGTTGTCAGCTGTGTGACTTTGGGCAAGTCACTTAACTTCTCTGTGCCTCAGTTACCTCATCTGTAAAATGGGGATTAAAACTGTGAGCCCCCCGTGGGACAGCCTGATCACCTTGTAACCTCCCCAGCGCTTAGAACAGTGCTTTGCACATAGTAAGCGCTTAATAAATACCATTATTATTATTATTATTATTAAGGGGGCCCCTCTTCACATGATGAATTTAATGGCCCCATTATGGCTTTACCTGCTGCCTCTGCACAATGCTATTTTTCTGTCCCTTTTCTGTGACTGAGGCACAGAGAAGTGAAGGGGCTTGCCCAAGGATGCACAGCAGACGAGGGGCAGAACCGGGATTAGAACTCAGGTCCTGTGACTCCCAGGCCCATGCTCTTTCCGCAAGGCCACCCTGCTTCTCATTTTCCAGCTTTAATACCAAAGTGCCTGCCACCATCTTTGGCCAGGACAGGGTGTGGATGAGCCAGAATCATATTGCACCCAGTTCTCATACTAGAACAAGATTCTGGGTGGGAAGAAAGGGAAAAACCTTTTGGGCTATTGCAAAACAAAATTCCTCCCGAGAGAATTCTCCTGAAATGCTCAAGGCCTCTCTCAAACCACTGGTACCGTCAATTCACGCAAACTAACGAGGAGTCCTCTGACCTTCACTGCCACGATTCATCTGTGAAGCCTGGTGTGTACACATCATTCTGCACTTGAAAAGCATCCTTTCCACCGGCTTCCACTCTCCCCAAGTGTACTACACACTGGGAATACTTAAGCTGTTGGTTACATTTCAAAACAGGAAGTGAAAAGTATTAGAATGGTACCCTGGCACTATTTTGCTGACTATTGTGCCATTGCAAGGGGGCATGCAGTGGATAGAAGGTCAGGGTGCCAGGCCCTAGGCTTCACCCAGTTCTAAAGCGGTAGCCTCTGTTCTGAGAACCTATCAATCAATCAGTGATATTTATTTTGCATTTACAGAGCACTGTACTAAGCACTAGGAAGAGTACAGTGCAATAGAGTAAGCAGGCAACTTCCTTGCCCATAACGAGCGTACAGTCTGGAGCAGGAGACAGCCATTAAAATGAATAAATAATTCATAATCTATAGTTTAAAGATACGTTCATAAGTGCTTTGGGGGTGCGGGTGGGGCGATTATCAAGTGCCAGAGGTCACAGATCCAAGTGCATAGATGATGCAGAAGGGAGAGGGGGCCGAGGGAAAGAGGGCTTAATCGGGGAAGGCCTCTTGGAGGAGATGTGATGTGGCCAGTGGAAAGAGCATGGGCCTGGGTGTCAGTAGACCTGAGCTTCAGTCTTGGCTCTGCTACTTGCCAGCTGTGTGACCTTGGATAAATCACTTCGCTATGCCTGCTTTCTCATCTGCAGAATGGGGATTCAGTATCTGTTCTCCATCCTCCTTAGACTGGGGGCTCCATGTGGGATAAGAACTGTTTCTGACCTGTTAATAAGTGCTCAACCAATACCACAGTTATCATTTTTGTTCCTCTTACATGAGAACTGCTACTCTGAACATTAGACAGTCATTCATATTCATTGAGCACTTATTGTGTGCACAGCACTGTACTAAGCACTTGGGAGAGTACAATTAAGCAATTAACAGACACTTTCTTGCCCACAACGAGCTTACAGTCTAGCAGCCCTTCCTTGAGCCAAGCTTTGTCCCTTTCCCTGCTGGAGGGAAAGGAGGGAGGAAAGAATTAAACACAGGACAGAACCCTGGAAATGGTAGGGTAACACCTCTGGCATCTGGTGCGAACTGGCAGTCAGAGGTGTGATGCCTGGCATTTTGACTAGTTGGGCCAACTCCTGATTAATTTCCGGGTCTACCATCCCTGGCCTAGGATATTTCTGCTATTGTATAATTCAGAAGTAAGTGTACAGTATTTACATAGTCTTTACAACGGTGGCCTCTTGAATTAACGACTTGACTTTCGGTGTAAATAGATGGGCTGATTCCAGATGTCCTCCAGAGCTTGTGCTATCTCTTATGGTCCAGGTGTTTGGCTGGTGGAAGAAGAAAGTTCATATTCAGGGTGAATTGGATAGTGGTCCCTTGAAGAATTGTCTGTTTTGCCTAACGAGGTAGTCATTATTTTCCACACTGAAGACTTTCTTTTTTCTAGCAACTGCTTTGGGATTAAACAAAGTACTTGCATTTAGGAATACTTGCTTCTGTCCAGGTGGTAGGAGTAACAGTATTTATTGAGTGCCTACCCAATACAATGCTTGGAAAGAACCAGGAAAATACATCTGTGTTTCCTGCCCACAAAGAGCTTACCCCTTCTCAGAGAAGATGAGAATGAAATATTTACAAGGAGGGGAATCAGAATACATCAGTTTTCCAATCTTTAGTGGGCTGCTAATTTTTTTTTTCAATGGAACTTAAGCGTGTACTGTGTGCCAAGTACTTGAAGTGCTGAAGCAGATGTAAGATAATTGGATTGCACAAAGCCCCTGTCCCACATAGGGGTCACTGAGGCAAAGAGAAGTTAAGTGACTTGTCCAAGGTCACACAGCCTACAAGTGGCAGAACCAAAATTAGAACCTAGGTCCTCTGACTCCCAGGCCTGCGATCTTTCCACTAGGCAACCCTGCTTCAGTTCTATATACAAGCTTTGATTTTATATTGTAGATTTTGCCCTATTTTGATTGGAGGTGACTTGAAATAATATTCACAAATTCTTTTAACCCTCCAGAGATGCAGGAGGATTTCTTCCTCTGGGTGCTGTTTGATTTTTCTTTTCACCTGAAGTAAAAAATATTGATTAATATCATCATCTGTCAAATAAGGTAGAGCTTCAGTCAACATTTCCAGGTCCCGGAATGCTTAGCATGCCATTATGTTGTGTCACACTGAAATCTTCTGGGAAGAGTCGGAATTCTTGTCATCATGAAGACAGAGTTTGGTCATCTGTTTTGACTCTGGAAATACCAAAGCTTACAAATGCTTTCGTACTTCACTTCACTGTTGGCTGTTGTTGATGTTATGTACTGTAGCATGACGGATTTGGAGTATTTGTAAGTGTTAATATTACCTTGTATTTATTCAGAAAGTATTCAGGGCTCTTCATGCATCGTGTTCATTTTTTTCTTTTTTTTTCCCAGATAATTAGACCTCATATCTCCTCTGAGGCACAGCCAAGACAGATGAGGAAATTTGGAGAAACTGATAAATTATTTACCTCAGGTCACACAGGGACCCATAAGTGGGGACAAGAATAGGGAACTTGCTTTCTCTCCTGCACTCCATCCCCATGACTATAATGGATCCACTACTAGCCTTGCATTTTATGGTTCATGAAAGCTAAGAACAAACAGAAATTCTGGCTCAATTTGTAGTTTCCTTGATTGTGGAACTAGTAGACATATCTGTGTTTTTTAATTGGGTTGTGATGACAGTTTTAGTGTGATGTCTAAAACTTGTTTTTAAATATTATGCTTGGTATTCAGTTACAGCCAGGAGCACATTTCACTTTAATTTGGAAAAATCTCTCATTGGAAAGAAACTGTAAGAACTTTTTTAATTTAGAAAGATAGTATCTCTAGGTGTCCTTCCTTTAAGGTGACACTCCTATCCATTTATGAGGGCTTATTTTAATGAAAAAAAAACCCATGAAACTCATTTTGCTTTTAAAACCTGAGATAAGATTATGGCCCACACTTGAGAAAAAATATATTTCCTTATGTTTCAAATATGAATGAGGGTCACTCTAATCTCGTTCTAAATAAATGCACAGGAAGATGCATTTATTTTATATTAATTCCAGTTGAATGCCTTTCAAATGGGGATCATTTGAGATTTCTCGTTATAGTTGGCAAAGTGAAACTCTAATCAAGCCTGAAATAGAAAAGGAAGAGATGTTAATGAGAATAGGTGGGAGTATATGTTGGTCATGGGTTACATGTAGAACACTTGGGAGAAGTATGTTATTTTGGTATCACTGGAGACATCATCATGCCTTTCTAGTTTTCAGGGCAGTGGACGGTTAAACCCCTCAGCTAACACGCCCAGACCTGTGTCAGCCATATTGGTTGCCAACTTGTACTTTCCAAGCGCTTAGTACAGTGCTCTGCACACAGTAAGCACTCAATAAATAGGATTGAATGAATGAATAAATACGATCGAATTGAATGAATGAATTGGTGCTGCTGCAGTAGGAGTATACCTCATCTGCTTGACACTTCTAGACCCAAGATGGACTATGTGGGACAGGGACTGTGTCCAACCTGATTATCTTATATCTACCCCAATGCTTAGAACAGTGCTGGACATACAGTAGATGCTTAACAACTACCATTAAAGAAAAAAGTGAGTATCTGCCCAACCTACACTCAGTCTGCAGCTGACAGAACTCCTCCTATGGCCAGCATGTTCCAGACACGAATTTTGCTACTTCATTTTGCTTTTAATTTATCCTGTCTCAATCCAGTGCTTATTTATAGCATAAACACCTGATATTTTTAGATAAATCAACCTACTTAGCTGTCCTCCCTTCCTGCTAAAGCAGGAGACTTGCTCATCTAATAAGAAACCACACCCAGTTGGGTTAGCAGTTTTAGTGGCGTGCTGCTGGCAAATCCTCTCATACTTAAATCTATTCCAGATTTTGAAAGTCCAGATGTGTATGGGAGTTTTAAGTTTTTGAAACGGGGATTTCTTCTATTTTGATTACAGTTATTGCTTGTTGAAGTAAGCTTAACATCTCGGACTTTAAGGCTTATCTAGAGCTAGAAGGATTAGCTTTCTGAACATGAAAAAAATAGGTATAGCCAAGTAATTTAATATGAATTTCCATGTGTATGTGCCCATGAAGTAATGGTCATTTAGATCAAAGAAAATACAGTTGAAAGAAGTGTGCTATTCCTTGTAAAATTTTGTGGATGGAGTGCTATATGGTATAAAGCGATGCACATGTTAATAGGGAATGTCATTCCAAGCAAGCCCCAAATCAAGATTTAATGTGTTAGATTGGCCCAGCGTATAAACACTAAACCACCATCTCCTTTCCTTTAAGACCTAGAGCATGGATGTCTTTATCTCATTGGCTTAAATGACAGCCCCTGTCAAAAGTAAAAACCTTGGAATTTTAGCGTAAAGGGTATTTACCCAGTTTTTACCCTATCTTATTTGACTAGCTCTTTCTATTTGGAAAGTCAGGGAAGTTTTTCATTTAGATTTTTGTTTTTAATTGAACTTTGTGAAGACCTTAAAAAAGCAAAAAATATGTTTTGTAAAGCAATTAAGACAGCAAAATACTTTTGCTTTTGTGCCGCAGAAGCAGTTGGAACAGTACTGTTACCAAATATGTCTTTGATAGTCTGGTTTAATGCTTTATACCTATAATTGAGCTGCGTTAAGATTTGATCACAGATTCATTTCTAAGGTTTCAATTGAGTCTTAGTGGTGTTCCTTCAATCAGGGTTCTAAATAGTGGTAGGCATTTTCGACAGAAAAGAGCCAATCAATAGGTATACGATTAGGAAATTTGGCTTGATTTCCCTGGATACTGAATGTTTATACTTTTGTAGTTAGTACGTTTTCTGGCACTTAAGGGTTACTTTGGGAGCCTCTGATTATCCATCAATGGAAGAGCTTTCTTCAGATTATATCTCTAGTTCCATAGTGAATTTGCTATGCTTTCTCAGGTGATTTTCCTATTTTACAGTGTTGCATTTTTAATATTCTGTTTGGTTTAAAGGGAAGGTCATTTTTGGAGTAGAACTTTTATGAGCCAGTTGGCAGTAGAGACAAAATGCTCTCTTTTTTTAAATTAATTTATTCAGAACCTCATGATGAATCACAGGAAATCATGTCTGAGGAAATGAATACTGGGTGAATCTACAGTGTGTAGCACCTTTTGACAACTAGAAGAAGCAGTTAAGAATTTTGTTGTCTTTGATTTAAAACAACTCACCTCAAAAGAAATGATCCATAATTTATTCACATTGACCTGAGTTTAAATCATGGTTTTGTGGAGATGGCATGCTGTTTTCTGCATCCATTTTTCCTTTGCAGTGTTTCAGAGAGAGGATGCTTTTTCAGGAACACCTTGAAAAGTTTAGGAATTTGATGGCATCAAATGGCAGGCAGTTGCATACACATTACTTTTCAGCACCGAAAAGAAGAGTTCCACATTTGTAAGCCTAAATTGGATATATTAACAGAAATTTATTAACATGTAGGAGCAGAGAGATAATCTTCCCATAATAGTCTACATGGTTAAGATTTTATTTTGAGCTTTCTGTCCAGTTTTGGACTCCACAACTCAAGAAATGTAAATAAGTTGGAGAAGGCCAAGGCAAGCAATGAAAATGATTAAAGGGTTGGAAAATAAAGGCAAGTCTGTGAGAGATGTGAATGGTTATTATATAGATGATGCTGACCAGCTGCTTTCAAATGTTGCTGAGAACCAAACAAGAAATGGGCTTAAATTAGAAAGACGTTGTAACTGGATGGAAGAAGTCCTTGGTAGGGAAGTCTGGGAAACAGTAGAATAGGCTTTCAGAGGAGATGGAGATTTTTCACTGCTTCGGGTATCTTTTAGCTTTTCGTAGATCCATTCTCACTGCTTAGTTTGCCCACAATCCTGTTTGGGGGGTCAGGATTCCAGTAGATGTCTTTGTGGCCCCTTTTCACCTAGATACACTAATTAATCAATCGGTGCTATTTTTTGAGTGCTTTTTGTTAAGCACTTACTATGTGACAGGCAGTGTTCTAAGTGCAGGGGTAGGTACAACCTGATCAAGATGGACTTGGTTCATGTCCTATATGGGCTCACGGTCTTAGTCCCCTTTTTAGTCATTCATTCATTCATTCAATTGTATTTATTGAGCGCCTACTGTGTGCAGAGCACTGTACTAAGTGCTTAGGAAGCACAAGTCGGCAACATATAGAGACGGTCCTACCTTTTACAGATTAGGCAGAGCGTTCAAGTGTTGTCTTTTTGAAATACTGTAATGGATGAATAAACGTTGAAAACAACATAACGTTTCCACAAAACTAACACTGTCACAATTGAGTGACTTGCTCAAGTTCACTCAGTAGACAAGTGGCAGAGTTAGGATTAGAACCCGGGTCCTCTGACTCCCAGTTCTGTGCTCTTTCCACTGCATCCCAGTTATTTATTGAGCACAGTGAGCACTTTCTGTGTACAGAGCACTCAACTAAGTGCTAGGGAAACTGTAATATGATACAGTTGGCAGGCATGATCCCTGCCCACAAAGAGCTTACAGTCTACACTGGGAGAAAGGTATCAAAATAGATGAAGGGTAAGGGAAATAGTAGCAGAGTATAAGAATACATACATAAGTCCTGTGGGGCTGGAGTGAGTATAAAAGTACTTAAGAGGTACACAGCTAAGTGCAAGCGCTTAGTACAGTGCTCTGCACACAGTAAGCACTCATTAAATACTTCCCAAGCGCTTAGTACAGTGCTCTGCACACAGTAAGCACTCATTAAATACTTCCCAAGCGCTTAGTACAGTGCTCTGCACACAGCACTCAAATACGATTGAATGAATTAAATACATAGTTGATGTAGAGGGAAGGTTGGTTAGGGGAAATAAAGGGCTTATTCTGGGAAGGCCTCTTGGAGGAGATGTAATTTTAGGAGGGTTTTTAAGGTAGGAAGAATGGTGAACTGTCGGATATGAAGAGGGAGGGAGTCTCAGGCCAGGGGGAGACTGTGGGCAAGGGGGCAGTGGCAGGATAGGCGAGATGGAGGTACAGAGCGTAGACTGGTGTTGGAGGAGCAAATGTGCAGATTGGGTTATAGTAAGGTCAGTCAGGTTAAGTGGGAGGGATCTGATTATCTGATCGAGAGTTTTAAAGCTGTTGGTAGGAGTTTCTGCTTGATGTAGAGGTGGATGGGCAACCACTAGATATTCTTGAGAAATGGGGAAAGGACTGAATGGCTTTTCAGAAAAAGAATCCTAGGCAACAGTGGAATAATAATAATAATAATGATGATGGCATTTATTAAGTGCTTACTATGTGCGAAGCACTGTCATCATCATCATCAATCGTATTTATTGAGCACTTACTATGTGCAGAGCACTGTACTAAGCACTTGGGAAGTACAAATTGGCAACGTATAGAGACAGTCCCTACCCAACAGTGGGCTCACAGTCTAAAAGGGGGAGACAGAGAACAAAACCAAAGCCCATGCTCTTTCCACTGAGCCACGCTGCTTCTCATGGAATATGGACCTGAGGGGGAGACGCTGGAGAAAGTCAGTGAGGAAGCTGATTGGGTTGAATGAGAGAGATGAGGATAATGCCAAGGTTATGGGCTTGTGAGATAGCGAGGTTGGTGGTGCTGTCTACAATGATAGAAAAGTCAGAGGGAGACAGGGTTTGGGTAGCAAGATGAGGAGTTCTATTTTGCATTGTTCTGATTGAGGTGTTGGCGGGCTATCCAAGTGTGGGATCCAGTGATCTTCTATCTGCTCCAGCACTTAGTACGGTTTTTGGCACAGTGTAAGAACTTACACTGTGGAGTCAGAGGTCATGGGTTCAAATCCCAGCTCCGCCAATTGTCAGCTGTGTGACTTAGGGCAAGTCACAACTTCTCTGTGCCTCGGTTACCTCATCTGTAAAATGGGGATTAAGACTGTTAGCCCCCTGTGGGACAACCTGATCACCTTGTAACCTCCCCAGCGCTTAGAACAGTGCTTTGCACATAGTAAGCGCTTAAGAAATGCCATCATTATTATTATTATTAGAGGTGTCCAGAAGGCAAGAGTAAATATGAGATTGCAGAGAAGGAGATGTACGTCATCATCATCATCAGTGGTATTTATTGAGTGCTTACTATGTACAGGGCACCTTTCTAAGCACTTGGGAGCTCAGTAATACAACAGCGTTGGTAGACATGTAGCCTGCTTACAACATCTACCGCCATAGGATGCTCATGACTTAAGTTCTTAGAATTTATGTTTCTTCTGACCTTTTTATCTCTTTTACTAATGGCTAGACTCACTGTACTATTTCCCCTATGTGCAATCTACTCTAATGTGCCTCTCTCCCTATAGACTGTAAGCCCCTTATGGGCAGGGATCACGTTTACCAACCAACTGTGTTGTATTTTACTTTTCCAAAGTACAAAGGTGTGCACACACTAAATGCCACTGTTTGACTGAGCAGATATTCATTTTTAGACATTTCAGCAGCTCATCCAATTTTCTGGATTTATTTCCAAGCATTCTGCCTGGCACATTTGTTGCCAGCTTGGTGTGTAAATGTCCCCACAAGTACCTCCCAAGACAAAGAACAAAGCTGCCAGTGATTACCCATCATCAATAATTTGCTCTAGTTGTAAGCTTGTTTTGCCTTATAAACTCTTGGTGGAGTTACTGTAAGCTCTGCATTGAAGTTTTCTGTGATTTATTTGATACATCATCATTCTGTTTCACATTCTTTTCTTAGACACAGAGGCTATAACTTGTTGATAGCTCCACACATAGCAACTCTGAAATGAAGCGTGTTGAAGATGCCTTAACCTTTGTTTTTTGGGGGTTTTTTTGGTTTTCTTTCGTGTTCTGATTTCCAAAGTTGCCACTGTGAATTAATAGACCAAATGGTCATTGAATCGGATGGAATAAGCTTACCTAATAAAATAGACAAAAAAGATTGAACATTTATTAATGGAAGGTGTCTCCCAACACTTATATTGCACTATCCCAAGCACTTAGTACAGCACACTGCACACCAAGTATTCAATAAATATCATTGATTCCAGATTTCTGTGTCCCAATTTGCTTAGGTTGCTAATGTAGACCTAGGTAATGATCCTCAGCGGATTGCTGCGACTGCTATATAGCTACTATTTTTTGCCGCTTCAGAATGTCTGGGAGCCATCCATGCAGTCATGCCTCCACTCCTGGTGATTTGGGGAGATTTTAAGAGAGGAGAAATGTATTGGCTCTTTAGAAAGCAGAATCCATGTTTGCCTCCTGTATCAGATTTTGGTCTAACCACATCTACACCCACTCAGTCTTTAGGGTGCTTTACATGTACAAGGGCTGGTTAAACCCCTGACAGCTACTTATAAATCACCTCTACTCATCTTCCCACCTGCCATGTTGGTGAATAGCAGCTATTGTTCTTGTCCAAGCCCAATTTTGGGAAACAAAGGCAGTCAACTAAGATGTACCAAAGAACTAAAGTAGGAAACAGTTATTTAGTTTGTAAGAATTTGCATCATCCACTCCAGCAACAAAATGTTTCCAGATTGAATTACTTCAGAAGCTGAAACACCATTGACACATTAATGAATATGTAACAATTTCCTTTGGGTTTTTGCCTTCTGGGCTTCTCTGTCAAAAGGTTTTACAGATCCCTTACTGTAATCCTGAACCTTCTCTGGGCAGTGCCTCCATAGTTTTGCAATGAGACTTGGACCGGAGGTTAGATTCTGAATTTATTTTGCAAAAAGAAAAACATGATTTTATGGTTTAATTTTAAAATACTGTGTTTTTTAAATTTTCAACTGTTGCAGCTTTTTTGGAGTATTTAGCCTGTTAGTATCCAAACGGTAATAGTAATAATAATTATGGTACTTGTTAAGCGCTTACTATGTGCCACACATTGTTCTAAACACTGGGGTAGATACAAAGTAATCGGGTTAGATACAGTCCCTGTCCCACATTGGACTCACTCTTAATCCCCATTTTTTACAGATGAGGTAACTGAGGTACAGAGAGGTACCTTAGGTTGCCCAAGGTCACACAGCAGATGTGGCAGAGCCAGATGTTATTGATTTTATCAGTGGTATTTATTGAGCTCTTACCGTGTGCAGAGCACTGTACTAAGAGCTTGGAGAGTACAATACAACAGAGTTAGTAGTCACATTCCCTGCCCACAGTGAGCTACAGCTTATATTAAGATAACACCTGGAAAGCATGCTAAAGTCCACTTCAGACAAAACCTCAATTCTGCTTGCAGTTGCATTTGCAGGTTTTAGGGTTCCAAGCATATAATTTGAACAACCATATTTTAGCAGAGAAGCTACTGTGGGACTTAGCTTGGTCTTAACATTGCATTTTGGGGATGGAATGGGTATAGGTCCCTCCTGTTACACGTATTTTAGAGTGTGACTGTTGCTGTGGTTGGAGGTGTTGCTACCAATACGTTTATTTTGAGCATTTATGGGTCTGTTCCAGGTGCGAGAGTGTTTGTGTCGTGTACATGGAAAGAAAACAAGTTGGAGATACGTGAGCTGATTTGAGGAGTTAAGTCATGCATTGTTAGCATTTTTCAGTAGGCTTGTAAATGTGACAGACTATCACTTTTGGAAATGGCTTTGAGGTCTAGCACATTTGAATTCCAGGATCGAAAACATTGAGCCCAAGTGCTTTCCTTGCTCTTATATTTAATGGCAGAAGAACAAGATGGAATGGAAAACCTTTTCCTCTCATTTAAGATTCAGTATATGGGGATTAAGACTGTGAGCCCCACGTGGGACAATCTGATTACCTTGTATCCCCCCAGCGCTTAGAACAGTGCTTTGCACATAGTAAGCGCTTAACAAATACCAAAATTATTATTATTATTCTGGTGAATTTGACCTGGAGTTGGGGAACGACTGTGGCTATGGAAGTCAAAATCCTTCTCTAGCTAATTCTGCCTCGACATCAAAAGTTGTTAAATGCCCCTTTAGCGTTGTGATTGCTCTCATAATAGGTATGAGGGTAATGAAACTTTACCCCTTAATATTTTCCTTCATCTAGCATTCATTTAAAATATTTCTGGCACCAGGGCTATAAAACACTGCTAATCCCTTACAACAGTTTCACACATGAGAATCAACAATGTACTTCCTATGGAGCCTTTTACATTTCATAGTTTCTTCTGGGTTATTAGAGTTGTTTTATGAAGAGCCGATACCACTTTGAAAAAAAAAATGACCCCATCTCTCTTTCTTTTGACCAAGATCCAAAATGAGGACAGGTTTTCATTTTTATTCATTTTGTACAAGTGAATTTCTTATTGTGCCCATCTTGTTCTGGGTATGTGAAGAAAAATACTGTTCTGAGGTACATATTATTCTATGTAGGACTTTTTAGTGAGATCTGTCCTTAAATTTTTTTTGTCATTGATAGAGCTGACTGCTCTTCTGAGTTTTTAGTATGGAGAACCCATACTGAAGCTTGAACATGGTGAATTTGGATCAGACTCAAGGAAATATTTCTTTAATCAGTAGTATATATTGAGCTCTTATTGTGTGGAGAGCACTGTCCTAAGCACTTGGGAAAGTAAAATACCACGAGGAATTTGCAGACTAGAGAATTTCTTGGAATTTATGATGGCAGGACATTGTGAAGATGTACATTCAAGGGGGTTTAGGCAAATTTTTGGAGAGATGTAGAATAAATTACTAAAAGGAAAATTGATGGATGGAGAGGTAAAACTTGAGGGTGCTCCTTTCCAGACCCTAAGGCTAGAGCCAGATCTAGCATAAGAACCAAGGTCTCCTGACTCCAAGTCCCATGCTTATTCCCATAAGGCAACACATTGACATCACAGTGGTTGAAATGAAAAGTGGTGGAAACAGAGAGATTCTAGAGAAGCAGCATGGTTCAGTGGAAAGAGCACAGGCTTGGGAGTCAGAGCGTGGGTTGTAATCCTGCCTCCTCCACTTGTCAGCTGTGTGACTTTGGGCAAGTCACTTCACTTCTCTGTGCCTCAGTTGCCTCATCTGGAAAATGGGGATTAAAACTGTGACCCCCATGTGGAACAACCTGATTACCTTGTAACCCTCCCCCCACCCAGTGCTTAGAACAATGCTTGGCACATAGTAAGCGCTTAACAAATGCCGTTATTATTATTATTATCGAAAGTCATGAAGTGGTGGATTGGTGAGTCATATTACTGTCTCATGACTGATATCTCCCCCCCTCTAGACTGTAAGGTTGTTGTGGGCAGGAAACATAGCTGCCAACTCTGTTATATTGTACTCTCCCAAGCCCTTTGTACAGTGTTCCACGCATAGTAAGCGCTCAATAAACATCATTGATTGGTCGATTTGATCTAATGTGATCAAGGAAATGCAGGAAGTTCACTTTATGTAGCTACAAAAATCTAGCTATCTGATCCTATCTGAAAGTCACAACAGAATTTCTATTGGCAAAATCCTTTTCTGGGCCATGTACAAATTGACTCTCTACCTCCCTTGACATTGAGCTAGGACAGGAATTTACTGCAAAGTATGATATTTTGTGTTTTGTTGTCAATTGTTTAGCCTGTGAGGGTGGCTGTAATCCCAGTGATTTAAGAACTTCCCTGAGGCAGCGTGTTGAAATGTACAAGATTCTTGTACTTTTCCATTGCTCACCTGCTCTAAAGAGCATTGCATGTACACAGAACAAATGATTGGGGCAATGTATAAACACACCTGGATCAAAGAAAACAACTGCCTTTAATTATAGATTTATCCACTTCATTAATGTCACAGGGTATTTCTTTTTGATGCTCTTGAGAGTTTAGAAGTCATAACACTTTATTTAATAATGGCAAAATGCCCTTGCTGAATCAAATTTTATAATAAATGGTTTTCTTCTTGTTCTTCTAAACTTATAAAAAATTTACTTTGACCGTATAGCCGTCAGAATACATTGAGCTATCTAATGTATCATCCAGAAGATGATACATGTTGCTCTTAATGATTCATTGAAAACTTAAGGCAGATATAATATGGTAGTTCACATGTATTAGAACTTGTGATTTAATGCCTTCAACTCAATTATATAATGCTAATTCAATATGTAGGCATTTTAACCGTCATTTTGTGAGTTTAAGAGTTATTTAGCTTTGTGTCTTGATAGATAAAGGAATTACTGAAAATTTCGTCTTCGGGTTTTGATCCATGTTTAGACTTCAGGCTTATTTGCCTTCTTACCACGTTTGGATTTCAGCCTAAACATTCCAACTGCGGTAACAAATGTTTTAAGAAAGCAAGAAATGGTAAGATCACTGCAGTGGATTCAACCTGAATACAGATATGCTCAGGATGTTAATGAAGTAATTGCATGCCATTCCCTCTTTTGGGAACAAATAAAGTTATTGCTTTGGACCATCCCTCTCCATCTGATTAAATAGAACAAGCCACAGTTTAAACAATAAAGACAAACAATACTGAACCCAGCCCAACTGCCCCGGGAATAACATTGCCAAATTTGTTTTGTGTTTTCCCTTTCTAAAGAATTGCATGTTTTGGGTCCCAAAATTGCATGTTCTGAGTCTCTTCAACTCTTCAAATACCTTCAATGATTGCCCATATCCTTCCAAATCAAACAAAAACTTCTTATCGTTGGCGTCAAAGCTCTCCATCATCTTTCTCTTTATTGCAAATTGACTCCTTTCACCCTACTTACACTCTCTCTTCTTCTCCCAAGTTCATTGTCTACCTGTATCCTGCTCATAAATCAGTCAGTCATATTTACTGAGGGTTTACTCTGTGCAAAGCACTATAAAAAGTGCTTGGGAGAGTACAGTAAAATTAGTAACCACTCTTCCTGCCTTCAAGAATGTTCTAATTTAGCAGAATTGACAGTCTAGCCATAGCGTCACTAACCTCCTACCCCTTGATTATACTCTTCCCCCTCAGCCTGAAACTTCTCCTCCCGCCCCAAATCTACCAGACCTCAGCCCTTCCCATCCTTAAACCCCCTCCTAAAACACATTTCCTCTAGTTAGCCTTCCCTGATTAATTCATATCAACGCAACAGCTACACCTAGCATTTGTATCATTTATACTTTTCATCAGCATATTTATATTTGTGTTCAATTTATTATGATTTCACTACTTTAGAACTGCTTCTATATCATCCCCCCATTAGAGTGAAGCTCTCTGTGTACGGGAAATGTTTTATGTTTCTGTTGTACTTTTTCAAATGCTCAGTACCAGGCATTGTCCTCAAAATGCCAATATTATGACTACTGGAGTTGTAACTGTAAACAAGCCTGAATGCTGCTTACAAGTTGAGATTATTTGACCATCCAAGGCCATTGGCACAAGTGAAAACAGTGGCAGAAACCCATATAGGTACAGAGCTAAGGTCAGGACTTAGTTTAGGGGCTGACTGGCTAGAGGCAGGAATTTTGATTCAGGGCAGAATTTGGATTCTTGGAAAAGCAGAACTCTGCACTTTCAGGCCAGTGTAGGATATAAACCATTCATTCTGTAGTACTTTTTTTCCTAATAGTATTTACTATGTGCCAGGCACTGTACTAAGCTCTGGGGTGGATACGAGCTAAATTAAGTTGGGCACAGTCCTGTTCTACCTGGGGCTCACAGTCTTTACCCCCATTTTAGAGATAAGGAAACTGAGGCCTGGAGAAATGAAGTGACTTGCACAGCGAACAAGTGGCAGAGCTGGGATTAGAACCCCGGTCCTTCTGATTCCCAGGTCCGTGCTCCATCCATTAAGCCACACTGCTTCTGATTGAGTGCTTACTGAGTACCTCCCTATTGGGTGAAGAGCATGGTGGCAGGCACTTTGGAGACTCCATTGAAAGAAAAAGACAAGATCTGTCTCCTTAAGGCGTGCTACTGGAGAAGCAGCATGACCTTGTGGAAAGAGCAAGGACTCAGGATTCAGAGGACCTGTGTTCAAATTCCGACTGTCCTTTGCCTGTTATGTGACCATGGGCAAGCCACTTGGCTTCTTTGTGCTTTAGTTTTCTCTTCTCTAAAATGGGCAGTTCAGTACCAGTTCTCCCTTGTTCTTAGACTTTCAGACCCTTGCAGGACAGGGACTTTGTCCAATATGTTGATATCATATCAACCCCAGTGCTTAGTACAATGCTTGGTACAGAGTAAGCACTTAAGAAACACCACAATTATTAAAGAATCTACAATCTAAAGGGAGGGAGAATCGCCTAAAGGAAAGAGTATGGATGTAGAATTGGGAATCTTATGAGGCCTAGAGCCAGATCTGTCCCATGACCTGCTGCGTGACCGTGGGCAAGTTACTAAACCTTTCTAGAACTTAATCTCCTCATCTGAAAATTGGGAATGATGATAATATTTGCTTCTTCCTACCCCACAGAAGCACTGGAAGAATCAAATGTGAAATGCAAGCTCCTTGAATTTGCAGTGCATAGCGTTTTTACTTTTCCAGAGTATTAAACTGTAAGCTCATTGTAGGCCGGGAACTTGTCTGCCAACTCTGTTGTGTTGTAATCTCCCATGCACCTAGCACACAGTAAACGCTCAACAAATACCAATGATGATGATTTTAGTAAAATGCTTTGTTGCTGTTTGGTCAAAGATGGGTTGGAGATGAGTGAGTAGTTGTCCTTAGTGTTCATGCCTGATTCAGTGATTCCTGAGGATTGGGTGACAGGTTTGACCTGGGCACAAAAAGGGATAGAAGACCCTTTTAGGGACAGATCTTGGCACCCAGAGGGTAGTCAAAAATAGATTGAAGAGTTTGTCTCAGCTTGCACTTTTTTTGTTGTTTTTGTTTGCCTCAGGAAGGGTGAACGGTCCCTTGGCCAATGGTGGAGTCCAGCCATGTGGGGAGCTGAGTGTGTCTTTGAGCGGATTTTGACTCAAATTGAAGTTTCACACAGGAAACTTCCCCAGACACCTGGACCAAGGAAGGGCAGATGCTCACTCGTTCTAAAGGAGGAACTCACTCTCCCTCTTTCACAACTGACAGTTCGGCCTTTGGTCACCTCAACACCAAACCTCATGTTTTCTCTACACTTCAGAGAAAATTGCGGACCTCAGATTGGGAAAGTTACTTCATGTCTGTGTGGTGCTTTGGATCCTTTGTAGTGAGATAATGTTAAAGCAGTATTTTAAATACATGCATTTTTCTCATTCTTTTGCAGAACAATGGTTCCCTGGTTTGGTGCCAGAATCACAAACAGTGTTCAAAGGTATGTTCCTTTCTGACTCATGACCTATTCTCACTGCCCAGAAAATATGCCTCTGTCAAGTGCTGCTCTTTTCTCTACCTCCCCGACACCATTTTTTAAATCTTACTATATTCTAATTTGTTTTTCTTCTATATGTACTATGCATGAAAACCTTGGAACTAAAAACTTCAATCGGCAAATGTATTCACATGTCCCCATATATGGTTTTTTGATATTCCTTTCAGTTGGAATGTGAGATTTTACAGGCTTAGGGGTATGAAGAACCTGGGTTCTAGTCCTGGCTTCACCCCATGCCAGTGTGTGACCTTGGGGAAGTCACTTTACTTCTCTGGGCCTCAGTTGCCACATCTGTGAAATGGGGATTAAGACTCTGAACCCCATGTGGGACGTGGACCATGTCCAACCCGATTAGTTTGTTTCTGCCCCAGCATTTAGAACAGTGCTTGACACATAGTAAATGCTTAACAAATACCATTAAAACATTTACTCTACCCTGCCTCTGTTTTTTAGAGTCCAAATCTGTAGATAGTCAAAAGCAAATGGATTCACAATTGAAGCAGCATTACGTAGTGGTTAGAGCACAGGCCTGTGAGTCAGAAGGACTTGAATTCTAATCCCAGCTCCACCACTTTCCTGCTGTGTAACCCTGGGCAAGTCACCCAACTTCTCTGTGCCTCTGTTCCCTCACCTGTAAAATGGAGATTAAGATTGTGAGCCCTATGTGGGACAGGGACTGTGACAACATGATTAGTTTGTATCTATCCCAGTGCTTGGCATATGGTAAGTGCTTAACAAATACCGTTTTTTAAATAAGCAAAGCATTATTTGACTTATACTTGAGTCCTTTCAGTTTCTGAACTCTAGACATCCCATAAAGCTACAAGTTTTTGTAAAGTCTCTTATAAGCTTCCAAATGTATCTGTTTATGTTTGAGCAACTGAATAAGTGCTGGTATTTGTCGTTTAGCATTTCACAGCAAGAATTTTAAGTTGTACCATGACTGTACCTTACATAAAAAAAGTCTTCTGATCATATTACAGAAAAGCAAAGACTCGTGATAATAGTGGTAATGTTTGTACACTTGTAAATGTAGCTATGCCCACATAGATATGCATAGTTCTGTGGTGGTTTAAATCCATGTAGTCTTCTTGGAATGCCTCAGGCAGGTCATCAATGGAGAAATTTCAAGTTACAGACCAAACTAGACTCATAAAGGAGTTTCATCTGAACTGCTTTTTGTGGGTGTAAAGGCAAAATAGACTTCCAGGAATTAGCAAATCTCATCATTCAAACCATAGTCCTGATTGTAATTTAAGGAACCTTAACAATCAAAACAGAATGATATTTTCTTAGTTGTTACAAGAATCAATTTTCCCTGAAAATAAAAGAGGTGGGTGTGAAAAGTATTGGGCCTGATTAACTTGTATCTATCCCAGCACTTAGAACAGTGCTTGACACATAGTAAGTGCTTAACAAATATAATTTTTTTTAAAAAAAGAACAATCGCAGAGCACTTTGTGGCATTTTCTGTTACTCTGTTGGACCGCTGAGGTTAGAGATGGTTAGAGGTCATTGAACAGTCAGGGACCAGTTGGAGAAGCAGCATGGCTCAGTGGAAAGAGCACAGCCCTGGGGGTCTGAGGACCTGAGTTCTGATTCTGGCTCCTACACTTGCCTGCTGGTGACCTTGGGCAAGTCACTTCACTTCTCTATGCTTCAGTTCCCTCATCTGCAAAATGGGAATTCAATACCAGTTCTCTCTCTTACTTATGACTGTAAGCCCCATGTGGGATCTGATCACCCTATCTCCCCCAGTGCTTAATACAATGCTTGGCACATAGTAAATGCTTAACAAATACCATTATTATTATTGTTATTATTTTTATTGTTGTTATTGTCATTATTATTATAATACAAAGACCGAGAAAAGTTTGGGGAGCTGACGGATATCACAAAGCAAGTTGGTATGAGAATAAGTTGCATTTGGTCTTCTGATCAGTAAATACCACTGATTTATTGATCAAAGCCCATTGATTCTTCTGTCAGTTTGCATTAGCATTGGATGAGTCTCCAGTTGTGATCCTTAAACTGGAAATGAGTGCTAAAACCCAAGGGTTAAAACGGTAGATGGCAGCATGTGTAATCTTTCCTGGTCACTGAGAAACTTGTGGTAGGCATTTTACAAAGTAAATAAATAGTTTCAATTTCCATTTCCATTATGTTGTGTAATTTATAACAAAACCTTCTGTTTGTGTAAAGAATATGGATTCTCCACCTCCTCCCTGCCGCCCCCCCCACAAAAAAAATCATTTTCCAGGCTCTATTTATTTTCTGTGTGTCTAAGTTACTGGGGGAAGGTTGAGCTGTGAATTCTAACTTTTCCCTAAGCATGTTACTCTCTGGAGCTGAAACTGGTGCTCAGATACACCAGCAGTTTAGAAATAGAAAGCAGATTTTATTTTCACCTGAATTAATTGGTAAATATAGAGGTGCCAGGGCTGTGGACAACCAGTTCCAGTATGGCCAAAGGCCACCAAATCCTGGTGGAAATTAGGCTAGAAGATAAAAAAGGCTGGAAGGCAAAATCTGGTGACAGCGGACAGCAAATCTCATAAGAAACCAAAGCTCAACAAAACCGGGATTGTGTCCAGCTTTCTATGAAGTTGTGAGGAGGGGATCTACAGTAAAAGACTCATTTGGCTTCCGATAGTGTCATAGATATCGTCTGTAAACTCAGTTGAATATCAAATTTCCATTTCAATGAAATGAAATAATAATATCAAATGAATTGTCAGTTTCATTATCAGCAAATAAACATGGAAGCCGTGAGCATTCCAAGCCGTAAAGATTTATCTCTGGTCTCATAATAGACACACAGTGCGGGAATAGATTAGCGGTCAAGAAGCCACAGCCCTTCACAGGCAAATAATCTCACCATCAGAATCATCAATTTTAAGTACAAGGGGCAGCTCTATAAAACTTAACTAAATCTTATTTTACGCTGTTCTTTTGGAGTGGTTTGTTGTTGGAGAAGCTCTGAAAGGCTGTTAATCCCTGTTCAGTTGACAATATAGTTATGAGTCTGGACCTAGGGATTTGTTATCTTTGTTACCCCAGATTGTTTAAGTGTTCTGATATTTTAATCTTATCTTTAATAGACAGGTGTGGACCATTTAGACCAACATTTAGTAGTTATTAATTAGACCACCCTATTTCTTGAACTGTATGTGGGGGGGGTTTTTAGAGAAATTTGCCAATACGTACCTCTTTCGTATTTCGTAGTAGAGTGCATCCTCTATCTGACCCAAGTTTTCATTTGCCCTTTTCATCCGCATGATATTACAGATATATTTGTCTTTTGATCATTGGCACCGCAATCATTTTGAACGTTTCCTCTGCATTTTCCCTGCTATAATAGTTGATGGTTAGTAACCACAGATACATTAGCCTACCTAGTTTCCCTCAAGGTTAATGATATTTGATTTTTCTTGGCCAGTGATTCTTACCTGTCAATATTTTCTCATTTGGAGCAGTTTCTATAATACTGTTTCTAGGTTTCATTAGCCTTTTCCTGTCCATTAAATGAAAATCATTATTAAATCCAAATAAAACAAGCATTGTAGAAATGCAGTGTACAATATATGGCTCATTATATATGATCTACAAATATATTGCCATTTATCATTATTATTTTGTTTCAGCTCAGTGATAGTTTTCCATTTGTCTACACAGTGTTTCTTATTTCCACGAAATTTCATGATGCTCTTCAGATGTGCAATAAAAGTAATAACATTACACCCTTTCTCTTGACTTAGCTGCTCATCTTGTGCTCTCGACTCAAAAAATCTTAAATCATTTTCTCTCTATAAACTATTTGTTACTGTACTTTTGCTTTCCTTACACTTCATTTGAAAAGATTTTTCTCCTGGAGTTTGTCCCATCCCTTAATTTACATTTGAAGCTATGAATAGTTTTTCTCTTTTTTTGAATTTTGCAGTTTTAAAGAAATGGGTATTTGTGTTCCCTCTTAGTATTCGTTTTTGGTGACTTACTTTGGAGAAGAAAAGCAGTTATATTTTAGATGGATGGGGGATTCCTAGAGCCACTATTTCGAACTTTTACCTGCTCTTTCTCAATAGCACTCTTTATCCCTCCTTAAAGACTGCTGATTTCATTTAAAACAGACCTGTCATAAACTGATGAGAGCTTGTCTTGTTAGCTTGTCTATTTTCTCTTCTCTTTTTAATCACAAATCATCCTCGACAATCACAAAAGGTCTTTCCACAGTATAAATGGTGTACCCATTCATTTGGGTTTTTGTTCATCGTCATTCTGGTAAAACTTTAAACTTTCAAAGTCCCAGAAATGGGTCTATGTCGGTTTGTCTTTTAAAGACATTAAATGGTAGCTTACTTTGGTACAGTCCCCCTGTAGACTGTAAGCTTGTTATGGGCAGGGAACATGGCTGCTAATTTTTTTGTACTCTCCCAAGAGCTTAGTAAAGTACTCTGCACACAGTAAGTACTTAGTAGATAGCATTGGTTGATCATCAGCAGATCTATTTGGTCAGAATAAATTTTCCTTTAGAGTCTGGAAAATGTAGACTCAAAATAATTTTGTAAAAAACTGTAGCAAATCAATCAGTGGTATTTATTGAGTGCTTACTGTGCACAGCACAATATTGTGTGCTTTGGAGAGTACAGTACAAAACAGTAGACATGTTCCCTTCCCACAATAAGCTTACACTCTAGAGGGGGATTGTACCAGAATTAGTGATCATTTGGTGTGCTTTTTTTTTTTAAAAAAAAAAAAAAGCTACAGTGACCCATTTCTGAGACTTTCACATTTTAAAGTTTCATAGAGATGACAAGAAACAAAAACCCAACCGAATGGGTACACTTTTTAAATTCTGGAAAGGCCTTTTGTGATCGAGGAAGATGCACTGTTCTAGTAATTAGGTTCACTGAAAGAACCGCTGTGATTTCTCATCTATTTCCTCCTGCTCAACCCATATGCTTTACCAGATGTTTATTTGGGGTGGTCATATTTCCTGGCAAACTTTAGAAAAGCAGCATAGGTTGGTGGAAAGAGCATAGGACTAGGTGTCAGGAGACCTGGATTGTAATCCTAAACCCTGCCACTTGCCTCATGTGTGACCTTGGGCAAGTCACTTAAATGTACCTTTGCCAGTCTCCCTAGCTGTGAACTGAAGTTAAAGTAATTGTTCTCCTTCCCCCTAAGCTGTGAGCTTCTTGTGACAGGGACTGTGTCTGAACTGATTAACTTGTATTTACCCCTGTGCTTAACACATAGTAATAATTTAACAAATAACCCAATTATTAGTATTGCACACTAATTGTTAAATGGGTTCTTAAAATTCTCATCCTGGTTGTGATTATGCATTCCTTTTCTTCCCTGGCTCTCTATGTTTTAGATCCCACTTTCTCCTCCATCCCTTTGCGTGTGCATATACAACACACAAGCATGCACACACAAACACACACACACACACACACACACATTCCTTTTCATGATAGCTCTGTCTCATCTACACCATGAAGTAATTTTGATTATATGAATGGTCCTAGTAGAAAGGGACCATGTCTTGCCTTTTCAAAGTTTCTGGTTGGTTTCTGTCATAAAAGTGCTTCAATAACTATTTCCAAATCACTTTATAGCACTGGTATCAACTGTTCCTTTCATGCTCTAAACCAGAACTGTTTAGCAATAAACAAGCCATGTCTTTTAAGTGACTTCGATCAAAAAAAATTATATTTTCACGCCTAAACCCACTGAACCCCATTGTGAGGTAATCTTCGTGATCACCAGAAGAAAAGGGCAAGAATCAAAAAGAGGCTAAAGCAGGTGAGGAAAATGGAAGGAAAGAAATTTGAAAAGATTATACACTAAGGCACAATATTCAGGCTGCAGGAAAGATATGGAAGGGGAAAACAGAAGCACAAAAACTCATTGTGGGTAAGAAACGTGTCTGCCAACTCTGTTGAATTGTACTCTCCCAAGTATTTAGCATAGTGCTGTGCACATAGTAAGTGCTCAGTAAAGCAGCAGGGCTTAGTGGATAGAGCACGACCCTATGTTCTAATCCTAGCTCTGCCATCTACCATGTGTGACCTTGGGCAAGTCACTTACCTTCTCTGTGCCTCAGTTACCTCATCTGTCAAATGGGGATTAAGACTGTGAACCCCATGTGGGACATGGACTGTGTCCAGTCTGACTAGTTTGTAGCTACCCCAGGGCTTACTACAGTGCCTGGCACATGGTAAGCAATTAACAAATACCATTTTAAAAAAATACATTTGAAAATGAACGTGTCACATTTGACTGTTCTTAGGAAGTTGAACCCAAAACTACATTCATGTTCTGTCAACATCCCAATACAGCGGTATTTCCAATCCTTACCTCTTCAAGTACAGTGATGTTGTAGAATTGTGCCAGTTTGACCATTAATCCCACTACACTATAAACTCACTGTGAGCAGGGAATGTGTCCGTTATATTGTTTTGTTGTACTCTCCTAAGTGCTCAGTACAGTGCCCTGCACACAGTAAGTACTCAGTAAATACAATTGATTGATCACTTGGTGATATTTATTGAGCACTTACTGTTTACAGAGCACTGTACTAAGAGCTTGGGAGAGTACCATACCAAAGAGTTGGTAGACACATTCCCTACCCACAAGGAGCAATTAATGTGGAACTTCACCAGCCCCGAACCTGCCTCACTCTCCAGATTGGATAGTATCCCCTGACACTCCCTGTGATTTTCATTTGGTTTGAAAGTGAGTGTTGAAAGAATAATTTGTTTTGCCCATTTGTGTTGCCTTTGCATGCTGCTTTGATCTAAGTGGGAGTTCCTGTCTCATAAGGGCTGCAATATCAGATCTTTCCTTATACTCCTGATGCACAGAGCTTTATTTAGAGGTAAGCAGTTCTGTGGCTGTTGGTGGTGTGAACATCTGGATGACTTTACTTGAAGTTTATAAAACGAATTGGATGCAGATCAAACCGTAATAGGAAATCCAAATGCAACTCTGTGTGCTCACTGAAGACTCGGGTTTTTGTTTTATGAGTTTTAGCTGCTGCCATCAGGGTGGATAATTCCTGTACATGTACAAGGGAAAAAGGAAAATATGTATTTTTTAAAATGGTATCCCATGACCACTTGGTGCTTAATTACCCATCAAGCAAAATTTCCAGAGAACATCTCATGTTTTACATTTTAAGACCTAAATCTATATTCTGTTACTTTCTCCAGGCTGTAAGCTCATTGTGAGCAGGGAGTGTTTCTACCAACTCGGCTGTATTGTACTCTCCCAAGAGCTTAGTACTGTGCTCTGTACCCAGTAAGCAATCAATAAATACCATTGATTTATACAGGAATGTCTAAATTGACATTGAAAAATGCACATCTTGTTGAATTAGCTGAGATTTGTTTCAATTTTCCCCCTTGTTTCACAGTTAAAGGACTTCTCTCTGACATGCATCACACATTTCATCCAAAATAACTGATTTTTTTGTTAATCTTTCATCACTGATTCCTCCACCAGCAGAGCTTCTGAATCATGAGAGGACATTTATGCTGCATAATTGGGGAGACAGTTTCCTATTTGGGTTGCCGCTTTGTTGCACTGCAACTTTGATTTCTTTGTACATCTACTTTGCTCCATCCAGCTGAATACACAACCTCTAGGAAGGAAATGTATGTTATGCGATGGAATGGGAGGAATGGAATTATTGTGCAGCCATTTGATGTGGGTCACAAAAACGATTATCATCATCACTGTGGCACTTGTTAAGTGCTTAGTCTGTGCCAAGCACAGTACTAAGCACTGGGGTAGAAAGATAATGAAGTTTGGACACAGTCCGTGTCCTACTTGGGGCTCAAGTCTAGGAAGGAGGGGGACCAGATATTTACTCCCCATTTTACAGAAGAGAAAAGTGAGGCACTGAGAAGTGAAGTGATTTGCCCAAGGTCATTCAGCAGGAAAGTGGTCAAGCTGGGATTAGAATACAGGAACCCTGCCTCCCAGTCTTGTGCTACTTCCACTAGTTGCTTTCTCACCCTAGATGGACAATGAAGGAGGGATATGGAAAGCAGTGCAGGGCTCCCTTAGAACCCCTTCAAGATAATCAAGTTGGAGCCCAACATTAGTGTTCAACTTAGAAAAATCCCAACAGCACTCAATGCTGGTTGAATCCACATTTTAATTGTAAAAACAGTAAGTGGGTCCTACTTTCTCTGTCCCTAGGAGGGAAATATTTCCTAATCAGCATTCCTAGGTTGAATCAAGGAACAGACTGAAAAAAATTGTAAATTCCCACTCAACTTATAAATCCTGGTTAGACTAGTTCAAAGGACTCAATTCCACACATTCCAAAGCACTTTGAACCAATATTCCCACTCTAACACAAATTTAAACCCTTCTTCAGCAGGAGTTGCTTTTATAAGCACAGTCAACTATGCATGCTACTTTTATTCTCATTATTGTCTTTGTAAATATTGCTATTTCTTCCTCATTTGAGGGTGCGCATCTCCCTCCTAACTGCCGCTGTAATAATAATAATAATGATGATGACATTTCTTAAGCACTTACTATGTGCAAAGCACTGTTCTAAGTGCCCGGGGAGGTTACAAGGTGATCAGTTTGTTCCACGGGGGGCTCACAATCTT
The DNA here is from genome assembly GCF_015852505.1 of Tachyglossus aculeatus. Lineage (NCBI taxonomy): Eukaryota > Metazoa > Chordata > Mammalia > Monotremata > Tachyglossidae > Tachyglossus > Tachyglossus aculeatus. The sequence continues at coordinate 10,551,582 of NC_052080.1, forward strand.
AATCCCCATTTTACAGATGAGGTAACAGGCACAGAGAAGTGAAGTGACTTGCCCAAAGTCACACAGCTGACAATTGACGGAGCCGGGATTTGAACCCATGACCTCTGACTCCAAAGCCCGGGCTCTTTTCCACTGAGCCACGCTGCTTCTCAGTATTCCATGTTACCTAAACACTTCGCACTAAATTTTTGCTCATGCTACTCCTATAGGTTGTATGTGTGTGTACATGTATATACATGTGTGTATATATAACTTCCAGAAGGTAGGGGTGTGTATGTATATGTGTGTGTGTATAGCTCATTATGGGCATGGAAAGTATCTACTAATTCTGTTGACTTGTACTCTCCCAAGTGCATTGTGCACTTACTATGTGCTTTATGCATAGTAAGTGTTCAATAAATACCATTGATTGAGATATGTGTCTTTATATATATGTTTATAAAGGGAGAGAGAATCATATTTTCTTCTTCTTAAATGTCATTTAATTTTGTGTTTATTCTCCCTACTAGATTATAAACTTGTGGACAGGCATCTGTGTTTACTAATTCTATTACACTTTCCCAAGTTATGCACCCAGGAAGCACTTTGGTAGTCAATTGAAGAGTCAGAGAATGTGTATAATGTCTCTCTTATCCTTCACAAGCACTTAGTACAATGCATTGAGCCCAGGAGACACTCATAAAATACTGTTACTACTGTAGGGCATTGTGTTGCATCTTTCTGTGGGTTTTCAAACAATTAAAATCTATCGGGAGTATAAAGCAAGCATATAGTCTGGGCATAACTTTGTACAGTGCAGTGGGAAAGTAAAATAGCTAGAAGACACAATCCATGACCTGAAGAACCTAGTTGGGGAGATAGATACTGAAATAAATTACAGGTGGAAGAAGCAAGAAACTACAGGTTGTGAGGAGCTGGGGAAGGAATGAATGTTGAAGTGCTTAGGTGAAGTGGGTTTGCAGTGGTGGTAATGTGGGGGAAACAGCCTGTGGAAGATGACACTAGTCATGGGAGGCCACCTGGAAGAGATGTGATATCAGAAGAGCTTTGAAGATGGGGAGAACACAGGTCTGTCAGATGTGAAGGGGAAAAGGGAAGCCATGAGCAAGAGGTTGACAGTGAGGAAAACACTCACTGAAGAGTGAGTAGTTTGGGTTAGAGGAGAAAATGATAGTTATTAATACTTTGGCATTTGTTAAGCACTTACAGTGTGTCAAGCACTGTTACTTGGGGTAGACACAAGTTGATCAGGTTTACCTAGCCTCTGTTGTGTCTGGTCTAAGTAGATGGGAGAACAGGTATTTCATCGCCGTTTTACAGTTGAGGGAACTGAGGCACAGAGAAGTTGAGTGACTGGACCAAAATCACTCTGGAGGCAAGTGACAAAGCCGGGTTTAACAACCCAAGTCCTCTGACTCCCAACCCCTTGTTCTTTCCTTGGGTTGTGTTGTAAACAGGGGTGTAATTGGGGAAGAGCCAGGAGAGGTAGATCAGAGAAAGATGACTGAATGAAATTGAGGAGCCATCAGATATAATTCTGAATTTTTTAAATTTACTTATCTTTTGTATGATATTCATTAAGAGCTTACTAAGTGCTGGGGTAGATACAAGAAAATTAGGTTGGGTATGGTTGACATTCCACATGAGGCCCACAGTCTTAATCCCCATTTTACAGATGAAGTAACTGAGGCACAGAGAAGTCAAGTGATTTGCCCCAGGTCACACAGCAGACAAGCAGCAAAGCTAGGATTAGAACCCAGGTCCTCCTGACTCCCAAGCCCGGGGTTTATCTGCACCATCTCTGAATAGAGTATATTGAACTGAGTTCCACATCTCTAAACCCACCTTGGAAGTAAATTTTGCCAGGGGGCTAAAAAAATCACTACCTTTCCTCCCCCAAGCAAAAGTGAAAGGTGCTCTTGAAAATGTTTGGATGTGTATATATATATAAAAAGAAGTTAGAAATGTCTAAACATCCAGTTTCCAAACACAGGACCACTTTTGTAGCAACTAATCCACTCGAGTTTGGTGGGAACAAGTGTTCGAGGCATCCAGCTGTGTTAGTTCCTGAGATAATGCAGGTGGAAAGATGAGTTAATGATTTAAACAATTGGAGATTTTCTGCATCCTTCCATCTGTCAAAGACCCCTGAAATGAAAGCTCCCAGTTTTAATTTGTGCCTGCAGCATTTAACTCAGCCTGAAATGTTGTCAGCGATTTGCCCTATCCACAGTACTGTCATTCTTATGGAAAGTGTTCTGAGCTCACATGCTGGGAGACTTTTATCAAACGTATTAGTGTATATTGTGGGGGAGGGCCAGAGAATCATTACCCTGCAAAAGCTGAAACATTCCAGGTTTCCTAGGCTAGAAACTAACATTTCTGTTGAAAGGCCTTGCAAAACCCTTATTAATAACTTAACAAAAGGAATAGAGCACAGGAGAGGAAGGTGTATGTTTTGATTAGCAATAAATGGCTTATTGATAAGAGAAAATGGTCCTGAGTTTATGCCCCTGCTCTCACATGAACAGATTTCTCATGAGAGACTCCAAAGGAGAAGGGAAAAAGCAGATTTGGCTCCCCTTTCTCCCCTTTGGCTCCCCTTATTATGATGTTTTTCTTTTACCTGTTGGGGAAAAAGATTACAGGTTGACATGTTTTGAAACTGAAAATGCTGTAGATTGTAAGTTCCTCGAGGGCAGGTAATGTTTCTACCAAGAGTACTGTATTGGACTCTCCCTAGCAATTAGTACAGTGCTCTACCTGCAGTAGGCACTCAATAAATACCACTGATTGAAATGCATTCATAAGAATGCACACAGCATGGAAAACTTGATCCCATTTATCTTTATCAATCACTCAGTCATATTTATTGAGTGCTTACTGTGTGCAGAGTACTGTACTAGGCTCTTGGGAGAGTTCATTCATTCAGTTGTATTTATTGAGCCCTTACTATGCACAGAGCACTATACTAAGTGCTTGGGGAGGTACAACCCAACAATAAACAGTGACATTCCCTGCACACAAGGAGCTTACAGTCTAGTCAATATAACAGAATTTTTCTCTCAACAACTCTGTTAATTTATAGTTCTTAGCTTGTAATCCAACTTTTGGGTAAAATCTAGGACTAACAGAACTGGGAATGATTCCAAACCTGAAGTCACTTTTTCTCTGATTCCAAAAGTAATGGACTAGTGGGCCATCTGGGCAGCTAGCCAAGGTGGCTTGACTGTCCCAAGAGTACCCAAACACTTTGCAGGCTGATTTTTCACCACGAGTGCTTATGGGGACTTTTGCATGTACTTCAGAAAGTTTAACTGCAATTAAATAAGGAAGTCTGAATGAGACTTGTCACCCGATGTTTCTAGATTCCAGCAGATCCTTGAGGAATTCTCATAGTCCACATTCTCCCTTTCCAACTGAGAAAAGTTGGGTCCGGTTATTCTGTCAAGCAATGGCATATGGCGAGCAAAGCATTGCACTATTTGGGAAAGTACAGCAGAGAAAAATACACACTCGCTGTCCACAAGAAACGTTCAAGCGAATCGCCCCAGTCTTGTCCAATCTACTTGGGAAGTGGTGTGGTCTAGAAGAAAGAGCAGGGCCTGGGAATTAGAGGATCTGGGTTCTAATCTTAGTCCACCACTTACCTGCTTTTTAACCTTGGACAAGTCACTTCTTTGTGCCTCAATTTCCTCAATTGTAAAATGAGTGTGGGAGGGGTCAGGTCCCGTTCTCAATCCTACTTAGGCTGTTTGCCCAGTGAAAGATAGGGACTGGATCTGATCTGCTTATCCTGTGTTTAGCACATAGTAAGTGCTTAACAAATATCACAATTGTTATTACGTGCTGATGATAACTTTACTCTCAAAAAGGACACCAAAGATGTACATGACATTTTGGCACATTATAATGCTATTCCCCATCACACTCTCAGTCAATGATCAACATTGATAATGCAAACCTGAGAAGCAGTGTCGTCTAGTCTAGCACAGGCCTGGGAGTCAGAATCCCCTGGGTTCTAATTCCATCTCTGCCACTTGTCTGCTCTGGGACCAAGGGCAAGTCACTTAACTTTGCTGGGCCTCAATTTCCTCACCTGTAAAATGGGGAGTCAGCGCCCATTCTCCCTCCTGCTTAAACTGTGAGCCCCTTGTGCAACCAGGTTTCTGACCTGATTACATTGTATCTTCCCTAGCTTTTAGAACAGGGCTCAACACAAAGTGAGTTCTTAACATACCACAGTACTATCGGAACTCAGTGGTGATCAATGAGTCCTACTTCCTAAGAATGCCAAGTCCCCTTATACATCGATTGTTAGGGAGGAAACCAAGTTAAGAAGGCTGGAATGATCACTGGAAGAATGCTATTATAGCACCAGTGCTAAGCAGTCATATACAATCCAAAGAAATCTTCCTGTTTTCTGTCTCCCAGTTACCCGCCATTCCCCTGGTGTCATTAGAAGTTACGTTTTACTGAAACTTTGGCCAAAGAAATGAAAGTGTAATGTCCATCCAATCTTAAACCACAGGCAAGTAGAAAAACTGATTTTCAGGATTTCATTTGGAAACTTTTTAAATGTCAGCAGTGTAACCCTTGATCTTCCACGTGAACAGTGGGAATCATATTATTCGCAAAAATGCATTCATTGTGTCCATTTAATTACACTAAATTAAATGTCTTCAGATTTTCAACCCGTTATTGAGAGAACACATCTTAACTGTTCAATCGCCCTGATTCTTCAAATGCATTTTGCTAAATTACAATAGATTAAACTCAAGTCAGAGCCACCTAACGCCCCCTGCTTTCAATGAATTATTTATAAGAAGGAAAGTTAAAGCCAGTGGACCCAAGAAGAACTCTTTATATGTGTAAGAAAAGATCATGTTAAAGGAACTCTGCCCACCCCGCCACAGTAGATAGTTACCGATTCAGGCTTCCTTCGATTTTCTCATGTGCCAGGATCGGACCTAAAAACTCAGGGCCTCACACCATTTGAGTCTGTTCTCTTTTCAGGCAAAGGTAGTTGAGTTTAAAATGTCTGTAGTTAAATTGTTCAACTTGGCCAGCTTCAAGGAATTAACCCTCTTGCCTAGGAAAATGCTTTCTAACAGTTTGTGGATTGTAGAGATCGAGCTCCACCGCCCAGTAATGTTTTCAAAGCTTTTTTACTAGGGTGTATTTGAGTTTTCGCTCAATATATCCAAATATCTGCACATTCCATCCCCTTCCTCTCCTGCCCACCCCTCCTCCCCCTTTTTAAGGAAAAAGAAAATAATGTATGCACGAAGGACAACTCTCCCTTCTCCTGAACCCTTACACAAAAAGATACTTATTAAGGCTGGCATTCTGAAGCACTAAATGCTTCTTTAACTTTGCTTTATCTGCTTCAATGAACACTGTGTACAGACTCCAGGGGTATTCACACTGTGGACCCTGAGCAAGCCCTCTCTATTCTCCAGAGCTATTTGGGCACAAAAATAATCCCTTCCTAGGATCTTTTGAAAAAGCAACTGAATTATGCAGGCTAATCAACTGTAAACCCTTCCTATCTAGAGAGCATTTGATGAAGTAACATCAAATGGTTGTCCACTGAGCAGACACATTTCAGATAGTGGGTAGTCTGACACAGTAAATATCAGATTGTCCCTTTTAAACCAAGGAAGGTAAGCACCTATCTCTTGAGTATCTAGTATTTGGTATTTTATTCCTTGTCATTCGGAGGCTAAGTTTTAACGTATTATCTTTGGATTTGTCTTTTCAAGTAGCATTTGTAGAAAAGTACATTTGCAACATCAGCAGTAAAGGAAATAGTTATGATTTGGAATCCCTACTCAATTCTGTTCAATGGATTCCTAAAGGATTAAAGGATGTAAATACTGGCATGGCCTGTTGTATTGTACTTTCTGAAGTGCTTAGTACAGTGTTCTGCACACAGTAAGCGCTCAGTAAAGACGATTGATTGAGTGATTGATTGGACTTACTTCACAACACCCAACACCACCATTATTGTAGGTAGGACATTTGCTGAAAAAATATTACAGCTCTGAACTTCTGTCCGTTTTAATCTTAGCTAGCATGCATTGGCTACTTGCAGTATGCAGAGCACTGAACCAAGTGCTTGGAAGACTACAAAAGAGAAGACATTATATCTGCCCTCAAGGAGCTTCTAGTCTAGTCACAAACTTACTCTTTCCCTTTCACTCTATTTCAAGGAAGAAGGGAGGTTTCAGTTGGCTGTTGAGTTTAGCAATTCACTAAATCAGGGAATAACTGCAAGTAATAGATTTCAGCTCACTGTTATTATTAATCAATCAATCAATCATATTTATTGAGCGCTTACTGTGTGCAGAGCACTATACTAAGCGCTTGGGAAGTACAAGTTGGCAACATATAGAGACAGTCCCTACCCAACAGTGGGCTCACAGTCTAGAAGACTTATTATTGTTATAATAATGATAGTGATGTTGAGTGCTCACTGTGCCAAGTGCTGGTACAGATATAATATAAATGGATCAGATGCAGTTTTTGCTTCACCCAGGGTTCACACGGTTATAATCTCCATTTTCCTGATCAAGAAACTGAGGCACAGGTAAGTTGTGACCTGTCCAAGTTCACACAGCAGGCAAGAGGCAGAGCAGGGATTGGGACCCAGGTTTCCTTATTCCCAGTCCTGTGCTCTTTCCACCGAGCAACACTGCTTCTTAATAAATGCAGTATTGTATAGCGGGAGAGAGGGAAAATGTATATGCCACTTGTTTTAGATGGTATGGGCATCGGAAAGATTGGACGGCTTAAAAGCTAAGAATAAATCATTTGTCCTGTATTCCCCAATTGAGGATTCTTAAATAGTAATAATAATAATGATGATGGTATTTGTTAAGCATTTATTGTGTGTCAAGCACTTTCTAAGCACCGGGGTAGATCCAAAGTAATCAGGTTGAACACAGTCCCTGTCCCAAATGGGGCTCACAATCTAAGTCCCTATTTTACAGATGAGGTAACTGATGCCCAGAGAAGTCAAATGACTTGCCCAAGGTCACACAACAGACAAGTGGTGGAGCCAGGATTAGAACCCATGACCTTCTGACTTGCAGGCCTGTGCTCTATCCACTACATCATGCTGTTTAGATGCCTATAGACCTGATCATAGGCTAATGAAAGTTACTCTCCTAAATCATTTACAAGTCAACTCAGTGCCCCAAAGATGATGGAAATCCAGAAATCTAACCTAAGAAAATTACAACAATTTCATTTAATTGGTCAGTTTACTACCTGTGATTTTCATTGGTTTTTCCATACAAGTCAAGGAAGTCAAGTGAGATTAGATCAAAGACCAAATAATCAATCAATCTTTTATTGAGCAGAGCACCATACGAAGCTCTTGGAAGAGTACAATATAACCGAGTTGGTAGACCCGTTCCCTGCCCCCCTGAGTTTACAGTCTAGAGGAGGATACAGACATTAATATAAATAAATACATTGGGGCTGAGGGAGTAGTGAATAAAGCCTGCAAATCCAAGTTCAGGGGCAACACAGAAGGGAGTGGAGAAGAGAGGAAATGACAGATTAGTCGGGGAAGGCCTCTTGGAGGAGATGTACTTCTACTAAGGCTTTGAAGGTAGGGATAGTGATCCTCTGTCCGATACGGAGATGAGGGAGGGAGCATATAATAGTGATTGGAAACATTTTTTTTAAATGCCAGCGTTCAATATATTTAATTCATAGTTTAGATGAAAGGGGTTTTTTTAGTTTTCAACATTGCTTCCCCCCTGAATAAAAGCAGAACCATTTATGAATGTTGAAAGAGATTAATATTAAACATCAAGGACAATATTCATTGGAATTATTTTTCATATTCTTCGCTGACATCTTGAACAGAGGCTACTACATTTGTTTTCGAAGAGAATAATCCCGAACCATTAAGTCTATAAATCTGGCTCATTGTTCTCATACCAGGTAGCACTAGGGCTGTATCTCCACCCCAAGAAGCACTTAGTATGATATTCTGCACACTTAGTACTCAGTAAATATCACTGATTGATTAACTGTGAGAAGCCTCAGCAGACACATTTCAATGTTTTCAGTGCGTTTTTTCTCTAGTCTGGGAATAGGTATTTTAAACCTCCCTTGCAGTTAGTCACAAATTTTACCAGCCCTTATAATTGCACCTGTACTTCCCCTACTTATAAGTGGCAGAGTTGAAAATCACTGATGATCCCTGATAATAATTGTGATAATTGATAAGTATGTACTCTGTGCTATGTGCTGAACTGGGAGCCGGAGTAGATAAAATACAGTCAGGTTGGCCACTGTCCCTGTCCCAAATGGCACTCACAGTCTTAGAGGGAGGGTTGATCCCCCTTTTTAGAAATAGCGACAGTGCTAAGGGGTCATTTGTATACTTTTATTAAAAATCTCCCATCTGCAATCTGTTTTTTTTTTCAAGGCTGTGCCTAATTCTTTTAAACCCTAACTTCTTTACACTGATTTAGGTGGTGTCTTTCTGTAAGTAGAGACTGAATTTTCCCATTATACCTATTGTTTTCGCTATTTTACTGATACATCTAATATTTGTTTCTAAGTATTTTTGTAAAAACAGAAGATACTGTTAGTGCATCCAGGTAGCATTGCCTTTTAAGATGGGCTAAGATCTTCTAAATCCTGTTCTTCTTGTAAAATAACAGTACTCCTTAGGGTTAAAGTGAATGAACTATGTGTCTAAAGATTGAATGACGTACAGATTTCGCCACACTGACTATCTGTGTCGCCCTCTCCCCGTAAATGGTTGAGGTTTGGTGTGGGGATTGTTGCTTAAAGTTTTCAAGCCCATGATATATGCGTCGGTCTTTAACTAGTCTTTGCAGCCTAAATACAAAACCTTCAGTCACATGGACTTCAAAAGGCCCTTAGAAATACCACCCTCTGAAGTCCTAAGAAATCAAAGAGGAGGTTACTTTTTTGATACTTCTCTCATGGGTTTTTTGCTCAACTTGGTTCTCAAAATACAATAATAAGGTGGTGGTAGAAAAATTTGAAGTGAAGCTAAAATGTGATTTTTGAGAATACCTTTTGGGGTCAGAACGTCCAACCTCTAGGATGTTTTCTCTTCCCCTTTGAACAAACCAGACTGAAAATCATATTTATTACATTGTGTGTTTCCTCCCAAATATCCTTAATGTGACATTTTAAATAAATGAAAACGGCAACTCGTAAGACGGTTTATTTTTAAGACACTTTGGATGAGTTTCTCCTCATATTTACACCTCTAGAATTGACACCGTAGAGTCTTTTGGGAGACAACGAGGTAGGAGTATAATGCGTATGTCTGTTTCTAATGCTGTTCACAGTCAAACAGTGTTTAAAAGAGGACTAACCGGGCCTGCTTCTGGGTGGTGAGAGGATTGAGGGGAAGTTGGGCCCAGCCCAGCGGGGAAGGCTTGGTCTAGTTACGGTTGTTAATTTTCGTTTGGTTCTGGACCAGACTGCTGACTGATATCTGTAGAGCTCATTATTCACTCGCTGTGTGGCAGGTAGGGACATAAAACTCCTGTAGTTTGGGACGGGATGTGTAGGAGGGGAGCGGGTGGTATGAGTTTAGCCAGGGTTAGAAGCTGCATCATTTCCAGCTGTGTGGAGATGAAGAGAGTTGACATCCCCTTCTTCACCCCCCAAAGCTTGTTCAGATAATCTGAACACCTCAAAAAAATTCTTAAAGAGCATCTCAAACATTTTAGAAACATTTGAGCAAATCCTTTTAAAGACACAATGGCATTTATTCCTGCACATGTTTAAATGGGCGTGACATTTGCATAACAATAATGGGTTTATTTCTTGGGATTTGGTCTGTCTTACTGTTTGTTCTTGTACCTCAGGCAAAGTCCCACATTTGGGACATTATCATTGTTGCCTAATAAAGCCCTTTGATGTTATTAAACAGGATTAAAATGGAATGAGGAAAATAACCAGGGCACATGAATTTTCAAGGAACCTAAAAGCTGTTGTTTTCATGTAAATGTTCCCAAAGATTATCCACAGGGAGATAAAGAAATTCAGAAAAGATAAAGGATGTCCCTAAAGAAGAGATAATTTGAAAATATTCACAAACTCTCCACAAGTCTACCACAAAAGCCAAAGTATGTTTTTAAAAACGTATCTCTAGTCACTCTGAGGAATGTGGATCCTCAACAGAAAAATCGTTTTGGGTTTTTTTTTTAAGTATTTTGTGGATATACAGCAGTAAAGTTTAACTAGTAATCTCCAGCAGCAGTTTTTGATTGAAGGGTAAACAGCACTTATCCTTAGGCTTGTTTGAGGCATGTCACATGTGCCTTGAAATTACCTTCAGGGGAACATTTCAACTATAGAACTGCTTTTTAACAATTGATGGCTGGCCCTCATAGGGGACCAGTTTACAGATTCATGGGCCATTAAAAATTCATATTTTCTGAGGTACTATAATATATTAGCCAACTGTCCGGGAATTCCAAGCCTCAACTTTAGCCAGATAATCACAGTAGGAAACCAAAGTAGAATTTATGTTATTAGCCTGACTTTGGGGCAAAACAAGTGGTAAATGGAAAACAAATCTTTTGATATCAGGGCTCAAAAGACCCAGTTCCACGGGAAAGTTTTCCTTTTACTATTGGAGTCGAAGTACTTCTTGTCACTAATGAGAGGGAAAGCTTTGTCTTCTTGTTCTTGGAATAGTTAAAATTGAATCCTCCATCCTCATCATCATCTTTAACCAGGGATATCTGGTTAGTTTCCAGGATATCTGGATATGGCATTATGCAAATAATGTTTACAGCACATTTGGAAGGCAACACATGGACAGTAGATTTCTAGGGAAATAGTTGCTGTAAAGCCCCAATGGGAAATCCTTTTGCCATGCAATATTTTCTTCCACCTACTTCTGGCAACCTTAGGCCACACTTAAGCTTCGACCATATGTCCTGGCTTCCTCAAATATAGCCCAGGAAATTCATGGCGTTCCTGAATCATCATTATTACTGTTAGGATTTTTAAGTGCTTACTGTATGTCAAACACTGTTGACATAGGTTGGTTAGAGCCCCTGTCCCACTTGGGGCTCACAGTCTAAATAGGAGGGAGACCAAGTACTGAACCCCGATTTTGTGGCGGAGGAAACTCAAGAGAAGTTAAGTGGCTTCAGCCAGTCAGTCAGTTGTATTTATTGAGCTTTACTGTGTGCAGAGCCCTGTACTAAGCACTTGGGAGAGTATTACAATGTAACAGACACATTTTCTGCCCACAGTGAGCTTAGAGTCTAGAGGACTGCCCAAGTTAAGTGACTTAGATTAAATTAAGTGACTTGCCCAAGATTGCACAAGAGGGAAGTGGCAGAGCTGGAATAAGAACCTATTGACTCATTGTCCCGTTCTCTTTCCACCTGGCCATGAACCTAGAACAGTTTTCTGCAAACAGTAAGTGCCCTTGAGTTAAGACACTCATGTTGTATTTGAATTCCTTAAGTGACCCAACTTAGGTTCTTCCAGTCAGAATGGAAAGGAGGTGGGCATGCAGCTTGAGACTGGAATCAGTGCTGAAGACTGGGGCATAGGGTAGTGATAAAACAATTAGAGAGTTGTTCTCTGGGATTGCAATCAATCAGTCATATTTTTTGAACACTTACTATGTACGGAGCACTATACTAAGCACTTTCATTCATTCAATCGTATTGAGTGCTTACTGTGTGCAGAGCACTGTACTAAGCGCTTGGGAAGTACAAGTTGGCAACATATAGAGACGGCACTTGGGAGAGTACAGTACAACAGAGTTGGTAGACACATTCCCTGCCCAGAGGAGCTTACAGTGTAGAGGGTTTCAATCTAGCCTACAGTCTAGGTTGCTAATTCTTTTCTTTAGAGTATGGGCTAGTGGATGATTAAAATACCACCTTGAGAAAACTAGTGTCCTATGTGAACTTTGATCTCCAGTCCTGACAGGAGGCAGTCTACATCAATCTAAGGTATTTATTGAGCACTTACTGTGTGCACTGTTCTGTACTAAGTGCTTAGAAGAGTTAACAGTTCTCAGTACATAGCCAGTGCTCAATAAATACCCTTGATTGATTAACAGATATGATCCCTGTCCAGAAGGACCTTACTGTCTCCCTCTCTCTCCTCCCGCCTTCCCCCCATGAGGTCTAAATGTTTTTATGATGTGAAAAATGACAACCCATTTTCAAGTTATCCATTAAGAAACAGTTATTTTAAAGAAACATTTCTATTTTATTTGGGGAAAAGCCCTTATATAGCAGCATATGTTATTGATCATGGGTGACTCAAATGTAAATAGAAGAACAAGTAAGGAACAATTTCTTGTTTTAGAAAAGATGTACCAAATATCTCAGTTTAAAATACCAAGAAATAAGTTTGTAAAATGCAAACTGTGACATCGAGTGAGACTGTTGTTATTGTGTTACATTTGCATTTTGATTGGGCTTTCAGTTTTCTACCATGTAAAATTGAAAAGGCTTCATAATTTTTTTTCATAAAAAAAGATCCAAATCACAATTTTTTTCCTTATTAAATAATGAGAGAAGCCATAAGGTTTTTAATTTGGTTTTGAGGCTGTAACAAGAACTTGTGAAGTTCTCTTTGTCCCTGACATTTGGTAGGTGATGAAAAGCTATCAAACAATATAGACCCATTAACACCTTCAGCAGAGATGATAAAGAAATTCAAGACACAGAAATTTTATGGATGTGCCTGTGTGAAATGTATCGAGGAGGAGACAGGCCTGGAAAGGTGTCAGAAACTCTCTAACCTCCTTTGTCTTTTTTTTTTTAAACCTCATGTTTGGTACTTCAGTCTGAATTGAAAGTATTTCAACACCGCACAGTCTGGAAAGTCAATTAAATGTCTAAGCCACAGTGTTGGTCGTTTTAGCATCGTATGACGATTCCTTATTTCAGAAAGTTGACCGGACCCAGAATATTGATTTTTTTCCTCAAGAAGTCTCAAAATATAACATCTCATGAAGGAAGGGAAATGAAGGAAAAAGCTAAAAATTGAGCTGTGTGTTAGATCTTTGTAAAAAACACCAGTGCCATCAAGAATTTATGGAATGCAAGTTTTATTGCGTCGTACTGTGTTCTTTCATAACATTGCTTCTCCACATTTTTTAATGGCAATTGTTTAGTGCTTACTGTGTGCCAGGCACTGTTCTAGGGGCTGGGGTAGATACAAGTGAATCACGTGAGACATAGTCCATGTCCCGCAGGGGGCTCACAGTGTTAATCTGTATTTTACAGATGAGATAACTGAAGCACAAAGAAGTTAAGTGACTTGCCCAAGGTCACAAAGCAGACAAGTGGTGGAGCTGGGAGTAGAATCCAGGTTCTTCAGTCTCCCAGGCCTGTGCTCTGTCCACTAGGCCACACTGCTCATTTTGACAATGTTAGGAGAATAGAACACTTTGACCATATCTGAATGCAAAATTTCCTTTTTAATGAATGTGGCACTAATGGTAATCAGAGCCTAGAGGAACTGCCCAATCCTATGTTCTGTACTTTTCTTGATGCAGATTTCTTCTGCCTTGGAAACTCTCATTAATCTTTTCCTTTTGTATTAACAGATGGGCTACTATGTAACTCATAAATAAATATTAAATAATGATGGCATTTATTAAGCGCTTACTATGTGCAAAGCACTATTCTAAGCGCTGGGGAAGTTACAAGGTGATCAGGTTGTCCCAATGGGGATCACAGTCTTAATCCCCATTTTACAGATGAGGTATCTGAGGCACAGAGAAGTTAAGTGACTTGCCCAAAGTCACACAGCTGACAATTGGAGGAGCTGGGATTTGCACCTATGACCTCTGACTCCAAAGCCCACACTCTTTCCACTGAGCCACACTACTTCTCTACTCATCTATTTCATAGTCATGAAATTCATTCTTTCAGTTATGCATACTAAGCACATGCAGACCAGGAGGACATGGTCAAGGTCCAGATTGGGAATTTAGCAGCACTTAGTACAGCGCTCTAATTACCCCACATTAGTCTTTTAGTGTTAAATGAGATCTCAAGTATTTGACAATTATTACTGTACTGAACTTCATATAATATATTTAATGATGCAACATGGAGTGTCAGTAAACACAGAAATGGACTAAATAGTGATTAAGTAGTGTCACTTAAATTGACGCATGGCAGGCTGCATTTATAGCTAGTAGATATGATACAGTCTAGTAGACAGAATCATCTGAGAAGCCATTTTTATCTGTTCCTGGAGCCATGTGGTTTCCATAGTGCATTATTCTCAAGTTTCCCCCACTCTTATGTACGTGGGGAAACTCAATGGGGAGGCAAATCTTGATGGATTATCACAGTCGGACTGACTTTAGTTTCCCCATGAAATATAGTGGGATCCCATGACATTTGTGCCCATGTTGAAGACAAAACTTGACTAATAATCACCCAATCTATTCCCCTCATTGTTCTCTGAAGGACTACAGGCGATCTCATCTTTGATGCTTCCTCTAGTTGACAGGAGATAAGCTTCCAGGCCAATCTCCACTCTTTTCAAAATGCAATGGAGCTTGTGGTAAATGAATGACTCATACATGGTAGGGAACAAACGCACCATTGGTAGCCGACAGAGATAATAACACTGACCTCCAGCCATTTTGCAAGAGAACTCTCTTGCGTAGGTCGACTTCCCACTGCTTTAAACCAAACCAAAATAGACTATTCCCGGGGAACCGGACTGACAGATTAGAGATTTATATACACCAATATGGGCAGTAGCAGCAGGGTTTCCTCATTTTAGGGCACGAGAGACAGTTTAATGGTGTGACTATGAAGAAACAAGACATTTTCCCAATATAAAAGTGGGTTTGTAAACTTTCATCTGCTTGACTGGGTTGGTTGTAGTTCTAGTGCTTGTCAGGAGCCTGATGTGCAGGACTACAGGGTTTAGGGTGAGTGTGCAATTAAGTCTTTCTGAGTCCATGGTTCACGGTCAGTTTGAACCCACTAAAATCAGAGCACGTGCACAACCATGTGTGGGGGTGTGAAAAGGCATACACCATGGGCCCAGAGCACACTGAGGTCAGTTCAATGAATTTTCAAGAGTGTTCGAGTTGGTGAAAAGTGGTAACTTTTGGAGAGTCTGGGAAACTAAAGTGCAATCAATCGAAGGTTTTTAGAATGGCAGTCGCAATGACTGTATCTATCCCAGTGCTTAACCCTGGACTTGGCTCATAGAAAGTGTGTAACATGCTGTGATTATTATTAACATTGTTATTATTAACATTTATTTAATATTTGTTCAATTCTTTGATGCTAAAACCCTCAGTGAGCACTATAAAGCGACTGTAATTCCCGCTTTTCCTTTAGAAGATTTGTTGAGGCAAATGTTTGCATAGCTAAAGCTATTTATGGTTAAAGGACTCTCATAATAAAAACAAATTCCTTATGTAAATCTTATCAACTAATAACTGCCCTATAAAAGAAAAACAGATGAGTATGTTCATGTACTCTTATAAATAGGCCTATGGATTCTATTTCAAGGGAGGAACTATATATTTTGCTCATTTAGTACAGTGCTGTACACAAAGTAAGCATGCAATAAATATGATTGATCGACTGCTAGTTCATATAATGGCCTCAATGAGAAGAAATTATACATGCTAAATAATTGCATAAATATTTGTGGAGATGGCATCGTTTTGGTTGTCTTCTGGCTTTGCCATATTGTTCATAGTATCGTAAAAAAGTATTTGCTTAAATTGTTGAGTTGGCTAGGGGACGTTACCAAGACAAACTGATTAGCAAATAGGTTTGCTTTTCCACATATTCATTATAGTTTTTCCTGGTTTATAATGCATTGCTAAATCCACACTTTGACAACTTAATAAATGCTACCATTTAAAGGGTAGGAATAAACCGTTACCACCTCAAACCCCGTGATCTGTTTTCACACTTGAGCCCCCAAAACATATTTGCATTTATTGACTTAAGCTCCATTTTCAACTCTTAATCATTTATTTTAATTTATTTTAATGTCTGAATCTCCCTCTAGACAATAAGATTATTGTGGGCAGGGATAGTGTCTACCGACAGTGTTTAATTGTTCTCTCCCAACTTCTTGAAACAGTAAACACAGTAAACACTCAATAAATACCAGTGACTAATGGATTGGTCCCAAGCTTGTCGGAAAGTTCTGTTTGCTTGACTGTTTGGTCTCCTACCTCTTCTTTCTCTGTTGTCATTACTCTCTCTGTATCAGCTTAGGCAGCAACTTACTTCTGGAATGCAAGCAGAGTCGAGCCCTAATTTCGTTGGTCTTGCTAAACAGATGGAAATAGTAATAATAATAATAATTCTGGTAATTGTTATGTGCTTACTATGTGTCAGGTACTGTATTAAGCGCTAGGGTAGATACAAGTAAATTGGGTTCTCTGTTCCATATGGGGCTCACAGTCTCAATCCCCATTTTACAAATGAGGTAACTGAGGCACAGAGAAGTTAAGTGACTTGCCCAAGGTCACACAACAGACACGGGGCAGAGCCAGGATTAGAACCCATGACGTGACTCCTGTAAGCCTCAGGCCAGCATTTTGGTGGCATCTCTAGGCCCTGGTCAACAAATTGCCATATCATTTGTTCTGATACCTAAACCATTACCTTCCTAGATGAAGGCTGTGTGGTTTTGATTCTGGGGTCCAACCCCACCTCAAGTTCCAGGGATCAGAGGTTTGAAAGAGTGGCATTTAGGGAGCAGGAAGCAGTACTGCTCTTTAAACCTCTCCCAAGTCTGGTTCTGTTAGCACCACGCAATTACGACCTGGCATTCAGTTTTTAAAATCAGTTCTGAGAGGGAATTAAGTGACCCTTTTATTTGGGAGGCAGTTGGCAGTTTCTGGTGATAACCTCTAGACCGTAAGTTCATTGTGGGCAGGGAACGTGTCTTCCAACTTGGTTATTTTGTACTTAGTGCAGTGTTCTGCACACAGCACGTGTGTAATAAATACCATTGCTTGCTTGATTGATTGATTGATATTATTATGCCTCAGTCCCCTGTTAGAGTGTAAGCCTCTATGGGCAGGGAACACATCACTCCTTGTGAGTACTTGGTATCAGGTGCTGTACACAGTAGCGCTATGTAAATACGGTTGATTGATCTATAACCCACTAAAACTGCCTTGGTTGGATTCATTCATTCAGTTGTATTTAATGCTTACTGTATGCAGAGCACTGTACTAAGTGTTTGGGGGAGCACAATGCAACAATTAACAGACATATTCCTTGCCCACAACAAACTTATAGCCTAGAGGGCAAGGCAGACATTTTGAGTAAATTACAGACCTGTACATAGGGCTGTGGGTCCAGGAAAGGGAGAAGAATAAAGGGATTAAATCAGGGTGATGTGGAAGGGAGAGGGAGAAGAGGAAAGGAGGGCTTAGTCAGGGAAGGCCTCTTGGAGGAGAGATGTACCTTCAATAAGGCTTTGGAGCGGAGGAGAGTAATTATCTGTTGGATAATTATATCTGCAGCCATATTTTTCAAGATAGAATTTTCATCTTTTCCCAACTCACAAAATTATATTTTGCTTCCCCTCCATTTTCTCTGAGGATGGTTTAGCCATGCACACAGAGCATATAAATCAGTCTTAGCAAGAGTCAGTTTTTCATTCCTACATAAATAAAAGTCACAGTCTCTTTGTGTATTTTGAGGTTCTCAGTATTTTTTCCACAGGATAAAATTTCATAGCAGTTCATGATTTGTATTGAATTGTGTCTCAGCTTATCATCTGGGGGGTGGATGGTATGTTCTAAACCATTTTTCATTCCTTTTAAGCTCAGTTCTCCCAAATGATGAAGACTGAGTTAGCTCAGGGAGTTGAGGCTGTGTTGAGGACTAGCGTAAAACAGAAGGTATAATGACAACTCACAGGTATAATTTTATGCAGTTCAGTAGTATCAACTCTGAACTCAAGGAAGTTGGTGTGTGTGTGTCGGTGTGTGTGTCTGTGTCTATATGTTTATATATCATTTGTATTTATTGAGTGCTCACTGTGGACAGAGCACTGTCCTAAACGCTGGGGAGAGTACAATAGAACAGATACGTTCCCTGCCCCTGACTATGTATATTATCCATCAGTCAAAGGCATTATTGAGCACTTATTGTGTGCAGAACGCTCTACGGAGTACTTGGAATAGCATAGTAAAATAGTTGGTAGACATGTTCCCTGTCCACAAAGAGTTTATAGTCTATAAGGGGAGACGGACATTAATATAAACTAATTACAAATATGTGCATAAGTGCTGTGGGACTGATGGTGGGGATGAAGATCAGCTGTTTAAAGGGGTACATATCTTAGTGCCTAGGTGACACAGAAGGGAGAAGGAGTAGGGGGAAAGAGGGCTTAATTGGGAAAGGTCTCTTGAAGATGATGTGATTGAAATAAAGCTCAAGCTAGTGCTAGAGGGGTCAAGTGTGCAGGCTGGACTGTAGTAGGAAATCAAATTATATATAATAGAAATAATAGATCATATTATATGTATAATATATTTTATATATGTGCATATATAAATATATATATCTTTGCTTCACGTACTTTCCCAGGTCTCCTCGTGCCCTTTAAAACCTGAGGGAGTCAAGCACTATAAGTAGTAAAATTGTACTGTGAAACGCAAATAAACGAGAGGAATTTTGTAACTCAGTATTCTCAGGTGGTCTTACCTGATCTGTGACCTGTGGCCCCTAAAGGAGCTAGCCAAGCTACTCACCTAGAACCCCTCTGGAGGAGGAATTGGCCTGGGGTCTCAGTATGCACAGTTCCCTTCCTCTGGTCCTCCCTGAGAGTGACTTTCTTGATTGCATTCCCCTGGGAATAAATCAATTCTGTTAAACCCTTTGGCCTGGAAAGCAGAACAGATAGAGGAGATGAAGTTCTGCCTGACCACCCTCTCCGGCAGCCATGTGTGGTTCTGGGATAATAACTGGTCATCTGCCTGAAGGCAGTCAGTATTTATATCATCCTTGAGCTGTCTTGTCTGCAGGCAAAATGAACCCAACCCCATTTATGTGTTCTCATAGGTTCTGTTTTTCAACCATTTAATCATTTTTGTTTCTCTCCTCTGGCCCCTTTCCAATTTCTTCACATCCCTCTTGGGCAGGGCACACATTAATAATCCAGGCAATGCCAATATTAGTTTGTCTCTTGATAGTTTCCTTTGATCCATGTTCATATTTGCTTTTTTTTTTTTAATATCCACACTTCAGGGTTGGCTTTAGACTAATATGTCCTCAATGCCCAGCGGATGTGCTCATGCCTTGCTCATCTCTGACTGTCATTCCATTTTGCACATCTGTGGCTTGTTTTCCTCCTAGAGGGGATGTCTATTACCATGTTTTTATCATTATGGCATTTCTCATTACATCTGGGAAGACTGTTACAAAGCTTCCTATATTCTCCAAGATGGGGATATCTCTTCCAACTTGGTATTACCTGCAAATTTAATCAGCTCTCCATTCTGTTTTCCAAATTAGTGATTAGTTCCATGGAATGGCTCTTCATAGATCTCCCACTGAACTATTAATGGCCAGTGATTATGTCCTGCCAACAACCAAATGAGAATTCACCAAAAATGATGGTTCAAAACCATGTGTCCTGGCTTGTGGATACATATGTGATGTGTATCACATAATAATAAGAATAACAGTAATAATTATAAATCTGGTATCTTTTAGGCACCTATTATATGTCAAGCACTGCACTAAGTGCTGGAGTAGATAAAAGATAATCATGTCCCACGTGGAGCTCACGGTCTAAGTAGGAGGGAGAACTGGTATTGAATCCCCTTTTTTGCAGATGAGGAAACCTGAGATGCAGATAAATTAAGTGACTTGCCCAAGGTCACACTGCAAGTAAGTAGCAGAGTTGGGATTATAACCCAAGTCCTCAAAACCCTTTTTAAAACTATGGTTTTTCTCTTTTAGACCAGTTATTCAATCCCCAAGTGAAATAACATTGTTTTGATTGGCTTCCCAGGAGTTTGAACTCTTTTGGTTATTTTCAAACTAATTGTTCAGTCAATGTTTCATAATCTGAGGCATTACTGAGTTCAGTTTACCTTAAAAAAATGGGAATGTGATATTCCATTAAAACAAAACCAGTAAATCAAAGACTTTGTATCTGAAACTATCTCCTGGTGTACATGAAAATATTGGTCCTTGTGGAACTGTTGAATTTGATATCCAAAGCATGTGGAACCATTTGAATTTTTTTGGACTCTGAAATGATCTTCTTTAAGAGAGGGCCCTACCCCTTCAAATCCAGTTGTTATGTAACAAGACTGTTCTGTCTTCTGTTGCTCCCTCAGTGGAGAAGCTATGCCACATCATCTGAGATTTTATTTAATTCTACCTTGAAAGCATTTTTCTGTCTTGTTTATGATCTCCCAACTTCTCCTCACTAAATAGAAATGTTTTGATATCCTGCTGTCAGTCATGAGCCTCAGATGTCTGGTGTGATGTGATGAATGTTGCCTTGATGTATCTTGTCCTGCCATTTGATGTTGTGTTGCACATAGGTGGTAGAGCTGTTCTAAAGGTCCAGTGTAGTGTCTTCTCTTGTAGTAGTGTGGTATTTGTTAAGAGCTTACTATGTGCCAGGCACTGTACAAGGTGCTGAGATAGATAAATCCTAATTAAGTTGAACATAGTTGCTGTCCCACATGGGGCTCACCGTCTTAATTCCCATTTTACAGATGAGGTAATTGAAGCACAGAGAAGTGAAGCGTCTTGCACGAGGTCACACAGCAGACAAGTGGCAGATCAGGGCCTGGAACCTAGGTCCTCTGACTCCCGAGCTGGAGCTCTTTCCACTAGGCCATAAAGCAGTGAAAGTGTTCATCTGAAAAGAGACACCCGATTCATCAAGTACTGCCAGTCCCTGGAGAAGACATAAACTTTAGGGCCCAATGTCCTTTTGCTCTAGGGTCTTGTCAGCATCTTCTGCCTAGGATAACATACTACTGAAGGGAGCCTTCTGAACTTTCAGAAAGTTCATCTAGAGAATGGAGAAAGATTTTATCAACTTACCCAAGAGAAATCAAGTGAAAATCTCAACAGTGATGTGGTGCTTTCAGTCCCATGTCTTCATGATTACTTTGCCAAGTCATTCATACTCTACTAAGTCATCTTGGGTTCATGTTTTATTGTTGACAACACAGAACTTTTAGCCGCAATCTAATTCTGTTGTCTGGACCACCCACTATTAAGAATACCCAGATAATAAGCTGTAGACAACAGAATCAAGAAGGCCAGCATATATTTTGAGAGATTGGTCAAGTTTAGTGATCACCAGATTGCACACCATGTCAAATTAATAATTGTGGTATTTGTTAAGCATTCTGTGCCAAACACTACACTAAGAAGTAGAGTAGGTACCAGGAATCAGATCTGGCTGAGTCTCCATCCCATATGAGTCTCACTATGTGAGGAGGAAGAGGTACCTCCATTTTTCCTGATGAGGAAACTGAGACACAGAGAAGTTAAATGACAGGGTCACACATCAGGCAAGTGACAGAGCCGGGAGTAGAACCCAGGTCCTCTGTCTCCCAGATCTGTACTCTTCCCACTACACCTTGCTGCTTATGTTGAAGTTCTTTAAAGGTATGGTACTAAACAATCCACTGGATATCTGTGAGAGCAGCACTTAACACAGAAGGCACATCCATACTGTCTAGACGTTTGAGCTGAAAGGCATAAACAATAGCAAATTAGCCACAGTCGCATCTTGGGATACCGTTGACAGTCCTTGAGGTACACACCTTCAATGTGAAGAACAAGAACAGTCAAGCAATCTGCATCCAAGCAGCTTTTGTCACATTACATCTTTTCTGGGTGGGACAAGTGAGGAACATGGGTAACAGCTTGATGATGAGCTGAAATGGGATCTAAGTTGATCTGCTGATCAGAGACTCTTGGCTGAGCCGCAGGTGCTTGGAGGAAACTCAGACATTCTGAATGTACATTACTTTTAGGGAGTCAGTCACGAGAGGGATGTAAAAGCTACTTTAAACTACCCAATCGAGTATGTTTTACGATCAGGATTCCTTTTCCCCTTTACTTGGTTAATGCTTTGCTTTGACTGATGGTTTTCCCAGCTATTAATTAAATGCAATGGTCTGAACTTTCTAAACCTCTAAAAAGTTGATGAAGCGATCTCATCCGGTAACTATAGATGGGGTGGCTTTATCCAGTGAGACTGGTGTTTGGGTTTTATGTCATACACAGGCCAAAATTCCTCCAAATTCTGCTCTCCAATCCACATCTTCTTTAGAGGTATTGTTTCTAGAAGGAAGACCGATGCAGAGGTATTTTACTCATTCAGGGAAATATATCGGTCAGGAAAAAGAGACTTTGTTTAAAGTAGGTTACCCCCGTGCCACTAAAAATATATATATATATCCTTTCAGGACAGTAAGAGAATTAATCTTTCGGGAAAGTAAGAAGGGCAGGCCGATCGTAGAACTGTATTTATTTGTGGAAGAAACAAAAGATGCCCTTGTTCTCTTTGTTGGTGATCAAATTAAGAGTTGGGTTATATTATAAAGACTCTTAAATCCCAAACAGAAAATCACCAGGTGCTCGCCCTTCTCAAATGCTACTTGATTTAATACCTTCACAAAAACAGGCCTCATCTGCTAATGGGCCTTTGGATTCATAATAATCTCCTTATTCAGACATCTGTCTCATCCATCATCAACTTTGCATGATTTCTAAATGGATAACATGGGCCGATATACTACCTGTGGCTTGTCAGAGTTCTCTATGCTGAATCGGTTTCTTCCCATCATGTAGACACCTTCAGTTTAGAGTATTATGTGAAAGACTGTTGAAAAATCAACTGTCAGGCTTTCAAACAGCTTGGTGTTAGATGAAAGCTAATCAGGGTGGGCACAGTCCGCGTCCCACAAAGGGCTTCACAGTCTTAATTTCCATTTTACAGATGAGGTAACTGAGGCACAGAGAAGTTAAGTAACAGCCTCCACAAGCCCATGCTGTTTGCTGTGTGCCAAGTACTATTCCAGGTTCAAGGGGAACATGAAAAAGAAATAAACATTCCCTGACCTTTTAGGAGGTAGAGAATAGGGAAGTAGGTATAAGTGAACTAATAGTTCAGAAGTTTCATATTTGAAATAAATAATAGTCAATAAACAACAAATAGAAAATACATAAATGTAGAGGGGGCTGAGGTGATGGTCTGCGATCTTTTGTACTATGAAGAGAAGAGGTCAAAAGAATGTGGAAGAGGGATATGACAGTAAGATGTGGGGTTGAGAGTAGGGAAGCAGGCTTCTTGTAGTCCATGTGAGTGGAAGCTAGGGAGTTTTAGAAACGACAATATAGGCTTGGAAGTCAGAGGACCTAGGTTCTAATCCCAGCCCTGCCACTTGTTTACAGTATGACCTTGGATAAGGCACAACTTCTCTGGGCCTCAGTTTCCTCATCTGTAAACTGGGGATTAAATCATCCTCCTTCTGATTTATTGTGATCCCCATGTGGAACAGGAACTGTGTCCAATGCAATTATCAAATATCTACCCTAATGCTTAGTACCTGGCACTTGGTCAGCACCAAAGAAATGCCATACAAAACATCCATACACACGCAATAAAAGAAATAACTTGAAAATCTGTTACGCATAATCCACAAAGTGTAAAAATCTATTCATCCTATCAAGAATTGTTACTGCACTGTCTTTACCTTTCACATATAAATTAAAAGAAACCAAATGCCCTCAAATCAGAATAAAATCTAGCTCCTCATCATTAGATGTTAGCCTGATCCTACAGTGCTTTTAATTTTGTCATTCAAGTATTCTCAATATTAAAATTATGAGACATAGACTTGATGGGGAATCCTATAACCCTAACTATCCTCCTATCTGTATTGACTGTACACTTGACTTTGTACCCCTTAAATACTTAGATACCCCAGCCCAAAATACTTAGGTAAATATTCTTATATATTACTATTTCCCTTAGTCCTAACCTATTTTAATGTATGTCTTTATCCATTGACTGTAAACTCCCGTGAGTTGGGATAATGTCTACCAACTCTGTCATATTTTCCCAAGTGCTAATGTCAGTGCTCTGGACACACCAGTAAGCTTTCAATAAAAATCAGTGATTGATTTGATACGGGGAGTATTTTGATCTAATTTTTTATTAATGCCTGGAGGTATTAAATGGAAATGCCACATCTATAATAACCCAAACAAATAAGTCTAGGGTTTTGATGGATATTGCAAACCTGTTATTAATCAGCTCTTGGAATTTTCAAAGTCAGTGTTTAACAAAGAAAGCAAAGAAATTTAACTATGGTGTTTCTAGTCACATTACAAAAATACTACCCTATTGAGAATCCAAAATGTGCCAGTACGTGTTCAGGACAAAACATATGTAAAAAGATATGGCAGATAAGATCAGTCCGAGAGAGTTAACATGACAAGGAGATAAGAAGGGGAGGGCACCTTTTTTCCTAAAAAATTTGAGGTTCGGGGCAAACCATCTGGCCTTAGGCCCCCAGGGTTCTAGGGTGAGGTAGATCACGAGTTTTCCTTTCCAGGCCTTTAGGGTGGTCCATTTAAATATAACTAAACAGAATAATCATTATTTTTTTTCCTCTTTTTGGGGAGACTTAAAGCACAGTTCTGCATGCGTGGTTAGCCAAATTACAGAAATTCAGTAGGGATAATTAGTAAACGTGGTGAACGTACAAGATAAATATGAAGACTTTTTAGTGTGTGTACCTCCCCAAAGTTCCATTTCAATGGGTCACCCCCTAATAAAACAAAACTTGACTGTGGTATTTGGGAAGTGCTTTCTGTGTTCCACACAATGTGCTAAACACTTGGGTAAGATATGAGGTACATAGATTGAACACAGCCGCTGTCCCACACAAGACTCACAGTCTAGGAGAGGGAGAACAGGGGTCAAACCCCCATTTTCCAGATGAGGAGACTGAGGCATCGATAAGTTGTGAGCTCTCCAAGGTCACACAGCAGGCAAGTCATGGAACTGAGATTAGAACCCAAGTCTCCTGACTCTCTGTCCTTAGATTCGTTCAGTCATTCAGTCGTATTTATTGTGTGCTCACTGTGTGCAGAGTGCTATAATAAGCACTTGGAAGAGCATGATATAACAATAAACAGACACATTCCTTTCCCACAACGAGTTTACCCTGGACATTCTGTTAGTCTTGCACAGGTTATGCCTCTCTTATTATGCTACAATAGTAATATTCTGGGGTGCCAGCCATACAGCATGTTTAGTTTTCTAGCCAAATTGGACTTTGTTGTTCCCAAGACAATTGGGGGAATTGCCCAGTAATTATGCCATAAATCAGTTTTGAAAGCACATCTTTGATGCTCTTTGCCATTTCTCACCTCTCTTGGAAATGAAACCATGGTGTTTCATTAGTATTAATTGACAGCCCCATTAATAATTGCCCATTTTCACTTATGACTCTTGAGAAATTCCATATACACCTTTGTTATACTTCCAGTCCAGATCATGGGCAATGGAGAGCTTGCCCCACAAAGAGTGTTGTGGAGAAGGCAAAAATTTAAGATGCTCCCATTTTGCAAGAAGATTAATATTGGCCAAATTCCCAATGAAAATTGTAGTTGGCCTTGGAGTGGTAGATAGCAAAATTTAGAAATTCTACCAAAACCCATTTTGAAACATGGAGCCAGATGCTTCTCAGTGCCATATAGTTCACTGTAATGAGTTAGTTGGTTTATGTGCGTTCCTTAACATCTATTCACACTATCCCCTGAAGATGATACAGGGAGCTATTGATTGCTTAGATTTCTCAGCCTATTACCTACTGTCTTAAGTACAGTCTCCCAACATCAGCCAATGACCTTGCTCATTATTTTCTTTTTACTTATAATATCGTTATTCAATTCCTGGAATCTTGAATGTGTGAAAATGTGTTTTCAGTGAATAAAAAAAATTGGTTCTATTCCCAATTTAAAAATGGAATAAAAAGAAAAAATAGCACTTGGCTACATCACTGAAGTGCTCATAGCCCTAGGGATAATGAATTCTATTTTTTCGTATCATGTTAAATTGTTACATAGTGATCAGGGATTGCCAAGAGATGATCCTGTCCCCTTTCCTGACATTGAACAAATACTAACAAAAATAGTAATGTTAGTGGTATTTGTGTGCTTACAATGCAAATAAATCAGAAACAGCCCCCATCCCACATGAGGCTCACGGTCTAAGTGGGGAGGTAAGGGTTATCTCTTATCCCCATTTTACAGATGAGGAAACCGAGGCACAGAGACATCAAGTGAGTTGCCTAAAGACACATGTCAGGCAAATGGCGGATCCAGAATTAGAGCCAGGTCTCCTGACTTCCAAGCCCGTGCTCTTTCCACCATGCCACAGCGCTTCATTGTCATCACATCGACACTGAATGTCATTTCTTAACTTTTCACTTTGTACTTGTGTGGATTTGTACTAACTGTGGTTCCTTATTTTGAAGATGAACAGTTGAGCTCTGAATTAGATACGAAGTTTAGTTGATCTGAAGAGAAAAGACAGTTTTCTGTAGAGGCTTCTGGGCATTTGAGAAGCTCCAAGTTGATAGTTTGGTCCTCCGTAAATAACTCAGCTAATGCTCTTTTCCATGTTCATTCCAGATACTAATGTCTTTCTTCTCCCACAGTCCTCTGTTGTTCGCCTATAACTAGTCAGTGCTACCATTCCCAGGGAATTAGAGACACAAAGCTGTGTGTATTCCACACATGCTACTTCTCTCTATTCATTTCTGAAGTCTAGCAACATTGTTTGCTTTATTTCAGGTGTCAGTGTGGATCAAAGCCATTGAAAGAAACATTTGCATGACAATTTGTAGAATGATTAATTAGCATTGGGCATTAGTAATTTTTCTCTTAGGGCTTTGAAATGCCTTTCATTAGTAAGTGAGTTCGGCTAAAGTTTGCCTGTGTCTCTCCAGTCTACTGTTACTCTATATTCCAGATTCTTGCATGAATACTGTTTGATACAATGAGCTTGTGAAAATATTTCCTGTCAGATTTGGGTCCCAATAGTTTCAAAAATAAACTCGGTCCCAGCTTTGTTCTCGTTTGACATTATTTGGATGGGCAGTGCTCTCCCCCTGTGAACTTTTCTTTCGAGTTTGTTTTCATATTGGGTCGAGGGAGGGAGAAGGAGAGGGATATGCTGATGAGGTTTGGAAAGAGACAGGTTGAAGCTATTTCCCAGTTCGACTTGTCCGGGCAGGGAATGGAACTGTAGGCAGGCTCTAAATAAGCTTAGAATATGGTTAAGAGCTGGGCAGAGAGTGACTCAATCACTGGTTTATACTAGTTTATCTGTGGCATTCCTAGCCCCTCAGTGGATTTCTTTAGTGCGTCTTTTGTGATCAAAGAAAATCTACCTCAACTTTCAGGTTTTTGGTCAGTACTGGCCACAGGAGAACCAGGAGTCAAACTTGTGACTTCTACATTGATTGAGGATTATTAGGAAAAGGCAGGCAGAAACGAATGGAGACTGGGAAGGTGTGGTATTTATGCATTTCCTATGTGCCAGCCACTGTACTGAGCTCTGGGGTAGCAGATACAGGGTAATTGGGTCCAGTAAGGGGCTCACAGAATAAGGAGGGAGAACAGGTTTTGAATCCCCATGTTACAGATGAGGGAACTGAGGCCCAGAGAAGTTAGGGACTTGTCCAGGGTCACCCAGCGGGTACGTGGAAGATCTAGGAACCTCTGACTCCCAGCCCTGTGGTCTTTATACCAGTGAGAAGCACTGTAGCCTACTGGAAGAAGTAGGGGCTTGGAAGTCAGAGGATCTGGGTTCTGATCCCAACTCCACCACATTTTTACTGTGTGACCTGGAGCAGGTCACTTCACTTCTCTGTGTCTTCTGTAAAATGGAGATTAAATCTGTGAGCTCCACATGGGTCATGGACTATGACTGTGTCCAACCTGATTAGTTTGAATATACCCCAGTGCTTAGTACAGTGCCTGGCACATTGTAGGTGATCCACAGATACCACCGATTGATTGATTGACGTGTTTAAGTTTAAACACTAAGAGCGACTGTTAGTAGAACGGAGAAGGTAGGAAAGCCCCTTGGTGGAGGTGGATTTTTATCTGGGCTTTGAAGCTAGGGAGAGTGTTGGTCTGGCAGATTTGAATATAGCAATACATTTTTGCCTAATTGTAATACTTACACAATGAGGTTTAGGATCACGGAAGGTGCCTGGTGTACCAGATTGAGGTGATCAGACACTATGGAGAGAGCACAGAGAAGCAGCGTGGCTTAGTGGAAAGAGCCTGGGCTTGGAAGTCAGAGGTTGTGGGTTCTAATGCCGCCTCCGCCATTTGTCACCTGTGTGACTTTGGGTAAGTCACTTAACTTCTCTGTGCCTCAGTTCCCTCATCTGTAAAATGGGTATTAAGACTGTGAGCCCCACGTGGGACAACCTGATTGCCTTGTATCTACCCCAGCGCTTAGAACAGTGCTTGCACATCATAAGCGCTTAACAAAAACCACCATTATTATCATTATTATTATGGAATAATAAGTCTTTTAGGACTGCGTTAGCATTTATTTTGTTTCCTATAAACTTCGGGATTTGCACTCCTCTCTTCCATGAAGTGTTAGAGCAAAAGTAATAATAATAATTATTATTATCCATAATATTATGGAAAGGTTATATAGTCTTGATTGCAGAGTGTTTCTTTTCCTCTGTCATGGACGGGCTCCACCACATTTTGTGAAAAAGTAACCCCATCCCCGATTGCTATATAACCCATTGGTCGGTCTCCTGTTACTATTTGTACCTATTTTCCGACCTGCTTAGAATGTGAGCCCCACGTGGGACCTGATTATCCTGTGTTTACCCCAGCGCTTAGTGCAGTGCTTGGCACATAGTAAGCGTTTAATACCACAAGTACTGTCCTTTCCAGCCCTCTGATGATGAGGTTTGGTTTCACTGTGCTTTTCTGTTTCTTCTGCCCACCCTGCTTGCAGTCATCAAAAGTAAGCTTTCCACACTGTGGTTACTTGAGCATCTGGTAAACAGAAGTGAGAAACCAGACTTTGAAGAAAAACCAAGGGGCAGGGAAGGGAACTGAAACCAGAATTGGAGGGAAAATTATACTCTTTTTAGCTTAGAGTTCATTCTTGGTTAATGTCTACTCATCTCTGCCTTAGATGATAAACCCTGCAAAGGCAGGGACCCTGTCATACACCTCTGCTGCTTCTGTAGTTCAGTGTCCTGCCCACTGTACCTGCTCAATAAATATTGATCACAAGATCAGTCAATCATATTTATTGATCGCTTACTGTGTGCAGAGCACTGTGCTGAGCGCTTGGGAGAGTACTCTGTAACAGAGTTGGTAGATACGTTCCTTTCCCACTAGGAGAGGCAGTGAGATCTATTGGGTGGAGGGGCCTGGAAGTCAGAAGGACCTGGGTTCTAATCCCGACACCGCCACCTGTCTGCTGTGTTACTTCAGACGGATCACTTAATTACCTCTTCTGTAAAACGCGGATTAAGACTGTGAGCTCCATGTGCTACAGGTACTGTGTCCAATTTGATTAACTTTTATCTACCCCACCACTTAGTTCAGTGCCTGGCATGTAGTAAGCACTTAACAGACACTAATTTTTTTAAAAAAGGTTTATAGTCTAGAAGGAGCCTACAGAAATTGATCAGTTGGTGCTAGTGTTTTCTAAGGTGACAAGACATTTTGGGTTAAGCAGGGCAAATCCTAAATTTCATTGCCTGTCCTGTTATCCATACTAGCTGTTTGAGGAAGCTGCTATCCCCCTCAAAAGAATCTAGTAATGGTGGTATTTGTTAAGCACTTGCTATGTTCCAGGCACTGTACTAAGCACTGCGGCAGATACATAGTCTCTGTCCCACATGGGGCTCATACTCTTAATCCCCCTTTTACAGATGAGGTAACGGAGGCACAGAGTTCAGTGACTTGTCCACAGCCACACAGCAGACAAGTGACAGAGCAGGATTAGAACCCAGGTCCTTGTGACTCCAAGGCCTGTTCTCTATGCACTAGGTCAAGCTGCTTCACTAGGCTAAAATTCTTGAACAATGAACTAGACCGTAAACTCCTTGAGGGCAGGGATTATGTCTACCAACTCTTTTGGACTATATTCTCCCGTGTCTAGTACAGTGCTCTGCAAACAGTAAGTCCTCAGTAAATACCATTAATAAATTCATTTACCGCTCCTCTCCCCTCCCTTTTGAATTCTCTTCTCCTCACTCCCCTTTGCCGCTCTTTTTTCTTTCTCCCCTTTCTTAATCTCCCTTTTCTTCCCCCATCTCTCTTTCCTTTACCCTCTTCATTTTCAGCTTTTTCTTCCTCTCTCTTCTTCTTTCCCTTCTTTGGTCCCAACCACCTAATGCAAGGTGACCAAGTTTCTGCTTGTTCTACTTGTTCAGGAAAACTACAGATTAAATATTAGGTGGAAGAGAGAATGGTCCCTTGATGTTTGATCCCTCAACTAATCAGTCCCCTCTTGGTTAAATCCAAGGGTCTTCTAGACATTCATCAGTGAGGAATCCTCCCTCTACCCCCAGTTTAACTGTGGTTATACCTTTGTAGGAAGCAAGAATGGCTTAGTATTTCCCACAAAGAAGTCAAAAGAGAGGGCATGTCTTGTGTTATAATAGTGGGCTGTGTTGATTTAAGAGACTTAAACTCCGATTTGGTTGTGATTAACCAACTCTCTCTCGGCTGAATGTGTTTATAAAGGCAACAGAATAGAAGGGAGTGGAGAGATTGTCATGTAAAGTGAAGATGCATTGGTAGTTTTGGCTGTCTTTGGCTTATTCAGACGTTGTTTTGATGTTTTCCAAATGTTATTTCAGATTCTTTGTTGCTTTGCATGAAATGTTTCTAATGCTTCCTGAGAAATTTTGAAAACGCTATTCCCATGTGAGCTTCATTTAAAAAAAAGCTGGCTGAGTTGCAGCAAGGAGAGTATAATTGCATTGGGGAGACAGAATCTTTATTTCTTCAAGGGGAGAACTCCAAACCCCATCAAGTGCTCTCTTAGTAGTGTGGAGTTTTTAAATGTCCAGGATGTCTGGAAGGTTCTGGCCACAGGCCTTGCAAAACATCTTTGAGCGCCCATACGTTCCATGTCAGCACTTTAAGAAGCCACTTATTATTCTTTTTTTAATTATAAATAAGAAGAATAGCAATTTATGGTATTTAAGCACTTTATGCCAAGCACTGTACTAAATGCTGGGTTAGATACAAGGTAATCAATTTGGACATAGTCCCTGTCCTACATGGGGCTCCCAATCTAAGGGGGTAGGTTTCCTCTCTAGAGTGTGAGCTCATTATAGGCAGGGAAATTGTTTATCAACTCTGTTATATTGTACTCTCCCAAGCACTTAGCACAATCCTGTGAACACAGTAAGTGCTCAGTAAATATCACTGATAACGGTAAATATGAGGAACCTGAGACACAGAGAAGGCAAAAGACAGAGATCACACAACAGGCAAGTGGGAGATCCGGTATTAGAACCCAGACCCTCTCACTGCCAGGTCTGTGCTGTCTCCACCAGGACATACTTCTTCCAAGTACATAAGCACATGCTTAACTACTTGTTGACATTCTGTAATTTGTGTATATTGATGTGTGTACCCCCCCCACAACCCCGTCTAGAGGTAAGCTTGTTAAGAACAGGAAACGTGTCTACCAACAGAATGTATCTACTCTCGCAAGCACCTAGTACAGTGCCTCTACGCACAGTAGGTGCTCAACACGATTGATTAATTGCATAAATGCTCTGGACCTGAGGGTGGGATGGATATCAAGTATTTAGCCTTGAACCTACCCCAGAACCTAGCACATTCTAAACACTTAATAAATGCCAGTGTCATTATTATTGTCCTTTATTGGCTTTTACTATGCATCTCTGTCTCCTCTGCTTCCATTCCCTGATTTTCATTATATACATTTACCTCTGCTTTCTTCATTGCTTTGCTTTTTCTTCTTTTTCTTCTCTCTTCTCTTCCTTTTTTTTTAAATGGTGTTTGTTAAGTACATACTATGTGTCAGGCACTATCCTAAGAACTGCGATAGATACAGGATGATTAGGTTGGATGCAGTCCCTGTCGCACAGAGGGCTCGCCGTCTTCATCTCCACTTTACAGATGAGGTAACCAAGGCACAGATATGCCCAAGGTCACATGGCAGACAAGCAGCAGAGCTGGGATTAGAACCCAGGTCCTCTGACTTCTAGGCCCATGCTGTTTCCATTGGGCCATGCTGCTTCTCAGATTCTGAAATCTGCACAAGTAATGAGAGGAATAAAGTCAAGAAATGTTCATTTTCATATCTGAAGCTGTACTCTCTCTTTCCTCACTCTTTCCAACTGCTTCCTGTACTGCTGCGGGGCAGAGGGTCTCTGAGTCTTAGACATGTCATGGAGGGGTTTTGGGCCCGATGAAGGAGGGCTCCACTGGTCCTTGATGATTCTGACCTAGGTTCTGTGGGACATGCAAAGCATGGTATAGAGTTTCACTTCCTTAGGACAGTTTTTCCCGATAGGTGAACAAGGGTCAGAGGAAGGCTGGCTACTGCCGCTCAGAGCTTCTCTAGTAGGACTGAAGCACGTTCCTCCCTTTGTTCTCAGACAGCTTAAACCGTAGCATTGCAGAGGATCACATTAGCAGGGCTGCCAATCTCAGGACCCCCAAAATACAGTTTGGGATGGCTCAGATGGATTCTTTTTCTTCAGGTATGATTCTCAAATGTATAGAAGGGGATACTATAGCAGGACAGAGATGTGGAGGTTATCATTAAGACTTTGATCTTTTTGGCCAGGTGAACTCAGGAGTTAGGGTTGTTGATTTTTTTTAATTGTAGGCAGCCCAATAGACAAGCCAGCATGACAAAAGCAATAGTCTTTTTATGTTTGTACAATAAGGGCTTTTTTGTTTGTTTTTATGGTATTTGTTAAGCACTTACTATGTGCCAGGCTCTGTTTTAAGCGCTGGGTGAGATAGTAGCTAATCAGGTTGGAGACAGTCCATGTCCCTCATGGGGCATGCAGTCTTAATCCCCATTTTAAAGGTGAGGAACTGAGGCACAGAGAAGTTAAGTGACTTGACAATCAAGTGGTTGGTCAGTCTAGTTCCATTAGACTGTAAATTTTGTGCAGGCAGGGATCATGTCTGCTGACTCGATTGTATTGCACTCCCCCAAGCTCTGCGCACAGTAAGCAATAAATCGATACCACTGTTTGACTGATTTAGTACAGAGAACACATTTACAGGCACATGAACAGTGAAAAATCCCTATAAGGAGTTATACTCTAAGAAATATACTTTCCATGCTTCAGCGCTTAGAACAGTGCTTTGCACATAGTAAGCGCTTAACAAATACCATCATCATTAGTACAGTGCAGCGTGGCTCAGTGGAAAGAGCACGGGCTTTGGAGTCAGAGGTCATGGGTTCAAATCCTGGCTCCACCACTTGTCAGCTGTGACTTTGGGCAAGTCACTTAACTTATTTGTGCCTCAGTTACCTCATCTGTAAAATGGGGATGAAGACTGTGAGCTCCCCGTGGGACAATCTGATCACCTTGTAACCTCCCCAGCGCTTATAACAATGATTTGCACATAGTAAGCACTTAATAAATGCCATAATAATAATTATTATTATTACTAAGCACTCAATAAATACAATTGAATGAATGAAATATAAGTGTATGAAGCATAGATGTCACTTCTTGAATTTGAAACCTTTGATTTTCTTATCACTTACTTTGCGTACATGTTTAAATATTTTCCATTCTCCCTGGCCACTTCAAAAGAACTTTTGTTATTCTTTTTTCTAATTAGAAGACAGATTGAAGAAATCATGAACAACGGGGATAAGAATAGTCTTTCAAATGCATTGAGTTTACCTTCCTGTAAAATCTTTCAAATCATTTATGTGAAGAATTTATGTTTTATGATGACGCTACTTTATTCACTATTAAGTGAACTGGCATGATCGTTAACACAGTAGATTGCAAGAATGTGGTGGGCCATATGGTAAAGATGCTGTTGATGTGAGAGTTTAAGCACTGCAGTGCTTCATCTGTGTCATTCATCTTAATCAATCTTCTGGGTTTTCTCTGTAAGGAATTCATTCATTCATTCAATCGTATTTATTGAGCACTTACTGTGTGCAGAGCACTGTACTAAGTGCTTGGAAAGTACAAGTCGGCAACATATAGACACAGTCCCTACCCAACAGTGGGCTCATAGTCTAGAAGAAAGGAATCTGAGCAGCGTATAGAGTAGGGCAGAGTGCTTAGACTCGGGAATGTGAGAGTGGATCTGAAAGTGGAACTTTGGCTAAGAAATCCAGATAGGAAACTACATTACAGCAGATTCATTTGATTCTTTGCCTGGGTGCACAGAAACTTTCATACCTGGAACTGTGAATTTTTCATTCTCTTTTTACCCCTTCTATTATTAGTGATGATTCATGATTTTCCCATTTTATTATCCCCTGTTAGAATGTAAAGTCATTGAGGGTAGGCAATGTGTTTACTGTTTTGTATTGTACTCTTCCAAGCACTTAGTAAGGTGTTCTGTCTACAATATGCCATCATTCAATACTGCTGCTTGATGGATTTCAGCCCTCAGACAAATTCGTGAATATTGATACAGAACATCATATGAAATATCATTTTCCTATCTGAAAATGTTTCGTTTTGGTAGCTTTTCTTTTATTGACATCTGCTCTCCAAAAGGATTACACATGGAGCTTTCAAAAGGTCAGGATGATGACATAATGCATGGGCTTCAGACATACAGCAAAAATTGTAAGGCACTTTCAAAAATAATTAGACCATCAAAATTCACTTTGCCCTGGAGATTAGTTTACAGCTCACCCACATTTACTGAAATCCCCCTCTCCTAAGGAGCCCAGATGGTTTTATATTCTGAAATTAAAAGTATTTCCCGTGGCCTGCATTAAGTTCTTTGGAACTTACTATATAATAATTATCATATTTGTTAAATGCTTTCTGTGTGTCAAGCACTATTCTAAGTGCTGGAGGAGATGCAAGTTAATCAGGTTGGAAACAGTCCAAATGGACTAAGTAGTAGGGAGATCAGGTACTGACTCCCCAGTTTAAAGATGAGGAAACTGAGGCACAGAGAATTTGGGACTTGCCCAGTGTCACACAGCTGTAAGCAAGTGGAGGTCAGAATTAGAACCCAGGACTGACTGGGTTCAGGGAGGGGAAGGAAGAGAGATGAGTCCACGGATAGGGTGGTCACCTTGGGAGTTAGGCCCCTTGTATTGCAGTTGCTAATCATAATATTAGTAGTAGCAGCAATAATTATGATTTTTACCAAGTGTGCATTGTATGGCAAGCACTAGGCTAAGCTTTGGCTTACATAAAGTACAACCCAATCCAACACAGTCTTTGTCCCACAGAATAATAATTCCTATTATTGTGGGGGATTTTTGAGAGAAAATACTAGCAGGAAATAAGATGTCTCAAGAACTTAGAAATATTAATCAATAAATGGTATTTTTATTGAGCACTTACAATATGCAGAGCACTGTATTAAGCACTTGAGAGAGTACAATGCAACAGATTTAGATATGTTCCCTGACCATAAGGAGCTTATGGTCTAGAGGGGGAGACAGACATTAATATGAATGAACAAGTAATTTATAATGTATAATTCAAAGATATGTGCATAAGTGCTATGGGGTTGGGGGTGGGGCAAATATCATATGTCCAAAAGTTACAGATCCAAGTACATAGACAATGCAGAAGGGAGAGCCAGCCGGGGAAAAGAAAATGACCTCAGGTCATTGATTTAGGTTTTAATTTTTGACACATCAGCATACATCATTCCCAAGATGTGTTTGCTAGAATAGAAGATGTCCCAAGCCCACCGTGACTTTGGCCTAAGTCACATGTGGGAACAGTTTTGCTAAAATTGACATTCTAGGAATACAGCACATTTTCAAGGCTGAGGGCGAATGATCTGGCAATTTGCCTTAGTATAGGCAAATTGAAATACGCATAAAGCACATACCCTTTCTGTGAATGCATTATTTCTGCAGGAGGTGGAAGAAATATAACTGCGTTGGACTCTGGTCTGTTTTTGTTCTCCAGAGGAATCCATTATGGTGTTATCAACAGCACCTGACTGACAACAAGGCACTGTTTTTTTCATCAAACCAACTAGCTCCGAATTAGCACATGAAAAAGCATGTGTTCTCTCTCAAAGCATAATCTAATTGATTTGGGAGGGTCATTGACAAGGTGGGAAGCAGATTTACACTTTCCAGATATTTCCGTCGTGGCAGAAGGCAGATTGTTTTCTCCAGAGAAGGTGATCTCTGAAACTTCCTTCTTCTGCGTGTCTCTCTTCCTTTTCCTCCCCTCACTCAGTCCGGCCAGGGCCTGAAGGAGCACGGATGCCTGGTGCCAAAATGTGGTCCTTAACCTGACCCTGAAGAAGGCCTCACAAAAGCAGGCCTTTCAGGTCTCCCAGTGAAACAGCTATGGCATTTTATTACGGCGTGAAATTAGAAGTGAAAAGCTCCACAACTCTTGCTGTTTAGTAATGCGGAATATGTCGTTTCTGACGGGG
This sequence comes from Tachyglossus aculeatus, assembly GCF_015852505.1. Classification (NCBI taxonomy): domain Eukaryota; kingdom Metazoa; phylum Chordata; class Mammalia; order Monotremata; family Tachyglossidae; genus Tachyglossus; species Tachyglossus aculeatus. The sequence continues at coordinate 10,588,262 of NC_052080.1, forward strand.
ATGGTGGTGCAGTGAAGCAAGTGGGATGCCAGAGAGGAGAAACAAAGTAGCGTTTTAGACAAAGAAGTCTTTTTTCCTCCATTCCAACCCTGATTGTTAGGTGGTCTATAAAACTCTAGCTCCATAGTGGACGTGAGGCAAAAGAATATTTTGTTGTCAGAGCTTCATCCAGAGTTGTATGCATGAGTTTGCAGAAGGAGGTGGAGGGGGCTTTGTCTCATCTGAAGAGTCCAGGCCTTTACCTCATTTATAAACTAACATCCACCAAAACAAACAAGCAACCAAGAAGTGGACTTGGAGCTTATTTTCCTGACACTGTGAGTGCTGTAGTAAGACGGAGTCAGTAAACGACGACAACAACTGTGTGAGGTTATCTCAGACAGGTTGGTAGCAGCATGAATGGCACCATGACAATTTGTGGTGGTAGGAAGTTTTTTGTCCTCCCTCGGGGAAATTATGCATTTCTTTGAAAGAGCATCAATTCTTACAATGGATCGATTGGACATGGGAGAATATTTGAAGGTTAAATTTATACGAGTTTGTTGTGGATATTGCCTCAAGTAGAGGAAATCATTCCTTAACCCAACAAAAAATATATCTCCAGTGAAGTGATTGCCGTTAACCAGGTAGATGACCTACCAGCTTGTGTTGTTTGGGCAACTGATGTTTTTCAGAGGCTTCTCTCCCCCAAAGCAAATAGCAGGAAAAAAGAAATCTGTAATATAACCCCTGAGATTAAGCTTGCAAAGGACTGGAGAAACTTCATTTTCTATATGATTAACACATAGATGATATTGAAAGGAACCACTTTCTAAGATTCTCTGGGCACCATGGTGAAACCAACCAATCAGTCCGTCATTGGTATTTAGTGAGAGCTGACATAACTTTAGACATCCCAGAACTTAGAAACTAAGTTCTAAGGCTAAGCACCAGAGAAGAGATGGAATTTGGCTTGTGACCCTCTGACTTAATTGCTAAAATTCATTCATTCATTCATTCAGTCATATTTATTGAGCGCTTACCGTGTGCAAAGCACTGTACTAAGCGCTTGGGGAGTACAAGCTGGCAACATATAGAGACAGTTCCTACACAACAGTGGGCTCACAGTAAAATCTTTCCCCTCTGTCAGTTTACAGAAAATTTTCCGGAACAGCAAGTTAGGATAAATTTCCCCTTTTATAAAATTTTGACTGGAGAGCTCGGCTGTTTATACAATTTATTTTATCTGATTTTACAGTATTATTGTGAGGTAATTATGGAATCAATATTTATTGATTTTCTGCTGATGAATGGAACACCGTATTCATTATAAAAATAGCGATAATTATAATTGTATTTTAAGTGCGTACTCTGTACAGTATAAAGTAATCTGGTCAGACACAGTCCCTGTCTCACGTGGAACTAATAATCTAAATAAGGTGGGGTACCGAGTTTTTAATCCCCATTTTGCAAGTGAGGAAATGAAGGCACAGAGAAGTTAAGTGACTTGCCCAAAGTCACACTACAGGCAGATGTCAGAGCAGGATTAGAACCCAGGCCCTCTGACTCCCAGACTGTGCTCTTTCCACTAGGCCACACTGCTAGTCTACTAGTGACTATATGTACTGTTCACTTGGTAGGACACAAATGTAGAAGATATGACTTTTGCCTTTAGGGAGCTTGCATCCTTTTGGGAGGAGATTGACATCACTGTTGTAGGAATTGAGGCTGTGATATATCAAGCAGAAACCATTCCAAATTCCGTAGTATCAGCCTCTTTGTCTTTCCATTAGACTTGTCTTGTCTTATGCTGTCGAGTCATCCCTTACCCATAACGGTTCTGTGGACACATCTCTCCCAGAAAACCCTACCTCCATCTGCAGTCGTTTTGGTAGTGTATCCATAGAGTTTTCTTGGTTAAAATACGGAAGCAGCTTACCATTGCCGCCTTCCACACGGTTAACTCCAGGTTCCACCCTCGACTCTCTCCCATGTCGCTGCTGCCCAGCACAGGAGAGTTTTGACTTGCAGCAGGTTGCCTTCCATTCACTAGCGACTGCCCAAGTTATTAAAGGAATGAGTATGCGTCTGCTTGACTCTCCATCCTGTAGCTGAGATCCTTGCATATTTCTCCCATATGTTTAGAAAGATTATCATTGCTTACTTCAAAGCTTGATGACATCGCTGCTTGGTTTCCCAAGGATCTCAAGTGTTCCTGAGTTGTCCAAGGATTGTGATCGTTTTTTATGGATTTTCTGGCTTGGCAGGAAAAAAAGACAGACCGGAATCCCTGAAAAGTAAAAAGACCCTCTCTCCCCCATGTACAAGTACGCATGCTTGCGTGTGTGCACGCACGCGCGCACACACACACACACACACACGTTGTTCTGTGAAAGTTTGAAATGTTTCATGTTAGATCTGTGTTCTGGGTGTAAGCCTGGGTTGTTTCTAATTAGAATGGGTTTTCCGAACCGTAAGGAATGTACATTCTCCACATCAGTGTTTTCTTTTTAGCATTCCAAACTGTGGGAATGTTAGCCCTAACTTATTAATTTTGAGCAGACCTTCCTTATAATCCCAAATTGAATGAGATTGGCCAGGGATGTATTGACAATTTGTGGGGCTATTTTATGTTGACAAAGCGGAGGGCGATTTAATCTGGCAGGAGGATAGGAAGCATGAAAACACCATCTGATTTTGTTCCCCCATCCTTTCAGAAGCAAAACGGGGCTACTGGCAGGGCCTGACGTGCCAGACAACTAAACCACACAGAGAGATATTAAGCTGTCAGTGTTAAAATTTGCTTCGATATGAAAGGATTAGTGTTGAAACTGCTGCCAATCTGTCTTAATGTAAAAGCATGCTTCCTCCTTGATTCCCACATGATAAATGCCGGAGTAAATTACTTCTCGGTATTTTGTGTCAAAACATTATGTATCTATAGTCTTTACACCAATAAATCAATGTATGTCGGCATGGTCTTCCTTCGTCTTGGGAAGAGCTATGGTTTGCTAAGGAGCAGGAGCTAACTAGTAGTGATCCTTATCAGTTAAGCAGCCCAGAAAAGTGTCTCTGTTCAAGTTAATATAAAAATAACCAGTGTGAAGAATTGCTTGCCCAGCTATTTTTCCTACACGTATAAGCAAGGTGGCCAGATGTCCACTAACTTTCATGCCCTGCTGGCTGATCAGAATTGGCTTTGTCAACCTTCCGTGTTTGATGTTCAGCATTTTCTTATCAACTGTCGAACTGGCTCCTGGCGATTTTCAGAAATGACTCTGGAATTATATAGTTATTGTGGTATTTACGTGTTTTCTGTATGCCGAACACCATGCCAAGTGCTGGCTAGAGAAAGGAAAATCAGGTAGGACACAGTCTAAGGGGAAAGGAGAAAGGCGTAATTTGAGTGCTCTGCACACAGTAAGTGCTCAGTAGATACAATTGAATGAATGAGTGAATCCCCATTTTACAGACTAGAAGTGCATGGCTTAAGGGAAAGAACACAGGCCTCGGAGTAAGAGGACCGAGGTTCTAATGCCAACTCCACTGCTTGTTTGCTGTGTGACCTTGGGCACTTCAATTCTCTGTGCCCAAGTTTCCTCATCTGTAAAATGGGGATTGAGACTGTGAGCCTCAAGTGGGACAGGGACTGTGTCTAACCTGATTTGCTCATATCCACCCCAGTGCTTAGTACAGTGAGCACTTAAATATCACAATTATTATTATTGTTGTTTTTATTATTAGGAAATGGTCGTGCCTGGGAGGAATCTGAGCAATTAGGGCGTGGGGCTGGATGGGAGCAAGAGGTGTGCGGGAGGCCCAATTGGAAGATATCCCAAGGGGGCAACAAATCTCTGCCCTTCTTACAGGCTGACAATTCCCTCAGGGCCACACCTCTGTGGAACTGGACAAGGGAAAATCTTCCTTAAGCAAAGTCAAAACAGGGAGGCCTGAGAGAAGAAGAGAGCAAGAAACTGAGCAGAGTAGAGGCGTGTTGAGCTTTCTACCTCCCTCTCTGTGTCTGTCTTGGTGTCCCTGTATCTATGTGTGCGTTTTCTGTCTTCCTTGTATTTTTACCCCCTCCCCACTCTATCACCACACATTTTCAAGCCATTGACACTGCCCCTTGTAAGGGGATTGTTCCATTCTGACATAAAGAAAATCTGCTACCAAGTGAAGAATAGTTTGACAGAGAATCTGAGAGATCCAAGCCAGGAGTTTAGATTTCCAGTGCTTCTTTACAATTGGTAATTAATTTGCACAGCATGTCTCTGATGGTGGTAAATCATTAGAGCTGTGGGCAAAAATGAAACAAAACACTTTTTAAGATTTCACATTGCAAGTTGGTGGGAAATGAAAATTTACGATCTTTACTGCTGTGATCAAGTAACTGAACAATGCTGACTCTGATTCTTATTTTATGGTGTTGATTTACCGTTTCTACCCAAAATGTATACTGTAAACAATGTAGACTTGATTTCTTTCCCCTAGTACATCAGCTTACTATTGGATAAATGCACTGTCAGGTTTCTCGTCTTAGTGTGCCAGTTTGGAATTAGTTAAACCCTTATTAAATGCTTATTGCAAAGACTGTATAGTATTTAATTCAAAAAGTCCAAATGCCTTCAACTTTTAGTGAATTTATAGACCAAAACCAAAAACAAAAACATGTAGTGACACAGAAGACAGTCATGTAATATTAGTAGTGAAAATAGAAAGCCTTTTTGTGGTTTTTGAAACTTTTTTTTCACTTTGTGCTGTGTTTGCTCTTTAAGTTTAGGTGTATGTAGTAGTGCTAGGTAAGGGGCAAGTGGGAAGACAATGTGATTTTGCAGACTAACACTTTCCCCATCTTCAAAATCCCACTAAAATCAGTTCTCCTCCTGGAAGCCTTCCATGACTAATCATTCTTCTCCCCACTCTATTCTCCTTTTGCATCAGCTATGCAATTGGTTCCCAGCCCCACAGCACTTTATCTACATACTCTTATCTTCAGCCCCTTTCCGAATTCATAATTTAGTGTCTTTCTCCCCGACTACTCTGTAAGCTCCTTAAGGGAAGAGATCATCTCTACCAACTCTATTGTATTGTATGCTCCCAAGCGTTTAGTACAGTGCTCTGCACATGGTAAGTGCACTAACTAAATAGCTTTGATTGATAAATTGAAGTGAAAGGTTGAGAAGACTCAAAGAGAAGGTCTTCAAAGCAGTTATTAAGAGTTAAGTGTAGGGGGGCTCCTGGGATGGATGGGAGACAGCAAGGAACGTTTGTACAAATGTCATTACAATGCCATTATATCATACTTTCCCGAGTGCTTGTTTCTTGCCCAGAGTATAACTGCATAAGGTGCTTGGGCTTTGAAGATAATGGTTTATTTCCCCCAAACCTTGAGGCAGTCCAGGAACCTCAGGAAGGGATGCAGGCACACACAGCTCACAGACTACAATGTTCCCTGAATTTTCCTCTAGTCCATAAACTAGTTCGTGTTCAAGGTATTGTAAAGGGTTGAGTTAACTAACTCTGTTTCAGGTCAGGAGTTCAGTCATGCAGGTTTCTGAGCCAAGGATATTTCCATAAACATAGTCCTTTTATGAACTCCAAGCAACATGGCCTAGTGGAACGAGCATAGGTTTAGGAGTCATTAGATGTGAGTTATAATACTTTGCCACTTGCCTGCTGTTTGCCTTTGGGTAAGTCACTTCATTTCTCTGCATCTGTTTCTTTGTCTGTGAAATGGACATAAACCATCTGTTCTTCCTCCCACTGAAACAGTGAGGCCTTTGTGGGTCAGAGAATCATCTGTACTTCCCAAGTGCTTAGTACAGTGCTCTGCACACAGTAAGCGCTCAATAAATATGATTGAGTGAATGAATGAATGCTTTTATTATATAAAACCCAGCATGAATATCAATGCTCCCTTCTGCATCCCCTATACATTTAAGTCTGTACTGTTTGACACATAGTGAGTGCTTAACAAGCATCACGATTTTTATGATTACGATATTTTGATGCGAACACAGTACGTAGTTTACCAGGTTATTGGTGCTTAATTTGAGCATCTCATTTTTTTTTTTAAAACTATTTCTGTACTGTAGAAGTGACCATTTAAAGGCTATTCAAAACCTCACAGGGGTATTCAAATGTTGTAGGATGGTGCTTATAAATCTTGGTGGAGATGTGTACGTTTTATTTAATGGAATAATATGTATGTTCATTCATTTCCCCTCTTCAACCTCCCTGATATTCACCCTTCCTAATGTTTCGCAGATGCAACTGAAGCCTTTAGTCCTTAAGCACTTGATAGTCACCCGGCCCCCAGCTGCAGAGCACTTATGTGCATATTCTTATACTCTCCCATTTCGCCTATCTGTATAATGTATCTAAATGTCTGTCTCCCCCCTCTAAACTGTAAGCTCCTTGTGGGTGAGAATCATTTGCCCCTTCCTACATTACCTCCTTGTCTTTATACAGTCCGGCCTGCACACTCTGCTCCTCTGGTTCTCGCCAGTCCCTCTGTCGACCCCCATCCTACCTCTGGCCTGTAATGCCCTCCCTCCTCACATCCTCCAAACTAGTACACTTCCCCACTTCAAAGCCCTAGTGAAAACTCACCTCCTCCTGAAGGCCTTCCGAGTCCCCCTTTTTCTCTGCTCCTCCTCCCCTCCGCTTCCTCCCGACTCGCTTCCTCTGCTGTACCCCCCCTCCCTTGCTCCACAGCCCTTGTGTTTATGTGTACATATTTATTATTCTATTTATTATATTAATGATGTGTTTTACTTGTACATATTTACTGTTCTATTTATTTTGTTAATGATGTGCACCTAGCTTTACTTCTGTTTATTCTAATGACTTGACACCTGTCCACATGTTTTGTTTTGTTTTCTGTCTCCCCCTTCTAGACTGTGAGCCCATTGTTGGGTAGGGATTGTCTCTATCTGTTGCCGAATTGTACTTTCCAAGAGCTTAGTACAGTGCTCTGCACACAGTAAGTGCTCAATAAATACTATTGAATGAATGAATTTCTATCCACTCTATTGTATTACATTTTTTAAAGAACTTGGGAGAGTGCTTTGCACACAGTAATCACTCAATAAATGTTCTTGATTAATTGATGTAATTTAATCAAGGCTTGAATTTTTATGGAATAAAACCTTTTAAGTTGATGTTTTCTGGAATAACTTTTTACTGGGCCTGTCAAGTCTTCTTTACTTCGTGCAGTATTTCTAATTTCATGTATCATGAACATATTGATAAGGGGCACAGAGTGGCTGTCATAGAATGTTTGTGATACTAATAATAATAATGATGGTATTTGTTAAGTGCTTACTATGTGCCAAGCACTGTTCTAAGTGCTGAGCACTGAAATGTCTTATTGCAGAACAGTTTTCTACTGGGTTGGTCTGCTCATCTTTTGTGGTTTGGGCCTTCATAATTGTTCAACTGTACTTCTGCTGGCTTCCAGCCCACAGATTTCTTGATTTTGGCTAGACATGGTTCCCTTTTCAGCACCAGAGATGGTTAACAATTTCTCTACCAATTTATAATTGGACACAATCCTCAAATTATTCTAAGGACAGCAGAACCTGCATATTTTAAGAAGTTAATTGAAAAAGAATACAGGCATACATCTAAAAACCATATCTTTATTATCCAGGCCAATCTTGACCATTAAATGCTGAAACCAGAAAGGGTACATGTATTTGCAAAGTGCTACTGAGAGTGGGACTATATTAACAGCACCCAGCCCCACAGCATTTATGCACAAATCCCTCTAGACTGTAAGGTCATTGTGGGCAGGAATATTTCTGCTTATGGTTATAATGTACTCTCCCAAGCAGTTAGTAAAGTGCTAACTTTACCCCCCCCCCCCCCACCCAATGGTATACAGGCCAATCTGGTTTTAAGCTTTAGAGAGTTAGTGGGCAAGAGAATGAGAGGAATTGGCTGGCTAGAGGAGTCTAACAGTCCGAGAATGTGGACATTGGCAAAGCTCATAGTAGAGCTGAGAAAAGATAACTAATGGTGATATTATGTTGGTTCAAAGATGCCTCAGAAGAAATGTGATATTTGCTGTTGTTTTATTGCATAAAAGCATTCCACATTCGCACAATATAATAATAATGATAACTGTGGTATCTGTTAAATGCTGTCTTTGTATCAAGCACTGTACTGACCACTAGGGTAGATACTAAATAATCAGAACTGGTATTGAATCCCCATTTTGCAGATGAGGGAACTTAGGGACAGAGAAATTAAATGACTTTCCAAAGGTCACAAAGCAGGTAAATGCCAGGGTTAGGATTAGAACCCAGTCCTGTGACTCCCAGGCATAGGCTTTTTTTTAGTACTCCGCATTGCTTCCAAGGCAGGCTATATCTCTGCAGGTATTGATTTGAAAGGTTTTGATTTTATATTTAATATGCTTCTCTCATGTATCACTGGAAGCTGTTATATTTTTCTTTGGAGGGGGCAGTCAAGAAAGTTGCATTCTGAAATTCAAATGTGGTAACTTTCAATTTACTGGTCCAGTGTTATTTTATATGAGTTAAGGATGAAACTAACCTCAAGAACATGGGTCTGTGTTTTCCTATTTGTAGAGAAAATCCAATGAACAAAATCAGGTTTACTTGTACTGTTAATCATTTATCTGTTGCTCACATTTGTGTTTTAATTCTTCCTAGTGCCTGGAGCCCTGCAAAGAGTCTTGGGACTTGAAGAAGAACCAGTGCCAAAGTTTTTGTGAGGTAAATCAGAACACATGTTGTTGAGACCTTTCAGTTAGCAATCTGAAAATGTTAAGGGGAGAAAGCTCAGACAGGACCTCTATATTCTACAGTTTAGCTGAAGACGCATTTGAAAAAGAAGAGAAAGTTCTGAGGTTTTTGGGGGGGGGGGGCGATGTGGGTTATGTTTTTTTGCTTTTGTAGCCAGTGTTGGAAAAAAATGCTTGTGACCTTCACTTTCCCACCTCTACTCCAGGATTTACCTCCTATGTACTGTGCTGACTTCTATAGCTCTCACCAATCAGTCAATCACCCATATTTATTGAGCACTCATTGCATGCAGAGCTCTGTACTAAATGCTTGGAAGAGTACTATACAACAGAGTTGTAGACTACAACAGAGTTGCTAGAAGTGATATTTCATAGGGACAGGGTCTGTGTCTAATTCCCACTTGTATATTCTTCCTCAGTGCTTAGTACTGTGCTCTGCACATGGCATGCATTAATAATGGTATTTGTTAAGTGCTTACTATGTGCTAAGCGCTAGGGAGGTTACAAAGTGATCAGGTTGTCCCACGGGGGGCTCTCAGTTTTAATCCCCATTTTACAGATGTGGTAACTGAGGCACAGAGAAGTTAAGTGATTTGTCCAAAGTCACACAGCTGACAGTTAGCAGAGCTGGGATTTGAACTCTTGACCTCCGACTCCAAAGCCCGTGCTCTTTACACTGAGCCATGCTGCTTCTCTGATTACATCTCTGCATTACTACTACTACTTCATGGGATATAATTTTGGTATATAAAGAGACTTTGTGTGAAGCTTCACTCCCCAAAAGAGGAGAAATCTTGTGTATATTTATCTTCTGATACTCCTGGAAATTGTAGCATGATTTGAAATACTTTGGACAACTCAGACTTCAGTCAATCAGTTAATCATATTGAGCACTTGTGGTGTGCAGGGCACTGTACTCAACGTTTGGGAGAGTACAAACAACCTGTTGGGTTATCTTTCCCCGAAATGTCTCTTCTGCTACTGTTCATTTTTGTTCTGTGAGCAAATGTTCGTCTTTTGGGGTTGAATCAGGTCCTGCCCACCTGCCTGGGATTACCCCTGAAGCATTCTAGGTATGTAGCAGAGGGTGATTAGGTTCGTGTGTCGATTAAAGTTATAATGAGTTGCAGATGTGGGAGCAAAGAAAGTATGACTGTTTATACATGGCAACGCAGGTTAGAACATCTCAACTCCTTCCTTGATAGTATAATCTACTTGCATTTACCCAAGTAGTAATTATAAGAATAATAATTGTGGTATCTGTTAAGTGCGCTTAGAACAGTGCTTGGCACTTAGTAAGCACATAACAAATACCATCATTATTATAGGCAGGCATTGTACTAAGCATTGGGGTGGCGAGCAGATTGATTAAACCATCGCTTTGCCCATCTTCCTTCTTACTCCCCTGACCCATGAAGCTTTGGTTTCTGGAAAGCTGCATTGAAAGCAGTTCTGTATTTCTCGGAGAGAAACAAAATTCCCTTTCAGTGGTTCCAATGATCAGCTGTAGACCAGAGGGTCTGCACCAGTTCTGTGTTAGCTTCTCTCCAAATGATTCTGCCTTTCTCCTCTCCTTTGACATCAGCCTTACCCCCTCCTGAGAGGTCCCAATTAATGAAACCAATAATAATAACAATTATCATGTTACTTGTTAAGTACTTACTATGTGCCAAGCACTGTTTTAAGTGCAGGAGTATCAAGTTAATCACAGTCCATGTCCCACATGGAACTCACATTCTGAATCCTCATTTTTCACATGAGGTTACTGGGGCCCAGAGAAGTTAAGTGACTTGCCCAAGGTCACACAGCAGACATATGGTGGAGTCAAGATTAGAACCCAGGTCCTTCTGACTCCCAAGCCCGGACTCTATCCATTAAGCCATGCTGCTTTTCTAAGGCACCTCTTTTAATACTAGTAAATCTTGTCAATGTGCGTGCCACTCTCATTCATTCAGTCGTATTTATTGAATGCTACTGCGAGCAGAGTACTTGGGAGAGTACAATACAGCAATAAAGAGAGACAATTCCTGTGCACAAGGAGCTCACACAATTTGTTTGTGAGCAAAGGTAAATCTTTAAGCCGAAAGACATTTGAATTGATCTGATCTCCTTATTCTCTACCCTGGAAATGAAATGTCTCCGATTTCCAGTCCAGGAGACAGTAAACACTTAATGATCCTTAGTAAAGATTGTTCCGACTTAGAAACCTTAATCCATTAGTGTTGGGTGGGGGTGAGGGAAGGTTGTGTGTACTTAAATTGAACACTTTTTATTTCAAGAGGAAAGGTTTGAAAACATCTAGCTTTGTTAGGCTCTGTTAGCATTCCTCCTTCATTAGTAATTTGGAGTTGCAGCTAAATTTAGAACTTCAAAAGCCCCTAATAAAGAGCTGCACATTTAGCAGCTAACTGAAAAATGAGCTGTGAAATAGGGCGGGGAGGGGAAGTCTTGAGGACAGATTATGCCTTGAGGCGGCTATAAAGTTTTTTAAATTAACTAGCTGCGAATTTGACTTGTTTCAGTATGTAAACCAGGCTTTGTTGCCTCTTTTATTCATTCAATCGTATTTATTGAGCACTTACCGTGCGCAGAGCACTGTACTAAGCGCTTGGGAAGTACAAGTTGGCAACATATAGAGACGGTCCCTCCCCAACAGCGGGCTCACGGTCTAGAAGGGGGAGACAGAGAACAAAACAAAACATATTAACAAAATAAATAGAATAGTAAATAAGTACAAGTAAAATAGAGTAATAAATCTGTACAAACATATATACAGGTGCTGTGGGGAGGGGAAGGAGGTAGGGCGGGGGGGATGGGGAGGGGGAGAGGAAGGAGGGGGCTCAGTGTGGGAAGGCCTCCTGGAGGAGGTGAGCTCTTAGTAGGGATTTGAAGGGAGGAAGAGAGCTAGCTTGGCGGATGGGCAGAGGGAGGGCATTCCAGGCCAGGGGTCGAAGGTGGGACAGGTGAGAACGAAGCACAGTGAGGAGATTAGCGGCAGAGGAGCAGAGGGTGCGGGCTGGGCTGGAGAAGGACAGAAGGGAGGTGAGGTAGGAGGGGAAGAGGGGATGGACAGCCTTGAAGCCGTGAGTGGGGAGTTTTTGCCCGATGCCTAGGTTGATTGGTAGCCACCGGAGATTTTTGACTAGGGGAGTAACATGTCCAATTTTACTCCCTAAGAACCTATTCACTGTAGATTTTATTTCAGCTAGATCAGTTGTTATTTCCAAATGTCAATTCGGCTCCGGTGGAGTATTATTGATTCCTTTTAGAGATGGGAAGCAGTTTATCGATTGAGAACCCTAATTTGGTGCTGTTGATATTCTGCTTCGTAGCGTTGCTTTCCCTTTAAACATTAAGATCCATGTTTGGCGTTAGTAATAATAATAATGATGGTATTTATTAAGCGCTCACTATGTGCAAAGCACTGTTCTAAGCGCTGGGGAGGTTACAAGGTGATTAGGTTGTCCCACAGGGGGTTCACAGTCTTAATCCCCATTTTACAGATGAGGTAACTGAGGTAAGAGAAGTTAAGTGACTTGCCCAAAGTCACACAGCTGTGCACACAGTCACACCGCTGACAATCAGCAGAGGTGGGATTTGAACCCATGACCTCTGACTCCAAAGCCCATGCTCTTTCCACTGAGCCACAGTGCTTCGCTAAGCACTGGTGTTGTTTTATTTGGTTTCTGAAAACATTAAAGGAATAACCAAGCAAATAATGTTTGACTCATTTTTCCCACAGGAATGTAGCAGTGCATATTCACAAAGCACTGACTACAGAGTAGTGTTCAGTGCCATTTTGAAGTTAGAACATTTTCTGTCCTTCAGTCGACAAAGCAGCCGTGGCTGCTCATACTACACAAAAAAATAGGACAAACAAAAGCAGTTATCAGAATAACTAACTGCTTCCCTTAAGCACTTTGATGCTCACCCCCACTCCGCAGTACTTATAATAATAATAATAATAATGGTATTTGCTAAGCACTTACTATGTGCAAAGCTCTGGGGAGGTTACAAGGTGATCAGGTTGTCCCACGGTGGGGCTCACAGTCTTCATCCCCATTTTACTGATGAGGTAACTGAGGCACAGAGAAGTGAAGTGACATGCCCAAAGTCACACAGCTGACAGTTGGCAGAGCTAGGATTTGAACCCATAACTTCTGACTCCAAAGCCCGTGCTCCTTCCACTGAGCCACGCTGCTTCTCTGATATTCTTATATTTCAGTTCATTCAATCATATTTATTGAGCGCTTACTGTGTGCAGAGCATCTTATTGAGCGCTTACTATGTGCAGAGCACTACGCAAAGGGCTTGGGAGAGTACAGTCCAACAGAATTAGCAATGTCATATTTATTGAGTGCTTATTGTGTGCAGAGCAATGTACTAAGCTCTTAGGAAAGTACAGCAGAACAACATAACAGAGTTGTTAGACATATTCCCCTCCCACAATGAGCTCACAGTCCAGAAGTGCTTAGAACAGTGCCAGCGCTTAGAACAGTGCTTCGCACATAGTAAGCACTTAACAAATGCCATCATTATTATTATTAGAAGGAGAGACAGACATTAGTGTAAGTTATGGGTATGTACATAAGTGATGTGGGGCTGAGAGAGGAGTGACTAGATAAGCAGTGTGGCTTAGTGGAAAGAATGCGGGCTTGGGAGTCAGAGGACGTGGGTTCTAATTCCACCTGCTCCACTTGTCTGCTGTGTGACCTTGGGCAAGTCATCTAACTTCTCTGTGCCTCAGTTATCTCATCTGTAAAACAGGGATTAAAACTGTGAGCCCCACGTGGGACAACCTGATTACCCTGTATCTACCCCAGTATTTAGAACACTGCTTGGCACATAGTAAACATGTGCTTTGCAGATAATAAGCACTTAATAAATGCCATTGTTATTATTAAAGGAAGCAAATCAGGGTGACACGGGAGTGGAAAAAGAGGAAATGAGGGCTTAGTTAGGGAAGGCCTTTTGGAGATGTCCCACAATGTGCTTACAGTCATTAATTTGAATTAAGTGATTTATAATATATAACTTAAAGATATGTGCGAAAGTGTTGTGGGGTTGGCGGGGGGGGGGGGGGGGGGGGGGGGAGTATCCAATGCCCAGGGGTTACAGGAGGTAGAGTGAGCTGGGAAAAAAAGGGATTCACTGGCAAAAGTCTCTTGGAAATGTTAATTTGAGGCTTGAAGTATCTTTACCCTAGGCCATCCTTCCAGATTGAATTTAATACACCCTTCTGAACATTTACTAAGTTTAATCGAAGTCGAGTAACCTTAGGAATCAACTTAGAGCATGTATCAGACTTTAGGAGTCTTGGGATTTTATTGTAAGGATGCCTGTGAAAAGATTAATTTTCCTGTCATGAGAGTCAAGAACTACAAGTCTAGTCTCTTTAGTTTCCTGGAATGACTATATGCAAAGTATTTTTGGGTAGCTTGCCATGAAATTCAAAGGAAAGATATGTAACCCAGAAGGACTCATTACCCGGCCTTGTTCCCATTTGCGAATGTTTGTCATCTGACGCCTAGCAACTTGGAAGTCAATTGATAGGTGGAAACAGGAAAAAAAAATAGCTGGCAGGTACAAGCTTGAGAGATCTCCACAAAGGATGGAGATCTTCCTTTAGGGAATTTGGCTATTGATAATTTACAAGCTTTCCTTTTGCAAGGAAAGAAAATCCCAGAAATGTCAGAATTTCAAGAACTGCAAGAATTGAAAATGTGCACATTCCTTTCAGAGGTTTGGGAAAATCAAACTGAATGATTATTTATGTAACTGAAGATTCTATATTTTCTCCTCCCTCTAGCCTCTCTTTCCCAAGAAGAATTATGAATGCTTAACTAGCTGTGAGTTCCTGAAGTACATTCTGTCAGTGAAGCAGGGAGATTGTCCAGCACCTGAGAAGGCCAGTGGTTTTGCAGCTGCCTGCTTGGAAAGTTGTGAGGCCGACAGCGAATGCTCCGGAGTGAAGAAATGTTGCTCCAATGGCTGCGGACATACGTGCCAAGTGCCAAAAAACCTTTACAAAGGTAGGGATTTACAACAGAACTTGGAGAGCTTGGTGTTTGCACCTGCGAGGCTGTTTAGGGCAGATCAACTAAAGCTTCCCAGGGCAGAGGAGGGGGAAAATATGGTGGTTGTGGAAGGAAGATGCTGGGTTAATAATTATAATGGTACTTGCTAAACCCTTGCTATATACGAGGTACTGTCTCTGAGGCAGACACAAGTTAATCAGGGTGGACACAGTTCCTGTCCTATATCGGACTCACAGTCTTAAGCTCTGTTTTACAGTTGAGGTCACTGAGGCACAGAGAAATGAAATGACATACCCAAGATCACACAGCACTCACCTGGCAGAGCCAGGATTAGAACCCAGGTCCCCTGACTCCAAGGCCTGCGCTCTTTCCACTAGGCCATGCTGCTTCTGTAGATGTTTTTAGAGTGATTTTAGAATGTTAAGCAAATCATGTTTCTTCTGTCCTTAATTTCTGCATTGAGCCATAATCATCGTCCATACTTAATTGTGGCAGATATTAAATTCTTACCATCTGCTAAGCATTTGAGTAGAACCATAGTTATGAGAGGGAACACAGTCCTGCTGCGTAAAGGGCTCACCATCCATGTTGTCCTATTTTACAGATGTGAAAACTGAGGACTAGAGAAGCAATGTGGCATAGTGGAAAGAGCCCGGGCTTGGGAGTCAGCGGTCGTGGATTCTAATTCCGGCTCTGCCACTTGTCAGCTGTGTGACTTTGGGCAAGTCACTTAACTTCTCTGTGCCTCACTTACCTCATCTGTAAAATGGGGATTAAGACTGTGAGCCCCAGATGGGACAACCTGATTACCTTGTATCTACCCTAGCGCTTAGAACAGTGCTTGGAACATAGTAAGCACTTAACAAATACCATCATTATTATTACCATAATAGTTGTGATAAGAGTTACTATGTGCCAAGCCCTGGGGTAGGGGCAAGATAATCAGGTTTGAATATAGCCCATGCCTGATATGGTCACAATCTAAGTAGGAAGAAGAACAGGTGTTCTGTTCCCATTTTTACTGATGAGGAAACTGAGGCACAGGGAAGTTAAGTGACTTTTCCAGGGTCACCCAGTGGTTATCGGCAGAACTGGGACTTGGACCCTTGTCTCCCAACTCTCAGTCCTGTGTTCTTTCCACCCAACCAGACTGCCTTCCATGATGAATTCAGCTTTTTTTTAATGGTGTTTGTTAACAATTTACTATGTGCCGAGCACTGTTCTAAGCACTGGGGTAGATAAAAAATAATCAGGTCGAACACAATCCTTGTCACATACGGGACTCACAGTCTTAATTCCAATTTTGCAGTGAGGAAACTGAGGCACAGAGAAGGTAAGCGACTTGCCCAAAGTCACACAGCAGACAAGTGGTGGAGTGAGGTTAGAACCCAAATCCTCCTGACTTCCAGGCCAGTGCTGCTCTATTGGTAACTAACTCTAGTCGTGCTTAATTTGACCCCAGATAAGAACCACCATTTAGCAGTTGAAAAGAAGTGGAAATGCTTGTAGGAAAGTTTATCACTTCAATCAGAGATATCTCTCTAAGTAAATAGATAGTATCCAGGGTCACTTAGTTTCTGATAAAAAAGTGTACATTAGTAAGTAAGGCTCTGAAATGTAGCTTTTTATGGCTCAGAAAGGAAACCCTTGAAAAGTATCAGATTAATCAACATATCCCTAAAGTATTTTAATATTGAAATAATTCAAGAAAGCATTTTTCATTGTATTGGGTTTTAAAACTTCATTTGATTCTTGGAAATTTGGAGAGAAGCTTCCCTTGATCACTAACAGTTAGCTAGTATGAAATGAGTTTTATCCAAAATGAGTTTTATCCTCAAAGCATCCTGTGGGTTGGATTAAATATATTTTTAATTGCAGTAAGGGGGACGTTTCTGCAACATTCCCTAAAGCTATGCAAAATATTAGAACATCCCTTAAATCCATCAATAAATTTTGCATTTCCATGTGCTCATGGTTCCCATGTAAATAGGATCACTTTTGTTTGCTGTAAATATCACCTAGATAAGAGGACATAGAGAAGCAGCATAGCCAGAGAAGCAGTATTGTCTAGAACAAGGGCCTGGGAGTCAGAGGGCTTGGGTTCGAATCCTGACCTCGCCTCTTGTCTGCTGTGTAATGTTGGCTAAATTGACTTAACTTCTCTGGGCCTTAGTTCTCTCACCTGTAAAATGGGGATTAAGACTTCAAACCCATGTGGAAAATGTCATGGAAGTATGAACATTTTGCTATATCGCATTAAACTAATTTAGTAACACAAACAATTGCTAATATAGTTCTGAAGATAGACTGTGAAACCCTCGTGCCTGATCTGTTTACCATTTCTTTACTCCAGTACTTAGCACTTAATAATTGCCATAAGATCCTTTAACTTGAATTAGTCATGATCAACCCTAAATTGTACTTCCCAAGTGCTTAGTACAGTGCTCTGCACGCAGTAAGTGCTCAATAAATACGATTGAATGAATGAATATCTTTGAACCCCAATAGGAAGATAAATATCATCTGGGTTCATATGGAAACAATTAAAAGGGGAAGAATAATCTGACCTTTGTTTTTTTGCTGGTTGTGATTGATAATGCCATAAAATAATCCTGTGTATTTTGTGCGTTTTTACTACTTATTGCTGTAATAAAAGCCTCAAAGTACATTAGATATTATTTGAGATGGGGTGTCTTGTACAAACCACCCCTAAAGAACATTTTAATCCATGGTGCTAGAGTTCAGTTCTAGGAGAATCATTTGAAAAATAGAAGTTACTTTTACGTATAAATATCAACAAATGATTTACCAGACTTGTTTGGTAAGTTGACACTAAAAATTGACGGATCCAGGAGGTCTTAGTTGTAAATTATATCAGAAAGATGAATCTTTGGAAGTTGAATTACCTCTTTCAGGACTATTAAGTACTATTTACACACCTACCAGAAATTTATTTTTATGTCTTTTTCCCTTGCTCGACAGTAATCTCCTTGAAGGCAGGGATCATATCAACTATCTTTAGAGAACTTTAGAGAATCTTTCCCTTCTTTTCTTCTAATCTTCCTTCTTTCTCTTCCCCCCTTTCCTCTTCTTTCCCTTTGTCCTACTCTTCCTTGCTTTCCTTTCCCTCTTCTTTTCTCCCTTTCCTCCTCCTTTTTTCCTTTCTTCTCTCCCTCCCTTCTCACTCTCCTTCAGTCATGCTGCCCTCTTGTCTCCCTCCGAACTCCCTTTTCTTTCTCTTCCTGTCCCATCTCCTCCACATTCAAAGGCAATTCTTAGACTTGTTTCCAAATCTGTCCATTTTTACCTTGTGTTCAACTCTTGTTTCCAGGACTGCCCCTTGCTGTGATCTTTTTGAAATTTGTTCCATTCTGTAACCTTTAACCCTCAACATTTACTAAGCTATGCTAGGTATCATACTGAATGATGTCTTACTAGATGGTTGAGGATGCCATGATGTCTATTTTCGTTGAGGTCTCAAAGATATTCTGCCCTGTGACCACAGATTCTGTCAATTTTCCCTGCCAGCCATCTTGCAGTGTGTTTCCCTTGGCATTAAGGACCTGGTTGGGAGAATGGGAATAGTTCATTGCAAACCTTCACCTCTGTTGCAAAATAAGCACATATCCTGCAGGCAGTGAAATGTACCTTTCATCTCTTAACCAACACTGCTTGAGCAGTGTTCTTGTGAAAGGCAAGAAGGCTGCACTCACAGATGCAGTCTTACCATTGACTGTAGAAGAAAAGCTGGCAGATGTGTCAGTGTGAGGAAAAAAAATCCTAAATATAACCTGAGGATAATGGCTTCTGAGCTATCAGTCATGATTCAGAAATAATATCTGACTCGTCACAAATGATTGGTCTATTGTATTTTGGTAGTCCAAAAGACCCACAGAACTTGGGGCATACTCAGGAAGGATAGAGAAAGCAAAACAAAATCACAATCTGATTCCCTTCTTAGTTTTATATAATAAAATTATCCTCTTTGACCAGCAACCTGTATATGAGGCAACCTTCAAAGGCACAAATAATTTGCCAGTACGGTTTTTGAAGTGAGGCATCTTCAAAGCACTGCACCCTCAATGCAGAGTTAAAAAAAAAATTACCAGTTACCCAACTTACCAGTACTTTTTAAATGATCATCTATCTTAGGGAGTCTATATTTAATACCCATGAAGTCACTTTTAAATTGATCCTTTCTTAAGAAACAAAAAACAGGACTTGATCACCCTTTCGACATCCCGCTATCCTTCGGTCCAAAAAGATTTTGGAATTCTTCACCAGAGCACTGTGGATTTCAGACTAATTTGTTTGAGAATAATGAGAAACCTGGCCAGTCCCATAATAAAAAACACATTGAAAAGTAATTGAATGTACACATCTGGATCTGAAGTTGATGATGCTAGTTGTGTAAGAATAGTCCATACTCTGCACTTGCTCTGTGCAGGAATTGTTGGGTTGTTGGGACCCATCTGCATGCAATTATGTACACCAGAGAGGTTGAGTTACTTCCAATCAAGTGAATCCAACTGACCCTAATGCAAAGCAGATGGAAGGTTTCTTAACATGCAAATCGTCAGATTATTGTACATCATAATTAAAGGGAGATTTTTAAATGAAGAAATTTGAACTGACGGAGCCCGTGATCATCATTATGTTAGATTATGGGTGTTGGCCGTTGAATGATTTCCAGAATTAAAACCCATTGGAAAGAACATTTGGAAGCTGGAATACTCTTTCCATGAGTTTAGATTTCCACAGCAGCTATAGTATTTTATCTTTTACTGTAGGAGGCTATATGATTTTGGTGCTATTGCTAGAGGTGTCTTCATACATTAGTAGAAGTCCAAAGAACTATGTTTGTTATAAAGAAGATCAGATCAAAAATTGTATTGTGAATCCTTCTTAATTTTCGAATTTGGTGCTTTTATGGTTCAGAGCATTTAAATGGACACTGATACTGAGATAAATGCATAATAGATGTCAGAAGCCAAATCTATACAAAGGCTAAATCTGTAGTAGGAAAAGGGTTAGAATGTACCAAGTGAAATGAAATATGATTTTTGAACTAGGTGAGCCTGTACATTTGAGACTTCATTCCATTTGGAAGATGCTAATTGTCTCTTAGGCATAATTTAGGCCGTTTCCATAGATCTTACTTTGGCATTACTGTTTGCTTTTTGTCACAATATCATTTGAATTTAAAGCAGATCTGGAAGGCCAGAGCACTCGTATTTTTCATATTGTTATATCCCTTTTCATAGACAAGTGAAATCAATATTTTCAGTATCAGGAGTAACCCTGTTATGTGTGGAGCACCTACAAGGTTTTTTTTTTAATTGTATTTGTTAAGAATTTACTACATTCCAGGCACTGTACTTAACACTGGGGTAGATACAAAATAATCGGGTTGGACACAGTCCATGTCCCATGTAGGACTTACAGTCTCACCCCCATTGTACAGATGAAGTGACTGAGGCTTGGAGAAGCTAAGTGAGTTGCCCAAAAGCACATAGCAAATAAGCCACTGACGTGGAATTAGAACCCAGGTCCTTCTGATTCCCAAACCCATGCCCTATCTATTAGGCCATGCTGCTTCTCTATTGTTATGTATTGTCATATTGTTATTCCTTTTCATAGATGAACAGAATCAATAATATCAGTATCAGTAGAAACTCCCTTGTGTAGGGAGTATGTGCAAGGTGCTTGGGTACATACAAAAGAAGTATAAAATGTGATCCTGCCATGGAAGAATTTATAATTGAATGGAAGAGCATTATTTCATTCATAATGCACATCAATATTTTTTCATGGAGCCAAATAACAAAGTGTCAAACACTGTCCTAATCCCGGCTCCACCATTTGTCTGCTATGTATGTCTTTGAGCAAATCACTTAACTTCCCACTATTTTAAAAGACTTAAATGACTTTTTCTTTTAAATGGCATTTGTTAAGTGCCACGTACCAGGCATTATACTAGGTAATATAGTAGATGATGCGGTAGATATGAGATAATTGGGTTGAACACTGTTTTGAAGTAAGATGGCTTGAATTTAACTTCACATACTTTAAATCTTTAAAAGCTGATCTCTAGCAATCATATTCATTAGAGGAATTACAGCATGAATTGGGAGAAGGCAAATTTCTTCCTCTCCAGTGATCCATTTACCTCTCTGGATGCCAAACTGACGTGCTTTCCTTTATGGCCCATGTTTCAGGAGTTCCTCTGAAGCCCAGAAAAGAGTTACGATTCACAGAACTTCAGTCTGGACAGCTGGAGATTAAGTGGTCCTCGAAATTTAATATCTCAATCGAACCTGTGATCTACGTGGTTCAGAGAAGATGGAATTACGGAATCCATCCCAGTGAAGATGATGCTACCAGTTGGCAAACCGTGGCACAGGTCAGTCCTTTCAAGTGGGAAGGACAGTTTAGTTTTTAGGATTGCCTAACCTTACAATCAAGCCTTCCCCTCACATAAGATATAACTAAAATCAGATGCTCCTAATGATGTCACTTGGGCTCAGGAGCAGAACCTGCATCTTGTAAAAGTATACAGGCGAGATGAAAGGCTTGAATAATGGCTTGGTTCATACAAAAAAAAATGGGAGAGAGTATGTATGAACCTGAAGCAGACAATGAGTTGGTTTCAGAACTAATTTCTTTAAAGTCAAAGAGAAGCGTAGTATCAGTTATTCCGGTTCTTTTAAAATCCTGTAATTTGAGTGGCATTATTCCACTCAGGCTGAATTTAGACTTTTATCACTCCTATGGACCCAAATTGTGGAAATGTAAGATTCATATCCCAAAATGACTTAATAGGAAGCAGCCAGCAAGACATTAATCTTTGCTAAGTGCTTTCCTGGGTTCGGTCCCTTTCTTAACATTCTGCTAGTTCACCTGGATGTCAGCTCTCCAGTCGTTTATCTTTATGTTGCCTTCTCCTCCTCATCTCGCTGGTTGAGAAGGAAAGGAAACTGCTTTTTCTTTCAAAGAGTTGTGAAATAGCAAAGCATAAATTGTCCTGGTTGAGTTGATTCATGTTCTTTGATGACTGTAATGCATTCACAGCCCAAATGTCTAGTGAGGGGTGAGGGAGAGAACATTATTTTCACAACTCATCTGATGGTTTTTCTCAAAAGGTAATGTTCGTATTCCCAGAAATTGACAGAGAAAAGTATTTTTAGGTGCATGTTTTCTTTAGCGCAAGGAATACCTTTGAGAATTATAGGATAAACATGGAAATAATTAACGGTCTCAACATTGATAAGAGAGGAAGTTGGTGTATTAAAGTGGATTTCTGTAACTGAGAGGTTAAATGCCGATAATAAAATGCACTGTCTTTAATTCCCATTTTGACATCTAAAGCTTCTTTCAGTGGGTACACAATTGAATAGTCACAAACTAAGATAAAATAAAAACTCTTGTGTGACTCAAATTCCAGATGTCCTTGATTAGAACTACATTTTTTCATCTCAGTCGGGAAAGTTAGCTTTGGGTTAATGATTTTAATTGAGAAAAAAAATGTTCCCTTTATCGAACTGAGATATTGAATTATGGGAGTTTTCCCAGGTGTGTTTAAAGGCCAAAAGTAATACTTCCGTGTCTCAGTATAACAGATGCTGCTATTTGCACTACTTTGACATGAGAGAGTGTGTATAAAGGCAATGAACTAATTGGTTTTGACTTGGACTCCCAAGGAGACTAAAGGAGATGGAAAAAAAAGTGTTAGCATTTCCTTAGCGATTTTGCCAAAAAATTGGTATTGATGATTTGATGATACAGAGACATTGTACATTCCCGTGAATAATAGGTCATTTCACTCCAAATCACATCACTTGATCTAATGTGGAAAATTACACTGTAATATGCAGGCGTTTAAATGTGCCAACCAGTAAGATTGCTTTTTTTTAGGATAGAATTTTATAAACATTACTTTCGTGTGTCTTGTGTAATCTCTTGACTACATCTTTTTTTAAAAAATTCATGACTTTGTAAACATGTGACCCAGGTTACATTTAAGCCCCTCTCTCATGGCTAATCACTTCAGAATAAGCCTTCAGTCAGGAACCTCAGGCTGACATGCCCCGATTTTCTCGATTGAATGCATGAATCAGCCAGTAAAAGGTATTTACTGAGCATCTGTTCTGCACAGAGCATTTACTAGGTTCCATAAGTAGTCCGACTAATTGTTATATCAAATTCTGTACCAAGCTTTGCTTGGCATTTCCATAGGACTGAATGAATGCAGCCTTAATGGTCCTCGTGGAACCTAACAACATAGAGCCTTAGAAATTCTGGACCTGAGTGATTAATCACTTTAAGATCAAAGTGTGGTGCATTGGACTTCATCATAGTGCAGAAACTGTGCGGGCCCTCTATTAGGAGGATTAAGGCTTTCAGCAAGATGGTACCCAGTCCCCTGACCTGAGCCCTGATTAGATTGGGATGAGGCAAATTCAAACTTGAATGAGGTTTAGGTGAGATATAGCAGCAGAAATGCTGGTGGCTTGGCAGATCGAAGGAGGCCTAAACGGATCCTAGCAGAGAGGTTGCTTTTCACATATCCTGCTAGAAGATTGGTTTGTGCTTTGTTTTTGAAGGTGATACAAAAGAGTCCTGATTTATAATTTGGTCTGTCCTTCAGGGCAACAGGGGTGTTTTAAGCACTGGCTGAACAGGGTAACTTTCCTAGGCCCACCATCCTTATAAGATAGAGAAGCAGCACAGCGTAGAAGATAAGAACACAGGCCTGCAAGTCGGAATGTCATGGTTCTAATCCCGGCTCCACCACTTGTCTGCTGAGTGACCTTGGGGAAGTCACTTTACTGAAGGTAACTGAGGCACTGTGAAGTGAGTCAAGTCCACACGGCAGACAAGTGGAAGAGCTGGGATAGCCCATCGTTGGGTAGGGACCGTCTCTATATGTTGCTGATATGTACTTCCCAAGTGCTTAGTACAGTGCTCTGCATACAGTAAGTGCTCAATAAATATGATTGAATGAATGAATGATTAGAACCCATGACCTCCTGAATCCCAGGCCCGTGCTTTATCTACTGTGCCAACAATACTGATTAACTGACAGGAGGCACAATTTCAAATTCATTCTGTACCCTGTGCCAATCTGGAAGTCTTTACTCAGTCCCTGGACACCATAATTTGGATCCAATTTGTAAAACTCTCTATAAAAGGAAACGATCCTCCCTAGATGATTTTTAGTGATCCTCAAACTAGACTTGCTATTTTGAGATCAGTTTTAGGTCCAGGGGACTCCCGTTGTAGTTCGCCAGTGGTAGGCATTGTGAGCAGGGAATGTATCTCTTATGTTGTTATATTGTACTCTCCCATGTGCTTAGTGCAGTGCTGTGCACACAGTAAATGCTCAGTAAATATGACTGACTGTCCAGGCTTAAGGCAAACAGAAGGAAACACTTCACCAAGCAGGTGGTAAACACATGGAGTTTGTTACCACAGAATTCTGTACAGGCAGACACAAATATAATAATAATTATTATGATATTTAAGTGCCTGTTATGTGCCAAGCACTGTTCCAAGTGCTGAAGTAATTATAAGTTAGTCAGGTTGGTTAGAGGCCCTGTCCCACATTGGGCTCACACTCTTAATCCCCATTTTATACAAATGAGGTAACTGAGGCACAGAGAAGTTAAGTGATTTACCCAAGGTCACGCAGCAGACATGAAGCAGACATCGAGTTGTTGAAGCAAATCTTTCTCTCAGGCCCGTGCTCTATCCACTATGCCACCCCGCTTCTGTCTAAGAGGAGTCAGGATGACCAACCCATAATAGGTTACTAAAGGGAGCGTGAGGGCTTCAGAGTGAAAACTTTGAGGTGATCAGTGTTGATTCAGGAGTACAGTATGTAGTACAGGATCACATCTGCCATCAAGAAGGATGGATGAGGCTCATTCATTGCCAAGACTTCAGGGCTGAGATCCCGTGTAGAGAAATTGTAGCATAGCAGACCTCCAGCTTTCTCCTCTCTGCTACAGCATGGGCACAACATGCAAGTAAGCGGGCGGGGGTGCAACATATGGCAGAGTGTGTGTGTGGCCTTTGCCCACATCTGCCAGCTGCAGGCGAAACTAGGACTAGGTCCCAGTTTCTCCTGATTCCCAGAGCAGTTCCCATTCCACTGAACCCACAGTCAGGCTGACCACTTGGTACGGTTGTCTGCACACAGCAGGCCGTCGATAGATTCCACTCAATTCAGCTATTTCATTTGTTCTTTCATATGTCAAATTGTCCTCGTCAGAAGAGTATTCCACAGGGTTTCCCTCAAAGATGCCCTCGAAGATTTCTTGTATTACCGTGTAGGAAATGAACAAAATAAAAAATCCAAGGCTAGTGTTGGAGTAAATAACTCCAGTCATTGACTTTTACACGGACAGTCAGTGTTACAGTTTACAATGGATAATACAGCTGAGACGGTAGTTTGGTTTCGACTAATTATCCTGCCTTGCTGTTGTGAAATATGCATCTAATTGGTGATTTTTGTGGGCAGGCAAATGGTCTCATAAAGCCTCAAGAAATCACTTATGCCTTTTACCTTGGGAGATCCTGTCTCAGTGGGCTGAGTGAAAATGAAGTTAATTCTCACAAACCTTTCCCTGGAAGAATTCCCCTCCTGAAACATCCTGTGATTGCTACCTTAGTCGCCATAATTGGCTCTGATTAGACGCCTAGAGTCAGAAGGGTTTCCAGGTCAAGACTGAGGTGAATTGGTGGATCAGGAAGAGAGACTAGATGAGAGAACTTTATGGACATTTCAGAATAAAAGGAGTCAGTGTGTAATGTGACCTTTTTTCCCCCCCATCAGACTACAGACGAGAGAGTTCAACTGCCTGACATCAGACCTAGCAGGTGGTATCAGTTCCGGGTGGCTGCTGCTAACGTACATGGAACGAGAGGTTTCACCGCTCCCAGTAAACACTTCCGTTCGTCCAAAGGTTAGTATTTGTTTCCTGCCAGGACTCTCACCTTCGACTTGGTCACATATGGAATGAAGCATAATCCTCTTAGTGTTTCCTATTTTGACAATTTCAACAAGTGGGGTTTCTGAATTTAGCCAATAGGAATGAACCCAGAGCTTATTTGGAGTTACTCTGTAAAGTTCTGGGGAAGGCTGCTGTTCGGCTGTCTCCATAGGGACCAAAAGACATTGAAATGAAATGTAATAAACTTCTTTAGCAGGCTTATCCAAACCTTGCATTTTTTAATGAGGCTTAGGGCTAAACTATTCTTTTGTAAAAGGTCCTTCATTTGATGTAGGAGCATGTTTTGACCTCTGTTGTCCTAACCAAGCTGGTCTTTCCATAAATGATGGACTTTATATATTTAATGTCACTATTGGCTAATGTGTTACAAGTTGCCTCACTGGAAAGTTTCCCCATTCCTTACCTAGTTATTGTGGTTGTGATAACTTCCCAAAGCTTAAATTTAATTGTTTATTAAATTAGTGGCTAATTTCCCAAGTTAATTTCATTTAGGTAGTTACTTTTAGAGAAAGAGCAATGCAATCTCATGAGTAAAAGCTGTCTTTTTGTCTTTTATTATGATAACTACAGAGATTCACAAAAAAAATTTATAGTGCTGGTATAAAACACACTTAACCATATCAATTTAGTGGACTGATTTGATGTCCAAAGGACCTAATTCTGACTCCTTTATTTTCTCTGTTTCCTTTTACTCCTCTTAGAAGTCAGGATACACACATAGTTTTTGGTCTGGAAACAATATCATTTAAACTTAAATTATTTCAGTGAAATTTTTAAAAGCAACACAAAGAGGAACCCATTGCATGCTTCATATTTGGGCAACATCTGAAGCACCGTGACGTAGTGGATCAAACATGAGCCTGAAAGTCAGAAGGATGTGTTGTTCTAATTCTGGCTCTGCCACTTGTCTGCAGTGTGACCTTGGGCAAGTCACTTGACTTCTCCTGGCCTCAGTTATCTCATCTGAAAATGGGGATTAAAGCGATGAGCCCCATGTGGAACATGGACTGTGTCCAACCTGATTAGCCTGTATCTGCTTCAGTGCTTAGCACAGTGCCCAGCATGTAGTAAGCGCTTAATAAATACCATAAAAAACACAACCATCCCCTAGACTGTAAGTTTACTCTGGGCGGGGAAGGTATCTACTAACTCTGTTGTACTCTCCCAAACCCATAGTACAGTGCTCTGCACACAGTAAGCACTCAATAAATTCCACTGATTGATTAATTGATGGGATGAGGAGAAAGTTTTCCACATGGTGCTAAGACTCCTTATATGAACAAATCCCACTGAATTCAGGGAGAGTTCTGCAATTCTAAATTAACTAGTGCCTTCAGTAAGTGCCTCTGCGCAATTCAAATATGGTTTAAATTATATGATTCAAATACAATCCATACCTGTAGTGGTCCAAAGTGGTTATCATTGTTAAAGTGTTTAAACTACTTAATGATGATGATATGAATGATGTTATGAATTGGGGAATCTCAAACCAAATTCACAGATCCACCTGTTGGGAAAAGAAAAAAAATACCAACTGGGGTTAATAGTCTCCTGGGAGCAGTTGAGGAAAGGTGTACATTGGAAATGCAGCATGGTTCAGTCGAAAGAGCGTGGGCTTGGGAGTCAGAGATCGTGGGTTCTAATCCCAGCTGTCAGTTGTCAGCTGTGTGACTTTGGGTTAGCCACTTAACTTCTCTGTGCCTCAGTTACCTCATCTGTAACATGGGGAATAAGTCTGTGAGCCTCACGTGGGACAACCTGATCACCTTGTATCCTCCCCAGTGCTTAGAACAGTGTCTTGCACATAGTACTTAACAAATGCCATCATTACTATTATTATTAAATCCACCTTCAGAAAAGGTTTGTCCGGGGGTAAAATGAAAGCTGATATCATGTGATGCATTCTGTTCAGTAGATCAGTGGACTTCAGGGTCACCTTATATGGGTTTTGTCAATATATAACTAC
Source organism: Tachyglossus aculeatus (assembly GCF_015852505.1). NCBI lineage: Eukaryota > Metazoa > Chordata > Mammalia > Monotremata > Tachyglossidae > Tachyglossus > Tachyglossus aculeatus. The sequence continues at coordinate 10,616,033 of NC_052080.1, forward strand.
AAATTCACTTCAAAGAATGGTTATGTAGTAATCTAAATAAGGAAGGGTTTAAATGAAAGAAAATCTCAAAGAATCAGGTACTTAGAATTGTTCTGGATGGTAGTAATTGCTGTCAGGAAATAGCGTCTTGGGCTAACTAGAGGAAAAGAATCTACTACCATTCAGAGGCCAAGAAAACCCAACAGAAGCAGGCCGCTTTGTGGCTCTGTCCTCTGTTTTCAACAGGGGAATCACAGGGCAGGGATACCTGCCTTCATTTGTGCATAATACTCCCTCTCCCCTCCTTCCTCCATTTTTTTTTCCTTTTTTCATTGGTATTTGTTAGGTCCTTACCATGTGCCAGGAACTGTACTAAGCGCTGGCTTAGATACAATCTAATCTTCGAATTCAGCTCTGCCACTTGTCGGCTGTGTGACTTTGGGCAAGTTACTTCACTTCTCTGGGCCTCAGTTCCCTCATCTGGAAAATGGGGATTAAGACTGTGAGCCCACGTGAGACAACCTGATCACTGTGTATCCTCCCCAGTGCTTAGAACAGTGCTTTGCACAGATTAAGTGCTTAACAAATGCCATCATCATAATTATTATTATTATAGATGCTTCCTGATAGAATCTTTCTAGACAGGAAGGGCTAGAGAATTTTGGAATAATCATCACAGAGCCAAGCTCTCTGACTAGAACAGTGCTTGGCACATAGTAAGCACTGCACAAATACCATCATTATTAATATTATTACTTTAAACCTTCAATAAAAATTAGATAGGAGTCTTTTTTAATGGTATTTGTAGAGCCCTGACTATGTTCCAGGCACTCTACTAAGTGCTGGAGTAGATACAAAATAATTAGGTTGGAGACAGTCCGTGTCCCACATGAGGCTCACAGTCTTAATCCCCATTTTACAGATGAGGTAGGTGAAGCACAAATACAAATTAATCAGGTTGGACACAGTTACTGTCCCACATAGGGCTCACAATCTAAGTAAGAAGGAGAACAGGTATTGAATCCCCATTTTTCAGTTGAGGGAACAGAAGCATAGAGAAGTTAATTGACTTGTCCAAGGTCACACAGCAAGCAACAGCACTTAGAACAGTGCTCCAGCTCTTTGAACAGTGCACCAGCACTTAGAACAGTGCTTTGCAACATAGTAAGCACTTAATAAATGCCATTTAAAAAAATGGCAGAACCGGGTTTAAAATCCAGATCGTCTGGCTCCCAGGCCTATCTCTTTCCACTCGCATCATTTTGGGAGATAAAGGTTCAAATCAGTATCAGGGTGGAAAGAGTATGGATCTGATGGTCAGGAGATTAGATTTCTGGTCTGCTGTGCAACCTCAGGCAAGTCCCTTAACTTCTCTGTGGCTGAGCATCCTCATCTGCAAAATGAAGAATATATTAACATCCTTTCTCTGTTTCCCAGGGATGTGTTGAGGATGAAATGAGATGATCGATTTGAAAGTGCGGTGGAAATTACATTCTAATTCAATTGGAATTTGATTTGTTATTCACATTTAAGGAAAAAAGGGAAAATTCTCCCACATAGAAATTATAAAAATGTATTCTTATTGGGCACATTTCATTATTTTTCTTGAAGAATGGAAGGATTCCAGCCTCAGCCACCCATTGATTATAGTTTTGAAGCAATTATCTCTACCCTGACCAGCTTTCAGCTCTCAGGACACAATTTCATTGACTGAAGATATATGTTACCGTGCTATATCTCAAATTTATAACTTGAGGCTTCAACTTTGGAGCACATAGTCCACACAGAAAAGAAGGCATAGAAAATCAGAAAGCTTCTAGTAGAGAATTTTTTTTATACCGAACGAAGGAAGTTACTAGTGTATATGGTATAAATTACCAAGAAAGAGGAAGCAGACAGTATTGTTTTCTCAGTACATAAGTACCATACTGGATGTGATTTCATGCATACATTACTGAGTGTTAGTAAAACTAGAACAGACACCCACTCACAGTAATAAAATTGTCTCTGTTTCTCTTTTGGGACCAATGATTTTTATACTGCTGCACAGCTGGTTTATGCCATTTCCAATGGGCAGACTTTATCCCTCTGCATATGCCTTGGAACTATTTCATACTTGGAAAGTTGTCTGCAGCAGTGCTTCTGCAGCCTCTCAAGGAGACATTTTACCGCAGTTAAAGACACTAGTGGTGATTCCTCCAGGGAAAGAAAATGTCCAGAAATTTCAGCCAACAAAACATAATGATGAAAAAAACAAAAAAATTAGATCCAAAATGCCTGAGTTGTATTTAGGTAAAGAAGTCCCAAAAGGGTTACTTACTTTCTTTTGAAAAGTAATTCTGCCATTAATGTTTATACTTTGGTGCCTTAAAAAGGATTAAAAATGATTATTTTGGTTGTAAATTGGAACCAGAGGCATAGATTTTTTAAAAAACAAGGGTTATTGCTGTATTTGAAGCAAAGACTACATTTTTGTAGATCAAATATCTTTACATTTCTGAATTTTGCATTTGACATGCTAGATTTCAGTTTTAGGATTTGGGAAAAGTTGTATTTGTTGACATCTAGAAACTGTGTACATTGTAAACCGTCTGAACTTTGTAGAGTGGGCAGGGGATGGTGTTTTCTCACCATACTTTGCTCTGGACAATTCCATCGACTCAGCTTTAAGTTATTTATCGTACAGTTTTCCTGAGGTGAAAAGTGATTTCATTTGTCACGTTGCTCACTTCAGGGACCTTAAAGTTTGAAGAAAGGCCAGTATGGTAAACCTCAGCATGGAACAGTTCATCATATGGTTTGCTGACCACAAAAGGTTGACTTATGAACCCTTAAATCAGTCTTCCAGCAGCCTCAAGTTTATGTCTTCCATTACTGACAGCAGCTATGTAACATTGTTACTCCAGGGAACTGTTTTGCTTCAAGACCCAAGGAGAAAGTGTAACACATTTCTAGAATATTTTTGTTTGGTTATCACCAAAGTTAAGATACTTTTGGTTGGCTGAAGTTGCTACGTTTTTTTTAGGACTATACTTCTGAAAACAGTAATCATAAAAAAAGCCAGATTTTCACCCCAATTGTATGGCACTTGTAGGGAAAATTATTTTTTTCTACTGTATTTTCATATAATTTTTACAACATGCCTGGCATTTTAATATTAATAAGCAGAATTGTCATACGATAAATAGAATTCCAGTTCAGAGCTTAGAAAACTGAGTTTCAAAATGGGTTGATTTTGAAATATTGTTAGGAAGTGGAGAATTAATTGAATGAAGTGAGTCACTGAGATTCTTGGTGGTTTTTATCGGAGACGGTTTAGGAGTAAACGCACCAGCCTGTAAACAAGCCAAGAGAGCCTCTCTGTCAATGACAGAGAAATCTAAAATAAAAAAGGGGGGCGGGGGGGCAAATATTGTAGTCCTAAAACAGCTACTTGATTCTGTTTGGTTTAGGTCTGAACCGTTCCTGAAAAAGCCCACTCTGATCAGACTCAGCCCCAAGTCTGATCCTTTCTGGATAAAGTCTTCTTAGGCCAGATAAGATCTCAAGGATTTCCCATGAATGAAAACAGTTCTTAGAATGGGAAACCCGGATCTGAGAAGCAGCATGGCTTAGCAGATAGAGCCTGGGCCCCGCTGTCAAAAGGATCTGAGTTCTAATCTTAGCTCCCCTATTTGTCTGCTTTGTGACCTTGGGCAAGTCACTTAACTTCTCTGTGCCTCAGTTCTCTCATCTGTAAAATGGGGATTAAGACTGTAAATCCGCTGTGGAACATGGTCTGTATCCTTCCTGCTTAGCTTGTGTCTGCCCCCAGCTCTTGATAAAGTGCCTGGCTCATAGTAAGTGCTTAACAAATCCCATGTTCTTTAAAAAGAAAAAGAAAAAGAAATCTAGATCAGACATAACCTGAACCAATAGGCCTAGGCACAATTTAGACCACCTGGCGAAGGGGGCCTGGCAAATAGTGAGTTGACGATCATTTTAGTGGGCATTTCTACCTCCACATGCAGGAAATGTGTTTGTTAGATTGCTGTATTGTACTCTCCCAAGTGCTTAGTATAGTGCTCTGCCCACAGTAAGTGGTTAATAAGTACGATTGACTGACTTTCTATTGTAGATATGATCCAGCAAAGCGGTAGTCAAACAACAGCTGGGTAAATCAAGATGACCTCCTATTTTTATTCCCAAATGAACTATTGAATGGGATGAATGGAAGAAGTGAAACAGCTATTATTAATTACAACTCAGTCTTTCACATCTGCTATTCTAAGGGAATGCTGTCCCTAATAACTGGCATCACATCTGTTGGGCTCCCCTAATGGGTGGGATTTCTTCAGAGTGGCCATTTATCATGAGGATTATCAGATGATTTTAGAGAGCCTGGAAAATTCATTTAACAGCTCATTTACTATATATAAATATTCAGGTGCTTCATTTAGTAAACTGATGCCTGGTGTCACTTTCACAATCTTCCAGCATTTCTCCTGGTTTTTAGAAGAAGGTTTCTTGCCTTTCAGGTCATGGCAAAATAGATTTATGTTACGACCACCCTTTTGTACTGGTTTGCCAGTTCTCTGATTAGGTTTAACTGATGGGTAATGTTCAGTGTTTATAACAGTAGTTCTAAATAGAATTGAGTCCTCTCCATGCCACTCTTTCACTGCTTTCCCTGGTGAACTGTGGGGTGGTCATGCCATGATATACACTGAATTAGCAGAGATAAAGCATGCCAAGTAAAACATAAAACATCGTAGCTCTAGAAGGGACAGCAAAGCCATAAGAACCTATTTTCACAGGGCAGGAACATCATTGATTAAAATGGCTTAAACCTGAAAAACAGCATGGTGTAGTGGAAAGAGCAAGGACCTGGGAATCAAAGGACCTGGATTCTAATTCTGGCACTTGCCTGTTGCGTGACCTTAGGCAAGTCACTTAACTTCCCTGGGTCTCAGTTTCCTCAATTGTAAAATGGCAATTCAATACCTGTTCTCACTCATTCTTGGATTGAAAACCCCGTGTGAGACAGGGATTCTTCTCTATCTTCCCCAGTGCTTAGAACAAATGCTTAACATGTTGGACGTGCTTAACAAACTTGAGAAAGGTGCTTTATAAGGATCGGATCCAGGACAACTGGTCCTGTTTTGGAAATCAATCAATCAATTGTATTTATTGAGCGCTTACTGTGTGCAGAGCACTGTACTAAGCACTTAATGTGGGAAATGTCCCACAAATTCCTAGTATGGTTCCGGGGCTTGTGTTGGTGAATTATTAGGGCAGTCATGGTTTGGCGGGGTAAGGGATTGGTGCCGTGTGCCTTGGTGGATGGGGTGAGCTCCTCAAAGGCAACTTAAATCCTTAGGACCATCTGGATATCTGAGTTTCACTGGGTCCGGGTGGCATTTTGAGGGTGTGGAAAGTGGAGTGGAGGGAAGAAGAAGAAGGTTCTTTGGTGCATTAAGAGCTCAGTGTCCCTGCCGCCCAGCGGCACCTTGCCTAGGAAATTTTGCAGTGCTCCTTCACTGCAGTCCAGAGTTGGGGTTAATATTCACCCTGAAGTTTGAACTAAAACTTGAGTTAAAAATCCATGAATGACACCACACCAGTTTCAGATTCTTCTCTCCTTCCTTTGGCCAAACTTCCTGTAGAAGAAAACCAAGCTTAGCCTTAGGTGCCTTGAACAAAGAATATTTTTCTTCTACTGTTTTCACTTTTAGGGCTGTTCAGTCATTTGTTACTATTTGATCATTTGAGGCTGGATAGATGGGCATCTGTTTGATTGCAGGTTAGTGACTCTTCAGACCTGATGACAACATAACATTATAGGAGGTGACAGGGTTTTACTCCTGGGCCTTTACTTTATTGTCAGACCAGCTGCAAGACATTTGCACTGTAATGTCTCTAAATCTGCTCTTCACCACAGGAAAAAGAAGTGTCAGAGCTTTCAAGTTTAACGTGTGTTTTTTATTTTGGTTTTTATTATGTTTCATGAAAGATTTGTAGGGGAGTACCTTCTGAACTTCATCTCTTTCTTGGCGATGGCCTCTGTTACTGACCTGAAATGATATACTTACCAAAGTGGATGCAGTATACAGTTATACACTGTGCATGAAAAAGAAGTAGCGAAATTTGGCTTAACCATATTTGTATTTATCTGATTTCGGAGGCCAGAGTCTGTAAACGTAAGCTCCTGCCCGCCGGGAAGGAGCCTGCTGGCTCCAGTGGGTCATCCTTACACGTGCCAAGGCTGTGGGCAACAGAAGCAGCAGTGGATAGAGCATGGGCCTGGGACTCAGAAGGACTTGGGTTCTAATCCTGGCTCTGCCACTTGTCTGCTGCGTAACCCTAGACTAGTCACTTCATTTCTCTGTGCCTCAGTTACCTCATCTGTACAGTGGGAATTTAGACTGTGAGCACCTCAAGGCGCAGCAACCATGTCTAACCCAATTTGCTTGTATCCACCCCAGTGCTTAAGACAGTGTTTGGCACGTAGTAAGTGCTTAACAAATACCATAATAATAATAATAATTATTATTATTATTCTTTGGGCCTTAGTTACCTCATCTGTAAAATGGGGGTTGAGATTGTGAGTCCCATGTGGGACAAGGGGCTGTGTCCAACCCAGTTTGCTTGTATTCACCCCATCACTTAGTATAGTGCCTGGCACATAGTCGGGCGCTTAGCAAATAGCATCATTATTTTATTATTAGAAGCTTCTGGCTCAGTTCTGCATCGCATTGAAGGATGTCCTTAACCCCACAGGTCCCAGAGCCAGGCTGGGGGAACCAGTCATTCATTCATTCATGCATTCATTCAATTATGTCTTTTGAGTGCTTACTCTGTGCAGAGCACTGCCCTAAGTGCTTTGGAGAGTACAGTATAACTGGAAGCCAACACATTCCCTACCCACAATGAGCTTACAGTCTAGAGAGTTCTGCCTCCATAGGGAGGAGGTGGGCCATCTTGGCTTCACCTATGACCCCTTTCCAGTTCCCCAAGGGGCAGAGCAGGCTACTTACAGGTACCCACCTTGTCCAGAAAGCTGTGAAAGTGAACCTAGTAGATCCACCCCGCTCACTCTGCTCCCACAGAGTCGCCGCCTCGGGCTGCACCTAAACAGCGCCGCATCTTATGTGTTCATTGTCATTACTTACAGCCGGTAATGCAGTATGTCAGGAATTCCTTGAAGAATGATTACCCCCTGAAGTCTTCCCTGTATCATTATGCTTATCTGGGTGTGATGAGGACTGTTTGATAAATGTATAAGATCGATACCGTGTCTCAGGAGCCCCGTGGTTCATTCTGTAATATCACCACGTTTTCTCCCTTGTGGCTTCAGATCCCTCTGCTCCTCCGGCTCCATCTAATCTGAGACTGGCCAACTACACGGCCAACAGTGATGGAAGCGTGACGGTGAGGATCATGTGGGATCTGCCCGAAGAGCCCGATATTCCTGTCCATCACTACAAAGTCTTTTGGAGCTGGACAGTGAGCAGCAAATCAATGGTGTCGTCGAAAAAGAAGAGAAGAAAGACGACTGAGGGGGTAAGAGAAGCAGCGTTACCCAGTGGTTAGAGCCCGGGCCTGACAGTTAGGAGGACCTGGGTTTTAACTGCCACTTGTCTGCCGTGTGACCTTGGACAAGTCACTGCATGTCTCTGTGCCTCAGTTACCTCATCTGGAAAAAGGGATGAAGATTGTGAGCCCCCTGTGGGACAAGGGACTGTGCCTATCATGCTTAGTTAGTATCTACCCCAGTGCATAGTACAGTGCCTGGCACATAGTAAGTGCTAAACGAATACCATTGTCATTATTTTTAGCCCCAGCGCTTAGTACAGTGCTTGACATATAATACGCCCTTTATAAATGCCACTTATTATGACAGCAGGTCTGATTTTATGGTCCTCGGTCTGGCTTATCCTGTGGACAATCTGTACTGATATTTTCTTACAGTCGCAAAATTACGTGGTCCTGGAGGGACTTCAGGCAAATAGCAACTACATGGTGGAATTGCAGGCCATTACGTACTGGGGACAAGTCCGCCTGAAGAGTGCCAAGGTGTCTCTCTACTTCACTGCGACTCCAACATCCAGCAGTAGTAAGTACATACTCATTCTGTCCAGAAGTATCCGCCTTGTAGTCTTAATCGAAACAGTTCTGCATAGAATGAAAAGTACATGTGCAGGTCCCATTTTGTACTGTGATTTTTATTTCCCTCGGCAGAAAGGATTGATGCACTTCCAAATAATCCCTTCCTCACTATCCATGCCCACCAATTATCCTTTGCAGTTCTGACATTATTTGCTATATATTGTAAAACATTATTAAGTTACGTTGCATGATGCCTAAACTGGTATGCAAGATACCTGTCTTGTAATCTGAATGGCTCTTTATAAAATCCAAATAGAAACGCAAAGCATGATCAGTTCGGCTTCAACATTCATTTTTTATTTCACAGTTTGGAAATGACATGATGGAAAAAGTGGGGAACGTTCTGCCCACACAAAAGTCTGTTCTGGATATACGTAATCCTCTTAAATGGATTGTGAGCCCCATGTAGGACAGGGACTGTGACCAATGTGATTAACTTGTTTCTTCCCCAGAGCTTAGAACAGTGCTTGACACATAGTAATTGCTTAACAAATACCATAAAAAAATACCATCAAAAGAAGTAGATTTGGTGTAGGTAATAACAGTGCTATCCAGAGCCATGCTTCTCAATCTCAGCCTCATTGTTCCATGCTGTACTTTCATGCTTTTGCAACTTTTCACCATTTAATATGGTAAAACAACAGTAGAAGCAGGGTGGCCTAATGGATAGAGCAAAGGCCTGGGAGACAGAAGGACCTGGGTTCTAATCCCTGCTCCACCATTTATCAGCCGTCTGTCCTTGGGCAACTGTTTTGGACCTCAGTTACCTCATTTGTAAAATGGGAATTAAGACTGTGAGCCCCATGTGGGACATGGAGTGCATCCCTCCTGCTTAGCTTGTACCTACCCCAGTGCTAAGTAGAGTGCCTGGCACATAGTAAGTACTTACAGCTGCCATAAAACAGGGATGGAAATTAGTTTAATAGTGATGAATATAGCATTGCTCTTGGATTGAGTATCAAAAAATGTCCATCGTGTTGATATCTTTGACCCATCTACCTTCTAAATCTCCCTAAATCAGTGGTCACTCTAACACAGTTTTCAAAACTCTTACTACTGTACCACATGCAGAAATGACCTTGCTTGCAAAGATTCCACATTTGAATAATAAGGGTGACAAACGATTTTCCATTCCCACTGGAGAAACGGACTTGACCACTCAAGGCCCCTTCTGTAATCGATTTATAAATAGCATTTATCAAATGCTTTCAAGGTGCAAAGCACTGTACTCAGCACCGGAGAGAACTATAAGGACATTGATTTTGCCACAGGGAAACTTCCTGGAGGCAGGAGAGTCCCAGATCTGAACATCTCCCTGCTTCAGCCTGTGCCAAACCCTTACCACATTCCTCAATGTTGTACTGGAACACATGTGATCTTAAATCTATGAGAAAAATCTAGCCCTGATTTCCAGAATTCTTCTCCCTGATGGCAGGTGATCTATTCAAGTCCCAAACCCATGTGGTCTGTGCAGAAATATGCCTGGTTCCTGGCATTACTCTTTTACTCTCTTCACTAGGCACTGTGTTGACAAAGAGTAATTCTGTTTACCGCAAACAAGATGCAACTTTGTTTACTGAAACTTTGGTACCCTAAGGCTTTTTATATTATCTTGTAAATACTGGGATGCTTCTTTTACAAGAGTACCACATATTTCATCCTGAAATGTCTGAGAGAAAAGAATCATTACTTCTTTATAGTGTAAGCAAGGGAAACTCTATTTTACAGGAAAGAAAAGTACTAAATGCCACAGTTTGAATTACTTTTTGAATTACATTACATCCAGCTCAACAGACAACTGTATATTTTATTGTAAATATTTCCAGAGTAAATTCAGACTTTATATTTTGAGGCACTTTATAGAAGTTTCCCCTTAAAGTTGGGAAGTGAAAATCTACTACTGTTCATCTCAGTATTTTATATTATTTTTTATTGGGAGAGATGCTTCCAAAGTTGACAGAGGCCCAGTTTGAATGAGCTTAAACATAGCATGTTTTTATCGCTGTCTCAATGAACTGAAAATCCAACCAGTTTCCTCATACTACTTCCTCAGCTCTATACAAACTATAGTCATACTCTGTTCCCAAGGGCTTAGTACAGTGCTCTGCACACATTAAGTGCTCAATAAATATGATTGAATGAATGAATGAATGAATTCTGAGCCTTTTTATATGACATGCTGTATATGGAAACTTCTCTATTTTATTTTGTTAATATGTTTTGTTTTGTTCTCTGTCTCCCCCTTCTAGACTGTGAGCCCACTGTTGGGTAGGGGCCGTCTCTATATGTTGCCAACTTGGGCTTCCCAAGCGCTTAGTACAGTGCTCTGCACACAATAAATACAATTGAATGAATGAATGTTCCCTATCAATCAATTAATCTCATTTATTGAGCACTTACTGTGTGTAGAACACTGCACTAAGCACTTGGGAGAGTTCAGCGTAACAGAGTCTTTAGGCGTGTCCCCTGCTCATAATGAGCTTACAGTCTAGAAAAATGGGGAGGCAGATATTGATATAAATTAATTGTGGATATGTACATAAATCCTGTGGAGCTGAGGGAGGGGTGAATAAAGGGTGCAGATCTAATAATAATAAGGTTTTGAAGGTGGGGCGAGTGATTGTTAGATACAAAGAGGGAGAGCAGCACAATTCGAGGATAATGCCAAGTTTACAGGCTTGTGTGACATGTAGGATGGTGGTACTGTCTACAGTGATGGGAAAGTCATGGGGAAGATGGGTTTTGGGTAGGAAGGTAAGGAGTGCTGTTTTGCACTTGTTAAGCTTGCAGTGGCAGTGGGACATCCAAGTAGAGATTGTCCTGAAGGCAGGAGAAAATGCAAGAATTCAGAGGAGAGAGATAGATTTGGGAATCATCCACATAGAAATGGTAGTTGAAGTCATGGAAGTGAATTAATTTCTCAAGGGAGTGGTTGTAGATTGAGCATAGAAGGGATCCCGGACCTGAGCCTTGAAGGACTCCTACAAATAGCAGTTCCCTAGTGCTAAATGAAAAACAATCTTCTTCAACTTCTTCTCTGTGCTCCAGATTGATGCTGAGACTGAAACTACACTTTGGACAGAAAAAAAAAATCTTGAAAAGTAGATACAGAGGCAAAGGGATTTAGCTTCCTTGACCCAATTTAAAATTCTGCAGGAGTGTTTGAGGTTTACAATTTGCTCTTCTATACTTCATACTTTAATGTAAAGAAAGTAAAGTACAATTCGGTGTGTACACTTTAACTATATAAATGATTATCACCACTGTAACTAATTTTAGATCAAGATTTAGAGATAACTATTTTCTATATAAATCTCATTGCATGAAATAACATTTTTAGCCAATGTGTAAAATAAGTTGAGTTTCAAACACTTTATAATTGAGAATTTTAGTACTAGGCCCCAATTCAAAAAATCCAGATATTTTCATTCCCAATTCAGGTCCCTTGCCCGTGTCACCTCTCCTGACAGTCAATAATGACTCTTTTTGATTGGATTCAGAACCTCTGGGGACATAATTCTGGTGACACTTTCATGTGTCTTTCCCCCACGGTGCAATATATCAGTTATCTCATTAAAGGGTGCACAGGTGGTGTTATATGTTATGATTTGTCTTGACATCTGTTCTTTTAAAAATTAGGTGTTGCTATGCTTTGGGTGTAATTCTAGTGCCATTTTTACTCATATAAGGCAAACACTTCTATTTCCAAAAGAAGCTCATGGAGCAAAATGAGACCTGTTTTTGGTGTGGCTGCATAGTTGATAGAGACAAGGCTGGAGTGTATATTGATGGAGATTTGCCTCACCTCGCTACTCTTCTACTACAACACAGCCCACACATTTTCCTCTTCTAATGCCAACCTACCCACTGTACCTCAATCTCATCTATCTCTCTGTTGACTCCTCAGCCACAACCTGCCTCTCTCCTGGAACACCCTCTTTCTTTATATTCAACAGACAATTACTCTCCCCACCTTCAAAGTCTTATTGAAGGCGTATCTCCTCCAAGAGGCCTTTTCTGACTAGGCCCTCATTTCCTCTCTCCCTCTCCCTTCCGCAATGCCCTTGCCCTTGGATTTGCACATCACTTCACTTCTCTGGGCCTCAGTCACCTCATCTGTAAAATGGGGATTGAGACTGTGAGTCCCACACAGGACAGGGACTGTGTCCAACCTGATTTGCTTGAATCCACCCCAGTGCTTAGTACAGTGCCTGGAACATAGTAAGCACTTAAGTACCACAGTTATTATTACATACATATCCATAAGTTATTTCTACTAGTGTCTGTCTTCCCCTCTAGACTGTAAGTTCACTTTGAGCAGAGAACATGTCTGCCAACTCTGTTGTATTATATTCTCCCCATTGCTTGGTATCATGTTCTGCACAAAGTATGTGCTCAATAAATACTATTGTTTGATCAGTTGAGGCAGAAAGGAGAGAAAAAAATGATTTCTATTTACGGCATAAATGATTTTTCACCTAAGAAATTGCACTTTGTGTGTGTGTTTGTTGTAGAAGAGCCGCTTACGAAGACTAGGAAAGGAGTGATGGAAGCTCTTTCCCCTTTTCCAAGAAGGACGCCCACCCGCTTCCTGGAAATCGGAGCTCCGTTCTACCAGGATAACCGGCTTCAGGTCAAAGTCTACTGGAAGAAGACCGAAGGTTGGTTGAAAAAGTCTTAAATGCGCTCAGACTTCAGTGATCGCTTGCCAAGTAGTTCAGAGGCCGATAATGTTATCAAATAGATTCTTAAACACACAATTTTTCATAAATGTAGATCACTCTAAAGGGACTAAGCGTAAATTCTTCAAAATGGGAATGTCTTATGGAGAAATAGCTAGAGAACGAACCCATGTGCTTTAGTGACATGGTGCTAATTAACATGTGACTTAAAAATCCTTTTGGAGGAGCCCTTGTTTTGATTGACATGTCACCATTTCTTTTGAACTGTGTTTATTTCCTCTTCTCAGGAAATATAGCGCAGGCAACTTTTTTCCTATTTTCATCTTCCAGATTCCAGTGCGAAAGCCATAAAACTTAAGTATCTAATTAGATTTGAAAGTTAAAAAGGTATTAACTTCATTGCATTTTAGAAGAAACTGTTCATTACACACTGATTCGGTTTAATACTGTCATCAATATCTTCTTGCACTGTGATTTGGAAGCCAGCTAATTATGGCTGGCCTTGAAGCAATCCAAAATTGTCTCTCGGGCTAATACAAAAAGACCCTAAAATAATAGCAAGTGTGAAGCAAAATGGCAAAGTGTTTTCCCTGCATACCTTGTTCCCCGCTTTAATGACTGTGAATTCAGCGGAATACTGAAGTGGCAAATCTATATTCCCAGCCACACAGAATAAGTAATAATTATAATAATAATAATGATGGTCTGCGTTAAGTGCTCACTATGTTCCAAGCACTGTACTAAACGCTGAGGTGGATACAGTATAAGCAGATCAGGTGCAGTCTTTGACCCATATCTTTGGCTCACAGTCTTAGTTTGGGGAGAGCGGGTGTTGAAGCCTCTTTGTACCAGATGGGGAAACTCAGGCACGGAGAAGTTAAGTGACTCGCCCAGGGTCATACAACAGACAAGTGGCAGAGCTGGGTTTCAGATCCAAGCCTCTTGACTCCCAGGCCCATATTCTTTTCATTAGGGCCCGCTGTCGCTGCCACTAATTGTTACAGGCCTGTACCAGTGTGGCTGTGATCCATTTGGGTCGCTAGCAAGGAGACTCTGGTCCCTATTCAGCCACAAAGGCGAGCAGCATCTCTATAAACCGGAATCAGAAAACCGAACTCAGTGTGATTCCTGATGAGACATTGATTAAAAAAAAGACATAGTGATCCACTTTCCCCTTCCCCACTTTTAGTAACACTCAGCTGCTCCCAAGCTGCTTGTTTTTCTTGCTGTCTCTTTAGATTCACCCTGTTATTTTTTTGCTTTCACTAGGGTCCATCTCAAGGTTGTATTTTTTTATGCTTTAGACCCCAGGCCACCTGGGAAACCACGGACTATCCTCACGTTAGCCAATTGGCAAAAGTGGCTCATTTGAGTAGCACAAATGGCTTACTCTTCTAGTGGCTTCAATGCACATTACCCACCTTTGAGCCTTTGATTGTCAAAGAATGTTGTTGATTCTGTGTTCATGTTTAGCTCCACAAAAGTACACTGGGACATTAGCTTAGTTCACTGAACATAGGGAGGAATCACCCCACCTGGCTCACTCCAAGAACTGTCCTGAATGGGTCTGAGCTGCAAATCGTGAAGTTATCTTCTTTCCCATGGTGTTCATTTATCAAGTGGTATGATTTTTCTCCACAAAGATGTCGAGGGCTGATGGCAGTAGTTCTATTCTGCGGAATAGACTCAATTCAGTGGTGTTTATTGAGCGCTTACTGTGTGCCGAGTACTGCGGTAAATGCTGGGGAGAGTACAGTATAGCAGAGTTGGTAGACATATTCACTTCGTGCAACAAGTTTACAGTATAGAGGGACTGGCTCGTCAAGGACACGGATGTGCTGTTAACCAACTATGATTAGTTAGTTAAATACTACTAAATACGATTGAATGAATGAATCAACTCTGTTTTACTTTCTGGGGCGCTTAGTACAGTAGCCTGCCCACAGTTCGATGAATATGACTGATTGCTTGGGATATGTAAAACTGTAAGCGCTGTAAAAGTCCAGCAGACTCCCGCTTCCATGGGGCACTCTAGGCCCATATTTATTATTCATTATGATTAAAAGTTTCAATCTCGAAGTCTTCAGAGTCAAGACTTTTTTGCAGTGTAGCAAGTGGGAATGGTAGTTGTAAAGGAAATGGTGGTTTCTCTTCTACTTCTTCTTCCCATTTTGACATGTTTTTATAGGCACTCCTTCAGAGAAATTGAACACTCACAAAATCCAAGATATAATTCATGGAGCCTTTTCCGCTTTGTATGCTTTAAAAAAAAAGATATGGGAAATTTAACAAAATGTCCTTAAAGGTCAAATTTCTTTTGAAACATAATTTACACTGCACAGCGGTCAGTTAGGATGGACCACTGAAAATTCTAGATTAACCCTTATATATGATTGGTCACTGTTCCAAAATTTTTATTTAAAGAACCAGAAATTTATCCCATTAAATGAAATACCTATATTCCTATGCCAGCACATTTTAGAGGGATTCATTTCCCTCCTTGGCTCATCTTTGTCCATCTCTGTAAATAATCATGGTAAAAATAGAGGGCCAAACTGCATCTCTTTGGATCTTGTCAGAGATGTCTGAGCACAAAGCTTCCTTTGAAGACAGTAGGGAGCTCTAGGTAGGCTGGATTAGCTCCACAAGGGCGTGGAGGAAAATGAAAATTTGATGCATAGGGTTTTTGATCCTCCTTTAGAGTTAGGAAGGATAAGTAACTGGCCCTCTGCCTCTTTCTTAGACATCATTACCCAACAAGAAATTTTATTTCCTTTCCTGAAATTATACTGTCATTAACAAACTGTGCGCTATAGCAATTAATAACCAACCTGGATTGCAGCAGTGCCTTATTCTGCATGACATGATACTATAAAGAAAACAGACTTTTACAAAGGTAAAAAAAAATACTCGCTCTCAAGTAATAGGATTAGTTGTCTTATTTATGATATAGTATCGCAGCCCAATGGATCAGGTCTTTTTGTAAACTGAGTTTCGTCGGTTCTTTTTTTTCCCCCATTTTTGTTCACTCTTTCCTTCCCTTTATGCCATTCAGGCAGTCTTTCTTTATGTGCACAATGTCGAAGTCCTCTTTGTTCTACCTCTACAAAACAACTGTTGGATTTTGTTCCTTTCTTTACAGAATTGTCTCTCTAGGGACTAGCCCTGTTTTTTTCCTAGGAAGATTCCTTTCCTCTGTAATTTGGGGGTTTGGGGGACACTCCCCTAAGGTACAAGACCCCACTTGAACTGCACACGATCCCAAATGCTAGAGGCATCAAGCATTTTCTGAGACATCATCATCTCTAAAGTATATAGTTTTTGCTTTTATATCTTTCTGTGTTCTACCAAAGATCCACCTTCTATTCATGCTTGGAAGTCAGAGGTCAGGGGTTCTAATCCCGGCTCTGCCACTTGTCAGCTGTGTGCTTTTGGGCAAGTGACTTAACTTCTCTGTGCCTTAGTTACCTCATCTGTAAAATGGGGATTAAGTCTGTGAGCTCCACCTGGACAGTGCTTGGCACATAGTACATGCTTAACAAATGCCATCATTGTTATTATTATTATTATTCAAGTGACACATTTTAGGAGTAAAATTGGAGAACCACAGCTTGAATTTAGCTTCTGTTAATGAAAAGAACATTTTCTGGCTGGATTATCTGGATAACTTGAGTGTTAAAAATTACGTGCTATTGAGGCAAATTCAGTAGAACCATTGCAAATTATTTTTCACTCCTTGATGTATGGAGCTGTACATTCCTAAAATATAGTTAATTTCCAATGTCATATAGTTCAGAATTGACGTTTCTTAGGGGGTTGAATGCTTATGACAGTTCCAGTAAAAAAACACCCCAAAAAACCCTTTTCAGCTTTCAAAATCAAAATGTGAAAATGAATGGTTCCTCTTATTTCCCCCAAAATTGATTATTGGTCAGGCTGTTGAGGTTGTGGATGGTGGTACAATTCTTCAAATATGCATCTCCAATATTAGCTTCCTTTGTTTTTCATTTTAAGTGAACTACTCTCCCGGAAAGAGAATATTTTATTCTGTTACATTAGTTACAGAGAATGACTTGCAGTTTCATGAGGACAGTGTCAGAAAGAATTAGCTTGCTTTTTAATTTCTCCTTAACTGCATCATCAAAATTCCAATTGTGGAGCTAGTGATATTTCCTCTTACTGTTTAATGTTAAGCTGTTGCTTCTAAATTTCAGCAGCACTGTGGTGGTTTGGGGCTGGGCTTCAAAGAGAGGATTGTAGTTTTAAAAATCAGTTTGAGTTGTGTAGTGCTCTGCCGAAAATGAGATCGTGGCCTCCCCAGCTGGCTCCAGGGCCCTGTTGAGTTCCTGCCAGAAGTTTGGGACATGTACTACAGTTATCAGGGGTAAACAGGAGTTTACCTTGCACTATAACTTTCAGGGACCTATTAAAATTTCCAGTTCCCTTGGAATAGCAGTGGCAGTCACCAGGAAGCTGCATCAGAGACTAGGAATTAGTATTATTATTATTAATCATATTTATTGAACACTTACTGTGTGCAAGTCACTGTACTAAGCACTTGGGAGAGTACAATATAACATCTAGTACATTCCCTGCCCACAACGAGCTCACAGTCTAGAGGGAATGACAGCTCCACCCCCTTTACTCTCCCATTCCACATTAATGGCTCTTTTATAATCAATCAATGCTATTTACGGAGCACTTACTATGTGTAGAGCACTGAACTAAGCACTTGGGAGGGTACACTACAACAAAATTAGGAGACATGTTCCCTGCCCTTAGTAGGCTTGCAGTCTAGAAGGGAAGACAGATATTAATATGAATCAATGAGTAATGTATAATATATAATTTAAAGATATGTATGTAAGTGCTGAGAGGTTGGGGTTAGGGTGAATATCAAATGTCCAAAGGTCGCAGATCCATGTGCATAGATGATGCAGAAGGGAGAGCGAGCTGGGGAAAAGAGGGTTTAATCAGGGAAGGCCTCTTGGAGGAGATGTGACCTTAAGCTTAGTACAGTGCTATGCACACAGTAAGTGCTCAATAAATACGATTGAATGAATGAATAATGCTCTTGAAACCTAAGTTTCCCATGGGGGGAAACCCACATTAAAAGAACAGTTGCTTAAGGGTAAATGGGGTATTTGTTACCTTTTTTTAAATGGTATTTGTTAAGTGCTTACTCTGTGCCAGGCACTGATCTATGTACTGGGGTAGATACAAGGTAATCAGATTGGACACAGACCCTGTCCCACATGGGGTTTATATTCTTAATCCTCATTTTACAGATGAGGAAACTGAGGCTCAGGGAAGTGTAGCAACTTGCCCAAGGTCACACAGCAGACAAGTGGCAGAGCCAGGTCCTCTTGACTCCCAGCCCCATACTCTTTCCACTAGACAACACTGCTTCTAGGTTATTAGGTCACCCCTTTCATTCAGATAGCATGATCGCCTTAAGGGGGAAAGATTTTGTGACCGCTACGGTTGTTAATATCGAAGTGGGCTTCACAGATTGAAGTTGTAAACTCTTTTTCCTAAGAAATCCATAAAGATGAGGTAGATTCTTTCTAATCCATCTAGGAGCATCTGAAGACATATGCAATAGAGGACTGCTGGGCACATTGACCTAGAGAATGTTCATATGACATGAAAGCGTGGGTGAGACTATTTTAAGGGCTTTGTTAATAGGACACAGATTTGCCTTTGGATGTTTTTGAAGAGAGGAAGATTTACATCAGTCTTGGATGGTTTGTGTGTGGTCCAGAATAATAGAAGAGGGAGATGAGCTAATCTGTTGGCCTAATGAATTTAGGGACAGCATGTGTTAGGAAAGTGCAGTAGAGACAGAAGGCATGAAACCTGCCAGTAAGGAGTTTGTTGTCTAAGCACTTAAAACGGTGTTCTGTGCAGAGTAGGTACTTCATAAATACTCCGGTTGTTCTATTGATCTTACTCAATGAAATGATATTCTCATCAATTTTGGATCCATTTCATCCTTTTTGGTTGCTCTTATTTTAGATTTTAAGCATGTTGAGGGCAGAGAGCCTGTCTTTTTTTCATTTTATAAACTCTGCAGATAATAGTACTGAAATACTATGACAGAAAAGAAACACACAGATTTGCTTGTCTGCCTATTGAATAGTAATTCATCCACTTCTTTTCTTTTCCAGAAATTCCATAGATTGGGCTTTGTTTATAGATATCCTCATAGGAAAGCTTTTTGCCTGTTATTTTTAAAATTTAACTTCATTTGCAATCCAGCGTTGGACTTCCGTGCCAAAGGGTTTGGACATCTGCATATAAAAGTGTTAGTTAGAAGCCTATTTTTAAGTCAAAAAAGTTTTTGTGGTGATCTTACATTTTAAGTCCTCTACTTCACATAAAAATAATGGAGGCAATTTTAGTCATGAGTTAGTTTCATAATATTTTATTTATAATCCTTTCATTTCATTTCATTGTATAACATTTTTTTCAATGCATTAGTAATTGTTGCATAATTTGGAAGGTATTAAAATTCCTTTAAACATTTCATTCCTCTGCTATTTGAAATGAACAAAAGTCCTGAAAATTCAAATCAATATTTTTTTCCCCTCAAAATCTATTTCAGGAGAAAATAGCCTTGGTTAGGATATGCCTTTTCAAAATCTTTTTTTTTTTTCCCTCTCAAAATGTATTCTGTAAAAGAGGAAAGAATAACTCTTAAGGTGTTGCAGTATATTTTTAATTCAGTAATTGATGGAATTTCTTATAGTTTCCCCTTTCTCTGATTTTCACTTTGGCTAAAGGTTGACCATTCTTTTATATTTCTCTGTTATTTTGAAACAATTTATAAATCTCTTATGGTGAATTGCATAAAGTCACTTTGAACAGCTTAGGACCAGACTTACTGTGTGCAGAGCACTGTATTGTTTGGCTTTGAAATGCTCATTCTGCTCCATAGTCACAAAAATCCTACCATTGACCATTGAAAGAATCCCCGTACCTGTCATTTTAGGAATTAGTCTAATTCCTTGAATTCCTCAAGCATTTTGGAAACACAATATCCATATAAGTAACCGGATTGTAAATGTAGGCAGGGGATTAGTGGTTTCACAGCAGGCTCTATCTAAATTTAGGCATTGCTAAGAAACAGACTATAGTTTCTATGGTCCACCCAGTTATAACATTTGTGTTGAAGATATTATTTGCACGAATAAAGGCTCCGACATTAAAAAGGTTGGAAAAGAAAGAGAATTTAAGTGAAAAGAGATGCATTAGGCTGGTGAAGATAAGGAATAGAGACTCGGTATCAATCAAGGGTATTTATTAAGTTCTTACTGTGTGCAGAGCACTGTACTAAATGCTCGGAGGAGTACAATATAACAGAGTTGGTAGACACAACCCCTGACCTTAAGAAGCTCTTAAGAATAACAGAAAATCAATTTTTTTTATAGATTACAGTTGTGATATAAATTCAGTATAGGTGAGAATTTTCTGGTAGAAGAGGAATGGGTTATCTTGAACGTTTTTAAATAGCGTTGATTTCCTGCTCCCCAGAAACAAAGAGATGAGTTAGATGCTTTGAAAGTTTTTTTGTGTACCTTTTGATCCTATGGTATTTCAAAAGGTCTGCATCAGCAAATAACATTAGATGATTTCCGCAGCACAATGTTGTATTTGAATCGAGGGGAGAGAGTTTCTTGGCCAATATCAGCTTTGTTTAGAATCCGTTTAGCTTCCACCACTCCAAGTGATACCAAATGTATCACATTTGGTATGTTTTCAGGCAAGGATAGTGTCTACCAACTCTGTTGCATTGTATTTTCCCAAGTGCTTAATACAGTGCTCTGCACACAGTAAGGTCTCAGTCAGAACCACTGATTGATTGCCCTTCAAGAATGTCATCCCAAAGCAGCATTCCACATTCACCTATTATGTAGATGATAGTGCTAAAACCCCGGGCTGAACCCTCATAAATGTGTAATTTACCTTTTCAAGATTCCCGTTATATTTGTTTTTCTCATGTCCATTCCAATCTGGATTTTCTTTCTGAGTTTAAAAAATTTTTCTTACTCGAGTAACTTAGAGTTTACAGGAAGCGCCAAAGAGAGTCTCTTGACATAGCCTCAGGGACTGGTTAGAATGTTCCGCCAATTTTGAGACATCTAAAGAGAGAGTGAAGGAATTTCATGTTTGAATTTTTTTGGTTAAAGTTTTATGCTAAATCAGTAAAACCTCTGCTGGAACCACTCCTCTGTTTGACTTGTGAAGTTTTAGCCAGTGCGTTGTTGGGAGAGAGGAAAAAGACTGTTCTAAGTAGGCTTTTGTTGTGTACATCCTTAGCAGAAGAATAAAACCAAACCCAATGGTTTAACCAGAGAAATGGTCTCATCTTTTTTTCAGTTCAAGAAGTGGCAGATTTGACATGGCAGTTGGTTGTAGCTTAGATCTGTCAGCTGAACTTCAGTTGTTTTAAGATCCCAAAACTGCTTCTTTTTCTGTGAGACTGCACCCGCAGAATAACTTCCAGTTGCTCTTGGGTCTGTACGTTTGACACTGATCTGCCAGTCTGTTCTCATCTTCTGTTATTTGATCTGCACTCCTGACCCCAGCAAGCCGTCTCCGCCAGCACAACCTGTTAGTCATTGGCAAGAGAGGGTGAGTGGTTGAGCACTAAGCCTGGAAAAACAAATCAAGTTCTTGCCCCACTGATGTGGGCTCACACCCTAAGCAGCCTAGGTATCTGTGAAGCCCTGGTTGGAAAGGGAGTGCTCTTGGTGAATGAGAAAGAGGTGTTATAAAGATAGTCTCTCCACAGATCCTTCACCGCACCATATCTGGTGGGCTTTGGTCTAGTGGAAAAAGCATGGGCCTGAGAGTTGGAGGATGTGGGTTTTAATCCCAGCTCTGCACTTGTCTGCTGTGTGACCTCGGGCAAGTCACTTAACTTCTCTGTTTCTCAGTTACCTCATCTGTAAAATGGGGATTAAGACCGGGAGCCCCTCATGGGACAGGGACTGTGCCCAACCTGTTTACCTTGTATCTTCCCCAGCACACAGTAAGTGCTTAACAAATACCACAATTATTATTAGTATTATTATTAATAATAATCAGTTAGAGAAGCAGTGTGACCTAGAGCACAGGCCTGGAAGTCAGAAGAACCTGGGTTCTCATTTCGGCTGTGCAACTTGTCTGCTTTGTGACCTTGGGCAAATCACTTCACTTCTCTGTGCCTCAGTTACCTCATCAATCAATCGTATTTATTGAGCGCTTACTGTGTGCAGAGCACCTCATCTCTAAATTGGGGATTGAGGCTGTGAGTACTATGGAGGATAGGGACTGTGACCCAAGTGATTAACTTGTAACTACCCCAGCACTTAGTACAGCTCCTGGAACTCCCCCCTTCTAGACTCTGAGCCCATTGTTCTGTAGGGATTGTCTCTATTTGTTGCCAAATTGTACTTTCCAAGTGCTTAGTACAGTGCTCTGCATATAGTAAGTGCTCAATATGAATGAATGAACATAGTAAGCGCTTAACAAATACCATAAAACAATCAATGATATTTATTAGCATTTACTGTTTAATCTTGTAGGGAACCGGTCAATAGCAGACTGGAAGCAAACCTGGTTATGGTAGAAGGAAGCAGTTTTGTCCATATTTTTTTCATTTGGATATGGTTTATTGATGGAGTATTATCCATTTCTTCTCTTAGAACTTTCCAGAAGAAATTGAGGGGGGAGGGAGGATGGGGCAAACAGGGCTGCAGTTGGCTTTTCCTCACAGGTTCATTCACATTCACTCTGTCAGAGTCGGCTTTCAAAAGATCTGTTTGGTATCAATCCATCAGTGGTATTTACTGAGTGCTTACTATGTGAAGAGCACTGTACTAAGTGCTTGGGAGAGTACACAGTACAACTGATTTGGTAGAAACGTTGCCTGCATACAGCAAGCTCACAGTCTAGAGGTGGAGACAAACATTGATATACATCAGTCAATCAGTGGTATTTAGTAAGCATTTACTGTGTGCTGAGCACTGTACTCAACACTCAGGAGCGTACAAAACAACAGATTTGGTAGACACGCTTCCTGCTCACAAGGAGGTTACAGTCTAGGGGATGGAGACAGACATTAAAATCAATGGCATTGAATGACCACTTATTCTGCATGGAGCACTATGCTAAGCACTTGAGAGAGTACAACAAAACAGAGTTGGTAAACAAGTTCCCTGGCAACAAGGAGCTTACAGTTCAGAGGGGAAGACTGACATGTATTTAAGTGCTCTGGAGCTGTGGATGGGGTGAATATCATTTTGCAGATGACCTAACTGAGGCACAGAGAAGTTAAGTGGCTTGCTCAAAGTCGCACAGCTGACAAGTAGCAGAGGCATTATTAGAACTCATGACCTCTGACTCCCAAGCCCTTGCTCTTTCCACTAAGCCACACTTTTAAGTAAGTTAATACTTACTACCCAACTACCCAAGGGTTCTTGGGAGGGATAGTTAGCCCCAAACTGCTGCCCAGGGTGAATCATTTCCAAGAAGTAGGAAAAGATTTTTTTGTTTTAACTACTCACATAACTACACAGTATTCTTCCCTTTGAGGCAAGCCAATAAATATGTTGTCTGACAATAGCTACCACATAGGATTTTTGTTCTGAGGATTTCTTTTCCTGTGTTTAGGAAAGGGCAACCCAATCACACTTCTGAGAACAACTGTTAGACCTATATTTTCAGAGTTTTTAGAATAGGAATGTTGCCTCTGTTTAGAGATACTTCTATATTTTATGGGTCTTACCCAAATTTTGTATGAGAAGCAGCATGGATTAGTGAATAGAGCCTGGGCCCGGGAGTCAGAAGGTCATGGGTTCTAATTCCAGCTCCACCACTTGTCTGCTGTGTGACCTTGGGCAAGTCACTTCACTTCTCTGTGCCTCAGTTCCCTCATCCATAAAATGGGGATTGGGACTGTGACCTCCATGAGACAGTGATTGTGTCCAACCCGATTTGCTTATATCCACCGCAGCACTTAGTACAGGGTACACAATAAGTGCTTAACGAATACCGTAATTATTATTCAGATCTGTTGTAATCCATGGAACATCTCCATTTTCTGACCACCTCTTGTTCACTTCTATTTACGCAGTGTTTAAATGAAGACTGGAGGTGTATTAGCAAGGGCTTATTACTTATCTTTTGTATTTCCAAGTGATATTTGTAATTACATTCCTTTAAGAAAAGGATCTATGGAAGTAAGCAATAGGTAAGGTCTTCACGAGGTAATGAACCAACATGACAATGCCAGGATGAATGAAGGTTCTGTCGTATCCAGAGATACTGATGACGTGCTCATGGCTGACTGAATTTAAGGGGCTGACAAATGAAGGAAATCCGTGAAGACATTTTTCAACTTTGCCCAAATGCATATTCAAGTGTGGAGCTCTGGTGTGTTGTTAGCAATGCAGAAAGTAAATATGTGGAAAGTTAGTCAAAAGACATTCCATAGTTGAATTTAGTTGTATGTTGTAATGTGATCTTGCACAAGAGCATTCTTTTATTGGTGTTTACACCCTTCAGATATTTGAGGACAGTTATTTTCTTCCCTTGGAATTGTCAGTCAGCCAAGATATGCCTATTTTGCTCTTTTTAATCTTGGCTCATAAATCAATCTCTCTCTTCCTCCTTAATCATCATTGTTTCTGTCCTCTGTTCTCTCTCCAGTTTATCCCACAATTTCCTGGCATAGAGTTCCTTCTAAATGAATGTAGGATACCAGGTGCAGTTCCAGGAGTCAACTTAGCTTACAGGGCAGCCGTCAAGCATACTCGTAGCAGATTGGGTGCGTTCCTTGATGACTGGCAGCCATCTTCCAGGGAGAACTGTTCTTGGAGATAAAAGGGTTTGGGCATTACATCTCTAGTGTGAGTTAAAGAAAACTTAAAGGATGTTTAGAGAAGCATTTTCAGCATATGGGAAACAGTCACCGTTTTTCAATCACATTATCCTGCTAATCAGAAGAGCTGGTTTCTCCCAATTCATAAATTGCTCAGTCCACTTGGAGAATTTGACTCAGTGCATCCTATCCTTTGGGTATTTTTAATGGTAGTAAAAATCATGTGTCACCTAATTTTCTGCCATGTTTCTTCAAGGGAGAAGTAGCTTGACCTAGTGAGTCAGAAAGACCTAGGCTTTAATATTGCATCAGCCACTTGTCTACTGGGTGACCTTGGACAAGTCACTTCACTATTCTTTGCATTACATCATTTGTAAACTGGGGGGTGAAGACTTTGAGCCCCATGTGGGACGTGGACTGTGTCCTACCTGATTAGCTTGTATCTATCCCAGCACTTACTCCAATGTATGGCACATAGTAAGCGCTTAACAAATACCATAAAAAAAGTTATTTCTGGAATTCTGTGGAATTGGTCAGGATTGTTGGTTTAGGGGTTGACAGACATTATTCCAGACAGTTATTCTGGGGAATTAAATTGTTTACCAGCCAAATGGATGAGGAGATGGGAATACCAGGTTATGAAGTTGGTCCAAAATCACATTATTTTGTTTTTGTTTTTTTTTAATGCCATAGTCATTGTAATTCAACTCTAGGATTGTCAGCCTGGAACTCCTGAGCCTCTGTGTTCCTCAAATGAAACAGGAATTCATAAACAGTAGTTCATATATTGCATAGTAAAAACGTAGTAAAAAGGAAAAATAGTACTCCAAAATGTAATTAAAGGTTTGGAATCTGAACTATTTGAGGCCATTTTTACCCTGCTCGGGGCTAGTCTACACTCTGTCCAAATTCAGTGTGCTTCCAATCTGTTTTACAGTCTTTCCAAAAAACTATTGGTCAAGGCAGTAGGTCAGTCAATCAGTCAGTCGTATTTATTGATCGCCTGCAGTGTGCAGAGCACCGTACTAAACGGTTGGGAAAGGACAACATAACGGAGTTAGTGGACAGGCTCACTGTCCATAACAAGTTTTCAGTCTAAATGGGGAGACAGACATTAATATAAATTAATAAATTACAGAAACATACTTAAGTGCTCTGGGGGTCACTTGAATGGCATCATCATTTAGATGAGCAAGGTTTGGACTTTCACACAGACAGAGAGATTCCCTCACCTTATAAGTGGTCTCAGCTAAGATGTCAAATGTAACCAGGCAGTCATCATTTCTTATGGTTGAATTACAATGACTATGGCATTAAAAAAAACAAGCAGTGTGGCATAGTGGGTAGAACAAGAGCCTGGGAATCAGAAGGTCATGGGTTCGAATCCTGCGTCTGA
Source organism: Tachyglossus aculeatus (assembly GCF_015852505.1). Taxonomy (NCBI): domain Eukaryota; kingdom Metazoa; phylum Chordata; class Mammalia; order Monotremata; family Tachyglossidae; genus Tachyglossus; species Tachyglossus aculeatus. The sequence continues at coordinate 10,642,107 of NC_052080.1, forward strand.
CACTGGTCTGTGGTGTGACCTTGGACAAGTCACTTCACTTCTCTGGGCCTCAGTTACCTGATCTGCAAAATGAGGATTGAGACTGTGAGCCCCACATGGGACAGGGACTGTGTCCAACTCGATTTGCTTGTATCTATACCAGAGTGCCTGACATATAGTAAGTGCTTAACAAATAGAATTAAAAAAAAATTCTGCTAGGGTCAACTTTTTCCACACCTTTTGTTGTCCCCCCTCACCTTGGTCTCTGTATCCCACATGGGACAGGGACTGTGTCTGACCTGATTGTCTAGTACCTAGGGCTTAATAAGGTATAAAAACATAATTAGTATTAGTTCCAGTAGAATAGTGTTTGTCACCATTCTGAGTCAGGGGACTCAGAGGCAATTTGTAATGATTATTTGTTAAAAGCTTAGGGGAGGAACTGTGCTGGGGTAAAACCCCCTACTAGCTTTGCTTGATTCCATTATCTGAAGTTGGAACCATTTGACTATGTTTGGGCCAAGTTGGTTAGGATAACTGACTTCCTACAGTACCTTTCAAAAACCTTAAACCCCTGGTTTCATTATTTTCAAATGCATAACCCCAGGTGGCCTCTCTCATACTTTGTCTCATTCCACTGAATGGCGAAATTTAGTTAAATCTTTTCCCTCCACCAGCAAAATATTTTGTTCTTCCCTACCTAATGAAGAATTAACAAGACTGAAAAAGGGATTACATTACACGTGTATTTTGTTAATCACATATGCAATGTTCTTTTCTCTGACTTAATGGTATCGGGTCATGTGGAACCCTCCTATTAAAACTTCTCCCTGTGTTATTGTCTTTATCGATTCCTGCAGATACGAGTGTGAATCGCTATCATGTGCAGTGGTTTCCAGAATCGTGTGCTCACAATGAAACGCGTGGCTCGGAAAAAGCAACCGGCGTGACCCAAGTGAGTCCAAGTTCACTCTTAGGTTTCTTCCTCGTTGGTCCCAGACACTAAATCTCTCTTGGTTGGAAAGAGATGGATTGTTTGCTAAGGTGTAGGAGGGTTTGGTTGTGAGGGGAGGAGTCTGTGGTAACAGTCATCAAAGCATAAAGTCAGGATGACGTCACTTGAAAAATCGGGTCATCTCACTGACCAAGATTACGCACACCCACCTCTGCCTCAAATGAAAAGACTTCCTTTCATTGGTCTCGGTGACATTTTAATAATGAGTTGCAGACCATTTGATTGTCATTGTTTTGATTGAGGTGATCTGTGTCATACCTTTTGCCCAGTCACAACAGTGAATGACACTGGCCTCTGTTTCACGGAGAATCTGCCCTCCCTTCGGAAACAGATCCAATCTGAGGAAAGAGGGAAGGGATGTCAAAGCCTAGCCTTTGTGAAAAGAAGATTAAAAAAACCCTAAAATTCATGAAGAGGTAGAAAAGGTGTGTGCCCTTTGTTCTGAAAATGACTATTTCTTTGGGTGTTAAATGGTTTTACATTTCAGAACCATAGAAATGTCAAGTGGATGTCTCTTCTCTGTAAGATTCTTGAAGCAAATTATCTTAGGTTTGATTTCAAGAAGGATGACCTTCACACCATTTCTTCAAGTAACTTGGTGCCCCTGATGTAGACAGAATACAGTGCTGCATGAACCAAATAGACCCAATAATAGTGACTTCGGTCTCTCCCTCTGTTAGCAATAAAAGCAGTCTCCCCTACTGGAAAGAGCACAGGCCTGGGAGTCAGAAGTCATGGGTTCCAATCCTGCTCAGCCATTTGTTTGCTTTGCAACCTTGGGCAAGTCACTTAACTGCCCTGTGTCTCAGTTTCCACACCTGTAAAATGGGTACTCAATCTTATGCCCTCCTACTTAGACTTTGAGCCCCGTGTAATAATAATTATGGTATTTGTTAAGTACTTACTAAGTGCCAAACACTGTACTAAGTGCTGGGATGGATACAGCATATCAGGTTGGACACAGTCTCTGTCCCATACGGGGCTCACAGTCTCAATCCCCATTTTATAGATGAGGTAACTGAGGCCCAGAGAAGCAAAGTGACTTGCCCAAGGTCACACAGCTGACAAGGGGGAGAATTGGGATTAGAACCCATGACCCCATGACCACAGACTCCAAGGTCTGTGCTCTATCCACTTCGTCATGCTGCTCTGGAAAGGGGCTGTGTCCCACCTGATTACCTTGTATCTACCCCAGCACTTAATATAGTACTTGGCACATAGTAAGCATCTAACCTGTACCATTATTATTATTAGTGGTAAGCCTAGCTTCCCAGGTAAAATAGCTATCGCTAACAGAGTCATTTTATACAAGATGACAAAGGTATTTTTTTAAATAGTGCAAATAAATGTACTTAACATAGAAACGTACAAGCAAAATAAATGGTATTTGATCCAGATCTACATTAAAGGCCATTGTTTCTAATGTGATCAAAGTGTATCCTAAGAGAGAACTAAAGATTTGATTCTTTAGAGATTGTTTTTCTTCCTTATATGGGATGTCAGAGTGTAGTTTCATGCCTGAAGCTGCAATATCACACTTCAGAAAGGAATAATACTTGTTATGAGGCTTTAATGGAATTTGTGAGAGTTTCAAGAGGGATTTTTAATTGCAGTGTAAGCCTGTCTTTCAGAGCTACTTAAGGCGGTTCTCTTAAGTATCAAAAAAAAAAGGATTAGCATTTACGTCTTTATAGTTCCCTCAATACTACCAAGTTAAAGAGATTGTCCCAAGTGTTAGAAGTTTGTGGCTTTGATGCCTTATGACTAAGGTACTGTTCTTTGCTGGAGAATGTATCCCCCACCAATGATAATATTCCGTGATTGTAATTAATTATAATATAGACAATATTTTCCTTTGTTCTTTTTGTAAAATCCATATGTCCTGAGCATATAGGAAAAATATACTTTATTGTTAAGCTCTTCATCTTTTGCCAAGCTCCTTTTTTAATCCCTAATGAAATTTGTTGCATATTCTGTTTCTCTGGTTTTAGGAAAACTATATAATCCTTCAGGATCTGTCATTTTCATGCAAATATAAAGTGACCGTCCAACCAACGAGATCAAAGGGCCGTTTGAAGGCAGAAAGTATTTTCTTTACTACCCCACCTTGCTCTGCCCTTAGAGGAAAAAACCACAAGCATATTAGCTGCCCTTCTGAAGGTGGTAAGTCAAGATTGAAAGCACCCTTAAGTGCACTTCTGAGAATGTCAAACGGGATTTAAAAGCATTTTCAGAATGTGTTTTACAAGACTCTGAATAAGTGGAGAAAGCTTATTGTGTTTGTGGCTTCCATTTTGGAGTTATTTCATTATCAAGGTTGCCTATCAAGAAGCTCTTGAAAAGGGCCTCTGCTGGCCAATTTCCAAAAGTTGGAGATTTAAGACGGCTCTTCAAAAAAGCCAAAAAGGCAAACGTTAGACAGCAGAGATTGTAAAGAGAAACGTTTGGGAGTTCATTCATTCATTCAATTGTATTTATTGAGGCTTACTGTTTGCAGAGCACAGTACTAGGTGCTTGGGAAGTACAAATGGGCAACAGATAGAGATGGTCCCTACCCAACAACGGGCTCACAGCCTAGCAGGGGGAGACAGACAATAAAGCAAAACAAGCTATTCGTCATTGTTCTTGAATGCTTTTGGACTAGTTGAGTTGAGTCCCGATTCTATCCCCCAGACTGTATCCACATTAGAGGAACATAACCAGATTTGGAAATGGAATCCTGGAAACACGGCTTTTCGACTGTGAGCTCCTAGCGGAGCCCGGGAAATGGTCTTCCTTATGGCTGGTTATGTGCTTCCCCTGCACTTAGTATGTATTACCATGCACACAGGCACCCGATAAGTACCACTGAATGAATGACTCAAATGGCTATCAATCAATCAATGGTATTTACTGATCACTTACTGTGTTCAGAGCATTATTTGTCCTAGTGGATAGAAGGACCTGCTTTTAATCCCGGCTCCTGCACTTGCCTGCTGTGTGACCTTGGGCAAGCCACTTCACTTCTCTGTGCCTCAGTTACCTCATCTGTAAAATGGGGTTTGAGACTGTGAGCCCTATGTGGGATAGAAACTGTGTCCAACACAATCTACCCCAGTACAGTGCCTGGCACATAGTGAGTGCTTAACAAATACCATCATTATTATTATCATCGTACCAGTCCCTTGGGAGAGTACAATAAAGCAGACATTGAAATCAATTGTGGATCTGGACATAAGTGTTGTGGGGCTGAAGGTGGGGTGAATATCAAGTTCTTAAAGGGGACAGATTCAAATGCAAGGGTGGTGCAGAAGGGGGAAATGAGGGCTTCCTTGGGAAGGCCTTATAGAGGAGATGTGAGTTTAATAAGGCTTTGAAGGTTGGGAAGTAGTGGCCAGTAGGATACGAAAAAGGAAAGGAGTCCCAGGGCAGAGGCGTGAAGTGGGCAAGTGGGTGACGAGATGGATGAGAATGAGGTACAGCGAGTCGATTGGCATTAGAGGAGTGAAGTGTCTGGCCTGTGTTCTAGTAAGAAATGGGGGAGGTAAGATAGGAGGGGGGGCAACATGATTGAGGGCTTTAAAGTCAAGCTAAAGAGTCTCTGTTTAATGTCGACATGGATGGGAGACCACCAGAGGTCCTTGAGGGAGTGGGGACACATGGACTGAATATTTTTTTTGAAACGCCCCGGGGAACAGCGCGATGATTGACTCTCTTCACTCCCTGAAAATACATAATCTCCATTTTGTTCCACTCTCGTACCTTCAGTTTTCCCCAAAGTGTTGGCGAAGCCTGAGAATCTATCTGCTTCCTTCATCGTTCAAGAAGTTAATATTACCGGCCACTTTTCCTGGAAGATCTCCAAGGCCAATCTCCATCAGCCTATGACAGGCTTCCAGGTCACTTGGGCAGAGGTTACTACAGAAAGCAGACAGAACAGCCTCCCCAACAGCATCATTTCTCAGTCCCAGATTCTGCCAGCAGTAAGTTCAGTGGTACTTGGCATCACTTTGGGGGGACACTGATGATTTCTTTTCCACTCCTATTAGTCATTTGGAAGCGACCTTAATGGCAAAACCTATACTGCGAGTTTGATGATATGGATATTTAAAAAGAGAAAAACAGCAGAGACTGATCCTTCTCACAAGGAGTCAAACAAGGAGGGTGTTTAACCTGCAACATTAGGAAGCTTCATTGACTTAGTGGAAAGAGCCCTGGCCTGGGACTCAGGAGACCCAGGTTCTAATCCTGGCTCCACCACGTAACAATAATGACAATGATAACTGTGGTATTTTTTAAGTGCTTTGTGCCAAGCACTGTACTAAGCACTAGGATACCTATGAGATCATCAGGTCCCACATAGGGCTTACAGACTAAACATGAGGGAGAGCAGGTATTGAATCCCCATTTTGCAGTTGAGGGAACCGAAGCACAGAGAAGTGAAGTGCCTGCCCACGGTCACAGAGCAGATAAGTGGTGGAGCCGGGATTAGAACTCAGGTCCTCTGAATCCCAGGCCTTGGCTCTTTCCACTAGCCCATGCTGCTTTCCATTTTCCTGCTGTGTGAGCTTGGAGAAGTCACTTAACTTCTCTGGGCCTTAGTTTTCTCAACTGAAAAATGGGTATTAAATACCTGTTTTCCCTCCCTCTTTGGGATGAGGGCTGGGTGGAATCTGATTAGTCTATATCTAGACCAGTAGTTAGCACACAAAGAGTGCTTAAGAAATACCATGACTACTGTCATTACGGACATGGTGGCAGAAGAATCGGCATAACTAGGGGATAGGGCACAGGCCTGGGTGTCTGAAGGACCTGGGGTCTAAGCTCCACTCCATCACTCGTTTGCTGTATGACCTTTGACAAGTCACTGCACTTCTCTATGACTCAGTTACCTTATCTGTAAAATGGGGATTAAGACTGTGGGCCCCATGTGGGACATGGTCTCTGTCCAGCTTCGTTAGCTTGTATCTACCAGCCCCTGGCACATAGTAAGCGCTTAAAACCAAACAAAAAAACCAGTAAACACAGTCCAGCCACCATCAACACAGCTGCTGAACCACCAATCCTGGATTATTATCCAGTGCAGCACACACAGGTGAAAACAGCTGTAATTAATCACATCAAGGTAGCTTCTGTCAACCACACAATCTCTCCTGAGAGAAGCACACAAGCTACCCATGGGCAAACATGGACATTTCTGGAATATTGTCACTATTTAAATTTGGCACAAATTGGGGAAGACTTAGAATGAGATTATTCTTAACCATTATGATAGCATGTATTAGGGGCTTACTCTGTGCTAAATTGTGTGTAAGCCCTGGGATAGACAGAGGTAACTAGATCTGACACCATCCCTCTCCCACAATGGAAGACCTGCCGGCAGTCGGTTCGACAGACAAAGAACCTGAGGCCCAGACAGGTTAAGTGATTTGCTCAAGGTCACACAGCAGATCAGAGGCAGAGCTGGGACTAGATTGCCCGATTCCCAGTCCCCTGCTCTAGGCCACCAGGCCACACTGCCTCTCCATGAGAAGAAGGGAAATCATGTAGAATATTGAGGCCTGGTACTCCCTGCTCTGTAAGGCCACAACATTTCCCACTGAGTCACTGAGTGGTGCATTATTCTGCCATTAGATGATCCATCTCTGAAGAAAATGCTCCTTCCTTCAGTATGGGATAAGTCTCAAGCTTGATGCCATCTTGGCAACACTTCCCAAAATGTAAGGATAAACAACTGTTAAATGAGGATGTAAGTCCTCTCAGATGCATCTTGACAAAAGCAAGAAAGTCAGTAGAATAGCAGGGGGTTTTCATTTTGGTGGTGACTGCTCAATTCAACTCCATTAACAGAAGGAATCTGGAATGCTAATTCTTTGGTACTGCAATTGCATTTTAAAGATTCCCTTCTTTATCTGGTGTGGAAGTGGATCTAGTGCTTCCTTCAGTTACTGTACCTTGCGGTTGCGCGTCTGCTTTTAAGTGCCAAGTTAAAAAAAAAATGAGCTCAAAAGAATTTGCGGATTTTCTTTCTCCCTCAAACTTGGATCAAAATTAGTGGGTAAAGCTTATACAGAGCTTGGCTCATTTCTGGATCAGTTAGATCTCTGGAAAAATAACTCATGTCTGGGGCTTTGACCCTCCTGGAAAAGTTCTTAGGTTATCCAGCCTCAGAAAGGAAAAATCAAGACTCAATCCAAAAGAGAGCGCTTCCATGTTATTTTGAATGGATACAGGCTAGTCTACCTGAGAAGGTCCAAGGGCCTGTAAAGTGTTTAGGGAGGTTTCTGAAGTACTTAGCTCCACAAAAATAAACCTTTTTCTTGATGGAAATTGACAGGTATTGTACAGCTGGCTGAATCTCTGAAGTTGGAATGATGAAGAATTCACATCACAAGATATGCTGTTGCAAACTTAAAACCATGGGAAAGTCGTAGGTTAGGACAGAAAAATTTTTTTTAAAAAAAGGCCCATGAGTGAACCCTGAGAATTGACATCAGTAAACATTTTCCCTCTGCCAAGTGTCTGAAGTGGCCAAGAACTGAGCTAGGTTGTAAGAAACCATACAGTAGAAGACTCAGGGGCATAGTACCAGAAACAGTCTTTCTTAAAGATGTAAATGAAGTATGAAAAGCACATGACTGTGTACATAGAGAAACACATGAGTGTTTTATGGCTTTTAAAATGCTTACATTATTTGGAGTAAGGGTGTACTTGAGCGAGTAACTGTTAACCAAACACTAATTTCACGTGTCATTTTTAGGATCATTATGTTCTGGCTGTTCCCAACCTGAGGCCCTCGACACTTTACCGACTCGAAGTGCAAGTGCTGACAACGGGAGGGGAAGGGCCAGCGACGATAAAATCGTTCCGGACACCAGACCTCCTGCCATCCTCTCCTCACAGTGAGTTTTGTGAATGTAGCGTGAAGGAAAAGTAGATTTCCTGAGATAGGCATGGAGTCGGAAAAGAGGGATTCTCAAACACTGGGCCGATGCAAAACAGATTTGAATTGAACATGTGGTCATTCTAGATTGCCTTTTTTCCAAAGCAGCATGGTTTTTACAATAAGGCGGTATGTAAAGAATGGAGAGCTCTTCCCAGCTATGGAAAGTATTTTATTCGTGACCTTTTCCAGCCTATCTGACATAAATATATAGAAAGAGAGAGAGAAAGAACCAGGGGTAGAGCAAGAGGAAGGGCGGGAGAGGGAGAGGAGAGAGGGGGGGGGGGCGCTGACTCTTGTAGGACATCCTAACTAATAATAATAATAATGGTATTTGTTAAGTGCTTATTGTGTGCCAAGCAGGCCCTTCATTAGGGGCTGGGGTAGATACAAGATAATCAAATTATCAGCACTCTCAGGCTGAAATGTTGAGAGGAGACTTTAATCCTCATCTTATAGATTAGGTAACTGAGGCACGGAGAAGTTAAGTGACTTGTTTAAGGTCACACAGCTGGCAAGCATGTATATATATATTTGGGGTATCTGTGAAACACTTACTATGTGCCAGGCACTGTACTAAGCGCTGGGGTAGATACAATCTAATCGGGTTGGACACAGTCCATATCCCAGATGAGCCTCATGGTATTAATCCCCATTTTACAGATGAGGTAACTGAGGCACAGAGAAGTGAAGTGACTTTCCCAAGGCCACACAGCAGACAAGTGGCAGAGGCAGGATTTCTTATTCCCAGGCCCAGTCTCTATCCTTTAAGCCAGATATTTCCACTCTGGCTTGTATCCACCCAGCACTTAGTACAGCGCCTGGCACATAGTAAGTGCTGAACAAGTGCCACAATTATTATTATTTCCACTCTGTTGCCTACTCTGATCTGTAATTTATTTTAGAGACTCTCCCCAACTAGATCGTAAGCCCTTTAATAACTCTACTGTGCTCTCCCAGTGCTCAGTACAGTGCTCTGCACAAAGTAAGCACTCAGTAAAAGTTATTTATAGATTAAACATGTCCTTGCATCTAAATGAGGTAAAACATTCTGAATAGTTATGAAATTAACAGTCCAAAATAGTGGAAAATCAAGTAGTTAGACTCCAGGGACCAGATCCCTGACCTCAAAGAGCTGAGTCTGTAGCGCACTCCCCAGTGTTTAATAGAGGTACACTAATAATAATAATAATAATAATAATAATAATGATAATAATAGCGTAGCGGAAAGAGCACAGGATTCGGAGTCGGAGGTCGTGGGTTCTAATCCCCGCTCCGCCAATTGTCAGCTGTGTGACTTTGGGCAAGGCACTTAACTTCTCTGGGCCTCAGTTATCTCATCTGTAAAATGAGGATTAAAACTGTGAGCCCCCCGTGGGACAACCTGATCACCTTGTAACCTCCCCAGCGCTTAGAACAGTGCTTTGCACATAGTAAGTACTTAACAAATATCATCATTATTATTATTATTATCTGTAAAATGGGGATTAAGACTCTGAGCCCCACCTGGGACAACCTGATAACCTTATATCTCCCCCAGCCCTTAGAACAGTGCTTGACATATAGTAAGCACTTAACAAGTACTATTATTATTATTAATAATAATAATAATAATAATAATAATTCTGGTATTAGAGCTTAGAGGACGAGTTTAGAATTATTACCTTCCAGCTCATCTTCAGCTGTGGTATTTGTTAAATGCTTACTATGTGCCAAGCACTACACTAAGCATTGGTGTGGATACAGCCAAATCGGGTTGGACATGGTCCCCATCCCACATGGGGCTTACACTCATTCATTCATTCATTTATTCAATCATATTTATTGAGCGCTTACTGTGTGCAGAGCACTGTACTAAGTGCTTGGGAAGAACAAGCTGGCAACATATAGAGACGGTCCCTACCCAACAGCGGGCTCACGGTCTAGAAGGGGGAGACAGACAACAAAACAAACATATTAACAAAATAAAATAAATAGAATAGTAAATATGTACGAGTAAAATAGAGTAATAAATATGTACAAACATATACACAGGTCCTGTGGGGATGGGAAGGAGGTAGGGCGGAGGGATGGGGAGGGGGAGGAGGGGGAAAGGAAGGAGGGGGCTCAGTCTGGGAAGGCCTCCTGGAGGAGGTGAGCTCTCAATAGGGCTTTGAAGGGAGGAAGAGAGCTAGCTTGGCAGATATGCGGAGGGAGGGCATTCCAGGCCATGGGGAGGATGTGGGCTGGGGGTCGACAGCGGGACCGGAGAGAATGAGGCACAGTGAGGGGGTTAGCGGCAAAGGAGTGGAGGGTGCGGGCTGGGCTGGAGTAGGAAAGAAGGGAGGTCAGGTAGGAGGGGGCGAGGTGATTGAGAGCCTTGAAGCTGAGAGTGAGGATGAGGAAACTGAGGCACAGGGAAGTGAAGTGACTTGTCCAGTGTCACCCAGCAGACAAGTGGTAGAGCTAGGAATAGAACCTAGGTCCTTCTGACTCCCAGGGCTGTGATCAATCCCCTAGGCCCTGCTGCATCTCTCCCCCTTTTAGACTGTGAGCCCACCGTTGAGTAGGGACTGTCTGTATATGTTGCCAACTTGTACTTCCCAAGCGCTTAGTACACTGCTCTGCACACAGTAAGCGCTCAATAAATACAATTGATTGACTGATTAGAGGAAACATGTTCCCCGGCGACTCTCCCATCCCCTCATGAGCCTCCCAGCTCTGGGTTCCGGGTCCTTGCGGGGCAGGAGGGTCAGCAGGGAGGAGAGAGGGTGCCCGGAAGTCTATAAAATGGGGAGAAAATATCTGTTTTCCCCATCTATTATTGATCTCGTATTGATTGATTGATTGATTAAAATGTCTGCACAGGAACTGTCTGACCTACTTATCTCCTATCTACCTCAGAGCTTGGCACATAGGAAGCACTTAAGAAATATTATCATTACTAAGTTACCAGTGCTTTTGATGACATTCATATTCATAGGTTAAAAACCTGGTAGGGAATCCAGAAAGAGACTTTAGGAGGATCTTTAAAGAAGAAACAGGAGCCGGCACTGCATATAATTATTATCATCATCATTGTTATCATGATTGATTATATCTGTTAAGCACTTACTATGTGTCAAGCACTGTTCTAAGCGCTGGGGTAGATAGAAATTGGACACAGCCCGTCCCACATGAGGCTTGCAGTCCAAGTAGGAGGCAGTAGGATTGACTCCCAATTTTAGCATTGAGGAATTAGAGGCACAGAGAAGTGAAGTGACCGACCCGTGGTCCACAGCAGTCACGTTGAGGAGCTGGGATTAGAACCCAGGTCCTCCGACTCCCAGGCCTTTCTCTTTCCACTGGGCACTGTTGCTTCTCTTAGGCCATGCAGTTTCTCTTCTGATAACCATCAGGCGGTGGACCATTTTTTGTATATTCATAGTGTGGTATGGATTGTTCGTCTTGTAGTTCCCAGGAGAGGTGCTCCCTCTGTGTGAAGAGCGATCATCTCCAGAGATTATTTTTATAATGATAATATTAATGGCATTTGTTAAGTGCTTATTATGTGCTAGGCACTGTTCTAAGCCCTGTGGAAATACAGGATAATTGGGTCTCTGACCCACAAAGGGCTCTCAGTTTTAATCCCTTATCGTATTGCATAGCTGTGCTACGTTTTATGAATGCTGATTCTCGTTTGTTTTCAGGACCTCACCTGAAACAACATCACTACAAACCAGCCCCTGAAAAATACTAAACTCCTTAGGGTGTTCCCAGAGAGAGATGAGATCCCAGTGAACACCGACCAGAAATTCATCTTGGTAGGAACGGGATATATTTCCCCCGTCTCCTCTGTCCAGTGGGAGTTACCACCCTGTACCATTTGTAGCTGTCCTACGTAATCCATTTCTTCAGATTTCCCCCGTCCGTCTGAGATGCGCCGATCCTGCTTCCAGCATTGATTGTTCTTCGCAGGTGGGAAGGGGTCCATGAATTCTCTTGCCCCTAGAAAGGAAAAGTGCAGAGCAAACTTATCATGTTTGAGTTTTTATTCTATTTCCTACCTTTACGCTAGATTTACAGGTGCCACAAGAGAAGGTATTTGCTAATTTCACTTTAAAAAAGATGCTAAGTATGTTATTTGATATCTGACCAGTCAGTTCTGAACAGTATTTAACTTCAGATGGATTAAGAGCACATAAAAAGACAGAGCAATAATTGAGGCAGTGACGACTGGATTGGAATTTAGAAAAACATAAGAGATCAAATCTGAGTACATTGGTTGTTCTAGATGGAAAGCATTTTTTCATATGGTGTTTAAGTGCTTACCATGTCCCAGGTACTGTACTGAGTGCTGGGGTAGATTCAAGATAATCAGGTTGGCCATGGTTCCTGTCCCACATGGGGCTCCCAGTCTTAATCCCCATTTTACAGATGAGGTAACTGAGGCCCAGAGAAGTGAAGTGACTCTCCCTAGGTCACAAAGCAGACAAGTGGCAGAGCAGGGATTAGAATTCTGGTCCTGTGATTCCCAGGCCCAAGCCCTTTCCATCATAAAGGGTATGAGTAGCCTTTAAAAGGAAGAGATGTATTTCATGTTCTGTGTTTTGATTACTATTTGGAAAGTACTTCTTTCAACACCCCCTTACATTACAGGGCAGTAGAGGCTATAAAAGGCAGAAGGAAGGATTGAGGGTGCTAGTAGCCAAAATTCTGAACAAACATTTCACCTTCTGTCCATCCTCATTGGCTCAAGGAATCTGAATAATGCAGCTCTAGAGCCTGTTCCTTATGGTAACATAGAGAAGCAGCATGGCTGAGTGGAAAGAGCACGGGCTTTGGAGTCAGAGGTCATGGGTTCAAATCCTGGCTCTGCCAATTTTCAGCTGTGTGACTTTGGGAAAGTCACTTGACTTCTCTGCCTCAGTTCCCTCATCTGTAAAATGGGGATTAAGACTGGGAACCCCACATGGGACAGCCTGATCACCTTGTATCCCCCCAGCGCTTAGAACAGTGCTGTGCACATAGTAAGCGCTTAACAAATACCATCATTATTATTATTATCCCAAATGTATTACATCCACCGTAGCTGGAAACCATGCCACTTAATTATATAGCAAATTAAGGAGTCGAGATACTACAGCTGTTTATGGGTAGTTACTGAAATACCTACCTAGTTGTGTTAGACACAGCTCTAAAGTTCTCCAGCAGAAGAAATTCCAATCCTGCTTCCTGAAAGAACTCTCAACACCCAGCCATCCATAAGGTCGGTAAATGTTATCCATAGTTTGACCTGCTACAATCCAAACCTAATTCCACGTGTTTTTTTCCACCCAGTGTTTTGTATTCTGACCTTTCCTAGACCTGACTGGGCTTAGCTTCGTCTTTCTCAGCTAGCAAATGCTGTTTCACGGTATTCCAACACTGTGTCACTGTCCTTCAAATGGGCTTTTATCGAAAGTATTTTTCCACCAGACTTATTAAAATCCAGCAGAAAGATGACCTGGGTTCATAGGAAAAGGATGATTTGCCTGTCTGGTGTTTTGTTCAAGATGCAGTCTGCTTTGGACTATACGATAGCTAACTCTTTCTCAAAGCAGTTTCCCATCTGAACTCACTATTTCCCCATAGACAGCCCCAAAGGTTGTTTAGATGATAACTTAGTAATTGGCCCACGTAGTCTTCAGGTGGGTGGTGGGAACTGCGATATTCATATCCTTGAAGGAAAGTTGTCCATTTTCTCCTCCCACGTGTACTTTGAGAGGCTTCCGTAATTTCCCTGTAAAACACTGTTAGAAAATTAATTGTGTCCTCTGTATCTATACAGTCTGATGGCAAAAAATATTTTGACTTATGTATCTGTAAAGGTAGTTGTGATATTGACTTATTTATTAATTCCCTCTCTCACCCTATGTGTCCTGTAGTTCTCCATTCTCCATCCATTCTCACGTTTACCCATAAATATACAGTTAGGCAAACTTGTGCATTGTAACCACAAAGATGAGGTTAATAAGACATTGCATGTAGTTTCAACAGAGTTATTTTAAAAAAATGTAAATGGATAACTACGGAAGTTGATTATATGTGTTTGTGCATGCCTAATCGCAATGTTCAGGTATAGGCATGAGCTGTGATGTCGGTCTTTAGTCTACTTGAAGATAATAGCAAGTTACACAATTTACAGAGTGATTAACAGAGGTCTATTTGTAAAGTTATTTTTCCCCATTTACTGTACTTATATCGTAGTGTGGACATAACAGAACTGCTTATATATTACCCGAATGGGGTGTAGAAATCATGTTTCTTATAACGGTCATTTAAAGTCAATATTTATTTATGTATGTAATTCAGAGAAAGTTTGATTTTTGTGTGTCTGTCTTATTTAGAGAGAAGAAATCTTCTTGTAAAAACATGTTGTAAAAAAATGTAATTGTAAATAGTCTGATATTCTGTTACTCATTTTCATGTTAGAACCTGTACATACCATTGAAGCAATAAACTACCTTTTAATCCATATAAGTAACAGCCTTCCTACAGAAAGATATTTTGCCTCCATCTGAGTTAAGTCCATGTCTCCTCTGAACCGATTCATATTGCTAATTGCTTATCAGTGTGTTCGTATCGAGGTCTGGTGAGCAGTGGACTCTAATGAAAGGATTGGAGACTCTGACCATCCACCCATCCCATCATGGCCTGGTTCCAAATGACAAGCGTGTGAATGGCACCCCATACTCTCCTCACAGCAGACAACTCCTTCAAGCAAGTATTGCCCATCCGTCCGATCATTTTCTCGGTCAATTCTCGCGGGTCTCGATTTGCAGCGTGGCTCTTTCCCACAGGGAGAGCCTCCTTACTTTGAGTACGTCGGCCAGGGACCCGAGAAGCGGCCATCAGTCGTTCGCCGAGCCCGTACGGGGTGGCCCAAGGCCTGTCCCATCCCCCACCGGGCGCCGAAGAGGATGACGAGGAACGGCGTACGGCGTCACTCCATCAGGCTCGTGGTCCACTCTCTCTGGGTCTGTCCTGTCGCTTTGAATGTCAATGCTCGTGCCCGAGCGCGATTTTATCTTTAGGGACATTGGGCATCGGCAGACGGCGGCGTTCTTTGTCTGCGGCAAAACGGCCTACCTCACTTTCACAGTTGCTTTTTACCGTGACCCTTCTGCCGGACGGCCGGGCTCCACTCGGGTAAGGGAAGGAGGGATTTCCGATCTTAAAGGGGTGCAGTTTTCACCTTGAAATACGGAAGGTGTGTGGATTCCATCGTATTCTAGCCAGGAGACAACCGTATGCCCTGCGATGAATTATGGAGCGAAAAGGAATGGGCTTTTCTAGAAAAGTGAGGGATGAAAAAGGTGAGGGGCAGAGGGCAGATTTGAAGCTTCAGGCTCCAGAGGCTGCAGCTTTAGCAGTGAGGCCACCCTCCAGCTAGCATCCTCCCTGCTTGTAGGAGACAACTTCTTATTCTCTCCAGGCTGTCCGTGGTGTTTTCCCAGGTTTGGGTCCTTAAGGGCTAACCTCAGGCCCGGCGTTGGCAACAGGGGAGTCCTTTCTCTTCAGGTCCCCTCATGGCTTTGAACGTCAACTCTCGTATCGGGTCCAATTTTATCTTTAGGGGCGTTGGGCTTTGGCGAATAGAGGAGTTCCTCCTCCGTGATAAAATGGGCTGTCCTACTTTAACAGTTCTCTTTACCGTGCCCCTTCCAGCAGGTGGCCGGGCTCTGCTCGGGTAAGGAAAGGAGGGATTCCGGTCTTGGTGAGGTGAAGTTTTAATTTCGAAATACAGAAGGTCTCTGCCCCCCACCCTCTTTCCCTCACCCCCAGATCCCTGTCTCTGCCCCCTGCCCTCTTTCCCTCACCCCCAGACCCGTCTCTGCCCCCTGCCCTCTTTCCCTCACCCCCAGGCCCCTGTCTCTGCCCCCCGCCCTCTTTCCCCAACCTCCAGACCCCTGTCTCTGCTCCTGCCCTCTTTCCCCAACCTCCAGACCCTGTTTCTGCCCCAACCTCTTTCCTCCACCCCCCAGTCCTCTGCCCCTGCCCCCGGTGAGGAGAATAAGACTCATGCAGAGATGCCCTCCGACCTGTAATTACAATAATAATAATAATAATAATGGTACTTGTTAAGTGCTTATTATTTGCCAAGCAGTCTTCTAGGCTCTGGGATAAATAAAAGTTAATCAGATTGGACCCAATCTCTGTCCCCCATGGGGCTCACTGTCTTAATCTCCATTTTACAGATGAGGCAGCTGAGGACCAAAGAAGTAATGTGACTTGCCCACGGTCACCCGGCCGACAGGTTGCAGAGCCAGGATTAGAAACCGGGTCCTTCTGATTCCCAGGCCTCTGCTCTATCTGCTGTGCCTTGCTGCTTCTCAACAGTCGTTAATAATAACGGACACTAGCAGAAAGACATGGGTGAGAAAATGCAAGTGTGTTCGCTAAAGGAGCAGACATAGACAGATTACCCCCCCCCCCCCGCATATATACACACATACACACTCACTCAGACATTACACCTATTCTCAGAGATGGATGTTTACCTACACAGTGGTCCTGGGTCAGGACAGACCAGAATTGAAGTGGCTGGAGGCAGGTTTAAGGTGGCTGTTTATTTGGTCTTCACCTGGCTTGTTCACTGCTCGGACCCACCTGTGAAAGAGTGGGAGGAGGGGGAATCGGTAAAAGGGCATCTGGCGTTCTTGAGGCTGTCGTTGGCCACCCTAGAACAGTCCGGAAGCTTCAGGGTCTGCTCTGCCTCTCGCCTTAGAGATCTGCAGATGTGTTTGGTCCTGGAAACCCCAAGGAGAAAACATGTTTAGCTGATGTGCCTCACAGCCTATGGGAGGGGCCGGGTAAGGAGGAGGGCAATGGCGGAGTAGCTGTTCGATGTGGGGGATTAGATGAGATATGAACTCATCTGGTGAATGGGGCAAAGGTCCCGGACCTTTCAGATGGGGCGTTTTAATGATGGGCAGGTTTCTGTCCCCAGAGCCGTCTGCGGGAAGAGACTGAAAGCCCATGACCCGGCTCCGACCGAGCGGCCGAGGGTCCCGAGGGCGCCTCCCCGCAGCCTCCGCGCCACGGACAACCGCAAACGAGGTACGTGCCGGCGCCCGGCTTCTGATTCCCGGGTTGGCGGGGACTCCAGGAATGAGATGTCAGCTGGCGCTCACGCCCTGGGCTTGGTGAGGTCGGAACTCTGGCGCTTAATCAATACCATGAAAAAAATGAACAAACTTGGGCCAGGTCCCCACAGGAATTTCTGGCCGAACCTGAGATGTCTTCTCTGCCCCCGACCCGTAGATGCCAGGGCTTCTTCCACTTGCAGCCTCAGTTATCTCATCTGTAAAATGGGGGTCAAATCCTACTCCCTCCTACTTAGACTGTGAGCCCCCTGTGCGACAGAGATTGTGTCTAACCTGATTATCTTGTATCTACCCCAGCACTTAGAACAGTGTTTGGCACAGAGAAATGCTTAGTACTGAAGCAGGATGGCCTAGTGGAGTCAGATAGATTTGGGTTCTCATCCCTGCTCCACCTCTTGTCTGCTTTGTGACCTCAGGCAAATCACTTCTCTAGGCCTCCGTTGCCTCCTCTGTAAAATAGGGATTAGGACTGTGAGCCCCATGTGGGACATGGATCGTGTCCAACCCAATCTGCTTGTATCTACCCCCAGCACTTAGTACAGCACCTTGTACATAGTAAGCGCTTAACAAATACCATTTAAAAAATAATAAGGATTCTTATTATCTGGCTGCTGGTGTAGACTTGGCTTTCTCCGTAGGACAGGACTCCTCTTGGACTCCATATTTTCGCGAAGAGCTGGAAGTGTTGTTTTGTTGCCCCATTCCCTCCGGCCTCTCCTCGGTGGGATCCCTTCGTTTGCCGGGGAGCGGGAGGGTGGGCTCACTCAGGAGGGGTCCCGGTCCCCGCTGTGGGTCCGGGGGAAAGAGACTGGCTCTGGAGTCGGGAGGCCCCGCCTGCTGGGTCTTTTGTGAGGTGGACGCACCCGGCGGGCATCCTGAAGATTCTCCGGCTTGACATGGGTGGCAAAGACTGCAGTGGTTACCAAGGCAACACCTCTCTCCACATCCTGTCCCTAACCCAGCTTTCCCCCCCTTTTTTTTTCAAAAAGCCTCCTCATGGGAAACTTTATCCTTTCCTCTTCCAGTTTAGTAGGACCTCAAAGCCAAGTCAGTTTTTCTTTCCTTTCCTTTTCCAGTTTAGCAGGACCCCAAAGCTAATTTGGTTTTGTTCCTTCCTTCTCCAGTTTCGCAGGACATCCAGGCCAACTCAGTTTAATACCTTCCTCCTCAAGTTCAGCAGGACCACAAAGGTAAATCTTTAATTTTATTTTTTTTATGGCATTTGTTAAGCACTTACTATGTGCAGAGCACTGTTCTAAGCGCTGGGGGGATACATGGTGATCAAATTGTCCCACGTGGGGCTCACGGTCTTAATCCCCATTTTACAGGTGAGGTAACTGAGGCTCGGAGAAGTTAAGTGACTTGCCCAAGGTCACCCAGCAGACATGTGGCAGTCGGAATTCAAACCCATTACTTCTGACTCCAGAGCCCGTGCTCTTTCCACTGAGCCACGCTGCTTCCCTTCCTCCTCCAGTTAAGTAGGACCTGAAAAGCTAAGTCAGTTTGATTCCTTCCTCCTCCAGTGTAGCAGGGCCTCAAAGCTAAGTCAGTTTGATGCTTTCCTCCTCCAATTTAGCAGCACCTCAAAGCTAAGTCAGTTTGATTCCTTCCTCCTCCAATTCAGGAGGACCTCAAAGCTAAGTCAGTTTGATTCCATCCTCCTCCCGTGTAGCAGGGCCTCAAAGCTAAGTCAGCTTCGAGGCCCTGCTACACGGGAGGAGGAAGGAATCAAACTAAGTCAGTTTGATTCCTTCCTCCTCCCGTGTAGCAGCACCTCAAAGTTAAGTCAGTTTGATTCCTTCCTCCTCCAGTTTAGCAGGACCAGAAAGGTAAGGCAGTTTGATTCCTTCCTCCTCCAGTTTAGCAGGACCAGAAAAGTATGTCAGTTTGATTCCATCCTCCTCCAGTTTAGCAGGCCCTCAAAGCTAAGTCAGTTTGATTCCTTCCTCCTCCAGTGTAGCAGCACCTCAAAGCTAAGTCAGTTTGTTCCTTCCTCCTCCAGTGTAGCAGGCCCTCAAAGCTAAATCAGTTTGATTCCTTCCTCCTCCAGTGTAGCAGGACCTCAAAGCTAAGTCAGTTTGATTCCTTCCTCCTCCAGTGTAGCAGCACCTCAAAGGTAAGTCAGTTTGATTCCTTCCTCCTCCAGGTTAGCAGGACCAGAAAGGTAAGTCAGTTTGATTCCTTCCTCCTCCAGGTTAGCAGGACCAGAAAGGTAAGTCAGTTTGATTCCTTCCTCCTCCAGTTTAGCAGGACCGGAAAGGTAAGTCAGTTTGATTCCTTCCTCCTCCAGTTCAGCAGGACCTCAAAGCTGTCAGTTGGATTCCTTCCTCCTCCAATTTAGCAGGCCCTCAAAGCTAAGTCAGTTGGATTCCTTCCTCCTCCAATTTAGCAGCGTCTCAAAGCTAAGTCAGTTTGATTCCTTTCTCCTCTAATTTAACAGGACCTCAAAACTAAATCAGTTTTATCCCAACACCTCAAAGCCAAGCCACTTTTATGCCTTCCCTTCCAGTTTAGCACCGCCTCTAATCCAAGTCAGTTTTATTCCTTACTCCTACAGTTAAGCAAAATTCTCAAAGCTAAGTGAGATTCTTTTATTCTCCAGTTTAGTAGGACCTAAATTTAAAATTATTAAATTTTTATAGGTTAAATAGGTGAAATTTTTAATATAAAATTTCCAGTTTATGCCTTCCTTTTCCAGATTAGCAAAACCAAGTCAGTTTTATTCCTTACTCCTCCAGTTAAGCAAAATTCTCAAAGCTAAGTGAGATTCCTTTATTCTCCCGTTTAGTAGGACCCAAATTTAAAATTATTAAATTTTTATAGGTTAAATAGGTTAAATTTTTAATATAAAATATTAAATTTTCCAGTTTATGCCCCCCTTTTCCAGATTAGCACAACCTCAAAGCCAAGTCAGTTTTATTCCTTACTCCTCCAGTTAAGCAAAATTCTCAAAGCTGAGATGCCTTTATTCTCCAGTTTAGTAGCACCGAAATTTTAAATTATTAAATTTTTATAGGTTAAATAGATGAAATTTTTAATATAAAATTATATCAAAGCCAAGTGAGTTTTATTCCTTACTCCTCCAGTTAAGCAAAATTCTCAAAGCTAAGTGAGATTCCTTTATTCTCCAGTTTAGCAGGACTGAAATTTAAAATTATTAAATTTTTATAGGTGAATTTTTAATATAAAATTATATTAAATTTTCCAGATTAGCACGACCTCAAAGCCAAGTCAGTTTTATTCCTTTCTCCTCCAGTTAAAATTCTCAAAGCTAAGTGAGATTCCTTTATTCTCCAGTTTAGCAGGACCAAAATTTAAAATTAAAATTTTTATAGGTAAAAAACTTGTAACATAACTTTATATTCTCCTACTCTAGTTTGGCAGGACCTCAAAGCTAAATATAATTTTAGGCCTTCCTCCTCCACTTTAGCAGCACCTAAAAATTTAGTTAGGGTTCATTCCTTCCTCCTCCAGCTTGGCGGGACCTCCTGGGTAAGGCAGTTGAGGACATAGACCATCATCTCTTCCTCCTAGGGAGGAGTTCATTTTGGGCAACTCCTTTTCCCTAGGAGCAAGAGATGGTGGGAGGCCTCAACTGCCTTACCCAGGAGGGACCGCTCAGCTGGAGGAGGAAGGAATGCGGGGGTCCTTTATTGGGTAGGTAGGGAAAGAAGAGATAAGGGTATGTTAGTGAGCTCTGCTGAGAGAAGAGCCCTCTGTAGCACAGGAGGCAAGATGGCAGGCTACAGTGCCAGAGGTTGGGGGTTCAAGTCCCACCTTGGGGTGGTGGCTATGAGAAATTTAAGTTTTTAGGGAAATTCAAACTAGGCAATGAGGCAAAGAGAGTGTTGTGTTTGTTTTTGCTCTCTCTTCTTTAAATCTAAGTTAACTTCAGTTTTTCCTCCTCCACTTTAGCAGGACCTCACAGCTGAGTCGGTTTTTTTTTTTTTATTTCCTCCTCCACTTGAGTAGTTTTAGTCCTACCTCATCCAATTTAGCAGGACCTTAAAGTATTAGTTTTTGATTCCTACCTCCTTCAATTTAGCAAGACCTCAAAGAAATTTTAGTTTTATTCCTTCCTCCTCCAATTTAGCAGGACCACAAAGCTAAGTCAGTTTGATTCCTTCCTCCTCCAGTTTTGCATTGCCTAAACACTAAGACACCTGAGGCCTTGGAGGAGAAAGGAACAAAACTGACAGTTTTATTCCTTCCTCCTCCAGTTTAGCAGCACCTCAAAGCCAAATGAGTTTTATTACTACCTCCTCCATTTTAGCAGGACCTTAAAGAAATATTAGTTTTATTCATACCTCCTATTTAGCAAGACCTCAAAGAAATATTAGTTTTACTCCTTCCTCCTCCAATTTAGCAGGACCACAAAGCTAAGTCAGTTTGATTCCTTCCTCCTCCAGTTTTGCATTGCCTAAACACCAAGACACCTCTAAGACCTTGGAGGAGAAAGGAACAAAACTGACAGTTTTATTCCTTCCTCCTCCATTTTACCAGCACCTCAAAACCAAGTGAGTTTTATTCCTTCCTCCTCCAGTTTAGCAGCACCTCAAAACTAAGTCAGTTTGATTCCTTCCTCCTCCAGTTTTGCATTGCCTAAACACCAACACACCTCTAAGACCTTGGAGGAGAAAGGAACAAAACTGACAGTTTTATTCCTTCCTCCTCCATTTTACCAGCACCTCAAAACCAAATGAGTTTTATTCCTTCCTCTTCCATTTTACCAGCACCTCAAAACCAAATGAGTTTTATTCCTTCCTCCTCCAGTTTAGCAGCACCTCAAAGCTAAGTCAGTTTGATTCCTTCCTCCTCCAGTTTTGCATTGCCTAAACACCAACACACCTCTAAGACCTTGGAGGAGAAAGGAACAAAACTGACAGTTTTATTCCTTCCTCCTCCATTTTACCAGCACCTCAAAACCAAATGAGTTTTATTCCTTCCTCTTCCATTTTACCAGCACCTCAAAACCAAATGAGTTTTATTCCTTCCTCCTCCAGTTTAGCAGCACCTCAAAGCTAAGTCAGTTTGATTCCTTCCTCCTCCAGTTTTGCATTGCCTAAACACCAACACACCTCTAAGACCTTGGAGGAGAAAGGAACAAAACTGACAGTTTTATTCCTTCCTCCTCCATTTTACCAGCACCTCAAAGTTAAACCAGTTTTATGCTTTCCTCCTCCAGGGCACCAGAACCTCAAAGATAAGTCAGCTGCAAGGCCCTAATACCTTAGAGGAGGAAGGAATGACACTGCCTTGGATTTAAAGCCCTGAGGAGCTGGAGGAGAAAGAAAAAGAAGACATCAACCTGCCTACCTGAGAGGTGCTGCTAAACTGAAAGAGGAAGGAAGGAAGAATGGACAGAGTGAGCTGAATTTATACGTTCCCTCCTCCAATTGGGCTGGATCTCAAAGCTAAATCAGCTGTGAAGTCTCATTAACCTTTAGGAGGAGAGAATGAAACTGAGGTTCTGCTAAATTGGAGGAAGGAATCAAACTGACCCAGCTGATTTAGCTTGGACGTCCTGCTCCATTGGAGATTAGCAGGACCTCCAAGCTAAATCAGCTGTGAGAAAGTGCTACACTTAGGGCAGAAGGATTGAAACTGAAAATAAAATTATTTTATTCCTTCCTCTTCCAGTTTAGCTGCACCGCAAAGCTAAAATCAATCAATCATATTTATTGAGCGCTTACTGTGTGCAGAGCACTGTACTAAGCACTTGGGAAGTACAAGTTGGCACCATAAAGTCCTAAAGGTCAGCCCTGAGGTCTTGATCAACTGGAGGAGGAAGGAATAATCCTGATTAAGCTTGGAGGAACTCATGGTTTGGCCAGAAGTTGACGGCTAAATTAATTTTATTCCTTCCTCCTCCAGCTTAGCCAGACCTCCTGGATAAGTCAGTTGAGGATGTAAACTATCATCCCTTCTTTCGAGGAGGAGGAGATGGTGTGAGTCCTCAACTGATTGATCTACGAGGGCCTGCTAAAACTGGAGAAAGAAGGAATACCAGGTGTTCCGTATTAATCATTTTTGTGCAAGTAAACCCAAAGCTATGCTAGGGTAGGAGTCGGGAGGAGGAAAGGCCGAGGGGTGCAGGAGGGAAGAGCCTGGCCACCAGAGCCAGAGGTTGGGGATTGTAATCCCACCTTGGCCTTCTGGCTGTGGAAGAATCAAACTTTGGGGGGGGAATTTAAAAAGGCAAGGAGGAGAAGGGAGTGCTATGTCTGGCCTTCCCCTTTATCTCTCTGCTGTGAAAAAGGAAAAACGAAAAAACTCCTAGCAAAGCCTTACCTCGAGGCCGAAACGACGGTTTCACGTAAATCCGGGCCATCTCCGGCGCTGTTACCTAAAGAAAACCTGCAAAGGGGATTCCCTTTGCAGTTGCTGTGTTCTTCCCCTCTTTTGTCTGTCTTTCAATGTGAAGAGAAGAAGGGTTTGGCTGTAAAGGGTGCCTTTGGGCTAAAAACTGTTTAAAGCTGTCCCATTCCCCTCAGGAAAATCTCCCACGGTGGTCACCTAAAGGAAAAATCCAAGGCGTGGCAGGAGATTCTGAGGGAAAAAGTTCCAGACTCCTTTAGAGCACATCCGGTTTGCTGCCACTTCTTCACCCGGCCGTAGAGCTAGGAATAAACAAGTGCTCGGAGGTCGCTCACCTTATCATCTTTCTCCGGAGGACAGGGTCTCTTCTCCATCATGAAATCTCAGACTGCCAATGCCGATCTTTACATGCATCTGCCCGATGAACTGCTGAGCCTGCAAAAAAGGAGAAGAGTCATGAAAATGCATCTTAAAGACAAGAGGATGAGAGCCTTCTCAGAACCAGTGTTTCTTTTCTGAGGGATCCCGGGAGCCCTGCTTTTGATCCAAAACAACCGAGGATTCAGGGAGAGGCGATCTGCCACTGCTTTTGGTGGACCAGTTCAAGCCGGCAGGTTCGGGGCGGCTTGACGATTCCCGTGGAAATAGGCGGTCGAGAACCCAAGACCCTCGGGGCCAGGCTCCTCGGAGGACGGTGTTGTATTTCCGAAAATGGCAGGGTGCTAGCCGTTGACCAGTGGCAGACTGAGCACCAAGGAGACTACTACAGACATATAAAAGACACGATCGTCGTCCTCGGGGGAGATGACATGGCGGAATAAACACGGGGTCCGCAGCCGGGAGGGCCGAGGGGGAACATGCGAAAAACACACCGGGGAAGGCGGAGTGGGATATGAGAAGGTGGGGAGCACCGCCAAACTGAGCCCCCGCCCCAGTCCGGACCATCTGGCTCTGGCAGGCCGAGCCTGAGAACCCTATGGCCTCCACTTTCCTAGCAGTAAAAAGGGGCCGGGGTGGGGGGAAGAGATTGGAATAATAGCTTGACATTTTTGAGAAAAACCGGGACCCCTATCACCCCAAGGTTAAGTCCCATCCTGCTTCCTGGCGGGTGGCCCCGGCCCCGTGGGCGAGACCCCCTCCCTCCCTCCATCTGTAGAAGCAGAAGATGCCAGGACTCAGAGCCCCCCTCCTACCTGCCGCCGTGAGCCTTCCCCGCTGTCAGAAAGCCGGGGCTGAGATGATCCCCCTCCCCGGCCTCGGACTCCCGCGTTCTGTGGCCCTCCTGTTCCATCGTGGGCAAACGACCCATTGTCGCTTACCTGTTCCTCACTTGCTCTTCCTCCTCGCCATCATCCACGGCTGGTTTTAGCCTGATAATACTGTGTCCGATGCCGCTCTTTCGGGGGGCTCACTGTACCACTGCACCTCACTTCCCACTGTTGCTTTCTCTCCGTCTCTTCCCTTCCTCTTCCTCCTCCCTAGGAGACAGGAGAAGGTGGGAGGGCAGTGTGAGGAGGCGCTCTACTCACCCTGATGATGGCTCCAAGGGCTGGGGGGGAGCCCCGTTTGCCTGAGGCCGAGCAGGGTGAGGACAGAAGCTCGGTCTGCCGGGCCCCCTGGGCTTTTCTGGGTCCGCCCGGACCACGCCGGACTGCCCGTGGGCTTCCCCGGGGCTGCTTTTGGCTCCTGCAGCGGCCTACGCAGGGCCAGACCATGGCCTGTCCGGAATATGAGGGCAGCGGTAGCTGCTGGGAGGCCAGAGGGCCTCCCTCCTCACCAGAGGCAGGACGAGGAACCAGGGAATGGAGGCTTAAAGCTTCACCGTGAAGGGTCTGGGTCCACAAACATGGGGGTCGGGCAAAATGAGAACGTGGGGAGGAGAAAATGAAAAGGGGGGAGATTAACAGTAATTCTGGTGCTTTTTAAGTGCTAACTTTGTGCCAAGCACTAGCCTAAGCACTGGGGTAATAATAATAATGATGATGGCATTTGTTAAGCGCTTACTATGTGCAAAGCACTATTCTAAGCGCTGGGGAGGATACAAGGTAATCAGGTTGTCCCACGTGAGAGTCACACTCGTAATCCCCATTTTACAGATGAGGTAATTGAGGCCCAGAGAAGTGAAGTGACTTGCCCATGGTCACACAGCAGACAAGTGGCGGAGCTGGGCTTGGAACTCCTGTCCTCTGACTCCCAAGCCTGGGCTCTTTCCACTAAGCCACGCTGCTGATGTAGAGTCCTTACCTGCATTGCCGCTGACCTCCACTGCGGTCCAGGACCTGCTCTTCCTCCTCCTCTTCTTGCCGTTCCTCCTCCTCCTCCTCCTCCTCCTCCTCCCGCATGGTGGCCGGCTGCCGGTGACCTGTTGTCCGCCGGTCCGGTCCGGGAGGTCTGGCTGCGCTCCTCCTCCACGGGGGCCGCCTTGGGCCGCTCTGGCTCCTGCCCCATGGGTCGGCGGGACTCGGGCCCGGACACCTGCCTGCATCCAAGCCGGCCCTCCTGGGTGGTGGCCGGGATTCTGGGGTGGCCACGCCGGGAACTCCGCCATCACCCCCAAGGTTGGGGCTCTGTCCTCTCGTCCGTCACCATCCGGAGCCCGGGCAAGGCCTTCCCTAGCCCGGTTACGATGGCAAATATCTTCTTCCTGTTGAAATCATAAAACCCACAGTAAATTATCTGAGGTCCTACTGGGTTGCCCCTTTAGCACTTGTCTGCTGTGCGCCCTAAGGCGGGTCACTTCTCTGGGTCTCAGTGACCTCATCTGTAAAATGGGGATCGAGGCCCAGGCGGGACAGGGACTGCAACCAAGCCCAGTGCTCAGTACAGTGCCTGCCACACAGTAAGTGCTTTATACCACATTTATCATCATCATTGACAAAAGGCCCCAATGCAACAAACTCTTTCGGCCTCAGGTCCCGGAGGACAGTGCGGTCTATTGGAAAGAGCCTGATCCCGGGAAAGCTGTGCTGCCAGCCTGCTCTGTGAACCTGGCCATCACATTTACCCTCCCAGTACTTCAGTTTCTTCATCTGCAAAATGGGGATAAGATTCCCCACTCTCCCTCCCTCTTGGACACATGCTCTGTCCAATCTCATTATCTTGTTGAGCACATTGGTTGACACAGAGTTAAACCAAACATAAATACCATAATAATTACGACTCTATATTTTTATGCTCTTTGTTAAGTGCTTACTAAACACCAGGCACTGGGGTAAATAGGAGATAATCAAACTGGACTCAGTCCCTGCCCCACAGAAGGGCCTGGCTTAATTTACATTTTATAGATGAGGACGTTCTTCCTATAGAGCATTTAGAGGATGTTCTGGGCTCGCAAACTGTGTCCAATTGTCCAATTTGTTCCTATAGAGCATCCAGAGGACTCTCATCCAAACGCGCACGTGCCCTTTCTCCTACAGAGTATCTGGAGAACATCTGTTAATTGATCATAGCCTAAATCAATTAGGCTGCTGCTTCTTCACCTGGCAGGAGACCTAGGAATAAATAAGTGCTCGGAGGTCACTCACCTTACCTTAACATCTTTCTTTGGAGGAGAGGGGCCCTTCTCCATCATGAAATCTCACACCATCTGCCCATGCCGGTTTGTACACGCATCTGCCCGAATGAACCGTTGAGCCTGCAAAAAAGGAGAAGAGTCGTGAAAATGCAAGAAGACAAGAAGAAGACAGCCTTCTCAGAACTAATGTTTCTTTTCTGAGGGATCCCAGGAACCGTAAGGAACCCCTGCTTTGGTAAAAAAAAAAAAAACACGAAAAACAGCCGAGGATTCGGAGAGGCCATTTGCAGCCGCTTTCGGCGGATGAGTTCAAGCTGGCAGCTTGGGGCAGCTTTACGGTTCCCGTGGAAATAGGTGGTTGAGAACCCGAAACTCTCAGGGCCTAGGCTCCTCGGAAGACAGTGTTACATTTCAGAAAATGGCAAGGTGCTAGCCATTGACCAGTGGTACACTGAACACCAAGGAGGGTACTACAGAAATACACAAGACATGATGGTTGTCCTCAGGGAAATTTCATGTCGAAATAAACACAGGATCCGCAGCTGTGAGGGCTGAGTGGGAACATGCAGAAAACAAACTGGGGAAGGTCTCCCAGAGGAGTGGGATATGAGAAGGTGGGGAGTGCTGCCAAACTGAGCCTCCGCCCCAGCCCAGGCTGTTTGGCTCAACCTGGAAAAGCCCGAGAGCCATACTGCCTCCATTTTCCTGGCTCTATAAAGGTGCCTGGAGGGGAGAGATTAGAATAATACTTAGCCTGACATTTTTGAGGGAAACCAGGACCCCTGTATATTACTCAGAGTTTAAGTCCCATCCTGCTTCCCGGTAGGCGGCCCCGGCCGGGTGGCGTGACCCCCTCCCTCCCTCCCTCCATCTGTAGAAGCAGAAAATGCCAGGACTCAAAGAACCTACTGCTGCTGCCGCTAGCCTTCTCCACTGTTAATTAGAAAGCCGGGGCTGAAATAATTCCCCTCCCCAGCCTGGGACTCCTGGGTTCCAGGGACTTTCTGTTCCACTGTGGGCAAACAACCCTTTGTCACTGACCTGTTCCTGACCTGCTCTTCCTCCCTATATGTTGCCAATTTGTACTTCCCAAGCGCTTAGTACAGTGCTCTGCACATAGTAAGCGCTCAATAAATACGATTGATGATGATGATGATGATGATGATGATGATCCACAGCTGGTTTTAGCCTGATGACATTGTCTCCCCTGCCGCTCTCTAGGAGGACTCACTATAACATCCCCACAACCCAGCTCTGGGCAAATGAGAGAGGAGTCAGACGGTGCCTCACTCCCCACTGTCGCTTACTCTCCATCTCTTCCCCTCCTTTCCTCCCAGGATAGGAGACTTGAGAAGGTGGGAGGTGCTCTACTGACCCTGATGATGGCACCAAGGGCTGGGGTGGAACCCTGTTTGCCTGAGGCTGAGCAGGGTAAGGACAGAAGCTTGGGCTGCTGGCCCCCTGGGGTTTTCCCGGGTCCACCCGGACCATGCCCAAGTGCCCGTAAACTTCCTTGGGGCTGCTTTTGGCTCCTGCAGGAGCCAGGGAGGTGCAGCCCCTGGCCCACCAGGAACATGAGGGCAGCGGTGGCCGAGGGAAGGCCAGAGGGTCTCCCTCCTCACCAGAGGCAGAATGAGGAACCAGGGGACAGGGGCTTTCGGCTTTGCCAAGAGGGGTCTGGGTCTACAAACATGGGGGTCAGGCAAAATGGTGTACCTCATGTGAACGCTCCACGCCACGGTAGATACAAGGCAAGCCCATCGGACACACAGGTAGGGCAGGCAGGCGATCCAGTCAGAATCCATCCGGCCTGCAGGTTTACTTCACGGATCAAATAATAATAATGTTGGCATTTGTTAAGTGCTTACTATGTGCAGAGTCTTGAGACATGAAGTGAGGACAAACCTGGTTCACCAAACAGAAGGGATAGGAATCACTTATCATTCTTCCCACCGTGTTCTACTTTACTTTCAAACAAGTTTACCTACCCCCAGCCTAAGGAAAAACACAACAATAAACAAAACAAAAGGCCCCCTCCTCTGATGCCACAGTTCCCTCCGGTTTTCACCCCATCTCCCTCCCACCTTTCCTCTCCAAACTCCTTGACAGAGTTGTTTCTCTCCCTGTCCCCGCTTCCTCTCCCACAATTCTCTCCTCGATCCCCTCTGTGTCACCTATGCCCTTAGGTCCATACCATCTCAACGCATGATATTCACATCACCCTCAGCCTCGTGACATTTACCTACAGATCAGAGCTTTATTTTAACTTCTGTATCTCCCTCTGGACCGTAAAGTTCTCGGGACAGGGAATGGGTCTGCCGACTGAATTCTTTTTTTTTTTTTAATGGTGTTTGTTAAGCTCTTACTCTGTGCCAGCCGCTGAACTAAGTGCTGGGGTAGATACAAGACAATCAGGTTGGACACAGTCAAAATCCCAAGTAGGGCTCACAGTCTTAAACCCTGTTTTTCTGATCAGGGGACTGGGGCACGGAGAAGCGAAGTGATTGGCCGGAGGTCAAACAGCCGACGAGTGGCGCAGCCGGGATTAAAATCCGATACAAATACAACTCCATTGCATTGTACTCTCCCAGGTGCTTAGTTCAGTACTCTGCGCCCAAAAATACTATTGACTGACTTACACAATGATTCCAGTGTGTAAGGAGTCCTACTTTACTTTCAAACAAGCTTAACTACCCCCTAGCCTAAGGAAAAATGCAACAATAAATGAAACACAAAGCCCCCTCCTCTGACACCACAGTTTCCTCCAGTTTCCACCCCATCTTCAAGGAGTTGTGCCACACAGTTAAGCGTCTAAAAGAACAAAGGTGTCAGATACTGATCTCCCTGTGGCTTTCACAGGGCGGCCGTGATGAAGTGTGGCGAGCCTCTAGGAGTACATCGGATGCCACGCTTCTCTAAGGCTGATTCAAGGCTGTCGTCCCCAGTGGAAATGATAGACTCTATATACTATATGCTATTGTACTCTCCTAAAACACTTAGTACAGTGCTCCGCGCGCAGGTAGCGCTCGATTATTACGACCAATCGGCTGACTGTCTACTGTAGTGAGCACTTAGAAGAAGACTACTTCAGTGTTTAGTAAGGTGCTCAACCCACATTCAGCTCTCGATCAATATTACTGATTTACAGAAGGATGGAATCAACAGATGAGCAACACGTGCTTGACAGTGTCGGTCTACTGGGAGGGAGTGAGGGGCACCATTCTCAGATTCATTTTGGAACTGGGCCATGATTCCCTCCTTTTACCATTCACTTCGTTTCCTCCCTGAACCAGTCCTGCTGCTGAAAATCTGCTATTTTCCAATTGTTTCCGGTCCCTATTAAGCGCCTAATGCAGTGCAAGTGCTTAGTACAGTGCTCTGCACATAGTAAGCGCTCAATACGACTGAATGAACTAATGGGCCTACGTGGCTTTCTTGGTGGTTGGAACATAGCGCTCAACTAATGAAGGTATTATCATCATTATTATGCATCCAAAAAGTCAGAGGCAATTAGACTGTGAATCCCATGAGGGACAGAGACTTTGTCCAACTTACCATAATCTACCCCAGCGATTTGACCAGTGCTTGACACTGTGTGATGACTTGATAAATGCTATTGTTATTGTTAGGAGCAGGACCTGATGTAGAACAAAACTCTCAACTCCTGCCTGCTCTCCTGGGAGCTCGCGAGGCTCCAGAAATATCAGTGGGCCCAGAAAAAAATCTGAAACTGGGGTGGGGGAAGTCCTGGTTGGCATAAAACCAATTAAAGTTCGGCCCCTCTCCCGCTGCCTCAGTTCCACTGAAATGGTGAATGCAAATCTGCACGCCGGGTCAAGGACAAGAGACAGTCCCAAGGCTTCTTGGAATCCTCCTTCCCCACCAACAGTAATAATAATAATAACAATAATAATAATAATGGTATTTGTTAAGTGCTTACTATTAGCTTACTACACGCTCTATCCACTAGGCTGGGTTGCTTCTCAGGTCTAGCTCCCAGGTGAGTAAAATCTCTCTGCCTCAACGAACTTTTGGTACCTCAGAGGAGAGCTGGGCCGTCTGTGGCTGCCACATTTACTGGCTTCGCTGCGGACATGGGAGTGTGACCCAGTGGATAGAGCCCGGGCTTGGTTTTCAGAGGACCTGGTTTCCAATCCCAGCTCTTGCCACTTGCTAGGTGACTTCAGTCAAGTCACTTCACTTCTCTGGGCCTCAGTTTCCCCCATCTGTAAAACAGGGATAACAATACACTGTTCACCCTCCTCCTTCTTAGATTGTGAGCCCCAAGTTAAGTGGCTTGCCCAAGTTCACACAGCAGCCAAGTGGCAGAGCAGGAATTAGAACCCAGGTCCTTCTGACTCTTAGGCCTGTGCTATTTCCACTAGACCTCACTGCTTCTCTAATGACTGCCATTAAGATCAAAGTAGCTATGTTGGATTCTAATGGACTCCAGTCTGACTTGTTGAGCTAAACTCCTTGAAGGCAGGGGATTGGGTCAATTTAATAATAATAATGATAATGATAAGCACTAAGTGCCAAAGTAACAGGGTTGGACACACACTGGGCTCACAGTCTTCATCTCCATTTTCCATATGAGGTAATTGAGGCACAGAGAAGTGAAGTGCCCCCTCCATAGGAGATCTCTGAGGTAAGGTGGCATGGTGAAAGCCAATCGAGCGCCTTAAAGCTGACGGCGAGGAGTGTCTCTCTGCCACGGAGGCAGATGCATGACTGGGGAGGTGTGGACTGAACCACTTTTTGGAAAAGTGATAATAATAATGATGGCATTTGTTAAGCGTTTACTATGTGCAAAGCACTGTTCCAAGCTCTGGGGTTGAAACAAGGTGATCAGGTTGTCCCACGTGGGGCTCACGGTCTTAATCCCCATTTGACAGATGAGGTAACTGAGGCTCAGAGAAGTTAAGTGACTGGCCCAAGGTCACAAAGCATACACGTGGCAGAGCCGGGATTAGAACCCTTGACCTCTGACTCTCAAGCCTGTGCTCTTTCCACTGATCCACGCTGATCCAGGCGGCATGGTGAAGTATGGACGGGAGAAGCAAAAGACACAATATAAGGAGTTCAGATGACAGTAAGCCATCTTTCCCCCTTACAAATTGTGCGAGGATTTCAAAACAACATCTCAGGATGTTTGTCAAAGAAGACAACCATGTGGAACCCCAGATAGGATGCCACTGTCATGTCGGTTAAGACAGCTATTCAAACGCAGCCAGTCTGGAAGGATTTATCTTAGTGCTAAAGTCACCCACGAACAAAAGAAGCTCTTACCTGTATTTTTGTTCTCTTACAGGTGCTGTTTTATCCTCATTTTGACAAGTTCCAGTTTCCCCAAGGAAGGCCTCTGGCCCAAACATCGTCATCTGTCCAAATTCTAACAACCCAGCACCTGTAAGAGGAGAAAGAAAACATCAGGGAGCAAAGTTAGGGTTCACTCAGAGCACTGGCAATGTGCTGTACTGGAGAACAAGAGAACAGTTGACATTCTTTAGCACTTTACAGCCCAAACTGACCATCGAGAAGCAGCGTGGACCACTGGATAGAGCACAGGCCTGGGAGTTAGAGGTCTTGGTTTCTAATCCCAGCTGCATGATCTTGGGCAAGTCACTTTACTTCCCTGTGCCTTAGTTATCTCATCTGTAAAATGAGGTTAAGAGTGTGAGTCCCATGTAGGGCAGAGACTGTGTCCAACCTGGTAACCTTGTATCTACCCCAATACTTAGAACAGTGCTGGGCAAACAATGCTGAGCATAAGCGCTTAATAAGTACCATAATTATTATCATTACTACATGAGAAAGCGTGGTTCACTCAAATGCACTATGGCATTGAGACCCCAACAAAAAATCAGTGGCTAAAATAAGGGAGAAGAGGCTGAGGTGGAAAAGCCCACGTGGGGATCCTCTTCACATCTTTTGAAGGTTATTGGGGAGTAGTCTAAATAAAACATAAAATGAGGTTGGGTCCTGTGTACGAAAAGCAGAAAATTGAGTAGAATGAAGTTTTGCCCGATAGATTTTTGCCGCCACTTCTCTCAAACTCTCCTATAAGGGAGAACAGGCTGAGGTGGAAAAGCCCACCTGGGGATCCTCCTCACATCTTTTGAAGGTTATTAGGGAACAGTCTAAATAAAACACAAATGAGGTTGGGTCCTATGTACGAAAAGCAGAAAATTGAGTAGAATGAAGTTTTGCCCGATAGATTTTTGCCGCCACTTCTCTTCTCTCAAACTCTCCTAACAAGCTTTCTTTTGAGATGAATTAGAGGGAAGAGTCATTTTCACCTCCACGGCACCATCTATGCTACTGTTCATTAAAAGTAGACCAGTGATGACTATGTTTTCTAAGATTAAATGAATTTGTAAAGAGGGAAACTGTTTATTCACTCTGTACGTGCAATTAGCTCCACATAAAGATGGGTGTTCTTTGTTTTGATTTAATTGTTTTCTTTTTCCTTCATTAAGAATGTCTTTTCAACTTCTTTTCACCAAAGGAAGTAAGAGCATTTGAACATTTGCTCTCTCTACACTGCCTAATTTATTTAAAGTACCACCCTGTTTGGAGACAACAATTTTATTTTGGCCTATAAATCATAGCTAATACTTTTTTTCTCATGTCAGCCAAACAGTACAAGAGGCACATTGTTTTATATTGTATTACACTGCTTTGGATATCTGCTATAATTCTAATGATAGGTATGCAGTTTCCATTAAACACTTCCTGGGGAATTGAAATCCAGAAACGTGGTGGGTGAGATAGTACCATTTAGCTCAAACACAGCCTATCCTGTGAATTATTTTAGCTAGTGACTTTATTGCTTCTCATTCATTTGCTAAAACAAAAAAAAAAAATGGGGAGGTGGAAAAGTGGAATAAGGAAGAGATGGATGCTTATCATACAGATATCCTGAGCAGTTTAACTCTTAATACCTGCACACTCTCAAGATCAAAAAAAAATTGATGTGATTGAAAATTCATCTTTCTGTGTTTGGTTTTGTTTCTGATTATGTATATATTCCCATTCGTGCTACATGTGATCTTGACAGGATTTTCTCCTATTTGCACTTTCCTTCCTTGCACAGATCCAGAACAAGGAAAGGATTAGACAAAGCTATGTGAGAGAGACTCTCCACAGCCAGCTGACATCAAACACGCACATGGCTACGGTCTGGACCGGAGGTGAAAGTTAGATCTGTTGGGCCTTGTTGATTCTTCTTCCTGAAGTAAAGCCATTGCAGTGGACCCCTGCTTCTTTTGACACTTGCTTAGCTTAAGTATTTTATCATGTAATAGTGTGGGCATGCTGCCAATTATTGTCAAAAAATACAACCTTCTTCATACATATTTTTTAAGGGTTTTTGCTGCTATGTCTGTGTCAGCAATGACTGGTTTCAAAACCAAAAAAATACCACTTGCAGTCAAAACTTTGAGTTCATTGCCCTCATCCTTAAATGGATCAATATGAAGCTTCAAGTGAACTGTATCATTATGCCATGAATCGCTTTATTTCTGCAATAAACATCAACTAATAAAAAGTCAAAATAGAATCCCTGGAATCACTCTAATTTTGCCTTTTAAAAATCAGTAAATAGGAAAATAAAATAGAATCTCTGAAATATAAATATTCTCTCTCAAGTGGGCATATTTATGAATTCAGTGACTTCCTCCGAGATTCAGACTCTAACATCTTAAATGATGACTTGAAGAGTCAAGACACGCTCATCTTCAGCATTGAACCACCAAGTCTTTTGTGGGGCTTAGAGATGAAGATTGAAGATGTAGACGGGATGAGGCTTTGTGTCCAAAAAGATATATAAGTTGAAAGTACCTAACCTATTCATAGAATGTCTCTAATATTCCAGGGACACTTCTGGCCAAGTGAATGTGGGAGTGGAAAGAGAAATGGATACAGAGAAAGAGGGAGACTCAGAGGGAGTGAGAGACAGAGATGAGAGATAAGACATAAACTGACTCCAATCCTCATATCTGACAATCTCCCCCTTCAAAACCTTATTGAAGGCCCATCTTCTCTAAGAGGCCTTCCCCGACTAGGCCCTCCTTTCCCCTTCTCCCACTCCCTTCTGTGTCACCCTGATTTGCTCCCTTTATTTGCCCCCCTCACCTCCAAGGCCCCACAGCACTCAAGTACCGATCTGTAATTTATTTATTGATATTAATGTCTGTCTCACCCTCTAGGCTGTAAACTCGATGTGGGCAGGGAATGTATCTGTTTACTGTGATATCATACTCTTCCAAGCACTTAGTACAGTGCTCTGCATACAGTGAGCACTCAATAAATGATTACCTGACAGAGGGAGTGAAGGAGAGAGTGGTAGATGGGAAGAGGATGGAGAGAGCAGTGAGAGGAAGAAATGGGAAGTGGCAGAGAGAGAGAGAAAGAAAGAAAGGAAGCAGCATTGCTCAGTGGAAAGAGCCCGGGCTTTGGAGTCAGAGGTCAGGGGTTCAAATCCCAGCTCTGCCAACTGTCAGCTGTGTGACTTTGGGCAAGTCACTTCACTTCTCTGTGCCTCAGTTACCTCATCTGTAAAATGGGGGTTAAGACTTTGAGGCCCCTGTGGGACAACCCAATCGCCTCGTAACCTCCCCAGTGCTAAGAACAGTGCTTTGCACATAGAAAGCGCTTAATAAATGCCATCATCATAAAGGCACACCGATTACCTTGCATCTACCCCAGCACTCAGTATAGTGCCTGGTACCTCGTAAGTGCTTGACAAGTACCATAAGAAAAAGGCAAGGGGACCAGACGTCGACCGCAAACTTAGAAAGATCGCCAATGAACGTGACTTTCCATGGCTGAGCCTCTGGGACCTCTCCCATACAACTTTGGGATTTCTCCCGCTGATGTCAGCCTCTTTCAAAGGAGAGAGCCTAAAGCTGTCTGGGTCAGAGCTATAGGGTAGCTCTGACATGAAATATCATGACCGAGTTTAGCAAACTGACCAAGAGAAGTGCTTGATGTCAACTCGAACTGGCTGGTATCAGAGAAACATTCTTAGACTCTAAGAACATGTCTACAGTGAAGCTCAGGGAGCCCCTCTTTCCCCAGATAATAGCATGGAAGAATAATTTAGAAAAGGAAAGTCTTCTCTCATCCTATCTTGTACGTAAAGTTTAAAATGACTCTATGGATGCCTGGGTTCCACACCCCGTTTGTATAGAAAATGTATTGAGATTGGGCACCATTTATTCTGTTTTTTTTCCTTTTGCTCTGGGGTGTTCACTCTCTTGCATAGCTGTTCTAAATCCTCGATTCCATCGGGTGATTGACAGTGCAGAATTGTGACTGTTGATAAAGTAGTTGAAAGATCTCTGGGCACTCTAGAGATTTGCATCCCAGGAAAATAAGGAACTGCTAAACCTGCAGGACCTTCATAAACTTCTGAAGTTTTTTAAAGACAAGACTGACCGAGAATTCTGAAAAGAGAATTTAGACATCATCATTTCCAATGCCTAATAAATGGTGATCGCTGTATGGGCTCTCACCAGCAAATACTCATCTATTAGGATCCTAGGTGTTCTTTGAAAAAGTCATAAACACGACCTCTATTTTCTGGCTTGCTTCTTAAATTCACCATCACCTCATGCCTTCTGGAAAACCTAACATTTTAAAAAATGTCTTAAGAAGTATTTGTGTTCACTCTAAGTGGCTTTCTTTTTCGTATTTAGGCACAGAAATAAAGGTGTGTTTTTCCTTCAAGATGTAACCTTTTTTTTTACATGGGGAAGCTCTGTTTTCACTATTTTGAGATATTCTGCAGCAAAGAGGGAAGGAGTAATGATTATTTTACATAATTTGTTGTTTCTTAAGCTTCTTGTGGAAAGGGAACTCATCTGCCAACTCCTAGGTACTGTACTCTCCGCCGCACTCAGTACAATGTTCTGCATGCATTAAGTGCTCAACAAATACCGTTATTTGATAGAGCCATTAATTAAGGCCCTTAAATCTCTAGCAGAAAAGTTGTAATGATGATGATGATGATGGCATTTATTAAGCACTTAAAATGTGCAAAGCATTGTTCTAAGTGCTGGGGAGGTTACAAGGTGATCAGGTTGTCCCACATGGGGCTCAGTCTCAATCCCCATTTTACAGGTGAGGTAACTGAGGCACAGAGAAGTTAAGTGACTTGCCCAAAGTCAAACAGCTGACAAGTGGAGGAGCCGGGATTTGAACCCATGGCCTCTGACTCCAAAGCCCATGCTCTTTCCACTGAGCCACTCTGCTTCTCTGTAAGATGAGACTGTATTCATAGTACTGTACTAGAAAAAGCTAAAATCACAAACGGTAATGATTCTGTCTTTGGTCATTAATAACAGAAAGAACAAAAATCAGTGATCGTTTACCTGTCCCATTTTCATGTGAAAATGGCCAGATTATACCTCCCTTAACCTACATAAACTCTAAAAGTCTCAGAGCCATTCAGAGTATGAAAATATGCAGAAAGCCAGAAAAGTCAAATATTATGAGATGGTTAGACAGTATCTTCAACTATATTGTGGTGCTGGGATTCACTGTAGTGACAGGAATCTTGATAAACTTATCCGGTACTGATATGAAGGAGATAGAGTATGAAAATCCAGATGGATAAGACAAAATATTTACCTTCACACTTTCCTGAGATGCACTGTCTTATGTCCAACAAGCAATGTAAATAACAGATGCAATTTTTCACAGATTTTTAAAGCACATTATATAGACTGATAGCTCCTCCTCTAGCCTATAAATTCCTTGAGGGCTGGAAACAAGCCTACCAACTCTATTGCACTGCACACTATGCAATGTACTGCAATCAAGTGAATCAACCAATGGTATTTATTGAACATCACTATATGCAGAGCACTGTACTAAGCAATTGGGAGAGAATGATACAGTAGTACTACTACTACAGTAGTACTACAGTAGTAGTACTACAGTAGTAATAATAATAATGGCATTTGTTAAGCGCTTACTATGTGCCAAGCACTGTTCTAAGCACTGGAGGGGGATACAAAGTAATCAGGTTGTCCCACATGGGGCTCACAGTCTTAATCTCCTTTTTATGGATGAGGTAACTGAGGCACAGAGAAGTTAAGTGACTTGCCCAAAGTCACACATTTTATAAGGGGCAGAGCAGGGATTAGAACCCACAACCTCTGACTCCCAAGCCCGTGCTCTTTCCATTGAGCCACGCTGCTTCTCTGCTAACAATGAGCTTACAGTCGAGAAGTGGAGGCAGACATTGTATAAATAAATAAATTACGGGTATGTATGGAAGTGCTGTGGGGCTGAGGGTGGGCTGAAAATCAAGTGCTCAAAGGGTATGGATCCAAATACAACGACGACGCAGAAGGAAGAGGTTATCAGGAAAAAGAGGACTTAATATGGGAAGGCCTCTTAGAGGAGATGTGAACCCAAATTAGGCTCTGAAGGTGGGGAGAGTAGTGGTTCGTCATATATTGAGGGGGAGAGAGTTTCAGGCCAGAGAGAGGATATGGGAAAGGGGTCAGCAGCCAGATAGATGATATCGGGCAGAGTGGGCAGGCTGACGCCAGAGGACTGGACTGCATTAGGAGATTGGTGAGGTGAGTTAGGACGGGGTGAGCTGATTGAATGCTTTAAAGCCGACGGTAAGGCATTTCTGTTTGATGCACACAGTAGGCACTCGATAAATACCATTGCTATACTCTACATAGTACTCTGTATACTAGATGAACCCACTGGAAATCTAGATTGGGATTAAGAATAGATGGGGAAGGAGATGTATAGTAACCCAAACAAAACCTCGAGACTAGTATCCCCTGAATTTTTCATTCAAGAGTAACCCAGATTCCTTCTGCTATCTTAGGTCTCTGTGTCCAAAAGGATCATATTTAGCAAATCAAAATGAGTCACTGGTGATAAACTCAGTTCTTCTCTATGAAGAGGAGAAGAGATATTTATCCTAGTTTATTAGACCTCAGCCTCACAGACTGCCATACAGCTAGACATGGACGGCTCTAATTCATTGTAATTTTCCATTTCAAAAATCTCCAGTGGCTACCAATCAATCTGCGCATCAGGCAGAAACTTCTCACCCTCGGCTTCAAGGCTCTCCATCACCTCGCCCCCTCCTACCTCACCTCCCTTCTCTCCTTCTACAGCCCAGCCCGCACCCTCCGCTCCTCTGCCGCTAATCTCCTCACCGTACCTCGTTCTCGCCTGTCCCGCCATCGACCCCCAGCCCACGTCATCCCCTGGGCCTGGAATGCCCTCCCTCCCAACATCCGCCAAGCTAGCTCTCTTCCTCCCTTCAAGACCCTGCTGAGAGCTCACCTCCCCCAGGAGGCCTTCCCAGACTGAGCCCCTTCCTTCCTCTCCCCCTCGTCCCCCTCTCCATCCCCCCCATCTTACCTCCTTCCCTTCCCCACAGCACCTGTATATATGTATATATGTTTGTACATATTTATTACTCTATTTATTTATTTTACTTGTACATATCTATCCTATTTATTTTATTTTGTTAGTATGTTTGGTTTTGTTCTCTGTCTCCCCCTTTTAGACTGTGAGCCCACTGTTGGGTAGGGACTGTCTCTATATGTTGCCAATTTGTACTTCCCAAGCTCTTAGTACAGTGCTCTGCACATACTAAGCGCTCAATAAATACGATTGATGATGATGATGATGAGCCGGACACCTAAGTGAATGTGAAGGCTAGAGTGGGTGGAGAGAAGGAGGCAGGGAGCTCAGAGACTAGGCAAATCCAGTCGTCAAGGCGGGATAGGATAAGCACTCGGATCAGCGTGGTAGCAGTTTAGATGGAGAGGAGGGGGTGGATTTTAGCTATGTTAAGAAGGGTTTATCGACAGGATTTAGTGATAGATTGAATATGTGGGTCAAATGAGAGAGATGAGTTGTAGAAAACTCTAAGGTGAAGGCCTTGTGAGATGGGGAGGATAGTCTACTGTCTACATTTATGTGAAAGTCACAGGGAGAGGACAGTTTGGGTGGGAAGATGAGGAACTCTGTTTCGACTGTTAAATTGGAGGTGTCAGGGAGACATCGTCCTGAAGGTGGGAGAGAAGCAACATGGCCTAGTGGAAAAAGCATGGGCCTGGGAGTCAGAGGATCCTGACTTGGCCATCTATCTGCTGTGGGACCTTGGGTAAGTCACTTGACATCTATGCCTCAGTTACCTCATCTGTAAAATGAGGATTAAGACAATGAGCCCTTTGTGGGACAGGGATTGTGTCCATCCTGATTATCTTGTATCTACCCTGAGCTTAGTACAGTGTCCAGTACATAGTAAGTGCTTAACAAATATGACTGAAAAAAAAAGACACTCCAGAGAAGGAGAAAGACCAGGGCTGGAGATGCAGATTTGGGAATAGTGCGTAAAGAGATGGTGGCTGAAGCCATGGGAGAGAAATTCAGTTCTCAGAGGGAGGGTGTATACAGGGTGGACAGATGGGGACCCAGAATTGAGCCTTGAGGGACTCACAAAAATATGGGGTGGGAGGTGGAGGAGAAGCCCACAAAAGAGATTGAGGATGAGTGACCACAGAGATAGGAGGGCCTAATTAACTTGTGCCTAACCCAGCACTTAGAACTATGTTCGACGCATAGTAAGCACTTAACAAATTCTATTAAAAACACCAACAAACAAAAAACTGGAAGAGGATAGCACCGGCGCAGCCTAGCTCTCTCCCTTCCTGGATCAAACCCAGCCTCAATCCTCCTTCTGATTTCTTCACACCAAAAAAACAATTCTTCTGAAGTACAGTTATAATGCTCATCACTTGTCTGGTCTTCCTCGGAAACACTTTTCAAAGTCTTTCTCTCTGGGGATCTGGACCATTAAATAATTTGCAGGTTGGTCTCTGACATCCCATAATTACCTTGCCTTCATCCTTCTTTTTCTACTGTGTATGTTCCCTCGGGGTGCTTGCTACATACTTGTTTACCAATCAACCAAAAACTATGTACTTGACTGAATTAATGATCTGCTGCTCATTACTTCCAGCACTTAGCATAGCACTCCGTACAGTGAGCGCTTAATAAATTCTCTCACCATGGTGGTCAGAGTGACAGTAGCTTTTGTTTAGTGTTTTATTTTCTCCAAAGCACCGGCCCCAACGGTGATCTCATTTCAACCTTATAGCCCTCCTGTGACATAGCTGCTATTAGCAGCCCATTTTACAGATGAGGAAATTGTGACCCAGAGAGTTTAGGCCAGTTGTCAGAGTCGGCAGAGCAGGGAACAAAACTGGGAACTTGTGATCTCGGGAAGCGTTTTTTACCCTCTAGGCCCCACTAGAATATGGTTTCCAAAACAGACTAATACCTCCAGAAGACTGACACCACTGCACTGAATAATCAATCAAATCTATGCATACAACACAGGAATATGTCTGTTATATTGTCATATAGTACTCTCCCAAGTGCTTAGTACTGTGTTCTGCACATAGTAAGTGCTAAATAAATACAATTGACTGACTGACTACGGTTACACACAGGACAGAGAATAAAGAAGAAATTCACTCCAAATAGTTGAGCAATTTTACCGGCTAGGCTGAGTCACTTATGATCAGATAGGTTCCTTCAGTTGTATTAAGTGAGCACTTACTGTGTGCAAGGCACTATAATAAGCGCTTACAGGTGTTGAGGAAAACACCTCAGCTGATGGAGTTCTTTTGAAACACAATATCCTTCTAAACGGTACTAATTTGGCTTTCAGAACAGTGCATGGTTTACTTAAAATGGTTGTTTCAGGATGGATCTGACAAGTGATTAATAAGTGGCCTTTTTTGGTATCGACGAGGCCTGCTGCTGAATTCAGCATTTGGGGCCTTAGTTCTGCTCTGAATACAGCCTACCAGGTTCCCCCCTAATATGTCAGAAGTCTTTTTAATATCTGTCACTTTGGAAACATGGGGTTTTGGGAATAAAACAAGAGGTTTCTGAATTATTTTTCCACTTCTATATATCTCCACAGTTAAGCATTCCTCCTTTTTATCAGAGAAAATGGTTTTAGTTCACAGTGTGCAAATCCCCTCCACTCTTAATGGTAAAGCTAAATGAGACAGGCTGGGCAGCTAAAAATGTGGAAAAAAGAAGGACTTCCTTGTTGCTATATGGAGGTTTCCAAGCTGAAAAAGCAAAGCACAAATGTGACTTTAGTTTTCACTATTCGAAGCTCCTAAGCAAATCTCAATTCATCCTAATTATTCTTTTCTATTTGAAAAATCAGTCTAGTTTCCCATAGTCAACCCTAAGAACACACCATGGCCAGCGATCCTAGATGGACAGAGCTTAGACCTTCCACGCCTCGTCCGGTGTAATAACTAAAGGAGGGTAGAATGGGGCACAAAGCACAAAGCAGTATCAGTCACTGACAGACAGGGAGAGAATGAGGTTGCTGCCACAGACATTCCCCTGACAACCAGAATCAGAGTTACCAGAATGCTGGGCAACAGATGCATACAGCCGATGCCATAAACACTAATAAACGGTTCAGCAAAAAAAAAAAAAAAGATCAACTCCCTATCACAAAAGCAACAAGACCTCTAGCTTGATTGTGAACTCTCAATGGTGACATGTGGGCCACTTTATATTGGGTCAGTCAGTCAACCGCATTTATTGAGCGCTTACGGTGTGCACAGCACTGTACTGAGTGCTTGGGAGGATACAATATAGCAGTAAATAGATACATTCCCTTCCCACAATGAGCTTACAATCTTCAGGGGGAGACAGACATAAATGTGCATAAATGCTGTGGGCTGGGAGCAAGAATAAATAAAGAGAGCAACTCGAGATGACACAGAAGGGAGTGAGAGAAGAGGAGAGGATGTCTCAGAATTGTTGACTCACATTCATTCATTCATTTAATTGTATTTATTGAGCGCTTACTGTTTGCACAGCACTGTACTAAGCACTTGGGAAGTACAAATCGGCAACAGATAGAGACGGTCCCTATCCAACAACGGGTTCACAGTCAAGAAGTCGCCTTGGGTCGAGTTGGAATCTCTACACATCTCCCTCGATTCTCTCCCAATGTGCTATATCATGGGCCTATTGAAAGACAGGAGACCTGGGAAAGCTAAAGCGTTGCGAGTAATTGTTACAGTAAATATTGAACAATCACACGCCAAGATGCCTCATGTCAACCAGTCCAGTGAAATGCGCCTAGAAACACACCTAATAATATTTAGGTTTCTCGAGCTGTTTGGGATTTCACCAGTCACGTCTGCATAATGTCCGGGAATGCTTGAACTTAAAGACTTCTAGCGTTTCGGTGAAATCCAAGGGCAGATGCAAAATCTGGAAAATGTCATGCTTTTCCAGATTATATTTTAATGGTCCCTATATTTTACAGCATGTTTATTCTATGACGGTGAACTCTGCCATGACGCGGTCTGAGGTTTAGTTACGATGCTAAAATGATGTTTCGGGAACATAAAGATGCAACACGAGCTGCATGGTCAAATGCACGGTATTAGAAAAATTCCCCCAAATCAGACTGAGTCATCGGAGACTGAATCCAAGTTTAAATCCAAGACTCCCTGCTGCTCAAATAGTTTGGGCTGATATTTTAGTCCAAGAATATTACAGTAGGAAGCCTCAGTTTACGTAGCATCTTTCACTGTCTCTTCTCGATCATCGAGTAGCCCGGGTAATAATCATTTTTGTACTTCTTCACACTCCTATTCCAGCTGATAACAGCTATGAGAAATACAGACTGCCAATAGGCAACACAAAAGCAAATACCTGCAAAGGTTTGAAAAATGTAAGCTCCTTGAGGCCAGGGCTCATGTCTTGGCCTTCTGTTGAACCTTCCCACGTGTTTAGTACAGTGCATTGAAGCCAAATACCATTACTACAACTAATATGAATACAGACCTTCGATCTCATCCTCTAAATTGTAAGCTCGTTGTGGGCAAGGAATATGTCTTCTTATTGTTATGTTGTACTCTCCAAAGTGCTTAGTACAGTGCTCTGCATACAGAAAGTGTTCAATAAATACAATTGACTGACTGATACATATATGTGGATCAATGTTACTCCTGGAAATACTAACTTTATTATTAATGACACTGTCCTCTCCTGGCCCTCCTCTCATCTCTCTGGCTTCTAATAATAATAATGGTGATGGTGACGATATTTGTTAAGTACTTACATGTGTCAAATGCTGCAGTAAGCTCTGGGGTAGACACACCATAGGCAGTCCCTTTCCCACTCGGGGCCTACAGTCTAATTAGTGTGAGAACAGAGATTGAATAACCATTTTGCAGATGAGGATCCTGAGGCACAGAGAAGTTAAGCAACTTGCCCGAGATCAAACAGCAGGCAAGTGGCTGAGCCAGAATTAGAACCCAAGGTCACTGCCGCCCATGCCTGCGCTCTTTCCATTAGGCCTAGCAGTCTTCTCAGTCTCTGGCTCCTCCTCTGCCACCCACTCTCTGACTTTGGGGGTCTCCTTCTATTCTCCTATTAAACCTACTCCCTTGGACAACTTATTCGCTCCCTCAGCTTCAACTACCATCTCTACAAAGATGACACTCAAATCTACTTCTCATGCCCTGTAATTTCTCTTCTGCAAACCTGCATTTCCTCCTGCTTTTGGGACACTTCTATGTGGATGTCCCATTGACCCCTAAAGCTTAATGTGTCCAAAACAGAACTCCTCACATTTTCCCATGTGGGGCTCACAGTCTTAATTCCCATTTTACAGTTGAGGTTACAGAAGCACAGAGAAGTTAAGAGACTTGCCCCAAATCACACAGCTGATAAGTGCCGGAGCCAGGATTAGAACCCATGACCTCTAACTCCCAAGCCCGTGCTCCTTCCACTAAGCCATGCTGCTCCCCTATAATGGTATTTGTTAAGGGCTTACCATGTGCTGAGCACTGTTCTAAGCACTGGGGTAGAAACAAGGTAATCAGGTTGTCCCTCGCAGGGCTCACAGT
Organism: Tachyglossus aculeatus; assembly: GCF_015852505.1. Classification (NCBI taxonomy): domain Eukaryota; kingdom Metazoa; phylum Chordata; class Mammalia; order Monotremata; family Tachyglossidae; genus Tachyglossus; species Tachyglossus aculeatus. Next base: position 10,686,916 of record NC_052080.1, read on the forward strand.
TTTAATTCCCATTTTACAGATGAGGTAACTGAGGCCCAGAGAAGTGAAGTGACTTGCCCAAAGTCACGGAGCTGACAAGTGGCAGAGCCGGAATTAGAACCCACGACCTCTGACTCCCAAGTCCGTGCTCTTTCCACTAAGCCACGCTGCTCATCTTCCCACCCAAGCCCCATCCTCTCCCCAACTTACCCATCACTGTAGATAATACTACCATCCTCCTTGTCTCGGGAGCCCACAGCCTTGGCATAATCCTCAACTCATCTCTCTCACAGACCCACATATTCAACGAGCCACCGAAACCTGTTGGTTTTATCTTCACACTATTTTTAGAATCTACACCTCCCAATCCATCCAAACCACTTCCACCCTGGTCCAAACAGCATATCCCACCTTGGGTACTGCATGAGCCTCCTCACTGACCTCACTGCCTCTCCTGTTCCTATGTCACCTCGATGCCAGGATTCTTTTTCTAAAAAAAAAAGTTCTGTGCACATCTCCCCACTCCTCATAAACATCTAATGGTTGCCTATCCATCTCTGCATCAGTCAATCAACTGTATTTATTATTGAGCCCCTACTAAGTGCAGAGCACTGTACTAAGTGCTTGGGAGAGTACAATACAACAGAATCAGTGGACACATTCTCTACCCATCAAGCAGAAACGCTTCACTGTCGACTTTGAGGTTCCCAATCAGCTGAGTCCCTAAACTACCTAAACTCTCTTCTCTCCCCATCCAACCCAGGCTGCACACATCGCAACTCTAACTCCAATCTGACTGGCTCCAATATCATGTTGTTTACCACTGACCTCTTGGTTCATAACCTCCCTCTTGCTAGAACTCTCTCCCTCCTTCTTCTTATCTGGCAGGCCATCACCCTCCCCATCTTAAAGCACTGACAAAATAATAAGAATAATGATAACACTTATCCTATTTGTTAAATGCTTACGATGTGCCAGGCACTGTACTAAGCGCTGGGGTAAAAACAAACAAATCAGGTTGGACACAGTCTGTGTCCCACGTGGGGCTCACAGTCTGAATTCTTATTTTCCAAATGAGGGAACTGAGGCACAGAGAAGTGAAGTGGCTTGCCCAAGGTCACCCAGCAGATAATGGCAGAGCCGGGATTAGAATTCAGGTCCTTTTGACCCCCAGGTCTATGTTCTATCCATTGGACCATGCTGCGTCTCATAATACTGTGCTCTGTTGCTTCCCCTCTATATATTAATTTGAATGTCCAGCTCCCGCTCTATTCTGTGGCCTCCTTTGACTCTCTTGATTGTACTCTCCCAAATGTTTAGGATGGTAAATGGTACTATGTTTTGCACACAGTAAGGTGCTCAATAAATACCATGGATTGATTGATTGCTCTGCAGTGTAGGGGGGTGAATAAATAGCACTGATAGATCGATAGATATGACGCTTTGTTTTTGAAACTTCCCAGTCAATAATAATATTAATGATAATTGTGGTATTTGTTAAGCACTTACTATGTGCCAGACACTCTACTAAGTGCTGGAGTAGTAGAAGTTAATCAGGTTGGATACAGTCTGTGTCCCATGTGGCGCTCAGTAGCCTTGATCCCCATTTTACAGTTGAGAAAACTGACTTGCAGAGGAGTGACTTGCCTTAGGCCTCACGGCCAGTAAGTGGCAGAGCTGGGATTAGAACTCAAGTCCGCTGACTCCCAAGATGGTGCACTATCCACTGGGCCAGAAGCAAGAACACGCCGGAAGGAATTGATCATAGTGTCACGTGGCAGTCATTCTGGTTGAAAATGGGCTTGGTATGTAAAATTCTTGTGTGTTCTTCACAAAGTACCCTCTGTTCTTGTCGCCTGCTAAGCCGTAGTAGAAAATGGACTGGACATGTTCAGCTATGGTCTCAGAAAATAGTCCTTAAGGGACAAATGAGGACATTGTAAACTAATAGCAAGACAGCACCGCCTTATCTCTTTCAGTGTGACTGTAAGTCCCAGTTTCCTCATCCATAAAATCTCCCGCTTCTATACTAAAAGGTGTCTCTCCTATGGGGGTGATCTGAGAAGGAATACCTTAATGATTTTTCAATGCTTTGCAGACATTCCAAGCTCTATTCGAATAAACCATTGTCACTGCTTTTAAAAGATCTCAAGACTTTTCTGTGTCCATCGGGTGCCTGTTACGTCCAGGAAAAAGATTATATGATACTGTTTTACATGAGCACCGAGGGTAAAAAGATTTGTATTCCTGTCTTTGAATTCATCCAATCATAAATCTTGAGCAAGCTTAAACTGCTTGTGCAGAGATTTCATGAGAGACCAGTCCTCATGAGATTTGTATACTTCATCACACATCTGTATGTAATATGTAACAAAAAGCTTTCCTGGGGTTTTAGGGGACTCGAAATACCATTTTATCATGCCTCGATAGTTAGGCAAAACAGCTATGCTACTGCTGTCTCTTTCAGCCTTTGGTCAAACAGTCTGAAAATCTTCAGTTTAACTCAAATTCAGCTAAATATGTAAGAGTTACAGTTGGAGCCTTAACTATACATCCCTGTTTTTAATCATTCATGGCTTTAGGCAAATCAACCTTTTTTTGGTAAAATGTTATTTTCATACTCTACTGCAAATAGGAGTTAGATTTAAGTAAAATTCCTTCATTCAGTCTTTAGATCTAAAAGTGTAAAAAGAAGTCATTTAGATCAAAAGGGATTTTTCTCTTTGGTAATAATCTGAAAACGCTAAAAGAAAGGTGTGGGAATTGGATGTAGTACTTACTGTAGGTGAAACAAGTAGAATTTCTATGAAATCTGAAGAAATTAAAGTTTCAAATACATTTTTGGAAGTGAAAAATGTCATCAACTACCAAAATTCTGCAAGGGGAGCAGTGGTCCTTCAGAGAATTTGGGTTCATTTGAACATTTCTACCGATCGATCTCATTTATTAAGCCTTTATTCTGGGCACAGCACTGTACTAAGCTCTGGGGTAGAAACAAGTGAATTAGAATGGACACTCACTGTCCTGTCACAGTCTAAGTAGGAGGGTCAGAACGAAAACCTGGGCCACAGAGAAGATAAGTGACTTGCCCAAGTAATTGCAGAATTTGTTAAGGCCTTATTAGATACCTAGCATTGTGCTGGGGTAGTAGATGCAAAACAATCACTTCAAAAACTGTTTCTGTCCTTTATGGTGCTGATAATTTAAAGGGAAGGGGAGAACTGGTCACTGATCCCCATTTTACAGAGGAAACTGAGGCCCGAAGAAGTTCACCTCACACACCAGGTAGAAGGCAGAGCAGGGGTTTGAGCCCGGATCTTCTGTCCCATGTTCTTTCCACCTGACCGGCCGAATGGTGCAAGGCCTAAAAACTACTTTTTTTCACTTAAATCCAACTCACCAGGGGGAGGACTGCCCCCACTGGAGCCATTGAGTGTAAAAGTAAATAGAAAAACAACCAAATGCATGGAACAAATTTGTCGCTTCAAGGAAGTCCAAGATAAGCTAGGATTATATGATGGTCACTTTTCAAGAAAAATAGAGTGGGATCTGTTTCCTGAGGTAGTCAGTTGTAGAATCTGCAAAAGAGTGGCTGGGAAAGAGTCTTCCTCGATGAAAGACACTTCACAGAAAGAGGTGCTGGGTAACTTGCCTCTGGAAAGGTCTCCCTACATCTGAGTGAAGATTCTTAGGAACCACATTTATAATTAACGAATCAATTGTTCTCCCTCTACCCAACCTTTCCATCAAAACGTCTTCAGCTACCCTACACTTCCTCAAAACAGAAGCACAACTGTTGCTCTCATCCTCACATACACCACCACCTATACTAATACCATTGACCAGAAAGGAAAATTCCAGAAGGACAAGGCTAATTCATTATCACTACTAAAACATCTGACAGGCAGATGGTCATGTGATATTTCAGCAAGCAGAATCAGGGAAACATGAAGGAAAAACTTCTTTGGCCCCTAGGGGATTGTAAATTGGCCTCCAGTGGTCTAAACCTGCTCAAAAAGTATAACAAATCTCATCTGAAATAGGCTGAAAATTCAGCTTGGAGTTTGGTAAGCAGCACCAAGTAAGCTTTGAAAAGATTACAAAGTGTCTTAGAATTTAGACTGGTCAAACTAGCCAGTCTACCTCAGGCAGATCCAAGTATCACTGCAAATGCTCCAGTCATTCATTCATTCATTCAATCATATATATTGAGTGCTTACTGGGTGCAGAGCACTGTACTAAGTGCTTGGGAAGTACAGCTTGGACTTTTCAGCTGTTCTAGAGCTTGTTTGGCTAAGGCCCAGAGTGTTAGTATATTAAATCCTATAAATTTCAGCCCAGTTAGTTGGACTCTCTACTTGAGATGTTACCAGACCCTATTTTCTCCAATCCATAGGGAGAAAAAGAAAATTTGAGAAAGTAAGCGCCTTTGAGGGATGGGATTGTGTCTCCTAACCCTACTGAACTCTCTCAGGTGCTATGCACAGTGCTCTGCACAGAGTAAATACTCAAATAGGAATGACTGATGGCATCCCTTTGTGGTTTCTTGATTCACAACGAAAGACCTAAGTACTCTTATGAATAGAAGTCTGCTAAAAACAGCATATCTTTTCAAGATCACCTTTTCAAGTGCTCCATAAAACTTGACTATTGGGAATTTCTTTCCAACAGATTCCCTTGTCAGTTCGAGGTAAGGCATGGAGGGGCAGGTTCTAAGTTGGTGAAATTCCTTTTTCTTAATGTCACACAGTGTCATTCTACTATAGCTCCATGTAGCAGGCCAGCTCAAATGCTTCTAACCCCATCACGAACTGTCTCTCCTTTTGAATATAATAATAATTATGGTATTGGCTAAACACTTACTATGTGCCAGGTACTGTACTAAGCGCTGGGGTGGATACAAGCAAATCGGGTTGGACACACTCCCTGTCCCACATGGGGCTCGCGGTCTCAATCCCCATTTTCCAGATGAGGTAACTGAGGCACGAAGTGAAGTGACTTGCACAAGGTCACACAGCAGACAAGTTGCAGAGTCAGGATTAGAACCGATGACCTTCTGACTCCCAGGCCCATGCTCTATTTGCTACACCAGGCTGCTTCTTGTTTTGTTGTTATCATTGGTTTTATTATTTAGTCTTTATGGGCAGGCAGGGAATATCACACACAGAAAAGGCTCAAGTTCCATTGTCTCTTATGGGAGATGGGAAGAGGGGTGGATGAGCGCTTAGTACAGTACTTTGCACACAGTAAGCACTCAATAAATACGACTGAATGAATGAATGGACACATCACGGCTGACTAGCATTCTTTTGAGTCATTTGGATTTAGTCACCGCGGACGTGATGTCTTGTTTTCTTCCTTCAGTTGAAAGCTGCCGTTTTTGGCTGTCTGAATCCGTTACATCACAATCGTGCAATGCGGCGAAGTGGGGAGAGTTTTCCGGAAGGGAAAGTATTATATATGCAAACAGTTGCAGGATTTCCCAACAAGAGAGGGACCCTTTGCTTACTCCAGAGTACCAGGCTGGAAATTATGGTCAATAACCTATCCATAGTGTTTATATGTGCATCTCCTAGTTTTTCCCCAGAACTGCAAGTGGGCCCCAAGAGCTCCAGTGGAAATGATCCCATTTCAATGGACTGCACAGGGGATTTTCTACTAGTTTTCTGCCAGGTGGCGGAAACCTGATTCTTCCAGTGGGGAAACAACATTCTGGGAGTAAATTAGGTGCTTGGGAATGTTAGTACATTATTGCCACTTAGTAGATCATTTCCCCTAAATGCGACCTTGTTGCCCTGTGAGATTTCTGGCCTCTTCCAGAAATGCCTTATTTGCTCTGAGGGAATCAGTTACACATTAAGAAATATGAATTTATTGAGATCAGCTTAGTTCTGTGAGTTTGGTGTTGGGGATGTGGGGAAAACTATGATTGGACTGCTTAGTTCTGCCAACTTGAATTTCCACTCCTCAAAAAAATCGCCTCTCTTGCTGCTCCTTTTTCTTTTTTGGTTCTCCCTTTAGCCATCTACTCTCCCCCTCAATTCACCGCTCCCCTGTTCTCTTCGCCTCACTTTACTCCTTTCTTCCTTCCCTCCTCCTCCTCCTCATTTTTTTTTTAAATGGTATTTGTTAAGTGATTCTTATGTGTCAGGTTCTGTACTAAGTGCTGGAGTAAATAAAGCCAGTCAGGTTGTATACAGTCCATGTTCCACATGGGACTCACAGTCTTAATCCCCAGATGAGGTAACTGAGGAAGCACTGACAAGTTAAATGTCTTGCCTAAGGTCACACAGCAGACAAGTGGCAGAGCAGGAATTAGAACACAGGTGCTTTTTTGGGAGGCCGGGGGTGGTACTTGTTATGTGTTTACTATGTGCCAGGCCGTATACTAAGTGCTGGGTAGATACAAGATAATCAGGTTGGCCAAATTCCTGCCCCACGTGTGGTTCAGAGATTTAATCTCCATTTAGCAAGATGATGTAACTGAGGCCCAGAGAAGCTAAGTGCCTTGCCCAAGGTCACATAGCAGACAAGTGGCAGAGCTGGGATTAGAACCCAGGTCTTCCTGATTCCCAGGCCCTTGCTCTATCTATTAGGCCATGCTTTTTCTCACTCCTTCATACCCCCTTCTTCTTCTACTTTCTGTTCCTCTCTCTTTCCCCTGCCTCCATTTCACTCACCTCCCTTGTCATACTGCCTTCACCTAGCCCTTTCTGATCTTACCTCATTTTAAATTCCTCCTTCCATTTCTGATCTTCACATTGCCTCCATCTTCCCCTTTGCTCCTCTTCACCATTCCCCACCCCTCCTGACTGCACCCTCCTCAAATTCTCCCCCAATTCAAAGCCTTATTGAAGGCACACCTCCTCCAAGAGGCCTTCTCTAAGTCCTCCTTCCCACTCCCTCCTCTGTCACCCTGACTTGCTCCCTTAAATCATCACCCCACCACTAACCCCATGGCATTTATGAACATATTTGTAATTTTATTTATTTATATTGATTATGATCTTCCCCTCTGGACTGTAAGCTTGGTGTGGGCAGGGAGTGTGTTTGCTACAGTGTACTCTTCCAAGCCCTTAGTACAGTGCCCTGCACACAGTAAGTGCTCCGTAAATACGGCTGCCTGACTGATGCTATGTTTCAGTCCCATCCTTTCAACCCCTATTCCCGGATGTTCTTCCCCCTCTCTACTGGTTTTGTACAGCGAGTGATCCGACACTAACTGTAAACTGTTCTACAATGTAAGCTCATTGTTGACAGGGATTGTGCCTGTGGATTGTTAAATTGTACTCTCCCAAGAGCTTAGTACAGTGCTCTGCACATAGTAAGTGCTAAATAAATATGACAATGAAAGAAGGAACTCCTCACATGCCACAATTTGTGTTCAGAATTGTACCTTCACCTCTGGCTAGTCTATGTCCTATCCCTGGCTCTCCCCCTTCAGCCCAACTGTGGTGGTTTTCAGCCAGATTTTGGGCAACGGACTCTGAGGCTCGTACTGATGGCCACCTTGTATTTGGGGCTTAATATTTCATCTGTAAGTAAGACCGAGTAAAGGAGAAGAGCAAGCTGTATTGAGAGCCACTCTTGGCAAAGAGAATGTGATAGAAGAGTCTGGCTGACGTGTTTGGAAAATGCTGCTTCATTCTGGGGAATGCATTCTGATGATCGTGTGAGAGACTGAGCCTGCTACTATCATCCGGCTTACTCTTTTTGTTCTTGGGGCAGCTGTTGCAAACAGCTGTTCTCTGAGCAGTATCACTTCAGACACATGGAGAATGAATATTTCTTGGGCATTTGGGACTGTGTATGTGTTGTGTGTGTGGCCTAAGAGTCAGCCCAGTCTGGGATTTGGGCCTGCAAAAATAGAATAATTCTTTCCACTTAGAAAGACAATTAGTACTTGTGAAATATTTGCAAAAATATATCCACACAACTCCAATGCTTTCTGACCACTACAGTAACGAAAGGATGTAATGATTCAGTGTCTCAACCTGCAAACAAGGTCACAGTTACTTTGTGTGTATTTGCAGTTTAAAATAAAGGTCAAAATAACAGTGGTATTTTTTGAACACCCAAGGTAGCTAGACAATGGGACCATGGTGCTGTAAGACATGTCAAAATACAAGTTATTGACATTCTCCATCAGATCTTTCTATTTTTTTGGTTTCTTCATCACCATTACTGGCATCACTTTATTTCCATACTTCCCAGATAATAACCCGGTATCAGGCACATAACCCAGACAGACACAGTTTGGAGGCAGTCATAGGGGTGGGGAACTTCGGCTAATCAACCGTACTTGCTTTGGTTTCATAAAATGGGTTTGGAAGCAGTGTGGCCTAGAGGAAAGACTCACAGGACCTGAGTTCTAATTCTGCCTCTGCCACTTGTCTTCTGCGTGACCCTTGGACAAGTCACTTAGCTGCTCTGTGCCTCGGTTCCCTCATCTGCAAAATGGGGATTCAATACCTCTTCTTCTTCTTACTTAGACTGGGAGTCCCGGTTATTTAAATACACTATTTATCACCCACTTTAGATGGTAAAACTCACTTTGGGCAGGGAATGTGTCCACCAGCTCTGTTCTATTCATTCTCCCAAGTGCTTAGTATAGAGCTCTACACAGAGTGAGCACTTCATACATACCACTGAATGATTTCTCTTGCGTATAATGACAGGAGAATAAATTTAATAAAGAGGCAAGTGCCGAGAGGATGATAATAATTATTTAGATACACTGTAGCCAAGATGTCAGCCAATTATTTAGTTTAACTAACCAAATACTCCTAAACTTCTCAATAGCCTTTTTCTGAGAATTGATTTGGCATTCCTTATTAATGCTCCCCTTGGCTATATTTCTGATTGAGATATAATGATAGAACTGTTGACTATTCATTCATATTAAAATATCTCTAACAACTGCAAAATTAAAGATGGGAGCCACAGTACACTTAGTTCTTCCAGAACATGGGGGTTCTGTTTGCAATAACTCCCTTGTTATAGTAAGCACGTCTCACCTACACCAACTGCATATATGCAATGTCACTTTATTTTTTATGGTATTTGTTAATTACTTTTTATGAGCCAGACACTGTACTAAGTGCTGGGATGGATACAAGCTAATCAGGTTGGACACAGTCCATATCCCGCTTGGGGCTCACAGTCTTAATCCCCATTTTACAGATGAGTTAACCGATGCACAGAGAAGTAAAGTGACTTGTTCAAGATCACATAGCAGACAAGCGGCAGAGCTGGGATCAGAACCCAGGTCCTTCTGACTCCCGGGTCTGGGTTCTATCCACTAAGCCATGCTGCTTCCCATTTCATCAGGTCCCATCCAAACAGACAAGCCCCCTGGACTCTAGACTCCATAAGGGCCGAGACTGTGTTCACCAACTCGATTATTCTCTCCCAGGTGCTTAGTACAGTGCTCTGTACACAGTCTTCAGTTAACACCATTGATTATGATCCTCATTCCTAAACACTGTTCTATCCAAAAACCCTAGTGAAAACGCATACAATGGAAGAAGTGTTATCACTTGTGACTTTACCAGTTTGACATTGCTTAAATGGGATAGGAGACACCAGATTTTACAAAAACTATTTTGGTCCCATGAAATTTAAGTCCAAAAAGATATTGATTTTTATACCAAACAAGGTAGATTATCAAAGCATTTCTGTTAAAGGGCATTTTACTGGAGTAAAGAACCTTCCTTGTGTTTAGTTATTTGCACTGCTATTCTAAATTAGCTGCCACACAAATTCTTGCCCCATGAACAAATCCTATGATTCACCTATTAATCTGATTCAGACCTCAATCCCAGTAACTGCATATATTTGTCAGTCCAACTTTATCAAAAGAGAAACTTTTTATACCTTTGTACTCTGGCTTTACTAAGCTCACATCTCCTACAAGAGACCTTTCCAAACTAAGCCCTGACTCCATCTCACATGTTTCCTACTTGATCTTCTAGCATACACATTTTCTGTCTCCAATTCATGATGATGATAAAAATGATGATAATAATAATGATAATAATAATAATGGTAGTACTTGTTAAGCACTTAATATAATTTGTGCCGAGAACTCTGGTAGAGTGCTCTCCAGGTGGAAATCAGACACAGTCCCTGGGAAAACAAATATTCAATCCCCATTTTACAGATGAGAAAACTGAGGCCCAGAGATGTGAAGTGACTAGCCCGAGGTCACTCAGCGGACAAGTGGCAGAGTGGGGTTAGATCTTAGGTCCTATGACTCTCAAGCCTGTGCTCATTTCAATAGGTCATGCTTCTACCAGGGTGAAGCTCAGGCTGGGCTGGGCCAAGTTGCTCTTAATAACAATGGCATTTATTAAGCACTTACTATGTGCAAAGCACTGTTCTAAGCGCTGTGGAGGCTACAAAGTGATCAGGTTGTCCCACAGGGGGCTCACAATCAATCCCCACTTTACAGATGAGGTAACTGAGGCCCAGAGAAGTGAAGTTACTTGCCCAAAGTAACACAGCTGACAATTGGTGGAGCCAGGATTTGTACCCATGACCCCTGACTCCAAAGCCCAGGCTCTTTCCACTGAGCCACGCTGCTTCTCTTCTGAGCTTTGTGTGGAGCTTCAGGTTTTTCTTCCTCCAGAAATATTTTTTGGGGCTGCAAACCTATCACCTCTGGAGTTCTCTGCTGCCTGCCCACCTCCTGCTTCATTAAAATATACCAGCACCTAAAAACACAGTGGCACCTAGGAAAAATTGCTCACAGTGTTAAATGCAGGAAGGAGCAGGATGCAGAGTCTTCCACTACCCTGGTATTTTGCTCTGAGGGGCACGTTTTGTGTAATTAAAACAAAACCCAAAAAAAGCAAATCCCACACTACCACGGTCCATTTAGCAGTTAGCTAAAAAATAGGACATGAGAGACTGCTATGGCATCTCTGTAGAGAGATCTTGCAAATTAGATTGTAAGACTGGAGGTACTGGAAAGAATGTTTTGGTGAATATCTGTGGGGGACCCTGCCTTAAATACAGCTCCACCCTCCTGTTAAGATATTCAAAAAAGGAGAAAAGATTTCAAAGCCCACCTGGAATCCTCTGGAAGATTCTTTCGAAGAGCTCTTTGCCCATAATTTCCAAGAATCATTAACCAAAGCATCCCAAAACACCACCATATGTCAGCAGGACCTTCATTCCTCATGCAGGCAGTGATTCCTTTCTACTCTCATTTATTATTTTTCTTTGAGTACTAACACATAGTCTTTGTACAACTGCTCTAGGTAGAGAAAAATTACACATTCAGAAGAGGTCTAGTGAAGAGTGAAAAGCAGGCTGAAGTGTTTCAATGTAGCATTGCTGAGGCTACATACCCTACATCTACCCTGGCCCAATAATTATGACTTTTATTAAGTGCTTACCAGGCTTTCAGTACTGAGGGAGAAACAAGGTAATATGATTATACAGAGTTTCTGTCCCACAGTGTGATGGGGTCAGTGTGATGGGCTTCGCAATCAGTTTTATTCCCATTTTAGAGATGAAGAATTTGAGGCTCAGAGAAGTTAAGTGACTTGTCAAAAGTCACACAGTAGGCCAGGGGTGAAGCAGGGACTAGAATATGAGTCTCCTGGCTCCCTGTCCTGTGCCCTTTCCAGTAGGCCACTTGTCTGCTGCGTGACCTTGGGCAAATCACTTAACCTTTCTGAGCCTCAATTTCCTCATTTGTAAAAATGGGGTCTACTTGTTCTCCCTCTTACTTAGTCTGCTGGCCTCCTGTGGGATGGCGACTATGTCTCACTTGATAATTTGCATCTACCCGGCACTTAGTACAATGCTTGGTACATTGTAAGTGCTTAAATAGCTCTACAATTATTATTATTATTATTAGGTGCTCTACTCCCAATGAAAAGTTCTAAAAGAAATGTAATTTATAAACAAATACTGGAATATTTGCAGGAAAGGAAACTAAGATGATCGACTATCAGTACTCTGTCCTTATTCATTCATTCAATCGTATTTATTGAGCGCTTACTGTGTGCACAGCACTGTACTAAGCACTTTGAAAGTACAATTCTGCAACAGAGACAATCCCTGCCTAAAATGGGCTCAGAGTCTAGAAGGGGGGAGATGGGCATCAAAACAAGTAAACAGACATCAATAGCATCAATATAAACAGAATTATAGATATATACACTGTCATTGTGCCTATTGAACAATGAATAATGCTCATAATATATTATCAGTCCAATATGTATTCAACTGTAGCTGAAGTCTGCAAACATATACGTCCTAAATTAGGCTGAAGTAACTGATATTTCAAAATTAATAAGGCCTAAGATAGCATGAACCACATAGGTCACTACTTTCATAGCTTTTGCTGAATAGTTTCCAGAGTTTTATGCAATGAACAAAACAGAATGTGACATTTTTCTTAAAGAATATGAGAGGCAACTGAATGTTTTCAAATGAATTTGCTTCTTCGCAGGTCACGAAAGCAGAGCATCTGGAATCTATCTTTGATCTGGCCCTATGCCATACTTGCTTAGTCAATGAATCACTTCTGCAAACCCTTACAACCTTACCACCTTTGCGGGGATCTGATTAGGGCAGTTCGTGCAGAAATAGCCTCTTTTCGATTCCATGAGACAGAACTTGGATTGAGTCTTCCTTTCTTTGTTTTAAATGAATCCATGCCATATCATTTTCTATGCAATAACCTGATCTGAAACACCTATAGGTGCTCGATAATAATAAGGATAATGATAGCTAAGGGTTTTCTATCAAGAATTGGTATTTATTGGATGCTTACTCTATGCAGAGCACTGTACTAAGTGCTGGTAGAGAGCAACCAGAGTTGGTAGAGCTATTCCTTGCCCACAAGGGAGCTTATCACTTAGTGGGGGAGAGAGGCATTAAAATAATTTAAGGTTATGTACATGTGGACTGGAGGTGGGGGTGAATATCAACTTCATTTATTCAATTGTATTTACAGAGGGCTTACTATGTGCATAGCACTGTACCAAGCACTTGGGAGAGTACAATTCAACAAGAAACAGATACATTCCCTGCCCACAATGGGCTGCGAATGTGTAGCAGGGGAGACAGACATTAACATAAACAAATAAATTACAGATATATACACAAGTGCTTTGGGACTGGGAGAGGGGAAGAACAAAAGGAGCAACCTGATTACTCTGAATCTACCCCAATGCTTAGTACAGTGCCTGGCACATAGTAAAGCGTTTAAACACCATTAAAAATGCATGTGGCTCTATTGAGATACATGCACACACATATATGTTTACATGTGCACATACATAAACAACTACACACATTCAAAATTCTCAGTTGGCCTTTTCTGAGCAACAACTGTTGGACTCAATCATCAATATTTATTGGCTATTGTGCGCAGAGCGCTGTACTAAGCCTTTAAGAGTATACCACAGTTAGTAGCCACCATATTTAGAGGGATAACTTTTCAGAACCACATGCTGTCTCAGATCGATCCCTTGAACATTAGATTCCCTTAAAGCGATTTCAGAAGGCAATAAAAGAAGTGTTAGACCAATTCACTCAAAGACTGCGGCTGGATATCGCAGATGTATTTAGCAGGTGGTCTGCGTGGGGTAGGGACAGTGAGGTTTCTTTTGCTGATAGGTTGCCCTGTGGGTCAGAGGTTTGGCTTCAATGCGGAGGGCTGAGATGTATGGCAAGTCTCCAAGGTCTTTGTTAAAGAGGCAAAAGAATGTAGGCTCCATGAAATTTATGTACTGCAAAAGATAACTACACCTGCATGAGGCGGCTCTTACTGAAAACACATTTATTCTTTCATTCAATTGTATTTATTGAGCGCTTACTGTGTGCAAAGCACTGTACTAAGCGCTTGGGAAGTACAAGTCGGCAACATATAGAGACGGTCCCTACCCAACAACGGGCTCGCAGTCTAGAAAATTGCTGGGTAAAGAAAAGCCAGTGTGTGGTTTCGAATGAGAAACTCGCAGGGACCCACAGTATGATCTGTAAAATATCAGAGGTATACAACTTTACCATAGCTATAGAGAAAGCAGCACGGCCTCTCCTGGCTAGAGCATGGGCCTGGGAGCGAGAAGGATGGGGGTCCTAATCCTGGCTCTGTCACTTGTCTGCTGAGTGACCCTGGGCAAGTCACTTCACTTCTCTGGGCCTCAGTTACCTCATCTGTAATATGGGGATTCAGAAAGTGAGCCCCTTGTGGGACAGGAGACTGTGTCCAACATGATTAGCTTGTATCTGCCCCAGCGTTCAGTACCGGGCCTGGCACATAGTAAACGCTTCACAAACACCATAAAAAAACTGCTGATTTTAGGGAGATTGCTTATTCATGGTCTTAGCACTGTGGAAACACTGGGGCTACGGTCTTTTGCGTTGCTCCAGGTTTTGAGGTTTGTACAAAAATCCATGTGTTCCCACTTTGAACCCGAGCCAGATGGAATTTACCACCACCAAGCGTGCTGCGTACCAACGGGGATTCCAGATGATTCAAGCAAGTATATAAATTCCCAAAGAGCTGGCCTCGTCTACGTTTGTTTTGACCGACTGAGTGTTATCTTTTCCAACCTCTTCTTTGGAAGCTGTACAGATTTTTCCAAATATTACACCACAAATGAGAAATGCTATAAAAGCATAAAGCCTCACTAATTCATACAGACATGCAGCAATGTGCTGAAAGCAACACCTATGAAAGAGTGCTTTGCACAAAGTAAGCGCTCAATAAATACTATTGAATGAATGAATGGATGAATGAATAGAGCATGGTCCTGGGAGTCAGAAGGATCTGGATTCTAATCCCGGCTCTGCTACTTGTCTGCTATGTGACTTTGGGCAATTTCACTTCACTTCTCTGTGCCTCAGTTACCTCATCTGTAAAATAGGGATTAAGACTGTGAGCCCCATGTGGGACAGGGATTGGGTCCAACCCGATTTGCTTGAATCTACTGCAGCACTCAGTACAGTTCCTGGCACATAATAAGCATGTAACAGATACCATAATTATCATTATTGTTGTTACTGTTATTATAGTCCATGGGTGATCCTGATGAAAGCTCTGACATTGATCACTCAGACGAGCTCATCTGAAAGAAGGGTTTACAACAGTGTGGGAGCTATAATGTCAGAGGTCAGAGGCAGCATGGCTGAGAAGGAGCGTGGCTCTGGAAAGAGCACAGGCTTTGGAGTCAGAAGTCAAGGGTTTGAATCCCGGCTCTGCCATTTGTCAGCTATGTGACTTTTGGCAAGTCACTTAACTTCTCTGTGCCTCAGTTACCTTATCTGTAAAATGGGGATTAAGACTGTGAGCCCCCTGTGGGACAACATGATCACCTTGTAACCTCCTCAGAACTTAGAATAGTGCTTTGCACATAGTAAGTGCTTAGTAACTGCCATCATCATCATTATTATTATTATGCGTTCTAGTCCCAGCTCCGCTGCTTGTCAGCTGTGTAACCTTGGGCAAGTCACTTGACTTCTCTGTGCCTCAGTTATCTCATCTGTAAAATGGGGAGGAAGACTGTGAGCCCCACGTGGGACAACCTGATAATCTTGTATCCTCCCCAGGGCTTAGAACAGAGCTTTCCACATAGTAAGCGCTTAATAAATGCCATCATTATTATTATAATAAGGAAGGGAGGCAATGAAAGCAGGAGCACCACCACAGTCCACACAGAGATCTCCTTGGTAGCTATGGATAATACAACTCTGAAGCTGATTTCACTGATTCAATGACTTTTTCATCAAAGCAGAAGGAATAAGAGGATGAAAAGACAGTAGGACTTTCTGTTGGTGTATGTTACTTTTCACAATCAACGTCCTACTTTGATGAGTCCCCAGGATTTCTTCCAAGTCTAGGAGGTGGAAGATCAGGGTCTCTCTTTTTTTTCCATGCTATTTCTTAAGTACTTACTATTATTGCTGAACTGTACTTTCCAAGCACTTAGTACACTGCTCTGCACACGGTAAGCGCACAATGAATATGACTGAATGAATTAATGAATAAATGGGGAAGATTCAAGCTAATCAGGCTGGACACAGTCTATGTACCCCATGGAATTCACAGCCTTAATCCCCATTTTTCAGATGAGGAAACCAAGGCACAGAGAAGTGAAGTGACTTGTACAAGGTCCCACAACAGACAAGCGGCCAAGCTGGCATTAGAACCCAGGTCCTTCTGATTCCCGGGTCCGTGCTCTATCAATTAGGCTATGCAGCTTTTCGTTTCATTTCTGCCGCTGTCACTGACCCCCAGGAGAATGGTTGACCTTTCTGAACCTCAGTTTCCTCATCTGTAAAATGGGGTTAACACTTTCCACTCCCTATCTCACAGAGATGTTGGGAGGACAGAATAAGATAAACAGATTATCATTCTTTGGGAACAATAAAACACCCATACAAAATGAATGTATTTTGATTAAGTACTGCATTCCCCAAATTGACAGCAAATGCTGTTGAAGGGCTTAATGTCAGGTATCTAGCCTTAGTACCTGTACTTATTGATTGCTCTGTTGACTTCCAAAATCACTTTCTTAAAAATATGAAAACTGTCTTAAAGAAGATGTTGAAAAGAAAAAAAAAACACAAAGAGATTTGAAAAGCAGCATCTAAATGGTAAACCCACCAACGTGCTATGAAAATCATGAGGATTTGAAGCAGAATCAGTGCCTTTGAGATGACACGTCAGCTGATAATGAAATCAATACCTGTTCTCCCGCCTCCTAGGCTGTGAGCCCAGTGTAGGAAAGGGACTGCATCTGACCCCAGCTCTTAGTACAATGCTAGACACATCTTTATTATTATTATTGCTATTGTTAATCTTCCAAAGTGTCTGGATTTGAACAGAGTGAAAGCAAGCAAGTCTTTTGAATTGCTTCCTTTGATTTCTTTTTTTAAAATAGAATTGGAGTTCTGCTAAAGTCAGGCTCTGAACCTACAATCTGCCAGATGGGTAATATCAGCCTTATATTGCTTAAAACCTAAATATGTAAAATGGCACAGAGGTAAGGTGGTTGAGGCTGTGGTATGGACAGATGACAAATTCATCTCCAGAGAGAGATGAATTGGCATTTGTGACTGACATTACCACATGCAAAAATAACAATGTTAATAATAATTGGGTATTGGTCAAGGTTTTCAAATTTGTCAATAAAACAAGTCTGTTCATGTACATTTACACCGATTTGCCAAACACTTAGCTTAGTTAGAAATTACTGGCAATAGTAACACTACATTAATTGGAGGAGAGGTGAGATGAGACTTAAAATGCTTTTTTAATGAACTATTAGCAGTCTCCCTTCTCAAACAATGCAAGAGCCTTGATCTAGTCAAATTTCTCTCTGTCTCAGTTTCCTCATTTATAAAATGGTGATTAAATACCTGTTCTCTATCCCCCTTAAACTATGAACACACTGTGGGGTAGGGAGTGTGTCTAATTTGATTGCACAGTATCTCACCCCAGCATTTAAACCAGCTCTTGGAGCTAGAAAGAGCTGAACAAATATCCCACTTATTTTATTATTATTATCATTAGCGATAAAGCCCCATTTGGTATTTTATCGATTTCAACCAACTTTACCATAGTGAGGTGAGACTTTGACAGGGAGTCTGAACTGTAAACGGACCAGTAAACTTCAAGAGCACAGACTACTATTCTAAGTCATATTTCTCCCTTCCTTCCCATTCACCTTAAACAGCAAAATCCCAAAGGCTTTCTCCCATCTATTTTGAGTGATGCTGCAATAGAGACACCAGAACGGCTGCCACCTATTTCGACCACAGAGCAGATGTGTTTAAGGACCGGATCTCGCTGATTTAATTTGGTTTGAGTGTAACAGCACAATGAAACGCATAGGACATTCCCGCTTTCCCAATTTCCTTGTAAATTGAAAAATACAAAACCTAAACAAAATGAAAATGGCATTTTCTCACCTTGCCTCAGCCTCATGCTGCTGTTTACTCAGAAGACTGATGCAGGCTTGGAGGAAAATAATAAAACTTGTCAACCTTGGGTGATTGAGATGAACCTTTACTCTCACCTCATGTGGTAAGCTTTGTTCAGTGAAGGTTTGGAGATTGATTTTTTTGAAGTAGTTTGGGGCAGAATTGGTGTGTCATTAAAAAGATCTGCATCAACTACGGCACATTCTAAGATTTAAGACATTATTCAAGGACATAAAACTCCTGATTGCACTCTTCAGGAGGAGAAAAAGGCCCAGTGGCTCATCTCCTTACACCTCACTGTCACACCTCTCCAGACTGAGCCTGCAAGGCATTGATTTTGGAGGTTCCATACCAAATGGCTCTCAATCAATCAATTGTATTTACTGAGCGTAAGCAATTGCATACACAATATAATAATAATGATGGTATTTGTTAAGTGCTTACTATGTACAAAGCACTGTTCTAAACACTGGGGGGATACAAGGCCATCAGGTTGTCCCACATGGGGCTCACAGTTTTAATCCCCATTTTACAGATGAGGTAACTGAGGCCCAGAGAAGTTAAGTGAGTTGCCCAAAGTCACACAGCTGACAATTGGTGGAGCCGGGATTTGAACCCATGGCCTCTGACTCCAAAGCCCGTGCTCTTTCCACTAAGCCACGCTGCTTCTTTAAGCAGCAATATGCTCAATTAATGCAAATAACGATTGTATTTATTGAGTGTCTACTGTTTGCAGACCACTGTACTAGGCTCCTGAGAGAGCACGATAAAAACCAAGTTGGTAGACACGTTCTCTGCCCACAAGGATCTTAAGTGTAGCGGGACACAGGCGTTAACAGAAATACATGAATTACGGATATGTAGGTAAGCACTGTCGGGCCGAGGGTGGGGTGGATAAAGGGTATGAATCCAAGTGCTCTGCATTTAGCATAATAAGGGATGGGGGTTCTCTAAACTGCAGGAACTGTTACTTTTGACAGAGAAGCAGAATGGCTCAGTGGAAAGAGCACGGGCTTTGGAGTTAGAGGTCATGGATTCAAATCCCTGTTCTGCCAGTGCTTAATACAGTGCTCTGCACACAGCAAGCACTTAATACAATTAATAATAAGAATAATAGTATTTGTTAAGTGCTTACTATGTGCCTAGAACTATTCTAAGCGCTGGGATAGATACAAGGTTATCAGGTTGCCCCACGTGGGGCTCACAGTCTTAATCCCCATTTTATAGATGAGTAACTGAGGCACAGAGAAGTTAAGTGACTTGCCCAAAGTCACACAGCTGACAAGTGGAGGATTCAGGATTAGAACCCATGACCTCTGACTCCTAAACCCGGGCTCTTTCCACTAAGCCAAGTATTACTACTACTATAATGCCAAGTGGGAAAGGGACAGTCGAGGCAACTTCAAGTGTCAGTACTCTGAATCCCATGTGGGACAAGGACTGAGACCACATTGATTAACTTGCATCTACTCCAGCACTTTGTACAGAGTTTGGCACATAGTAAATGTTTCACAAACATCCCTATTATTATTATTACTCAATTGAGCAGCGTGACCTCATGGACTAAGCACATGCCTGAGTGTCAGAAATCCTGGGCTTTAATCCCGGCTCCGCCAGATACGTGATGTAGGACCTTGGGCAAGTCACTTAAGTTCTTTGAAATGGTGGTTCAATACTTATTCTCTCTCCTACTTAGACTGTGAACCCCATTTGGGAACCTGATAATATTGCACCTACCCCAGGACTTAGTAAAGTGCTTGGCACATAATAAGCACTACACAAATACTATAATTATTATTATTGTTATCTAATCACAGTGTAGAGTAGCCCAGGGCTCTTGTTGAACTTCCTCGGGAAGTTACATAGTGATTTCAGGATGTAAACTGTTTTGACTGAATTCTGTCTGGATCAATTCTGGATAGCCTCTTGCCAGAAAGGAAAAAGAGTGAGCTCCTCTCAAAGTGTCCTGAGTTAACTATTTCATCTTTCTCCTTGATGCTGATGATTAGACTCTGAGATCAGTGTTGGACAGGGACTGTGGCCAACTCCCTGCAACCCAATTAACGTGTGTCTGACCCCAGTGTTTAGAAGATATCTGTAATTTATTTATTTATAATACTGTCTGTCTCCCATCCTAGACTGTAAGCTTGTTGTGGGCAAGCAGTGTGTCTGTTTATTGTTATTCTGTACTCTCCTAAGCGCTTAGTACAGTGCTCTGCACACAGTTAGCGCTCAATAAACACAACTGAACAAGTGAATGAATGAAAAGAACAGTGCTTGGCACATATTAAGTGCTTAATGAGTACCATAACAATAATAGTAACGATAATAGTAATAATCTTTGCAGTCCTGTGGCATTTCTTCAGTTTCCATTTATGGAATGAAAGGTAATATAGATATGTAAGTATTAGGTTCCATTCTTGATTGCATTTTACAGGTATGTCATCAGTTCCCAGTAGTTTACATTCTAGAGGAGCTGTCTATGACAAAGCGCTCGGGAGAGTATAATACAATCGAGTCGGCAAATATGACCCCTTAGCACAAGAAGGTTACAGCCAGTAGGAGAGACAGGCATTAAAATACCTTTCATATAAAGGAAATGGCAGAATGAAGGATAAGAGTTGTGGAACTGAGGGTGAGGTGAACATCAAATTAGTCAGTCAATCATATTTATTGAGCGCTTACTGTGTGCAGAGCACTGTACCAAGAGCTTGGGAGGTACAATCTAACAAGACACAATCCCTGCCCACAGCCATCTTCCAGTTTAAGGGGAACCCACCTGGTGCATAGGCCACACAGAGGGGCGGATAGAGGGGGGAAAATCACCAGTCCTGATCAATCAACCCATAGTACTTATTGAGCTTTTACAGAGAGAAGAGCACTGTACAACTAAGAGTTGGTAGATGTAATCCCTGCCCTCAAGCAGTTTACGGTTTTGCTGGGCCGGTGCCATCTAGCAATTCGAGTGACAAATTCACAAACTTTAATGTTTGGGCAGTTAGCAGAAGCCACAGACACTTCAGCCTGGACATCTTATAATAATAATAATAATAATGATAGCATTTATTAAGCGCTTACTATGTGCAAAGCACTGTTCTAAGCACTGGGGAGGTTACAAGGTAATGAGGTTGTCCCATTGGGGGCTCACAGTCTTAATCCCCATTTTACAGATGAGGTAACTGAGGCCCAGAGAAGTGAAGTGACTTGCCCAAGGTCACACAGCTGACAATTGGTGGAGCCAGGATTTGAACCCATGACCTCTGACTCCAAAGCCCAGGTTCTTTCCATTGAGCCACACTGCTTCTCACTGGAAGCACATTTCCTAGACTAATGAACATTGTTTTGTCACAGGCCTTGTTGATCTGCCCCTTGCATGTGTTGTGGTGCAGAAATCTTCTCAATCGATACTCTTGGTCGGCATGAAATACAGCAGCTTCTTGTTTATAAGGTGTGCTGCGTGCTATTGGTGCTATGTTCTTTAATTTATGCAATTAAGACTTCTGAGTCCTTTTCAACAAACCATTTTTCAGGATGCCCCCTTGCCATAGCCACAGTCTTGATATTGCCTGTGAGAAACTCCACGAATATGAAAAAAAAACAGTTCCCAGAAGCTGAACATTTCAGTGGGAATTCTCATTACAGAAGTACAAACCAGTGTGGTGGATACTTTATCCTTTGGTTGCATCTGGCTACTCTTCTACAATTTATTTAGAAGTACTCTGCGTCAAAATTGCTTCTGAGAGACTTTCAGTGGTATGTTTGAGTCTAAGGCAAACTGTGGTTCAAGAACAGAAATGTGAAGTAGAAATAAATTGAAAGTGAATTTCTCATTTGCTCTTTGGATCGGGCGAATGGTAATGATGGTCAATTTATGAGTCTTGGTCTCGCCCCACACCCCTTAACTACAGATTTCAAAACCATGTATTGGTCTAGCTGAATAAAGAGGGGAGACTAAACCCACTGATGCAGCCTATACTTAGGCTGCGAAGTCTTCAGAGAAAGAAGGAAGCAGCGGGGCCTATTGGAAAGAGAATGAACCTCGGAGTCAGAAGGCCTGGGTTCTAATACCTGCTGTATGACCTTGGGCAAGTCATTCCACTGGTTGCCTATCCACCTCCATATCAAACAAAAGCTCCTCACTGTTGGCTTTAAAGCTCTCCATCACCTTGCCCCCTCCTACCTTACTTCCTTTCTCTTCTACATCCCAGGCTGCACACTCTGCTCCTCTGGTGCTAACCGTCTCACTGTGCCTCCAACTCGCCTGTCTCACTGCCAACCCCTGGCCCATGTCCTACCTCTGTCCTTGAATGCTCTCCCTCCTCAAAATCTGCCAAACCATCACTCTCCCCTCTTCAAAGGCACACCTCCTATAAGAGGCCTTCCCAGACTAAGCCCCACTTGTCCTCAGCTCCCCCTCCCTTCCGCCTCACCACGACTCATTTCCTTTGCTCCCCCCACCCCACAGCACTTATGTATATATCTTTAATTATGTTTATTTATACTGATGCCTGCTTACTTGTATTGATGTCTGTCTCCCCCCTTCTAGATTATGAGCCCATTGTGGGCAGGTACTGTCTCTCTTTGTTGCTGTATTGTATTTTCTAAGGGCTTACTACAGCACTCTGCACACAGTAACCGCTTAAGAAATACAAATGAATTGAACTGAACTCTCCGTGCCTCAGCAAGGCTGTGAGCCCCTTGGCGACATGGACTGTGTCCAATCTTGTCAACTACCCAATGCTTTACACATAGTCAGGGCTTACCAAATACCCTAAAAACAAGGAAATCTATTTTTCTATTTCAGCTAGGCATTTCAGAGGAGATGTTACTGCCAATGGGAGAATCTTCCCATCTTTCCAACCATCGCCTCTTCTCTGTCTGCTTCTTAGGTACTTCAGTTGATATCTAGAGGAGAACTGCTTAACCTGGTATGGGTGGAAATCTGAAGATGATGAATGTGGTATTTGTTAAGTGCTTACTATGTGCCAAGCGCTGGGTTAAGCACTGGGGTAGGTACAATATAATCCTACCCCAGGTAGGAAGGTACAATGTGGACACAGTCCCTGCCCACATGGGACTCAGAATATAAGGGAGAAAGAGAAGAAGTATTTAATCCCCATTTTACAGACATTTATAGTTGTGCTGGCTATGGGAGCTGGGGATGGCCAGAATGTGAATGCTAAAGCCCCCGGCCCCTTTTCCCTGGAGGGATTCTGGACAGACTCAGGCTGCGCTCTGCGCCAGGAACTTAGGGAGCTGATGCCTGGAGGGGAAGCAGAAGGAAGAGGAGAAAAGGGGACTGGGGACTGAAGTTCAGAGCATAATGATTCCGCTATTTTCCTCCTGTCCTTTGTAGAGTCAGATATCAGCGGTCCTCTCACCGGCAGGTATGGCACCCCTAACAGTGTAGCATCTGGGGCAATTGGGGGAAGCAGCATGGCTCAGTAGAAAGGGCATGGGTTTTGGAGTCAGAGGTCATCAGTTCAAATCCCGGCTCCGCCACTTGTCAGCTGTGTGACTTTGGGCAAGTCACTTAACTTCTCTGTGCCTCAGTTACCTCATCTGTAAAATGGGGATCAAGACTGTGAGCCCCACGTGGGACAACCTGATCACGTTGTAAACTCCCCAGCCACTTAGAACAGTGCTTTGTACATTGTAAGCACTTAATAAATGCCATTATTATTATTATTATTAATTATTCAATCATATTTATTGAGCGCTTTCTGTGTGCAAAGCACTACAGAAAGAGCTTGGGAAGTACAAGTCGGCAACATATAGAGACAGTCCCTACCCAACAATGGGCTCACAGTCTAGAAGAATAATAATGACATTTATTAAGCGCATACTATGTGCAAAGCACTGTTCTAAGCGCTGGGGAGGATATAAGGTGATCAGGTTGTCCCACTTGGGGCTCACAGTCTTAATCCCCATTTTACAGATGAGGTAACTGAGGCAAAGAGAAGTTAACTGACTTACCTAAAGTCACACAGCTAATTGGCGGAGCTGGGATTCGAACCCACGACCTCTGACTCCCAAGCCTGGGCTCCTTCCACTAAGCCACGCTGCTCCTCTAATTATCCCAAATGACCCTACTCTATGGCTGATCCCACTATGGGGTGACATTCTTTGTCCCTGTAATGAACTCTCCAAAAGGATCTGTGACGGTGGAAGAATGAGGGCTGACACCCAATACTGCTTGGTTTTGTGCTAAGCAGCGTGCCTAGTGGAAAGCGCACAGGCCTAGGAGTCGGAGGACCTGAATTTTTATCCAGCTTCACCGCTTGCCTCCTGTGTGACCTTGAATTAGCTTGTATCTACCTCAATACTCAATAGAGTGCCTGGCACATAGTAAGCACTTAACAAACGCCATTAAAAAAAAAATAAAACCCCCAAACAAATCAAGTCAGGTTCTACAGTGGTCCCTCCTTGACCAGAAACTAGATCACACTTGCTACAAAGAGAAGATAATGAGTATTCATTCAGTCATATTTACTGAGCGTTTACTCTGGGAAGAGCACTGCACTAAGTGCTTGGGAGAGTACACTACACCAGCTCTTATCCCACAGGAAAAGGGCTTCAGAAGTAACAGCTTTCTTTTCATAAAGAGAAAATAGGGCTGGCTGGGTCAGCTGGGAAGCCTGGAGGAAATGACCTTCATGATTTTCTGACCATTAGAAGACAGCTTTAGACTTACAAGCATAACTATTCCCGACTACATCTTTGGGCCCTAAGAAATGAGTTTTTCCAGCCACAAAAGAAGCAGTCCCCAAACAATTCATTTCCCCACTTGTTTGGCAATCCATTTTAAAGAGCCATCAATTTTGATGATTAGAGAGAGAAAGTTATCATCATCTTTGATGTCTGACCATGGTTCTAGCAAATGAAATTTCAAGAGAAGTGTTAAGAAAAGTGTTCTTTGGGAACTTATTAAATTGATGTGATTATATAATCTACGCCTTAGGGCACTACAATTTACCAGAGAAGAACACATCACTGACCTTGTGCCAATTACTCCATCTATTTCTGCCTCTGTTTTTTCAGTAAAACAGATAAAGAAAAACACCTCAAACTCAGAGAAGGTCTTTGGCCTATTTTAAAAAAGCATGTCAATCTGAGCTGAGCATTACTAACTGCTTGGGAGAAATATGACTCACGTTCACTGCCCTCATATCCATGTGCTTTTTTGCGTGTGATTTGCAAGTGCTACAGAAGTGCTGAAAACTATGGCAGCTTTGCGATAATTTCAAAAGTGAAATTTCATAATATTTCTAAACATACCATAACTGGGAGATGATCCTGCTTCTAAGAAAATTGAATCAATCCCATGCATGAGTCTTTCACTAACCTCATCACCAAGGCCTTTTTAGCAAGTGATTGTATAACTAGAAAATTACAGATGTTCCTGTCAAGAAATGACGGGATAATTATCCTGCTTAAGTATCTTATAGTGTTCACTTGTGCCATAATATTTCAATTCCAACGTGCCTCAAAATTCTAGTTAATTACCAAAAGCATTACAAAAAGTTTTGAGCCTCCTTCCCTAAATGATGGATGAACTTCCCTCTAAGCTAAGCTCACTGTGGGAAGGCAATCTGTTTACTGTTGTATGGTACACTCCCAAGTGCTTAGTACAGTGCTCTGCACATGGTAACCACTCAGTAAATTCGATTGAATGAAATGAATGAATGCATGAATTCTGCCCAGTCCTGACCATGGGTGCTACAAGTTAGTAGGTAGGCACACCACAGGACAGAGTGCACACAGCAGTTTTATGCATGAATCCCATTTGCAGCCAAGATGACAGCAGTACGATGCTTATTAAGGCACATCTCCTCCAAGAGGCCTTCCCTGATTAAGCCCCCCTTTCCTCTTCTCCCATGCCCTCCTGCACCGCTCCGACTTGTTCCTTTTATTCATCCCCTCTCCCAGCCCCACAGCACTTATGTACATATCTGTCATTTATTTATTTATGCTAATGTCTGTCTTTCCCTCTAGACTGTGAGCTCATTGTGGGCCAGGAATGTGCCCATTTACTGTTATATTGTACTCTCTCTAGCACTTAGTACAGTGCTGTGCATACAGTAAGTGCTCAACAAATACAACCGACCAACTGACTGATGGATACGACACCATGGGGCCATAGAGTAGGATGTGATTGCTAAGGAGGCCACCTCAGGACCAGCTCTGTTCTTTGCCACCCATGTTCACTTCTTATTTGGGGGAGGCCTAATGAGGATAATGGTGATGATGTTTGTGGGATATTTTAAGTGCTTACTATGTGCCAAGCTCTTCACTAAATGCTGGGGTAGAAGAAAGATAATCACGTCGGACATGGTCCCTGTCCCACGTGGGGCTCACATTCGAATCTCCATTTTGCAGACGAGGGAACTGAGGCACGGAGAAGCTAAGTAACTTTCTCTAGGTCACACAGAGGGCAAGTGACAGACAGAATTAGAAAACTGGAACTCCGACTCTCAGGCTCGGGCTCTTTCCACTAGGCCACACTTTTCCATGATTTCTGCTGAGTCCCTCCAACTTGTGGGATGCTTTATGCAGTGGCTTGATCCAAAACCTTCCCCGCTGATGGCCTAGCCTCATCACGCCATTCCCTGCTTCAGGCCTTTTCACACCTCCATCGTGGTGACATTTGGGTCAGACACTGAGGCGGGAGCAGAGTCAAAAGACAGTAGAGGTGGCTATAGCTCAGTGAATAAGAGCTGCATCGACAACCCAACTTCACCAGGTAAGGGACAATTCTCTACTTGAGCCCACTGAATCACTGATGGTGTCAGAATGGAAAAGGAGGCCTAGCACTTGGAGTCTGGAGAGTTAAAGAACCACAGAGTCGTAAACTGGACATGTGGCGGAGAGATGGGAAGAGAATTGAGATAATTACCCAGGATATTTAGGCCTCCCAAATGGCCACCAAAGAAAAGCATCCACTAATAATCCCCCCTCTGCCCTACCTCCGTCTCCTCCCCATAGCACTTTTATATATTTGTACAGATTTATTACTCTATTTATTTTATTTGTACATATTTACTACTCTATTTTATTAATGACGTGCGTATAGCTATCATTCTATTTATTCTGATGGTTTTGACACCTGTCTACATGTTTTGTTTTGATGTCTGTCTTCCCCTTCTAGACTGTGAGCCCATTGTTGAGTAGGGACCGTCTCTATATTTTGCCAACTTGTACCTCCCATTTGCTTAGTACAGTGCTCTGCACACAGTAAGCCCTCAATAAATACGACTGAATGACTGAATTTATAATGAAATCCTGGAATTCTACTGGAATACAGTTGCAATTTTAGCGTCTGAGGCTTAAAAACCTGTTACGTTCCCAGTGAATCAACGTCTACAAGCTTAGCATTTGTTTCATTTTCCACTGAAAGTTTTTTTTTGCTCTCCAGTGGAAGTTATCTAGATACATGTGCATACTCCTTTTATATTTTTGCTTGGCAAAATGCTTAGACCGTGGCAAAATATTCAAGTTACCATGTCGCCTCCGGATTTTCAAAACAGATTTAAAAAATACCACATTCATCACTAAAGGTGATACCATTTTGGACAGCATTTTTTCCTGACATGATAAAGAGTTAAACAATATGGCTACAGTGACAGTGCTCATCAGAAGCAGCGTGGTGTAATGGATAGAACCTGGGCCTGGGAATCAGACGGTCAAGAGTTCTAAACCAGGTTAGGTCACTTGTCTGCTGAGTGACCTTGGGTGAGTCACTTCACTTCTCTGGGCACTCAGTTACCTCAGCTGCAAAATGGGGATTGAGACTGTGAACCCTACATGAAACAGGGGCTGTGTCCAACCAGATTTGCTTTTATTCACCCCAGAGCTTAGTATAGTGCCTGGCAAATAGTAAGCGCTTAACAAATATCATCATTATTATGATTAGAGACATAATAGGAAGTGGGAGCTCTCCATTATACAGTAGTGCAAAAGGCTCACAATGTGTGAGGCTTACTTTGCAAAGTGATTTGTGAATTTACAGAAGACATCCCAAATACCTAGTCATCATGAACATTTAGTACTCTTGGAATGTGTAAATGGCGTTTTGGCATTTTTACATTTTTCCTCTTTATCAACAGACTGAAAAAAACCTGTGAAACGTTAAGAGCAGCTGAAAGAAAACTGGATAGCTAGAGTTACGTGGGACAAGCTCTGATAAGCCAAAGGAGTGTAAGGACTTCTGTCATTATGATTCTTTTTGTCTTTAAGCTCTCATGTACTTTATAATTATAACTATTTTATTCTTTATTTTTCACAACACTTTGTGTTCACACAGGAATCTGAGGAATTCAGATTATGTCACTAACATTAACTGAATGTGAATTATGGGGCACATGTAAGATAAAATGTATATGCCGTGGAAGTATATATTTCCCACACTTTTCAGAGAAGCTGAAAGAATGTCTACAGAACTGGGCTAATCCTTCTAGAAGCAGCGGGGCGGGGCTCTCAGATACTCCCTCAAGACTTCTGACGTTACTATTTCCTGCGTTTTCTCAACGTCTTGCTATAGAAAACACAGGTAATACTTCATTCATACAAAGTATACAGTGTCTCCCTTGACTGAACATAGGTGTTTTGTCTGGTTTTTTGATAAGAAAGATTTCAGGTCAAGAGTAGGTCAAATCCCGTTTGAATGTGAACAGGTCCGCCTTGCACAGAATGTGTCGAGAGGTGCACACTTGTCAGAGACAGAGGATATCTCGGGCCCTACATTTTCCAGGCATGATAAGACGAAAGGGTTTATTTCAACTCCTGGAAAGAGAGAACGACAATATGATAGATCTGCTTGGCAACGGCAGACTGAATTCGAGAAAGACTTGACGCGAGTGAAGTAGTCACAAGATGCCGAATTGAATTATTTCTTCTTCTTTCTTTTTTTATTTTATGGTATTTGTATTCTAATTACACTTCTTCCACTTGTCTGCTGTGTGACCTCGGGCAAGTCACTTAAATTCTCTGTGCCATAGTTACCTCACCTGTAAAATGGGGATTAAGAAGGTGAGCCCCATGAGGGACCGGGGCTGTGTCCAACCCAATTTGCTTGAATCCGCTTCAGAGCTCAGCAAACTGCCTAGCATATGGTAAATGCTGAACAAATACCACACTTACTATTATAGCACAAACTGAAGAGGTGGCTTTGCTTAACACCCAGTGATTGGCTACACTAAAACCGTTGCCTCCTATTGAGAAGACGTTAAAATACCCAGATGTTTCTGGTACCTGTGGCACCAGAGGGAGATTAACAAAATGAGGAAGAATTGGATGAACTGTGGCCTGGGCAGAGACCATGGTCCTGGGTGTCAGAGGACCTGGGTTCTAATCCTGACACTGCCACTTGTCTGTCTGATCTTGGTCAAGCCAGTTAACCGTTCTGTGCCTCAGTCTCCCCATCTGTCGAATGGGGATTCAATATCTGTTCTCCTCCTGTTTACACTGTGTGCTCCATGTGGGTCAAGGACTATGTCTTACCTCGACCTGATTACCTTGTATCTAACCTAGCACTTACGACAAGTGCTTAGCACATAGTTAGCACATAAACCCCACTATCAAAAAGGTATTTATTAAGCACTTATTCTGTGCAGTGCACTTAGGAGAATACAGAGGAGTTAGCAGACTTCATCCTTGCCCCCAAGGAGGTTACGTCTCTAGTGGAGGAGCTTATGGGGTTGGGAGAAGATAAGAGCTGAGTGAAATAAAGGGATAGTTGGGTGGGAAGATGCAGTGTTTTAATGGGAATTGCTGGGGATGCTTTTTTAATAGCACTGGCTAGTGTTTTATTCTGAATTGCACCCCCTAGAAAATCCCTCTCTGTTTACTATCCCAACTTCTTTTCCTCCATAATACATTAAAAATAACCCCTAACTTTCATTTACATAAAACTTCAAATGGTTTTCATTTGTCTTTCAGGTTATCCTCTCTCCCTGGTGGACTTGCTAAGAGTGTCCTCTTTTAAAAACTATCATTTCTTGTGGTTCTCAACATGATAGGGGTTCTCATTCATCCCTCTCATACCCACTTTCTTCTAAACTCTTATTGCTACATTATTCATCTCAGCTGACAGGAGTGACAACTTTTCTATTTCTCCTGGAGTCCATTTTCACCCCAATCTTGGTGAGCCTTTCAGTGTCAGCAACAAGAGTGTTTCCTGAACACCTATTGTATTCAGAGAATTCTACAGTGTTGGCAACTTTTTAAAATGGAATTTGTTAAGCCCTCACTATACTAAGTGTTGAGAAGATAATCAGGTTAGACACAGTTCATGTCTCACAGTCCCCACAGTACAGACGAGGGAACTGAGGCAGAAAGAAGTTTAGTGGCTTGCCCAAGGTCACACAGCTAAGGGCAGAGCTGGGATTAAAGAACCCAGGTCCTTCGGACCCCAGGTCCGTGCTTTATCCACTAAGACACATTCAGTAAGCCAATTATCCATATTTATCCACTAAGCCACATTAGAGAAGCAGCGTGGCTCAGTGGAAAGAGCCCGGGCTTTGGAGTCAGAGATCAAGGGTTCAAATCCCGGCTCCGCCAATTGTCAGCTGTGTGACTTTGGGAAAGGCACTTAACTTCGCTGTGCCTCAGTTACCTCATCTGTAAAATAGCGGTTAAGACTGTGAGCCACCCGTGGGACAACCTGATCACCTTGTAACTTCCTCAGTGCTTGGAACAGTGCTTTGAACATCGTAAGTGCTTAATAAATGCCATTATTATTATTATTATTATCCATCTCTAAGAGGACATCGCACCACTGATTGACTGAAGGATACCAAGTCATTTCAGAGTACATGATAACGGTATTAGTGGACACATTCCCTCAATATGAGGACTTCATTGTGGAGATTCTCCAGAGTAGCTAAAATTTGTCAAGATCATTTCTGTTAACTCCATATTTTAAAAAAATCAGGCAGGCACATGCTTGGACCTTATTAAGTGAACGAGTGTGAATGTACTTGAAATCAGTGGCACAAATCTGTCAAAAGATAAGACCTGCACTTTTCTTTACATTGCTTATTCTGTGTCAGAATTCTGGCTCATGACAGTTTAGTCAAATTATTTCAACTCTGGCAGTGAAAAAAGGCAACAAAGTCTAGACCTGTTCTAATTCTTTTCTGCCACAAAACCTTCAAGTTTTCCTCCTTATCATTAGTAGATTCTGAGTTGGCATGTTCAAAGCCAATTTTCCAGAATCCACTTTGACAGCCTGCATTAAAAGTGTTAACTTGTAACAGCAAAGGATTGGCTTGAAATGCACTTAAATTATGAGTGTAGAAATGAGCTTTCAGAATTGCTTTGCTACAATTACCTCTACAGCTGAATGAAACCCTTGCCTGCTCTTGCACTGTGAAAGCCATGCTCGAGATTGGTTTGACAAAAGACATGGGAGGTTTGTATTTTCTTCTCAGGCTTTAAAATATTTTTTTAAATTCAGTAGCACTCTTCCTAGTGATGCATTATGGATTAGTGGAAAGAAAATGGGATGGAGTCAGGTGAGCTAGGTTCTATTCCTAGATTCCCCACTTATCTGCTGGATGACCTTGGATGAGTAAATTCCATAACTTCTCTGTACCTCAGTTATTTCATCTGTACAAGCAGAGGTTGAATATCTACTCCCATCTTCCTCAGACTACAAGCCCCATGTGGGACAAGGACTGTCTGTGATTCTTCTCTGGTGCTAAGCAAGTCCTATCATTAATATATCAGTAATAATTGTGGTATTACCTGTGATAGATACCAGGTAATCAGGTCAGCACTTAGCACTTAGTGCTTAGTATAGTGCCATGAACACAGTAAATGCTCAATAAATACGACTGAATGAAGGTCAGATGTAGTCCTTGTCCCACAAGAAGTCTCACAGGCTAAATGGGAAGCAGAGCTCTTTGACGTTTATTCTTCCCATCAGAAGAAGCTTGGCATTATCCTTGACTCACTGGATTTAACCAACACAAATATGGTGAATTGTGGTTTAAGTGCTTACACTGTTCTAAGCATTGGGGTAGATACAAGATAATCAAGTCCTACATGGGGTTCACATTCTAAGATGGAGGGAGGAAGGTACTCAATCCCCATTTTGCAGATGAGAAAACTGAGGCATAGGGAAGTTAAGTGACTTGCTCAGGGTCACATAGAAGACAAGAGGCAGAGTTGGGATCAGAATCCAGGTCTTCTGACCCCCAGGTGCACATTCTAGGCCACACTGCAGCTTTTTTCATCCTTACAGTTCCCGGTTTACACCCCTGATAGAACTTCCTTGCAGGTGCCAAAACAGGTTCACAGAAATCCCCTTCCCTTTCCGGGCAGGAATAGAGTTGTCTGAAGGGGCAGGCAAGAGATGGGTGTGCTGTTTTACTTGTACATATTTACTATTCTATTTAGCTTTAATTCTATTTGTTCTGACGACTTGACACCTGCCCACATGTTTTGTTTTGTTGTCTGTCTCTCCCTTCTAGACTGAACACCCATTGTTGGGTAGGGACCGTCTCTACATGTTGCTGACTTGTACTTCCCAAGTGCTTAGTACAGTGCTCTGCACACAGTAATCGCTCAATAAATACAACTGAATGAATGAATGTGCTGGACCAGTGTTTGACCGAGCTACTCTAGGGCTGGTATTTAATGGTGACAAACAATCCTGGGCCCTTTGCTGCTTTGTAAATGGCCTGCTGTCATAATGATAATAATAATAACTGTGGCATTTGTTAAGTTGGTTACTATATGCCAGGCACTGTATTAAGCACTGGGGTTGATACAAGCAAATTGGGAAGGTAAGTGGTTTTGTCTAAAGTGAAGGGAAAAACACGGGAAGGGCAAGGTTGGGTGGGAATACGAGGAGTTCTATGTTGAACATGAACATGTGAATGTCTGTCTTCCCCCCTGTGAGAGTAAGATTCCTGTTAGCAGGGGACATCTCATACTTCTGCTACTTTCCGAAGTGTTTAGTACAGTGCAGTATGAGTTGGTGCTCACTAAATACTGTCACTACTACAATACCACACCATGCCTCGATTATTTCTGCTTCCTTTTCCCATTTGCCCTTGTTCTTTTCATTATTTTCTATCCCTCAGTTCTACCTCTAATAGCTTCTTTACTCACGCTTCCCCCTCAAACGACGGTATTTAACATGCACTTACTATGTGCAGAACACTTTACTACGCATGTGGGAGAGTACAATATAAAGGAATTAGCAGACACGTTCCTGGCCATAACAAGCTTACACCCTAGAGGGGGAGACAGGCATTAATATGAATAAATAATTTAAAATATATGATTTAAAGATACATACATAAGTGCTGTGGGGTTGGGGCAAATATAAAATGTCCAGCGGTCACAGATCCAAGTGCAAAAGTGTTAATCTTTACAGTGAGCTTTAACTGCAATTTCTAGACCAAAAAAATAGCCGTCAAGTATGAAAAATTTTTATGGGAAGATACTGGCCCCTAGAAAACCCACCAAACAAAAAGTCAGGGTTTTAAATAAAATATGCCGAGTTCAAAATAATCTTAAATCTGTGTGATAAAGTGGAGAAATAGGCCACCAACAAGGGTTGTGGAGATCTTTAAAGGAAAGAGTAGATAACCATCTCTCTTGAGTGTTTAACTATTTCTTTTCCAGAAAGAAGTCAGGCTAAATCATCTCCTAGAATTCCTTTTGGATCCAGGATCCAATAACAGCCTTTATTAAAAAATACAGACAACATCCTATTCCTGTCATTTACCTCGTCCCATCTCATGGTTCCAAGATTCATGATCACGTATTGTGCAGTACAGTCAATCCTATTTATTAAGGTTTACTGTGTACTGAGTACAACAGAAAAAAAAACAGACTAAATATCTTTTTTTAATGGTATTTGTTTAAGACTTACTACATGCCAGGCACTGTAGTAAGTGCTGGGGTAGTTACATATTAATCAGGTTGCACACAGTCCGTGTCCCCAGTGGGGCGCACAGTCTTAATTCCCATTTTACAGATGTGGTGACTGAGGCACAGAGAAGTTGCGACCTCCCCAAAGTCACAAAGCAGTCAGGTGAAGCAGTTCAGTCTAATGGATAGAGCATGGGCTTGGAAGTCAGAAAGACCTGGGTTCTAATCCTAACTCCGCCACTGGCCAACTGTGTGATCTTGGATGTCACTTCACTTCTGTGCCTCAGTTCCCTCATCTGTAAAATGGGGATGAAGACTGTGAGCTCCATATGGGACAGTGACTGTGTCCAACCTAATTTGCTTGCATCCACTCCAGTGTTTAATACAGCGCCTTGCACACAGTGAGCATTTAATGAATGCAACAGTTATTTTTATTATCATTAGACGTGATCGCTGCCATCAAGAAGCTTACAACCTAGTGGATAATTAATGACTGTAATCAAGTTCATGAGAGTGAAATACGTTTTTTGCCAGAAGTGTAGAATTTGCCTTAACATTTCTCTTTTTCCAATTCTCATTTGCTGAGGTTCCTTCAGCATCAACACTTCAGATCCCAGTTTTTGGAATCTAAAAAGAAAGGCTCTGCTGTTGCTATGAGTACCCTCCAAGAATGAATGAAGATTAGTACAAGTAGTTCTAAAGGCAAGAAAATAAGTGAAATCTTGAAGAGAAGAGAAATCCAGGTGAAACACTGCTGTCACAGAAGATTATGCAGTGCAATCAAATTCTCTTGTAAATTTGGTAGTATTCTATGGGGAATGTCAACTTCCTTATTTTCCTATGACTTGCGCTGGCTGGCTATTAAGAATCCTGTTGGAGGTTTTTTAGAATGCTCCATTTGTTGTTTTTTTTTTGTAGAGTTCACAAAATGCTTCTTATTAAAATTACAGGAAAAGATGGCAGGCTGCTGACTAATATACCATTACCCTGATTAAGCCAATTAAATGCTACATTTTTGATGCACAAATTGAAGAGGCGTAGCTTATTTGTAGCACAAATTAAATGCCCCATCTGATAATCAGCTGTTTCCTTTGCTGCTTCAGTAGCTATGCCTGAAATCTGAATTTTACAAGTCTGAGCATATTTGTATTGCTCAAAACTGCATCATGAGACTGAATTATTCAGAGACCAATTTATCTACTATGTTTTTCTGTTAAAGTTTATGCCTCATATAGGGTTATACAAAGAGGAATTGCCATTTTGGTGGGAAAATCTCTATAAATTAGATAAGCAAGATGGATGACATTCAATCCATTAATGCTATTTATTGAAAGCTTACAGGGTGCAGAGAACTGTACTAAGCACTTGGGAGTGTACAGTATAACAGAGTTGGGAGCCACCTTCCCTGCCCATAACCAGCTTACAATCTAGAGGGGGAGATGGATATTAATATAAATAAATATGTACATATTTATGTGCTTTGAGGCCGAAGAAGGGGTGAAAAGAGGGTGCAAATCAAAGTGAAAGGGTGGTAAGGAAGCCAGTACGAGAAAAGGGAATGAGGGCTTATTTGGGGAAGGGCTCTAATAACCACCCAGAATAGGGACAATATTTATTCCCGGGCAGTTTTAGACATTTCATCCTGAATGAAAAGAAAAAAAAACCCTATTTCTACTCTTTACAAAATGGTATCAGACTGGGATCCAGAGAGCTTAGAACAGTGCTTGGCACATAGTAAGTGCTTAACAAATACCAAAATTATTATTATTATTATTATTATTATTATTATTATTATTGTTAACTGACTGTCAAAGCTGCCCAAGTAGAAGTCTATGATAAGAGAATCAGTGGCAGAAATGCTCCACCTAGAGAAGAGCCCTTCAAGTTTTGAAAGACCTATCCAATTCAGGCTCATTAAAATGCTTTACAAGGAAAATGAGTTTAAATGCTCTAATTTTATCCTTGTCAGCACAAGGAGAAACTATCATCTCATTCATGTATGTCTTATGAGGCATAAGAATGAAAAATAAAAATCAGGAGCACGTAAAATTATAGTTGGCGTCCTGAGTGTATCTGATTCTGGCTTCCTCAGCTACTCATGAGGCTATAATTCACTGCTCTCTGCAATTAAAGACACCGAGGATACAACTTCATATCTATTTTGAGATACTCAGCACACTGGTGACACTTAATTAATATCGACTCTGCTTTTTCATGGGTATCAGCAGCTAGTATTTATTAATGAGATGTTGCATTTTGGCAGCCAGTTTCACTTTTCTAACGTGCACAGACATACCTAGGAAGATAAAGGGATGTTAAAAATAATGAAGAGGGAGTCAGGTGCATTGACATGCATTTTGTAAGCAAAGATAAGCTAAGCTCTTTAATGTTAATGTCAGAATTAATTCTTTATCATGGATATGTGCAGAAAAAATTGGTGAAATGCCAGTAGGCCTGCAGGAAATTTGGGATACATGAAGGGGGATCTATGTATACACAAACATAAACGCAGAGAAAAACCTTTCTAAAATCAAACAAAGAAGGAACAAGCCTATAGACCATAAGCTTGCTGTGGACCAGGAATGTGTCTATCAACTCTGTTCCAGTGTACTCTCCCAAGCATTTAATAAGTGCTCTGAACACACTATGTGATCAATAAACAGGAATGATTGAGAAAGTCAGGCTGGCAGTCAAAACTTTGAATTAGAGAAATATTTTAAAATGTAACAAAGGTATTCTGTGTGTGTTTGGAATATAGTTTTGATGGGTGAGAGAGTCCAACAAAACTATGACATTCAGAAATGTGAAGAGAAATATGCTTTAAGTTCTCTGACATTCTAATAGAATGCAAGATCCTCAAGGTAGCAAAGAGCTATGCTTCTTACTTCACTTGTACTTTCTCAACAACTAGTGCAGTGCTCTGCCAACCATAGGCCTTCCATAAAAACTGCTTATGATTCCCTTTATTAAAGAGGGAAGGCAGAGCAGGAAAAGAGGCAGGAAGTGTCAAGCCAGGGGAACTCCTGGTTCCAATCAGAAGCCACAAGCATCCCCAGACAGAATACATGGATGCCCTGCATTTTGGGTTTTTCAGGATCATTCATACAAGACAAATTGAAGTGAAGAAATTATCTTTAATTTTCAGAAATTCCACTGATGAGAGCAACAGATGGGTCCTTAGTTCTAATATTCATCAGCCTCAAAGTCAAATGGCTTTATAGTCTTTTGAGGGTTTTTTTTTCATTAATCCTTACTTCCACAATTTAATTTCTCAATTCAAACCCCTTGGCATCTTACTATCTTTGACTCAGCAGTAATGAGTTCTCTCTTTTTTGTAAGCAATTCTGATGAGGTCATAGGCTCAGGCACTGTACACAGAATGCCCTCTGGATTTTTCTTCATCCCATTCAAGGCCACCCTATGTTGTGAGGGAGTTTTTACTGCTTACCCTTCTTTCCCCCAAAGGACACTGGTCATTCTTTGGAAAAAAAAATTGAAAATCAAAATAATTCCAAGCAGGTACAGAGTACCTGATGACTTTCAACAGCATCTTTGGGGGTTGGCGTTATAATGGACTTATTTTGAAATCAGCAAATCTGCTAAAGCCCTAGCTATATTTCCATGGTCTTTATTGAGTATTATGAATTTTCATTACGGCATTACAGGTATAAGGAGCTGTGCAACAGACAAGATTGTTTTGTGCGAGAAGGGCATTTGACAGTACAGATTTGTATCTGCATAAAAATGAAAACTAGGATTGTCAAAATGCCAGAGTTTACACAGGGGCCAAACTGCTAAAGTAGATGTTTTCTCCTTGCAGTTAGGGTGGAAATCCAACTATATGTTCCAGGAAATGGAGAGGGGAGATGAGTCTCCCTTCAATCCTCCTCATTCTCTGACAGAGACCAAGGCCAGTGCAGCTATAGAATCCATCTACCTCTCCTTGTTGCGTCCTTTTCTTTAATGGTATTTGTTGAGCACTTACTACGTGGCAGGCACTGTACTAAGTGCTGGGGTAGATACAAGCTAATCAGGTTGGACACAGTCCCTGTCCCACTTGGGGCTCACTGTCTTAATCCCCATTTTACAGATGAGGTAACTGAGGTGCAGAGAAGTGACTGACCTGTGGTCACCCACCAGACAAGTGGTGGAACGAGGATTAGAACCCAAGTCTTCTGACGCCCAGGCCTGTGCTCTATTAGGCTATGCTCCTTCCCTATACATGAGATAATATTTCGATAAACTATTTTTCCCAGTCATGCATACCAAAAACAAGCAGTCTGTTTTGCAGAATCCTTTGGAGGGATGGATGCCTTCAATGAAGAAAAACAAAACTGTATTTTTCTTACTCTAAGAAGCTAATGGGGTGGCAAAGTTGGAAACACTCAATGTCTCAATGCCAACAGCTGCTGAACACACACAACCTTCCCATTTCAAAAACAAGCATAGATAAACTTTAGTGTGATCATTTACAGGTGATTATTTCCTTTGGTTAGTGTACTTCCCAAGTGCTTAGTACAGTGCTCTGTACACAGTAAGCGCTCAATAAATACGATTGATTGATTGCCAAGGAATTCCCATAAAAAGTGTTACTCTAAAAATTTTATTCCTAGGGGAAAATTACAAGGGAAAATCCAAACTACAGATTTTCATGTCTAGCAAGAGAACCACATCATACAAGTATTATAGAGCTGCGTGGAAGTTACACAAGATACTCAGCAAAAACAAATTCTTTGATGGTTTTATGGCCAGGACTAGTAATGTAAGCCATTTCCTGTTAATAATAATAATAATGATGATGGCATTTATTAAGCGCTTACTATGTGCAAAGCACTGTTCTAAGCACTGGGGAGGTTACAAGGTGGTCAGGTTGTCCCACGGGGGGCTCACAGTCTTAATCCCCCTTTTACAGATGAAGTAACTGAGGCCCAGAGAAGTTAAATGACTTGCCCAAAGTCACACAGCTGACAATTGGTGGAACCAGAATTTGAACCCATGATCTCTAACTCCAAAGC
Source organism: Tachyglossus aculeatus (assembly GCF_015852505.1). Taxonomy (NCBI): domain Eukaryota; kingdom Metazoa; phylum Chordata; class Mammalia; order Monotremata; family Tachyglossidae; genus Tachyglossus; species Tachyglossus aculeatus. The sequence continues at coordinate 10,725,744 of NC_052080.1, forward strand.
CCATGCTCTTTCCACTGAGCCACGCTGCTTCAGCAGCAAAACAGATGAAACAGCAGCGTAGCCCAGTGGATAGATAACAAACCTAGAAGTCAGAAGGGCCTGGATTCTAATCTCAGCTCTGCCACTTGGCTACAGTATGATGTTGAGCACAGTCATTTAACTTCTCTGTGCCTAATCTGTAAAATGGGGAGGAAGACTGTGAGCCCCATATGGCAATCTGATTAATCTGTAACTAGCCCGACATTTAGTGCAGTGCCTGGCTAAATACAGATTAGGGGGCCTACAAAAACTGCATCTCGTGGCCCTACCAGCATTTTCATTTATTCATTCATTCAATCAATCGTATTAATTGAGCGCTTACTGTGTGCAGAGCACTGTACTAAGCTCTTGGGAAGTACAAATTGGCAACATATAGAGACGATCCCTACCCAACAATGGGTTCTCAGTCTAGAAGGGGGAGACAGACAACAAAACAAACCAAAACATGTAGACGGGTGTCAAAATCGTCAGAATAAACAGAATTATAGCTATAGCACATCATTAACAAAATAAATAGAATAGTAAATATGTTTGAGCTTCTCCTCCAAGAAAGGAGCAGCAACAATGAATATAGTTTTCAGTCAATCAGTCATATTTACTGAGTGTTTTGTGTGTGCAGAACACTGTACTAAGTGCTTGGGAGAGTACAATGTAACAGAGTTGGACACATTCCCTGACCACAGTAAATTTACAGTTTTGAGGGGGATTTCATTTCCCTTTTTGTCAGTGTTACCTGGCTTATGTTGCCTCCAATGCTGCCAATGTCCTTTTGTATTATTAGGAAACTGAATTGTTTGTGTACATTCATGTGATTTGAGTTTCTTTGGGACTGGAGTCTGCAATTGCTTTCAGGTCAACAGAAACAGCCAGATACTTTGAAATAAAGGCTTCGGCAAGTTTAAACTTTTAGGGAACACATTCGGGAATAAAGTCATTGGCTGAAGATAGCCAATTAAGTCAAAACCACAGAGTGTTCTATGCTTTTTACTGGCAAAGTGAGAAAAACAAAGAAGAGTAAAGTGGTCCAGGTATTTTTTTTTTTCATCTTTCCAAGAACAATATACTGGTTAGGGAAAAATCTATAGCATTCTGTTCAGGAAATTGATCTCAGCAGGGAAAAAATTTTATTCAAGAATTTCAAGCATTTCAAATTTGGAGCTTATTTCAGTATTGCTCTCTCCAGAGAGCCTGATAAAGTGTGGAAGAAATCCTTTTCCTTTTCCTGCAATAGATAAAAGTGGGGAAAATAGGAGAACCAGGAAGCTATCTCTACTTGGCTAGTTATTTTGCAAATCTGCTGTAAGCACTGTAAGCTCCTTGAGGGCAGGGATCATGTCTACCACTTCTATTGTATTCAACTCTGCCAGATATTTAGTACAGTGCTCTACATACAGTGAGTGCTCAGTGATCCACTACTGTGATCACAGAGCTCTACACATAGCAAGTGTTCACTACATATCATTGATTGATACAATAAACATGACCTCTCCCTTCAAAGAGCTGACAATCTAGTGGAGGAAATGGCCTGGCCAAAGAAAGGAGACTAGTTATCAACCAATCAGTGGCATTTAGTGGTATATTTACCCTGAGCAGGGCACAGTAGTAAGTGCTTGGGAGCATGGAATCAAATAGTCATCTCACTATTTTATAGGATTTCAGATTCTAGGAAGAGGGAAATCAATAATATTTATTGAATGCTTACTATATGCAGAGCACTGTACTAAACACTTGAAATGTTCTTTGACAGTGAGTGAGCGAACAGAGCATTGCGGGTGACATAAGTGAAACATATCAGGAAGCTTTTGGTGGGGAGAGGGTTGGCTATTTCTAAGTGAAATTAAGCAATTTTCTGAGTAGGTCATTTCAATAGAATAAAACAGTGACAGTGTATAAAATCTTGAATTTTCCTCCCGACTTTGCTACTCAGTTAGTGGGTGACCCTGACCGAGCTGCTTGACTTAGATTGTTAAATAATAAAAGACAGGAATAGAACTTCACTAATAGACTATGGGGATGCAAAAGGAGCCATGATGGCTGCATGGGAGAGGAGAGACACATGCAGATGACAGAGAATGGGTTTCTTCACCAATTGCAGGAAATCACTAGGAAAAAGGAGAGTAAGAGTATGGAGAAAAAAATGAAGGGATTAGGAATTTGGAAGTCAGCAGAGAAAAACAGCCATGTGGTTGGAACGGGAACTAAAGAATGGGCAGAGCCAAGAACTTTTCCCTGATGAGAACTTAGTAAATACCAAGCCTGGGTGCAGTGTGGGAAAGGAATGTATAAAGACAGCTAAGTTGTATCACTACAGTCCAAAATGTAATTAAACTATAAATAAGCCATAAAACTCATTTCCTGGATCTGTTCCCTCATCCACATAGCAACTGTCTTCCTGTTTGTCTATCCTGTAGTTTCTGTTCTCTGTCCTGATCCTTCTCACCTAGTCCCATCTCCCTCCCCTTCCAATTCTTCCAACTCCTCTTTCTCTTCCAAATCCACCATCCTCTGTCCCCTTTCTTTAGATCCCTATTTTCCTCCCCAGCCAGACCTGCCCATTTCTCTCCACTCCCTGCTGAGCCCAACTTCCTTCTCCCCTTAAAACCAACCACTTTCCCTGACCCCATTTTCTCCCTCATCTTCCTGAGTGCTGTCCTGTTGTACCTGAAGCTGCATGTATTTTGTGTAGGATAGTCACACCTTTGATTTAGTGAGGTGTGAATGTTGTCAACTCAGGACAGAGTGGAAGATTCAAGAGTGCTTAATAGAAAAGGTAAAAGTTTCAACGGAACAGAGGAAACGAACTAGAAATGAAGCTAGAATTTGGAGTTCTTTCTATGAAGTTATGAAGGAGAAATTGGGAATTTGGGGAAAAGGAGTGTTTCTGGAACAGAGAAGATAGAATATTGCAGAGAACTCGCTTGCACAGCAACTTTGGAGGAAGGGAAATTTTCTTAAAAAGGACATGAAAAAAGGGAAGTTGACTATTTGCTTGAGAAAGGAGTAGGGTACCTTATATCAATACATTGTACTCAAGACTGTAAGCTTATTGTAGGAAGGGAACATGTTTACCAACTCTACTGTACTCTCCCAAGCACTTAGTACAGTGTCCTGCACACAATGAGTGCTCAATAAATGGCACTGATTAACTGATTGGTTGTGAAGTATGGGGAGAGTTTGATTAGCAGAGTGCCCAAGTGGACAGAACATAGGTCTGGAAGTTAGAAGGGCCTGGGTTCTAATTCTGGCTCCCAAGGGCCTGGGTTCTAATTCTGGCTCCCCACTTGCCTGCCTTGTGACCTTGGGCAGACATTTACCTTCACGGTGCCTCAGTAACCCCATCTGTAAAATGGGGATTGAGACTGTGAGCCCCATGTGGGTCAAGGACAGTGTTCAATCAGATTATCTTGTATTTAGCCCAGAGCTCAGAGCAGTGCTTTGCAAAAAGTAAGTGCTTAACAAATGTCATTATTATTATTATTGTAATGGGGATTAACACTGTGAGCCTTACGTGGGACAAGAACTATGTCCGACCTGATCACCTTTAATCTATCTCAGTACTTAAAACAATGCTTGGCACATAGTAAGAGCTTAACAAATACCATCGTTATTGTTACTATTGCTGTTATATTGTGCTCTCCCAAGCTCTTAGTACAGTGCTCGGCATATAGTAAGCACTAAATGAATACCATTGACTGGGGTGAAAGTTTTATGTGTGCATTAGGGGAAAAAGCAAGGCCTGGGGAGAGAAGGAGGTAGACTACCTGATCATTTATCAGTCACCAAGGAGGGTCCAGAAGGCTATTTTTACTTCCAATCAGAGAATCTCTCCAACTCCGTATGAATACACTTATGCAGTTACACACCTTACCTATACTTTATTTTCATGGGCAATGTAGACAGGCATGCAAGATATTCTGTGAAACATACCTCACTCTCAGTAACATCACCTCAGGAACAAAGGACACAGCTTCTAGTATTGAAAGTATCAGTGGTGTTATCTTGGCCACTAATTCACAGTTGAAGGAAGATTATTGGAGTAATAGTGTTTACTGAACACCCATTAGGGGCAATGCACTATTCTAAGCACTTAAAATACAGAACAATTAAGTGCCATATTCCTTAACCACAGAGAGCTAATATTCCAATGGGGGACAAAAAAAATCATAAATAGAATAATCCTAAATTGAATTGAAATATACCCATCTTCAGCACCTATGCCAGTGTTATTTATTGAGCACATATTGTTTGCAGATCACCGCACTAAGTACTTGAGGGAGTACAAGACAATAGAGTTGGTAGACAGGTTCCCTGCCCACAGGGAGCTTACAGCTTAGAGGGGGAGACAGACATTAAAATAAATGCATTACGGATCTGTACAGAAATGCTGTGAGTCTGAAGGTGGAGTGCATATCAACTGTTTAAGAGCACAGAGTTAAGATGTAGAAGGGAGATGGGTTTAGACAGCTTGGAGAGTTGGAAACCAAATCAATAATAATGATAATTATAACGATGGCATTTATTAAGCGCTTACTATGCACAAAGCACTGTTCTAAGTGCTGGGGAGGTTACAAGGTGATCAGGTTGTCCAATGGGGGGCTCACAGTCTTTAATCCCCATTTTCCAGGTGAGGTAACTGAGGCACAGAGAAGTTAAGTGATTTGCCCAAAATCACATAGCTGACAATTGGCGTAGCTGGGATTTGAACCCATGACCTCTGACTCCAAAGCCCGGGCTCTTTCCACTGAGCCACGCTGCTTCAAGAAGCTCTGCTGTAGGAGTTGGGATTTTGGAAAGGGTTTGAATGTAGGAAGGGATGTGGTCTGATGGACTTTGGGAGAAGCATTTCCATGCTGGGATAAGGACTGGGTTCAACCTGATTATCTTGTTTCTTCCCCAGTGCCTACTGCAGTGCTTGGCACATACTAACCACTCTACAAATACCACCATTATTATCATTATTATTGGAAGAATACCACTATCATTAGTGAGGTAGGTTTGGCATAGAAGTTATAGCTGAAACTACATTAGCTGATGAGCTCCCTAACAGTCGATGCAGAGTGAGATTAAGGGCCCCAAAACAGAGAGTGCTGAGGGCTACACACAGCAAGAGGATGAGCTGCAGAGGAGGTGTTAGTGAGCCAAACTGAGAGGAAGCAGTTGGAGTGGAAGGAGAAGAACCAATTTCATACCCTGCTAGCAAAATCCAGGCCTGAAAGTGTTCCAAGGAGAAGAGAGAGGTCCATAAAGTCAGTGGCTGGCAAGAAGTTGAGAAGCAGCATGGCCTAGTAGATAGAGGAAGGGCCTCGGAGTCAGAAAGACCTGGGGTCTAATCCCCGCTCTGCCACTTATCTGCTGTAAGATCTTAGGCAGGTCACTTCACTTCTCTGTGCCTCAGTTACCTCATCTTGAAAATGGGGATTAAGACTGTGTGCCCCATGAGGGACAGGGACTGTGTCCAACCTATTTAGTTTGTTTCTACCCCAGCGCTCAGAACAGTGCCTGGCACATAGTAAGTGCTTAACAAACACCATTAAAAAAACTGCTCAATAAATATGAATGATTGATAGATTAATCCATTTTGAATATGTCTATATGGAGCTGATGGATTGACCTTAGGAAATATATGTTTTGTTTTGTTGTCTGTCTCCCCCTTCTAGACTGTGAGCTCAATGTTGCGTAGGTACCGTATCTATATGTTGCCGACTTGTACTTCCCAAGCGCTTAGTACAGTGCTCTGCACACAGTAAGCGCTCAATAAATACGATTGAATGAATGAATGAATGAATAGCTTTAGTGGAATAAGTGGTGGAGAGCTTGTCTGTAGAGAATCAAGAAGGGAATTGGGGAGAAAATGAAGACAGCAGATGGATGTGGCCTGTTGCAGGGGCATGACCTAGAGGATGACCTTGGGTTTAGGAGTCTGAGGGACATGGGTTTTAATCCTGGCTCCGCCACATGTCTACTGTGTGAGCCTGGGCAAGTGATAATAATAATAATTATGATAATGGTATTTGTTAAGCACCTACAATGTGCCAAGCAATGTATGAAGCACTGGGGTGGATACAAGCAAATTGGGTTGGACACAGTCCCTGTCCCAAGTGGGGCTCACAGTCTCAATCCCCATTTTACAAGTTGAGGCGACTGAGGCACAGAGAAGTGAAGTGACTTATCCAAGGTCACAAAACAGACACCTGGCAGAGTCAGGATTAGAACCCTTGACATTCTGATTCCCAGGCCCATACTCTCTCTACTACACCATGTTGCTTCTCTAGTCACTAGACTTCTAGGTGCCTCAGTTCCCTCATCTAGAAAATGGGGATTAAGATTGTAAACCCTATGTGGGGCAGGTAGTGTGTTCAACCTAATTGGCTTATATCTACCCCAGCACTTAGTACAGGTCCTGGCATAAAGTAAGAGCTTAACAAATGCTACAAAAGAAGAAATTCAGATAGGAATGGGAGCAGAGAAATGGGGCAGGAGGTAGAAAGGGCTACGGGGCAGAGATGGGGATTTTTAAGTACAGGGGAGCTGGGCAAGTTTGAAGGCAGAGGCTAAAGAAGAACTGGAGAGGTAGATTGAAAATAGACATGAAGGCGGGGAGGAGGGTGGGATCAAGTGATTTTAGGAGGTGAGAGGAGATAGGGCCAGAGGCCAATATACTGACAGGGGGTTTGGAAAGCTGGCAGAAGACATCCACTTGGGAAACAGCTGGGAAGCAGGAGAAAAATGAGGATGTAGCTGAAGAGTGGTGAGAGGGTGGTGGGGAATTTGAAACCATCAGGGGTGAGCTCCCCGATTTTGCCGACAAAGTAGTCGGTGAAGTCATTGGGGGTTATCCAGCAGCTGGCTTGGTCATCTTAATAGCGGAATGTTTGATAATGGAACACGTTAATGGAGAGGGGATTGCTCACCGAGTGGGCCGGGAACAAGACGAGATGGCAGATCAGAAAAGGCACGTTGGGGCTTTAACACAATATAAGTGAGGTGTTATCCGATTTTGAAGGAAGACGGCAATTTTATACCTGGCATCAATGCAGAGCAGGTAGATTGGAAAGGAGAGAGGTCACAGAAGAGGCCAGTTTGAATGCATTAGTAGTCTTCTCAGTCAGATATAGAACTAGGAGGGCCAGGGGCATGCATAAACAAGGGCACCTTAAAAGGAGCATGCACAATCACATTTTACTACTCACTGTAAAAGGAGCAAATCACTGCCTCCTAATCCAACAAGTGTACATAGTGGTCGGGACATGCAGGCAAAAGCAGAGTAAATTCAGAATGGTATGGATAGGAAGGAGGCAAGAAAAGCCAGAAGGGCATGAAAGGTGAAGGACCCCTTAGAATAATAATGACATTTGTTAAGCACTTATGTGTCAAGCACTGGTAGATATGAGGTAATCAAATTGGACACAGTCCCCATTCTATATGCGGCTCTCAGCCTAGAATTATATGGGTCACAGGCTGACAAAATTGGGAAGCAGTCCACAGAGATGGTGAAAAGAAAGTAGTCTGGAAAATTCTGGAACATCTTTGGGGAACAAACGGTGACTCACAAATTTTAATCCCCCGGGGAGTAGCGGCTACATGTACTGTGTTGCTAAGGTAATAATAATGATGATGGCATTTGTTAAGAGCTTACTGTGTGTCAAGCGCTATTTTTAAGCGCTGGGGTAGACACAAGGTAATCAGGTTGTCCCATGTGGGGCTCACAGTTTTAATCCCCATTTTACAGATGAGGCAACTGAGGCACAGAGAAGTTAAGTGACTTGCCTAAGGACACATGGCAGACAAGTGGCAGAGCCGGGATTAGAACCCATGCCCTGTGACTCCCAAGCCCGTGTTCTTGCCACTAAGCCACGCTGCTTCTCCAAAAGGACCAGTGCGATTGGAAGGCGGCTAATGTGCTTGTCTCTCAGGGCAAGCATTGGGAATGACGACTCCCAGAGCTTTTGGGAAGAGCTGTTTTACTTTCACATTTTAATGAAGAACAGGATCCCTAGGGAGGGGTCGGCACTGTTCCTTCAGCAAAAGGAAGAAACCTTCGATAAGGGTCAGACTGTGGAGGCAACTGAAAAAGATGTAAGTCAAAAATATTTCACTTCAAAACCTGAAGCCTGGTCACTCAGATGCTCTGAAGAAAGGTTTTAAGCCAATCAGAGGTTGAAGAACATGGGAGAAATGAAATACACCACTAAATTATCATCATAATAGCATTTGCTAATCAGTAACCAGCAGCTGAAACCTTAGAGACAACATAATCATGAAATCAAGATATAACTCTGCGTCTCAGGCCTCTAAACAGAAGCAATAGATGTAAACAGCACTCGCTAATCCTAGTATAATACTCCAGTGGATATGACAGCCAATATTAACAGAAAAGTATTTCACAAATGATGCTTGCAACTCAGTATAGGCAGCACTACTCTGAAAGCCTACTAACTTAATTGAACGGAAATGAATTGCAAGCATTTCTTGTCTCCTTGGAAGAGTTGTTTGGGGCATGATCAAATGTATTGGTAGATATGGACCCTCCACTGGGGAAAATTCCTGATCTAGGAAATTAGACTATTAATCTAGGGCAGTTATGGAATGGAAAGCAGTGTGGCCCAGTGGAAAGAGCAGGAGCCTGGGAGTCAGAGGAGCTGGGATCTGACCCTGGCTCTGTCACTGGCCTGCTGTGTGAGTTGAGGCAAGTCACTTAATTTCTCTTTGTTCCCTTTCCTCATCTGTAAAATGGGGATTCAAAACCTGCTTTCCCCTTTACTTAGACTGTAGGTACTGTGTCCAAACTGGTTATCTTGCGTCTAATCCAGCGCTTACTATAGTGCTTAACAAACAACACAATTATCATGATCATCATAGGGTTATGGGGAGCCTGATTTAATAATAATGATGGCATTTATTAAATGCTTACTATGTGCAAAGCACTGTTCTAGGTGCTGAGCACTGTTCTAAGGGCTGAGCACTGTTCTAAGCACTGTATTATAATTTAACTGATGCAAGTCACACACAAGTCACACACAAGATATTTAGCAACCATTTTCACTGGTTTATCCACACTGTCTAGGATCCATTGCCTGGTTCCCATGGTTGGATTAAGATCAGCGCTTACTTGCACTCCAGACAATATTCAACTACTACAGGAAGTGTGATTGTTCTAGCAGACAAAGTGCAACAAAGCCCAGACCCCAACAGTGCAGGAATTCTCTTATTAAGAATCAGAGAGATGCTTTTGATTATGATACAGAGATGATATATACACACACACACACACACACACACACACACACACACACACACACACACATGTGTATACATAGGACAATGGGGGGCTTGGATCAACTAATGGTATGCTCTGAGCTTTTATTTGTGTGCAGAGCACTGTACTAAGGGATTGGTTGAAATCACCCCATTTACTGAACACCCACTTGGTGTGGTGTAATAGACTAGGCACTTGGGAAACGTTCTACACTTGTACAAGTGTTCTACAAGTGCAGAAAAACCACAAATACAGGTTATGATCTGGATATATCTGTATTTCCAGATCAAAACCCTGTATCTGTGGCTTTTAAGAGAGATATATTTGCATATATATCTCTCTGATAAACCACATATCTCCATATGTATACCGAGAGAAAGAAAGTTTCCCAAAGTTGTCCCATGCATTCTAGTCTTAAATGGGAGAAGGATGTGAAATCAATGAAACAAGATGACAAATACAGAATACTACCTCTGTGTGAATGCCTGCGAAGTAACAAATGTTCTCTTTTATCTCCCCTGCTCCCAATGACACCAAAATGGCCATAAGTGTTATTAGACCTATTTAGAGCACCTTTTTAAGCTTTTCACAGATGTGGCCTAGACACCTTCATTTTCTGGTCAAATTTATGATCAATACTATGGATAGATGATGTACAGAAAGATTTACCTCACCACTTTTGATCTTAAAACTCATTGTACAAGTTCCCGAACTGAGGTTCATTTGTTGCTAGTCAAACGCTAGGTCTAACTTCATACAGGTTGACATCTTTACAGTCTTAGTATTTCTGAGGTGAAGCAAAAATACCTTCTGAATGAGAAGCTTGATTGTGTGCACAGTACCAGATTGCCATCTAGTTAAAAAAAAAACCCAAAAAACTGTTTAAAGTTTCTTTTGGAAAAAGAGTGGTTTAAATTAAAGGAGAAAAATGTCAAGAAAAAATTTCTCCAAGTCCACACCCTGCCAAAAAATAGTATTTTTTCAACATTCGAAATAGCACCAGGTACTGTATTTCCATTTCATATTCCAGCCATTCCTTTTGTCGGTCCCCAAAGCGGGTTATCGTTCACTGCAGTCTCCTGCTCCTTTTGTTATCTCTTCCAGATGTCCCAGGCATCTCCCTCCCGCTAAATTCCAGCTCCTCCAAAGTCTTCATTCTGTTCGCTCAGCTTTTGCCTCTAGTGAGCTATATCTGAGTTGTTTGGCCTAAAACCTGGAATGTTTCCAGTAACTTAACCCACGTTTTTTGATTGAAATCCAAACTGTTTCTCTTAAGGAACCTTAAAAGTATCACTCAGGGCCACGAAACAGAGTGAAAAATCACCGAATCCGAGCTCTTATGTAGGAGCTGGGGTCAGATACCTTTAAGTTATGGGGTAGTAAAACAACAAGCTTTTAGTGAAGAAAAGCAATGAGTGTGAGTTGAAGAACACTCAACTGCCTGTCTTTCCCATGACCGTCTGCTCACCAGTAGAGCCTTTGGTAATGAAGGCAAGTGTTAAAGACGAACACTGACAAGGTCAGAGGTCGATGCCATTAAGAATAAGTCATTTCAGGTAATGGGGAGCAGAAAGTGAACTTTCCCAATTCTGATTCACTTTAACATACTTTAGTCTTTCAGCTTTCCTTACAAGCTGAAGTTTGCTTCCAGTATTTTTCCAATACTGGTGGTACACGTTTTGACAAACATAAAAGTCAAAGTCACAAAAGGTGTCATTAAAATGTCTCCCAAACCCAAACCCAAACCGGTGTGTTATTTTAATCATTTATGAAGCTAATAACTGCAGTGTCAGGCACAAATTAAAGGCTTGTTTAGACTCCAGAAGCCAGGGTCAGTCTGGACCACTAAATGGCAGAGGGAAAAACTTAAATCGCTCCAGGTGCCCCATGTAGAAGCAAGGACAATGACCGTCATGGCCATCAGAGTCCACATCTATGAAGGTTCTTATAGTGGGTTCTTAAGGCTCAGCAGCCTGTATGGATTCCATCCAACCTCTTCTCTCCCTCTAGAAATGACAGTGAATCTGAGCAGGCTAAGGGACTGGGTCTGGAATGGAGTCGCTCTAACACTTAGCATTCGGCCTGTGAAAACTTCTAGCAAAAACGAAGACATCCTAAGCCACACCCTGCCAACATCACCATCTAGCCCGCACCTATTCCAGAATCAGTAGAAAATCTAGAGCTGAAATAAATCTTAATTCACTTTCTGGTCCAGAACCCTGCCTCTTCTAGGTATGCATCTAATCCATGTAAAACAGATGATCCTGATTTTTTAAACCTTGCCACCATTATGGATTTCACAATCTCTTTTGTTCTAAATGCTTAGTCATTTTTATACTGAAGATGTTCTGAAACAGCACCAAACTCTCACTTCCATCATGGCTAATCTTCAGCCCTCTAGGCCTCCTCCTCCTAATAATCTTTCATACATCTGAATCTATCATCATCTCCCATTAGCCTTATTGTCTTCTGGCTAGACAATGTTAAGTTATAAAAGCTTTTTCTCAGTAATGATTTCCACCCTAAATGCATTACTCTCTGAAACTCCAGAGTTTAGCCATTTGAAGCATGGTGGCTGACTGCATAGAGCATGGGCCTGGTAATTAGGAGACCTGTGTTCTAATCCCATCTCTGCTTCTTCCCTGATGTGTGACCTGGAGTAAACACTTAAATTCTCTGTTCTCAGCTTCCTCACCTGTAAAATGGGGATACAATACTTGTTATCCCTGCCTTCCCTTCAGACTGTCCTAGGTGGGACAGAGACTATGTCTAACCTGATCGTATCTACCCCAATGCTTGGTGCATGGTAAGCCCTTAAGAAATACCACAATGATTATTATTTTTAAGAGTGTAACAATGAGAAGTGAGCACTCTATTTTGACTCTGACCAATAGCAAATATAGTACGGCATAGTGAATAGAGCAAGAGCCTGGAAATCAAAAGATCCTGGGTTTTAATCCCATTTCCGCCACTTGTCTGCTGTGTGACCCTGGGCAAGTCACTTCACTTCTCTGGGCCTCAGTTACCTCATCTGTAAAATGGAGAATGAGACTGTGAGCCCCACATGGGACAAGACTGTGTCCAACTTGATTTGCTTGTATCCACCCCTGTGCTAACTACAGTGCCTGCCACATAGAAAGCACTTAACCAATACCATTATTACAAGTAGTACATTTCCCAGATTTTGCATTTTTACTCTATTAAAAAATTCCAGACTCAGGTTAGTTTTTTCAAAAAAGCAACACCCTAATTACTCAGACTTTGCTGTGGTTACCTAAAAACCCAAGTTTTCCACCATCTTCCTGTAACTGCACAGTTAATGTTTTGTCAACATGGCCTGGTGTGGAAAATGTGGACTCAACAGTCTTGAGTCCTAGCTCCCCCCGACAAATCTCCTGAGTGACTTGAGACAAGTGTAAAATTAAGCACAAGTGTCCTTGCACTTCAATGACCTCGTCTGTAGAATGAGAATCAACTCCCTTCCTCTTAGTCAGAGAAGCCCTTGCGGGACAGGACTATAACTGATCTGATCATCTTGTCTGTGCATAGTAAGCACTCGTCTACCATCATTATCTTGAACAGCATCCAGTTTCAAAAAATTTCCATTCGCCAAGGTTACCTTGAATTTTATTTTCTTCCTTCCTAACTCCATTAACTTTGCTTCATCCTATTGATATGTTTTGGTGATGGTGGTGTTACAGGGGAAGGGGGCGGGGGTGGCACTGAGAGGGTCCCCTCAGCCTTTCGCCTAGCCAAGAAAACTCCCAAATCACCTTAAGGAAGATTCATAGTTGCCTAGAGGAGCCCCTCAGTATCCCAAACCAACCATGGAGTTTCCTTTCCAGAACAGACTCCAGAAGCCGGCAACTCCTACTTCAACAACTCCTACTTCAACAACTCATGCTTCAGGCTCCACTACCACCATTAAACTTCATCAGTCCTCCACAATGACAAGTGGATAATCAGCCAGCTACTGTTTCTAGAGAGCACAGTTTTGGAAGCCGAGATGTTTAGCAACCTTACTCCGCATTCTTGACCTAAAGAGGCATTTCTCCCAAGACAGCTTAAGTTCCTTTCACCTCCCTGATTTAATTCATCCCCTCTGGTTAACTGCAAATGCCACTATTTAATAGGCAGTGTTGAAACCACAGACCATTGCTTCATTAAGTCACAATTCAGAGGTCGACCAAGAGTCAATCAGCTCACCTTTAGTTCCTAAGCGGTTTCTATTTACATCTCTTTACTTACCCCAAGGTCCATATAATAATAATGATGGCATTTGTTAAGCACTTACTATGTGCAAAGCACTGTTCTAAGCGCTGGGGAGGTTACAAGGTGATCAGGTTGTCCCACGGGGGGCTCACTTGCCCAAAGTCACGCAGCTGAGAGTTGGCCGAGCTAGGATTTGAATCCATGACCTCCGACTCCAAAGCCAGGGCTCTTTCCAATGAGCCACAATCCCATGGACTTTTGTTCTTGTAATTACCAGCTTGGGATGTTTCTGAACAGTTCACTTGAACTCACCACTTTGTCAATAACTTTCTTCCCTCAGGACTGCATTTTGGAGCCTTCAGCAGAATCTCCAATTCCTCAGGTTTCTAAAGCCCCATTCTCTCTCCTAGGGAAGTTATTGCTTCCCTCTGCTCCTGCTCCTTCCTCGACCATGTTTCAGGGTTAGGGTAGGTAGGGTAGAATATCATGCTAATTCTCTTCTCTGTTGGGAGGAGTGAAGAAAGCTGGCACCTTCCTGCTCTATTGTGCATATAACAAGCAGGTTACATTCCTCTAGACTGTAAATCCATTGTAGGCAGGGACTGCTGACTCTAGGTAGGCCTTGAATCACTGATAACCCTGTGGTTATATCCAAGTATTGTGAAAGAGGATTAATGGATATCAGAGGTGACAATGGAAGACTAATACAAAGAGTGTCGTTGCACCAAGGACACTTTAAAATCTGCACATTATTCCACCATTTTGAAAAGCCAGGACAGAGAAGCAGCGTGGCTCAGTGGAAAGAGCACGGGCTTTGGAGTCAGCGGTCATGGGTTCAAATCCCAGCTCTGCCAAATGTCAGGTGTGTGACTTTCGGCAAGTCACTTCACTTCTCTGTGCCTCAGGTATCTCATCTGTAAAATGGGGATGAAGACTGTGAGCCTCCGTGGGACAACCTGATCACCCTGTAACCTCCCCAGCGCTTAGAACAATGCTTTGCACAAAGTAAGTGCTTAATAAATGCCATCATCATCATTATTATCATTATTATAGCCTCCACTAAAGAGATGTTTTCAACAAAACACACTAAAATTTTTTGGGCAGAGTTTAAGTCCCCTGTCCTGCCAGATGCTGACAAGTTTCTTTGGTAGGTGGGTCAGAGGAAAGGTCAACACATCCACAGCCTCCTTCTCTTTTGGAGGTCTATCATCTGGCTCCTGCAGGTTTCCTCTTTAACACAGGCAGTTTCTACTTCCTGGATCAGGCATTTATAGCTCTACGTGGGCAGGGAAAGTGTTTGCTAACTCTGTTGTAGTGTATTCTCCCAAGCACTTAGTGCTCCACACATAGTAAGTGTCCAGTAAATACCTCTGATTAACTGATGGTTAGGACAATACTTTGTTTTCTTTTCCAATCACATTTTTAAGAGGAGGACCCATTCTGGCTCACCACTGCAAGTCTGCTTGTTTTCCAGTGTCTTCTATTTGTCACAATTGTGTCTCCTGAACTACCAATATCTGTATGGGAAGCAGCAATGCCTAGTGAAAACAGCATGGGCCAGTCAAGAGACCTAAGTTCTAAATGCAGCTCTACCATTTGCCTGCTGGATGACGTGGGGCAACTCACCTAACTTGTCATTGCCTCAATTTCCTCATCTTTAAAATAGGGATAAAATAGCTTTTCCCACAGCCCGTGAGGCAGGGACAAAGTCTATTGCTGTATCTTCACTCTACCCCAGCATTTGCCAGAGTGCTTGGTATGGAGTAAAATGTTTAATGAAGAGGATATTATTAAAACTACCCGGATTTTTTTCTCCTTTATTTGTTTGAATAGCAACAATGTAGACCTCTGAAGTTCTCCCCCTAACCAAATAGGAAGACTATTTCCTAACAAGTGAGGTCAAGTGCACGTTAATAAATAGAAATATTTCATTTCAACTCTAGCAAAAACCTGAGGTATCGCTGAGTTTGTCTGGTGGCTGTGTTAGATGCTGCAAGATCTCATCCGTTTCTCTCTTGCTTAAATTCGAGATTTAAACGTAGCCTGGATTTTCCCAAGATACCTAAAGGCTTAAAGTAAGCCTTTTAAACTACATATGAAAGCACTGCACACCTTTTAACTTTAATGGCTTTCCAAAAGGCTTTCTGAAACTTGTTTCATTATTCAATTTGTAATTCAGATGATGCATTAGCTTGGAGCTGGGAGCTAACATATGGATCCTGCAAGGGGAGATTTGATTTATTGCAGACTTTGCTTTTAAATTTGTCTAAATTAATTCCACACATACATATTACACGAAAGAACAGGAATTAGGTCCTTTTGTCATTTCTGTACAGTATGATTGATTAGAGAAATGCCAAGGCAGTTGCAAAATTAAAAAATGTGGATATTGTTTTTATATATAGACAAAGCTATCCAGATGGTAGAAAATGAAGGTTAATTACATGGATCCTGCTCAATTATTCTTTCCATAATTAGAAATGATATCTCAGTGTACAGGGCACTGGACTGAGAATTCTACAGCTTCTGTTCTGTAATGCATTTTGTTTGTTTCCACAAGCTTGCGGGATCCTAAATAAGTTGAAATCAGAGGCTTTGAAATGATTGGATTAAGGTTTTTTATGTGATAACAAATTAGCATTGATATTTTCCAATCCCCCCCTTTCGGATGATATTTAAGTTCATATTCATACACTTGTTTGGGACCAAGGTGAACTAAATTAGTCCAAAGTGATGAATTAGTGCTATTACAACACCTGTAATCATAATCATAATAATGATAACAATGACATCATTTGTTAAGTGCTTACTATGTGTCAAGTGCTGTTCTTAGTGCTGGAGTAGACACAAACTAGTCAGGTTGGACACAGTTCCTGTCCCATTTAGGGCTCACAGTCTTAATCCCCATTTTACAGTTGAGGTAACTGAGGCACAGAGAAATGAAGTGACTTGCCCAAGGTCACATGGCAGACAACTGGCAGAGCTGGAGTTAGAACACAGGTCCTTCTGACTCCCAGACTTGCGTTCTATCCACTAGGCAATGCTATAATCGAACAAAAATTTGACTATCTTTCAAAGTGGGAGACATCTGAATAAATTTGCTCACATCCATGAAACTCTGTCTAACGTACTTAGTCCATCACTGGTAATAAAATAATGATAATAATGATAATAATAACAATTGCCATATTTCGACACTTACTACATGCCAAGTCCTGGGGTTCAAAAGAGAGCTCCAAATCCAAAAGAGAATGTCTCATCTTCCCACCTAAAACCTGTCCTCCCCTTGACTTTTCAAACACTATAGAAAACACCACCATCCTCCCTGTCTCCCAAGCCCATGACTTTGGCATTATCTTCAAGTTGCCTCTCTCACTCAACTTACATATTCATTCTGTCACCTAATCTTGTAGGTTCTACCTTCCCAAAATTTTTTAAGGTATTCATTAAGCGCATACAACGTGCCAAGCACTGTACTAAGCACTTGAGTAGAAGGCACAAGATAATCAAGTTGGACTCAATCCCTGTCCCACAGGGGGCTCATATTCCAAACAGTCTTTACAGATGAGGAAACTGAGGCACAGAGCTGTTAAGTGACTTGCCCAAGGTCACATACCAGGCAGGAGGCAGAGCTGGGATTAGAACTCTTAGGTCCTCCAACTCCCAGACACTTGCTCTTGGCACTAGGCCATGCCCCTGCCCATCTCTAGATTCCACCCTTTCCTCTCTGTCCCAACTGCTATCCCATTAATCCAGGCCATATCCTATCCCACCTTGATTATTGCATCAGCCTCCTTGCCGAACGCCCTGCCTCCTGTCTCTCCCCTCTCCAGTCCGTACTTCACTCT
The DNA here is from genome assembly GCF_015852505.1 of Tachyglossus aculeatus. NCBI lineage: Eukaryota > Metazoa > Chordata > Mammalia > Monotremata > Tachyglossidae > Tachyglossus > Tachyglossus aculeatus. The sequence continues at coordinate 10,743,099 of NC_052080.1, forward strand.
GCTGCCTGGGTCATTTTTCTATAAAAACGTTGGGATGATTCTCTCCAAACCTCAAAAACTTCCAATGATTGCCCTAATAGCCATCTCCACAGCAGACAGTAACTCCTTACCAACAGCTTTAAGGCACTCCCTCTCTTTTCTTTTTCTCATTAATCTCCTACTACATTCCAGTCCGTGCCCTTCGTGCCTCTAACGCGACCTACTCTCTGTACCTCAATCTCATCTATTCCCCCCACCAATCCCTTGCCCACATCCTCCTCTGGACCTATCCAAAAGACCATTCTCTCCACCTTCAAAGCCCTCCTAAAATCCCATCTCCTACAAAAGGCCTTCCTTGACTAAACCCTACCCATGTTCCCTACCCAAACTCTCCTCCACACTGTCTATGCATTCAGATCCAAACCCCTTAAGCATTTGATTCATTGTACCTTCAGCCCCACAGCACTTAGGAAAATCTCCTATGCTCTATTTTCCCTAGACTTTAAGCTCATCCTCTAGACTGTAAGATCGTTATGCTCAAGGAATATGCCTGCCAATTCTGTTGTAGTGTACTCTCCCCCAAGGGCCTAGGATAGTAAATGATTATTAAATATGACTGATTGATACGTAATTTATTGTAATTTCTGTCTCCCCCTCACACCTGTAAGCTCCTTGTAACAGGGTTTTTTCTATATACTCAATTGAATTGTACTTCCTCAAGTGCTTAGTATAGTGCTCTGCATAAAGTAAGCCCTCAATAAATTCCATTGATTGTTCGATTGATGGAGCAGGTACAAGGTAAACAGGTCAGACACAATTCCTCTCCCACATGGGGCCCCCATTATCTCTGTGATAATAAACAAGTTTTGGAATAAGGAAAAACATCATTCATAAAGATATGAACTGGAGAGTTTTAGGGCAAAATCTAACTCTGAGAATAAAAACTCATGCAAGTTATCACCTCATACTTCATACCCTATACTTTCTCTCCACCCAAACTTTTATGCTTATCTAAGCACTTATCATATCCCACCTTGATTACTTCATGAGCCTCCTCGCTGACCTCCCTGCCTCCTCTCTCTCCCTACTCCTGCCCTCAGTTCATTTCACTCCTGACTGCTGAGATCATTTTTATAAAAAGTTCAGTCCACATCTCCCAACCCCTCAAGAACCTCCAGGGATTGCCCTTCCACCTCTGCATCAAACAGAAATTACTTCCCATTGGCTTCAAAGCACTCAATCACCTAGCCCTCTCCTACCTTACCTTGCTGATATCCTACTACAATCCAATTTGCACATTTTGCTCCTCTAATGATAGCCTACTTAATGTATCTCGATCTCATCTATCTCACTGCCGAACCCTAGCCAACATCCTCCCTCGGGTCTGGTTCTCCCTCCCCCTCCATATTTGACACACCATCATTCTTCCCACTTTCAAAGCCATATTAAAATAACATCTCCTCTAAGAGGGTTTACCAGATTAAGTCCTCTTTTACCCTACTCCCTCTGTCTTCTGCATCACCTACGCTTTGAGATCTGTGCCCTTTAGGCACGTATTACTCAACCCACCCTCAGCCCCACAGTTCTTATGTACATAGACCCAATTAAGTTATATGAACGTCTGTCTCCCCATTTAGGTTGTAAGCACTTTGGGGGCTGGGAGAGAATTTACCCACTCTGTTGTACTGTACTCCCCCAAGCATTTAGTACAGTGCTCGTCACACAGTAAGCATTTTATAAATACCCTTGATCGATCAAGTATCACTTTTTAAGTAGATTTCAGACTGTTACACAGATAATTGGTTTCACTCAGAGCTGACCATGGTAGGCTCACCTTCTCCTTTCACACACGTTTTAGGTTTGCTGAATAAAAAAACACATGGAATCTCTTGGCACATCCACCAAGTTCAAATAAAAAAGACACACGAGGTGCTGGATATGCTTTCTAAGTTCTTGTTAGGAAAGGAATTCTACTAGGCAAAGTTAGTTCTCTTACCACTCTTCATTTTGAAAGATGAGCAATTTAGGGGGATTCAGAAATTTGATTCCTTTCAGAAAGGCACCCCCAGACTTGGGCTACACAAATCTTTCTGAAATATAGGGAATTGGACTGTGAATCCATAGAGGCTGCCTAGGTTTCACACGTGGACTGGCTGTCTCATCACATTTCTAGCCCTTTGCTCCTCAATGGCCAAAACTCCTATATATCTTGGCAGTTCAATTTCTTCTCTGGCTTTCCTGAATCTGGCTCAGAGGAATGAAAAATAGTGAGATTGAAAAGTGCAATAAAACCTAATCAAAATTCAAAAAAAGATTTGGCATTGTCCAGATTCTGGTTTCATAAAGAAGAGTCAGGTAAGTTCTCACTCAACCTACATGACTCAACTCAGAAATTGCCTAGTTTTCCATCTACAAGCCTGTTACTTTCTGAGACACGATTCACCATGTACCGAGCTGTGACTAATTGCCGGGTGGTATTCTGCGGTGACAAGAGAAATGTAAAACTGGCCCTTTTCACATTTATTCAAAACAGCTTTTCACCAGTAACATCAAGGCTTAAAAAGCATGTGTCATACAACACTTCATAACGAACGTTATTAAACATTAACTTAATTCAATTAAATTAACTGACAAGCATAGGCTCATTCCAGTGGAGGGCTTTGAAGAACACAATAAATGTTTTTTTTTTTAAAAAAAAAGATGCCTCAACCAACATAATGATTTGTTCATTACACATAATTCCACTGAACATGCCTTAATGCAAAGCATGTGCCTTTCCAAATGTCATATTCTCGTTTCTGTAGAGCATACACTTGCATGCTCAAGAAAGTCTACTCTTTTATGATGAAATAAAAACAGCATGGATTGTTTTTAAACAAAGGGAGAGGGATATGAAGTAGTTATGAGACCAATAAAGATAAGGCTTTCAATAGAATCATTTTCACCAAGACCTTTCCATCTGAAGTTAAGCTTCAGCAAACTTAAAAACAAAGAGTTTTAATCCTAAAATTAAAAAAAGATTATACTCAAAACTGGTTGGTGGAAAAATAAATACTCAGTTGCCCTTTGTATTTTGGATTTTGGGGAACTTTCTCCCAGCAGCTATTCAATTTTCTTTCCTCTGTCTCCAACATTGGGAAGATTTGGTTCACTGCAACCCAAGGGAGACTGGGGAGAAGTTGAGCAGATCTTCTTCTTAACCAGCAGCCAAATTAACCAATTTTCTTGCATACTCTCTCTCTCTTCCCCCTAAGCCCAGACTGGAAAGGAGTCCTTTCCTTGTCAGCTTCTGGGAATTCTCCCCAGCATTTAGTACAGTGCTCTGGCCATTTCAAGTGCCCAGAAAATGCTCTGTTTCCCCCTGCCTCTCACTCTACCTCTCTTTATTCCTCTCTTCCTCTGCCTATCCTTCCCTTGTGGATATTTGTTGCTCTTCCTGGCTCCTCTTGCCCACATTTGTCATTGGATCATCGGTCCAAGGGCTTAGTACAGCGAGCGCTTAGTACAGTGTTCTGCATATAGTAAGCACTCAATAAATACCATTGATGAGTATGATGATTGGTCCCACCTCTGAGAGTCCTACCCCTTAGAAGTCCCTTTCCACAAACCCTGCAAGACACCTTTTCACAAGTCCCACTTGCGACTTGTGAAATTCTGGTTATATTACTTTTGCTTAATTTTGAAGCTACTCTTGGCCTCCAGTCTTATTACCAAATCAATCATCCTACTGAAGCCATCACTTCCCTCTAGACTGCAAGCTAGTTGTGGGCAGGAAACCTGCCTATTAGCTCTATTATACTGTACTTTCCCAAGCACTCAATACAGTGCTCAATAAATATCACTGATTGAGTCCCATTGAAACCCACTAGAAAAGTGCATACTGACTTTACTTGCTAAGTGCAGAGCTAAGATTATTATTAATAATAACAATAATAATAATAAGAAGAAGAAGAAGGAAAAGAAGAAGAACTGTGGTATTTGTTAAGCACTTACTATATGCCGGGTACTGTACTAAGCGCTGGGGTGGATACAAGTAAATCACGTTGGACACAGTCCTTGTCCCATGTGGGGCTCACAGACTCAATCCCTATTTTCCAGATGAGATAACTGAGGCCCAGAGAGGTAAAATGACTTGCCCAAGGCCACACAGCAGACAAGTGGCAGACTGGGGATTAGAACCCATGTCCTAATCTAGAGAAGCAGCATGGCTTAGTGGAAAAAGCAAGGGCTTGGGAGTCGAATCTGCTACTTGTCAGCCATGTGACTTTGGGCCAGTCACTTAACTTCTCTGTGCCTCAGTTTCCTCATCTGTAAAATGGGGATTGAGTCTGTGATTACCTCATATTTACCCCAACACTTAGAACAGTGCTTGGCACATGGTAAGTGCTTAACAAATACCATCATTATTATTATTATTATCATGATTATTATGAACTTCTGACTCCCAGGCCTGTGTTCTATCCAGTTTGCCATAATATTCCATATATTTGGAAAATAAAATGTTTACATAGGATATCTACGGGATATTTATTCTAATGCTAAGCTCTTTGTGGGCAGGGATTGGGTTTATCAATTCTACTGTATATTACTCTCCCAAGTGCTTAGTACAGTGGGCGGGACACAATAAGCAGCTATAAGTATGATTGATTTGAAAGAATATACTTATAATACCCTGAGGGTTTGGTAAATAACCTATTGTGTCCATGTAAATAGCTCTACAAGCTCACTCATTTGCAAATAATACCGTCACTGCCCCTTGGATAGCCATTTAGTTTTGTACTCTTTATACCCTTGCAGTTAGGGATGCAAGCACACAGGAGGAGATGAATCAATTGACTGTGTTTATTGAGCACTCACTGTGTGCAGAGTACTGTACTAAGAGCTGGGGAGAGTATAATGTAACAACTAGGAGCGGTGATATGCATGGGTTATGAAAAAAATGTTTGACTAAGTGGATGTTTTTACAAATCAAATTAGAAATATAGCAAATAGAGTAAATGGGGCTGAGATCATATTTGAAATGAGTACAAAAGCATCTGAAATATGGTTTGAAATAAATCTCTTCAAATGAGTTTGCATTTCATTTCACCAACGCAAGAATCAGAGCTATCTATAGTGCTTCAAATAATCAATCACAGAAGGTTGGTAAAATATGAAATGTGGGCTCTTGGGTTCTACAAGAACACTGACCAATGGGGAGCTGAAGTGTTAGTTTAGAATTTGATCAGTGCTTTAGTGTTTACAGATATATCCTGGATTGAATCAGTAATAGATTTCAACTTCACCACTGAAACATGTCTTGGACAATGTTGTCTAAGTAATAAATCAATGTATACACTGAGCACTTACTGTATGCAGAGCATTGTATTAAACGCTTGGGAAAGTAAAATACAAGAGAGTTGGTAGGCATGATCCCTGCCCACAGGGTTCTTGCAGTGTAGATGAGGAGACAGTCATCAAAAAAAAAATTTACAGATCAGGGAAATGGCAGAGTGTTAGGACAGTCATTATTCAATCGTATTTATTGAGCGCTTATTGTGTGCAGAGCACATTAAGTGTGGTGAGACTGGAGTTTGGTGACTATCAAGTGCTTAAGGGATACAGATCCCTTTACATAGTCAAAGCAGAGGGGGGTGTGCCTAGGGAAAATGAGTGCTTAAGTCAAGGAAAGCCTCTTGGAGGAGATGTGATTTTAGGAGGGATTTTTTGGGGTCACGTAACTGGCTAGCACAATAAACTGTCACAAATACACACCCTCCCATGAATTGGAAACCTGGCCTTTTATAAAAAACAGAAAAGTGAAACAAAGACTGAGAATCCTTCTGATCATTATTCAATCTGTCATGGGGAAGTAAAGCACATGCTGAGCATTTCCTCTTGGGTGAATGATGTGCGACGCTCTGGCTGGGATTTTTTCATCAGGTAGAATATCATTTATAATTCCCTTTTTCCTCTTAGAAAACACCCAAGAAAAAGACAAATGTGTGGTCTGGGTATCTGTGGATAATCCAGACTCCAAGGATACAGCAGATATTGTGTTTCAGAGGTGTGAGATTGAATGTGCACATCTGCGAAAAACTTGAGGCCCCAAATTTTAAAAATCCTTACGGTATTCCAAATGGTAAATCGCTGTCAGAAAGAAGTAATTTAGAGTTTCTCTGGTACACCATATGCTAACGATAATTTCTGTGCATGTATCAGCACGTATTCATTGTTCTGTTTCTTCTGAACACAATATCCCCGTTGTTCCTCACTCATTTACGTAAGAACTTTCTTGTCCCAAAACCTTTTCAGTATAAACAATTCCCTTGAAATAATTTCCCTGAAAAGTTTTACTTGGTGGCTCATAATTAACAAATTATAATTACAATCTAAAAGAGCAATGTTATTTATTACCAATTTAATAGATTAGTAAACCTCTTACAGAGTGAAATTGCAGAGCACAAGTAACTTTATAGCAAAGTTGGGGGCAATTTGTGTGGCTAATCATCCTGCATATGTTTTATAGCCCTCAATTGAAAACTATCTGCTTTGATGATAAAAAATGAAGAAAAATCTAATGTAAAGATGAACAGATTTTACCTCCAGGGAAGGAGATCATTGTCAATGAACAGTTGTCACACTGGAAATGACAGTCTTCCTGGTGAAAATGACAAAAGTCTGGGAGTCAGAAGACCTGGGTTCTAATCCCATATCTGCCACTTGCTTACTGCAAGACCTTGGAGAAGTCACTTAACTTCTCTTTGTCTCAGTTTCCTCCTCTGTCTTGTAGCTACCCCAGCTCTTGGGACAATGTCTGGCACATAATAAGTGCTTAAGAAATACCATAAAAACAAACAAAATCTGTTACAATTACATATTACGGATGTGTATAAAAGTGCTGTGGGGCTGAGGGTGGGATGAATATCAAGCTTTTAAAGGGTACAGACTCAAATGCATAGGTGACACAGAAGGGAAGAGGAGTTGGGGAAAAAAGGGGCTTAAATGGGGAAGACTTCCTGGGGGAGATGTGATTTCAATAAAGCTTTGAAGGTGGGGAGAGTGGAGGTCTGGCATCTATGAAGCAGGAGGGAGTTCAGACCATAGGGAAGACATGGGCAAGGGGTCGGCGAAGAGATATATGAGCTGAAGGTAAAGTAAGGAAGTTGGCATCTTATATAATGTTACCATTATTTCCCTTCGGTCTCTCAGATCTCATTGGCCTGAGGACTTCAAAGAGAACTCATAACCAGGGGATTCAAAGGGAACAGCATAATTACAGTCTACAGATAGCCAAATGCTTTTAGAAAAATGCTGAGGTAGAAGACATTTTGTCACACCATTTCAGTGTTCTCATTGAAAACCAGACTGCAGAGGCAAAATCCATCCATCCATAACGGGGATCTCTCTAAGGAGTTCAATTCAATTCCACAAGTTTTTTTTTTTCCAGATAACAGAGCTTTGCATAGATTAGATAAGAATTCAAATGATCTTAATAGAAAAATTGAGAAAAAATATAGTGGCAAACACTACAGGGCTTCAAAGGAGGCTAACTAGCCCTTGATCACTCTTTCCAAGAGATTAGATGATTGCTTGACTGTTCACCTCACCATTTACCATTTGAAAGGGAGCGAAAGGGAATGTTTAACTCTAGAAAATGCCATTATTTTTAAGAATGGGTGAAACCAGGCGTGTCTTGGGCTTGTCTAGTAGTTCAAATTATTACTGAAATACTTAAGGTTCTAACTCCAAAACACATTTTGCCAAGTGGTTTTCCCCTTGCCTTTTAAAATCAAAGAAGTGAAATTCAAATCACATGTTTAGAATTCATTTTTCCTACAACACATCAAAGTTATTACTTTTGAGCTACTCAGTGTCCAAGAGCCTTCATGATTCTTATTTCTTAAAAGCAGGAAGACAACTTTGACCAGAGTACAATTCCCAGAATTTTGAATTTCATTTGGTACTTTAGTATACATGAAGCCACCCAGGTTTTAAACTTTATATACTCATATATACATGTACAAAGCGGACAGATTATCCCAGCTCTTCCACTCGTCTACTGTGTCACCTTGGGCAAGTCACTTGTAGCCAAAGTATGGCAACACCCTTCTTCGCTCATTTCCCTACCCTCAGCCTCTCCTTTTTCCAGTCCACAATGCACTTTAAAACAGCTTTTCTCAAATATTTTCTGCGTCTCCTCCCATCTCAAAATTCTAAAATGATTACCCATACCTTGCCACATCAAGCAAAAATTCCTAACCGATTACCTCTAAATCACCACTCCATTACCCTCCTTGCCACTGCTATCCTCTCTCCCCTTCCACTGCAACCCTGCTCTGCAGAGGGCAACACTTTGCTCCTCTGGCACCAACCTGCTCACGGTACCCAATCTCTTCTTTCTTTCTTCTAGGCTACACTGCTTCTCAACTGTATTATTAATTGTTCCTGTGAATGTGCTATACAGTTAGAGACTGTAGATCCCTGTGGGCAAGGAACCCGTTTACCAAATCTGTTGAATTGTATTCTCTCAAGCGCTTAGCAAATGTCATTGATACTAGAATATATTGCCTAATAGGCAACAGAAAGAAACAGAATATATGTAAGAAGTCTTCTGAATATTAAGAGGTCATATGTTAACCATGGCTCAGTGGAAAGAGCCTGGGGTTTAGAGTCAGAGGTCATGGGTTCAAATCCCAGGTCCGTCAATTGTCAGCTGTGTGACTTTGGGAAAGTCACTTAACTTCTCTGGGCCTCAGTTGCCTCATCTGTAAAATGAGAATTAAGGATCAACTTGTAACCTCCCCAGCGCTTAGAACAGTGCTTTGCACATAGTAAGTGCTTAATACATGCCATTATTATTATTAATAAAGATAAAGTCCCTAGTGATTGGCACTTCCTCCTATTCTTTTCACGGGGAGTTGGGTTTGACCTAGCTTTCCAGGGCATAAATTGGAAGACTTTTTTGTTGCTGTGCATTTTATTCTTCATCCCACTCCAGTGTTTTCAAATTACCTATAGGATTCATCTGTCACAGATGAATAGAAAAAGAAAATCAAGTTTACTCTGCTTGCTAATCTTGATTTTTTTTTCTACTCATCCAAGATAGACAAAGGCATTTTTTCCACCGTTTGTTCTTAGGTAGGTGTCTGCACATATGCCTTGGCTCCGAATCACACAAGCTCAGATTCAAACCCATGAAAACGTACAAACACACACACACACACAATCAGGAACAGTGTTGACAAATAACTGAGGCACGAAATCACAACCACCTCACATGATTCTGATTTGAACAATATGGGATTTCCCAACTGTGGAAGATAGAATTTACACAAATGTACAGAACATTATTCTAATCTTGGGGTTTTTGCCTACTTCACGGTTCAGTGTATATTTACTCATTACTTCGCCTTAAGAGCACATCTCTATAACACTTTCTTGCCAAATTTGAAGTTCCTACCATTTTGCCTTTTGCAGCAGCAGTCATAGTAGTCCTAGTAAGGGTATTTTTTAAGTGCTCATTGTGTGCAGACTACTGTACTAAGTTCTGGGAAGAAATACAGAGTTGGAAGTTAAAAAGAGACCCTGTCTCTCTTGGGGGTTGCACTCAATAAAAAACAATAAAAAGGGTTAGAAAGACTGGTAACAGTAGGGAGAGATGAAACAAGACACTTGACAACAAAGATACAAACAACAGATCAGTAGGATTTTGTAGCTAGAGGAGCAAAATTTCAGGCTCCTTATGGAACAGAGTTCTGTCACAACTGTGGCCACAGGGACCACTACAGTAGCATTCATTCATTCATTCATTCATTCAATCATATTTATTGAGCGCTTACTGTGTACAGAGCACTGTACTAAGCGCTTGGGTAGCCCTCCCGTGGCAGATTTGCAAATGACAGCAATGCTGAAAGAGCTGGAGTCTTAATGGCCATCAAAAGCCTGATATAAAAGTTCAGTATTTAGATATCTTAGTGACCCTGACGCAAACTTGTCTGTGTCTTTCTAGCCTCCCAAGAAGTAAGAAATCAGTCATTACTGCAGTCAGGGCAGTACTTTCTTTTAGCCTGCTTGTTGAAAGTAGGGGGACATTTTTATGTCCAGAAATTACTTAGAAATTTAGGTAAATGAAACCATAAATACCAAATTCATAGGTGTAGCTAATCCAGTTAACTGACTCATTTAGGCAATATTTTCAAAGACTTTAGCGGAGAAAGAACAAAAACTTGAGTATTGACATAATATTTCCTAACACAATTTAGAAAATAATGATAAATCCACTATTAAGAAAACAAAAAAAAACAAATTTTCCATCCCAGAAAATGTTACTCAAAATAAAATAGGCAAGCGGTATACAAAATCCACATAATGCTGATGAGCAAACCCATTTCAGGAAATTATTTGTGACTTCAATAGTCTGACTCAATTAAAGCCTCTCCCAGTAATTCCATGGTTTTGGATTTCTGAATGTTTGGTTAAAAAAAAAAACCTGGAAAGTGTATTAAAGGGAATAGTCTTCACTATTCTTGAAGGGTTGACAAAAACAATTTGTTGAATTTTTCCTTATTTAATTTTTATAATTCTATGGCTTGCATGAATGCTTATGTTGGTTGCTTACCAACCTCTCCCTCACACCATAATCACAGCTCCAAATCAGTGGGAGAGAATTCATAACCGAAAGTGAGTTTGGCTCCCTTAGCTCAGCATCTAATAAGGCGTTCTTCCAGACCTCTGGGTGGGTGATAAGGCATCTATGCGTGGGACAAATTGGTTGGAAAGACCACACACAGGGCTGGAAGTCAGAAGACCTGGATTCTAATTCTGCTTCTGCCCATGTGCCTGCTGTGTACCCTTGGGCAAGTCACTTAACTTCTCCATATCTTAGTTTCCTCCTCAGAAAAGAGGGATTCAATACCTGTTCTCCGTTCTAATTAGATTGTGAGCACCATGTCAGTCAAGGACTGTGTCTGATCTGCTTATGTTGAATCAACCTTAACGCTTAATATGACCTCATCTGTAAAATGGGGATTAAGACTGTGAGCCCTATGTGGGGCAACCTGATCACCTTGGAACCTCCCCAGCTCTTAGAACAGTGCTTTGCACATAGTAAGCATTTAATAAAAGCCATTATTATTATTATTATTATAGCAAGCACTTAAAAATGCTATAATTATTACTATTATACTCTAGCTCTACATGCAGAGACTGAACACATTTCTCCTGTAACTGTTTTCTAGACATGTAATTATTCAACCTTGCCCAGTAGAAAGAGCACAGGTCTAGGAGTCAGGGAACCTGGGTTCTAATCTTGCCTGCTGCGTGACCTGGAAATAGCCTTAATTTCTCTGGACTTCCATCAGAGGGATTTATTGCGCTCTGACTGCATTCTGAGGACTCTTTAAGAACTTAAGAGTTTCAATACAGGACACACTCTGTGCCCACAAAGAATTACAATCTACATCTGTCTAATGGTATTAAAACACCCGTTCTCCTTCCCGCTTAGACTGTGAGCCCTATGTGTGAAGGGACTATGTCCAATCTGTTTATTTTAGAAAAGCAGTGTGGCCTACTGGAATGATCACATGCCTGGGAGTCAGAGGGCCTGGGTTCTAATCCCGACTCTGCAGCTTGCGTGTGTGACCTTGGGTGAGTCCCCTGTGCCTCAGTTACCTCATCTGTAAAATGGGGATTAAGTGCTCCTTTAGACTGTGAGCGCTCTTTGGGACATGGGCCTTTTTTGAGCTATCTTACCCCAGCATTTAGTTCAGCATTTGGCATGCAGCAAATGCTGAACTACTTGTTATTTTAACTATTCAAGGTCTTAGCACTGAATCTGGCAACTAGTAAGAGCTAAGACAATACCATCATTATTTTTATTGCCTCAGTTGACTCAAAAAATTGGTAAGATTTTACTCCTCAGTCATTACAGCCTGAATCATCTGCTCCTTAGGACGGCTGTACTATGGAGGGAGAAGAGGTGAGAAGAGAATAGCCCCATAACATTTTGTCTCAAGAGAGTGAAAAGGGAGAGAGAGAGAGCTGCAAAAGGAAGCCAGTGAAGCTCTTTGTATAATTGTCTGAACCTCAGCCTGCAGCTATTTGGACAGCTGGGAAATGAGTGAAGCTCACAGAACCTGCTGGCAAGATGCCATTGGGATTGGGTTGGCTCCATGTGAGGGGGGTGTTTCACGTTGTGGGCCGGATAAAAAGGTGCATCTGTAGCCGTATCCCTGGCTCCTGGCAGAGGCTGGGAACACCCCCCCTCTGGGTGCAATCAGTTCCAGGTGGGAGATGGTTCCAGGTGGCGAACTTAGCCAAACTGACACATACCGCCCTGTGCCAAGTCTGCCTGTTCCCATTGGATACCCAAGGCCTTGCCTGGGTAACTGGCTGGAACAGACCATCTTCTGGAAATGGACTCTGAAATAAGAGGAATGGGAGGATGTGGGATTTGGAAAAAGGATGTCTGCCTAAAGGAAAACTTAGACGAAACGTCTATTTCTCTCCCTTCAATCGACGGTATTTATTGAGTGATTACTATGTGTGCAACACCGTACTTAGTGCTTGGGAAAGCACAGCATAACACCGTACCAGACACATTCCCTGCCCACACTGAGCATACAGTCTAGACAGGGAGGCAAACATTACTATAAATTAATAAATTATGGATATGAACATAAGTGCTGTGGGGCTGAGATGGGAGTTGAATACAGGGAGCAAATCAAAGAGACACAGAAGGGAGTGGAAGAAAAGGAAACAGGGCTTAGACAGGGAAGGCCTCTTGGAGGAAATGTGCCTTCATTAAACACCACCATTTAGTCTTCTGCATCAGCTACGCCTTTGACCCTGTATCCCCTAAGCACTTTGGCACTCTTCCTCCCCCAATCCCCACAGCACTATAATAATAATAATAATGATGGCATTTGTTAAGCGCTTACTATGTGCAAGTCACTGTTCTAAGTGCTGGGGGGATACAATGGGATCAAGTTGTCCCACGTGGGGCTCACAGTCTTAATCCTCATTTTACAGATGAGGTAACTGAGGCTCAGAGAAGTTAAGTGACTAGCCCGAGGTCACACAGCAGACATGTGGCAGAGCTGGGATTCGAACCCATGACCTCTGACTCCAAAGCCTGTGCTCTTTCCACTGAGCCACGCTACTATGCTCTTATCTTTAAACTTGGCTGTCTCCCTTACCTGCATTTCATTGCCTAACTCCCCCAGCAGATTGCAAATTCCTTGAGGGCAAGGAACATGTTGACTTCACTGGACCCTTACCAAGTGCTTAGTTCAGTGCTCTGCACAGAGTGAGTTCTCCAAAAAAACCTCACGGCCTCATGGATAGAGCACGGGCCTCGGAGTGTGAAGGTCCTGGGTTCTAACCCTGGCTTTGCCACTTGGCTGCTATGTGACCATGGGAAAGTCACTTCACTTTGGGACTCAGTTACCTCATCCATAAAATGAGGATTAAGACTGTGAGTCCCATGTGGAACAGGGACTCTGTCCAACTTGATTATCATTTAACTGCCCCAGCTCTTAGTAAACTGCTTGGCACATAGTAAGCACTTAACAAATGCCATGTATTATTATTAATAAATACCACTGATTGATTAGTATGCTTTTCTTCCAAATGGTTCCAACCTCACACTGCAATCTGTGTAAAATAAACCTGACAAAAAAAGAAATGAAGGTAAAATAGTAGGAAACAGGGCAGTCCTGTGGATAATAGAGGTCAGTACATTTCCCACAATGACCCATCTTCAGATAGATTGCCAGGTGGGAAGAACAACAAAACCAAAGGTTCTGTTGTTTATTTCTCTCTTTATTCTGAAGTCTCCATTACTATCTTTCTTCTCATCTTTAGCTCTGTTTCTCTGATACTTTTGGTGTGTGAGTTCTCAGATTTCAACTCCTCAAGCTGTCTCCCATCTCCTGTTCTGACCTATGCCAACATCGCGAGTCAAAACATAATGGGGGTCAGAAAGCAATTGAAGAAAAAAGAGGTAAAGTAAAGGGAGATGTGATCAGGGAATTGAATTAAGTGACAGTAGTAGTAGCTGTATCAATCAATCAATCAATCGTATTTATTGAGTGCTTACTGTGTGCAGAGCACTGTACTAAGCGCTTGGAAAGTACAAGTTGGCAACATATAGAGACAGTCTCTACCCAACAGTGGGCTCACAGTCTTAAAAGCTGTAGTAGTAATAGTATTAGTTATCAGCAGATAACTAATAAAAGCTGCATGCATCAGTGGAGAAAGCACGGGCTTTGGAGTCAGAGGTTATGAGTTCAAATCCCTGCTCTGCCAACTGTCAGCTGTGTGACTTTGGGCAAATCACTTAACTTCTCTGTGCCTCAGTTACCTCATCTGTAAAATGGGGATTAAAACTGTGAGGCCCCCCAGTGGGACAACCTGATTACCTTGTAATCTCCCCCTTCTAGACTGTGCGCCTGTTGTTGGGTAGGGACCGTCTCTATATGTTGCCAACTTGTACTTCCCAAGCGCTTAGTACAGTAATCTGCACATAGTAAGCGCTCAATAAATACGATTGATGATGATGATGATGATGATCTGTGCCCCTTCCTTCCTCTCCCCCTCGTCCCCCTCTCCATCTCCTCCATCTTACCTCCTTCCCTTCCCCACAGCACCTGTATATATGTTTTTACATATTTATTACTCTATTTATTTATTTTACTTGTACATATCTATTCTATTTACTTGATTTGGTTAGTATGTTTGGTTTTGTTCTCTGTCTCCCCTTTTAGACTGTGAGCCCACTGTTGGGTAGGGACTGTCTCTATATGTTGCCAATTTGTACGTCCCAAGCGCTTAGTACAGTGCTCTGCACATAGTAAGCGCTCAATAAATACGATTGATGATGATGATGATGATGATGATGATGCACACAGTAAGTGCTCAATAAATACGATTGAATGAATTGAATGAATGAATAAATGAATCAGGTGGACACAGTCCCTTTCCCTTACAGGGCTCACGGTCTAAGTAGAAAGGAGAACAGGTATAAAATCCCATTTTCCAGAGGAGAAAACTGAGGCACAGGGAGGTTAAGTGACTTGCCCAAGGTCCCAAAGCAGACCATTGGCAGAGCTAAGATTAGAACGTAGGTCCTAATAATGATTGTGGCACAAATTGCGCAGTTACTATGTACCTGGTACTATACTAAGTGCTGGGGTGCATACAAGCAAATGCTGCTGGGTGACCTGGGGCAAGTCACTCAACTTCTCTGTGCCTCAGTCACCTCATGCGTAAAACAGGGATTAAGACTGTGAGCCTCATGTGGTACATGGACTGTGTCCAACCTGATTAGCTTGTATCTTACCAAGCGCATAACAACTACCATTATACAAAAAGACTGTGGTTTTCCTTAACCTGGTAACCTGGTTACTGTTTAACAGTACAAGCATTTTAATTTTTCTTCATGCAGCACTGCTGAGTATTTTGCTCCTTTCATTGAAATTTCATTTGCTGTGAAACTAAATATTTTTTTAAAATTCAGAACATAAACCAAATAACTGGAGGCAAATTGAGCTTTGCATTTCAAATCAACATTCAAAGATTTTAGTGTAAATGAGATTTTTAAGACATTCCAAGCTAACCAAAAAAAATACGTACATTGCCAATATTTTGTTTTCGTATCATTTTCTGTATATGGGAGACCGTTAAGCTATAAAAATTGTAATGCCCATTGCTATTTCAGAAAATGAGACTATCTGAACTGTACTGGATTACTAGTCTCATCTTTTTTTTCAAGAATAATTGGCACTAATATCAAATTATTTTCATGAACTTTAACTCTGCTTAACTCTGAATAGCAGAAAAAAATATTTATTTGACTCTGGTGCATTTCACACTTCGGGAAATACAGTGAGAGGTAGATACTATTTTACATTTCACCTTTAAGTCCAGAGCTAAACAAGAACCTGGAAATTTTCGGTGAACATACTGGTCTATTCAAGGAAAGGTTTTCAAATTGTAGAGTGTATTACTGGGTTTTTTTTTTTTTCAGAATTGAAGGGTAAAGAAAAATAGAAACTCTGACCTAACAGTCCACTCCGTGGACTCCATCTAGAGAAGTCCAACACTGACCTGGCTATTGTTTTTACAAGAGTTCATGGCTAGTAGCATTACTAGTATTTCATGAGTACCCACTTGGAGATACACTGCACTAAATTCTTGACTCATGGAAACCTAAAGCAGGAATGGCATGTTCACTGTCCTCATTTACAAATGGAGCAGCCATAACAAATCATTTTTTTATGGTAACTATTAAATGCTTACTATGTGACAGACACTACTATTCACTGAGGTAGATACAATATAATCAGGTTAGACACAGTACCTCACCCACATGGGGCTCTCAGTCTTAATACCCATTTCACCGATGAAGTAACAGTCACAGGGAAGTTAAGGGACTTGTGTAAGGTCTCACAGTAGACTGGTGGAAGGGCCGGGATTAGAACCCAAGTCCTTCAAACCCTCAGGCCTATGCTCTACCCACTAGGCCATGCTGCTTCTCAGCACAACAGAAAATTAAATAACGGTCTTCTGAATTTGTTTCTTGTTCTCACTCACCCAGAATCTCCCAGTTTCTAAGAGTACTTGCCCTTTCTAAGAAGTTTTATGATCTGCATCATTTGATCATTGCCACAACTTTCTACTTCATTTGTCACTGAAGATGGAATCTAAAACAGTCTTTTACAAGTTCTCTGCCTACACAGTCAATAGAGTCACATATTTTAGACCTCCAAATT
Organism: Tachyglossus aculeatus; assembly: GCF_015852505.1. Lineage (NCBI taxonomy): Eukaryota > Metazoa > Chordata > Mammalia > Monotremata > Tachyglossidae > Tachyglossus > Tachyglossus aculeatus. Next base: position 10,759,832 of record NC_052080.1, read on the forward strand.
CACTGTCAAAATGAGTTATTTTTTGCTGATTTTCCCTCGAACATCCAGAACATTTAGGTTGAAGTGCATTTAAACCGACTCTGTGTGTATATGTCTGTGGTTATATTATTGTGAGCACCTCTTTGATTTCAGTCCCTTGAGAACTTTGTTGATTAAACTGTTGCATGCAATGTTCTCAGAGACCAACAATGGAAACATTATTATTTCAAGACTGCCTATGAACATTATGCTTACAGGCATCAATTAGAGCTGATGAAGTAAATTACTGGTGTAATTGCCATTGTTTTTATCATGTTAATTTATGGAACCAGTCCATTGCTTGTGCCTCTAGGCATGTGAATAATTTAAAACTAAAATAGAAAACTGGATTCTTTTCCCAATCCGCGTGACTTGGAACAAAACTGAACAGATGAACTCTATATCACACTCTGAAGTCTGACAAAAGTGATTCTACCTAGACTGTGAGCCCACTGTTGGGTAGGGACCATCTCTATATGTTGCCAACTTGTACTTCCCGTGAGCTTAGTACAGTGCTCTGTACACAGTAAGCGCTCAATAAATACAATTGAATGAATTCTACCTGAGAAACATAGCCCAGGACGAATCCAGGCTCACCTAAAGATAGTTCCATGCTTTGCTGATGTGTCAATTCATGGACTACCGTTAGATGAGGAAAATGATTTATCAGCCAAAGAGCTGCATGGCCTAGTGGATAAAGCATGGGCCAGGAACCAGAGGACCCGTGTTCTAATTTTGGCTGAGCCACCTGCCTGATGTGTGACCTTGGGCAAGTAGGACCCAGGTTCTAATTTTGGCTGAGCCACTTGCCTGCTGTGCGACCTTGGGCAATTCTTTCAGTTTCATCAACTACAAAAGATGGGGATTCAACACCTGTTCTCCCTCCTACAGGGTACAGGGGCAGTGGCTGGCCCAATGAGCTTTTATCTACCTCAGGGCTTACAACAGTGCTTGACACACAGTAAGTGCTTAAATACCAGAAAAAAAGTCAACTCTTTAGTCATCACTGCCTCTCTCTTGGCACTTTTTATGCCAAAAATTAGATTATAGGATATCTGGGGCAGGGATTGCATCTACCAGCGTGGCTCACTGGAAAGAGCATGGGCTTTGGAGTCAAAGGTCAGGGGTTCAAATCCCAGGTCCGCCAATTGTCAGCGGTGTGACTCTGGGCAAGGCACTTAACTTCTCTGTGCCTCAGTTACCTCATCTGTAAAATGGAGGTTAAGACTGTGAGCCCCCCTGTGGGACAACCTGATCACCTTGTAACCTCCCCAGCACTTAGAACAGTGCTTTGCACATAGTAAGTGCTTAACAAATGCCATCATCATTATTATTATTATTACCAACTCAATTGCACTCTTCCAAGTGCTTAGTACAGTGCTCCGCCCACGATAATTCATCAACAAATAGCATTAATTGATTGGATGTAACAAAACTGTGGCTAGTTTGCCTTATCAGTTATAAATGCCTTCAATCTTGTAAAGGATGTTTAAGAACTGAATAATACTGATACATTTTTGGTGTATAACTGTCCTTTGGGTTAATAAAATGACAATCCTAAATCCTGGTTATCAATCAATCAATTGGGATTCAGGAGGTCTTGGGTTCTAATCCTTCTCCACTGCTTGTCTGCTGCGTGGCTTTGGGCAAGTCACTTCTCAGTGTCTCAGTTACCTCATCTTTAAAGTAGGGATCGAGACTGGGAGCCCCATGTGGGACAGGGACTGTGTCCAACCTGATTTGCTTTTTTCCACCCCAGCGCTTAGTACAGTGCCTGGCACACAGTAAGCACTTAACAAATACTTAAAGGCACGGAGTTTGGGATTCTACACTTAGGCCCTCCCACCACATCAATTGATAATATTTATTGAGCCGTTACTGTGTGAAGAACACCAGAAATAAGCACTTAAGCTCATTATGGGCAGGGAGTGTGGCTGCTGATTCTGCTGTATTGTAATCTCCCAAGTGCTTAGTAGAATGCTCTGCACATAGTAAATGCTCCATAAATGCCCCTGACTGATTGACTGATTGGGAGAGTACAGTAGAGTTAGTGGCATTAAACCCCTGTCCCAAGGAGTTTGCACTTTAACACTTTGGAAGGAAGCATCTAACCACAAAGTCGAGGTACTATGGCATTTTCTGTATAGCAGCTGTTCGTTTATAAATTTGTTCATCAATTCATCCATCATCCCCACACCTCAGTGTGATAGGGGAGAGGGAGTGAAACAGCTGGAAACACAATATGACTGGTAAAGTTTCTGACTGGAAAAAAACAATCAAACTAGTCTAATGCAGGGGACAGGTTCACCAGGAATCCAAGCTACTAAGGAAGTTACCCTGGCAACAGCCTGCCGGTCAACTGAGTTACTGCCCGGCATAAACTGTACCCTGTGGTCACTCTGGCGATAAATTGACATTGAAATTTAGAACGATCTTATTCTCTTTTCAATGTGCAGCACCCGAGACAGCCTATTCACTTATCACACCTACTGACAGCAGGACTTTGGATCATCAGAGTCAAGAGAAAACACGGTTGGTCTGGGAGAAACCCACTATCACCATATTCGATCCCTTCACGCAGCCTCTTAGTTCTGAAGTCTTCAGGACTTTACCGTGGCTCGTCCACTGGTTTGGACAGGAGAGCCCAGACCCTCCTAGTCATTCATCACAACTGACTGAGGGTGTGATGTGAGCAGGCGTTTGGAAGAACTCAGTCCCTGCCCTGGAGAAATTTATAAGCGAATGGATGCTGCTCTGAGGATGCCTGGTACCTACCACACTGCTAGAAGATGAAAAGGTAAATATGTAGAGAATTATGGAGGAGATGCAGAAGGCTACTTGGAAGTCACGGTACTAGCATATAGCTCTAAACCATAATCTTCCCCTCCAGACCGTAAGCTCCTGGAGGGCAGGGAATACACCTAACAACTTTTTTTTTAAATGGTATTCATTAAGTGCTTTCTATGTGCCAGGCACTGGGGTAGATACAAGGTAATAAGGTTGGACATAGTCCATGTCCCACATGAGACCCACAGTTTTAATCCCTATTTTACAGATGAGGTAACTAATGCACAGAGAAGTAAAGTTCTTCTCCTGGGCTTCAAGGCTGTCCATCACCTCGCCCCCTCCTACCTCACCTCCCTTCTCTCCTTCTACTGCCCAGCCCGCAACCTCCGCTCCTCCACCGCTAATCTCCTCACTGTACCTCGTTCTCGCCTGTCCCGCCGTCGACCCCCGGCCCACGTCATCCCCCGGGCCTGGAATGCCCTCCCTCTGCCCCTCCGCCAAGCTAGCTCTCTTCCTCCCTTCAAGGCCCTGCTGAGAGCTCACCTCCTCCAGGAGGCCTTCCCAGACTGAGCCCTTTCCCTCCTCTCCCCCTCGTCCCCCTCTCCATCCCCCCATCTTACCTCCTTCCCTTCCCCACAGCACCTGTATATATGTATATATGGTTGTACATATTTATTACTCTATTTATTTATTTATTTTACTTGTACATTCCTATCCTACTTATTTTATTTTGTTGGTATGTTTGGTTCTGTTCTCTGTCTCCCCCTTTTAGACTGTGAGCCCACTGTTGGGTAGGGACTGTCTCTATGTGTTGCCAATTTGTACTTCCCAAGCGCTTAGTACAGTGCTCTGCACATAGTAAGCGCTCAATAAATACGATTGATTGATTGATTGATTGATTAAAGTGACTTCCCCAAGGTCACACAGCAGACAAGTGGCAGAGCTGGGATTAGAAGCCTGGTCCTTCAGACTCCGGGGCCTGAGCTCTAACCACTAAACCACTGTACTCATCCAAGAGCTCTGTACAGTACAGTCCACCTATCAATAGTACTTATTGAACACTTACCATGTGCAGAGCACTGTACTGAGCACTTGGGAGAGTCCTATAGCAGAGTTGGTAGACATGTTCCCTGCCCACAACAAGCTTAATATAGACCAGGAGACAGACATTGATAAAAATAAATTATGGTTACGTTCATGAGGGCTGAGGGAGGGGTAACGAACGGGAGCAAATCAGGGTGATCCAGAAGGGAGTGGGAGAAGGGGGAATGAAGACTTAGTCATGGGAGGCCTCTTGGAGGAAATATGCCTTCAATATGGCTTTGAAGGTGGGGAGAGTAATTATCTGCCAGATATGAAGACAGAGGGCATTCCAGGCCAGAGAAGGATGTGAGGGAGAGGTCAGCAGTAAGTAAGTGCTCAATAAATGCCATTGATTGATTGATTATTGGCTGATCTGCTAATTCTGTCATACTGTACTCTCCCAAGTGCTTAATACAGTGCTCTGTACATAGTAAAAACTCAATAAATATAATTGATTGACTGACTGATATGACCCTGATCTGAGACCCTGTGGGTTCAATGGTGAAGTGATCTATAGGAGTGAGTCTCATGGCTGTCACTGCTTTCCATTCCTGGAGGTGAAAGGGCGGTGGCCATGTTGGCCCTAATTCCTCGCCATCCTTATCCTCAATTCAATAGCTCCCAGGAAGGATGCCTTCTCCAAAGTGGAGGGAGAGGAATGGGAAATCCCCTACCCTTTTACTGAAACTCCAATCTCCCTGCTCGCAGTCTGTTTTAACAATTATTCAGCAGACCAGGAGGAAACTTGCATTCACGTATTATTGTCACCTTTTCTTTTTGGCTTGTAACCACCCCAGCAAAAACTCCACGTGTTCTAATCTCTCCGGTCATGTAAGCAAACTTTAGGTCTGTTAGATTCCTAAGCATCTGAAATTGGTTATATCTCCATACAGCTGTAATTGGTTATATCACTATCAGCCATAATTGGTTATTTATATGTTTTTATGTTTCTGTCACTTGGTTGATGTATCTTTATGGCTGTGTGTTCATCCTGTCAACTCAATAGATTCTAAGTTCCTGCAGGGCAGAGACCACAGTTTCTCCTTCCATTGTAACTCTCCACAGGGCCTAAAGTGACACTTTGTACTGAGTTAACATCAAGGACGAGTTTGTCTAACCACCATGCCTCCAAATGAAATTGGGCAAATGTAGCTTGTTTTAGAGTAATTCCACTCACTCACTTTCCTGCCGCCAATCTCCTGCTACTTCAGTCTACATTTCACTCTGCTGCCTGGATCATTTTTCCAGAAAAAACCAAAACTCCATTATCAGTTGCACAATAAATCAGTGGCATTTACTGTATTTGAGTGCCTATCAATGAATAAATCAATAGCTGCTATTGAGTGCCTACTGTGTACATCGAGGCCCAAGTACTATACTAGGCACTTGAGGGACTGCAGTAGAATTAGTAACTTTAATAATGCGTTCATTTAATCATAGTTTTTGAGTGCTTACCTCGTGCGGAGCACTGTACTAAGCGCTTGGGAGAATACAACAATAAACAGACACATTCCCTGCCCACAATGAGTTTACAGTGTAGAGAGAATAATGGTATTTGTCAAGTGCTTACTTTATTCCAAGCACTGTTCTAAGGGCTGCGGTAGATACAAGTTAATCAGGTTGGACACAGTCCCTGGCCCACATGGGGCTCACAGTCTTAATCCCCATTTTGAAGATGAGGTAACAGAGGCACAGAGAAGTTAAGTGACTTGCCCAAGGACACACAGCAGACAAATGGTGGCGCAGGGACTGGAACCAAGGTCCTTCTGACTCTTGGGCCCGGGCTCTTGCCACTATTCATTCATTCATTCAATCATATTTATTGAGCACTTACTGTGTGCACAGCACTGTACTAAGAGCTTGGGAAGTACAAGTTGGCAACATATGGAGACGGTCCCTACCCAACAGCGGGCTCACAGTCTAGAAGGGGGAGACAGATAACAAACCAAAATATATTAACAAAATAAAATAAACAGAATAGTAAATATGTACAAGTAAAATAGAGTAACAAATCTGTACAAACGTATATACAGGTGCTGTGGGGAGGGGAAGGAGGTAGGGCGGGAGGGATGGGGGAGGAAGGAGGAGGCTCAATCTGGGAAGGCCTCCTGGAGGAGGTGAGCTCTCATTAGGGCTTTGAAGGGAGGAAGAGAGCTAGCTTGGCAGATGTGTGGAGGGAGGGCGTTCCAGGCCACGGGGAGGATGTGGGCCATGGGTCGACGATGGCGGGACAGGCGAGAACGAGGCACAGTGAGGAGGTTAGTGGCAGAGGAGTGGAGGGTGTGGGCTGGGCTGGAGAAGGAAAGAAGGGAGGTGAGGTGGGGAGGGGGGCGAGGTGACGGACAGCCTTGAAGCCGAGAGTGAGGAGTTTTTGCCCGATGCGTAGGTTGACTGGTAGCCACTGGAGATTTTTGAGGAGGGGAGTAACATGCCCAGAGCGTTTCTGCACAAAGATGATCTGGGCAGCAGTGTGTAGTACTAGGCTATGTTGGTTCTCAATGAAAATTATGGTACTCAATAAGCACTTACTATATACCAAGCACTGTTCTATGACTTGGGACAGATACAATACTATCATATCTGACAGAGTCCATGTCCCAAACAATGATAAGAAGAAGAAGAAAAAGAAAAATGGAATTTGCTAAGTGCTTATTATGTGCCAGGCACTGTATTAAGCACTGGGGTAGATACAATCCATTAGAATCCAGGTCCTTCTTAATTCCAGGCCTACACTCTATCCATTAGGCAATCCTGCTTCTATATTGTACTAAGAGCTTGTGCGAGATAACAGAGTCAGCAGACAGGCAAGGAATGTTTCTGCTAATTCTGTTAGATTGTACTCTCCCAAGCACTTAGTACAGTACTCTGCCCATGGTAAGAGCTCAACAAATACCACTGATTGAATGAATGACTGATGTGATTCCAGCCTTCAAGAAACTTGCAATTTCTGAGGGACAGTGGAAGAACCTTGGACTCTTAAAATCAAAATGCCCATATTAAAGCTTATGGGGCATTTTTCCAATTAGACAGGGATAGACCAGCTGAAATGGACATTGTCCACTATAAAGGTGAATGAATGGCCACCTTAAGGCAACCTAAAGATAACTACGTCTCATTCCACTGACAATGGTGCTGACAGTCAGCAGAAACACAAACAGAGATTCCAGAACATCGGGCAGGAACAAGATCTTTGGCTTCTCTGGCACAAAATCAGGAATTTATTTTTTAAATATCTAAATACATCCAAGAAACAGGGGAAAGATTGTGAAAGGAAGCCAAAGGGAAGAGTAGTTTTAATCTTTATCCAAAAGAGATCTTCAAGCTGGTTTGACCTATTTTCCACGTGAAGCTCATTTTTGAAAACATTATCTGAAGAATCAATGGTATTTACTGAGCGCTTACTATGAATGGAGAACTATATTAAGCCCTACACAACCTACAGTTAGCGCAAGAAGACGCAAACCCTGAACTCATGGAATGTAAAGCCTAGAGTATTCCTTCATCGAGTCAGTCAATTAATTGTTTTTTTAGACTGCTTGCAGAGTACTATACTGTGCACTTGGGAGAGTACAATAGAGTAAGTAGACCTAGTTCCAGCTTTGAAGGAGTTTACAATCTAACTGGAGGAGGCAGACATTAAAATGAATTAGAATTACAGGCAGGGGTGTCAACCTAGTATAAGGATACTTACATAAGGTTTCTCTTTTTTAATGGTATTTCTTTAAGTGCTTATTATGTGTCAGGAACTGTACTAGGCACTGGGGTAGATAGAAGCGTAACAGGTTGAGCAGAGTCCCTGTCCCTCACTAGGCTCACAACCTTAATCCCCATTTTACAGATTAGGTAACTGAGGCCAGAGAGGTTAAGTGACTTGTCTAAGGTCACGCAGCAAACAAGTGACTGAGATGGGATTATGACCCAGGTCCTTCTGATTACCAAACCTGTGGTCTACCCATTAGGCCACACTGCTCCTAAGGATTGTGTAAGTGCTTGAGGCAGGGGCGGGGGGGAGGTATGGACTCAAGTGCACAGAAGATCCAGATAGGGAGAAAAGATAAAGAGGGGAGATGAGAGTTTAGTCAGGGAAGGCTTTCTGAAGGAGATGTGATTTTAGTAGAGCTCTGAAGATGGGGAAGTGTAGATTTCCTGCTCCGCTGAAATGATTCAATAACAATAATAATAATGGTATTTGTTAAGCACTTACTATGTGCCAACACTGTTCTAAGTGCTGGGGTAGATACAAGGTAATTAGGTTGTCAGACATGGGATTCAAGTCCAGGTCGGCGGTGCTCAGCACACAGTTATTGCTCAAAAATACAACTGATTGACTGATTGATAGGACTAAACTCATCAAGGTGCTAACTCATCTCTGTTAATTAAAGTGAGTGGGGTCATTTAGCTCAACCTGGTGATATTTCAGGGATCTATCTACCGACATGTCTACATGTCTACCGACTATGTTCCCTGCCCATAAGGAGACTTTATTCTTTGCCATTCATACCATCCCCCTCTGGTTTTAATTTCTAGACAAGTCAATATCCTCTTCTCAGCTGCTTTTTCTCCTCCCATACAGGCACGCTGTTCCTCAAACCAATAAGTCCACCTGCTCCCCTTTCCCTGTCCACGAATCTTCAAATTTCTGCAAGTTCTTCCTTTCCCACAGCTTTCCACATACAATTGAGCATCCTCATTCGATAAACATCGATAGGGAGAGAAAAGAAGGATGGAGAGGAAAAGAATGTGACCATTCATTCGATTGCATTTATTGAGCATTTACTGTGTGCAGAGCACTGTACTAAGTGATTGGAAGAGTACTATATAACAATAAATGGACATACTCCATGTCTGTGATAAACTCACTGTATAACCCATGATCCCATCCACACTGCCTGAACATAAACAATATCCTGAACTTGCTATAGCATGTGTTGCTTGTACGACCTAGCATCATTTTAATAATAATTAATTGCAGTAGTTATGTGCTTACTATGTGACAAGCACTGTACTGGATACAAGCAAATCGGGATGGACAGAGTCCCTGTCTCACATAAAGCTCATAGTCTTAATTGCCATTTTACAGATGAGGTAACTGAGGCACAGATTTACCCAAGGTTCCACAGCAGACAAGTTAGTCAGTCAATCCTATTTATTGAGCATTTACTGTGTGCAGAGCACAGTATTATGCACTTGGGAAAGCCCAACATAAGAATAAACAGATACATTCCCTGCCCACAACATTCATTTCTCTGCCTTGATATTTGAATCTTCTCACAGTCTCTGCTCTAAAAGAGACAACACATTTCTAATTATGGCCAGCAGCAATCTGTTCCATCCCCTCTTACTGTCCCACAGTTACTCCACATCATCTGATGCTTTCCTTCATCGTACCTTTAATCATTGGTATTTATTGAGCACTTACTATGTACAGAGCACTATACTAAGTGCTTGGGAAATTACAATCCAACAAAATTAGCAGACGTGTTCCCTGCCCATAATGAATTCATAGTCTAGAGGAGACAGACAGTAATAAGAATAAATGAGTAACTTGTAAGCTATAATTTCAAGATATGTACATCAGAGCTGTGGGGTTTGGGGTGGGACAAATATCAAATGTCCAAAAGTCACAGATCCAAGTTCTTAGAAGATGCAGGAGGGAGATCAGGTCAGGGAAAAGAGGGCTGAATGGGGGACGGCTTCTGGGAGGAGATGTGACCATAATAATGTTTTAAAGGTGTAAAGGGTAGTGGGCAGGCATATAAAGAGAGGGAAGAGTTCCAGGATAGGGGAAGGATGAGGGGCTTACTGTGCTTATTGTGTGCCAGGCACTGTACTAAGCACTGGAGTAGTTGTAAGATACAGATTGGGCACAGTCCCTTTCCCACATGGGGCTCACAGTCTTAACCCCCATTTTGCAGATGAGGAAACTGAGGCCCAAAGAGGTTAAGTGACTTGTCCAAGGTCACACAGCAGACAAGTGGTGGAACTGGGATTAGAACTCAGGTCCTCTGACACCCAGGACCACGCTTTTTCTTGTTTTCTTTAAAATCTGGTCTTGTTTGAAAAATATAAATCATCATCATCATCATCAATCGTATTTATTGAGCACTTACTGTGTGCAGAGCACTGTACTAAGCGCTTGGGAAGTACAAGTTGGCAACTTACAGAGACAGTCCCTACCCATAAATCCATTTAAACTGATGAAGATGGCAGTTCTTGCCAAGAAAGCAAGGGTGGGACTCAAAGCATCTCATGGTTGCATGGAAGATTCTCAAATTCAAGTGTAACATAATTTGAACCTCATTAATCTTCCCAAGAATCAATCCTTCTCATGTAAAATCATGAAATCGATGTCAGAGCCAGGGAGAAATTGCCTGCTTTCCAAATAGAAACAGAGTATTTCTAAATTCTTTCGATTGATACTGTTTCCTTAACACATGCGGTCTAGAAAGTAATGGATTCAATATTGTACTGGACTGAATTTCATAGTTATGGTCGCAGGTTTCCCGTAGCCAGAAAATAGAGAGATACATATTTTTGCTCAAAGAGACACTATTTTACAAAAACACTACTCTTTTCTGTCTCAAAGTGCCATTCACTCATTCATTCGATCGTATTTATTGAGCGCTTACTGGGTGCAGAGCACTCTACTAAGCACTTGGGAAGTACAAGTCAGCAACATATAGAGACGGTCCCTACCCAACAATGGGCTCACAGTCTAGAAGGGCAAAGTGTCCTTTACATTTAGTTACCTAAAGTTCATACTAGTCTTCTCCTGAAATAACAGATCTTATGTTTCTTTCCTAAAGAAAACACCAATTTTCCATTGTTTGCTTTGATGTGAGAGCTTTGAAGGAAGAGCATTATTGCTGTGATTAGAGCACACCAGAAAAGCTGGTGACAGAGAAGCTAATAATAATAACGATGGCATTTGTTAAGTGCTTAAGCACATAAGTGCTATGTGCAAAGCACTGTTCTAAGCGCGGGGGGGGGATGCAAGGTGATGAGGTTGTCCCGCGTGGGGCTCACAGTCTTCATCCCAATTTTACAGATGAGGTAACTGAGGCACAGAGAAGTGAAGTGACTTGCCCAAAGTCACACAGGTAAGTGGCAGAGCCGGGATTCGAACCCATGACCTCTGACTCCAAAGCCCGCGCTCTTTCCATTGAGCCACGCTGCTTCTCTAGCTGTGGGATATAGTGGAAGTACATGGACCTGGAAGTCAGAGGACCTGGCTTCCAATCCTGGCTCCACCACTTGTCCACTGTGAAACCTTGGGCAAGTCACAACTTCTCTGTGCCTCAGTTACCTCATCTGTAAAATGGGGATTCAATCTTCCTCCTTCTGGCTTAGACTGTGAGCCCTATATCATGAATATCTTTCTTTTTTTTTTTTTTTTTGGCTTTAAAGCTTTAGCATTTGGAAGCAAAAACCCACACCCTTGTCGAAAGAAAGGATGACAACTATTTTGCACGGGCCTGAATTCAACTCACTTAACTACTGAGTTAACTATCTGGAGGAAGCGATGGTTTGACAGAAACCCGAAATGGATCTAAATGGGACCCTAAACAACCACTGCATCCCAGATTTTCAGACTAATTCCTTTGATTCGGCCTCATGTGTTCGTGAAAGATCAGAGATAATAATAATAATAATAATTATGATGGCATTTATTAAGCACTTACTATGTGCAAAGCACCGTTCTAAGCACTGGGGAGGTTACAAGATGATCAGGTTGTCCCATGGGTGGCTCACTGTCTTAATCCCCATTTTACAGATGAGGTAACTGAGGCACAGAGAAGTTAAGTGACTTTACCAGTCACACAGCTGACAATTGGCGGAGCCGGGATTTGAACCCATGACCTCTGACTCCAAAGCCCGTGCTCTTTCCACTGAGCCACGCTGCTTCTCTCAGAAACAGATGAAACAGAGATGAAACAGATGAAATGGAGATAGGTTCTGGATTATCCAAATTGAATCAGTTTCTGAGATCCCCCTCTGAGAGCAGTTAAGGATTTCCATGGACAGTCAAAAAAAAGTCACGGGGCTTTCGGTCTTAATCCCCATCTTACAGATGAGGTGACTGAGGCACAGAGAAGTTAAGTGACTTGCTCAAAGGCACACAGGCAAGTGGCAGAGCTGGGATCAGATTGTAGGTCCCTTTGATTCCCAGGCCTGCGCTCTATCCACTAGGCAATGCTGCTTCTCTCATAGTCTCAGTGTTTCTGAGAGTGTTTAGGGTGCAGGTCCATAAATCCACTGAAAAATATATTCATTTAACCAAGTATCTTTGGTTTCTGAATTCCAGACCAGTAATAAAACAATGCATGTTGGGTTTTTTTCTGTTTTTTTTCTCAAATAGAAAGAAAATAGAGAAACGAATACTCAAGGCTGTTTGGTGATGGGAGTAAAAATTAATAAATTTAGGCTTAATTAGAACTATTACTGTAGTTAAAGCTTCACTTTGTGTTAAAAGGGAGAGTAATGACAAATTAAGCATGCTTCCAGGCAGTTAGAAGACAAGGAATTATTAAAACACAAACTTCCTCCTGCAAATATAACTTTCTTTTAAACTGCACTTTCTCATGTGAATTGATCATCTTTTCAGCATAAAATACCTCCAAGGGTTGTTTCACTCATTCTTTCAATCATATTTACTGAGTGCTTACTGTGTGCAAAGCACTGTACTAAGCATTTCCGGGAAACTGCAATAAGGAAAACTGAGCTACCTAAAAGTTTTTCGTGTCCAAGTACACAGCCTTGCTCGTGATAGAACAATTTCAATGAAAGTCACAGGTTTGCCTTGGAAGTTGTTTTCGTTTTTCTGAAGTATTGTTCCATAAATGATTTAGAACATATATCAAGAAAAAACAGAATATTACAAGAGCAAAACATCATTACTAATCCATTCACAATCCCACAGGGATTTTAAAAACTCAATAGCATTTTTTGAGCACTTACTGTGTACAGAGCACTGTACTAAATGTTTGAGAGAGTACTACATAACTGAGTTGGTAAACTGTTCCCTGCCCACTCGAGCTTACAGTCTAGAGGAGCTTACAATCTAAAGAATGTAGTTTACATAGATGCAGAACACGGGTCTGGGAATCAGAAGGACTTGGGTTCTAATCCTGGCTCCATTACTCTGTGCTGTGTTACCTTGGACCCATCGACCCCCTACCCATGTCCTACCTCTGGCCTGGAATGCCCTCCCTCCTCATATCCAACAGGCAATTACTCTCCTCCGCTTCAAAGCCTTATTGAGGGCAAATCTTCTCCAAGAGGTCATCCCTGACTCATTAGAAGCTCAATAAATGACAGTAGTCACAAAAGGAGAGCAAATCCTCTGGTTGGGGTGGATCAGTCAAGGAGGAATTTTTCTTTGCTAAGAGTCACCCGGCCATTGCTAACCCCAAACTGTTGTTTAAAATTTCACTTCTAATATCCAACTCCAACCTCAGTGGGGAATTGTACCCTCTCAATCTTTCCCTTTTCTCAATTGTTCAACCTCTCTAAACCTGCACTTCTGATGTCACAGATCTGGCAAGGTGACAGTTCCAAGACTTATTTTTGTACGGGGAGAAGAAGCATTTGTATATTTGTGAGACCTATCTTGGTTTCCTCTGGGAAAGTTCTTGTTGAATCACACTGACATGACTTATCCACTGTACAGTTAATGCAGCAGAAAGCCCATCATCCTTCCTCTTTGTAAGACCAGAGTTTGAGAAAAGCTGTTTTGGCAAGAACATGTTGGGACTTTTGGACATATAAGGGGCTGGAAATGCTTCACAAGCCACATCTTCTGTAAACTTGGAAACCAAAGCAAGAACAACTGTGTATATATGAAAGTCAGCCGATTTATTTCAGACCAAGACGAGCCAGTTGTTCGGTGGGTCTTTTAACATTTCGAATGCTCGCTCACGCAACAACTATCTTTTGCTATGAATGTGCCTAATACTTCTCTACCTATCATGGACAGAGAATTTTGGGGACGTATTGAACACAGAATGTAGGTGTATATGTTAAATATAAACTTGTTATTTTTATTTATTATTTTTATTATTTCTTCAAAATATATTTAAGTAAAAGTAACTGAAGGGAGAAGCAGTGAATTGCATATAGAGCATTGGTGATTTAAGCTGATTCAGGGTAATGGGATATCACAACAGCAAAAATTTCTCTTTCAAGGATTTAGAGGTTTCCTGTTCACCTGTTCTTCTAAACTGTGAGCCCACTTTTGGGTAGGGACCATCTCTATATGTTGCCAACTTGTACTTCGCAAGTGCTTAGTACAATGCTCTGCACACAGTAAGCGCTCAATAAATACGATTGAATGAATTTTACCACATCACCCATCAGAGCAGTGGGCCCACCAGAAACAATGCTTTTGTACTTTATTTTTCATTTTATTAGAAGTGCTTGGAGAGTTGAGAAGCAGTGTGGCTTAGTGGAAAGCACAGGCTTGGAAATCAGAGGGCATGGGTTCTAATCCTGGCTTAGCCACTTGTCAGCTGTGTGACTTTGGGCAAGTCACTTCACTTCTCTGGGCCTCAGTTACCTCATCTGTAAAATGGGGATTAAGACTGTGAGCCCAACATGGGACACCCTGATTACCTTGCATCTACCCCAGCGCTTACAACAGTGCTTGGCACATAGTAAACACTTAACAAATACCATCATTATTATTAGTATTATGTGCATGGCACCATAAATCATTCCTATAATACCTCACTACTTGATAAAAATTCATGAATTTATTGATGACTTTTATGGTATTTGTTAGTGCTTACTATATAACAGTAATAATAACTATGGTATTTGTTAAGCGCTTACTATGTGCCAAGCACTGTTCTAAGAACTGGGGTAGAAGCAAGTTTATTAGGCCAGATGTTGTTCCTGTTCCACACGGGGATTCACAGTTTAAGGAGTTGAATCCTCATTTCAGAGTTGAGGAAATGGAGGAATAGAGAAGTTAAGTGCCTTGCCCATGGTAACACAGCATGTAGGCAAGTGGTGGAGATGGGATTAGAGCCCAGATTCTCTGGCTCCCAGGCGTGTCCTTTATCCAGTAGGCCATGCTGCTATTCAGGGAAGAGTCATGGTGTAGCTACCTTGGAGAATATTCTTAAGAAATAGAAGACACTGTGACATGAAAAATGAAAATAATTTATGGTACATCTAAGATACAGGTTAGTATGCCTATTCTGCACTGCAAAGACTCACACAAACTAAGTCTTGTCATGGAAACATGCTATGGAAAAACAGTCTTCTTCACAGCCCTCTTTAGGATACACATAATAATAATAATAATGGTATTTGTTAAGCGCTTACTTTGTGCCAAGCAGTGTCCACTAAATAAATGCAACAAAATTCAACAGAGCAAATATAGTAGGTGGGGAACATGTCTACTCACTCTGTTGTATTGTACTCTCACAGGTGCTTAGTACAATGCTCTGCGCACAGTAAGCACTCAGTAAATACAAACTGATCAGGCTAGACACAGTCCCTGTCCCACATGAGGGTTTCCAATCCAGGCAGCAGGAAGAATAAGTATTTTATCCCCATTTTACAGATGAGGGAATGGAGGCACGGAGAAACTAAGTGGTTTGCCATAGATGACACAACAGTCAGTTGCAGAGCTGGAATAAGAACCCAGGTTCTCTTTCCACTAGGCCAGGCGGCCTCTAATTGCTAGAATTTCTTGAGGAAAGCTATTTACTTTTGCTAAGATAACCTTTTATTAAAGTTCACATGGATCATGTTATGAGAATCAAGATTCATTTTAAATGCATAGGTTACTTCAGTTGATGAAAACAAGCAGAAGAACTTATTCCTAGACAATCCGAAAAACATCATGCAAAACTATCATCCTACCCAAATTTAATAAACATCACTAAATTACAGTGTGGTTCCTCTGAGTACATGCGACTCTTGCAGCATTATTGTAAAACATACATATTAAATATATGTTTAGCAATATCATAATTAACAACTGAGATAAAACTCATGAGCCTGGAAAATAGCTGTAAATTAAATTAAATTAACTTATGAAGGAAAAAATGTGCAGCATTATGGGATTTTACGAGTTGAGGCTTAAAAATGCAAATCATTTCATTTGGAACTGGCAAAATTTCCACAGGGAAGTATTTATGTTTTCATTTTCTGTTCTGCTTAGTGCTAGTTCCCTAAAATCCTTTATCTCTATGCATATTAAGTATATTATTTAAGGAATGAGAATTTATTTATTAAATACACCCTCTGTCTTACTGAGAGGATGGAAAATGTTCTGGATAAAAGGAAGGAATCTTTCAACGGTACCCTGAATCATTCACTGTTTTTATTGAGTGCTTGCTAAGTGTAGAACACTGTACTGGGCATTTGGGAAAGTACAGTACTCTGGAGATTTCTCAGGAGGACACCTATTCATTTCTCAGCTTAATATCTGAGGGGGTTATAATAATAATAATAATAATGGTATTTGTTAAGCGCTTACTATGTGCAAAGCACTGTTCTAAGCACTGGGGAGGTTACAAGGTGATCAGGTTGTCCCACTGGGGGCTCACAGTTTTAATCTCCATTTTACAGATGAGGTAACTGAGGCACAGAGACATTGAGTGACTTGCCCAAAGTCACACAGCTGACAGTTGGCAGAGCCGGGAATTGAACCCATGACCTCTGACTCCAAAGCCCGTGCTCTTTCCACTGAGCCACGCTAAGCGTGCAGTAAGGAAAGCTCCTTGTATAGTATTCAATGTGTCTGAAGCAGCAAGTGCACGCAAACTGCTTTTTTTAATGATATTTGTTAAGCACTTACTATGTGTCAAGCACTGTTCTAAGCTTTGGAGTAGATACAAGTTATACAGGCTGAATACAGTCACTGTCCCATTTGGGGCTCAAATTCTAAACAGTGAGAGAACAGGTCCTGAATTCTCAGTTACAGCTGAGAAAACCTAAGCACAGAGACATTAAGTGACTTGCCTAAGGTCACACAGCAGTCAATCCATATTCACTGAGCACTTACTGTGTGGAGAGCACTGTAATAAGCACTTGGGAGAGTACAATATAACAGAGACCCAAATTGAGTTTATAGTCTAGAATGGGAGACAGACTAATATAAATGACTGAATTACAGATATGTATGTAAGTGCTATGGACCTGAGGGTGGGGTGAATAAAGGGTGCAAATCCAAAGGCAATTCAAAAGGGAATGGCAGAAGAGGAAATGAGGGCTTAGTTGGGGAAGACCTCTTGGAGAGGTCCTTTTAATACAGCTTTGAAGGTGGGGAGAGCGATGAAAGGGAGGGAATTCCAGGCCAGAGGCAGGATGTGGGCGAGGGGTCGGTGGTGAGATAGATGAGGTCTAGGTACGGAGATTAGGTTGGCACTAGAGGAGCCACGTGTGTGGGCTGAGTTGTAATAGGAAAGCAGCGAAATAACAGGAGGGGGCAAGGTGACTGAGTTATTTAAAGCCAATGGTGAGCAGTTTCAGTTTGATGCAGAGGTGGATGGGCAACCAGTGGTGGTTACTGAGGAGTGGAGAAACACGGACTGAATGGTTTGGTAGAAAAATGATCTGGGTAGCAGAGTGAAGAATGGACTGGAGTGCAGAGAGACAAGAGGCAGGGAGGGACAACAGGTGCTTAATTCCCATTGTACATAGGAGGAAACTGAGGCACAAATGAAATTAAAGGTCTTACCTAAGGTCGCACAATAGGCAAGTGGCAGAACCGAGATTAGCATCCAACCCAGGCTGTGCTCTTTCCACCTCGCCACTCTGCCAGTACACCTTGCGTGCTCTTATTCACAGAAGGAGCATGGCAATTTCTAGCTGCTCTGTAGTCACACCACTCCAGATGAAGCCAGACTATGCTGCTTAAAACTGGAGTCTCATGGGTCAAAATCAATCAATGATACTTATTGAGTGCTTACTGCGTGCAGAGCACTGAATTAAGCGCTTGGAAGACCACAACAGACTTAGAAGACATGCTCTTAGCCCACGACAAGCTTACAATCTAGAGGATAGGACAAAAGAAGTAGAGTGTGGTGAATGAGAAGGCTAGCTGGATAATTTTTACTGAAATGTCAGGGAACTCCACCAGTTAAATCCACCCCTAGTAGCCCCAAAATATGCTGGTCTCTTTTCTCCTCTTTACCAGCTAAGCACCTCTTGGACACAAAGGAAAGGGAGCAATTTTCCATGTTATCTAAATCTTCTTTGATGCTTCCTTAAGCTTGGTTTGGGCCTGTACCTAGCCAGCATGGGGAAAAAAACCCAAAAACCTGGCACCATCTTGGTGTTTATTAAGCTCTATGATGAGAAGCTCTTGCATTTCATTCCATATTTTCCACCTCTTGGACTGAAGAAAAACGATCTGGTAGTTTGAGGTACAACAGCATTTTTAATATATCCTGGAATCAGGAGGCTTGTGCTTGGCAGGTACAAATAAACAAACTGCAGTCTGCATAGCCCAGGGGATGACTTGCATTCACAGAAAAATAAACTGTTATTTAACAACCCTGTCTGATCTTGTGTGAAAGAACTACAGTCCTTGGTTATGTCTGGGCAAGACACCGCCTCACAATTATGAATTATGGATGAGAAGCCCACATTCTTCCCTTGAATCCAGGCAGCACAAATGCCCCCTTCAGAATGCTTAGATTCTCCTTTTCATACAAAGTTTGTTTTGAGAAATGAAACGACATATTAAATAATGAAGTTATCAAGAAGACATCTTAATAGCATCATTAGTGGTAGGTCACAAAGTTTTTTTTCCTGAAGCAGAGTCTATGGAATATGCAGCTTAAATAGTCCAGTTGTCTTTCCTGACATGATTTATTAAAGAATTAAGCTCTGAAGAAACTGAGTTATGCAAGATAGTTCATAAATAAGAGAATAATATACTATTCAACTCTACTTACAAGTGCAAAGGACCCCTATTCAGTGTTTTATATTTCTCATGAAGATATATAGAGAAGCAGCCTGGCTTAGTGGAAAGAGCACTGGCCTGGAATCAAACGGAACTGAGTTCTAATCCCAGCTCTGCCAACTGCCTCCTGTGCAACCTTGGGCAAATTACTTAACTTCTCTGTGCCTCAGTTTACTCATTTGTAAAATGGGCATTCAATACCTGTCCTCATTCCTAAATCGTGAGACCCATTTGGGCCAGGGACTGTGTCCAACATAATTCACTTGGCTCTCCCCCTGTATTTAGAACGGTGCTTGACACAAATAAGAGCTTAACTAGCATCGATATTATTACAAGAAATTAGAGCAATCACATCTCTTGGATGGGAGATTCTGTAATTCTACAGGGATTTTAGTTTATTGTGAATTAATCTGTTCCAGATTTTTATTACTCTGTGAGCCAAAATGCGAGGAATCAAGCTTAATTTATTCAGATCAAGGAAAAAAGTTATGACTGAACATGCATCCAATTCTTAAACTGGTACAAATGTTCCATTTATATATGTTTGGGGTGTAATAAACCAAAACAATATATCTGCAGAAAATACATCCAGAGTCCTCACTCATTCCATGCTGCTTGGAGTGTTTTATTAGAATGGATCTAGATTTCCCTAATAGGTATGTCTATACTGTCCTTTCAACCACAAATTAGGCAGATTCTTCACCGCTTTTTAGAAATTGGGTGAGTTTGCCATATTGATAAGAGGTTCAGTCATGACAATCAAGGGGCTTTTATTTGAAAAGGAACAGAAGAATGAAAGAGCAAGTGTAAATGGTGGGCCTGAATTTAGAATATCCACATGCATCAAATTAACTGCATAATATGTTTAAATTACTTAGTTTCCCATTTCACGTTCTCTGTGTGTACCGAATCTATGATAAAGTTTCCTTCACACACAGATGGTTCTCAACAGGTTTCCTACTGAAAACCCCTCATCATTCTTCTAACAATAATGACAACAAAAGGCTTTCCAAGGTGCTGAGAATGGAAAGAGATTTAGAACCTGGGAAAAGGGGATAAAGGTTGAAATAAGGGTTTAGGAGATAAACAGAATAAGTGCTCATTCATGCCATGGGTTAATTACTAGTAAACTGGCTGGGTATTTTTTATTACTACTGTTATGACTACTATCATTTGCACTTATTATGTATGCACTTTGCCTTTTATAAATAGGTGTTCAATACAATGCTCTGTACACAATAAGTACTCAATAAATACCATTTATTGGTTCATTGATTGCAAATCACTGGGAAAAACTACAATGATGATAATTCAGATACTAGTAACTGGGGAATTAGAATTTTTTTCTAAAGAACTTTATGTCAGCGATTTCTGGAACATCCTTACATTTCCCCACACACTGCCCTATCGACAAATGTATTTACGTCAATATGGCATTCCACTTTCTCAAAGAACATTTGTGAGAGAATCATCTCTATCTCAAAATCACTTGGGTGAAGGGTAAGTTCTTGGAAACCCAGTTCCAGTGGAGGGAAGATAATCAGTTTATTCAAATTCACGGATGCTGAATTTGGATACTAGGTAATTCAGGCTATCACCTCCAGAACCAAGAAAATAATATCTACCTCTGCCTACCTTACAAGAAGGTTATAAGGATTAAAATGAGGTCCTGAAGTGAATATATTTTGGAAACACAAACGTGCTTCAAAAATCAGTCTCATTATCCTTTGTATGAGGAATCCCTCCCTTTAAAAAAAAAGAGTTTAGAAAAAGATTCTAAAGCCTTTGGAGGTTTGTTTTTTGCCACCCGGAAGATTCTACTCATCCAATTTAACTCACAAGCAGAAAATTCTTCCTTATTTCTTACTAATGTTCCTTCTGCTGAATTTTATACCTGGGTTTTCCCTTTTTGAATTTCAGAGGAGGCCGAGACCATCTGGTGGCTGGCTATCTTTTCTATGAGAAGCTTGAGGCAGGGATATTTCCCCTCACCCTTTGCTTCTCCAGATTGAAAAACCCAAGTTCATTTAACCTAACATTCTATTTTACAGCCTTTGATCACCTTTTTGTCTCTCTGTTGACTTCTCTCCATCAGGGTTAATATCTCAATTCAGGGTTTAATATCTCGATTCAGGCTATAAAAGCCAAAGAATCACTTGAGCTATTATATTCAGATGAAAGATCTAATGGTACTTTTCACTGAAGAACATGATCAAAGGCTTCCTCATGTTACTGGCAATGGGCCTTTTGGCTAACATTCTCCCATGGTAGCTGCCCTTCATTCATTCATTAAATCATATTTATTGAGCGCTGTGTGCAGAGCACTGTACTAAGCACTTGGGAATTACAAGTTGAAGTACAAGTACCTTCAGGGATAAAACAATGCATATCCACAGACATACATTTAGAGAATTTTAATGCTGCAATGGACTTAAACTCACTCAGGATTATATAAACTAACCAGGAAGACTATTCATAGAATGAAAAAAGAATGATCATCTTGGTTCTGTCATCATCATCCCCATTCTAGTAACATTTATTGAAATACACAAAGCTTTTATTAATTTGTACTTCAGACTAAGGGGACTTTACAAGACACAGAAAGATAGTTTCTTCTGCAAGTAAGCTTTTAATCTTGAGATGGAAAGCAGATGAGCATACATTGACAGTGCCTGTCTATCGTTAGGTGTTGTACCAGTTTTGTGGCATAAAATAGAGGATCTTTATATTTTCATTTCTTTAATTTCACCTCTATTTTCCTGGACACTTTCAGAATTGAACCAAGAGCACTGTAGACAGACAATCATCAAGAGAATTTCATGAGAAACCCAAACAAAAATCAACCTAGGTGCTACACTGTGAGCAATTGGAGATTACTTGCTAGGAGCCTGTGGTCAATCAGTGGTATTTACTGACCACTGCACTAAGAGTTTGTGAGTCAATAAATACGATTGAATGAATGAGTACATAATATGTAAAGTAGTTAGATATGATCCCTGCCCGCAAGGAGTTAAAATGTGTGTTATAACCAACCATCATCTTGCTAAGTTGACATATGGGAAAAAGTTTGGGATGTTTCACAAAAAGCAGTATGTAATCCTCCAGAAGTTATTTTTCTTTCAAAATATTTTCTTCTTGAATTGATTTTTCCTTTAAAGACATTTTATTGTTGCACCAAGCCTGGACTCGCTATCCACTTTGAATTGACTGAAATGTCTACTTCACCATGAAAAGTTCCCTTCCAGGTTCCCTTCTGGCCTGAGATGTTTGGGCTCTAGAAGACTCAGAGTAGGAGTGGCAAAGTTGTCCTATCTAGGTACCTGTCCTGCCAGCATTTTGCAGTTCACCAATCACCCAACCATTAGCTGTCTGAGCTGGCCTGGGAGCAAAGAGACAGGTCACACATAGACTGTAAGCTCAGTGTGGGTAGGGAAAGTGTCTATTATGTGTCCACTGTGTGACCTTGGACAAGTTACTTCACTTCTCTGGGCCTCAGTTACCTCACCTGCAAAAATGGGGATTAAGACTTGTGAGCCCCATCAGAGAGAGGGACTGTGTCCAACCCAATTTACTTGTATCCACCCCAGCTCTTAGTACAGTGCCTGGCCTGTAGTAAGTGCTTAACAGATATCTTTGTATTGTGCTTTCCTAAACACTTAGTACAATGCTATGTACACAGTAAGTGCTCAATAAATATGATTGACATAAGTTTAAATAGTACTTTGATCTACCAATCTTTCTTGCCAGTCCCATTCTCCTCATATTCCTTCTTTTATGCTAATACACAGTTTCATCAAGCAGCCCATCAGTAATCTATATCAAGTGCCTCTTGGGTGCAGTGGGCTAGCCTAATCGCAGAGAGGGAATGGGCAAGGAACAGGTTGAACAGATCTGCTACATTGTTCTCTCCCAAGTGCTTAGTACAGAGGTCTGCATATAGTAAGCACTCAGTAAATATGATTAAGTGCTAAATAAATGAACTAGATCATTTAAAAGAAAGCTTCCTTCCATAAACATTCAATCAGTAGCACTTATTGTGAGCTTACTGTGTACTTAGAGCTTGGGAAAATCCAATAAAGTTATAGATGAAACTAACATATAAAAGAGGTAGGGAAAACAAGTCGAAAAATCAATTTCAAGCTGTGCTAATCCCAGAAGGAGCCATTGTGTGTATGATAAATGTTGGAATTAGTGCTTGAAGTCATATAATGCAACGAGGCATACACTGTACTGACAGAATCAGTGAGTTTCCCTGACTGTAACTGAGGATCCCTAAAGTATAGAGTCCTTTCCTGCTTTTCAAACATGGGGAAAGGCCTAAGACATGAGAGAGTCCACTAGTCGATAGGTGTAACAGTGAGATCAGCTGCTAAACGTTACTCACTTCACACTTGACATAGCCTTTGAGGTGACTAATAAGAAGCAGCTGTGGAGATGAAACTTCTGGCAATAATCTTTCAATGAACTGCCCTAAGGTTGGTTTTGATTTGACAGATTTCATAGGCGAATGAATGAATAGCTGACTTTAGGGAAGGTCAATATGACCGTCATCTCCTCTTTCAGTTACAGGCACTGAAAAGACTGAAACACTCCCTTTCCTCCATTCCTCATGGTATCAGATATAACTGGCAACAGTGAAGTCACTAAATTGTTGATGGTGAATTCCATGCTGTATCAATGAAAAATGTCCATTTGAAATCACTGCACTTTCTTCAATGAGAAATGACTCAGTGAGGAATATGTTCTTAGAGCTCATTGTATTTAAGCTTGATTAAACTCTTAGCTTTGGGCAGTTGGGGATTTCATGGACCCCAAGAAAAATAAAGTTTTCAAGTTGATAAAATTTAAAATGTTTGAGGATAATTCAGTCAGTCTTTGAAAAACCCCATTCCTTTCCATTGATTTTGCCCAGTGAAAATGACAGCTCCACCTGATTTTTTTTTCCCCAGAAAGTCATGAGTGAGTGAAGTTACTAATTAACAAAGTGCACCAAGTGGAAAAAAAGGCAAAGAACTAGTCTTCAAAGAGATTCTTGACAGGGTACATTGAACGGATTAAAAGTTTCCATGTGTGGACACGAAATTATTTGTGCTATGTCCTCGCAGATTATGTAGTAATATGGGAAATGGGGCATAAAAGAAAATCAAATAGCAAATATAATACAACATTTCCTCCTTCATGTTTCCTTTTTGTGGATGCATGGATACAAAAACATATTTTAGTAAGTAGTCATTACTCCCCATATGACTCTGCTGTCTCCTCCCACACACATTTACTCAGGGCGCCCCAGTCCAAAATCAGTCATATTTATTGAATGCTTACTTTATGCAAAGCACTCTACTAGGTGCTTGGGAGGGTACAATATAACAGACACATCCCCTGATCACAATGAGCTTACAGTCTAAAGGGGGAGAAAGACATTAATATACACATATAAATAACAAATTAATGTTGTTTACTGAGCACTTAACTGTATGCCGAGCACTGGACTAAGCACTTGGGAGACTACAATTCAGTCTGCCTGCTTTGCTTCTCCAATGCCAATTTCCTCACTGTACTTCGATCTCATTTATTTCATACATTCATTCATTCAAACATATTTGTTACATGCTTACTGTGTGCACAGCACTATACTAAGCACTTGGGAGAGTACAAGAATAAATAGACACATTCCCTGCCCACAAAGATCTTATAGACTAGAGTGGTGGGAGACAAACATCAATACAAATAAATAAATGGCTGATATGTATATAAGTGCTGAAGGGCTGGGCTGGGAAAACAAAGGGAGCACGTTGGGGTAAGCCAGAAGGGAGTGGGAGAAGAGGGAAGGTGGGGCTTAATCTGGGAAGGCCTTCTGGAGAAGATGCACCTTCAGTAAGGCTTTGAAGGGGGGAGAGTAACTGTCTGTCGGATTTGAGGAGGGAGAGTGTTGCAGGACAGAGACAGGACCTGAGCTAAGGGTTGGCATCAAGACAGAGGCACAGTAAGAAGGTTAGCATTAGAGGAGTGAAGTGGGTAAGCTGGGTTGTAGAAGGAGAGTAGCGAAGTGAAGTAGGAGGGGATGAGGTTGTGGAGTGCTTTAAAGCCAATAGTGAGGAGTTTGTGTTGTTTCTGATGTGAAGGTTGTTGGGCAACCACTGGAGTTTTTTGAGGAGCGGGGTGACATGTCCAGAGCATTTTTAAATGATCCAGGCAGCAGAGTGAGGTATGGACTGGAGTGGGGAGAGACAGGAAACCGGGAGGTCAGCAAGGAGGCTGATGCGGTAATCCTGGCGGGAGAGGATGAGCCTTGCCCAAGTTTTCCATCTGGTCTGGAAGTCCCTTCCCCACTATATGTGACATAACAGCCCCCTCACCAACTTCAAAGCCTTATTAAAATCATATCTCTTCCAAGAAGCCTCCCCCGATTAAGCCCCTTGCCCTCCCCCCAAACTCCCTCTCCCTTCTGCACCTCTGCTTAATTTCTGAGCATGAGGCTCAACAATTTAATCAATCTACTATTCTAGATCCTTGAGGTCTTGTTGATAATGGTGACTAAGTTAGATCCCTGCATTACATTGAGGCTGTACGTGGAAACTGGTGGAAGCCAGGCTAATGTTTTCAGGACATTATGTGAGTAATAAGCATCTGTGCATTTTAGATGCACCAGATTCTGAATTTCAGTGTGCAGTATGCGGTTATTTTGTTTGAAATTTGGGCTCCTTTTGAGATCATGCTGGTTCTTTCCAATTCTAAGGAGCCTTATTACTGAACCTGAAGTCAGGATTCTTTTCTGCAGCATCATGTGCAGACCCCCCACCCACCATCTTCAGTACGGGGTAATTCTACCACGACCACAGAAACGATTATAAAATGAAAGCACAAATAAATCAATGCTAATCCATCACCTGTAAAGCAGCGCTTGTTATTCATAAAAACGTTTCATGGTTAAGGCGGTTAAAAAAAATCTTCACCAGCTGCTCTGAAATAATTTAGGGCACAAAGCATGTAATTCAGCAACCATTTTCAGAATAAACAGGGTGCATTGATGTATAGCTCTCCTGGTGTTATTTTTAGAAGTTCATTCCTGAAGCATTTGACATTTATATGAATCACATGTTAGTACAGTGCTCTGTCCACAGTGAGCGCACAATAAATACCATTGATTGATTAATACACAAATACTCTATCCTTTTCAGTCAAGTCCTGAATTTCCACTTTCCCCCTTCATTGTTGGAATTATTTGAATTTTTTCTGTTTGTAATTTTTGAAATCAGCTGGCCAAGAGAGACTAGCGAGAGTGCAGTCAGTCAGTCAATCCTATTTATTGAGCACTTACTGTTACAGAGCACTGTAGTAAGCACTTGGGAGAGAACAATACAACAATAAACAGACATATTCCCTGCCCAAAACAAGCTTACAGTCTAGAGGACAAGCTTACTGTCTAGAGGGTAGCAACAGTGAGGGGGAAGAGGGGATGTGTGAGAAGTCAGCATGGAGCATTTAAAAGGTACACTCTGACCCATCATGCCACGGCCTAGTGGAAAGAGCAGGGACCAGGGGGTCAGAAGACCTGAGTTTGAATCCCACCTGTCTGCTGTGTGACCTTGGGCAAGTCACTTCACTTCTCTGGGCCTCAGTTATCTCTTCCGTAAAATGGGGATTAAGACTGTGAGTCCCGTCTGGGACAAGGACTGTGTCCAACCTGATTAGCTTGTATCTACCCCAGTGCTTAGTATAATGACTGGCACATAGTAAGCACTTAACAAATACCATTAAAAAAAAATATGCCGGTATCAGTTTCTGACACTATGGTACAGTGATTTCCAGCAAATCAGGTTGACTTCTGAGATTCCAACCATGGGTCTTTTCAATTACATTTTCATGATGTTGACATTTCAAAATTGTCACCAGACCGTTGAATCAGGTCAGCAGCCAAGCGATCAAGCATCGTGATTGAGGTCTTAGTGTTTGAAGAACGCTGTATTGAGTGTTTGGGAAAGTTGGTATACACGATCCTTGCCCACAAGGAACTGGGAAGGACCATGTCAGAAGGACCTGGGTTTTAATCCCACCTCTGCCACTTGTTTGACCATGGACGAATCACTTAACTTCTCTGTGCCTCACTTACCTTATCTTTAAAATGGGGATCAAAACTGTGGCCCCCACAATGTGGGATATGGACTGTGTCCAACCTGATTAGCTTGTATCTACGCTGGTGCCTAGTACAATGCATGACACATAGTAAGCCCTTAACAAATATCTTTTTATTAAAGGAGGTTACAGTCTAGAGGATTCACAGAGCTTTATTTCATAAACTTCTTTTTTGCTGATTGATAAGTATGGAATTTATTAAACTCTTAAGTGGTGCCAAGCACTAGGATAGGGACACCTAGGATAGGGACTCCAGGCTCACATCTCCTCCTGCCTTCAGGACATCTCCATCTGGATGTCCGCCCGCCACCTAAAGCTCAACATGTCGAAGACTGAGCTCCTTGTCTTCCCTCCCAAACCTTGTCCTCTCCCTGACTTTCCCATCTCTGTTGACGGCACTACCATCCTTCCCGTCTCACAAGCCCGCAACCTTGGTGTCATCCTCGACTCCGCTCTCTCATTCACCCCTCACATCCAAGCCGTCACCAAAACCTGCCGGTCTCAGCTCCGCAACATTGCCAAGATCCGCCCTTTCCTCTCCATCCAAACCGCTACCCTTCTCATTCAAGCTCCCATCCTATCCCGTCTGGACTACTGCACCAGCCTTCTCTCTGATCTCCCATCCTCGTGTCTCTCCCCACTTCAATCCATACTTCATGCTGCTGCCCGGATTATCTTTGTCCAGAAACGCTCTGGGCATATTACTCCCCTCCTCAAAAACCTCCAGTGGCTACCAATCAATCTGCACATCAGGCAGAAACTCCTCACCCTGGGCTTCAAGGCTCTCCATCACCTCGCCCCCTCCTACCTCACCTCCCTTCTCTCCTTCTACTGCCCAGCCTGCACCCTCCGCTCCTCCACCGCTAATCTCCTCACTGTACCTCGTTCTCGCCTGTCCCGCCATCGACCCCCGGCCCACATCACCCCCCGGGCCTGGAATGCCCTCCCTCTGCCCCTCCGCCAAGCTAGCTCTCTTCCTCCCTTCAAGGCCCTGCTGAGAGCTCACCTCCTCCAGGAGGCCTTCCCAGACTGAGCCCCTTCCCTCCTCTCCCCCTCGTCCCCCTCTCCATCCCCCCATCTTACCTCCTTCCCTTCCCCACAGCACCTGTATATATGTATATATGGTTGTACATATTTATTACTCTATTTATTTATTTATTTATTTATTTTACTTGTACATTTCTATCCTATTTATTTTATTTTGTTGGTATGTTTGGTTCTGTTCTCTGTCTCCCCCTTTTAGACTGTGAGCCCACTGTTGGGTAGGGACTGTCTCTATGTGTTGCCAATTTGTACTTCCCAAGCGCTTAGTACAGTGCTCTGCACATAGTAAGCGCTCAATAAATACGATTGATTGATTGATTGATTGATTGACACCGTTACGGGACACGGGCTGTGATCTACATGCAGTTCACAATCTATGCTACGCCAATTTTACAGACGAGGAAACTGATGCCCAGGGAGATTGAGACTTTCTAGAGGTCACACAATTGGCCGGTTTCACAGCTGAGATCTGAACCAGATAATCAGTCAGTCAATCATATTTATTAAGCACTCACTGTGTGCAGAGCACTGTAATAAGCACTTGGGAAAGTACATTGCAACTCTAGACCGTAAACTCATTGTGGGCAGGGAATGCGTCTGTTTCTTATTATACTGTACTCCCCAAGCGCTTAGTACAGTGCTCTGCATACATCAAGCACTCAATACAATTGAATGAACAGACGCATTCCCTGTCCACAGTGAACTTACTAGGCAATGCTACTTCCCTTGATGACTTAATAATAATAATGATGATGGCATTTATTAAGTGCTTACTATATGCAAAACACTGTTCTAAGCACTGGGGAGGTTACAAGGTGATCAGGTTGTCCCAGGGGGGGCTCACAGTCTTAATCCCCATTTTACAGATGAGGTAACTGAGGCCCAGAGAAGTGAAGTGACTTGCCCAAAGTCACCCAGCTGACAAGTGGCGGAGCTGGGACTTGAACCCATGACCTCTGACTCCAAAGCCCGTGCTCTTTCTACTGAGCCATGCTGCTTCTCTACTATTGTTGAGGATATGTGGCCAAACTGGTGCTCTGAAACCAGTAATTCCCCCTTTCATAGGAGGATCACTGAGCCAGATTTTCCCAGGGCTCTCATTACTCTGTTGGTTTATTAGGCCCCTCATCGTGAATCCTGAGAAGGTGCTTGGCTCCTGAAAGAGTTAAGGCAGTAGCTACAGAAACCTCTCCTTCACCAACGGAGAGTAGCTTAGGTACTGGAGGAATCTGGCTTTTGGGGGAAAATCACAAGTGCAATTAATATGGCCAACAGAGAATCTTACAGAACATAACCAATGTGTAAACACAACTTGGTCAAGTCAAAACGACTTTTCAGTGAGACCTTGGATTCAACATAGTAGAAATAATTGGGCCCTGATTGGTTTCATTCAGTTTCTTCTTTCAACTGCAAGGCAGCCAAACTACTTCATTTGCATCTAGAGGGTTTAACACAACAGGAGATCTATTGGGGTTTTGAACAAATTCCCCTGCCTTGGTTATTTCCCTTCCATTGCCTCAGCCTCAAGCCAGATCTCAGACACATTCTCACCCCTGAGGCTATAGAGGTTTACAATGAAGGAGAAAGGGCAGAAGCAATTTTTTCCTTCCCTGAAACCCACAGTGGTCTTTGACTAGGCCCTTTCCAAAGCACATGGACTTTCTCAGAGAGTAACAATAGAAGATCTCCTCTGAAACAGACATCTGTGGGTTTTCGCTTTCAAAGTTGTTTCTAGAGTTGAGTTTTCTGCTGCTTTGATCCTTCAGCGCCATCTGAAGTTTTATTATAAGTTATTAATTGAGAACACACAAACGAAGTCAGCAAGTTACAAACTCCAAAGCGATGTGGAATCTGTGAGTTAGTTTCTGCCTCCCATTTATTTCTTGTTTTAATTGGCCTGATTATTTTCATGCATCCGCATCAAAAGACAATGGAGTTAGGGGTTTGGCCGGAGGCCACCGGACTGAGCCAAGCTAAACCAATGCAAGGTTGTCAAATGTTACTCGTAGCAACGATGCTTATTTTCTTATTGATTTTTTTTCCCAAGGTTAGAAGGTTTCAAAAATTGAGAGTATCAATTACACTGATAGACTGTTTGGCCTTAGCCATTTGTTTGTATTTAGAAATTTTTTGCTAATTCATAAGGAGCTTCTCACTGATTTCTTTTTAAATGTATGTTACCCACATCTAGCAAAGCTCCTGGCAGATATTAATTCTTAACATCAAGTATTCTGGTAACCAAATTAATCGAAGCTCTATCGTGTTCCTCCAAAGTTTGTAAACTGATTCGATGCCTAAGGCAGAGGTATAACCAGCCTCCACCATTATCATTTTCAAGGGATCATTTCTAATTACTCTGTTGTACTTTCCCAAGGGTTTAGAACAGTCTCTGTACCCAATCATCACTCAAATATCTCTGATTGATTGAGCAGTATTATTAAGGGTCTACTGTATACAACTCACTAGACTAGGCAGTAGGGGAATAAATAGAAGCCGTAGAAACTTGGCCTACTAGCAAGGCTGGGAGTCAGGAGACCTACCTAGGTTCTAATCCAGGCTCTCCCATTTGCCTATAGTGTGACCTAGGCCAAGTCACTTATATTTTCTGTTGCTCAACTTTTTCAACTGTTAAATGAGACTGTGAGCCTTATGCAGGACAGGCCTTATTTGTATCTCACTGTATCATATCTACCTCACTGCTTAGCAGTATAATGGTTGGCCCACAGTAAGCACTTAAGATATGCCACTATTATATGAAGATACGCTCCTTGCCCTCGAGGAGCTTAAAATCAAGTGACAACAAGTACCCTGTTACAGTGTGTATATGTGCATATTTCACCAGTTTTGCCAGCATTTAAATTGTTCATATTTATGTATTTTTTTTGAAACATTATAATATATTGGGGAATATCTTAATTTTTCCAACAATACAGAGGTTGGGTTTCCAACTATCTTTTGTGGACAATTATTTCTGAATATAATGGCAGTTCAGTGACCGTACAAAGTATTAACATATTAACAAGGAAGACCATAGTGGATAGAGCCCGGGCCTGGAAATGAGAAGGACCTGGGTTATAATCCCTGCTCTGTCACTTGCCTGCTGTATGACCTTGGGCAAGTCACTTAACTCCTCTAGGCCTCAATTACCTCATCTATAAAACGGGGAATTAAGATTCTGAGCCCTGTTTGGGACAGGGACTGGGTCCAACCTGATTAGGTTGTATCTACCCCATCTCTTAGAAAAGTGCTTGACATAGAGTAAGTGCATAAAAATACTATTATTATTAATAATAGCATTTATTGAGCACTTCCTGTGTCCAGCACATTATACTAAGGACTTGGACAAGTACAGTATAACAGAATTGGTTAAACAGTTCCATGCCAACAAGGAGTTTACAGCCTAGAGGGGGAAGCAGATATTAAAATAAATTACAGACATGTACCTAAGTGCTATGCGCTGAGGGTGGGGTGAATATCAAGTGTTTAAAGAGTACAGATCAGAGACAATAGAAGGAAACAGTGGAGTAGGGAAAATGACAGCAGCTTGTCAGCTATTGTTCTAGGCAATAGGTTAAATAATAATAATAAAAATGATATTTGTTAAGCTCTTACTATGGGCCAGACACCGTACTAAACACTACAGTGGATACAAGTAAATTGGATTGGACAGAGTCCCTGTCCCACATGGGGCTCACAGTCTTAATCCACATTTTACAGATGAGGTCACTAATGCCCAGAGAAGTGAAGTGACTTGTCCAGGGTCACACAGCATACACGTGCCGGAACCAGGATTAGAACCCATGACCTTGATTGCCAGCTACTGTTAGAGGCAGTAAGTATATGGACAGTTGTGATGTTCGGTTCTTACTGTGTGCCAAGCACTGTATCAAGTGCTCCTGTAAATACAACATATACAGATCAGAAACAGTCTCTGTCCCACAAGATGCTCACAGCCTAAAGGGCATGTGTATGTGCTGGGGCAGGAGGGAGGGAGAAACAGGTTTATTACCCCATTTTACTAATGAAAAAACTGAGGTTCAGAAAAGTTAAGTGATTTTCTCAAGGTTATGTAGTAGGCAAGTGGTGAAGCTGGAATTAGATCCTCAGTCTCCTAACTTCCAGATCTTTGCATTTTCCAATAGGCCAATCTTCTCAAGTGGGTATGCTCTATTCAGACAAGGCATTACTTTTCATCAGTGATATTCCTTAGAATGCTCTGTGTCTGTGTGGGCAGATGTTGAATGCACAGGAGGCAGTTGGAAGAAAGCTCAACAGAGACAAAGAGAAATTAGGGCTGAAATTCAAGGAAACAGAGGGGAAGCACAGAAGAGATGAGAAGTGAACATGAGGCAGAGGGATAGAGCGAAAAGGACTGCTCAAGTCAGCAGAAGACAGATGAAGTTGAGAGACAAGGGTAGAGATTGAGAGGAGACAAAGAGATGGGTAGGTTAGGCAGAGAAGAGGCTTGGCAAATGATCATAATGGGGATGATAAAGGGAAGCAGCATGGCCTACTGGATAGAGCACGGGCCTGGAAATCAGAGAATCTGGCCTTGCCACTTGTCTGCTGTGTGACCTTGGGCAAATCACTTAAACTTCTCTGCCTCATCTGCAAAATGGGGATTCAATACCTCTTTTCCTTCCTATACAGATTGTGTTCCTCACGTGTAACCTGGTTCTCCTATACCTACCCCAGTGCTTAGTACAATGCCTCTAAGCATTTAATAAATACTACTATTATTATTAAAGGGAGTAGAAGAAAAAAAGAGGTAGACAGAAGAAGATAGGTGGAGATGGAAGCAGGGACATAGGAGAATTCAATGAAGAGAGAACAGAAATGAACAGAAGGGAAATGGAGAGTAATGATAAAGTAATGAGAGGATGAAAGTACAAAAATGCCATTTGCTTTTTCCAACTTCACTTATTAGTCTTTAATTCTCACTGCTGTACTAAAAAGTAATATTAAAGAACCATTCTGTTTAAGGACTCGATTTTTTTCTTCATGAACCTTTTAAATAATTTTTCTCCATTTCTATCACCGAGGAAGAAATAGGGGACATAACAATGCATATTTCAATTTTGCTTGAAATTGTGAGAAATAAATTTACACCGAATAAAAAAAATGAAAGCTGATTAGGAAACATATATAGAATTTCCTATATTAAGAAAATAATGTACAATGATAGGCCCTTTGAGACAAATGTGAAACAATTATTGAGCTTTGGCCTAGCACAATTTCAAAAAAAAATGTGCATACGTTGCAGAGCTGAGGATTTATTTCCTCTTATCATATAGAATAATTTAAAAAAAATCAAAGGATGCTCCCCTTTCAGAAAATATATCCTATGTGTTAGCTTTTTGCTTTTGGAGCTCTTTTGTATGACAAAGTAATTGGGAAAAAATACATACCAACCAAAAAAAAAAAGTTTAGTTCTTTCACATGCCAAAAAATCATTCAGTCTAAGACAGTACAATGTGTTAGGAAATGGACTTCCACTGGAAACCAAAGACTCCAGGGTTCACCCTAAGAAGGGTAAAACTGACCCAGTGGTATTGCAAAAACTCAGACCAACCATAACTTTCCCTAAATGATTCTTGACCAAATAAACAGTTTCAGATCTCGAGCCATCCCCAAACTGTTCCCAGATGTCCTGGAAGATGGGAATTGGTACGGGAATCTCTAGTCCTGGAATAATTCTACTCATCACTCTAGGGGATGAGATATATCAGGGTGGAAACACGAAAGACACAGATAATAAGCACTCATCCCCTTACTCTATTCTTCTGCTCTACTGTCTCTCCCATTAGCTTATTCCCACCCCCTAAACATTTAGATACAATCCCAATCCCCAACCTCACAGCACTTATGTCCATATCCTTTGACTATTTTGCTTCCCCCTACCTGTACTTTATTTTATTGTCAGTCTCCTCTGTTAAGACTGTAAGGTCCTGGAAAGCAGGAATTGTGCCTACCAACTGTATTGTATTCTCACAACTACAATACTCTTACTTTTCTTGAACAAAGTAAGCGTTCAGTGAATACCATCGATTGATGGTTTGGATAAAAGTTAAGGGAAGAAAGACTTGAGAAAGATCTATAGAGTCATCCAGGTTCCTTCGAGCCAGGAAATGAATACCACAGTTAAAAAGCCAGCATGATAGCAGGATACTAACCTCATATATAGCAATATATAGCATATATAGCAGTAGTATGTCCACTAAGCTGTATATATTTCAATAAGCCAGGCCCCATACAAACCCCTGGGGCTCACTGTTCCTTTACTCCACATAGAAAAAGGAACAATCAGGGTTGGTGGGAGATATTAAGACATCAAACACAAAATAAAAGGTTGGAAAACAGAATGACTTAAAGGACCTCAATCAGACTTTCTTTGAAAGCTCTTTGTGGGCAGGAAACGTGACTACCAACTCTGCTATACTGTACTGTCTCAAGTGCTTAGTACAGGACTCTCCACAGTAAGCACTCAATAAATACAACCAATTGACTGATCAACAGAGATTGAATAAGTATGAGGCATAGGAATCAAGCTTATAGAGGGACCGTTTACATGATTATTGATGTAAGAATCACAGGCCCACATGTGACAAAACTACAATTTACTAATAAGTGATTTGCAAACAACCTAACCAACTGGAACAGAGGAAATTAACTGGTAAATCACTCTTCATTAATGTCTTACAGATAAAGCACTACTGGGTGGACTTTCTTGGGGATGAGAACATCGGTCTGAGAGTAGTGGGAGGGGGAACAAGAAATAGAGGAAACGAACCGCACACACAGAGAGAAAAAAGACAGAGACAGAGCAGACATAGGCAAGGGCACCAGACAAATACACACAGCGACATACGTATATCCTCACAGACACACAAACATAGCCCCCAGATGTTCTCTCTCTCAGGACATCTGGCCAGCAGTGACAGGAAAGCAGGAGGAGAACGAAAGAGGTTCAGCCAAGTCCCTTCCTTCCTGCTTCCCCTAGTTCCGCGGCTCCAGTATATGACTGGAGAAGCTGCTGTGGTAACTACTTCTGACGGCTGATGATTCAGGCTTCCGGGGACAGGAGGCTTCTCTCTATTTCAGAAACTTCCAGTGGTCACTTCACTTTCTGGGCTACCAGAAAATGTGGGGAGAGGGCAACCTCAGATGGTGTCTATCATCCTCTGTTTTCCCTACTGCTGGCAGCCATTTTCCTGTTCAGACCCCAAGCAAGCTGGCATTGGTTTGTGAATTGTTCTAGCACCTCAATATAGACAAATATACTCAAAAAGGCTCTTACGTTAAGGCTGACATGTTCTTCTCTACCTAATAATAGCAACAACTGTGGTTTTTGTTAAGTGCTTACTATATGCCAAGCATTGTACTAACTACTGGGGTATATACCATTTATTTATTTATTTATTTATTTATTTATTTTATTTGTACATATCTATTCTATTTATTTTATTTTGTTAGTATGTTTGGTCCTGTTCTCTGTCTCCCCCTTTTAGACTGTGAGCCCACTGTTGGGTAGGGACTCTTTCTATATGTTGCCAATTTGTACTTCCCAAGCGCTTAGTACAGTGCTCTGCACATAGGAAGCGCTCAATAAATACGATTGATGATGATGATATACAGGATAATTAGGTCGCACGGGGGGCTCACAGTCTAAGTAGGAGGTAGAATAGGTTTTGAGTTCCCATTTTGCAGATGAGGGAACTGAGGCCCAGAGAAACGACATGCCCAAGATCAAACAGCAGACAAGTGGCAGAGTCAGGAATAGAACCCAGGTCCTATGACTCTCTGGTCTGTGATCTTTCCACCAGGCATGCTGCTTCTATCTCTGCGAAGGTCAGAAAAGGACGAAACAGGAAACAACTGCAGGATAAGAAAATTCAGTTGGATTCTTATAATTGCCCCCATGTCCTTCCTACCATTCCATACCAAACTCCTTGAGCGAGTTATCTACATACGCTGCTTCCACTTCCTCTCCTCCCACCTCTCCCCATTCCAGCCCATACTTTCATTCGCTCAATCATATTTATTGAGTGCTTACTGTGTGCAGAGCACTGTACTAAGCGCTTACATACTTCACTCTGCTGCCTGGATCATTTTTCTACAAAAATACTCAGGCCATGTTTCCCCACTCCTCAAGAACCTCAAGTGGTTGCCCATCTACCTCAGCAAAAACAGAAACTCTTAACCACTGACTTTAAAGCATTCCATCATTTCACCCCCTCCTACCTCACATTGCTACTCTCCTCTTCAACGCAGCCTCACACACTTTGCTTCTCATTTCCAACAGACACCCTCCCCACCTTATTAAAGACACATCTCCTCCAAGAGGCCTTCCCTGACTAAGCCCTCCTTTCCTTTCTTCCACTACCTTCTGCGTCACCGTGACTTGCTCCCTTTATTCATTCCCCCTTCCAGCCCCATAGCACTCATGTAATTTTATTTAGTTATATTAATGTCCATCTTCCCCTCTAGACTGTAAGCTCATAGTGGGCAGAGAATGTGTCTGTTATATTGTTATACTGAACCGTCCTAAACACTTAATACAGGGCTCTGCACACAGTAAGAGCTCAATAAATACAACTGACTACCAACTGTATTGTGGTAGTCAACTGTATTGATTGAGCTCTTACTGTGTGCAGAGCACTGTATTAAGTGTTTAGGATGGTACAACTATACTGTACTCTCCCAAGTGTTTAGTACAGTGCTTTGCATAAAATAAGTGCTCAGTAAATACCACTGGTGCATTCTGGATTTCTCAGCTATTTCATGTTTACAAAATCCTTATCATATCAGATGTTCACGATCATCTAGGAGTGAAAAGAAAGGATATATTCATAGAAATGGAGTCTACCAGCATGCAAGCCAACTCCCAGAATGTTCCTGGTGTATGGGCATGATATATGCCCATATCATTAAACTGAACTGGAGTGTGAGGACTCTGTTAATTCTCTGGTCATTAACAAACAAGTCAATGTTCAGCTCCTGATTATGCCTTAAATCAATACTTCCCCTGTGTCATAACCAGAAAGCGGGTCTGGGAATTTTCTTCATTCATTCATTCAATCGTATTTATTGAGCGATTACTGTGTTCAGAGCATTGTACTAAGTGTTTGGGAAGTACAAATGCCAGAGTATACTTTCAGCACTGGATAATAACAACAATGATGGTATTTGTTAAGCACTTACTATGTGCCAAGCAGCGTTCTAAGTGCTGGGAGAGATACAAGGTTACCAGGTTGTCCCATGTAGGGCTCCCAGTCTTAATCCTCATTTTACAGATGAGATAACTGAGGCCCAGAGAAGTGACTTACCCAAAGTCAAAAAGCTGACAAGTGGAGGAACTGGGACTAGAACCCACGTCATCTGACTCCCAAGCCAGTGCTCTTTCCACTAATCCACACTGCTTCACTGTGAGCACGTAGTAATTACAAAATTTGTAACAGCAGCTTGCAAGATTCATTGTTTGTAGGAAAGTTCTCACTTGACACCTTAGGATCAGCAAAGTCAGTGACACCTGCTTGAGTAAGAGTTGAAACTGAGGTTTCTCAAAGCACTGATCCTGGGGGACCAGAACACAAACCTTATAAGAACTCTCCAGAATCCCTTAGAGGAAGAGATTCAGCAGTCCACTGAAGATTTGAGAACAGTTCCTTGTTCCAAAAGAGACAGAGCTTTTAGTGTTTCCAGTGGAGCTCTTGGATATTTTAAGTAGAGCAAGGGAACTTGAAGACAAGTCAGGAAATTCCACCTAGAATTGCAATGGCCAGCTTAAAGTCATCTATATTGTGAGTCCTGTCATGATGTAACATCAATTACTTCTACTTAATGAATACTGAGGTCCACCACATCTGTCCAAGCACGATTTTAGAGTGGCATTTCCTTAACGTAAAATTGGCGTGGCTTAGCATAAATGCCCATTATGGCTATCGGGTTTTCACGCCAAAGCGAAATGGAGAAATGATGAAGCTACACCAACATGCAGACGGTAGAAATGCATACTTAAATTGCCATTTGTAAAGAGCAACCACAGTCTTTCATTCCCATTTAAATAAAACTTTGTCAGTGCATGGAGAAACACTTTTAGACTGCGTTCAAGAATCAGCCTTAACCGATTACTGGTTAAAGGGAAATGCATATGCCACTTTCCTGAGCAAGAAATTAGTTACTTTTTTCTGTGTATTTTGATGAAAATCATCTTTCTACCACTCTTCTGTCTGGAGGAAACCAGCTGTTTCAAAAGTATTGCTTGCATCCCCAAAAGGTGACTAAACATTTAAGTTTTCTTATTCAGTTGATAGTAAGTACCCCTATCATCGTGTCTTTAGATTTTGCTATTGGGGGAAACAAATTGGACTCAAAAGGCAGGTGCTGATTTCATACCTTCTCTCTCACTAGGATAGTGTTCTCCTTGAATGCCAACTGCATTCATTGAAGACACATTATGAGAAAAAAACAAAATATTCAGGTTTTCCTTTGTCCTCAGATTTAATGCATTTAATTGGGGTTTATCTTTTTTTTCTGCAAATCCATTATAAGATTAAGAAATGAAATGACAATGATACATTTTTTATTTTGTTTAGGAATAAGTTAAATAGGAAAATGTTGGTGGCTTTTTAAATAAAATGCCATTCTACCTAACCCCCACATTAATAATTTAAACTGATTTCTAGGTCATGCTTGGTTTAAAAATTAATCATGGAGAAATTTTCCCAAAAGGGAAAATCCTGTGGGCTATAAATCTGTCTCATACTGGGATTAAAGCTGTGAATTTAATCATATAGCTTTTACAAGCATTTTATAAATGTGAAAATCATTTTTAACTGGAATCATAAATAACTCTAAACTGTTCTATTACTTTCATGTCCATGAGTACCGTATGTTGAAACATGACATGAAAAGGTTAGGTGATCTAGAAATCTCTTTTGATAGTAGTCATTAAAAATGGATTAACAGTTATTAATGGAAAAAACATTTTAAGTATCAATGAGAAAAGGAAAATCAAGTCCTACACTATTTGCAGCTGACCAGGTGCATAGAAAAAGCCTTACTCTGTCCAGTAGCGGTAAAATTGATTGAACAAAACCAAAGGGCTTTGGAATTTCTCTGTGGTGTTTATAAATTCAGACTGATGAATTAACAAGTTGTTTCAGTCTGGACTGAAAGTACTGATTATGCCTGTTTACTTGTATTGATGTCTGTTTCCCACCTGTAGGCTGTGAGCCTGTTGTAGGCTGGGATTGTCTCTCTTTATTACTGTATTGTACTTTCCAAGTGCTTAGTACAGTGCTCGGCACACAGTAAGCACTCAGTAAAAACGACTGAATGAATGAATGCTGATTTAAAGAGAGTGACAAAATTAATGGTCCTTAATAGAAAGGGAGACAATATATTTGATGTGACGGCTTTTATAGTATTAGACTCTGCAAAGGACTCATTTTGGCACTGTCTGCAATCTGTGATGTGTTTCAAGAATGTACAGTACTGCTGTACCAAAGGGATTGGTATCATTTCTCCTGCAATATTGCTTCCTTGTTAACCTGCTTGCTAACACAAAACCATCACAGTTCTAACAAGTGCTTTTGTAACTGCCCTTTGTATTTAAAGATGACACCACACACGGATATGCAATAGTGACATTACTAAACCCACAACGCACAGAATTTTGCACTGCCATATTCTGTCTAACCTCAAGTTAAGGCAGATTCAGCCTAGATGATAGCTATGCCACTCCAGAGACAGGCACAAACATCCATTTATAGACAATCAGAAGTGATGTGTGTATATACCACAGGTCTGATGCTCCCTGTGTCTAAACTCAGTAGCTTTAGTCACTTTGGAAACATCATTAGCACTTTCAGACCACTTGGATGTCGGAGGATTTACAAAATGTTGGCAAAGCCTTTAGCGGGCTGAAATTTTTGATTCTCCTCCCAAAGTGTCAATGTTCTGAGGGAGTAATTTCAGGCAAGGAAGAACGGGGATCAACAGCACGTTGGGCTGAAAGAGGTGAAAAAAGACACATGCCTGATTATATCTGGCTTTTTCCCAAGTAAGTAATTACAGATCACTGAAGATGTCTGTGCTAAGTTCTACATAGGATTTTCTATTTATATCTGGGTTGAGGGCTTTCAAACTATTTGGTATGCATCCAGGATATAAGGATATGGGGAGACATATTAGGATCACTGATAACCTTTCATTTTAACACTGACTTCCCCAGACCTTTGCTATTTTAACCCAAAGGAGAACTATCTATGGCCATGGGAGTCCTAGAATAGAAAAAATGAAACTCTACTTCTCCTTTCTTAATGATCCAAGGCAATGTGGCTAAACTTGGGACTAGGCTAACAATATCC
Source organism: Tachyglossus aculeatus (assembly GCF_015852505.1). Lineage (NCBI taxonomy): Eukaryota > Metazoa > Chordata > Mammalia > Monotremata > Tachyglossidae > Tachyglossus > Tachyglossus aculeatus. The sequence continues at coordinate 10,800,191 of NC_052080.1, forward strand.
TGGTTTGCACTCAGTAAGAACTCAATAGTGCTACATGCAATAGTGTTAAGCATAAGAGCACTAAATTAAGTATACTTTCTCATAAACTGGGGAAGCAGCGTGGCTTAGTGGAAAGAGCACGGGCTTTGGAGTCAGAGGTCAGGGGTTCAAATTCTGACTCCGCTGTCAGCTGTGTGACTTTGGGCAAGTCACTTAACTTCTCTGGGACAAACTGACCACTTTGTAACCTCCCTAGTGCTTAGAACAGTGCTTTGCACATAGTAAGTGCTTAATAAATGCCATCATAAATACTTCTCATAGGAAGTAATGTAAAGTTCACTGAGTTTCCAAGGTCCAAAAAACTTACAAAAGCAATGTTATATTTAAAAACAGTAATAAAATCAATTTATGATTTTGATTGACTCTTCACTGTCTGCAGAGCACCTATACTAAGCACTTGGGCAAATAGAAAGGATTCCTATCCACAAAGAGCTTACAGTCTACAGAGGGTGAATACAGTTACATGATCAAATAGCAGTGTAAAGATGTGCCTTCAAATGAAGTTTAAAGTTGTTATATTTATGTTTATATTGGCAAACATAGTACTTAATTTCACATCCTATTCAGCCCAAAGGTACTTGGTGTAAACAGATTTACCATAATCACTAATGGCAAATGGCATTTGGAAGAGAGATGCCATTATCTAATGTTAGACTGAAATGGGCTTTAATCCAGGAGAGCAGCAGTGTGGTCTATTGGAAAGGCCATGGACCTGGGATCAAATCCTGACTCCTCCACTTTTCTGCTGTGTGACCTTGGGCAAGCTGCTTAACTTCTCTGTGCCTCAGTTCTCTTATCTACAAAATGCTCTTGCCTCTTACCTTGAATGAGTTCCATGAGGGACCTGATTATCTTCTAGCTATTCCAGCAACTTAGTACAGTACTTGGCACACAATGAGAGCTTAACAAATACTACTATTGTTATTATCAACATCCCTCAACTCAATCAATCCACACCCCAAAGGGAGGGGACAGGATATTTTAAGCTAAATTTATAGTATTATCTCAAAGTGCAAAACTGCTGTAATACCAGCATTAAAACTGAACAACACCATTGTAAGAAAGCATTAAAACAAGTGTATTATAAGGGAAGATTGTACCAAAATAATAAAAAAGGAAGAATTTGGGGCATTAAATTGCTATGAAATTCCAAGCTGGATTGCTTACGGGGCCGGAGGCGGGGTGGGGTGGGGTGTGTGTGTGGGTGTGTGTGTGTGTGTGTGGGGGGGGTGAAACATCCACTTTTTCTTCTTTTTTGGCAGGGTAATATTTTTTGTCAATCATCTTCACCTGTATTCTTTCATTTATCTAGATAGGCACTGTCTGATTCATTCATTCAATCACATTTATTGAGTGCTTACTGTGTGCAGAGCACTGTACTAAGCGCTTGGGAAGTACAAATTGGGAACATATAGAGACAGTCCCTACCCAACAGTGGGCTCACAGTCTAGAAGATTACATGAAAAATTATGATTACTACCCCTTTTATATAGTACTTGCTGTAGGGCCTCAATTGGTAAAAATAGAACAGCCATTGGGTGTCTAGGAGTTATGAAAGTAAAATACTAAATTCTATGAGTTCCAAGGGTATCAGAAAACAGGAACAATTTATAATTTTATGCCTCATCCAATTCTATATCTGGGCTATAGTTAGCAAATGAGTCACTACGGTAAGGAAATTAACTGTGGATACAGTTCTTAATGTAGCACATCATTAATGATATGTAATGGATAAAATATTCGCCTAACATTTCACATCAATGAGCTTCACACTGTTCAACTGGGCCTCTTTTCCTAAATGTCCTTTCTGAATTTTGTTTGAAGAAGACATACCAAGACTTCACTTGATTTCTATAGTGTTTTCCAGTAATGATCTCATGGTCTGAGGACTATGTTCGCATCACTGTCAGGAAACAGAGGTATGTGGTGGTAGGGAAGTTACTATAATAATAATCATAATAATGATGGTATTTGTTAAGCGCTTACTATGTGCCAAGCACTGTTCTAAGCGCTGGGGGGGTTACCAGGTGATCAGGTTGTCCCATGGGAGGCTCACAGTTTTAATCCCCATTTTACAGAAGAGGTAACTGAGGCACAGGGAAGTTAAGTGACTAGCCCAAAGTCACACAGCTGACAGTTGGCAGAGCCAGGATTTGAACCCATGACCTCTGACTCCAAACCCCTTGCTCTTTCCACTGAGCTACGCTGCTTCAGGCTACTATAGCCTGAAGAGGGGCAACAACCGCTGAGCTAGTCACGGGAAGTCTGCATGACACCAAATTTGGGTTTGGAAACCTGATGTAGAACAAAGTTAGGTTCTTCTTTTGATTCCGTAAATAGAGCTTGTGGCACAAAGCAAACATCTCATTAGGCATAAATCAAATTAACTCCATGAAAGCATAAATAAATATGGCTGAGAATCTCATCATGACAGAAATCAAGGTCGTGCTTAGTTTCAAAATCACTGCTGAATACTGCTTTTAATCTAAGTTTTTAGTCAACTCATAAGGAAATTTGGAAGCTCAGTGGAAAGAGCATGGAATTCATTGTCAGGAGATTCTGACTATAGTCTCAGTTTTTTCTTTATATTTATATTTTTAAATCACATTTTAAGCGCTTATTTTGTGCCAGGCACTGTAGTAAGTACTGTCCCCACTCTGACCTGCCCCCCCACCAACCCACCAGCTCTACAGCACTTTGTACATATCTATAAGTTATTTATATTAATGTCTGAATCCCCCCTAGATTGTAAGCCTGTCATGGGCAGGGAATGTGTCTGTTACACTGTTACACTGTACTCTCCCAAGTACTTAGTAAAGTGCTCTGTACATAGTAAGCACTCAATAAATATGATATGATTGACTGACAAGTTAAACAAGCTGGACGCAGTTTACGTCCCATGTGTGGCTAGCAGTTTTATTCCCATTTTACAGATGAGGTAACTGAAATACACAGAAGGAAGTGACTTGCCTAAGGTCACACAACAAACAAGCAGCAGAGCCGGGGTTAGAACCCAGGTCCTCTGACCCTGGGCCCCTGCTCTTTCCACTAGGCCATGTTGTTGGGTGACCTCGGACAAGTGCGTCTCCATTTCCTCATCTGTAAAATGGGGGTAAAGTAGGTTCTGAGCCCTGTTTGTCAGAGATTGTGTCCGATGTAATATTCTCAAGTTTTCCCAGAGTTTAGCACAAGTCAGTGTTTGACATGTCATTACTATTTGCTTTATGAGAGTGAATGACCTGTCCATCATTAGCCAACAATAATAATAATAATAATGGCATTTGTTAAGCGCTTACTATGTGTGTTCTAAGTGCTGGGGGGATACAAAGTGATCAGGTTGTCCCACATGGGGCTCACAGTCTTAATCCCCATTTTACAGATGAGGGAACTGAAGCTCAGAGAAGTTAAGTGACTTGCCCAAGGTCACACAGCAGACATGTGGCGGAGCTGGGATTTGAACCCATGACCTCTGACTCCAAAGCCCGTGCTCTTTCCACTGAGCCATGCAAGCCAATGATAAAGCCAGGACTAGAACCCAAGTCTCCCAAATCCGGGGCCCTTGGCTCCTTCCTCTAGAGAAGTCTGTGTCCCCATTACCTCACTGCTCAGAAAATAAATTAGATGGGAAAAACAACCTTCCACTCCCAATGAACTAAAATTTCAAAGAATTTCAACAAATTTCAAGGAATCTATTGCTCTTTGAGCCCCAATTTCCTGTGGGTTTAGTATCTGAAACAATGGAAGAAAGTTTTGGCACATCAACTCTGACTTTTACTCTGAACAGCTCAAGTGTTAACAGACAGTCTTTAAAACATAGCTTGAAGTAATGCATTCTCTGTCATTCTGATGCTGGGCTACAGTGATATTAATCTTACAATCATGTATTTTTTTAGGACTGTCATGGTCAAAACTTGACATTGAGCTGCATCAAAATTATGGCCAAAACAAACTGAGATTGAGTGTTGATTTTTAGGTATTTGCACATGTCAAAATATGGTTATTTCCCATTAACAAAGAAAACAAGATATGTGGAAAGTGGCTATTCAGGGTTGGCATTCACATTTGATGAGGACTCCCACAAGTGATGAGGATTCATTTTCCTACTCTTGTAGCATAATAATCACTATTATTATGGATTTAGTAAGCTCTTACTCTCTGCCAAAGACTGTGCCAGGTGCCTGGTAGAAACAAGAAAGTCCAAACTGGCAGGTCCTTGCCCTTTGCAGGGATCAGATGGAAGGATACCAGGTATCATATTGCTATTCTTCCGATAAGGAAATTGAGGCACAGAGAGGATAATTGATTTGCCTCCCCCTTAGATGGTGAGCCCTGTGTGGGACAGGGCTGTACGCGATCTGATTACCTTGCATCTAGCCCAGTGCTTAGCATTATACTTACCACATAGTAAACTCCGAATAAGTAGTCTCTTTCCATCTCTTGAGGGAAAAGGACCATACCTAATTTTTAGCTGTGTATAATCTCTGCTTAGTAAAGTCCTCTGAACACAGTAAGCGCTTAATACTATTACTAGAACTCTCTACTGCACATTCTCTTGCTTTGCTTTTGGGGTAGTGGTAACTACAAAAATAGAAATTTCAAAGTTCTGTCCGAAGTGCAGATTTGAAACAAACGCAGTTGAAATTTGACTAAAACAACCATATGTAAAAGTGAGATAAAAATTAAATGATTTTTTTTCTCCCTTTACTTTGAATTAGCGACCTTTTACTATATTTGCATAGAAAACTGGGAATCACTGAGAAAGAAATCTGAATGTAAACGTAGCATGTAGGGAAGCAGCATGGCTTAGTGGACAGAATGCCAACCATGGAGTCAGAGGACCTGGGTTCCAATCCTGAATCTGTCACTTGCCTGCTGTGTGACCTTGGGCAAGTCGCTTAACTTCTGCATGCTTTGATTTCGTCATCTGTAAAATGGAGATTGAATTCTGTTCTCCCTCCCCCTTTGACTGTGAGCCCTTTGTGATACAGGACTGTATCTGACCTGATTATCTTAGTTCAGTGCTTAGTACAATGCTGGGCACATAGACTGCCACATTGATTATTATGCGTCTGAAAGGGGAATTCCAATTTAACAAATGCCATGATTATGATTACTGTTAAGGCAGGTCAAATTGAATTTCATTCTGAAGGGGTCACAGAATCTCTTATCCACAGGAGTTTCTGAGAAGAGCAAATTTACATATCAATCAACATCAGTAGCTGGCCTGTAAACTTCTTTTAGGCAGGGATTGGGCATACTGAATCTATTGCATTGTATTTCCCCAAGTGTTTAGTACAGGGTTCTGCACACAGCTAGTGCTCAATAAATATCCTTTGGTCATTCCATATGACTGCCCTTTCCCCTCCTGCCCCATTGTTCCAAAGTACAAGTGACAGAGACAAAAAGACACACCTTATGTAGGGACAGCTTTGCCACTTGCTTTCTTTGTGACTTTGTGCAAGTACCTTAACTTTTCTGTGCCTCAGTTATCTCCTCTGTAAAATGGGATAAAATTTCTGTCCTCTCTCGCCCTTAGACTGAATCCTATTTGGTACAAGGGATTCAGAGAAGCAGTGCGGCTCAGTGACAAGAGCCCAGGCTTGGGAGCCAGAGGTCATGGGTTCTAATTCTGGGTCCGCCACTTGTCGGCTATGTGATTTGGGCAAGTCACTTCTCTGTGCTTCATCTGTAAAATGGGGATTAAGACTGTGAGCCCCACATGGGACAACCTGATAACCCTGTATCCCCCCAGCGCTTAGAACAGTGTTTCACATATAGTAAGCACTTAACAAATGCCATCATTATTATTATTATTATAAGAACTGTGTTGGACCTAATTACTCTTCCTCTACTACACAGTTTGGCACATACACAGTTTGGCTTAACATCACAATTTTCATCAGTCTCATGGACATTTGGAAGATCAGTCTATATTGGAGCAACTATTGAATTATTTTATTAAATACTCATTACAATTATGGAGTCAAAGAAAAGAATGACTAAAATAGAGTAACAGGTAGCTATTCAGATTATGTTTTAGTCAAAGAAAAACAACACATTCCTTCACCAGTATCCATTTGATCAAACGTATTTTGGATTGATAGCCCCATAGCTTCAGATTTTGATATTTTCTATATTCTATTTTCTATATTCAACTGCCACAGAAAAGTGAAGAAGTAGATGTATTCTCAAGTGGCAGATGGGATATAGAGACCAACGAATACTGTTCAGTAATTGTAGGGAAGGATATTTTACAGAAAATAAAACTTCCCAAAGATGGAAAAAGAAGGGAAACTCCTAATGTCAAAATACCTGAGTGAGAGCTAATGAAAAAACTATGAGTAGTTTAAATCCATTTATTTTCAGAATTGTGCCCGTGGCTAAGATTTATGGAGGAGCTAGTTCCCAAAAGAAAGAAATTGTCTAGTTCAGAAAAGCACAGAATAAAGCAGAGCAAAGCTCTAAAAAATAGAAAGCTCACTCAATATGGCCATGTGCAAGACAAAGATTTTATATTTGTTGGAAAACTTTTCTGCACCCTCGAAAAGGAAAAGGTTTTGCTAGGGAAACACTTCAGTCATAAAACCTTCAGAGTTCACAGGCCTCAACAACAATCAATGTTTGGAAATTGCCAATTAGAAGAATTTAAATAGTATTCTGAGTCCAGTTTAGCTTTAACATCTACAAGTATGCTCAATATGCAGTGAGGAAATTCTATGAACTACAATTTAATTATGACTGCTATATCGCAGTCTCTCCTGTGTCCCAATTTCAGACCAATCTGGATTGATTTAAGGAAATTCTGAAAAGGTCATTTGTAGAGTTAGCCAAACTCCCCTTATTCTGTACCTCCACTAGATCTTTTTGTTGTGTGGAGCCCCCAGTCATTATCTCGAGGGGAGACCGACCAGGGTGAGTAGGCTGACAGCATCTTGGCTCAATCTCTGTTCGATTAGGAGACAGGGTATAACGCTTGACTTGGAAGTAAAATGCTGCCTGTCTTCAATGAATAATTTACACCATTTTAAAATCAGTCTGTTTTCTTTCTGGCCTTTCTGTACCCCCAGAAAGACTATAAAACATGTGATACAATAGGAAATAACTGATTGAAATGAAAGTGGAAGCATACGTAAATCATCTCGCAATTTTCAGATTGTAAGAGACCCTTGGTTTTATCGAAATTACAATGATCAATCCAGGCTTTCTAGACTGCAGGCTGCTTGTGAACAGGGAACGTATCTACCAATTCCACTGTATTGTACTCTCCGTGTGCTTAGTACAGTACTCTCTACACAGTGAGCGCTCCAACACGATTGATTAATGTCATACATTACTATATGCCCAATTAATTCAGTGCTATAGGTGGCATTTGAAGTAGTAGTAGTTTAGTATTCATTAAGCATTTACTGTGTGCAGAGCACTGTACTAAGCGCTTGGAAAGTACAATTCAGCAACAAATAGAGGTAATCCCTGCCCACAAAAGGCTCACAGTCGAGAAGTTTCAGGCACAGTAAATAAATTCAGCCTGCAAAAATAAAGGAGCAATGGCATACACTGTAAGAAAATTGCACCCTGGTATAATCAACACTTTGCTATTTGGTCCAAGAGTAAAGGGAACCTGATTAGGTGCTGGTACAAAAGGAAAATAACGAGTTGTTTTTCTTGGTTTGTTGCTCCAATATGGCTGATGCAGGAGGGAGCCAAGTTTCCAATCGTACAGAGACTACAGTTTCCATGTGGGTTTGCATACTTTTCAGATTATATCAGAAGTAAAATTGAAAATGGAGATTTACTCATTTGGGTTTTAATTGGGATACTTTATGATTTTAACTTGGCTCCATCAGCCCAATGGCTTCCAGGCTTCTTACTGAAATTAAAAATCTGAATGAGAAAATTAACAACAAAGGCATTTTGCCCAGATAGACAACTGATAAACCCCGAGTGGAAGATTAACAAAAAAGAACAAATATTTCCTAACTCAAAACTGAATATGTTGTTGTACTTGGTTTTCTAATTTCAAGATCAGTGTTTTTGCTATTATCAATCTAAACCTCATTAAATGTCCAAATATTTGCAAATTAGGCCACGTACATTAATTATCAATAAAATAATTGTTAAAATGATACCTAATGTGGGTTAACCACTTTTCAGCATACAGGTAAAATTCAATGAAATGTGCAGTTATCGCAAAAGGCTAAAATATGAAACTTTAAATTTATTTTTATTGGGAAATATATTTAAAACATATGTGCTTCATACTATCCTCTGTGGAACTTCAGGAATGCTGAAGAACTGCATATAGTAAACTCCTACTCAAATCTCTGTATCTGTAGAGGGGTAAATGCAATGTGTTCAATTTTTGGCAAAGTATAAGGGACAAGCCTAAATACAGTGAACTTTTGCAAATACTGAAATTCTCAATGGTTTTATTTCCTGAAAAGGTTTTGTTTAGGTGGAGTCATATCCAAATTAAAAATGAGGTTTACACCAACTAATTCAATTTGATTATACTGATATGAGTCTCTGAGTGATGGAATTTGAACTCTGCCCAGTCTGAATCCTTTTTCATCATAAAAGAGAAACAAGTGAGAGTCATCAAAACCAAAAGCGGGTGGGGTACTCCCTCTAATGGGAAATTGGTTTGGGCAGATAGTCCTAAAAGCTTTTCAAAATGGCAGGATCAAAAAGAATTAACTAAACTATTAATCTCAGTTCAAAGAGCCATCAAGCACATTCCCATTGCACACAGAACTAGATTAAATCCTTATGATCATTCTGACCTGTTGGCTCCAAACCACCGAGAGCAAGCATAGACAATTAAAAAAAAGAGAAAATGAGAGAAATAGACAGAATGAGCGAATTATATCATCCTATATAGTTTCTTGCCAGTTGGCCAAATCAGGGCTTTTTTCTTTTATAAACAAAGAATATTTCTTCCACTTTCAAACTAGTACTAATGATTAGTCATTAGGACAAAAATATATCTCAGACATAGTTTTTAGCTTCTATTTCAAGCCGAATTCTGGCTAAGGATAGAAAAGCCTTTAACAATTGGATGGCCAGTATCAATTGTTCCTAACTTACTTGCATTTTGATAATGTCAAACTACTATTTGAATATTTTCAAATAATGGAGACAAGAGCAAACGTGGACCGTATCGGTATACAGTGACAAGGAGATTAGTCAAGAACAAGAGGCCAACACCCACCCTACTAAGTCTTTGAATGCATCCTTTAGGCTTTTTCTCAATTCCTTCCCAGAAACCATCACAACATGCCCTGATCTTCTGTTTTCAAATAATACCCCTCCTGAAGAAATATGCAAACATGATAATGATCATTATTTCATTGAGCACCCTCTAAGTAAAACTTGGAGACATAATGTGGCCTAATTCAAAAGCTGGGGCCTGGAGCGCTGTACGCAAAGCCCTGCACTAAGCACTTGGGAGAATACAATATAACAATAAAACGGAATCCCAGCTCCACCACTTGCCAGCTGTGTGACCTTGGGCAAATCACTTAACATCTTTGTGCCTCAGTTTCCTCAACTGTAAAATGGGGTTTCAACACCTGCTCTCCTTCCTACTTAGAATGTGAGCCCGGTGTGGAGCAGGGTCTGTGTGCAACTTAATTACCTTGTAGATACCCCAGTGCTCAGAGGAGTGCTTGACACATAGTAACTACTTACATAGCATTCACACACAAAAAAGATGAAGTCATCAAGGGCTAAGTGTAAAGTTACCATTTATTCATTTAGGCATTCTTTTTGGTTTTTTTAATGTGACTGCATACTAGTGGAAAAACATGCCAGTGATAAATTAAAAGAGTCAACTGGTGAATAGGCTGTGGGATGAAAAGGCAGGAAGGGAGAGGGAATGAGACAGTTCTGGGCTAAATCTGCACTGATAGTCATTTCCTGGCAATTGCTACCTGATTGTCCACAAGTCATGTCAGCAGCGTCACTGAATAAAGTCACTTGATTGACTGGCAGTAAGACAGAGTCCCATCTTATAGGTAAGGAATCATTTTTTCATTAATAACAATTATTATTATATATATATATATAATTTATTATAGTATTTACTAAGCACTTACTATGTTCCAGGCACAGTGCTGAGTTCTAGGTTATACACGATTAAATCAGACATGGTCCCTTGTCCCACTTGAAGCTTGCAGTCAAAGGGGTTGGGGGAGAACAATTATTTATTCCCCATTTTACAGATGCAGAAAACTGAGGCTTGGAGAAGTTAAGTGACTTGCCCAAGGCCATAAAGCAGGGAAGTGGCACAGTCAGGATTTTTTGAGTGAGACAACACAGTGTTGCTAGAATACGCTGAAAAGCAGCTGGACAGTAAAGGCCAAATAAACCAAAAATAAACAACAACAACAAAAAACCCTTGGTGACTCAACTGTCTGCATATTTCACTTTGTGGCTCCATCTGATGATCAATTAAGGAATTTATGTTTAGTATATGGCACTGAATATTATTCTTTAATGACCTTACAGACAAAACGTTTAATATGGGGTTATTCCAAGGCTAGTACAGTTTGTGTCAGACTTGGCTGATGGTTACTGTTTATTCTGGATATTTTGGCTCATGTTTCATCAGAAAGAAAACTACTAATTTTTCAAAACTCCTTTATCTGTTTCCCCTCTGAGTAACAGTTCTACATCTGTCCAGGCTCCTTCATGAAATACAGAGAAGGTCCCCCAAGTTCTTCAACTGTCTTTAGTGATTCATATCTATTTTCCCATTTCTCTTGGATTTTCATCCCCCAAACATGTACCCCTTGCACAGTTATCTACTGGGAGAATAGCAAGGTTCAGCACATGAGAGATTAAAGCGATTTTTCACTTCCCAGTTTCACTTCACTGAAGAAGGCAGACCTATCTGGCCATTTACCTGTGGCCTTTTAGCATGGAGACAGTTAAATCAATCTTGTTAAAAACAAGCACACACACACCCCCAACCCCACACAAAACCATGATATTGTACTATGCATCACTGAGTTGCCATGTCCACCTTGAGCCCAATATGGGATAGAGACTTTGACTGATTTGAATGTCTGCGATCTACCCCAGCACTTATTATGTTGTTTTACACCATGGAAAGGGTAAGAAAGATTACAGATATCTATATAAGTGCTGTGGGGCTATGAGGAGGGGATGAATAAAGGGAGCAAGTCAAGGTGACTACGAAGGGAAAAAAGGAAAGGAGGGCTTAGTCAGGGAAGCCCTCTTGAAGGAAATGTGCTTTCAATAAGACTTTGACGGTGGGGAGAGTAATTGTCTGTCAGATTAAGGGGGAGGGCATTCCAGGCCAGGGGCAGGACATGGGCGAAAGGTCGGCGGCGAGATGGATGATATCGAGATTCAGTGAGAAGGCTGGCATTAGAGGAGCGGAGTTAGCACGCTGGGTTTTAGTAGGACAGCAGCGAGGTGAGGTAGGAGGGGGCAAGGTGATGGAGTGCTTTAAGACAGACAGTAAGGACAGAGTCAAAAGAGTAAAAAAAAAAATCTATATGGTGGTCACAGCTTTAATTTAAATCATGGCATTATTGCTTTTTTTATCTACTATGTACATTGATGGTGTCATCATAAAATTGACCTACTCCTGGGAAATATCCCTCATGAAAATCTCTCTCCCAACATGGGAAATAATCCAATTTTTGTTCTTCTCTAAGTATCACAATTAATACTATTAGGAAATCAAAGTCATTGAATAAGTGGATTTCCTTGATACAAGATCACTTCTCTTGTACAGTTCATCTGCGAACGGCAATCAGTGGGCACAAAATGTGGCTTGTAATTTCCACTCCCTTCTGATGCAACATTAACATTTTTAAAAGAATCACTCAACCCTCAGCTTCCTTAGTGATTGTTATTCCCCTTTATAAAGTATTTTCTACCAACAGTCTTGGAAAAGGGAACCCACAGAGGATGCTTATCTAAAAATGAAACACCTTAAACTATTGTTTTCCATCGGATTTCCTACTCTTATGCCAAATGCAATGGGAAGATTTGCCAAAAAGGCTCTGAAGTGGAGAATGAAATGAAAATTGTCTAGCATGTATTCAATCCAAAGACTTGCCCGCCCACATCGAGATTAGATGGAATTTGACAGCAACTAAAATCTGAAGGTTGCAATAACTTTAAACTATTGATGACACTAAGAATCACTGTTATGCATTTATTTTGACTCAACTAGCTTTTCAACTTCTTGTTGACACTTGCCATTCTGAAGCCATGAAACTTGAAGTTCTTTATTCTCTAAAGAGCAAAGCAGGGAGACATGATCATTGTCATGATAGCAAAACAATAAATATTTTTAAACAGGGGCAGATGTACAGACTACAATTCCCAAATTCCTTCCTGCTTTTGGAGAGTTTTTGGAGGGACTACATTATCTAGAAGACCCAGTGTACAAAGGGGGAAAGTGAAATGCACCCCTGCACTGACTTGTTAAGTGAAGCTGCATTCTATACCTCGGTTTATATTTCCCACAGGAGGTTGGCAGGTTGCTCGTAAGTGTATATTTTCTAAGACAATGGAAGCTTGTTATAGCAAATGAACTAGTAAGAAGATAGAATCAATTTTTATGAGCCATTACTTTGGCAGAGAAACCAAGACAATATCTGTAATAGGAAATGAATAGATCATTTGATTCTGTTTTTTTTTTAAGTATATGCACAAGGTAAATCAGTACCTCATTGTTTCAAATGAATACACTTAACAGCTAACAAACTACCAGGCAATACCATGGTACTTAGGAGGTGGTTGTCGGTCGTTTATATGATTGGAACGCCTATTGTTTGGCAGTTATTTGGGAGTCTGAGTCCAGTTATAAGAACAGGAACTTCAATTTTCAGTTCAAAGGATCACTAGTCCAGTTTTCCGGAGTCCAAAGATTATTTTCCTTGATAGTAAATAATTGCAGGAAACATTTCACTGCAACAGCAGCAGGATTTATTGAGCAGAGAGCTATGCTCGTTTCTTTGGAACAGATGCCTGCTTTTGAATAAATAAGCTTAAATCCCTATTCTGAAAATACTAAATTTCATTCTTTCCGATCGCCTACTCAGATGGACAAGACTGGGGTTCCATCAGGGAACAATGAAGAAATGGATGTCAATAGGCGAATGATGCTAAACCTTAGCACAAATTATCTGGTAAAGTTCCTGGAAACTTTCAAGCAAAAACTGCTCACTCTCGGCTTCAAGGCTCTCCATCACCTCACCCCCTCCTACCTCACCTCCCTTCTCTCCTTCTACAAGCCCAGCCCGCACCCTCCACTCCTCTGCCGCTAACCTCCTCACTGTACCTCGTTCTCGCCCATCCCACACTGCAACATGACGTGCATATAGTTTTAATTCTATTTGTTCTGACGATTTTGACACCTGTCTACTTGTTTTGTTGTCTGTCTCCCCCTTCTAGACTGTGAGCCCATTGTTGGGTAGGGACTGTTTCTATATGTTGCCGACTTGTACTTCCCAATAGCTTAGTACAGTGCTCTCCACACAGTAAGCACTCAGTACATACGATTGAATGAATGAATGAATGGAAACACCTTTAAGAATACCTCTAGACTGTAAGCTTGTTTTTGGCAGGGAATGTGTCTGTTAAGCTGTTGGATTGTATTGGGTGAAGACAGGAATGCTCAGTACTCAGGGGAGCTCTGAGATTTGATAGACTATCTCCATCCAAACCATTTCTATCCTGGTCGCAGCACGCTTATCGCATCTCCCCTTGGTGAATCCATCAGCCTCCTCACTGACACCTTTGCCTTCTGTCCTTCCACAGTCCAGTCTACAATTCACTCTACTGCCTGGATTATTTTTCTGGAATAAAATCTCCCCACTTGTCAAAAAACTCCAGCAGTTACCTATCCACAGAGCCACCTCCGCCAAGAGGCCTTCCTCAATGAAGCCTTCATTTCCCCCCTCCTCCCCCAAGCCGTCCCACTCCCTTCTGTGTCACCTATGCACTGGGATCTTATGCACCTAACTGTAAAGTATTTTAACGTCTGTTTCCTCCTTCAGACTGTAAACTCCTGGTGAGTAGGGAACAGGTCTAGCAACTCTGCTGTACTCTACTCTCCCAAGTGCTTAGTAAGCTGCACAAACACCATTAACTGCTTCACTGATTGTGACTGTTTTCGTTCCTGAGCTTGATGGATGGAATCAGGCTGAATGGGTCTGACAATTTCAGGACTCCCAATCCTGTATGAAGTTGAGTAATATAGGAGAAGAGGGGACAGCTTAACTGAACAAGAGGCTGGCTCAAGGGAGAGTGCTGCTGTCATTTTGACCACATATGCGTTCTGCATGTAAAACATGGGCAAGGAGACTTTATAGATACTTGGCCCTTCTGTGCCAAAGACCGAGAGACATTATGCATAGTGTGGATATTCTGAACAACAGCACAGCTAGCCTCCTCTTATCCTATGTTCCTTTTTCTTTTAAATGTAAAACTGTTCCATATAATCCTGAAACTTATCTGGCTCAGGGTTTTCCTTTGAACTCAAATTTGAGGATCATGTTGGGGTGGGATAAGGTTAAGGGGAATAAAAGTGAATGATAACCTGACATGAATAAGTGGCTGTATTCATTCCAACTGCTCTGCGATTTGGAAGAAAATGTGATAGTGGCAGGATCTTCAAACTCAGACCTCGTCCTCGTGAGGTGAAGGGATGGTATTTATTTAGAATAGAAATCCCCAGTTTGTCAATAAGGATGTCATGTGGGATGATTCAAAAGCCTTACTTGAAGCTTGATGGATTTCACCTATTTCTTTTCCCTTAGATACCGAGCCAATTACTCTACTGTGGAAGATTAAATCGGCCTGGTTTGATTAGTTCTGTTGACTGCTTCCTAGTATTTCATGCTCTTCAAGGTGGTAGCAAAATTGGCTTGTTGCTAATTTGTTCTGGGACACAGGAATTGATATTTCAATGTTGGATCTGTTATTCTAGATTCCTCCTTTCTGGCTCTTGAAAAATGGGAATTTTTGCCCTTTCCTATTTGGTCAATTTATCCATAGAATTTATAAACTGAAGAGGAATACACTAGAAAAACAGTGTAAAATCCAAACCTCTACCAGTTTGTTTTTTAACAAATGCACCCTCATAAATTTAGTGGGTTCCCCCCACCAATGTATATCTAGTCCTTTGTTTCTATAAGATGTACTTATTAGCACATAAACAAACCCAGCAGGGTCTTATTTGTGTTGAGCTAATAAAACAGCATCACACTGTGTTTGTTATTAGAGAAGAGTTTTGTAGAACACTCATCAAAGCAAATAAAACCACAGATTGGTAAAGCTAAATAGTCTTAGTTTAATAATTATAATAATGATGGCATTTATTAAGCGCTTACTATGTGCAAAGCACAGTTCTAAGCGCTGGGGAGGTTACAAGGTGATCAGGTTGTCCCACGGGGGCTCACAGTCTTCATCCTCATTTTACAGATGAGGTAACTGAGGCACAGAGAAGTTAAGTGACTTGCCCAAAGTCACACAGCTGACAACTGGCGGAGCCAGGATTTGAACCCATGACCTCTGCCTCCAAAGCCTGTGCTCTTTTCCACTGAGCCACGCTGTTTCTATAACATTTACAGTATCTAATATGCTTTGAAACCCAGTGACGTTTGTGATTTTGGTATGTGCTTGAAAGAGATTCAGACGTGATATTTCTTCAAACATCCTGTGGATTCACTTGGTAAAATTGTTCAGCAATGAGAAAATATCTAATTTGCTATATGACAAATGAAAGGATATAGGTACATAATAAACCCAAATTGTCTTATTTAAAGTGCCCCAACTCTACGGTAACTACAGGATTTGTATAATAAGGTAGGGTATTTTTTCATTCATTCATTCAATCGTATTTATTGAGCACTTACTGTGTACACAGCACTGTACTAAGCACTTGGGAAGTACAAATCGGCAACATATAGAGATGGTCCCTACCCAACAATGGGCTGACAGTCTAGAAGGGGGAGACAGACAACAAAACGAAAACAAGTAGATAGGTGTCAGTAGCATAAGAATAATTTACTGAGCACTTATGTGGTGAGCACCATCAACAGTAGTATTTATTGAGTGCTTACTGAGCACTATGCTTAAGCACTGGCAGGAAATTCAAAATACACACATAATTATAACATGAATACTACTACTACTGATGAGGATGGTATCAACTAGGCATTCTGCTAAGCACTAGGATAGATACAAGGAAATAAGACCAGACAAAGTCTCTAGCCCAATTAAGGCTCATAATCTGAGAGCACATGGGAATAAATTGAGCTAGCAGCATCTGTGTGCCGTGTGAAATAGGACTGACCATGACCATATTATCTGGGTATTTCAGGCATAAGATTATGTGTGTAGAGGCTTAAATTATGCAGAAAGTTTGACTTGTGGTCTTTTAAACATGAAGTACTGACAGCACTAATAATCAATGCACTACTCAAAAAAAAAAACTATCCACCTACCCCTGGTTATAATAGCCACCTAATGCAATAACTGAGACTTAAGATGTTGAAGGACCTACCCAAGGTCATAGAGCAGACCAGTTGCAAAGTTAAAACAAGAACCCATTAGATTGTAAATCCGTTAAGAACATTTCCTAAGCAGTGTCGCCTAGTGGAAAGAGCAAGGCTCGGGAGTCACAGAACCTGGGTTCTAATCCAAGCTGCACTCCCGTCTGCTGTGTGACCTTGGGCAAGTCACTTCACTTCTCTATGCTTCAGTTACCTCATCTGTAAAATGGAGATGAAGACTGTGGGACTGGGATTGTGTCGAACTTAAACATCTTGTACGTACCCCAGTGCTTAGTACAGTGCCAGGTACATAATAAGCCCGTAACAAATATCATAAAAAAGTGATTAGTATAGTTCATGCATAGAGCAAGTACTCAGTAAATAGTACTGACTGCCTGATTGACTGACCAGCAGCCAAGCCTCCTGAATCTTTTTCTTCCCCAAAAGAGAGAGGAAAGACCTGGCATGAACAGTTTCTTCTGAAACAGTTTGCAATAATTCATTTAGCCGATAGTAGGGACATGATTCTAAATGAATGGACATTTTTTTTTCCCACAAACTGAGACACGTCTGGGCTTGATAGCAAAAGGAATAATACAACATTTACAAAACGGCATTTTGAAGACTAGAACATTTTTGAAAATCATGCCATGAACACTATAGTTGGTTTCATTCAGGGAGCATTCTCCAACCCAATCCATCACCAGCATTTAGTGAGCACTTTGTGCAGAGCACTGTACTAGGTGCTTGGGAGAGTAGAACAGAGTCGGTAGGCATGATCCTGGTCCTTATGGAGTTTACAGCCTAGTAATAATAATAATAATAATGATGGCATTTCTTAAGCACTTACTATGTGTGAAGCACTGTGCTAAGAGCTGGAGGGGTGGAATACAAGGTGATCAGGTTGTCCCACGTGGGGCTCACAGTCTTAGTACCCATTTTACAGCTGAGGTAACTGAGGCTTAGAGAAGTTAAGTGACTTGCCCAAAGTCACACAGCAGACAAGTGGCAGAGTCGGGATTAGAACCCATGACCTCTGACTCCCAAGCCCGGGCTCTTTCCACTGAGACACATAACCAATGTTAAATGTAAATCTGAGTAGCTATATGCATATTGAATTGAAAGAAAAGAAATAATGCTTATAAAATGGAAAAAGGATAGCATAATAAGATCACACATTCCATGTGTTCAGTTAAATTCTAAGACTAGGGACTTTTGGAGAATTCACATTCTCGATCACATAAAGACTTTGTCTTGTCACCAATCTGTGGTCACGAGATGAACTTTGGCACCAGTGGACAACGTGTGTTGGGTTGTGTGTAACCAAGGCAGTATATAATGTAAAACATGTGCTGCATTATAAAAGGTGTGTCTCTAATTGTAAACTGTAGCAATGTAAATTCCACAATAAGCTGAGGTGTCACAAAATTCTCTTAAAGTTAATAGGTTTGAACCAAAAATTTAAATGTTTGCAGTATCTTTGTTAGAGGAAATCTATTACCAAGCCACTCGGCCAATCGACACGTATTGTTTTCCTGCACTCTTGAAGACTGTCCTCTGACAGTGGAACACTTGCAATTTATGTAGCTGTGGCTGAAATGTCTGATGGGTGATCAATAGTCCCATTCTTTGTGAAGATAGCCTTTTGTAGCACTGATAAATCTGCCATTTGTGGGACCTGTCACTTCAACAGTATCCTTCCCAACCCAAACTCCCCCATTATCCCTATTAGAATTACATCTTCTCCAGGAATCAATCAATCATATTTATTGAGTGCTTACTGTGGGCAGAACACTGTACTAAGTGCTTGGGAAGTACAAGTTGGTAACATATAGAGACAGTCCCTACCCAACAGTTGGCTCACAGTCTAGAAGGGGGAGACAGAGAACAAAACCAAACATATTAACAAAATAAAATAAATACAATAGATAAGTACAAGTAAAATAAATAAATAAGTAGAGTAATGAATATGTACAAACATATATACAGGTGCTGTGGGGAAGGGAAGGAGGTAAGACGGGGGATGAAGAGGGGGAGGAGGGGGAGAGGAAGGAGGGGGCTCAGTCTGGGAAGGCCTCCTGGGGGAGGTGAGCTCTCAGTAGGGCCTTGAAGGGAGGAAGAGAGCTAGCTTGGAGGATGGAAAGAGGGAGGGCATTCCAGGCCAGGGGGATGACGTGGGCCGGGGGTCGATGGAGGGACAGGTGAGAACGAGGTACGGTGAGGAGATTAGCGGCGGAGGAGCGGAGGGTGCGGGGTGGGCTGGAGAAGGAGAGAAGGGAGGTGAGGTAGGAGGGGGCGAGGTGATGGAGAGCCTCGAAGCCCAGGGTGAGGAGTTTCTGCCTGATGCGCAGATTGATTGGTAGCCACTGGAGATTTCTGAGGAGGGGAGTAACATGCCCAGAGCGTTTCTGGACAAAGACAATCCGGGCAGCAGCATGAAGTATGGATTGAAGTGGGGAGAGACACGAGGATGGGAGATCAGAGAGAAGGCTGATGCAGTAGTCCAGACGGGATAGGATGAGAGCTTGAACGAGCAGGGTAGCGGTTTGGATGGAGAGGAAAGGGCAGATCTTGGCAATGTTGCGGAGCTGAGACCGGCAGGTTTTGGTGACGGCTTGGATGTGAGGGGTGAATGAGAGAGCGGAGTCGAGGATGACACCAAGGTTGCGGGCTTGTGAGACGGGAAGGATGGTAGTGCCATCAACAGTGATGGGAAAGTCAGGGAGAGGGCAGGGTTTGGGAGGGAAGACAAGGAGTTCAGTCTTGGACATGTTGAGTTTTAGGTGGTGGGCAGACATCCAGATGGAAATGTCCTGAAGGCAGGAGGAGATGCGAGCCTGGAGGGAGGGGGAGAGAGCAGGGCTTAACCTGGTTTAACCAGGAAGCCACCCCTGGTTAATCTCTCCTCTCTCTACTCTATTTTCCTACTACCTCAACTATGTGTTGGACTCCTCACCCTCAAACATTTATGTAGTTACCTCTAAACTTAGTTGGGCCCCCCATTTATAATTTTAGTGCACTTTCATGTCTACTAATTCAATTGTAGTGTCCCAATCTTAGTGCAGTACTCTGCACAGAGTAAGCACTTGAAATATCACTGATACCTTCTAGACTGTGACATCACTGTGGGCAGGGAATGTGTCTACCAACTATGTTAAAAATGGTGTACTTTCCCAAGTGCTTACCACAAGGCTCTGCAAACAGTAAGCACTCAATAAAGACTGATTGATCCCCTAATCTTCCTGAAGCTTCCATTTAGGTAAAGCTATCCTTCATTCCTTACTGGACTCTTCCCATCCTAAAGCATTAATAAAAATCATATCTCCTCCAAGACAACTTTGTCATCATCGTCATCATTATGTATTTGTTGGGCACTTAGGTGTTAAGCACTGTTCTAAGCATGAATGAGGTCTGACACCATCCCTATTCCAAATGGGACTCACAGAAAGTAGGAGAGAGAAGTGGTATGGAATCCCCATTTCACATGATGAAACTAAACCACAGAGAAGTTAAGTGACTTCACAGCACAAGGAAGGATTAGAGCCCAGGTCTGCAGATTTTCAGGCCCCACCATTATCATTCATTCAATTGTATTTATTG
This sequence comes from Tachyglossus aculeatus, assembly GCF_015852505.1. Lineage (NCBI taxonomy): Eukaryota > Metazoa > Chordata > Mammalia > Monotremata > Tachyglossidae > Tachyglossus > Tachyglossus aculeatus. The sequence continues at coordinate 10,820,368 of NC_052080.1, forward strand.
AGCGTTTACTGTGTGCAGAGCACTGTACTAAGCGCTTGGGAAGTACAAATTGGCAACATATAGAGACAGTCCCTACCCAACAGTGGGCTCACAGTCTAAAAGGGGGAGACAGAGAACAAAACCAAACATACTAACAAAATAAAATAAATAGGATAGATATGTACAAGTAAAATAAATAGAGTAATAAATATGTACAACCATATATACATATATACAGGTGCTGTGGGAAATAGAGACGGTCCCTACCCAACAGCAGGCTCTACGCCTTTCCTAACTAATCTTATTCCCCATACCCTATTTGCTCTTCTTTTGCATTACCTATTCACTTGGGTCTATATAGCCAACAACAAGCACTCTGACACTCACTCCACCTCCCAGCCCCGTAGCACTTATATACATAGAGTTATTAAACTCAGCCACTTCCCCTAACCCCCCATCTAGATTGTAAGCCCCCACACTGGGCTGTAAACTCATTGTTGGCAGAGAGTGTGTGTTTATTTTTGTATTGTAATAATAATAATAGCATTTATTAAGTGCTTACTATGTGCAAAGCACTGTTCTAAGCGCTGGGGAAGTTACAAGGTGACCAGGTTGTCCCATGGGGACAGTCTTCATCCCCATTTTACAGATGAGGGAACTGAGGCACAGAGAAGTGAAGTGACTTGCCCAAAGTCACACAGCTGACAAGTGGTGGAGCCAGGATTTGAACCCATGACCTCTGACTCCAAAGCCCGGGCTCTTTCCACTGAGACACGCTGCTTCCCCTCTCCCAAATGCTTAGTATAGTACTCAGCACATAGTAGGCATCAATAAATACATTGAATAAACACAACTGAATGAAGGAATGAATCTCTAATTTATTTAAATGCCTCTATCCTTTATTTGCTTGAAAGATGCTTGCAGCTCGGGATCATGACTCCAAAGCTATGGAAATGTCATCTCCCAAGTGCTCAGTGGTGTGCACACTGTAAGCATTTAGTCAACACTATTGATTGATAATTCCTTAGCCTTAACAGCATCTCTTGAACCTCTGTGGGCAGAGAACTATTCTAAACTCTGGGTGGAGTGTGTATTTCAGATAATATCTGCAGTCAATTCTCTTGAGGAGTTCACAACCTTATGGTCCCTTAATGTGTATGACAGTGATACAGTTACAGTACAGATTAACTATGACAGGGCTTTTGGGCTGAAGGAGTATCAGATAGATAATTTAAGCTCTGCAGTGCTCTGCACATAGTAAGCGCTCAATAAATACGATTGATTGATTGATTAAGCAAGTTATTGAGAGAACTGAAACCAAAACACTTGGGCTTTAATTATCTGGATAACTATGCAAAGTATCCAAATGGCTGACCCACTGTCTGCTTGCCTGGAGTTTGCCAACTATTTTCTTTCAAATTCCCTTCTGCATAAGTGTTAATGCTTTATCAATTCATCTATTTGCTATAGGCGAGTGTATTGTTACCTATAAGTGAGACCATGTCTTTATTAGTGGAAAGAGAAGTGGAAAGTGGAGGTAATTATTCAGATAGTGCAAGTCAAACAGCATTTTTCTTCAATTAAGCAGGCATTTTTGGAAAGAATGTTTGGCCTTATTTCCCCAGATGATTTGACTTGATTCTATATTTTATTTTACTAGGGGAGAATTGGCTTGAAAAGTTCATGTTCAGATTGTTAATAAGAAAAATAGGCCACCCACCGAAACTTGGAACTGAAACAAAAGTTATCTTAAGTATCCAAGTTTTCTAGTACTAATGCTTTCCTGAGTGGGTTTCCCGTAAACTCTAAAAAATGCTATTTCAGGGCCAGAGAATTCTGCAAATTCAATACTCTCATTTTTCACCACTTTACTAATAACGAGTTAAAAATATTCTACAACTTTTCCACCTAAGCATTGTACATATAGATCAAAGAAAGGAAGCAGCAAGCCCAGCGGATAGAGCATGGTTCTGAGAATCAGAAGTCCCTGGGTTCTAATTCCAGCTCCACCACTTGTCTGCTGTATGATCTTGGACTAGTTACTTCATATCTCTGTGCCTCGGGTCCTTCATCTATAAAATGGGGATTAAATCAGTGAGTTCTATGTGGGACAGGGACTCTGTCAAACCTGGTTAACTTGCATCTATCCCAGCACTTAGAACAGTGCCTGGCACATAGTAAATGCTTAACAAATATCACAATTATTATTAAAGCCAGGTTATGTTGAAAATATTGCCCCGATTTTGGGTGCAAATTCACAATCCAACAAAGGTCATATCAAATGGGATATGGAATATAATTCGTTTCTTACTCATAAAACCAAAATAATTAATCAAAATGGAAAAACACACAAGAGTGTTAATTTCTCCTCTCTTTAGTTTTACTGGGAACCTTGGGCTCTTATTTGGCAGTTATAAAGACTAACAGTCCAAGTGTGAAGACTTACTAGTTACCACTTGCAAAATTCTATTAACCTACTGATCCCTCTTCTGAGATAATTAATATAAATAGCTAATCCGAATCTTGGATTAGCACACAGTAAAAAAAGTTTTTTTTTCCCTGAGTTGACCAGTTTAGCTTTATAAGAGTGTATTCTTTATTAAATGTTGCAAAAACATGAATTGAACTTGTCAACTGACATGCATTTCTAGATAGCATTATGGAAAGAGGAATAAAGAATGTCCTTTTAAAGAAGCCCGATAGTGATTCAAATTATAACAACATCTGGGAAGTATACCAGTTCACTTTTGCAGGTTGCATTTGCTTTAACAAAGTTTACTATGTGTTGTGTGGTAAAGATCCTGTCTTTCTCACCCTACAGTTCCTGCAAGATGGCTGTATATGTTTATTCAATCGTGACAACAAATCCACCTCATTTAAAAAAGCAACAAATATGATTTGCCAAGAATGTAAATTCTTAAGAAAATGAAATAAATATGCACCAAAACTTGAGTTTTTGATTACATACCATGGGGAGGTGATAAACTAGTTGCCCCAGAGCAACAAAATGAAGGAGACATTATTCTTTGATGTATCTTTTAGTCCTCAAACTAATGACAGATATTGAATGAGTGAAGAGGTGTTTCTGACCCAATCATGGATTCATGTCAAACTGTACAATAACGATGGCATTTGTTAAGCGCTTACTATGTGCAAAGCACTGTTCTAAGCGCTGGAGTGGGATACAAGGTGACCAGGTTGTCCCACGTGGGAATCCCAGTCTTAATCCCCATTTTACAGATGAGGTAACTGAAGCACAGAGAAGTGATTTGTCCAAGGTCACACAGCTGACAATTGGTGGAGCCGGGATTTGAACCCACAACCTCTGACTCCCAAGCCCGTGCTCTTTCCAATGAGCCATGCTGCTTCTCTATGAGAAAACTGTCTGTGGAGTTGGTCAGGTGAGGTTGGAAAAGAAATAAGGTCACAGTATTTTGCGACGAGTTAAAGAAGTTACCTAATGCAAAAGAAGTTACTTCTCTGGAAAGAATGTTTTAGTTTTTCTCGAAAATATTACTCCCTACAAATAATGTTAGACTCGAAAGCAATATTTTGCTACTGCTCGTTGACATCCTCTGCCACCCTTATCTCCCCTCTCCGATCTACGCTGCTGCTCACCTACCACCTTAACTCACTGATTTCCTGTAGCTCAGTCTGCACTCTAATGCCAACCTACTCACTGTTCCTCAGTCTCGTCTATCTCACAATTGACCCCTTATCAGTGTCCTCCTCCATACACAAAGTATCACCACTCTGCTCCCCGTCAAAACCTTATCAAAGTTACATCTTCTCCAAGATGACTTCCCTAAAAGAGCCCTTATTTCCCCTACTCCTTCTCTCTTCTACAACACCAATGCACTTTTCTCAGTATCCTTTAAATGCCTGATATTCACCCCATCCCCAGCACTTATGTCCACAACTGTCATTTATTTCAGTGTCTGCCTCCCCCTCTAAACTGTAAGCACCTAGTGGACAGGGAACATATTTACCAATTCTGTTGTAGTGCACTCTCCCATGTGCTTAGTGCAGTACTCTGCACAAAGCAAGCACTCAATAAATACCACTGACTGATAAAAAGTCTTGCAGCTAAGCACACTTCCTCTTGCACTGCTGACACTTCTGGATAGATTCTTGCTGCACTATCCTATTGTTTGTTGCATTCTCTCGAAATGATCGTTTTTCATGTTTCATCAAAACCTATTCATATGAAAAGACATATAGATGGTAACGACAGAGAGAGAGAGAGAGAGAGAGAGAGAGAGAGAGAGAGAGAGAGAGAGAGAGAGAAAGGGTGAGAGGTAAAGACAGGTTTACAGATAATTCCATCTATCGAAATTCCAAGCCCACTTTTAAGAGAGAGGCCCAAGAGACATTAGGAGCAGCTGTGTGATTCTGGGCCTCCTGATGAGGCATGTGATTTGTGTCCAACAAACACTTTCACTTTGGCTTTTATTTTGGACTTCTCATTGAGCTTGTGGAAATCAGTTTTTATCCTTGTTTTTAATGATATTTGTTAAGCACTTACTATGGGTCAAACATCAATCTAAGCACCAGGGTAGATACACACCGAATAGGGTGGATACATTCCCTGTCCCACGCGGAACTCACAGTCTAAGTAGGAGGGACAACAGGCGAACTGAGGCTTTGGCCAAAAGGAACTTTCAGCTGGCTGTGAATATTGACTAGACACTTAATAACAACAATAATAATGATTGTTATAGTATTTGTTAAGTGCTTACTGTGTGCAAGGCACTGTACTAAGGGCTGGGGTGGATACAAGCAAATCGGGTTGGACACACTCCCTTTCCCATGTGACGCTTGCAGTCTCAATCCCCACTTTACAGATGAAATAACTGAGGCCCAGAGAAGTGAAGTGACTTGCCCAGGGTCACACAGAAGAGAAGTGGCTGATATGGGATTAGAACCCATGACCTTCTGACTCTCAGGTTCATGCTCTATCCCCTATGCCATGCTACTTATTTCAAATCTAGTTTACACATATTCTATTTTGAAGTCCAACAACAAGCATACCTGCAGCTAAATCATATCCTCTGATGATATATAGTCGATTCTTTTTTCTCATTGAAGGTAAACATTGGGCGCTGAGGAGACAGATATTGTCTCTAGTAATTGGGTTTATTAAGCACTTACTGTACTAAGCATTGGGTAGGGAACATCTCTATATGTTGTCAGTGCTTAGTACAGTGCTCTGCACACAGTAAATGCTCAATAAATACGATTGAATGAATGAATGAATGAATGTTCATAGACACTCCAATGACTGTTTATCATAATAGTTGTTAATTGATCAGTGGTCTTTGTTGAGCACTTTGTGCAAAACACCGTACTAAGAGCTTGAGAGAGCACAATACAGTTGGTGGACATGATGCGCTTCTGTGACATTAAAGCAACATCAATGAATGGCTTAGGTCTGTTGCACTTGCACAACATGAATCTAATGGCTGAAATATTAGAATGTGAATTGGGAAGAAGAATGAGAAGAAGCATCTGTCTGAATCAAAGCTTCCCATGAGCTCGGAAAAGGGTTTGCAGGTGGAACTACTTACAATTTCCGGTGGTTCGGCGATTTTATGACGCCGCATCGGTTCCCTTTTGATTTATGATTGCAATGTGTTTTGCAGCATGAAGCAATTTTGATTTGGGATGAAGTGGTGGGAAGATACATTGTTTTTCCAAGCAATAACATGTATGCAAGAGTTTCTGGTGGTTCCTGCATCCTCTGGGAAATTTCAACAACATATATTGATAATCCTACTCACACTGTATATACAGCTCGGTTTTAAGTCAGTCTGGTTGCAGAATTAAATTAGTACTCTGAGTAAGTGCTTTCCTTTAAGAGAGATAGAGGATTGCATCATTCTAAGAACAAGGAATTACCCTTGCAAATTATTGATCTTTTATTCTTATAGGTTTCCTCCTTCTGTAATTTAATACTTGTCTCCCCCACCAAATTGGAAGCTTCATGTGGGCTGGAATCGTATCTACTAACTCTACTGTACTCTCCCAAATACCTAGTACAGTGCAGTGCACAGAGTGAGCATTTGGTTAATATTGTTGATTGTTAAATACAATGAAATCAGCTACCAATATTGTTGCCTAGTGGAAAGAGCAAAGGCCAGTGAATCAGAAAACCTGGTCTCCACTAGCAACTCTGCCATGTGTGCTGACTGTTAAATTGTACTCTCTCAAGTGCTTAGAACAGTGCTCTTCACATAGTAAGTGAGCAATAGAAACCATTGATTGGTTATTTGGTTGAACTTCAAGAAGGTTCTGTTTAATTCCTGCCCATCACATTGTTCTGTCTATGTGATCAAACTGTGGTACTTGTTTTGGTATTTGCTAAGTGCTTACTATGTGCTAAATGCAGTTCTAAGCACTGGGGTAGATACGAGTTAAGCAGGTTGGACACAGTCCCTGTCCCAGATGGGGCTCACATTCTTAGTCCCCATTTTACAGATGAGGTAACTGAGACCCAGAGAAGTGAAGTGATGTCTCCAAGGTCACACAGCAGACAAGTCGAGGAGCCAGGATAAGCACCCTTCTGACACCTAGGCCCGTGCTCTACCCGTTAGGCCATGCTGCTTCTCATTGCACATTCCCTCTTCCAAGCCAGGATTGACCCTGATCAACAGCAGCAAGTCACTATTTACCCTCCCCTCCCCTATACTTTCTATCTGCTAGCCAGATTCCCATACCAAGCAGGCTACTCGGCCCAACCCCATGATTATGTTGTTTTTATGCTGTTTTCCCTAAAGACTGCAAACTCACTGTGAGCAGGGAATGAATCTGCCAGCTCCATTGTATTGTACTTTCCCCAGCGCTCTGCACATAGAAAGGACTCAAAATACCATCGACTGATAAGTGTGGAACTTTGTTAAAGTCTTTGCAAAATCAAAATCTGTAATTTTCCCTGGCTTCTTTTCAATTCCAGAATAGTTGGCCCCTTTGAAAGGCTGCATCACATTAGTGAAGCATGATTTCTCCTTGCACAAACCGTGTTGTTTTTCTGTCAACAGATTACGTTGAACACAGCTCATAACCTTGGTTATATAGTCTACCGAACTTCCCCAGGGACAAAAGTGATACTTCCCAGGCTGTAATTCCCCAGATCACTCCTGAGACTCCCAGTATGTCTTCATGTGGGTATATTTCATTTGAGCACTTTATTTGTAAATATTTTTATACCTGTCTTCCCCATTAGGTTCTAACTCTTTGTGGGCAGGGATCATGTCTACCCACTCCACTATGTTATACCGTGCTTAATACAATGATCTGCACCCAATAAGTACTTAATAAATATTACTGATTAATGAATTGTGAACTCCTTATGGGCAGGGTACATGTTTCATATTTCTGCTGTATCTTCCCACGCAGCTAACACGTATGTAGTTCATTGTGGGCAGGGAGTGTTTCTGTCACTGTTATACTGTACTCTCCCAAGCGCTTAGTACAGTGCTCTGCACACAGTAAGTACTCAATAAATATGATTGAATGAACGTAATTACTTATACCCACCTTCAGCACTTGAATATATGTATTCGATTCATTTGTACATTCAATTATTTATTCTGCTTACTCTCAATACTTGTATGGCTCTCTTTCAGTTGTGTCCAGCCTGATTAGCTTGTATCGATCCCAGTGCTCAGTAGAGTGTGTGCACACAGTAAGTGCTTACCAAATACCATTGAAAAACCCCTAAACTGATGGTCAGAGAGATTAATGACTTGCCTCGCATCACCCAGCAGTCTAGAGCAGAGCTGGAAGTAGAAACCACACATCCTGACTCCCAGACACGTGTTCTTTCCACTAAGTCCCAGGGTTATTGGAAATTACTACACAGGATGTGGACATATACTGATTGCTTCCTTGGTGGCTCAGGATTCATAAGGTATAGCTGGTTCCACACCCTATATTCATGGGTAGGGATCATGCCTCAAGTTGATTTGTGCCCTGCCAACTATTTAGTAAAGGTCTCTGCAGACAATAAGTACTGAATTAATACTTTTGATTCCATCATTGGTACTTATTTTGTACAGAGGATTGTACGAAGCGCTTGTACAATACAACTGAGTTGGGAGGTACAATCCCTGACCACCTCAGGTGCGCCATATAAAGTGAGAGATTAAAGTGTTCTTTGGCCTGTGAACTGAAAGATTTGCCTATCCCTGTTCTAAAACTGTAGTAATGGAGAAAATTTAATTAAAATCACATTATTAATGGGAAGATTGTGATACATATGAGGAAAATTCAGTGGCATCCATTACATCTTATTTTGATAGTATTAATAATTATGGTGCTTATTAATTGCTTACTCTGGGCCAAGCATCATGTAGATATCCACACATATCAGTCGATGGTATTTTGAATCCTTTCTATGTGCAGACAGCTGGGGAAAGTACAATACAATGGAGCTGGCAGATTCATTCCCTGCTTACAATAAGTTTGCAGTCTTTAGGGAAAACAGCATAAAAAGAACATAATCACAGGATTGGGCCGAGTAGCCTGCCTGGTATGGCAATCTGGCTAGCAGATAGAAAGTATAGGGGAGGGGAGGGTAAATAGTGACCTAAATATTAATGTAGGTACAGTTGTCATGGGTTCAGATTCAGCCCCTGTCCCACAAGGGCCTCACAATGTATGCGGGAGAGAGAGCAGGTATTTAATTCCCATTTATCAGGTTATGGAGTTTCATATCTATCCTAGGTTATGGAAATAGCAGAGCTTCCTATTGTTTAGGAAACATTCAATGCACATGACTCTTTCCTCTCTGTGGTTTATTTAGGACAAAATAAAGTTAATCCCCTTTACCTATTTTATTCCAATTGTTGATTATATATATTAACCTAACAAACCAAATTCTGCCTAGCCTAAGTTTCTCTCTCCCTTGAAAATCAAACAGTTGTCTTTTGTTTTTTGGAGACCAAAAACTCCTAGACATGGAAAAGTATGATTTCCATTACATTTTACTCAGAGGGAAATATATTTTTGATGGTTTTCAAGTATTGCAGTAGGTAAAATTTCACTGATTAATATCCTTGTGGCTTGGAGAATACCAGCATAATTTGATAATGACATCACAGGACCAATCACTTTCTTAATGCTGAAAATGTCATTTTCAGAACATGGTATGTTTCTTTCTGAGTCAGTATTTTTTTCTTTGGATGCCCTTTGGGGCAAAATTCCCGAAAATTTAAAATGATTCATAACTTATCTTTGCTAAACTTAACCATTAAAACTGGTTCTAGATCTGCTGAAATGGATGAAAATGGTTTTCAGCGAACAAGTTGGGAAATGTTACAGGCTTGAAATTTCCATTTTACTGTTTTAGATTTGTAACTTGTAAGTACACATGATCTTTTGACTGGGGTTAATGATGTATTGCTATAAGGCCATTTTTGTATATTTTAATAACACTTTCCATTTTATAAGAAACCAAAGTTTCCATTTGTAGTTTAACCCTTACTTTCCTTTTACCCATAAATGCTCTATAAATTAACAGTGAAAGACTGAAATTACCAGTTTATGATTTTTGTCTTGCCCCTATATGTTTTAGTAGAATTAGCATTGATTCCAGCGGTATTTCTTCTAGCTGTAAAGTTTCTACTGTGAAGAGACCAAAACTCTGTCTAGTTTCATGATTTTCCATTTGCTATCAAGCCCAAAGTGTTTTCTTTGAACATTTCTAGACCCCCAAAGTATATCAGAGAATTTAGCTAATTAACCAAAGCGTTTAGCTGAATAAACACCATTTTCATCTGAATTACCAATAGTGACCAAAATCCTAAACTTGGATTTAAGGGTGCAGAAGATGTTATTGATGATAAGATCACAGGTGCGCGTGCGCACGTGTGTGTGGTGCTAAATGGACCAATTTGTGACCAACTCCTCGACTCTATAGTTTGCCCCTAACGAGAGACCCTGGCTGAGTTAACACCTTTTCCCAAATAAGTCCCGTCTCCATTTTTCATTTCATCTCTTCATATCCTGATCTTCACTAAATGTTTGCTTCAGAAAAGCCACCCTACGCGATTGCTGCATGCCAGCTTCATCTGTCTACTGCAGTGCCCCCTCAAGAGACCACTGCTATTTCAAAGTGTTGGAAACCTTGCTACATTTTGTCTTTACATCATTTAATTCTGCCCGCCCCCGGGCTTGGGGGGCCATCTTTCAGATGTCTTGCTGTCCTGTTTTTCATCACACGTGCACTCCAGTGCAAACCCAATCCCTGTCCTCCCCCACTATCCTTCCTGTCTCACAAGTCCGTAACTTCGGTGTTATCCTTGACTCCTCTCTCTCATTCGATCCACATACTCGATCCATCAGTAAATCCTGTTGGTTAGCTCTTCACACATCACTAAAATATGCCCTTTCCTCTCCATTCAAACTGCTACTACGTTAATTCAATCACTTAACCTGTCCCACCTTGATTACTTTATCAGCCTCCTGACTTCCCAGCTTTCTCTTCCCACTCCAGCTCCTATTTCACTCTGTGGCCTGGATCACTTTTCTACAAAAACATTCAGGCCATGTTTCCCCACTCCTCAGGCATCTCCAGTGATTATCCATCCACCTCTCCATCAAACAGAAGCGCCTCACTATCAGCTTTAAAGCAGTCAATCACCTTTCCCTTTCCTACCTCACCTTGCTACTCTACTACTGCAACCCAGCCTGCACACTTCGCTACTCTAATGGTAACTTTCTCACTGTACCTTGATCTCTTCTATCTCACCTCCAACCTCTAGCCCTATTCCTGTCTCTGGCCTGGAATGCCCTCCCTTCTCATATCCAGCAGACAATGACTCTCCCCACTTCCCGCCTTTTTGAAGGCTTTCCCTGACTGAGCCCTCTTTTCCTATTCTTCAACTCCCTTCTTGTCACCCTGACTCATTCCCTTAATTTATCCCCACTCCCAGCCCCACAGGACTTATATTAATTAATGATGGTATTTGTTAAGCACTTACTATGTGCCAAGCACTGTTCTAACTGCTGGGGGGGATACGAGGTAATCAGGTTGTCTCACGTGGGGCTCACAGTCTTAATCCCCATTTTACAGATGAGGTAACTGAGGCACAGAGAAGTTAAGTGACTTGCCCAAAGTCACATAGCTGATAAGTGGCAGAACCGGGATTAGAACCCATGACCTCTGACTCCCAAGTCTGTTCTCTCATATAAATATCTGTAATTTATTTATTTATATTAATGTCTGTCGCCCCCCATATACTTAAGCTTGTTGTGAGCAGGGAATGTATCTGTTTTATTTTTATATTGCCCGCTCCCAAGAGCTTAGTATGGTGCTCTGCACACAGAAAGCGCTCAATAAATACGACTGACTGGAGCAGAGATGCTGTGAGCACTGTATCAATGCTTGTGAGCTGACTGCATTCCATGACCTCCTTGTCAGAGATCTTGTCCTGCTACTTGATATTGAGAATAGTTTTGAAGATGGCATTAGTGAAGCTTCTCTAGCAGGCAATTGTGTATTCTTTAGTTGGCCCAGGTCTCCTAGCCATTAAAGAAGTTAGACACCAGACTAACCATAGACTTTCCACTCTGTAGTTATCACAATGCTGTTTTGCAGTTTGCCAATAACCAGGCAGGCCCACTGGATATGTAAGCTCCTTGAGGGAAGGGATTGTGTCTAAAAACTCCATGGCAGTGAACTCTCCCAAGTGTGCTGTACACACAGTGAGTCCTCAGATACCACTGACTGATCTGGGCATCACCGGATATCATTAGAAAATTATCAAATGATTTTTTGGAATAGGTCATGAGAGAATGAAATGCAAAGAGGAACTATTAGGTAATTGACACTCAACTCTTTTCTGCTCCTTGTTCAAGTAGTCCACTTTATAGGCTCCACAACTTAAGGCAGATATGAAGACTTTGAAAAAGATGCCATGGTGCCAAACCAAGGTTCGCTTGACAACTGCAACTTGTGGAGAAAGATTTAAGCAACTGGGATGATTAGCCTACAGAAACAAAGCCTAAAAATGGTCTTTAAGTATATGAAGGAACATTTTCCTGAGGCTGAACAGCTTTTCTGTGTCCCCATTGAAAATACAGAAGAGGAAATAGACTTAACCATAGTAGTTGGTAATTATGATAAATGCAGGGAAGGACTTTCTGGCAGAATAGCTAATTTAGAGGAGATTAATGTAGAGGGCAGGCATCATCCTGGAAGATATTTCAGAACAATCTGTTCTGCATGAATCTTAAGTATCTATAAACTGTTTAAGGGACACCCTCCTAGAGAAAAGAGTTGGGTCATATACTCAAAGCCTCTTCCAACCTCTTCTATTATCCTTTCCAGGGTTGTGTTGTCTTTAGAACTTCAGAAAATAAAATGTGATAGTCCTGAGTGTTGCCTTGCCAAAATCATGGTCCCATGAGTCCAGAGATCATAGGATTTTGTAATTGGATTCGATAGGGTTTTTTCCCCCATCTTTTCTGTCCATCTTCCCCATCCTTTTAAATCATGGGGGAATTATGAAGGTTTATGCCTATGGAAAATACACTGGGAACAATGCTTGGAAATTTGCCCTACTTAGAAGCACATACCAACCCTGTGTAAACTCAAAGTCATCTTTCCATTGTCAATTTAACAGCTCCATTTCCCTCCAGTCAAAGAGGCCCATTTTAAAGCAAAGGAAGACGTCAAATGTCTGAAGCTGCATCAAGGCTCGAAAACGAATCATATTCTTCAGCCCATCTTAGTCAAAGTTGACCCAGACAAGGAAACATTTTGGAGAGAATCTGTTCTTTTTTTCCCCTGCAGGATGGTAATAATTTAGACAGCCCGGATTCCAAAAGGGAATTTTCTACATAAAGTGAAACACTATGAAACAATATGCACTCAGTAAAACAAATGCAGAATACCCCAGAGGATACCAATTGCAATCGGGGCATGAAAAGTCGAAAATAAAAAACAGACGCTACCAAAAAAAGGGATTAGAGCACGTCAAAACGCAAGCAGATAGATTAAAAAAAAAAAGAAGTCCCAAGAAAAGATGGGCTAGTTGTTTCTGTCCTTCTGGAGACTGGTAAACAATCCTGTCATCAGAGGAAAGTAGATAATCATAATGTTCAGCCAGCCACTTTCATGGGATAAACATTTTGAGTCTGTATCCATGTGCCAGCTTGCTAATTAGCAATACTTTTGTAGTGAGGAGAAAATATCTTGTAGGCTATTGTACAGCCAGAGGAATATTGTAGTTTATAAAATTGAACATGGCAATGGACCTACAAAGATTCAAACTCCCAATATTTATTATGTTAGATGATGAGAAGAAATGCAGCTTGCCTGTGATTTTTTGCTTTAAGCTGCATCAACAAAAACAATCAAAATTTTCCCAAAGTTGCTGGTTAAAAAGAAGCATCACCTATGGAATGTGTCAGAACTTTTCTGTTGGGTGGATGTCTGAAAATACACCAGGATTTTCTAGACACTAAAGGGAAAGGTATAGAAAAATATAAAGAGATATGCAGTCACTTCAATATATGTAAATAATTTATCTGTTCTTTGATCAATAGTTACAACACAGTGAATGCAGGGAAATTTCAAAGCACATAGTATACATTAGGGAAGCAGCGTGGCTTAGTGGATAGGAGAACAGGCCTGGGAATCAGAAGGACATGGATTCTAATCCTGGCTCTACCACGTGTCTGCTGTGTGTCCTTGGGCAAGTCATTTAACTTCTCTGGGCCTCAATTACCTCATCTGTAAAATGAGGATAAGGGTATGAGCCCCACGTGGGACAGGGACTACGTCCAACCCAACTAGCTTGTACTAGCTTGCACGGGAAGCAGCATAGCTCAGTGGAAAGAGCACGGGCTTTGGAGTCAGAGGTCTTGGGTTCAAGTCCCAGCTCCACCAATTGTCAGCTGTGTGACTTTGGGCCAGTCACTTCACTTCTCTGTGCCTCAATTACCTCATCTGTAAAATGGGGATTAAGACTGTGCCCCTTGGGACAACCTGATCACCTTGTATCCCCCCCAGCGCTTAGAACAGTGCTTTGTGCATAGTAAGCACTTAACAAATGCCATCATTATTATTACTAAGAGCCTGGGAAAGGATGAGACAACAGAATTAGCAGATATTTTCCCTGCCCGAACAAGTTCACAGTCTGACTCACAGCTTACATTTATCTCCCCATCCCACTGGGGAAGGTGTGGGAATGTGTGAGTCTGCTGGTCTCTTAGTGACCTTCCTGTTGAAACAGAGAAGCCAACAAATGAGACCCCCTAATAATGATAACAGTAATAATAATAATTATGGTATTTGTTAAGAACTTAACATGTGACAAGCACTGTACTAAGAGATGGAGTAGATTTGAGATAATAAGTGCTTAGTACGGTGCTTTGCACACAGTAAGTGCTCAATAAATACGATTGAATAAATAAGCTCACTGTGGGCAAGGAATGTGTCTGTTTATTATTATTTTGAACTCCCCCTGGCACTCAGAATAGTGCTTGCACACAATAAGTGCTCAATAAATACGATTGAATAAAAGGTCTGAGGCAGTCCCTGTTCCACCTGGGAGTAACAGCCCAAGGGGAAGGAGAAAGCTCGTTGTGGGCAGGGAATGTACCTGTTTATCACTGCATTGCACTCTCCCAAGCACTTAGTACAGTGCTCTGCACACAGTAAATGCTCAATAAATATGACAATGAATGAATGAGAACAGGTATTTAATCCCCATTTTACAGATGAGGAAACTGAGACTTGCTCAAAGTCACATAACGGGCAAGTGGAAGACTGGGGTTGAAGTCCAGGACCTCCGGCTCCCAGGCCCGTGTTTTCTCCACTCGGCCATGCTGCTTTTCTGTTGCTTCTGAGAGAGAGGTGGTCCCTTTCCCCCTTTCAAACTCGACCCAGACCGTATGGGATAACAATGAGCCTCCGAGAAGCAGCGTGGCTTGAAGGCTACGGAATGGAGATGGGCTCTGAAAATTCACTCGATATGACAGACTCGGCTTCCTCAAACTACAGAAGGGCAACATCATCCTCATCAGTGGTATTTATTAAGGACTTACTGTGTGCAGGGCACTCTGCTAAATGCTTGGGAAAGTTCATTACAACAGAGTTGATAAACACCTTCCCTGCCCCCAAGTCAGAGGATGTGTGTTCGAATCCCAGCCCTGTCACTTTGCTGGGTGGCCTGGGGCAAATAGCTTCACTTCTCTGTGCCTCGATTTCCTCCTCTGTAAAATGGGGTTTCAGTACCTGTTTTCTCTCTTACTGTGAGCCCCATGTGGGATAAGGCCTATGCTCAATCTGATTATCTTGTATGTATCAATCAATAGCCTTCATTTAGTGTTTACTGTGGGCACAGCATGGTACTGAATCTTCGGGAAAGTACAGAACAATAGAGTGACCCCAAGACTTAGTACCATCCTTGGCAAACAGTAAGCACTTAATACCACAATTATTATCATTAGGGCTCAATTAATCCTTCCACCATATTTACTGAGAGCTCACTGTGTGTACAGCCCTGTGCTAAGCGCTTGGGAGAGTACACTATGACAGATTCGGTAGACACGTTCCCTGTCCACAGTGAGCTTGCAGTCTTTCAGTCATTTCATGTTGAGCCAAAACCACAAGATCCTCTTACTGTTGAGCTACTGGGGAAGGCACTTAAGAGGATTCTGGCTAAGATGACAGTCTCAGAGTGTGTGCTGGAGAGACCCAAAATACTTCCTGCCAGTCAGATAGGTGGGTACAACTGACCTCGTATTCCCAATGTAAGCTCTAGGGTGAAGCAGAGTGGCTTAGTGGATAGATCATGGGCCTGGGAGCCAGAAGGACCAGGGTTCTAATCCCGGCTCTGCCACATGCCTGCCGCATGATCTTGGGTAAGTCACTTCACTTCTCTGGGCCTCAGTTGCCCCATCTGTAAAATGGGGATTAAGAGTGAGAGCTCCATGTTGGACAGGAACCATGGCCAACCTGATTAACTTGCATCTACCCCAGTGCATAGAACAGTGCTTGGCATTAGTAAGCACTTAACAAATACCATAATTATTATTATCAGTATTACATGACTCTACAAATGACCCCCTCTTCCAACAAATGTCAGTTTGGTGTCATCTTTCAGAATGACCAAAGACAGACAAGCTCTAGGGTGAAGCAGAGTGGCCTAGTGGATAGATCATGGGCCTGGGAGCCAGAAGGACCTGGGTTCTAATCCCGGCTCTGCCACATGCCTGCCGCGTGATCTTGGGTAAGTCACTTCACTTTTCTAGGCCTCAGTTACCCCATCTGTAAAATGGGGATTAAGAGTGAGAGCTCCATGTTGGACAGGAACCATGGCCAACCTGATTAACTTGCATCTACCCCAGTGCATAGAACAGTGCTTGGCATTAGTACGCACTTAACAAATACTGTAATTATTATTATCATTATTACATGACTCTACAAATGACCCCCTCTTCCAACAAATGTTAGTTTGGTGCCACCTTTCAGAATGACCAAAGACAGAATCAACCATTTCCCTGCCCCATGCGGTCTCAGTCAGTGGAAAAATAATCACTTCACAAAATCACAGTATCCACTAAAAAAATTAATAAATACAAAGGGATTCATCCATTTGAAATGGCTTAACCATACATCTAGCTAGACAAGTCTCTGCAAAAGCCCTTCCTGAGAGGAAGTGCTCTCTATAAAACAACATGGGTCACTAATGATTTTCCAGGAGTTTCCTGAACCCTACCAGCAATGAGATTAAGTGATTTAGAAGGCTTGTCACTTAAATGTCAGAGCAAAGCAGCATTACAATTAGCACTAATCCACCAGGCATTCTGGAAAGTTTTTCCACAACCACAGACTCTTGGCTTTCTCTGCAAGCCTGCTACTTCAAACTCTACTCTCCAGCGGGAGAGCTTCTCCTTCTGCCTTGGAGTTTAATACCTACGCAGTGGTAGGCTGACACCTTACCACTACTAATCATAGCTAGACCCACAATAAGTCTTTGAAAACTCACTTCATTTGGTGAATTCCCCTCACCGAGGCTTCTGATTGGGCTCGCATCACAACTCCTTCCCTTCTTAGCTCTCCACGATAGGTGATACGCTCCAGCTGAGAATGGGCTCTGTATCCACAAACTTGGACTTCCTCCTTTTCTCCAAGCCAAAACATTGCTTTGCTTCAGTCTACTGATTACCTAAAAGTCCTTTATTCCTCATTCTCCATGTTTGTCCTTTCTGGATGAAACAGCGACTCCCTCCTCCATTTCAAAGAATAAAAACAACAGGGTCAAATAGAAAGTTCCTCAAGCCCCAGATGCGAGTGGACAGAAGGAACTGAGCTACCATAACGGATATTGGAAGTTCTGTCCTAATGTCTCAACTGAGTGTAAAGATACCACCGAGGTCAATAATGTTTGGAGAAGACGTCACCAACTTGAATGCTTTGGAAGGATGGGATGAAGGTGAATTCACCAGAGGCATTTATGGGGTGCTGTGTGCTCCAATATCCGAAGGCCTGGGAGAACACAGCACAGTAGGGTTGGTACATACCATTCCAACACTCCAGAAACTTATACTCTAGTTGGGGAGACAAGCATTACAGAAAATTACAGCTAGGAGAAGCGCTGTTTTTCAAAATGCTGTTCCCACCCAGGAAACAATACTGCACTCCTCTCCACCTTTTGTTATTATGCAATCTGTTAAACTCTTATTACGTGCCAGGCACTTCTAAGAAGCAGCATGGCTCAGTGGAAAGAGCATGGGCTTTGGAGTCAAAGGTCAGGGGTTCAAATCCCGGCTCCACCAGTTGTCAGCTGTGTGACTTTGGGCAAGTCACTTAATTTCCCTGTGCCTCAGTTACCTCACCTGTAAAACGGGGATTAAGACTATGAGCCCCCCATGGGATAACCTGATCACCTTGTAACCTCCCCAGCGCTTAGAACAGTGCTTTGCACATTGTAAATGCTTAATAAATGCCATCATTATTATTATTTTCTTAGCCCTGGGGTAGACACAAGTTAATCAGGTTGCACACAGTCCCTCTTCCACATAGGGATCACAGTCTTAATCCCCATTTAAAAATGAGGTAACTATGGCACAGAGAAGTGACTTGCCCAAGGCCACACATACATGTGGTGGATCAGGATTTGATCTACATATCAGGATTGTTCCTTACCATAGTTTGGCAAGTTATGACAATGGTTTCTGTAAACCTCGCTCTCCAAGGGAGTCAGGGGGCAGGGGTGTGCTGCAAATCTTATTAATACATTATTTGTTCTGCTGCAAGCTTTTCTTCAATCTCTGAGTCATTTTATTTGAATGGCTGTTTTTCTACTTCCTTGAACATGTTCCTGTACATAAGAAACTGCTTCCTGTGATTTAGGGGCACTAATTCAAATAGATCAGTTAATTAACATAGTGATTTAGTAAGCCATTTGAATTTCAAATTCCTATTACTAAATAATGGGAGATAGGGATTGTTGACAATTCTGAGGCAGAAAAACCACTCGTAATCGCTACTTTTCATGGGTCTAAAGACATATACACTTTCCAAAAGGTCTGGAAATACTAAAAGAATATCCAAGTGGAGTTGCTTGCACTTTAAATCATAATGTCAACAATAGACGTGGGGGATTCTTCTGAAAGTAGTTGGCAGTGTCACTTGAATTTTTTTTTAATAGTAAGTTATCTGGAAATACAACTTTTTTCCAAGTACTTTTCTTTAAATTCATTCTAAATCAATCACAGGCTTCAAAACTTTACCAGATCTTGATGCAACCATACTTTGGATTGCCACAACTGGCAAAAGGAAGAAAAATTAGATTGTTTACACGGACATAGAGGCATAACAATATGCAAATTTTGGAAAGTGTCTAGCATTTTATTTTCTCTGCCACATTCACTCAAGGGAATAGTCATAATCCCTGGTGAAGCTGAAAACATGCAGAAGTATTTAGGCACAGGGCTTGTACCACAATCCTCTTCTGCTTGAAAGAGACAGTGATGTTTACATAGTGCATGCCACACCAGGGATTGGATTTGTTTGCTGTTGTTCTAATCATGTGGTCACTTATTTTTACAACTAGCCCTCTAGTTTTGAGAGACACTGGACTGAACTAGTGACATTTTCCAAGCTAAGGTTTTCACTGGTCAATAGTGAGCAAAGGATTTAGATTTTATGCAGTGCAGGAATGGAGGGCTGCACAACCTTTTTAAGGTTTCACTCCCACCATCTCTGTATATGCACTTGGTGACACGTTCTCGGGTCCAGATGGAGATCTGGAGATCTGGAGATCCTATTTTTACATCACACAGTCTAGACGCAAAATACGTCATTCTAGAATGGGGATCATGGAGCTTCTAGAACTCGAATAATATCTGGGCTAACCATTATTGATGTAATGTGGACAGAAATCAGGTGTACCATACACAAGATTCATTTACTTTCTCACTTTTTGGACAGCAAGAAGCCCCCTTTTCCTCAGGACTCAGGTGGGGGAAGTCACATGTCCATTGACCAGGGCAGGTTGAGCTGGTGAATGCTACCCCATGTAATTCCACAGAAAGATTCTCCAGTTTGGTCCAGTGTTAGGGAGGATTTCACAACTCTCTACTCTGTTTTGGTTATAAAGATGTTATCATATGCCTGATTCAGGCAATTGCATCGTATACAAAACATTTAAGTCTCCTTTGTCAGTGAAATTAAAATAGAAGTACATGCCTCGACAAACTCACTCAAGTGTCGGGTGTACGTATACAAAACATTTAAGTCTCCTTTGTCAGTGAAATTAAAATAGAAGTACATGCCTCGACAAACTCACTCAAGTGTTGGATGTATTTATGAGATCCTTATTGATGTATTAGAGACATTGCTACTAACAAGACGTACTGCTTTTCTGATTCCTGAATGCTTTTACCCCAAATACTTCTCGAAATCCAGATACCTATAACATTCACCGAAGAGAAATTAAAACAAAAGGCAAAAAGTATCCATGTATTTTCAACCCACCATCTAATTTTTATTAGGCTT
Source organism: Tachyglossus aculeatus (assembly GCF_015852505.1). Lineage (NCBI taxonomy): Eukaryota > Metazoa > Chordata > Mammalia > Monotremata > Tachyglossidae > Tachyglossus > Tachyglossus aculeatus. The sequence goes on from NC_052080.1 coordinate 10,840,361, forward strand.
GCTTTTGGTTGCTTTTAAGCCACAGAACTGAAGGATTGTGTTTATTCTCATGGCTGATTTACTGCAAAGTATAAGTTCTAAAATGTTCTTCAATTATTTATCTCCTTTCAGTTCCCTCGGTATTGCTAGGTTGAAACCTCACAGATCAGGCTGATTTCTAGCAAAAGATGAATGGCAAGAAATCTGAAAAGCCTCCAGTCTAAAGGGTAAGACAACCCGGCATCCTCCAACCTCTCCTGAGACTGTGCTATTTCCTTGCCCTGAAAGGCCCCCAAATGTACACCATCATCAGAAAGATCTGCCAGCTATGGTTGCTATGGGATGAATGAGGATTTAAGAACTGTGCACGCTCTGCATTATTATTCGGTGTGGCATCCAAGCCATTCACCAAAATCTAGAAATTCCGTGCTTTTGTGGGATATAAAAAGCAAGTTGCTTCTCAGAATGCCCGCACTGTGCCCGTCTAATATGCAATTGTTTTCTGTGATCTCTGCCTGTCATTTTTTCCCCCCACAGCTTGGGGTCTGGAAGAAAATGCACGGCACTGTCCAGGCTATGCTGGTGCTGACATACCTACACTGCTAGATTTGGGGAGGTCTTCATTGGTTTCCGATGGAAGGTTATCTTTCTCATCATTCATTCAATTGTATTTATTGAGCGTTTACTGTGTGCAGAGCACTGTACTAAGCGCTTGCGAAGTACAAGTCGGCAACATATAGAGACAGTCCCTACCCAACAACGGGCTCACGGTCTAGAGGGGGAGACAGACAACAAAACAAAACATGTGGGCAGGTTTCAAAATCGTCAGAACAAATAGAATTAAAGCTATATGCACAACGTTAACAAAATAAGTAGTAAATATGTACAATATAGAGAGTAATAAATCTGTACAAATATATATACAGGTGCTGTGGGGAGGGGAAGGAGGTAGGGTCCCCATTAGCTCGGCTCTATTTTGGATAGGCTTTCTCAGGATCTCTTATGCAGTATCCTCAATGGGACAAAGAAAAAGGGATGAAAAAGTAGACACCACGTACTACCATGGCGAAGAGGAGAGGAACTTCCTCTCATTCGATAAAATAGCATTTACTGTGCCCCTGCCATTTGAAGTGCATTCCACTAAGGACTTGGGAGAGTACAATACAAGTAAAATAGATGAACCCACTTGCCTAATGTGTGACCTTGGGCAAGTCACTTAACTTCTCTGTGCCTCCGTTACCCCATCTGTAAAATGGGGATTAAGACTGTGAGCCCCACATGAGACAGCCTGATTATCTTGTGTCTACCCTAGTGCTTAGAACAATGCTTGGCACATAGTAAGCACTTAACAAATACCATAATAATTATTATCATTATTATTATTACGATCTAATGGAGGAGGCAGGGAAATATATAGTTCAGAGTGGGAGAAATAAAATAGAGATTCAACTGGCAATAGCAAGAATATTGATGTATGCATAAATGGAATATTTAAAGTTATATCTAGATAACAGAAGTGAAGTTACCAGGAGAAGAGAACTAATTGAAAATCAGCTTGGCCCAGTGGATAGAGCGCAGGCTTGGAAGTCAGAAGGATCCAGGCTCCAATCCCGGCTCTGCCACTTGTCTGCTGTGTGACCATGGGCAAGACACTTCACTTCTCTGTGCCTTAGTTACCTAATTTGTAAAATGGGTATTACGACGCTGAGCCCCACTTGGAACATGGGCTGTGTTCAATCTGATTAGATTGTATCCAGCCCAATGCTTAGTACAGTGCCTGACTCATGGTAAGTGCTTAACAGATTTGATTTTAAAAAAAAAAAGAAAAGAAAAGAAAAGAAACAATGAGGAGGACCTGGGCACTCAGGGGGGAATCTGTAATCTGCTGCGTTTGAAGGAGAGGGAACACCAGGTAGGAGAAAGCATTTGAGGCGGCAGAGGCTCGAGGAGTAGAGAATGAGATGCAGTCATAGGTTTAGTTTGGGAGGAGTAAGTAAGGTACACTAGGTCAGGGGAACAAAAAAACAATTAAGCAGAGAACTGATGGAGAGCCTTGAAGCTAATTGTCAGGAGCTTCTGTTCAATGTGCATTTAGTCCTCAATCAATCAAGTGCACAGGATTGTATAGAGGATGACAGAGTTAGTAGATATTATTCCTGCCTTCAAGGAATTTGCAGTCTAGCAGGGGAGAAATCACTAAAATGATTCATGTCAAAGGAAAAGGGGATATGTACATTGGTTAGTGCTTAAGTGTTGGACAATTGCATCACAAAGTGTTTAGAAAAGCAGCGTGGCTCAGTGGAAAGAGCCAGGGTTTTGGAGTCAGAGGTCATGGGTTCAAATCCTGACTCCACCAATTGCCAGCTGTGTGACTTTGGGCAAGTCACTGCACTTCTCCATGCCTCAGTTACCTCACCTGTAAAATGGGGATTAAGACTGTGAGCCCCACATGGGACAACCTGATCACCTTGTAACCTCTCCAGTGCTTAAAACTGTGCTTTGCACATAGTAAGCGCTTAATACATGTCATCAAAAAAAGTGCTGAGATGGGCATTGCGGGGATATTTGTTTTAGTTCCCTGCACAGAAATTCAAGTCTTTGGTAGGCAAAACCTCCTCTAGACTGTGAGCCTGCTGTTGGGTAGGGACCATCTCTATATGTTGCCAACTTGTATTTCCCAAGCACTTAGTACAGTGCTCTGCACACAGTAAGCGCTCAATAAATACAATTGAATGAATGAATGAATTTAGTAAACGGAATGATAAATCCACAGTGAGTTATTAATGATTCCATCACCCTCCACACTCAAATGTACAGATAAAATCTCACCAACCAGAGAAACAACTTTGTTAACAAATGACAGATATGTGTCTAGCCAAAGTAAGCTACATAAATTGTGAATGGTCAAGTATTTTTAGAATGTGTATAAAGTCACCCACTTTAACCTGTACATTGCAATCATAGGCAAGTAAAAGATGATACAAAACTCAAGCACCCTGCTCAAGCTGTCATGAGCAAAGAGAATGTTATCTCTTGCTGTTGATCTTGCCAACACAGTTGCTCAATGAAGAGATTAGGTTTTGGGGAACAAATCTAAGAATAAAATATTTGCTCTATAATAAACACATTCCCCCAAATAGAAGAATTGGCAGTACAGGCTAAAAGCTTTGCTATCTACCCTGTCCATTTTGGAAGCCCGGGGTCACAGCACCTCATGTGGAAAACAAATCATTCCCACAGAAAAGAAGCTTTTTCATGGAATAGCCACATTTGCTAGGTCACCGATACCTCTTCAGAGAGATTGAAAGGCTATTCAAACACCCAGCAGCTCTTCGTCAGGCACTATAAACATCTTCCATTTACTCACCATTTTAATGCCATTTCTAGAAAATTGACACAATTACTAGCTCAAGGGCTACATTTGAGGTTTTAAAGTTTATTTGAAAAAAAATGAAGGCAGAAATCCCTGCACATCATTTTCCCATTCCCATCCGTCTGAAAAAGTAAAATGCATTCCAAAAAAGCTTTCCTTTGGGCTGAGAACAAACACAGAAAGAAGCATGGAAAGTATTTCAGCCTGAAAGTTTTCTCTTTTTTTCCAGTGCTGAGGGCATAGCCATAGAGGGCCATAATGGAAGAGTGTTTACAACCTTTCACTGGGGACATAAGCCCTCTCATAAACTCTAATTACTCTGAAAACAACATGCAAGTAAATGATCTAATCCAATTCTGGCTTCAGAAACTCAAATCTGGCATTTGCTTTTTTAAAAGGAAAGAGGGAAATGATCACAGAAGGAAATGTTTAATTTTAAATTTGATCTACTAGCTCATACTGCACTGTCCCCTTCTATTAACGAAAACAGGAACAAAATCATTTTTAATTCTTGGTTGAACATATCTGAAGCCCATTCGACTCTACCTTGGAAGCCAAATTTACTTGGGAAATTCATACCACCTTTCCCAATATGATTTATTGATATGAGCACATGAATGTGTCTTTATATAACTTTCCTATTGTGGGTTCCAATAACGAATGTCTGGCTACTTGAAGAACAATGACTACCTTATAAACATATCTATGCCTCACGTGAGCCTTCGACTCTCTAGCAAATTTAGAATTCACTGGCAATTTTGTCGCTAAGAGCAGAGAAAACCTTTCTCCCTAGAAGGCAATGCCTTCTGGGCAAGAGCAGGATCCCAGGAAAGGAATGTGAAGAGCAGGAAATGTTTGTCAGTTTTTCCCAAGGAGCACCATGAGAGAACTGAAGAAACTTCCTGGTAAAGATGGGGAGTTTAACAGAAAACAAGGGTTACAATAACAGAATTTGGATAATCAGGGAAAAATACACATGAAAAAGACAGAGATAAAAAAACAGAAAAGGAATCCAGAGAAAGAGACTAGGAGTCAAAAGACCAGGCTTCTAATCTCAGTTCCACCACCAACCTACCATGTGATCTTGGGCAAGTCACTGTAACTTTGGCCTAACTGGCAAAATAGGGGTAAAATAGACTGTGAGTCCTTTATATCCACCCCCACACTCTATCTACCCCAGTACTTAATACACAGTAGGTGCTCTTCATTTATTAAAAGGGAAAAAAAGGGAAAAAAGGGCTAAATTTTCCAGAGGAATCTCTTACCCCACTGGGGCATGTCAAGCCCCTGTCATGGCGATCTCTTCCTCCATGGAAGCCCCTGGGTCTGTAGAGTGGTGTCATCCACACCCCAGACCCTCCATGCCACAGGGGGAATTTGTTTTGCCTGTGCTAAACATTCAGCGTACTGCAGAGGGTTGTAACTGCTCAATACATTTTGGCCTTACTAGAGTTGTTATAAAGAGCCTGAAAACCACTCTTTTTGCAGTACTGAACCACAGGTCTTACTGTCTGTATTGCTCTTGTTTTGATAACTCATTAGTCTGCCATTAAAATATTATTCTTTCGGTACACTGCCATACCAGCTTCTCCTTCTATTTCTCCTTCTATCCTTCATTTAGCCTGTGATCTCCCACGCCAAAGACTATAAAGCATATTATCCTTTCATTTTTTTCATCAGCTAATAGTACCACACTTCGTACAAAATGCTTAAGAAATGCAATGAATAACAATATCCCTACTAGACCGGTCATTTTTCATCAAAAATTCTTCTCTGTTTTTCACTCTTTTTGCCTAGCTTGATGCAACAGGGTTGACTTTGAAGAATCCAGGCTAGAATTTTGCCTCTACCGTTAGGCCCAGGGGATAGAATAACACATCTCATCCACAATTGACAGAAGGAAGATGTGAAGCATTAAACATTAAATGTTAATCACTATGAATTATAGCTAAAAATGCAACAGTGAAAGAAAAGTCAGCTCCAATGGAAGTGGGTTTTGGGCCATTTATCTGGTTTATTTGGTCAGTGTGAGAACTCAGACCTGATCATTCCAGATATCTAAGGTGAACATTTTAGCCTGATTTTTCAGGGTCATCTGCTTGCATTGATCAAATAAACACAGAAATGTCAACTCCCATTTTACTTTGTGTGCTGAGGAACCAGCTTTTCCAAGAAGTGATAGAGAATATATTAAAGATCCACTATGGAAAAATAAAATATTACTTGCAGCCTCCAAAATTTGCATCATTTCTGATGCTTCTCCAAAACACAATAAGTTCATCTTACAAATCTTACCATTTTATCATTTCAATAATTTGCATTTCTAACTCTGTTTTCACCTGTATTACCCCTCCACAAACAGGTAAATTCGACTTCTCTTGGCTTGTGTTTTGTGACAGATTTTCCTCAGACCCATTCCTAATCACATTTCAATACTATACCACCTCCACACATATGGGCCTATGTCACACATTTGAGAGGAAAAAAAGCTATTTCAAAAAAATGTGTCATTGTTTTTGATACGTTTTTCATAGTTTCTCACCTGGGCCTTAGTTGTCCCAGTTCTGAGTAACCGACACAATTCACCCCTCAGATGTTTTTAGAGAATTATCAGGCACAGGAAAGGTTTCCAGTTGCCTAATCTATGACTTATCTCCTTTTAAAAGTAGGTGCCATGAAGCTCATCTGACTGTTTGAAAAGAAATCCTCCTGTTTGGGATGCTGTTCAGGAGTGGTACTAAGGTGATCAGGGACTCAGCGTGTCAGCTGCCATGAGAAGCAAGATATATTTGTACTTCCCAAGCGCTTAGTACAGTGCTCTGCACATAGTAAGCGCTCAATAAATACGATTGATGATGATGATTAAGCCCTGATGGGACCCAGTACTGACCCTCCTGCTTTCAAAACCAGCAGGGATTTGTGTCACTGATGTAAGGGATTTAACCAGCAGTTTTCTCACTAATCAGACAGTGGCAAGCACTTTTTCCCTACCAGTTAGATATTTTTATATCTTCTCCCTCATTAGGGTGTAAGCTACTTTTGAGCAGGAACCCTGACTCATGTTTCTTTGTACTTTCACAAATTTTGAGAACATACCCGGCATTTAGTGGGCACTGAAATCCGGTACTGCAAGGCATATTTTTTCTATTGGAGTACATTGTTCCAATCTGAAGCTGCTGCCATAGAAGGATATGGCAAGGTCTTTTCCACTTTACCTAGAATTCTAAGCCATTATAACAGCCCAAAAATATCTACAGGGAATTCACTGATGGCAGAACAAGACTTTTAATAAGTGCTCCAGAAACTTATTGAAACATAAAGTTTTGCCTTCTCTGAACAAATTCTATTAGGGGTGTCAAAAAAAGGAGCATATTTAAATGTGTATAGAGTTTCAAAATGAATTGAAGAATGAATTGAGGTGAAGAGGTAATTCCATGTTGTTGCTGTGCCACAAAGGGGTCAGGGTGAGTCAGGATGTGTTCTGAAAGTAGAAGCAGGCCTTGAATCCAAATTTAAAGGGGGGATACTATGTAATAATGATAATGATGGTATTTAAGTGCTTACTATGTGCCAGACACTGAGCTAAGTGCTGGGGTTGATCCAAACAAATCAAGTTGGACACAGTCCCTGTCCCATGTGGGGTTTCAGTCGCAATCCCCATTTTACAGATGAGGTAATTGAGGCACAGAGAAGTGAAGTGACTTGTCCAAGGTCACACAACAAACAAGTGGTGGAGTCGAGATTAGGAGATGGTTTCATTCTTGTAGGATTATTACGCAAAGGTTCAGCATGGGTGAAACTCTCTTTTCCTCAACAACTGAACTGGATGTGGGATCAGACTGGGTAAGCAGGATAAGCCCAGTTTTTTCAGGGGAGTGTAAGGTGGGCTGAAGATCAGTATATGGTGTTGCCTCCTGGCCAGTCACAGATTAAGGGGGCATGTTCATGAAATCTACAAAAACCTTCACTTGGGTGTGAACCAGCAAGGCATAGTGGATAGACTATAGGCCTGGGATTCAGAAGGTCACATGTTCTAATCCCAGCTCCCCACTTGTCTGCTGTTTGACCTTGGGCAAGTTGATTCACTTCTCTATGCTCAGTTGCCTCATCTGTAAAATGGGGATTGACACTGTGAGCTCCCTGTAGGACAGGGACTATGTCAAACCTGATAAACTTGTTTCTATCCCAGCCAGTGATTATTATAGTGCCTGGCACATAGTAAGCACTTAATGAATACCACAGTTATTATAATTATTACTACCCATTGCATTTATTGAGCTCTTACTCTGTGCAGAGCACTGTATCTAGCACGTGGAAGAGTATAACAGAGCTGGTAGACACTATGCCCTAAAAATTAGGGTGATCCCCAGGGCTAACCAGCCCAAAACTGATTTTTCCACTTTAGAAAAAAGTGTCAAGGGCTACAAGACAATAAGACTTTCTTGAAGTGTCTCCCATTATTGGAGACTCTCAGATTCACTCTAGAAGAAGAAAAGATTCTAAATTGCCTCTTCACTTCACATTCTAGGGAAGTCAGTATTTCTCTAGTGGCCACTCCTTTCTCTCTTCCAGCATTTGAGCTTCCCAGAATTATAATATTTTATTTTAACTTACACTACTGCCTAACAATAATTTTTATTCCTGTAGCATTTGTCAATCACTATGTACCAGATCTAGAGCAGAGACAAGATAACCAGGTCAAACACAGTCCAAGTTCCATATGGGGTTCACAGTCTAGGTCAGAGAGAGAACAGGTATTTAAACTCCATTTTAGAGATGAAGAAACTGAGGCACACAACATTTAAGTGACTTGCTCAAGGTCATTCAGCAGGAAACCAGTAGGGCCAGGATTAAAATTGAAATTGTCCACACCACTCCCCAAGGAGGGTGGATTTTAGCCATCCACTCGGACTCCCACAGGGTTTCTTTCCTCCACCAGGGGTGTCGTCATGTTAGAATGCAACCCACGGGACAAATCCCAAAACTTCCACCCTATAATCGAAGCATTTGAGAGCTGCTCCTTTCATCTTTTTTATGGTATTTGAAGTACTTGAGCCCGGGCTTTGGAGTCGGAGGTCATGGGTTCAAATCCCAGCTCCGCCAATTGTCAGCTGGGTGACACTTAATTTCTCTGTGACTCAGTTACCTCATCTGTAAAATGAGGATTAAGACTGTGAGCCCCCGTGGGACAACCTGATCACCTTATAACCTCCCCAGTGCTTAGAATGGTGCTTTGCACATAGTAAGTGCTTAATAAATGCCATTATCATTATTAGCGCTTAGAACTGTGTTTTGCACATAGTAAGCGCTTAACAAATACCATCATTACTATTATTATTATTACTCACTATGTGCAAAGCACTGTTCTAAGTACTGGGGTATATAAAAAATAGTCACATTGGACATAGTCCCTGCCCCACAGGGACTAATCCCCATTCTACAGGTGTAGTAACTGAGGGACGGAGAAGTGAAGTGACTTTTCCAAGCTCACAAAGCAGAGCTGAGATTAGGACTCAGGTCCTCTAACTCCCAGGCCATGCTGCCTCCCATCTGTCGCTATTAATCTTGGATTTAGTAAAGGATTTGAGGGAGAGGATGATTAAAGCCTCAACCATCTTTCCCTTATTAATTTTCACTCTAAGGTAAAGAAATGATACAGACTAAGTTAGAGGGCTCACACCTAGTTCGAGGAAAGGAGCTACTGTGAATGTAGAGTTTTTTGCATTTTTCTTAATTTAAAGATAAAATATTACGCTTATGGTTTACAATTATTTAGTTAAAATCGATAAAATCACTAAATTGATAGCCGTGAGGTACACAACTCCGATACCCATAAATAAATACAGTTCATTATTAGGACTACAAATATTAAGAGGAGACTTTTCTTTAAAAGAATGGAAAGAGTTGCTGCAACCAAGTAAAAAAACAAATCTTCTTAGTTTGGAGACTATTTTTTGTTCACACATCATTTGCTCTGAATTTACAGTAAGGCAATGAGGTTATCTGGGAATAGGCAAGACATCGTTAGAGAAATACCATTAGAAAAATAACCAGAAGTAAAATGTCCACAGTGTGCTTGTGTGATACCAGTAAATGAGAAGTAATAAAGGAAAATGTGTGGAGGTCATTTATTACCTTCAAGTTCTCGCTTGCCACCTTAAAATGTAGACTACAATGTAGATGGCTTTTAGCTTTTTACTTGATTACATTATGGAGACGTTTCTAAGCCCAATATAGAGAAGAGCCAGTTGTCCTTTTTAAGAGCATATTTTACCATTCTGCTCTCGGCAATGGATGGCTCTACATTCCTGGTACATTACACAACAGGATGAAGGTTGATTCAATTAGAGCCTTTCATAAAATCTCCGCTCCCATCCTGTATTAGCCACTTTAGAGAAATAAGAACTTCCCAGTTGACATCCATTATTGAATGAAAATGCCAATTTCCTCTGAGGTAGAGTCACATTTTATTAATTTCAGTGAATGAAACATTTTTTTTGTGTGTAGATGACAGCTATTCCTATGGAAAAATCAACTTTTGTGATGTGTTCTACATAGCATATTACATTTAGTTACATATCAATAAACTACTGCTAGACTATAACATCCATGAGGGCAGGGGTTGTGTCCATTTACTTAATTGTTTCGTTCCAGTACTTAGAATAGTGCTCTACACCCAGAAAGCAGTCAAATAACATTGATGGATGGATTGATATTGTTGATACAAAGTGGATGGTTAATGCTAGGTCTATATTTTACCACAGAGTGGAAATGTCTTTCATATTTCAAGAATTTTTTTTTCCTTTTGGAATGTGCTGGAATAGAGTGCTGATAGCACTGTTAATGGGGAAAATCACCAGCTATTCATAGTCTTTCAGCTCTGATCTCTGGACCAAGTAGTAAACCAGCAATTGACAGTTGGGAGATTTTTGGCCAAATATTTAAGAATTCAGAGGACATATTACTACATGATTATGGTACGTGTGAAGTGGTTATTATGTGCCAAGCGCTGTTCTAAGTGATGAAGTAGATACAGGTTAATCAGGTTGGATACAGTCCCTGTCCCACATTTTACAGATGAGGTAACTGAGGCACAGAGAAAGTGAGTAACTTCGCCAATGTCATACAGCAGATATGTGGCAGAGGCAGGATTAGAACCCAGGTCCTTCTGACGTCCAAGAATGGAACAACTACTCTGGAATTAATACTATTACTCTACAATGAACTGTTCCCAAAGCTCTTTTTTCACCTCTGGAGAAAATACTCACAGAAGTCGCATAGTTTAATACAATCATCAACACAAAGGAGAGAAGACTTAAGGGTTTTCATCTTGAATGGGTAAATAACATAATAAAAGGTCCATTTTAAAGACACATATAACCATTCATCTTACTTCATTTCATGAACCATTAATACTGAGTACAAATCTGTCTAGATCAGTGAAATTTACTGAGATCAATCTCATAAACAGAATGAAGCATTTAAGACTTTTCACATTACCAGGAAAAAACCATAGGAAATTGTGAAAAGGATTTGAGAGAAATTGAGAAATTCAGTATTCTGATCCTAAATATGCTGGAAATTGTTTATATGCATTCTTACCACCTAACTGAATGGGAACTTGCCATTCATGTAATCAAATCAATCAATTGTATTTACTGAGCATTTACTGTCTGCAGAGCACTGCACTAAAGTCTTGGAAAAGTGAATACAGATAGACACAATCCCTATCAGGACCCTGGGATTCACCAGACAAATCATTAAGGATATTTACTGAGTACTTATTGTGTGCAAAGCACTATACTAAGCCCTTGGGAGAATACAACTGAGTTGGCAGGCACATTCCCTGCCCTCCAGGAGCTTACAGTCTAGATGATGATGATGATGGCATTATGTTATGCAAAGCACTGTTCTAAGCACTGGGGAGGTTACAAGGTGATCAGGTTGTCCCACAGGGGGCTCATGGTCTTAATCGCCATTTTACAGATGAGGTAACTGAGGCACAGAGAAGTGAAGTGACTTGCCCAAAGTCACACAGTTGACAATTGGCAGAGCCAGAATTTGAACCCATGGCCTCTGACTCCAAAGCCCATGCTCTTTTTCACTGAGCCACACTGCTTCTCACGCTGCTTACATGAGGAGGCAGGCATTAAAATAATTGTGGGGCTGAAGGTGAGATGAATATCAAGTGCTTAAAGGGCATAATTGATGCACAAGGGAAAAGGAGCAGGGGAAATGAGGGGTTAGCTGGGAAAAGCTTCTTGGAGGAGGCGTAATTTTAATAAGGTTTTCGAGGTGGGAAAAGTGGCGGTCCACCATAGGAAGAGAAAGGCAGCTCCGGGCCAGAGGAAGGATGTGGGCAGAGCATCGACCACAGAGCATGTGGTCATCGAAGAGGTAGATGAGATGGAAGTACAGTGAGTAGGTTGACCTTAGAAGAGCAAAGTGTATGGGCTGAGTTGTAGCAGGAGAGCGGCGAGGTAATGTTAGGGGGCAAGTGAGTTGAGAGTGCTTTAAAGCCAACAGCATGCTTTTTAATAACTCGTGGCTACATCGAAAATATAATCACACCCTCCTAAGTGATCAGTGAAGTATTCTTAAATTATATCAGTCAACGACTTTACATTTTGCCCTTGGTGATGAAAATCAGTAGAGATTTTAGGTGGGGAGAATCAGACTGGGAGGGGAGTCAGTCAGTCAATCATATTTATTGAGTTCTTACTGTGTGCAGCGCACTGTACTAAGCACTTGGGAGAGTACAATATCATCAATCGTATTTATTGAGCGCTTACTGTGTGCAGAGCACTGTACTAAGCACTTGGGAAGTACAAACTGGCAGCATATAGAGACAGTCCCTGCCCAACAGTGGGCTCACAGTCTAAAATATAACTGACACATTCCCTGCCCACAAAGAGCTTATAGGAGGAGAGGCTTCAAATAATTTATAGATGAGAAAACTATTCTCTTGGATCTCTTCTGGCCTCCTGAAAAACCTCAGATCCTGTCAGATATGTGGGCTAAACAAGACTGCAAGTCTGACTCACCAAGCTCTGTGTGACCATCTCCCTCATGGAGTGGGAGCACCTATGGATTGAGCTGGGAAACAATAAAAACATTTAACACCATTTCCTTTATTATCTTCCTTTACCTTCAGAGTTTACTCCCACACTAAAACTTCCATAGAAATAATTTTTTTATCATAAATGTTAAGCACTTACTCTGTGCCAGGGACTGTATGAAGCACTGGCTTAAATACAAGCTAATCAGGTTGGACACAGTCCTTGGAACCCATGAGGCTCAAAGTCTTAAGCCCCATTTTAGGGATAAGGTAAATGAGGCCCAGTGAAGTGACTTGGCCCAAAGGCACATAACACAAAGGCACAAGTGATGGAGACAGGATTAGAACCCAGGCCCATGCGCTATCCATGAGGCCATGCTGCTTCTCCACAGTTGTAGTAGTAGTAGTAATAATAACAGCATTTACTGAATGTCCACCAAATACAATCCTTTATGCTTTAGAAGACAAACTGCAGAGTGGCATTCCCTGCTTAAAAGGAGCTTACACTCTAACAATAATAATTATAAAAAACCTCAAGAACTGTGGAGACATGGGTTATTTACTATTACTTCTTGGGCAACCCTTGTGAGTTCTGGACCCATCTTCCAATATGTATTTACATGGCTCTTCTACTTATGCTTAGGGGAGTCCACAATTTCTTTCAGTAACCCATTCCATGTTCGGAAACAATGTCAGGAAGTTTTCCCAAATATCTAATATAAATCCCTGAGGCTGCAATTAGAGTTTATTTATTCTTATTCCATCCAAAAAGGAAATAGAGAGCAGCTGGTCATTATTTTCTCAGATAATCGCCCTTCACATCCTTGAAGCAGTTGTTACACTCAGCCTTAGTTTCTTCAGACAAAGAAAATCAATTCCTTCTCTAGTTTTCTCACACGCCACTTTCCACACTTCAGATTCTCTAGGCCTTTTCCACATGCCTCAATCAATATTTACTGAGAGCTTACTGCATGCCGAGCCCTGGAAGACCTCCATCCTGACTCAGCATGGGCCTGGGGGTTAGAAAGACCTAGGTTCTAAGTTCCAGCTGCGCCACTTGTCTGCTCTGACCTTGGGCAAGTCACTTAACTTCTCTGGGCCTCAGTTACCTCAACTGTAAAAAAAGGATTATGACCCTGAGCCCCATGTGGGCCATGAACTGTGTCCAACCTGATAACCTTTTACCTACCCCAGAGCTTAGAACAGTGTACGGCACATATTAAGCACTTAACAAATACCATAAAAAAACACCTTTTCTGTGTTTCATTTTCCATGTGTGTAAAATGGGGATGAAATATCTGTTCTCATTCCTGTCCCTGTTCCATGATACAGGGTATGTGGCCAACCTGATTATCTTAGTTCTCCCTCAGTGCTTAGTACAGTGTCTAGCAAATAATAAGCACTTAAAAAGCATCATTATCACTATTGATATTCTAATGTCTTTTCAACACAGGTCCACTCAAGGGGGAAAGTGAGGAGGAAATAAGGTGTCAGAAATCCCAGTTGACAACTGGAGAGCTGAAGTAGAGAGTGTGGAATGACATCAATTATTTCAAATGACCGGGAAGCAAACCTTCAACACTGTGGCGCGGTGGGAGTCTTTGGGGGAAATCAAAGCAGAGCAGACTAAAAAGCTGGGCATGCAACAATCAAGGAGGAAGTGACTTGTTTTGAGAAAAATCTCTGGATTTTCCTTGGCCATGGATCTAGATGGCCGAGGTGGAAATAGCACCAGGTTACAGAGAGGGGAATGGCACATAGTAAGCGCTTACCAACTACCACATTTATTATTACTACTATTATATGTATCCTTTGTGGTGGCTTTGGGCTCTGATCATGGCTGTGGCCCAATCGACCCAGTACTAAGCTCTTAGTACAGAACTCTGCACACAGAAAGCGCTCAGTAAATACTATTGATTGACTAAACTCCCCCATTCTGTGCTCCAAGTAGTTCTAGGGTTCCTGTATTGGGCCTGAGGGCCACAGTTCCCAGGACCCGTCACATCTAAGTAGCACTAACAAGTGCAGAGGCATCCACAATGGCTACCTCGGATGTCTGTGGATTTTAGGAGATCTATTCAAATGTGAGGAACCTTGGAGCACATGAAACTTTCAGCTGGATAAGAATTATGATATTGACTAAGAGTAGATAAAGGGTTATGAAATCAAACAGAACCTGGCCCACAGGGGGCTTATGATCTATTTTCTCCCCATTTACTGAGGCAAAGAGATGGTAACTGACTAGGCCAAGGTCACACAACAAGCCAGTAACAGATCTGTGATTCTTATCTGGGTCTAACTTCCAGTCCTGTGCTTTTCCACTATGTGACACACCTCTGCGTCCACCACAAATTTCCCTCTCCTGCTTTTGGATTCTAAGCCTAATTTAGTTTCTACTGCATTTTTCCCCTGAGACTCAGTGTGGTGTAATGCATAGAGCAGAGGACTAGGAGTCAGAAGACCTGGATTCTAATCTAAGCTCCATCTCTTCTCTACTGTGTGATCTTGGGAACATCATTAGACTGCTCTGCAACTCAGTTTCTTCACCTGAAAAGTGGAAATTAAATGCCTCTTCTCCCTGTCCTTTTGACTATGGAACAGCCTCCTGTCTCTCCCCACTCCAGACTATAGTTCATTTAGCTGCCCGGATCTTTTTTCTACAAAAATATGTTCCATACATGTCACCCCACTTCTCAAAAAACTCCAGCGGTTGCCCATCCACTTCCGCATCAAACAAAAACTCCTCATCATTGTCTTTAAAGCAGCCCACCACCTTGCCCCCTCCTACCTCACCTAGCTTCTCTCCTTCTACAAACTAGCCTGCACACTTCACTTCTCTAAGTGCTAGCCTTCTCACTCTGTCTCCATCTCTCCTGTCTCGCCACTGATCCCTAGCCCACATCCTACCTCTGGCCTGGAATGCCCTCCCTTCTCAAATCCGACGACAATTACTCCCCCAGCCTTCAAAGCCTTATTGCAGGCACATCTCCTCCAAGAGGCCTTCCCAGACTAAGCCCCACCTTTCCTCATCTCCCACCTCCTTCTACATCACCTGTTTTGCTCCCTCTACTCTTCCCCCCTCCCAGTCCCATAGCCCTTATGTCCATATCTGTCATTTATTTCTTTGTATTGAGGTTTTTCTTCCCCCCCTCTAGATGGTAAGCTCACTGTGGTCTGGGAATGTGTTTACTGCTGTATTGTACTCTCCCAAGCACCTAGAAAAGTGCTCTGCACACTCTAAACCCTTAAAAAATACAATGGAATGAATGAATGAACAGGGACTGTTCTGAGCTGAATGTTTTTTACCCACAACAGTGCTCGGTAAATATTAAGCACTTAAACTTCTCAATCAAGTAATGGTACTAGTTGAGCACTCGGGAGAGTACAATATAAAAGAGTTGGTAGACACGTCTAATGCCCACAAGGAGCTGAAACTCTCCAACTATTATGTTTCTGTCCTTTGCACAGTACCCTGAAATGACAAGTAATACTGACTGAATGAGAAGGAGAGTCAATGATGTAAACAATGAATTACTAGAAGAAAAGTCTGAGGTAGAGAGAAAACTTGAGGGTGATCAGAAAGAACATCCTTAAGCATTAGTTGGATGTCAAGAAGGGCCATCGTATGGCTTCAAGTCTCCTGGTGCTATTGTTGGAGGCAGAGTGCTGCACTGTATGGATTATTGATCGTTCATTCATTCAATCACATTTATTGAGCACTTACTATGTGCAGAGCACCGTACTAAGCACTTGAAAGAGTGCAATATAACAACAGACACATTCCTGTTCTAGTAATGGCATTCCTTATCAATCAATCAGTGGAATTCATTAAACCCTTACTGTGTGCAGAGCCCTGCACCTAATGTTTGGAAAATTACAAGAGAACAGAGTTAGTAGGCATGTTCTCTGCCCCAAACAAACTTTCAGTCCCGATGGGGAGATAGACATTAATATAACTAATTTATCATTTATAATCTACAGATATGTAAATAAGTGCTGTGGGGTTAAGGCGGGGCAAATATCAAATGTTTAAAGGTCACAGATTCAAGTGCACGGATGACACAGAAGGGAAAAGAGGACTTAATCAGGGAAGGCCTCTTGGAGGAGATGTGACCTTAATGGTCTTACAGTTTTCTTTATTAGATATTTTTCGGGGCTCAGACTCCAGGCTTTTTGTCACACAAGCCATGACTACAATGTCTAACTGCACGTGGTTAGTGAAGTTACAATTCCCAGAAGGGCTTCAAATCCTTAAATCTCTCCTCCTCTAGTCTCATGCTTGACATGAGCATGTCACAAGGTACCAGAGCAAACTTGTTCTATTGCTAGTATATTCCAGCAGGGGAAAACAAAAGGGGAATTTTACACACATATGCAAAATAAGCAAATATCAACAGCCCCATAACTAAGGATTGTTTATGGGATGAGAGGGCTTATGAGAGGATTTGCGATATACTGAATATTATTCAATATGCACACAGATAACTCTCCTCATTAATAAAGCAAGAGGGCAAGACACAGAAGAGAAGGTAATGAGGAATAGTATGTTGAGCCACCTTACATTTGGCACAAAATGGACCCACCTGCCTTACAGTCTAACTTATATTCTTACACAGCAATACTATTAGCAGCTTCTTCAGGTAGAAAAGAAAAACATGGAAATTCCAGGTTGGCGTCCAACCATGACCTCATTTTTGTGTGTTTGCTTTCTGTCAAAGAGAAGCAATGGTCCTGGTTTACCTTGGGAATATTTGTGTTTGTGAGTTGGGGGGATGGTTAAAATTATAAATTAAAAACATTCTATAAGAATACTCAAATATATTTTTGAACCGTTGTCTCCTATTCTAGTATAAGTACAGGACCCCACTGAATCATAAATTCACCAGTTTCAGCAAATAAATTCACAAACTGGATAAGTATGGAAATGTTGAGTAGTTACTGTACATAAAGATATTTACTACAGTCTCAAAAGACTACAGTTTTATTTTCTGATGAAATACAGCGTATCTGGAGCTTGCAGCGTTGATGTCTGTATCAAGCTGTTAATAGAATTTTATAGTCCTACTCTCTGAGAAGGCATAGAGTTTTGTATGAGTCTAAGAGGGAAAATAAAACAAACAGCAGATCACTTATGTGACACAAAGGAGGGGGAAACGTTTGACTGTGTAATACCATTTGCTACAATAAAAGAAAAATAAACTGAGAAAGTTTACAACAGGTCTTAAGAAGAAAAATCCAGACTAAAAGTTGTGATATTTATGGAAGTAATCAGGTTAGGATAGCTATGAAAATGGTCAAGTGAGATACAAAAATCATTAGGAAACAAAGACTGCAAGCGCTATGTGGGCAGGGAGCGCTCTACCAACTCTGTTACATTGTACTCTCCCAAATCTTAGTAGAGACCTCTGTAAACAGTAAGTTCTAAGTATTAATTAACTGTGCAGGTGTATGTTAAGTGATTAGACTTTAGCTGACATTTTAGCCCAGTGGAAAAACCAGACTGATGAAAGGCAGGTAACATAGGCAGGTGCTGGATTCCCTGTCTTTGGAAGAGTTCTCCCTTCTTAATAATAATAATAATTTTAGCATTTATTAAGTGCTTACTATATGCAAAGCAATGTTCTAAGCGCTGGGGAGGTTACAAGGTGATCAGGTTGTCCCACGGGGGGCTCACAGTCTTAATCCCCATTTTACAGATGAGGTCACTGAGGCGCAGAGAAGTGAAATGACTTGCCCAAAGTCACACAGCTGACAAGTGGCGGAGCCGGGATTTGAACCCATGACCTCTGACTCCAAAGCCCGTGCTCTTTCCACTGAGCCACACTGCTTCTTCAGCCCAGTGTCTCTGAGGAAATGGAATTGTAAATATATAGCCCTTATCTCCATTCTGTCCAGTTACCCGAGTGACTGCCTGATGAACTCATTGTGGCCTAGTGAAAAGAGCACACATCTGGGAGTCAGAGGCGCTGGGTTCTACTCCTACCTCCGCCATTTACTTGCTGGATGACGTCAGACAAGTCACTTTATTTGTCGTAACCTCAGTGATGTCTTCTGAGAAACAGGCATTAAATACCTGCTCTCCTTCCCTTAGAATATGAGTCCCATCTAGGGGAGAGAATGTGTGGACCTGATTATCTTCTATCTACTCCAGTATCTTGTATCAATTCCACATACTGCACACTTAATGAATACCACAAGTATTTGACTTTAGCCACTAAAACTAAAATACCTTGCCATCATCTTTAACCCAGATGCCTTAACACTGATGAATTAATGCAGAGAGAAACAATGAACTAAGACACTAAATAAGCAAATGGAGCCAGAATCTGACAACTTGCTACCTAACTGCAGATTCTCACACACCTGTATATATGTATATCACCTGTATATATGTATATCACCTGTATACATGTATATATGTTTGTATGTGTTTATTATTCTATTTATTTATTTATTTTACTTGTACATATTCTATTTATTTTATTTTGTTCATATCTTTTGTTTTGTTCTCTGTCTCCCCCTTCTATACTGTCAGCCCACTGTTGGGTAGGCACTGTCTCTATATGTTGCCAACTTGTACTTCCCAAGCGCTTAGTACAGTGCTCTGCACACAGTAAGTGCTCAATAAATACGATTGAATGAATGAACGAATGAATGAACACACGAGTGGACAATCACTCCACAGCATGTGAAGAATTAACTGCAAAACATGGGAAAAAGAGACCAAAGAGCTATACCAAGAATGTTTTAAGGGAACTTGGAAAGTAAATTAGGAATATGACTCCAGGGAGAAACAATTTCAACTGTAGAAGGATAATGTGGGAATCAAGAAATTTAGATTCTGGTCACAGTTCCATCACTGGTCTGT
Organism: Tachyglossus aculeatus; assembly: GCF_015852505.1. NCBI lineage: Eukaryota > Metazoa > Chordata > Mammalia > Monotremata > Tachyglossidae > Tachyglossus > Tachyglossus aculeatus. The sequence continues at coordinate 10,859,639 of NC_052080.1, forward strand.
TTGAATTTGGACTCATCACTTAAACTATGCCTCACTTTCCTCATCTGTAGAATGTGGATGATAACAATAATTGTGTTATTTGTTAAATTCTGACTATGTGCCAAATGCACTGGGGTAGATACAAGCTGATCCGACTGGACATAAGCCCTATCCCTGGCCCATACTTTATCCACTAAGCCACACTGCATCTTCTAGACTGTAAGCTTGTTGTGGGCAAGGAATGTGACGGTTATATTGTTATAGTGTACTCTCCTGAGCACTTAGTACAATGCTCTGCACACAGTAATTGCTCAATAAATGGGATTGATTGATTGATCTATATAAAGCGGGGAAAAAGGGCTACCCAAGTTCACAGTAGTAGCGATATTATTACTCTTGTTGCAGTAGCATCATCCCTCAAATCACAACTCTACTCATCCATCTGTTCAAGTCATTTTAGGCTTGTTTTGCTCACTCTTAGATATTTCAATTTCCCCATGAAGGATTCCATGTTTTCATGGTCTCAAACTCAATAAAACATGAAAAATGAAATTTGACAGGACTATCAGAGGAATGCATCACTTAACTGATTTTCAAAACAATTCTATGAAGAATATCATTCTAACTAAAATTCTGTCTTAAAAGTGTAATAATACAAGAACGTGTGTTAGGAAAGGTTTATTTGAAAATTCAAATTACATTGCTGAGGATTTGATATCATTCTGGCTTGCCTGATTATTTTTTAATGGATAGCATACAAGATTCAATCTCTCTGGTAGCAACTTAAAATCACCACTGAAATGGTGATTTTCCTATAAACGGTTTCTTTGAAAAGCTGGGACCCTCATCTTCGATGCTAGCATTTGCATGAGTTTCACAATTATTTTTAGCACTTGAGATTGCTCACCTCATCAAAATCAATTAGATAGTTTATTTACAGACAGAAACATATACTCCATATACTTTTTAAAATTGAATGAGTCTGAAAAATTTTTTACCAGTAGCTAAAATGTTCCATGAACCCACCCACAATTATTGATAACATTCCTCTAGACAGTAAGCCCATTGTGGGCAGGGAACCAACTCTGCCATATTGTATTCACCCAAATGCTCAGGGCTTGATAAATACAATTGATTGATACTGTTTCCAGGTTAAATCCCCCTGTTATATGCTCCCAAAGACCTGGAATACCACAAATATAGACCTATGGCATAAAAATATTTAGAATGAACCAAAGTACAAATTCCTATGCAAATGCTCAAGAGACAGAATGGATGGAATAATAATTCTGGTATTTTGTTAAGCACTTATATTATGATCACTGAGCCAAGTGCTAGACCAAATGCAAGTCATTCAATGAGTGCTTACTTGAGCCTGTTGTTGGGTAGGGACCGTCTCTATATGTTGCTGATTTGTACTTCCCAAGCGCTTAGTAAAGTGCTCTGCACACAGTAAGCACTCAATAAATATGACTGAATGAATGAATGAATGAATGCAGAGCACTGTACTAACCACTTGGAAAGTACAATTTGGCAGCAGATAGAGACAATCCCTTCCCAAAAATGGGCTCACAGTCTAGAATGCCTTCTGATCAGATGTATTCCTGGTCCTTAGGTGACGTTGTCAGTTAACAGATAAGGATACTGAAAAACAGACTGCAGTGACTTGGGAAAGATCACACGGCCAGCAAGTGGTGGAACTGGGATAATAATAATAATAATAATAATAATAATAATAATAATAATAATGACATTTATTAAGTGCTTACTAAGTGAAAAGCACTATTCTAGGACCTAAACCCAAGCTTCCTAACTCCCGGTTCTGTGTTCTTCCCTTAAGGCACCAATAAAAAGAATTCAAGGTTATCAAGGTACAACCTATCATTGCATATGGTACTTAGAAGATCAAAATAAATCATTTAGTGGTATTTATTGGGGCCTTCTATCAACTCACCTATTCTTCATTTTCAAAGATACTACTGAAGTTAAGGCCTTATCCATGTGTGGCAGAAACGACAGATCGATAATATTTAGCAGCAGCTGAGAAGCAGCGTGGCTCAGTGGAAAGAGCACGGGCTTTGGAGTTAGAGGTCATGGGTTCAAATCCTGACTCCACCACTTGTCAGCTGTGTGACTTTGGGCAAGTCACTTCACTTCTCTGGGCCTCAGTTACCTCATCTGCAAAATGGGGATGAAGACTGTGAGCCCCCCGTGGGACAACACGATCACCTTGTAACCTCCCCAGGGCTTAGAACAGTGCTTTGCACATGGTAAGCACTTAATAAATGCCATTATTATTATTGTTATTATTTACTGAGTGCTCTGGGCAGAACAGAATACAAAGAGATTAGGAGACTACATCAGAATTTGTAGCTATGATCCCTGCCATTAAGGAGCTGATGTTATTGTGGGGAAGGCAGTCATAAATATATTATAGATAGAAGGAAGGAACATGGCATAAAGATATGTAAATTATTGCACAGTTTTAATCCCCATTTTACAGTTGAGGTAACAGACACAGAGAAGTTAAGTGACTTGCCCTAGGTCGCACAGCAAATAAGTGGCAGAGTCAGCATTAGAACCCAGGTCCTTCTGACCCCCAGGCCGTGTTTTATCCACTACGCCACACAGCTGTTTCTATATTTCACTACAGATCCTTGCTGTGTCAATAGTTTGTCTCTAGTTTGCTCTATAAAGCCTGTTGCTTGGCTCCGAATATCTCCTGTGGGCCTACACTGAATGCATCCTTACTCTATTCCTGTAGACCAACTGGACGGGAGCCACTGTAAAATTGTAATAGCCTGAATGCAGACACCAGGAGGAGGTTGCAATTCCAGGAACTATGGAGAAGGACAGTAATATGCTGTACAAGTACGAAAATATGTTTTATTTCCAGGTCTCAAGCTCACCGAACAAGGAAAATGAACCCATGAAAATGTTTACAAATCTAATGCCTCTTTGCTTATAGGCTGTTCTATTTCAGTTTGCAAGTATCATTTATCAGAAAATCGGCTCGATTTGTTTAGGGAAACCAATCCAACATATCTTAGACTCAACAAAACTGGCTTTTATCTTCGAAAGACCATAGAGGATGCAGACATGGTGTAAACATTAAGTATGTTGTATGGTTATCTAGTATCCAGGAACTTTTAGGCTATATCTGCACTTGGATGTGAAATGTATTTTGGACACCATCATTCAGTAGGGTCCTTTCGACTTTTTTTTTTTTAGTCAATTTGCTACTGGATTTCGGCATCTAGCAACTCTGGGTCTGGCTGCCTTGAGAACAAGCTCTTGAAGCAAAAAGCAGCCAATTTTTTTCTGTCAGGTTGGAAACGGGCAGAACATGGAGGAGGGGAATGGACTCACTGATCCTCTCAATCCAGAGAAGCAATGTGGCTCAGTGGAAAAGAGCATGGGCTTGGGATTCAGAGGTCAAGGTTTCTACTCCCGGCTCTGCCACTTGTCAGCTGTGTGACCTTGGGTAAGTCACTTAACTTCTCGGTGCCTCAGTTACCTCTTCTGTAAAATGGGGACTAAAACTGTGAGCTCTGCTTGGGACAACCTAATTACCTTGTATCTACACCAGCGCTTAGAACAGTGCTTGGCATATAGTAAGCACTTAACAAATACCATCACTGTTAATCCTTTCAGGTGCTAGAAGCTCAAGGGCTGCCATGGCAACCACCTTAATGATAATAATGGCATTTCTTAAGTGCTTACTATGTGCAAAACACTGTTCTAAGCGCTGGGGAGGTTACAAGGTGATCAGGTTGTCCTACGGGAGGCTCACAGCCTTAATCCCCATTTTCCAGATGAGGTAACTGAGGCCCAGAGAAGTTAAGTGACTTGTCGAAAGTCACACAGCTGACAATTGGTGGAGCCGGGATTTGAACCCCTGACCTCTGACTCCAAAGCCCGGGCTCTTACCACTGAGCCACGCTGCTTCTCCTTGGGGAGCCAAGTGAGAGAAGCAGCTTGGCCTAGTGGAAATACCACAGGACTGGGATTCAGAAGGACCTGGGTTCTAAGCTCAGCTCTGCCAACTGTTGGCTGTGTGACCTTGGGCAAGTCACTTCTCTGGGCCTCAGTTTTCCATCCCACTTAGACTGGGAAAGGAACTATGTCCAACCTGATTAGCATCTATGCCAGCACTTATAGCAGTGTTGACACATAGTAAGCATTTACCAATCCCATTAAACTAGAAATAAAATAGATTCAAATCAGATTCAAGAGGGAACTGGCAAACAGCCCTGACTTCAATCCCTTAACTCCTCACGTGCCCTGTTAAGAAGAAATACAATTCCTTCGAGGTTCACTTGCAGAAGCAAGTAGAAAGGCACAGAACTGGGAGTCAGGAGAGTTGGGTTCCATTCTTAGCTCTGTCCCTTGCCTGCTGTGTGACCAAGGGCAAATCTATTCTGACAATTTGGACACCTTGTCTACATGTGTTGTTTTGTTGTCTGTCTCCCCCTTCTAGACTGTGAGCCCATTGTTGGGTAGGGACTGCCTCTATATGTTGCGGACATACTTCCCAAGTGCTTAGTACAGTGCTGTGCACACAGTAAGCACTCAATAAATATGATTGAATGAATGAATGAATCACTTGCCCTCTCTGTGCCTCAGTTTCCTTTGCTGTACAGTGGCGATTAAACACCTGTTTTCCTTCTGCCTTAGAATTTAAATCCCAGGTAGGACAGGGGACTGTGTCCCATCTGATTACTTTGCTCTCAAATTATATGTCATTTACCATGGAAGCTGTATGGCCTAGTGGATAGAGCCCAAGCCTGGGAGTCAGAAGGTCATGGGTTCTAATCCCATCTCTGCCACTTGTCTGCTGTGTGGCCTTGAGCAAGTCACTTTGCTTCTCTGTGCCTCAGTTACCTCATCTGTAAAATGGGGACAAACTGTAAGCTATATGTGGGACAGGGACTATTTCCAACCCGATTTTCTTGTATCTATTCCAGTGCCAGGCACCATAGTAAGCGCTTGACAAATACCAAAGTTATTATTAAGTTATTACTATGGACCAGAAGCAACCGCTAAAGGGTAGGTGTGGGATCCATCGCTCCTGACTGTCTGCTCACCCGCAGATGAATTTCTCAGCTGCTACTACTTGCTGCACTAGTTTTTTGTTCCCTTTGATGTTGTTTCTTGTCTGACTGCTCCAGAGTAGTGGTGGCATAGACTTCATGTCTGACAGCATGACTAAAATAGGTGACCCTACCTCTTTTCCATTTAACAGAGGATTTTTTTGGGGGAAGTATACTTAGAAATTATCCAGATATCCTGGATGTAGCTTTGGCTCTTCACTGAAAGGCAGACCCTGAAGCATCTTCTTTCACAAGCCAACAAGACATTACTTTTCAAAGTTTGGGTTTATATGGGGTCCTAGAAAGATTTTTTAAAAAGTAATTGAATTATGTCTTGCCTGAAGACTAAACCAAGGAAACATGAAGCAGTGTGACCTAATAGAAATAACATGGGCCTAGAAGTCAGAGGAACTGGGTTCTAATCCAGGCTCTGTCACTTGTCTGCTGGGTGATCATGGGGAAGTCACGTAGCTTCTCTGTGCTTCAGTTACTTCATCTGTAAAATGGGGATTAAATCCTTTTTCCTCTGACTTAAACTGTGAGCCCTATTTGGGACAGGGACTATGTCCAACCTGATTTCCTTGTATATACCCCAGTGCTTAGAACAGTAAGAGGCAGTAAGAGTAAGTAACAGTAAGAGTAGCAGTGCTTAGAATGCATAGTAAGATCCATAGAAAAAAGAAACAACAGAACAAGAAATGTATAACAGGAAAATAGTGGGCTTCTTTAAGAGTCTGTTTACAATTATTCAGAACACAAATAATCATGGTGTATAGTTCTATATATCTTTCCATCTTTGCCTTTGCGTGGTACATAATACATTAAAGCTTGAGTCAATTATAAAACCAACACTCCATCAATTATAACTAGGCTTTCCAAAAAGCCTAGTTCACTATGGTCAAAATGAAAAAAAACATTTGGATCAAGCAGTTATTATAATGGTATTTGTTAAGCACTTACTATGTGCAAAGCACTGTTCTAAGCGCTGGGGAGGATACAAGGTGATCAGGTTGTCCCACGTGGGGCTCACAGTCTTATTCCCCATTTTACAGATGAGGTAACTGAGGCCCAGTGAAGTGACTTGCCCAAAGTCACACAGCTGACAATTGCCGGAGCCGGGATTTGAACCCATGACCTTTGACTCCCAAGCCCGGCCTCTTTCAACTGAGCCATGCTGCTTCCCTTTCAAGGTGGGATTTCTAAGGGATTTTGAAACTTTTGCCCCTCTCGATCAGTTTTTCTTTCTGCCTCTTTATACTTCTCACCCCGGGGAGGTTCCCCCGGGTACTGAATGAAAGAAACTGCTGAGAGAAAGTTATCCAACCTGTGTTCAAAGGGGACATCAAAGTTTTGGAAAATGGCACATTCAATACAAGTTTACGACTAGAACCTCTCACAAATCATTTGTGTGTCTTTTGTTGTGTTTCAGTCACAGCTCCATAAATGTGTTGCTCCACTGGGAAGACAAAACTGTCAGAAGGCAGGAGCATAGTTTAGTGGAAAGAGCTGGGCCTGAGCATGCCGGGACCTGGATTACAATTCCGGCTCTGCCACTTGCCAGCCGCGTGACCTTACACAAGTCAATCGACTTCTTTGTGCTTCAATTTCCCGATCTGTTAAATGGGGATTCAATATTTACTCTCCCTCAGACTATTAGCCCCATGTGCTCACAAACTGTGTAGCCTGCTTTTCTTGTCTCTATCCCAGTGCTTAGCATAAAGTAAAGCACTTCACATATACCACTATAATTGAATGTGATTTTAATGAATTAATTATGGTATTTATTAAGCGCTGACTATGTGCCAGGCACTGTTCTGAGCGCTGGGCTAGATACAAGGTAACTGGGTTGAACACAGTCCCTGTCCCATATAGGGCTCACAGTCTTAATCCTCATTTTACAAATGAGGAAAATGAGGCACAGAGAAGTGAAGTGACTTGCCCAAGGTCACACAGCAGACAAGTGGCAGAGCCGGGGATTATTCATCCATTCAACTGTATTTATTGAGCACTTATTGTGTGCACAGCACTGTACTAAGCACTTGGAGAGTACAATTCGGCAACAAATAGAGACAATCCCTACCCAGTGACGGGCTCACAGTCTAGAATTAGAATAGATTAGAACTCACGACCTTCTGACTCTCAGGCCCGTGCTCTATCCACTGGGCCAAACTCCTTCCCTTCCAGCCAAATGAAATAAACTACAAAAAGAGAATCCACTTGACTGAAGATAACGATTCAACGTGAGTTTGGACATTAGAGATGGTTTATGATGGCAGTTAATGTTATTTGGTAGTGTGTTGGGACAGCTAGGTACTAAATATCAAACTACTATCAATGGTAATTATTGAGTGCTTACTATGTGCAGAGCACTGTACTAAATGCTTGGGAGACTACAAAACAACAGAATAAGCAGATACGTTCCCTGCCCAAAATGAGTTCACAGTGGAGAGGGGGAGACAGACAGTAATATGAACAATTTATAATATATAATTTAAAGATACACCCACCAGCGCCTGATGGCCCAGATATTAAATGTTCAGAAGATACATAGCAACTTGGAGTGATTAGTTGGTTAAAACTTCAAGATCTATTCATTGCTTGCTTTAAACTGTCAGAAGGATAGAGTGAAACGTCTATCAAAGCTGATCGTATAAAAATCCTGACTATTGATGAGATTGAGACTTCCCTAAGGAGACCCCTTGGAACATCAATATATCAAAGAAATCTCCAGAATGATCAAATAATTTCAAGACCTGAGTCAGCATGTCCAACTGTCCTTAAATAACTCAAAGCAATTTCTCCCTGGGAGACTTTTAAATGGAAGTACTATTCTCATAATGTTAGAGTAATTTTTCATCATTTTCCCATAGCTTTTAGGGAAAAAAAGAATCAACCCTCATTCGACTCACGCAGACAGGGAGGTGTTGAAGCCAGGGAGGTCATAACTTCATTAAGTAGGAAGCAGAAAAAGAATTGAGGTAAACAATTTCAAGGTAAACAGTTAGAAACAGTGTGGCTCAGTGGAAAGAGCCCGGGCTTTGGAGTCAGAGGTCATGGGTTCGAATCCCAGCTCCGCCAATTGTCAGCTGTGTGACTTTGGGCAAGTCACTTAACTTCTCTCGGCCTCAGTTCCTTCATCTGTCAAATGGGGATGAAGACTGTGAGCCTCCTGTGGGACAACCTGATCACCTTGTAACCTCCCCAGCGCTTAGAACAACTCAGCTGTCACCTTTATTAAGAGAGGCTAAAATGCAAAATTAGAAACAGAATCCCTGAAGCAGTCCTACCAAAAGGTCATTTCAAGGTGCGGAGTAGTAACTGTTAGTTCCCATATTAAACAACAGCAAGCTCTAGTGGAAAGAGCATGGACTTGGGTTTCAGAAAATTGGGATTCCAATCCTGGTTCTGCCACTTGCCCGCTGTGTGACCTTGGGTAAATCACTTAGTTTCTCGGTGCCTGTTTCCTAAACTATAAAATGGGGGAATTCAAATTTGTTTCTCAAACTCAGACTGTGAAACCCATGTAGGACAGGAACTGGGTCCAACCTGATTATCTTATATCTACTCGAGTACTGGGCACAGTGCTTGGCACAATGAAATACCACAATTAACTAAATTGGTTAATAATGGTATCCATTAATGGTATTTATGGAGCACCTACTATGTGCAAAGCACTGTCCTAAGCACTTGGAAGAGTCCAATAAAACAAAATTAGCAGACACGATCCCTGCATGTAATGAAGAGGGGGAGACAGACACTAATGTGAATGAATATGAACAGTTACAGCCTGGAAGTGTCATGGGAGACTTTAAAATGGAAGTACTATTCTCATAATGTTAGAGTAATTTCTCATCATTTTCCCATAGCTTTTAGGGGAAAAAAAGAATCAACCCTCATTTAACTCACACAGACACGCAGTCAGTGAGGTCATAACTTCATTAAGTAGGAAGCAGAAAAAGAACTGAGGCAAACAATTTCAAGGTGCTAATGGCAGGAACCACACAGAAGGTTTTTAGCTAACTCAGCTGTCACCTTCATTAAAGGTGGCTAAAATGCAAAATTAGAAACAGACTCCCTGAAGCAGTCCTCCCAAAAGGTCATTTCAAGGTGCAGAGTAATAACTGTTAGTTCCCATATTAAACAACAGCAAGCTCTAGTGTAAGTGTTGGAAATGTCGAGAAGCAGCGTGGCTCAGTGGAAAGAGCACGGGCTTTGGAGTCAGAGGTCATGGGTTCAAATTCCGAGTCCGCCAACTGTCAGCTGTGTGATTTTGGGTAAGCCACTTAACTTCTCTGTGCCTCAGTTACCTCATCTGTAAAATGGGGATTAAGACTGTGAGCCCCCATGGGATAACCTGATCACCTTGTAACCTCCCCAGTGTTTAGAACAGTGCTTGGCACATAGTAAGCGCTTAACTTATGCCATTATTATTATTATGCAGTTAGAGATGTCCTAAAGGCAGGAGGAAATGTGAGATTGCTGGGAAGGAGAATAGTCAGGGCTGGCGATGTAGTTTGGGGATCATATATTTACATAAATATATAAGAATTTCTAAAAATGGGGGTTGCGGATGATGAACGCAACCACTCTGGGAGAGAAAAAACAAAATCTATTTTCAGACTAATCATTGAGAGTCACTGGGTTTCACCCTAAAATGTCCTTTCTGACCATAAGTGTTTATTCTATCACATGACTATTACTGTGAGTACCAATGCCATTTTGAATTCCAGGACTGCAGCTTGGCTTTGGGATGAGAAATAATGGGTGGTCTTGGATTTTCATTTTATTCATGCATCACATGAACCATTGCCACCAGCCCCTGTGGATTCTACACTATGCCGCCCTTCACTAACACAATCTCTCTTTCTTCCTCTGCGTCCTCCAAAAAGACATCAGGGTCTTCAAGCACGTCGACCAAGTTCTTTAATTTCATCCATCTTTTAAGATCGGCATGGGAATGTGCCAGATTATCAACAGGGTTCTTTTAATAAAACCAACATCTCCAATCTGTTCAGAAGCAGAGTTCTAATGCCCAGCTCAGTGTGTTATGGAAACTGGGAGGTGAAAGTTGGGGAGGACAGAAAAAAAAACAATTCCCCAAACATGAAGAAAGCACTTTCATCTGCACTTTACTTTTCTAGTACTACCATCAGGACTCAGTTGGATTATTGTATTTCCTTTAAAGGGCTTATAATTTAGAGGTTACAATGCCAAATAGGTGAATTAATAGTTGCATTATTAGCGGGCCAAATCCTTCCACTGCTTGTATGAAACCAAAGGGCCTAATTCTATCCTAAGTCTTTCAGGCGTGGGAGTCTGCGTGAGTAGCTTAGGGCAGCTCTTGGCTTCAGAATTGTTTGTGAACAAGTGACCAAAGAATTTGGCCCAGATCCCCTTATTTATTCAATTGGCATAGCACAAGAAGATGCAACCTAGAAAAATAGATTCTGTAGTGACCCGAGATTCCTCTTGCTACTCTCAGGACTTCTTTTCTATAAAAGAAAGTTCTTAGTGCTGTCCATTTTCAAGTCTGAGCAGAGCTTTCCAAATGGGGATAGGATTCTGCACTGGGATTGATCTTGGAGATTTGGGCTGCCTGTGTGTGTAAGGGGAAAAGCAGAGGTAGGTGGCCCCTTTAAGAAGCCTCCCTCCACTTGACTTTGCTTTTCAAAGCAGCATGGCCTAATGGAAACAGCATGGGCCTGGGAATCAGAGGACCTGAACTCCAATCTAAGCTCTGCCACTTGCCTGCTTGCCACCCTTGGGCAAGTCCCTTAACTTCTCGGTGCCTCAGTTTCCTCATCTATAAAATGGGGATACGACACCTGCTCGTCTTCCTATTTGGACTGTGAGCCACATTTCTGATGGGTGTATGTACCCTGACTGTCTTGTACATACCCCATGGTTTACTACAGTGCTTGGCCCATGGTAAGCACCTAGAATACCACAGTTGTTTCTATTATTCATTCAATCATATTTATTGAGCGCTTAGTGTGTGCAGAGCACTGTACTAAGTGCTTGGGAAGTACAGGTTGGCACCATATAGAGATGGTCCCTACTCAACAACGGGCTCACAGTCTAGAAGGGGGAGACAGACAACAAAACAAAACATGTAGACAGGTGTCAAAACCGTCAGAATAAATAGAATTATAGCTATATGCACATCATTAATAAAACAGAGTAGTAAATATGTACAAATAAAATGAATAGAGTAATAAATCTGTACAAATATATACAAGTGCTGTGGGGAAGGGAAGGAGGTAGGGCAGAGGTGGGGATTATTGGTGGATGCTTACCCTCCTGACAGGGTTAACTATTTACTGAGCAATTTAGGGCTTTTCAAACTTCCTGAAGAACAAAAAAAAATACTGATGTTCTGTCCTGTTTCATTTCTACAGCAAAAAATGGCCTTGGTAAAGTTATTTGCACAGGATAAAATTAATTGGCATTTTTTTTTTTTTGGTAGAAGAAATGGTTTAAGCTCCTTGTGGTAAAGATATCTTCTGTAATCTCTCAAGCATTCAGTACATGCTCTGCACATAGTAAGTGGTCAATAAATACCATTGATTGATACTCTTTTCCAAATCACCAGTTTTCCAGCCACCCAGGTTGTAAGATATACTACAAAGCACACGTGGGATGGAGGAAAAAAATGCCGCATGGAGTTAAGGGGGCATAAACGCACCAGTATGTCTGGAGTCATTCCATTCATGCTTCTTTCCACGTTTACCATGTTGGCAAAAGCTGTGAGACCTCTAGACTGAAGGCTCATATTTTTTTTAATGGTATTTATTAAGCGCTTACTATGTGCGAAGCACTGATCTAAGCGCTGAGGTAGATATAAGGTAACAAGGTGGACACAATCCAATACCACATGAGGCTCACAGACTTAATCCCCATTTTACAGGTGAGGTAACTGAGGCAAGGAGAAGTGAGGTGACTTGCCCAAGGTCACACAGCAGACAAGTGGTGGAGTCAGGACTAGAACTTAGGTCCTTCTCCCTCCCAGGCCCGAGCTCTACGCACTAGATCACGTATGTGTCTACCGATTCTGTTAATGTGAACTCTCCCAAGTGGCTAGAGCAATGCTCTACACACAGTAAGCACTCAATAAAGACCATTCTTTGAGTCCAAAAGCAAACATAATCCTGAAGAAACAACTGGCCATGAATCTGAATACATTTAGGTCAAGGATGGATTACATATTCAGAAAAATCCTCTGAAATGATATTTCTCCATCGATTTCACTCTGCCCATCCCCGACTGTGATCACATCTGTTCGTTCTCTGAGAGGCAAAAAAATGGAGTGACTGCAGATGCAATTTTTAACTGGGGCTTAGCTTTGATTTATTTGACAGAAACTGTAAGTAGGCAGTCAATTTCGTGACATATAATCTCTACTTGACAGCGATGCTTTGGATCCAAGATGAGACTTTGGGCGTAAGCTAGATGCTCCATTTAGACTTTTTCATGTGATTTGAAAATATGATGATAAACAGATTCTCCCACTGCTACTATTTGGGTACAGACCTCCTTGCAGAACACTCTAATGAGGCTTCTAGCTAGAACGGTCACACAACTGGTTTCCATAGAAATATTGCCAAGCACGCAAAACACAACTGCACAACCTGGGAGCAGCTTCTGGGTGTGCTGACTGGGGTCAGGCCTAAGTCTGCCTTTTCAGCCACCCATTCATTGCCACCACTGCCCACGATGTCTTTCCATTTAATTCAATCATATTTATTGAGCGCTTACTGTGTGTAAAGAACTGTACTAAACACTTGGGAGAGTACAGAATAACCAAAACAGACACATTCTCTGCCCACAAGGAGCTTACAGTCTGGAGGGGGATAGACATTAATATAAATAAATAAATTACAGATCTGTACAAAAGTGCTGTGGGGCTGGGAGAGGGGGATGAAAAAAGGAAGCAAGTCAGGGTGACACAGAAGGGCATAGGAGAAGAGGAAAGGAGGGCTTAATCAGGGAAGGAGGAAATGGGCCTTCAATAGCCTTCGAAGAGAGGGAGAGTAATTGTCTGTCTGATATGAAAAGGAAGGGCATTCTAGGCCAGAGGCAGGATGTGGGCGAGAGGTTGGTGGCAAGATAGATGGGATCAAGCTACAGTGAGAAGGTCAGGATTAGAAGAGCGAATTGCATGGTTTGAGTGGCAGGAGAAGAGTAGCAAGGTGAAGTAGGAGGAGGCAAGGAAACGGAGTACTTTAAAAACAGTGGTGAGGAGGTGTCTTCTATCAATGTGAGGGACAACTTTAGCAGAGGCAATCAGCCTCTAAAAATATCAGGGGAGTCACCAGGACTCTCCCAAACGAGCCCTTAAATGTGCCAGGCAGGCAGGGTCAGAGTAAAAGTGCCGACAGCCTGTGAAGTCAGATGGAGGCTCCTTGGCTGGCTTTGGAAGGGGGAGAGGAGAGGGATGAGAAGAAGCATGGCATATTGGATAGAACACAGGCCCATGAGTCAGGAGGTCATGGTTTCTTATTCTGGCTCCACCACTTATATGGTGTGTGATCTTAGACAAGTCACTTGACTTCTCTGTGCCTTAGTTACCTCAAGAGTAAAATAGGAAGCCACACAGCCCGGTTTGGGACAGGAACTGTGTCCAATCCAATTTACTTGTAATAATGGTATTTATTAATTGCTTACTATGTGCAAAGCACTGTTCTAAGCGCTGAGAAGGTTACAAGGTGATCAGGTTGTCCCACGGGGGGGGGCTCACAGTCTTAATTCCCATTTTACAGATGAGGTAACTGAGGCACAGAGAAGTGAAGTGACTTGCCCAAAGTCACACAGTTGACAATTGGCAGAACCAGGACTTAAACCCATGACCCCTGACTCCAAAGCCCATGCTCTTTCCACTGAGCCACGCTGCTTCTCTGCACTTAGTACAGTACCTGGCACATAGTAATTGCTTAACAAATACCACTATCATTATTATTAGTAGTAGTAGTAGTACCAAGTGTATAAGAGGAACAGAAGTTCTCTACCTGCATTGGAGCCAAGGAGCTGCTCAGAGCGAGGCAGGCAGTGGGGAGCAGCAGAAATATACACTTCTGCAAGTCTCTCAGCTGGACGGAGCTGACAATTCTCACCAGTGCACTGGAGTTTTCCCAGGTCTGGGTTAGCAAGAAGCAGCATGACCTCGTGGAAAGAGCTTGGGCCTTGGTGTCATAGGGCCTGGGTTTTAGTACTAGCTCGGTCACTTGTGAGATGCGTGATATTGGACAAGTCACTTCAATCAATGTTATTTATTGAGCGCTTTCTAAATGCTTGGGAGAGGACAATGCAACAGAATTGGTGGACACGTTCCCTGCCCATGATGAGTTAATGGTTTAAACTGCTCTGTGCTTCAGTTTCCTTATCTGCAAAATAGGTTTTCAATATCTGTTCTCCCTCCCACTCAAACTTCGAACCCCATGTGGGACACGTGTTGAGCCCAACCTGATTATCTTGCACCTACCCCAGGACTTAGTGCTTTGCTTGGCACATAGTAAGTGCTTAACAAGTGCCTTAATTATTATTATTACCACCATCCGGATCACCTCAAATTTAAGTACCCCTATTCTATGCTCAACTATCTACTGGGCTCTCCTCCAAAATTGATGGTGGGGGAACTAGGTGTCTCAACCTCCTCCTGACCTCTAAGAGAAAAAACAAGGTGGTAAATATAAGTTAGAGGAAATTATTGAAAGAATAAGGTCATTGCACTTCCTACCAACCTTTAAGCTAATGGATGGAAACTCAGAGAGGAAAAAGGGACCATAATAATCACCAGATCACCCTACCGCTCCCCCTGACCAGGTTTCCCTGGGACACGCCAAGGTGAGAAGAGAAGCAATCATTGGCATAATGGTGTCCAATGTCATTTTCTTAAACCGAAAGATTGATCGTTCTTATGTATTCCATGCCTGGAATTTTACATCAGAAAACAGTTATGCTGTTGAGCCAACAGTGGAAACCTCAACTGACTGCTTTCAAACATAGGCAGTTTCTCTGACAGTGCAGCAACTGGGCATGAACAGTTGGATTTCATGAAAAAGTCAAGAAAGGCATCTCGTCCTCTGGGACGTGAGCAGAGAGTGGCAGCGACATGAGCCGTGGATCCAGTTAAATGTTTACAGAGGAGGAGGCCGGCCAAGCCCGTGTTCACCACTCGGAGATGAGGAGGTTTTTACGATCTGTTCCAGGGTGGTTTTCAGTAACGAAAAAAGGTTTCTGGAATTCACATTGACGACCTGAGTCATTTTCAGAATTGCAAACCCTAGGTTGCTTAAAACATTAGCCCGGTGGCTAGTTGATGACAGAAAAATGTGGTTAATGCTTACTACTTGGCCTTCGCCCTTACTGCTTTTTTACTCTAATGACTTTTGGACAAGTTAACTGGGTCTGGACCCAGTTTGCTGCCTGGTTGGTCTCAAGAATGAATGGATCTTCCCTGAAGCTGAGAAACCTGCAAGTCACACATCTGATCACTCTCGGCGGGGGGAGAATTTGAGGCTTTAAGCAAACACGGTCTTGGCTCATCAGTGCCTCCCTTCCTGCTCAGGTGCAATGGATGTGTGATGATTGGTGCTCATTCCCCTGCAGTGTTTTATGGCAACAATAAGAAACTAAATCTCTGGGAAAATAAAAATGCCAAGTTGGGTTGTCAGGACATTTTCTGGTTCATGGTTATCAAGCATGTGTCAGTCAGCATTTCCTTTCTCCCCCACCCCTAAACTTGATCTTGAATTAAAAGAAAAAAAAATCCTCTTCCAAAAGGCAAAATCCTTTATTCCAAGATGACTGATTCGTAGACTGGAAGGCGGAGCTAGGTTCTTTCTCACCAGGTTGGTCCCAATAATCAAGTGTTTGTGTTATTTTAGTTCTGGAGATCTTTCAGTAAAATTCAAGTGCTACTATGTCATTTGAGATGGGCTCACCTGAATACAGATCGTGTTCGCTCCGGAAAGATATGTGAAGAAACATTTTTTTGTTCCATTCCCAGTAGCTTTTGTATAAAAATGCATTATGTTCAACCACGGATAACAAAATATAGATAAGCATAATCTATATTAGATGTTCTCAGGTGGATTTCAGAGAAACATAATACTTGAGGCTCACATGACTTCTTAGATTCACTCAACGCTTCACTATTTAGTGGAGTTATAGAAATGAAACCAATTTTCCCTTCAGACATGCAATGTTTATCTGCCCCAGAGTAGAAGATCTAGTCTGCTCAAAATGGTCCTTTTATTAAAATGGTATTTGTTAAGGGCTGGGTCACTGGGGTTGATCCAAGTTAATCAGGCCAGACACAGTTAGTGGTATTGTATTCTCCCAAGCACTTAGTTTACTGCTCTGCACAAGTTAAGCACTCAATAAGTACCATTGATCGATGGGGCTCACAGCTAAAAGTAGAAGGGAGAATAGATAATGAATCCCCCATTTATGCAGTTGAGGGAACTGAGGCCCAGAGAATTTGACTTGCCCAAGGTCACGAGGAAGGCATATGGTGGAGCTGGGATTAGAACCCAGGTGTTCTGGCTCCCAGGCCCATGCTTTATCCACTAAGCCAAACTGCTTCCTGTTTGATAGGATATATTTTCAGAAATTTTTATGGTATTTTTTAAGTGCTTGCTATGTGCCAGGGACTGTATTATGCACTGGGGAGGTACAAATCAATCAGACTGGACACAGTCCATGCCCCACATGGAGCTCACATTCTTAACCCTCATTTTACAGATACGGTACCTGAGGCCAGAGAAGTTAAATGACTTGCCCAATGCCACATAACAGACAAGTGATGCAGTCAGTATTAGAACCCAGGTCCTTCTGACTTGCAAGCCCATGCTCTATTTGTTTGGAATCACCCACATACATTTAAGATGAGATCTGAAGCAGTTTCCTGTGATTATGTCAATTCTGTAGATAAGAAAATTAAACTGTAAAATGACATTTACAGGGATATTATGATTATAAGGATTAAAAAACATCTGATCCACCTTTAAATCTGCCAATAGCTTCAGGCCTAAAAAGCAGCTGGCATAAAAAACAAAACAAAAAACAAATCAAAGAATTGAGATTAGAATTGTAGTTTTGGGGGTTACAGATTTGATTAGCATGGCTCAGTGGAAGGAGCCCGGGATTTGGGATCAGAGGTCATGGGTTCAAATCCTGGCTCTGCCGTCAGCTGTGTGACTTTGGGCAAGTCACTTAACTTCTCTGTGCCCCAGTTACCTCATTTGTAAAATGGGTATTAAGACTGTGAGCCTCCTGTGGGAAAATCTGATCACCTTGTAACTTCCCCAGCGCTTAAAACAGTGCTTTGCACATAGTAAGCGCTTAATAAATGCCATTATTATCATTATCATTATTTTATCTCTGTTTTCTACAAATTGCAGGTCTTGTTCCCCGACCTGAACAACTCCAAACGACCCAGTTTTCCTATATGCAAGGGTTGCTATCTTGCAAAGCTCTGTGTTAGGTTTTAGCAGTGGGCACCGATGGAGAAGTTTTTGTTTTTGTTTTATTTCCTGGTAATCTGGGAAACCCAGACTAAACAAATTTGTGTTGTTGCAAGAATATTTCCTATTCCCCAGCAGCATTCTACCCCAAACATGAGCAATCACAGAACTAAATGTAGTTTTTTTAAATGGTATTTAAGTGCTATGTGCCAGACGCTATACTAAATGCTGGAGTAGATACAAGGTAATTGGGTGAGAAACAGTCTTAATCCCTATTTTACAGGTGAGGTAAGAGGCACGGAACAGTTAAGCACCTTGCCCAAAATCACACGGGGGACAAGTGGCAGAGCAAGGATTAGAACCCACGTCCTAAGACTGCAAAGTCCAGGCTCTTTCTACTAGGCCACACTGCTTCCCTAATGTGGCCTAGAAATCACCCAATTCTCCAGTTAGATGTAAAGTGAATGTAATGAAACGGCTAAAACAGTTGGAACCGTCTAAATCCAAAATCCTTCATTCACAGCTGCCAGAGTTTAGGATATCTGTCCTCTATGGATCTCCCTTTTAGTAACCTACTTTCCACTACCTGCCAACCCCCCAATAACCTCTTTCCAAATAATAATTCACCAAAACCTCCATTCAGTAAATCGGAGAAAAAAAGAACACGTTTAGCTAGAAATTTATAAAGGCTAAGGTACCAAGAAAGATAAAAATAATCAAAATTTCTGTGATTAATAGACTACCACCTTATGAGCTGTTTTCCTTTTCTAATTGCCATGACAAGAGTGTTTTTGCAGTTTGAGCTTGCAATATTCCACAAAACTATTAAATGAGGCCCGTAATTACATCACTCCAAACTATACTTCAACAACATTATGTGGCATATGCAATTCTATAATGAAATGGTAAAAACGTTAACACATTTTAATAGTTTCCAAATGTTTGTTCTCTAATGCATGACTTGCATCAAACAATTATCCTAGGTTTTATGTAACCCAAGAGCTGATTTTTCTCTCTTAGTATAAAAACATTGACAATAATAATAATAATTGTATTTGTTAAGCACTTACTACGTGCAAAGCACTATTCTAAGCACTGGGTAGTGGTTATATGTTTACTGGAAGAGCAGAGAAATGCAATTAGGCCCTTACCTTTATGAATTAAAAATGAAAACATCCAAAGGAAAAAATAAAATGTGCCTTTGAAAAGTGTACTGATTCAACACTGCACACACTCAACGTGAATTCTGTGAAAGTCAACATTTTAACAAGTGACGCTTCCAATATTCTTTGCTTTAGGTTACTTTACTGCTTTGTGCTCTCTACTTCAAATTTATCCTAAGGAATCCAAATCAGGTGACATCTTTATAAACCAAAAGTTGACAGCCAAAGTAGCCTGGTCTTGCACCCGTGTGAAGGACTCTACTGAAAGTCAGTGGGAGGCACGGTGTAAGCTCACTGCCAAAATATGGCTCCTGACCTTTAACTTGCTGGAACTTTTCTCCTTGTTTGGATATATTTTAGAATTATTGTCCCATTGAAAACTGTCCTCTTTCAACAGTGTAATGCAATGAGATCACCTTAACCACAAATGTGGCAAAAATCAAAGACTCCTGCCACGATGATCAAAGAAACAGCTCTGTTGCTGTAATTGTAAAGTTCTGTTTTCATTCCTCTCAACAAAAGGAAGCAGAAATCAGTGGCCTGAAAACTAAATCTCATGTTTGGGGTTGGGAATCATATGTTAGTTTTTAATGCTCATTCATATTTTGTACTGTAAAACTTAGCTTTATACACCATGCACTCTATTAAAGAGACCAATTTAAAGAAAAGAATGCTTTTCTATCATAGGAAAGATCATCGAGAATTGGCCTTTAATCCCTTACTAATCCCTCATAAAAGATATTGTTCAGGGGTTGCTGTAGAGCAGCGTCATTTAATAGCTCCCCACTGCAACTCAAAGATATTTATTTGCATAGCTTTCAGAGTATTAGACTGTTTCCTCATGGACCTAATTTCTTCCCTTTGACAATCCTTGGCCCCGGAGAAAATTAGCTTGGCATGCTTTTCAGATCTTAAAAACTTCCTAACCAATTGCCTTAGTTCCCAAACTCTAAAAGACCTCGAATCTTTAACAAACTTTGCTATTTCAGCGGCATTTTAAGCTCCTAATGGGCAGGGTACATGCCTGCAAATTCTGTTGCACTGTCATAAAAATAATAATAATAATGATGCTATTTGTTAAGCACTTACTATGTGCAAAGCACTGTTCTAAGCACTGGGAAGATACAAGGTGATGAGGTTGTCCCACGGGGGGCTCACAGTCTTAATCCCCATTTTACAGATGAGGGAACTGAGGCGCAGAGAAGTTAAGTGACTTGCCCAAAGTCACCCAGTTGACAGTTGGCAGAGCCAGGATTTGAACCCATGACCTCTGACTCCAAAGCCCGGGCTCTTTCCACTGAGCCACCATGCTTCTCTGTACTCTTCCAAGCGCTTAGTACAGTGCTCTGCAAATAGTAAGCTCTGAATAAATGCCATCGATTGATTGATTTTCACGGCCCTATAGAAAGGCAACATGGTTTTCCTCAGCCATCACTAGAATTTCACCTCTATCACACTTATCAACCCATTTCTAGAGTTTTCTTCTTGAAGCATTTAGAGGCTGTGGAGAATGCTTGATACAACCAAGTGCTGGACACATTGGAAGAGGTAAATAAGGCCGTTCTTCAAGGGTCATTTCAGTGTGGCTGCAAAAGTGCCTCACGTTCAGCTAGGTAGCTTAGATCCACTGCCTACCCATTTGCTTGTTAGTTTGGCAGGAATATGACTGGGAAGCATGAGAGAGCATGCGAGTGGAGCTGAGCAAATCACTCACCCTGAAATTGAAGCAGCATGGCTTAGTGGATAGAACACGGGCCTGGGAGTCAAAAGGTCATGGGTTCTAATCCTGACTCTGCCACTGGTATGCTATGTGACCTTGGGCAGGTCACTTAACTTCTCTGTTCCTCAGTTACCTCATCTGTAAAATGGGGATTGAGACTGTGAGCCCCACATGGGACAGGGACTGTGTCCAACCCAATTTGCTTGCATCTACTACAGTGCTTAGTACAGTGCCTGGCACATAGTAAGCACTTAACAAATAGCATTATTATTATTATTATTATTATTATTATTATTATTATTATTATTATTATTATGACAGGATTTTTCCCTTCAAGAAAATTCTTTTTTTTTTTTTAAAAAAAAGGTATTTTTGTTAATTTCTTACCACAGGTCAGGCACTATTCTAAGTGCTGGGCTAGATATAAGTTTAATCAAGTTGGATACAGATCTGTTCCAATGGGACTCACAGACTGAGTAGGAGAGAGAACAGGTAGCCTTTGTTAATCAGAGAACATAACATCAATCACTGTTTTAAGAATTGGGAAAAAATGCAATTTAAATTACATTTTGAATTTTTTTAACCCAGACATTTTAACCCTCCTCACACTGTAAATAATGTAAAAAAGCAGAAATGTTTTATTTTGCATTATAAGATACATTTCTATGCATAAAGCGTCTCTCTAAATGACCCTTTAGCTAAAATTAACTTGGCTTTTAAGCAGTCTTGAGTTAATCTTGAAGTTATCTTTGAACTTGAATTTTCTATTTGCTTGCAAACTCCACGAGAGCCAAAAGTCTATTGATCCTCAGTAATACGGTGTTGCCAGAATTCATCTTTTTTCTTTTTTTAATAAAAAAGCTATTTGGTAGCACTTACTATGTGCCAGGCACTCTCTACGTGCTGGGGTAGATACAAGCTAATCAGGTTGGACACAGGTTGCCCCACAAGCAGCTCATAGGCTTAATCCCCATTTTACAGATGACATAACTGAGGCAAAGAGAAGTTAAGTGACTTGCCCATGGTCACATAGAAGACAAGTGGTGGAGTCAGCATTTTAACCCAGGTCCTTCTGGCTTTTCAGGCCAGTGCTCTATCCACTAGGCTATGCTGCTTCTCCTTGATTTAGCTGTCCTGAAACCTCTTGTCATGTATTATTAATTTAAATATTGCTAACATTCTTCAGCTTTTCCTCAGTCTCTGTTCCCTATTACCTAGCAGAAATCTTGTCCTGTGGCACCTATGTTGGCTTGACTCAGGATGGAAGCCTGGCTTCCTCTACGTCCCTGTACCTTTTCACCTCAAATACAGCCGTCTCGAGGTCTGAGCCTTTTCTGAGATTGATTTTCTTTGTAGGTTCAAAGTCAGTTGGGAGGATATTGAATTCTCCTACCTCAGGTTCCTCCAGTTCTACCTTATTCCTCTGAATCACCACTGAATACCTTCCTTTGCTTATTCCCTTTATATCCCACATCAGTGTTGAGAAGAACTCCCGAGGGATGTGTTAAGTACCAAACAAACTGTGCTACTCTAGGACAGACTCTCATATTTATTTTTATGTGGATCAGAAAGATATGCAAGCTCACTAGCCAGGTGTTTTATCGATCACAGACTAGTACTACTATTCCCCTCTCAGAGACTCACAATAAAAAAACTCTACACAAATATGAAAAACAGACTTGCTCTGCCACTTGCCTGCCATGTGAACTTGGGCAACTTGGGCAACTTAATTCACTTCTCTGTGTCTCAGTTTCCTCATCCGGGAAAATGGGGATTTGATACCTGTTCTCCCTCGTATTTATTTATATTAAATATCTGTCTCCCTATCTAGACTGTGACCTCATCATGGGTAGGGAATGTATCTCTTATATTTTACTATCCTAATGCCTAGTACAGTGTTCTGCACATAGGAAGCACTCAATAAATACTATTGATCGATTGAGGAATGAAGATGGTGTCAACTGATGGAGAATCTTGACACTTGTCTAATCCCCACTCGTATATTCTTTCCCAATGCTTAGTACAGTGCTCTGCACATGGTAAGCACTCTGAATACCACTACTGCTTGTGGTCAGGAGTTTTTATTTATTCAAGTGACCCCAGGGGGCCTACAGAAGGTTATTAAGGAGTGTAGTTTTGTGCTATTCATTCTTATTTATTTATCCCACTTCATTCTTGAATTGTAATGATAATAATAATAATAATAATAATGGTATTTCTTAAGTGCTTACTATGTGCAAAGCACTGTTCTAAGCACTGGGGAGGTTACAAGGTGATCAGGTTGTCCCACGGGGGGGTCACAGTTTTAATCCCCATTTTACAGATGAGGTAACTGAGGCACAGAGAAGTTAAATGACTTGCCCAGAGTCACACAGCTGACAGTTGGTGGAGCTGGGATTTGAACCCATGATCTCTGACTCCAAAGCCCATGCTCTTTCCACTGAGCCATGCTGCTTCTCTAGCCCCTGGAGGGCCAGGGATCCCAAACAATTAATTGTGGTATTTAAATGCTATGTGCCAAGCACTATTCAAAATGCTGAGATAGATACAAATTCATTAGATTGGACACAGTTCAGGTCCCACACAGGGACTCACAGTCTAATTCTCATCTGTGTAGTCTTTCCTAGCACATAATTAAACACATAAAAAGTGCTTAATAAATGCTCTTACTACCTCTAAGACCTTACCCTGTGCCTGGCCACTAGTAGGGTTATGGGGCTTTTTAAATTTTAAGACATTAAGTATTTACTGTGTTCCACGCACCATGGGTTCTAATCCCAGCTCCGCTACCTGTCTGCTGTGTGACCTTGGGCAAGCCAATTAATTTCTCTGTGCCTCAGTTACCTCATCTGTAAAATGGGGGTTAAGACTGAGCCTCATGTGGCACGGGAATTGCAACCAACCTTGCCTAGCTTGCACGTACCCCAGTCGTTGGTACTGTGCCTGGTACATACCAAATGTTTAACAAGCACCATAAAAAAAATGCCAACAGCCCATTCCCATAGTGACAGCTGTCCAAAAGGAATTGCATTTATCCCTCATTATTTTTCTTTCCAGAAATAGACAGCAAATACTTCGTAGACAAAGAGATTATTCTGTGACTCTACATGATGGAACAGACACAGTATTTAGGGATCCCTTAATACCTCCTCTCTAACTTGATTCCATCTAAATCCATCAGATGGCTATGTCTCTAAAATTGAGTTCACAAAAGACGGGGAGATTTATCTTTTCCTTCCAAAGCACTGTGCACATTTGTCATATTGTTATGAGAGGATTTACAGATTTCTGTTACTACTGGAGACAAATGGACCCATTACCATTTGATGAAAAGAGGCATTCTGAAAAGCAGGTTAGGCATGACCATCAAAATGCCGGTTTTCTATCTAAACCTGCTGTCCATTAAAAATGTATTCCACTTCTGTATTCAATTGGAAAAAGAAAAGGTTTTCAATTGCAAGTACATATTTAAATTCTAACACACGCAAAACTATCAAGGAGTTCCAGATGCCACAGCGTAAAGAAGAAACAGCGTAGCTTAGTAGAAAGAGCACAGGACTGGGAGTCAGAAGACCTGGCTTCTAATCCTGGGGCTGTATCTGGTATGTTTTTATCCTTCAGAGTTCTTCAAACATAGTAGGCACTTAGTACAATTATTAGAAATCCATGAGTCTCAATATTATTAGTAGTAAAAACAATAATAACATTTGTTAAGCAGAGAAGCAGTGTGGCTTGGTGGAAAGAGCCCAGGTTTGGGAGTCAGAGGTCATGGGTTCTAATCCATGCACCCCACTTGTCAGCTCTGTGACTTTGGGCAAGTCACTTAATTTCTCTGTGCATCAGGTACCTCATCTGTAAAATGGGGATAAAGACTGTGAGCCCCACGTGGGGCAACCTGATAACCTTGTATCTATCCCAGAGCTTAGAATAGTGCTTGACACATAGCAAATACCATCATTATTATTATTATTAAGCACCTACAATGGACGAAGCATTGTACCAAGCACTGGGGTAGATGCAAGTTAATTAGTTCAGACATGGTGCCTGTCTCACACAACCAAAGATGGAGAACAGGAACTGAATGTTCATTCTGCAATGGATGATTAAACCGAAACACAAAGAAGTTAACTGGCTTCTCAATGCTTGAGGTATCTGTTAAGTGCTTACTGGCCAAACCCTGGACTAAGCACTGGGGTAGATACAACAGGTCAAGTGATTTGCCCAAGGTCACAAAGCAGACAAGTGGCAATTCCAGAATTAGAAACCAGGTCTTTTAACACCAAGCCTCGTGATCTTTCCATTAGGCCACACTGCTTCTCTGGTTGTTCCTGGATGTTTGAGCAAATTGGTCAAATGTGTTAATCAGATATGCATTTTACTTTCCCTTGTGATGATATGAAGGCTCACAATTGGCTAAGATTCATTTTTCAGGCATTACCAATGGCATTTATTGATCATTTTAATATGTCTAAGTACTGTACTGTGTTTGGGAGAGTACAACAGAGTTGACAGACACATTCCTCGCTGCTAACGATCATACAGTCCAGAGGGGAAGCAATTATTTGACAAACTGTCTTTAAGAATGGGAGAAGTCTGAGCATTTGGTTTGGAGATTTCCCAGAACATTTAGATCAACAGGTTCACTTATACTTTTTCCGTATCCTTGTTGATTGGGTCAGAAGATAAATGTCTGCAATATTTATTACAGGTCAGCCCTGGATACCCATCCTTATATTGGCCACTTCTGAAAACTCTCTCCCGACTGCAGCATGAACTCTTTGTGGGCGGGGTCCTCAATAAATACCATTACTACTCTACTACAACAACTGAGAGCCAAGAACTCTAACAAACACATTTCCAAGACACAGTTGGATGATTGC
Source organism: Tachyglossus aculeatus (assembly GCF_015852505.1). Lineage (NCBI taxonomy): Eukaryota > Metazoa > Chordata > Mammalia > Monotremata > Tachyglossidae > Tachyglossus > Tachyglossus aculeatus. The sequence continues at coordinate 10,884,938 of NC_052080.1, forward strand.
TTAAAGCCACTAAGTCAGAATGTGGATAGATTCGACGATGTTTCCATCGTCAAACCACAACAGAACTGAGATATTTTGCTATGGTTTACTGGTTCTTGCATGCTTGGAGCAAAAATATTTCTCAACTGTTCCAAATTGGCAGTACTATAATTAATACTCCTAGAACTAAAACAATGCCCCATGTGGGACATGGACTATGTGCAATCTGATTAGTGTGCATCTACCCCAGTGCTTAGTACAGGTCTTAGCACATAAGAAGCACTTAAATACTATAAGAAAAAAAATGATTAGGTAAAACAGAATGGAGCCTAAGAAAGGGGAGGAAATCAACACATTAATGTGTACTGCAAAACCAAAGCCAAATTGGATTTACTCAGTAATAGAAATAAAACATGCAGACTTGAAGAGTATCCTGGAATCGTTTAAGAGATATACATTCCTTGCCATCTCCAAACAAAAATGACAAAAAAACCCTGAATACTTTCCAGTACTAAACTTCATGGTGGCTCGATTGTAAACTTAAGCACCAAGAATCAGGCTCTATCCAGGTTTTATTGTGATTTGAGTGAAAAGAAAAATATAGCTAAAAAATTAAAGGTGGAGAGGGAAAGATTACTGAAATTCAAACACATCCATCCTAATCAGGACTTTAGGTTTGGGTTGTTTGGGAGCTTTGAATCGATTCCTTAATTCACTGATTCACACAAATTATAAAATGGGAGATTCAATGTTGCTACTGTACAATAGTTATTGTGCTCCACTATTTATATTACATGCTATGGATTTGTGGCATTATCATACATTACAGTGGTTGTTAAACACTTTGTACCGAGCACGGCACTAGGCACTGAGGTAGACACATTGATGAAGTCGAACACAGTCCCTATCCCAAATAGGGCTTGCAGTCTAAGTAGGAGTGAGAACATGTATTAAATCCCCATTTTACAGATGAGGAAACTGAAGCACAGAGAAATTAAGTGTCCTTGCCCAAGATGACACAGCAGGCAACTTGCAAAGTCAGGATTAGGACCGAGATCCTCCAACTTCCAGGTCTGTGCACTTTCCACTAAAACCTACTGCTCCTCATCTCTAGACTGTAAGCTCATTGTGGGGAATGTTCATTGGTATACTGTACTCTCCCAAGCACTTAGTAAAGCGCTCTGCATACAGTAAGTGCTCAATAAATACAATTGACTTCATTTGGTGTCACTGGTACCCTCAGAATTTATGGGCCATTGTCAGTATGATTTCTTTGGGCTCAAATACCAGGAAAATGACCTCAGGAAAATGGAGTAAAGGTCATGTCCAGATTTCCCCCTACACTGTTCTAAATCCTAAACATTTAGAAATGCAATCCAGAGCCACTGGAAGCAATTTAGATTTGTCTCGGAATCTGAGACAGAGGAAAGCATCAGATGTCTCCAGCATTTGCAACCAATATTTCATTTTAAAATGTTCTGAAGGTTGCAAAACGTGGTGGAGGAAAGATATTATTCCTCAAAAATGTCATTTGATAAAACTGAATATTTAGAACAGGTAGCAAGTAAAAGAAAGGGTAAGAAATGGAGGAAGAAAGACAGCCATATACCCTCAATTAGGCCTTTATACTGAGCCAATTTGCTATCCTTCTAGTTCGTTGCAGAATCGATTTAAATATTCAAGCAATAAAAGCTTGAATTTTTATCTCAATATTAAAAGGAATATCTAATGGAAATGGTGTTTCAGACCTTGGGTTTATTTTTATCTAGCACTATTTCTTCCTACAGTCAGTTCTGTTTATCCAAAAAAATTACTGTAAAAATAAGCTGTGAATCAACTACCAAGCCCAATTTCCAATGAGGAAATTACCGGGAGGGAGAACTTAACCAAATTCCTACTCCATTCCGTACTCAGACGCTTCATATTTGTTGCCCAGCCACAAATCAGGACTTCGAAGGCACGGATGAAGGAGCAGTAAGTTGACTTCAAGCCTACTTGACTGAAATGTTCTAAAGGGCTGCTTGCCTTAGTGCTTCTATGAACATCACTGCTTTGAATGAAAAAGCACTTAATTTAATCAATATCTGAATGGGCTTGCTCAGAACCAAATCACTCTTCTAATTTCTAGATCGGTGGGCAAAGGATTGTGTGGCTTTGGGGTACACTGAACAGTTCTGTAGGTTTAATGGGAAGTAAGTAATATGATTAAGCTGTTTAGAAGGAAGATCGTTTCTAGCCATGGCACCGATGTCATTCAGAAGAGATTTTATGTACACAACTGAGGACATTCAAGAATCATCCCACAATACAACCGTCAAATCGGTATAGGGTCAAACCAGAGTTTTCCCAAAAAGCACCCTGAATAATAAAAATAATAATTATGGTATTTGTTAAGTGCTTACTATGAGCCTGTTGTTGGGTAGGGACCATCTCTATATGTTGCCGAATTGTACTTCCCAAGCGCTTAGTACAGTGCTCTGCACACAGTCAGTACTCAGTAAATATGAATGAATGAATGAATGAATGAATGTGCCAGGCACTGTACTACTGTGGATACAAGTGGATCGGGTTCGACACAGTCCCTGTCCCAGGTGGGGATTACAGTCTCAATCCCCATTTTACAGATGAGGGAACTGAGGCCCAGATAAATGAAATGACTTGTCCAAGGTCAAACAGCAGACAAGTGGCAGAGCTGTGACCCACACACTGTTTAATAACACAATCTCCAGTTTCATTTTCAAACATTCTCAATGTTTTTCTAATAATTCTGAATGGTCACTTTGCTTATAAATGTTAGTTCATTAAGGAGCCTTTCAGACAATAATATGCCTTTTCCAACAAGTATTAATGGGCATAAACTCTTATACATTATTAAACATTTGAATCACTAGTATTTATTGTGTGCTTACTCAGGGCATAACAGTGGTCTTAGCACTTGAGAGTGTAAAATGGAATGAGTAGAGATGACCCCTGCTCATGAAGACCTTAGAATCCAGTGATAGCTTGAAGCTAAATTCTCTTTCCTGGGATTAGGTAGAGCAGAATACCTTCCCCAAGAGGCAGGCACGATTTAAATCTGGCCCTAGCATGAGAACGGAAAAGTTATTGATGGATCTGTAAGAGGTTATGAAATCAGATGCATTCATAAGATGCATAAGACACATTCTCTTATTGTACCCAATCTGACGCTCGACAGCGAGTAACCAGAATGAAGAACTTGTGGCTTAAATTTGCGAATGGGATTGGTGCTTCATATGACCCCAGACAGAAGAGCCTAATAACTCAAGTAATGATGCATCCAGAACAGAATTATGTTTAAAAAGAAGTGGCAATAAAGATCATTTGAAGAAAGAGTGAAATTTTCTCTTTTTGAGACTGTTTCACAGACAGGGATGCATTATCAAACATTCTCCAATGATCCATGATGGAGCTATTAACTGTGAATCATCCTAACATCTCTAATTTTCCTCAAGAAAGCCCTGATAAGTTCTTTTTAAATCTAGACTCATTGTAAATCCATGTTGTCAGTGTCTAGCATGATGTCTTGTAATCAATCAATATTGAGAGCTTACTATGTGCAGCGCATCACTTGGCAGAGTACCACACAACATAACTGAAATGCTCCCTGTTTCCAAGGAGATAACAATGTAAGGGGGAGATGAATATTAAAATAAATTAAAGGTATATACATAAGAGTTGTGGAGCTGAGGGTGAGAAAATCAGCAAGTTCTTACAGGGAACAGATAATAATAATAATAATAATAATAATAATAATAATAATAATAATAATAATAATAACAATGATTATTGTGGTACTTGTTAAGCACTTACTATGTGCAAGGCACTGTACTAAGCACTGGGGTGGATATAAGTAAATCAGGGTGGACACAGTCCCTGTCCCACGTGGGGCTCACAGTCTCAACCCCCATTTTATAGATGAAGTAACTGAGGAACATAGAAGTGAAGTGTCTTGCACAAGGTCACACGGCAGACAAGGGGCAGAGCCAGGATTCGAACTCAAGACCTTCTGAGTCTCAGGCCTGCAATCTATCCACTACACCATGCTGCTTCTCGAGAAACAGTCACATTTCCTACCCATGGTGAGCTTCTAGAGGTGAAGTGACATGCCCAAGGTCACAAAGCGGACAAGTGGTGGATCCAGAGACTAGGTCCTTCTGATTCCCAGTCCCATGCGCTATCCATTAGGTGACACTTGGAGGATGTGGGCAAGAGGGAGGTAGCAGGAAAAATGAGACGAAGGTACAGTAATAATAATAATAATACTAATACTGATGGTATTTGTTAAGTGCTTACTATGTGCCAAACACTGTTCTAAGCACTGGGATAGATACAAGGTTATCAGGTTGTCCCACGTGGGGCTCACAGTCTTAATCCCCATTTTACAGATGAGGTAACTGAGGCACAGAGAAGTTCAGCGACTTGCCCGAAGTCACACAGCCGACATGTGACGGAGTCGGAATTAGAACTCATGACCTCTGACTCCCAAGCCCGTGCTCTTTCCACTAAGCTACGCTGCTTCATTATGACATGTTAACTGCTCAATAATAACTGGACCTGAGCATTCTCAAGTCCCATTCTCAAAATAGAAAGCAAAAAGACTCAGTTAATAGGAACAGCTCAGAGAAACTGAGCAAAGCTGACATTAACTCTTACATGTATGTTCATGATTTCCAAATTTTACAGTACAAAAACACAAATTAGAGAGCACAGCACTTGAGAATAAATCCACTGAACTCTGAATTACCCTTTGACTTAGCTTGATCATAGGTTTTGTGCAAGTCTAAAAATCCAGAATATCTGAAGTAGATTATAACCAAGGAAGCGAATGGTATTATTGTATTTCCATCATTTTATCATAGCAATCATGAAATTATGGTAAATTTGAACAATCACTATGAAAGAGGATATTTTTAGTTACTGATGTAATTCAAATAAAATCACAATAACCTTCATGAGCTTTTTCAACCGCTGAGAGTCAACAACACCTTGAGAGCTAAGAATACTAGAACATGGAGTTTATAGATCGCCGGTTTCTTTCTGAACCTCCGTCTTCTTTATTGCTATGGATATGTGCAGTGAAAACAGGATCTGTGTTTCATTTTCCAAGTAAATTTAAAGGTCGTGAAATACTACAGATTAATAGCTAACTTTCTGTTTACTCCTAGATCAAGGGCAGTGTAAATTCAGCAGTGCGCACGGCCCACGTTAACAAAGCTCACTCCTGACACGGAAGGATTATATCCGAGAGGGAGTTCATCCACCAGAACCAATCAATCCAGGGACTCTCTGATGACACAAGGGGTGCTAATTAATGCCAGCTGGGAAGGAGTCAGTGCGGCTTGGAGTTTTTCCAGACGGGACTTGGCTAATGACCAAAGAAACATATAACGTCATTAGCATTAAGCTACTAGTTCACGAAAATTTTAGGTTGTTGCAGCCCCCAACCGAAATAGACGGGAGCGTCCAGAAATCAATGACTCCTTTTTCAGCTCCCTGCTGTCTTATTGCGGGGCGGGTGGTGTTGGAGGAAGAGAAATAGAGCCAATCATTAATGTTGCTCCGTCGTCTCTGACAATAAAAAAGGGGATGAAAACTAAACTGATGGACAAATGCACTGAAACCTCAAGGGTATTTTCAAGCAGAAATTTCACAATTACTCAGAGTGCTACTTAGCCAGGATACCACTTTCAAACACACCTATAAAAATGTCTGGGTCATTCCATCACTCTGAGATCCCATCCGGGAGATTACGCCAACGGGAGTTTACCGAGCCATAACCCCCAGCTGCGATTTCAAAGGGAGGCTTCATGCCCAAATCCTTCACTTATGTACTCTCTACGGAGAAGTGCTGCATTATAGTTAGTTCTTCTTTGACTCAGTTATGTCTCTGAAATGGAGTTGGCTTTTTTCTTACATTTCTACTACCTCTAGCTAGTTGCTCCCCATCCCTTCATCCCTAGACTTCCAAAACACCTGACCCACTAAAACCGAAGAGCTATAACCTTTGATCCAGGTTTGTTCTCCGACATCCCACTGACTTGACCTGACAATTGCAGCCATTTTGCTTCCAGGCTAGTGGCTTTGGCTTGCAGGACAGAACTGCATTTTTCTTAATGCAAGCGCAATGGTCTTTCCAAAAATTATTTTGGTAAATATAGGATAGACTGCTACAGAAAATTGAAAATAGCATTCATTGACTACTATTACTTGCTGTTGACTGATTCACTGATAATAATAATTATTATTATTATGGTATTTGTTAAGTGCTTTCTACATGCCAGGCACTGTATTAAGCACTGGGGTGGATACAAGCAAATTGAGTTGGACACAGTCCCTGTCCCACGTGGGGCTCACAATCTCAATCCCCATTTTACAGATGAGGGAACTGAGGCCCAGAGAACTGAAGTGACTTGCCTAAGGTCACACAGCAGACAAGTGGCAGAGCTGGGATTAGAACCCATGACCTTCGGACTCCCAGGCCCATACTGTAGTAATCACTATGTGATGCTGCTTCTGCATTCCATATGTTGCCAATTTGTACTTCCCAAGCGCTTAGTACAGTGCTCTGCACACAGTAAGTGCTCAATAAATATGACTGAATGAATGAATGAATGCATTCACCGATGCTATTCATTTGGTGGATATTTACGGATATCCCGTGCTCTGCCTTTTGTTTATTTGCATCACTTTCATAATTGTTTTAATTAAATCAAAACTTAAAGGTCATCCTGTTTTCAAAACTGGAGGAACACCTACAGAAACAATATTGTAATGATGGTGTTTGTGTTTAGGGGTGTCTTTTATCTCGAGATCCCAAAGCATTTCATGAACATTAGCTTCAAATGACTGAGTTCAAGGTATGCAGTAAATTCATCTTGATAAGTTAGGGGGATGAAGGCCAGGTAAGACAGTGTGAAGAGATCCTAATCATATTTAAGATTTCATAATGCATCTATTAACTAAGCTGAGAAGGTTGCATGTGGGTTACGCTATTACTACACAAATAAAAGGAATTCTTTGGTGTGGATGTCATTTTACTGTGAACACAAAGTCGTCACCTCAAATCCCTCTTTACTGCTTCGTGGCTTTGAGCAAGTCAAACATTAAGCGCAGGAGTGGCCTTGACTATTCAAATGAATGTGTCTGTTAATATTGTACTCTCTTAGATGCTTAGGACAGTCCTCTGCACCCAGTAAACTCTCAATAAATGCGATCGACAGTCTGACAAATGAATTATTTCAGATATGGATATGGGCAAGTCCAGAGAGGCAGAAGTTCGGATACTTAGAGCAAAATACAGTTCCCCCACCCTTCAGCTTATTCAAATGCATTCAATGGTCTGGGTATTCCTTGCTTATATGAATAAACAGGTATTTGCTTAACAGGTATAAAATTGACTAATCAAAGTACTGCATCCACAGTTGCTAGTATCATTCCATTAACCCAAACAAGTCTCTTGCATGATTGCTCTGAGGGTCACAAAAAATAAGTGTTTCCTCTTGAAACAGTGAATATAAGCAATGCTATCCTGGGTCAAAACACATACACTAAACAGCTCAATGCTCTGTTCCAAGATGCTGAACAAACATAGTTAGTTATTAAGCTTCTAGCAATGGTATAGACAAATACATTGAAAATGTCTGGAAATCAACAAAATAAAGAAAATGAACAGCATGAACAGAAAGGAATGAAAGTCTACTTATAGCCCATACCCCCTTGCTGAGCACCTGTTTTCGAACATGCTGAAACAAATGACCTGCCTATGATCATAAAGGAGATATTAAAAATTAAAAAAATCTGTAAGAGACAGTATTCCTCACCCATTTCTTCTCTCTCTGGAACCTCTGCAGCAGTAGATTAAGAATGTGTCAGCCCTCTAAATCACAGTTTCCTAAATTACAAATATTGCACCCTGGACTTTAGCTGACCTTCTAAATGAAACAATTCTTAATTGTGATTCATCGGAAATATTGATGAAAATTTCCTTCTCCTACCTGGTCTCTTGGGTCATCTTGGTGTGCTCTTCTGTTCTTGGACATGAGGCTGCAGGATTAGAGAAGATACATTTCAGAAGCGATCAAATGGATGATTTAATTTCCCCAACCTTGGCTGACTCTTTCTCATTCTACTTATCCAACCTCTTTGCTTTGCTTCCTGAGTTTCCTGGGGTCTCTCTGTTCGGCGGCCAACAAACCTCAAGTCCTTTTAGAACAAATCAAAGAGCTAGCAAAACAGGGCTCTTTAGCATTGCCTTTGTCCTAACTTTGAAAAGTGACTTTTCAATTGGACAGCAGAGCACTCACCTCAGGTGTAACCTGGTTACATGATTCCCCTCAATCGGGTATTTTTGCAAAGTCAGTACAGATATACAGGTATCCATATATTTCTTACATTTTGTTTTTTGTTTGGAAACTTTCACCTGCTCTCAGGAGAACATCTAAATCAGGTTTGATATCCCCTTGATCATAGTACGATTAGTCTGGGTTTAATTTACCAATAACAACTTCAGCTACATTTATGAATCCTAACAATTATGCTCATCTCTATGACAGGTTTTGAGTTTCTCAGAAAGCAGATGATGGGACATAAACATCTTAGATGTATTTACTATCAAAAGTAGTCACATTATGAAGCACAATCGCCCCTAAATTAATAATATAATTCTCTATTGCCTCACCTACCCATGGCTGCATTTCACTATGGGTGAATGCCTTATTTCTCTCAGCTGAAACGAGTTTGAGAATCAGTGACTTGTATTCAGCTGAATGAAATGTCACTGATTCTCTATCTTGCAACCCTTAATTTGAAAGACAACTGAACTATGAGTCAACTAGGCTTATTTGGGCTGAGGCAGAAACATATTCAGTGCCATAAGCTTTTAAGGTCGGTAATATTAACTTTAAATAATGAACTGTAACTTTAAAGCTAAAACTAAGCAGATTTAGTATTCAGATTCTATTTAGTTTCAGCAGTTCACAGCAAAGCAATTCATGTCTGCAGTAATATTCTATAAACAGAGTTGGGAAGGTGGTTTTCTTCTGGAAATGATATATGCAAAATGAAGTCAGATAATTGCTTATATAGATAGGACAATCAGATGTAACCTAATGTTTACAATTCTGTCCAATATGTTACACGCACATTCTTCTAGAAATTCAATGCGAAAGGATGAAAATGCTGAGGTTTTTATGAGCTCTAACACTGAAACTGAAAGATTACCTAGTAACTTAATTTATGGATCCTTCAAGACATTAGATGTAGAATCAACCAAAATCAAGATAGTATGGAATAGTAGTAGTAATACCAATCATATTTATTGAACACTTATTGTGTGCACAGCACTGTACTAAGCACCTGGAGAGTACAATATAACAATAAACAAGCACATTCATTTGTGATAGTAGTAATTTTACCAAGTAAACTCTGTGGATACACTACCAGAATGATTGTGGATGAAGAGCAGGGCGTTCTGGGAGGGATATGTCCATGGAGTCGCTATCAGTCAGAAACAACTAGATAGACTGTATAAGACAAGATAAGTAACATTCATTCAATCATATTTATTGAGCACTTATTGTGTGCAGAGCACTGTACTAAGAGCTTGGGAAGTACAAGTCAGCAACATATAGAGACGGTCCCTACCCAACAACGGGCTCACAGTCTAGAAGGGGGAGATAGACAACAAAACAAAACATGTAGACAGGTGTCAAAACCATTAGAATAAATAGAATTATAATAGCTATATTATAATATATTTTTATATTTATAATAAATAGCTATATAGCATTATAGCTATATGAAGTAATATCTTTAGTAGTAGTAGCAATATGATTAGGAATAGTCAAAGTTGAATAGTCGAATAGGAGGCCTTCCCACACTGAGCCCCGTTTTTTCTCTCCTCCTCCCCATCCCCCCGCCCTACCTCCTTCCCCTCCCCACAGCACCTGTATATATATTTGTACAGATTTAGTACTCTATTTATTTTACTTGTACATATTTACTATTCTATTTATTTTGTTAATGATGTGCATCTAGCTTTATTTCGATTTACTCTGATGACGACACCTGTCGACATGTTTTGTTTTATTGTCTGTCTCCCCCCTTCTAGACTGTGAGCCTGTTGTTGGGTAGGGACCGTCTCTATATGTTACCAACTTGTACTTCCCAAGCGATTCTGCACACAGTAAGCACTCAATAAGTATGACTGAATGAATGAATGAAGCAATATTAATATGATTAGGAATAGTGGTAGTAGTAATATCAATTAGTATGTATTAGTATTGGTATTAATGAGCAGCAATTTGGTGTGATGCACTGTACTAGTCTCTGAAAATAAGCAAATAAAGACAAGACATATTTCCTGCCCACAAACAGCTTATATTATTTTGATGGAGGAGAAAATCAGGAAAATATTTACAATGCTAGTGGATCAAATAAATAACTGGGGGGGGGGGGTGAGAGAGAGAGAGAGAGAGAGAGAGAGTACCTGAGGATTAAGGAGAGTTGCACTTTGTAAATGAGAAGCAGTGAGGTCTAGTGGATTGAACATGGGACCGGGAGACAGAAGGACCTGAGTTCTAATCCCAGCTCCACCACTTATTGCTGTGTGACCTTGGGGAAGTCATTTTACTTCTCTGGGCCTCAGTTATCTCATCTGCGAAATGGGGATTAAGACTGTGAATCCCATGTGGGACATCAACAGTGTCCCACCAGATTATATTGTATCTACCCCAGGGTTTACTAGTACAGCGTCTGGTGCATTGTAAGCCCTTAACAAATACCATTAAAAAAACGAGTGTTCTGCCTTTTTAAAGCTGAAAGCCTTAAACACATCTTTGGATCTGTATGATGTCTGTCTCTCCCCTTCTAAACTGTGATCTTGTTGTGGGGAGGGATTATCTCTCTTGCTGAACTGTACTTTCAAGCGCTCAGTACAGTGCTCTGCAAACAGAAAGTGCTCAATAAATACGATTGAATGACTGAATGAATAATTCTGACAAAGTATCTCAAATACCAGACAGCAACTCATCTTTTGCTCTCCAGCATGAGAACTTGACTGGCCTCATGATTGTGGCATCACTTAGATAATCCAGTACCCTAAACTCCTGATTGAACTGAATTTGTCAAAGGCAGCGGTGGATTTTACTTAGGAAAAATTCATCCATCAGGGAATGCACATATAAAAGGTACCAAATGCAACTTGAACTAGTTACTGCCATGCTTCTGGGGTGATGGAGCCTTTTGGGCATTTTCTATTCTCAGCCTGCATCTGAAGAGGAGGTTGGAGAAGGGTCACAATGTTTGTTCTTGTGCAAGTTCAAATACAGAGAATTAAATTTCATGCTTCACAGGGTGTAAAATTAGCTCTACAGGGGTCAGAGACGATTCATCCTCATCCTACTCCCTCACCACCCCCGGCGGTACGGACTTGGATGTTCTGTGCCTCTTTATAAGTGGTCTCCGCTCCCTTTAACACAATCTCCTATTACTACGCATGGGGGGAGAATTCCACGGACATGATATGATGGACTGAGAGCTTGATCTGGAATGGCAAATGCTGTACGATTGTGTCACAGAGCAACCTGGGAAAGTGGAAAAACATAACCTCCATCGAGTCTTCCCATGCTTTGCTGTTAACCATAACTTGATATAGCATGCACAGTGTAGTCCACAGAGAATGAGGAAAGGTTTCTGGGGTTCATTTTACCTCCCAAGAACACCTGTACTTTATAAATCCAAAAAAATCATTCAACAAATCAATCAAAAATTTGCTTACTCTGTGCAGAGAACTGCATTCAGTGCATAGTGATAATAATAATAATAATAATAATAATAATAATAATGGTGCTTGTTAAGCACTTACTATGTGCCAAGCACTGTTCTAAGCACTGGGCAACAAGGTAATCAGGTTGGACACGGTCTCTGTCCCACATGGGGCTAACACTCTTAATCCCCATTTTACAGATGAGGGAACGGAGGCCCAGAGAAGTTAAGGGACTTACCCAAGGTCACACGGCACACATGTGGTAGACCAGGGACTAGAACCCAGGTCCTTCTGACTCCCAGGATCGTGCTTTATCTGCTAAGCCATGCTCCATGACAGACCACAATAGAGTTAAGAGACGTGATCCCTGTCCAATTAGAAAGCTAAAACACAGAAGAAGCATTGTGGCCTAGGGTATTGACCCCGGGCCTCGGAGTCGGAGGACCCCGGTTCTAATCCTGGTTCTATCACTTGTCTGCTGTGCGATCTTGGGCAGGTCACAACTTCTCTGTGTCTCAGTTGCCTCATTCGTAAAATGGGGACTAAAACTATGAACCACAGAGGGACAGGGACTGTGCCCAATCAGACATTACATTAATGTCTGTCTCCTCCTCTGTCCTGTAAGCTCATTGTGGGTGGGGAATCTGTCTGTTTATTGTTATTATTGTACTCTCTCAAGCACTTAGTACACTGCTCTGCACAAAGTGCTCAGTAAATATGGTTGAAATAATTAGCTTGCATTCATTCAATCCAATCATATTTATTGAGTGCTTACTTTGTGCCAAGCACTGTACTAGGTGCTGGCATCTACCCCAATGCTTAGTACAGTGCCTGGCACTTGTTAAAAAAATGGAACAAGGGTTTTCTTTTTTCCATTGTCTTACTGGAAAGTTTTCATAAACAAGCAGGGTCCCATCTATACTTAGCCTCTGGTTTCCATCCCTTTTAACCATGGAGCAGAATGTTTCTGGAAGAATAGTCATATCTACCAACTTTGTTTGCATTTCACTCTCCCAAGCACTTAGTACAGTGCTGTTCTAGCTCCACTTTGATCAGGTTGGGCACAGTACAGAGGCTAGCACACAGTAAGCACTTAACATATACAATTTAAAAAAAAAAATTGGGGTCTCCAGATCCCTAGACTTCTTCTCTTTCCATTTTGCCAGGTTGTATTTACAGTTTCATACAGGGTGAGTCATAATTAGTTTATGTCTGGCTCAGTTTCAAGTGGTTAATTGTTGCTTACACTAATCACACTACAAAAAATAACCTCATTATTATCAAAAAACTATTTCTTAAGGGTTTTTGGATGCAAGCCATGTTATTACCCAATGGGAAGAAAAAGAGTAGTGTAGGGAAGAGGCAATGTCTGTCTAGGAGGCAATGTCTCTTTCTGTTTTATGGCTTTTCCTAATAAATCAATCATATTTATCGAATGCTGTGTGCAGAGCACTGAACTAAGGGCTTGGGAGAGTACAACACAAAAATATAACACACATTCCCTAACCATAATGAGCTTACAGTCTATAGGGGGATACAGAAATTAATATAAATAAATTATGGCAATGTACATAAGTGCTGTGGGGCTGGAGGTGTGGTGACTAAAGGGCGGCAAAGAAGGGAGCAAGAAAAGAGGAATTGAGGGTTTAGTTAGGGAAGGCATCTTAGAGAAGATGTGCCTTCATAAAGGCTTTGAAGGTGGGAAGAGTAATTGTGTATCAGATATGAAAAGGGAGGCCATGCCAGGCTAGAGGTAGGAAGTGAGTGCGAGGTCAGTGGTGAGATAGACGAAATGGAGATTCAGCGAATAGGATGGCATTAGAGTAGCAGAGTATGCGGGCTGGGTTGTAGGAGGAGAGTGGCGAGGTGAGGTAGAAAGGGGCAAGGTGATTGAAAGCTGATGATAAAGAGTTTCTGTCGATACAGAGGTGGATGGGCAACTGCTGGAGGTTCTTGAGAAGTGGGGAAACATGAACACTTTTTAGAAAAATGATCCAGGCAGTAGTGTGAAGTATGGGATGGAGTGGGGAAAGACAGGAGGCAGGGAGGTCAGCAAAGAGGCTGTACTTAATCCGGCACTTAGAACAGGGTTTGATGCATAGTAAGTACTTAACAAATGTAATAAAAATAATAATAGTCACTAATTATGTTGGGCAAAGGGTTTCAGGGGGGTTTGCTGAGCTTGGTAAATACAGTGAAGAAAGTGTATCTTTTTCAAAGGTATTTGTTAAGGGCTTACTACATGCCAGGCACTCTTCTAAGCACTAGGGTAGATACACGGTAATCGGGCTGTCCCAAGTGGGGCTCACAATCTTAATCCCCATTTTATAGATGAGGTAACTGAGGCACAGAGAAGTGAAGTGACTTGCCCAAAGTCACATTGCAGACAAGTGGCAGAGCCGGGATTAGAATCCAGGTTCTACAGACTCCCATACACACGCTTTGTCCACTAGGCCACACAGATAATTAGTAAGTGCTTGGGAAGTACAAGTTGGCAACATATACAGTCCCTACCCAACCAGGGGCTCACAGTCTAGAAGGGGGAGACAGACAACAAAACAAAGCACGCGGACAGTTGTCATCAGAATAAATAGAAATAAAAATAGAAATAATAATATATATTAATATGGCTTTAAATATATATATATATACATATATATATATATGTACATCTCAGCCTTCACAAAAAGGTTAAAAAAACATGTTAATGAACCTAGCAGCCCATTTAAAAATACATATAGAGAGAAATCTATTCTCAGCCTTATCATCTTGTGTTTATTCAGTGTGTCTCTTCTAAAGAGCTTAGTGGACACATTCATGCATCTCATTTTTCTACCTTATAACCCTAAGTAAGACACTGTCATTATTGGCCCTGATTAGCATGGGATTTGATTACCAACTATCTTGCAGACCTCTAAATGTCACTATGATTATGGAAGCCGCCTTTCTTCTTTAAAATCTAGTCACTGAATCAGCCAATACTAAATAGGACCACATCTCCACAGTTCCAAATATCCTGAAAGATTTGATGGGGTGGAAGGTGAGAAAAAATGCCCTATTTTCTTCCAAATCATCTGAATAATAGCTTAGGGTTTGGAGTCAGAATTATAAGCGGTTGCCTTCATAAATCTCTAGAAATTCCCCCACTAACAGACTTCCATTACATTTTGGGAATTCTAACCTTGAGTGACTAGAAAAGCTCATAGATTTCTTTTTCATTTTCTATGTAAAATCATGTTCACAGGCAGCACACTGAACTTCACAGAAGAGGTGAATAAAACCGAACACTGAATAAGCTGGCCAAAGGGTCCTATGAAATGCTTAACTGACTAGAAAGTGCTGATGGTGGGGAACAAAGGCCAAAGCTAGCCTCTTGAGCAGTAATGGTGCCGAGCTGTCCTATCACTGTGACATCTGGACAAATCCTGGACAAAATCAGTCTACTGACTTTGAAGCAATCCACCACTTCACTGAGCTTGAAAAGCACAGCATTAATCAATCAACATGTTGTCCCAACAGGCTTTAAGGTGAGCAGAAATGAGGAAATCATAAAGCAATTAGAAGAAAGATCCTTACCAACACAATACAGTAAAGCATATTGTATCCTACTCCCTCCTACTTAGACCGTAAGCCCCATGTGGGACTGGGACTGTGTCCAACCTGATTTAACTTGTATCTACCCCAGCAATTCGAGTGGTGCTTGGCTATTAGTAAATGCTTAACAAACAGCACTTAAAAAGAAAATAATTGTGTTACTGGGAACATGTGGGAGACAACAACAAGAATAGCCAGGCTTGTAGCTGTTAGAGATCAAGGGCTTGTCTGAATACAGAGGCTTTGAGATCATTGTAATGCTAAGAACCCCACATCAAAAAGTCCCACTAGGTAATATAGGCAATAGGAACCAATATGAATGCCTCTTTGTTGGAAGAATACTGAAACTTGGCTAATTTCCCACCCTCAATGAAATCTGTTTAAATAGAAAGAAATGTTTCAACCACCCAAGTTTCATCTAACAATCTACAGCTATTCACCTGTCATCTACCCATCTTATATCTTTCACCTATCTACTATGAATAAAATTGAACCAGGCAGGAATCACGTGATCATTGTCTGAAAAACAAAATCTTCATCACACATAAGATTCTTCACTCATAAAGGTATTCTTTCCTAATTGAGCCTGGTTTTCTGAGGTTATCTCCATAGGTATGCTACAGAAAATCCATTTACATACTCAAAGTGACATCTCAGTTTAAAATTTCTTGCTCCTCCTAAATGCCATTCTCGCTGGATGGGATGTGAAGTTTTTTCTAGGGAGAGTTTTCCCAAACAAAAATTTTTCTAAAATTAAGTGGTCTTCTCCACATAGGTCTGTCATTTTCAGATGCTTGATTCCACTCACACAAAAAATAAACAAGATTCTTCGTTGAACTCCTTTTAAGAACCTCACTGGATTTGGAGAGACAATACTGCATAAGCAACAAAACCATGATGTAAACTGTTAATGTTCTCAAATAATCATCCAAACCCAAGAATATGGATGTGGGAATTCTTAAGAGAGTGTGGAAGTGCTGTGTTTCCATAGATAGCATCCTTGTTGACCTTTAATCTAGTGGTACAGGCAAGAAGAATATTAACCTTATAATCTGGGAATATTTTAAAATATTGTGCCCAAGTGAAAAATAACTTGTAATTAAATTGATAACTCAAATGGGAAAGGCTTATTACAAAATGCCCCTGATCAGAACGTGTAATGGACTACATCTAACCCCATTTGGGTGAGAGAGTGGGCTCAGTGTGATGAGAACATGATAATAACAACTGCGGCATCAGCTAGGAGCTTACCTTATGCCAAGCACCATACTAAGCGCTGGAGCAGATTCAAGTTAATACAGTCAGATGCTGTTCCTGTCCCACACTGGGTTCACAGTCTAAGTTGGATGGGGAACAGGCATTGAATCCCTATTTTTCAGTTGAAAAAACTGAGAAACAGAGAAGTCAATTGACTTGCCCAAGGTCACACAGCAAGCAGGCAAGTAGTCAGGATTAGTACCCAGGTCTGCTGACTCTCAGGCCTGTGTGCTTTCCCCTAGGCAACACAGCTCCATATGTGCAACAGAAGTGTGTGGCAGGGGAGGGGTAGCAGAGAGTTGCAATGAGTCCCAGTAAGAAACATTTTTCTCGGAAGGGGCAGCGGACCATGGGAGCTGGGAAGCGGGGGAGGCTGTGGCTCCCTCCTCTATTCTCTGGGACATGCTGAAGCCCCCTTAGTCACCTGCGAAGAACACTGGGACTTGTTATTAATCTATACCTAAATGCCTACTGAATGACAACTTATTGATCCATCAGCGTGGCTCAGTGGAAAGAGCAGGGGCTTTGGAGTCAGAGGTCATGGGTTCAAATCCCAGCTCTGCCAATTGTCAGCTGTGTGACTTTGGGCAAGTCACTTAATGTTTCTGTTCCTCAGTTACCTCATCTGTAAAATGGGGATTAAGACTGTGAGCCCCACATGGGACAACCTGATCACCTTGTAACCTCCCCGGTGCTTAGAAAAGTGCTTTGCACATAGTAAGCGCTTAATAAATGCCATTATTATTATTACTGCCTGGGCCTGCAGCAGGGCTGAGCGGGTGAGGGGACGGTGGGAGGCTGTCAATCCGAAACAGGAGGTGGTCCCAGGAAAGCGGCCAGGACCCAGCCTTCTGGAAGTGGAAAGGAGGAGCAAGGGTCATAGCTCTCGACGGCCATCCTGGGACAGTGGCAAACAACTAGTCAATCAATCGTACTTATTGAGCACTTACTGTGTGCAGAGCACTGTACTAAGCGCTTAGTAGTGGGCAACCAGTCATTGCCACCTAGTCTTCCTGAGCTCCCTCAGCCCTTCTCCATCACGGCTGGCCCTAGAATGCTCTGGGTGCTGGGCCTGCTGCCTCTGCACCATGGAGAAAGTCCATCCCATCCAGCTTCTGGCCTCTCCCTCTGTGGGAAAGAGAACAGCACCTGCAGCGCGAGGCTATCACTAAAGATCGAGCAGGCTAGTGGCTGCAGTAAGCCAAAGCTGTGGCTTTAGGTGCTGTGGACTCTGAATCATGAGAAGGCAGGAATTGTGCTTCTCCAGCCACAGCTCCCTAGAGACGTTTGTGTTTATTTGGTGAATAGTGTATTTGACGTGTCTCTCATTAATTAATCATTACGGTACTTGTTCAGTGCTAACTTGGTGCCAAGCACTTTCTAAACAATGGGGTAGATACAAGTTTATCAGTTTGGTCACAGTCCCTGTCCCATACGGGGCTCACAGTCTGCAAAGGAGGGAGTAGGATTTAATTACCATTTTACAGATGAGGAAACTCAGGCATAGAGAAGCCAAGTGACCTCCCCAAGGACCCACAGTTGACAAGTGGTGGAACTGGGATTAGAACCCAGGTCCTCTGTCTTTCAGGCCCACACTCTTATGACTTAGGGCATTTGTCTGCTCTATGATTTAGGGCAAGTCATTTTATGTCTCTGTGCCTCAGTTACCTCATCTGTAAAATGGGGATTAAGACTCAGCCCCACTTGGGACAACCTGATTACCTTGTATCTACCCCAGTGCTTAGAACAGTGCTTGGCACATAGTAGCAGTTAACAAATAACAATGTTATTATTATTATTATCATTATTACAATAGAGATGAAATCCTACGCTCCCTTATTTAGACTGAGACACCCATATGGAACAGGGACTGTGGCCACCCTCATTATTTCATATCTTCCCAGCACTTAGAGCAGTGGTTGACCCAAAGTAATCACTTAACACATACAATAAAAAATTTTTTAAAAAGCTCCCCCTTCCGTGCTGAAAGATGCATTGAAAATAGATCGTGCATCCCTTGGGAGTTTTTAGTTCCTACAAGTGACATTGACCTTATATTTTGATTCAGTGAAAATACCCCAGAAAATAAAAATTATATATATTTATTTACAGAGAGATCTATGTCAGTGGGATTTTGCTCTGGGTTATGAACTTTGCTGGAAAAAGTTGGACAGTTTTCCATTTCCTGGCCTGGTCTTTCTCTACTCCCCACAGAGAAGACCTGAGCATAAAACACCTTTTGAAGACACTGGGAGCTCTTGGATCTGGAACACAGTGGTACCAAGGAAAGGAGAAGCAGATCCTTGTTGTTGTTTCTTTCAATTAATCCTTTGGGCCTGAAACTCAGAATAACAGCCTGCAGAAACAGCCTGATTAGAATTCTCCCCTGGCAGCTCAAAAAATAGCTCTAACAGTTTCCCTGCCAGAGCAGCAAAACTGTAACCACATAAATAGGCTTCACATTGTTTAGAACTGGGCCGACAGCATTTCAAAAGATCCAAAATTTGACAGCATTGGCCGTGTCGGTCTCTGTGTTCTGATTTCCAGCATGCAAATCGATGTTCGATGGAAGCAACCACTTTTTTCATTTCTGGGATAGTTGCCCCTAGCAAAAACAGTCTGTTTTAGGATGATGGTTTTATATTGCTGATTGGAAAATGACCAGCCCTTCCAAAAGAATCTCAGAGGGAGAAGAACCCCTCACCCCAGGCTTGCAACCTGCCATGGGTTCTGAACAGTTAGGATTTGGACAGAGGGGACATGATCTGGGAAGCCAAACTCTCACAGGCAGCTGACTGAGGGAAGTAGGAATCCACTGTGTGAGCAGCACTCTCCCAAGCACTTCCGAGAATACAATAAAACAGAGTTAGTAGACATGTCGCCTGCCCACAACAAGCTTACTGTCTAGAGGGGGATATAGACATTTATGTAAGTAAATTATAGATGTCATTCAATCATATTTATGGAGCACTTCCTGTGTGCAAAGCACTGGATTAAGCATTGGCCTCCTAAGCAATATAACAGACTGGTAGACAACCTGCTATCTGTTCCCTGCTCACAACAAGCTTACAGTCTAGAGTGGGGATACTAATATAGATAAAAAATCATGGATATGTACATAAGTTCTGTGGTGCCGAGGGAGGGGTGACACAGAAGGGAGTGGGAGAAGAGGAAATGAGGGCTTAGTCAGGGAAGGCCTCTTGGAGATGATGGGGCTTTAATAACGGCTTTGAATTATTTGGGAGAGGTCTCTTATCCTCGGCAAAGGGGACTCTTAGGCATTGAATTTACAGTTGGAATGTCATCTTTCAGTAATCCGCCCAAAGGCAAAAGCAATCATCTCATCCTGTGCCTACACCGTAAACAAAAATGTCTGTTCCTGTCGTTGGAACCCACTTTCCCAAGGTGACATTTACTGATGGGGAGAAAGGGACGTTTTCTGAGATGTCAATGAATTATGCAGCAGCTTGGGAAAAAAATAACGCTGCTCTCACTGACAGCAAGCTGCACGTCTTTTGAAACCCAGTCACTGCACATCATTGACAATGAACTTGCAGGAAGGCCAAAAACACAACACAATAAAATGGACCTGATCTTTGCAGGAGAGTAATGTAGAGAAATTACACAGAAGATCACAACTTCTAGTAGCAGAAGGGTTCAGAACTATGTGCCTGCAGTTACTGAGATTTGAAGGCCCAAAGTGTTTTTGTGTTTTTTAATGATTTTTGTTTAGGGCTGTGTGCCAGTCACTACATTAAGCATTGGGGTAGATACAAGCTAGTCAGGTTTGACACAGTTCATGTCCCGCATGGGGCTCAGGGTATTCATTGTCTTATTAAAGATGAGGTAACTGAGGCACAAAGAAGTGAAATGACTTGCCCAAGGTCACACAGCAGACAGGAGACTGAGCCAGAATTAGAGCCCCGGTCCTTCTGCCTCTCAGGCCCACGCTCTTGCTCACTAAGCAATGCTGCTTCTGCTTTCAATGCTGCTCATCCATGTACTTCTTTCCCAGTGTTTCATACAGTTCTTCGCACTTAGGAGGTGCTTAATAACTACCTCTTCCACTTCTACTACAATTAAGAAAGTACAGGCCTGGAATTCCAAAACGGTTTTTCATTTGGTGGGATGTTTCCAGCAGCCTGGAGAATTTCCACTGGATTCAGTCTCCAAATTTGTCCATTTCAAGCACATATAAAGAACATGTCATTGTCCCTGCCATAGTAATGCTCTTCTGATTTGTTTAAACTCTCAATTGTACTGATCTTGGCGAAAAATGAAGGACCTCCCTGCCACTCTTTCTTGTGACCAATATGAGTGCCTCATTGGAATATAAAATAGGTGATGGCACCACTCTGTCTGCCTTGGAGGAGAATGCACAAAAATTCTTTATTTCTCAACCATAGTCTGGTTACTCAAACCACCATCTGGTAATAGTGCCTATTGGTCCCGTGGGAATTAGGTTAGAGAAGAAGCAGTGTGACCCAATAGAAAGAGCACAGGCCTAGGAGTCCCAGCTCTGTAACTGGCCTGTTGCGTGTCCTTGGGCAAGTCATTTCTCTGCATCTGTTTCCTCATTTGCAAAATGGGGATATACTACCTGTCCTCCCTCCCCCTTAGACTGTGAGGCCCATGTGGGACAGGGACCATGTCTGACCTGGATTATCTTTGATCTACCCCAGTGCTTGGCACGGACTAAGCACTTAACAAAAGCCACAACCTTTCTTAACTAAATCCAGATTGTGTCCCTCTGTTGTAAGTGACAGTCTCTCTAGTCTGTAAGCTCATCCCTCTAGACTGTAAGCTCATTGTGGGAAGGGAACGTGTCTGCTTATTGTTACATTTTACTTTGCCAAGCACCTAGTGCAGTGTACTGAGCACACAGTAATCGCTCAATAAATACGACTGCATGAGTGAATGAATTCTATCATCCAACCTAAAATGTAGTTCTAAGATAGTTCCCCAACACTGATCTCTTAGTTGCTGTTGAAGCAGTAGCACCTTAGTAGATTTCTAGCATTCTGGGCATCCCTGGTAAGGAACATACTGGTAACCCTGATTGGACAAGGTTCTAGAAATCAATCAATCAATTAATTAATGGTATTTACTGAGGGCTTCCCGTGTGCAGAGCATTGTACTACATGTTTGGGAGAGAATAATACAACTGAGATGGTAGACATGGTCCCTGTCCAGATGGAGTTTACAAGATAGAGCAGGAGACAGACATTAAAATAAATGAAGTGCTGGGGGGTGTCTTGTCCTCTTGCTCTATGTGGAAGAGGCTGTTCACCCACTTGCATGGTTTCACATTCTCAGTCCCCCATCCTGAAATAATGAAGGCGGAGAGCTGATGTATGGAAGTTCTCACTGGGCCAGGTCTAGGATTTCACTCTTTGGACGACTTCCGTCTTCCCTGGCTTCCCATCAGTTGCTTTTCAATTCAACTTCATATTCCAGAGGAATTAAAAGCTAAATTT
This sequence comes from Tachyglossus aculeatus, assembly GCF_015852505.1. Lineage (NCBI taxonomy): Eukaryota > Metazoa > Chordata > Mammalia > Monotremata > Tachyglossidae > Tachyglossus > Tachyglossus aculeatus. The sequence goes on from NC_052080.1 coordinate 10,907,030, forward strand.
GTGTAATGATTTTTGTAATCATGTTTGGGAAGGAGAAAACGCGAGTGGGCGTGAAATTAAACAGTAGAACAAATGACCTCACTCGGAATGCTATTTCTGAATCCTTTTCAACAATGACTCTTTGCTTCATCAAGTAGAAAATCCCAGAGCAATAGATAGAGACAGTCCCAACGACCATGAAATCTACGAGCCATCTGACCTCTCCAGAAATACGCCATATTTTCTGCATCTTGAGAGAAGGCTGCTACTACATGGGGGATAACACCGACCCCAAGTGGTCAGATGTTTTCAGTGTCTCGGCTATTCTGTTGGGTTTTTCGGCTCTTGATCCTTTCCCTCCAGTGAAATTTTCTTTGGAGAAATAAACAATGGCCCTTTTTTTCATTTGCTTGTTTTTCAGCATGTTTGAAATAGGCTTAGGGTGGGAGGCTGCTGCAAGAATGAAAGCGGCAGAGAGGTGGGGGAAGACAGAGGGATTATGTCTTTGAAACATCACCACCTGCGGGGATGTTCCTGGTGATTAGGAATGGAGCTGAAAACACAGGAAGACGGACGGCGATTTCATCTCGAACACAGAACGGAGATCCAACCAAGGCACTATATTGTTTATCAAGGCCCCGAGTGACATTTTACACTCCCCCTCCCGGAATCACATTCCGCTCCTCAAAATGCCATTATAGTGTTTTCCTCGAATCGCTGTCCAGGTCAGTGGGAAAATCCATAATATATTAGTAATTTATTTATATTAATGTCAGTCCCGTCCTCTAGACTGTAAGGTCACTGTGGGGAGGGAACAGTCTATCAACTTAGTTATACTGTACTCTCCCAAGTGCTTATTAGTTCTGTGCTAAGCACACAGTGTTTGAAAAATATGGTTGATTGATGGATAAGGGTCAGATCTAGCTCTGAGGGCAGGTATCCAACCAGGCACCTAACTAGGGTAATTTTAAGAGAAAGGCCCAGGGCCACCCTGTGAAGACAAGACTAGTTGAGTGTGATGTGAAATTGCAGTGCTTGGAGAATTTTTCCTACAGAAGGCTGGGGGCATTCTCAAGTGGAGACACTAAATGGCTGTGGTATTTGTTAAGCATTTACATTGTGCCAGGCACTGAACTACGCAATGGTGTGCATACAAAACCATCAGATCGGATCCATCCCTGACCAACCGTGGGGATCACAGTCTAAATGAGACGGAGAACAGGTATTTAATCCCCATTGTGCAGATGACAATCTGAGGCACAGAGAAGTTATCAGGGTATTTCTTGAGTGTTGTTCTATGCGCTGGGGTAGATACAAGTTACTCAGGAAGGACACGGTCCCTGTCGCACATGGGATTCACTGACTAAGGGGGAAGGAGACCTGGTATTTAATCCCCATTCCTCATCCCAATACAGATGAGGAAACTGAGGCACAGAGTAGTTATTATAGTATCTGCTAAGCACTTACAATGAGTCAAACACTGTCCTAAGCATGGGAGTGGAAACAAGTTTATCAGGTCAGACACAGTCTCTGCCCTACATGGGGCTGACAGTCTAAGTAAGAAGAAAAAGAGAAATTTGATCCCTATTTAATAGATTAAAAAACAGGCATAAAGAAATTGATTTGCCCAAGGTCTCACACAGCAGGCAAGTGGCAGTGCTGAGATTAGAACCAGTTTTTGTTTTTGCGTTTTTAATGGTATTTATAAAACACTATGTGTCAAGTGCTGGAGTAGATATAATTCATCAGGTTGGACACAGTCTCATCCCACAAGGGGCTCACAATCTAATTAAGAGGGAGAACAGGTTTTGAACGTTCATTTTACAGGTTAGGAAATTGAGGCACAGAGAAGTTAAGTTCTTCTGACTCCCAGAAATGTGCTCCTTTCACTTGACCCATTGCTGTTCAACAGCCACAAAGGGCAGGTTGGGACGTAGGCTACAGGTGAATGTGAAAGGTGGGTGTGTTTGGCCCAAATCTCAGAGGTCGATGAAGAACTGGGAGGTCAATTATTTTTAACTCTGCTCTAAAGACCCTTGAACTCAATACTGAGCAGTTCCCATTAACTTCTCAATGTGTGTCATGCTCTGAAAGTGGCCAACTCAGAGTCTACGGGGGAAGAGAACCTACAGCCATGATACCAGTATTGGGAAGGTACCGGGGGGTCATTAAGGACCCTGAATCTGATCACCTTCTCAAAGGTCTTGTGTATTTCCCATCAGGACTCTGGGTCCTAATCCCGGACCCACCACTTATCTTACTATGTACCAAGCACTGTACTTGACATACAAGATAATCAGGTCCAAAAGGGGCTCACATCCTAATTATTAGTGATGTCTGTCTCCCCACCTCTAGACTGTAAACCCGTGGGGAGCAGGGATTGCTGCTCTTTGTTGTTGTAATTTCCAAGCGCTTAGTAGCGCTTAGAAGAGTGCTCTGCACACAGTAAGCGCTCAATAAATGATTGAATGAATGAATGATGGAGCAAAGGTGTTGAATCCCCATTTTTCGGTCACATCTCCTTCCCCAATTAAGCCCTCTTTTTCCCAGCTCACCCTCACTTCTGCATCATCTATGCATCTATGTACCTGTGACCTTTGGACATTTGATATTTGCTCCACCCCCAAACCCATAGAACGTATATACATATGCCTTTAAATAATATATTATAAATCACTCATTTATTCATGTTAATGTCTGTCTTCCCTTCTAGACTGTAAACTTGCTATGGGAAGGGAATGTGTCAGCTAAATCTGTTGTATTATACTCTCTCCAACAGCTTAGTACAGTGCTCTGCACATAGGAAGCACTGATTAAATACCACCGATTTATTGATTGATTTTGCGGATGAGGGAACTGAGGCCCAGAGAAGTTTAGAGCCTTGACTAAGGTTACAGAGCAGACAAGTGGCGGAGCCAGAATTAGAACCCAGGTTCTCTGACTCCCAGATCTGTGTTCTTTCCACTAGGCGCTGCTGCTTTCCTTGTATGTAATTAAGGGTTTCTATGCTTGGGAAGTTCAATGAGCCTTATAGCTTCTAAAAGTCTCAAATATTTTTGTGGAGATAGAAAAGCAACAGAAATTCTTTCCACAAAGAGATCTGGGAAGAGGCATAGAGAGGTTTGATGTCTAAACCGGTATCTCCCAGTGAGCCAGTCAGGGCAATGGGTCTCCCCCTTCTAGACTGTGAGCCCGCTGTTGGGTAGGGACCGTCTCTATATGTTACCAACTTGTACTTCCCAAGCGCTTAGTACAGTGCTCTGCACACAGTAAGCACTCAATAAATACTATTGAATGAATGAATGAATGAATCTCATCTTTGCAAAATCTCCTCTGTGGTCAATGCAAACGTATTTGAGGATTTATTTATTGTATATGTGATTATCTAATCCCACCAAGACCCTTCCTCCGGCAAGCATACTTTGAATCTGATAAACACATTTTCAATTCTAATTCATCTTTTTCTAGTTTACCTTACCTTAACTCCAGAAATATCCTTCACTTGTTCAAAGTCTGATCTCAGCTTGTTGAGCCGAACGTGTAAGAATTTGGAGAAAATGAATCCTAAAGATATCTTTCCTTAAGGCCACTTCCAGTATGTAATTTAGTAGAATCACTGGTCCAACAAAAAGAGGTGCATGCTTTGAATTCCCACAGTTCCCTATGAGTCAGAAATCGCTAGACTCATTTTTCCTGAGCACTCTCTTTATCTTGCATAATAGTATTATCACAAACCATGTAAAATGATGAAAAGAACATGGAAAATGCTCTGCTCTTTCTCAGACACTGCTAAGGGTTTGCTCGTTTAGCTTTCCATTTATGCTGATGGTTTTATAGATTTTTTAAATTTTATTTTATTTTTTTCAGAGGTAGGCCTTCTGACGAAAATAACCTAAGGCAAAATGACTTGAGGGCCCAGTCATCTGCACTCTTGTGAATCACAATATTTCCCAGCATGGTGTCATCTGTGGTAAAATGAACGGGGCAAACTCTAAAGTCCCTCACAAAATTGCCTCGGGCGCCATTCTGCGGCTGCCTCTTGCAACCTAAAGCACAGAGCGTTCCCGACAAGGAAGCAGGGAGTTGTTCCAAATGTTTCAGTTCATTAAACTCCGCTTCTCCTTGGAGGGCACACAGAACAGGGGTATCGCTTGGAAAATGCTTTTGAAGCCAAACTGTCAACTCAAGTCAATGACTGCCAACCAAACACGCTCTGTTAATGGGGACAGCATCTGGCTCGTTGTGTGGTGTTGGTGAGAAGCTGAACAGGACTGAGCGGAGAACATCCCTTAGGAACAAGTCATCTGGAAAACCACATTTCTCTCTCCTTTGTCCTTAACCAGAAGTTGCTTTCGGGACCTATAAAACCCTCTGGAGCGCTGAATTTGAGTGCTTGTTAGGGTAGAGGGAATTATGCATGACATATCACCTGTCTCACTTACTCCTTTCCTTTTAGTGTCTAATTAAAACTGGACAGAAATTAGGCATGCTCCTTACTGTGAAGTATACCTGCTATCCTCCAAAACACTCACTGGAGATTAACATTGTATGTTTTCATGGAAAGATGAAGCTAAGGCGCCAATGGAGCAGGATGGCCTAGTGGAAAGAGCATTTGCCTGGGAGGCAGAGAAACTGGGCTCTAATCCTGACACTGCTACTTGCTTGCTGGGTGACCTTGGGCAAGTCACCTAACTTCTCTGAGACTCAGTTTCCTCATATGCAAAATGGGTATTAAATCTCTTTCCCTCTACTTACCTGGTGAGCCCTATATCGGACAGAAACTGTGCCCATTACCTTGGTTACCTTGATTACTCTGTTTCTACCCCATAGTAGGTACTTAAACACTATTATACTTCTTCTTATTATTATTACTATTATCATTCACATTCCAGCATCAACTAGAAGAATGGTCAGGAGGGTTCTTTTGAAAGCCAAACTATTCTTTCATGCCCAAGTTTCAGTGCTTTTAATTTATATTTTTGGTTGCTGAAGGGTAGAGGTCAAATTGTTAATGTGAAAGAATTAAGAGTATTTTTCCTTCGTAATTTCTCTCAAACCACGCCCTCCTCTCCAATATCCAAGCCCCCGACTCAATCAGTCAATGGTATTTACTGAGCACTTACTGTGTGTAAAGCACTTTACTAACCACTAAGGCAAGTGCAATACATGAAAGGAAAAAATCTCTGCCCTCAATGAGCCTATCTTCTATTTCATATTCCCTCCCACCTGCCCCTTCATCTCTTCCCTCTTTAATAAGAAGCCCTGTGGCCTAGTTGAAAGAACACAGGCCTGGGAGTCAGAGGACCTGGGTTCTAATCCTAGCTCCACCACTTGTCTGCTGTGAGACCTTGGGCAGGTTCATTCATGCATTCAATAGTATTTACTGAGCACTTACTTGTGCAGAGCACTGTATTAAGAGCTTGGGAGAGCACAATACAACAAAACATTTCAATAAAATAAGCACATTTCCTGCCCACAACCGGCTTACAGTCTAGAAACAAGCTTGCCTAACTTCTCTGTGCCTCAGTTTTCTCAACTGTAAAATGAGGATTCTCTCTTACCTAGACTATGATCCCCATATGGGACAGGAACCGTGTCCAGCATAATTATCCCAGTATTTAGAACAGTGTTTAACCAATACCCTATATTACTGCCTTCACTTTTTACCTATCTCCTACTCACTTTCTGCCTCCTCCAAAACCCCTACTGAGCACAACAACTATGACTAGAACTTTCTGATCAGGAAGTATCTGAAGTATCAAAAATGCCAAAATATGACCCAAGGGATAGTTTTCCCTGTTCCTATATAACTGCACACTACAGCTCGTTTGGTACTCAGCAGAAAGATGAAAAGACACTTACTGAGGCACGTTTTCAGCCCCAAATGCAGTTTATAGACTGCAGCCTGGCATTTTACTAAAGGTTTGCTCATCATCTCAAGCCCAACTATGCACTGCCAGTAAGAAAAGGATTTCTAAGGAAACTTAAGACTTTTTTTCTCCAGGGTCACTTTACTAGTGAAAGATTTGCTCACAGCAGTGCTAAATTAACTGCCTTGACAAATCTCTCATGAAATTCTTGGTGTCTTGTTCTGTAGAGCAATGCAAATTTCAAACCATGAATTTTTAGTGAAAGAACATCTGGGCCCATTAACATTTAATAAAAGCTATTGGGGTGGCAGGGTCCTAATACATCCAATAGGTGCAATTTTAAAGCCAGCACAGCTGGAGGAAAAGGAAAAGGAGCCGCACTGCTTTGAAATGCTATTTCATATTTTACTTATCTAATATTATGGTGTGCATAGTGTAGAAACTAAAACGGATTTGTCAGCTTTTACATATTCAGTACTTAGATGATTCATTTTACATTCTCCTTATTGTTTTATCTAGCATATGGAAATACCACTGCATACCTATCGTACTGTAAAATTCATCCTGAATAATGGCACAAACAAAACTATTCCAAGGGAACCATCCTGTTAACTATATTTGGGGGATTTTTTATTATTCTTGATCGATCAATCAGATTTATTGAGCACTTTAGAGTATGCAGAGCACTGCAGTAAGCACTTGGGAGAGTACAATACAAATAAATTATAGATATATTTGGAGCTGAGGTTGGGGTGAATAAACAGTACCAATCCAAAGGCAGCAAGTGAAAGTAGGTCTGCCTATCAATCAGTGGTATTTACTGAGCGCTCATTATGTGCAGAGCATTGTACTACATGATTGGGAGAGTACAATACAACAGAATTAGTTGTCCACAGCAACCTTACAGTCTAGAGGGGATCTTACGGTCACCTAGCCTACGCGTTTAACTGCTATCAGCTTAGTCCCCATCAACATCTTTCCTACAAGCATCCCAGAAACACATCTCACTAGACTGTAAACTCCCTTAAGGCTGGGATCAAGTTAAACAACTCTACTGTACTGCTCTCTCCCAAATGCTTAGTATTGCACCTAATTTGCACTCAATAAATACCACTGATTGATTGATTGATTCATCCTAGGAAGTACTGCATGGGGGAACCCTAATCCACTTGAGTGGAAAAATGATCAGGTGGCAGCAGATAAAAGACATAAAACCATAAGCAATGCCATTTCAGGGTCAGACTAATGGTTCATTTAGGCTCATCAGTCTAGAATCTCATCTCTCCCATGGGGTGTATCATCCAAATTCCTGACTTTTCTCTATATCCTTGTGATTTCTTCAGTTAACCCATTATGGACAACTCATCTGTGAACTTATCCAAACCTTTCTTGATCCTATTGCTATTTTCAACCCTTAAAACTTCCTGTGGCAACAGATTTCATACATTTGTCATCTACTGGTTCAAACCCAGGTTCCCCCTTGTCTGCTTTCCAAATACCACCTCCAAGTTTCGAGACATTCTTAATGATGTTGGACATATGTGTGTGTGCATATTCATGCACACACACACGTCTATACTAAATAAAAGTATATATGGGCTAATAAAATACACACTATATCTAAAATAATCTCCCTTGTGCTTGAAAACTCCAGGAGTGTTGTGAGATTTGGTGAACAACTCTGTTTTCCCTGTCATCACTCTGAGGTGATTTTATAAATGCCAATCACACTCTCTCTCAGACGTAATCTCTCTAAACTTTAGTCCTGATCTTTTCAGTCTGCCCTAATATGGTACTCGTCCCACCTTTCAGTCACCTTATTGCACTTCTCTGTGACCTATTACCATCAGTGAGAAAAAGTTGGGGAAGGGGAGTTGATTTCTTCTCTCAACTTCTGAAGGGTGCGCTATAACCCATCTTGGAGCTGCTTCGTGAAATTTCAGCTCCTTATCATTGAAACATTTGTGAATACTGCCTCCTGTATGTCCCCACTCCAGTCCATACTTCTGTCTGCTTTCCCAGATCATTTTTCTACAAAAACGTCCAGAACACGTTACCTGACTCCTCAGGAACCTCCAGTGGTTGCCCATCCACCTCCACATCAAACAGAAACTCCTTACCAATGACTTTAAGGCACTCAATCACCTTGCCCCCTCATCTCGCCTCACTATTCTCCTACTATAATGCAGTCCACACACTTAGCTCTTCTAATGCCAACCTACTCATTGTAGTTCAATCACATCTATCTTGCCACCAACCTCTCGCCCACATCCTGCCGCTGGCCTGGAATGCCTTCCTTCTTCATATCCGAAGGAAATTACCGTCTTCATCTTCAAAGCCTTTTTGAAGGCACATCTCTCTCTTCAAAGAAGACTTCCTTGAACAAGCCCTCATTTCCTCTTTTCCCACTCCCTCCTGTTTCACCCTGACATGCTCCCTTTATTCAATTTATTCACCCAGTCCCACAGTACTTATGTACATATCCATAATTTATTTATATTAATATCTATCTTCCCCTCCAAACTGTCAGCTTGCTGTAGGCAAGAAATGTGTTTGTTATATTGTTGTGTTTTACTCTCCTAAGTGCTAAATATAGTAAGCACTTAATAAATATGATTGCTACTTTGCAATACATTGTATCTATTTTCAATAATTTCCAAATCTTTTCGATAATTAGAATAAGAGCCAGGCTGATGCTGGTTAAAGGTTTGAACAACAGTTTAAGAAAGAATGGCCTAATCAAAGATCTGGAATGGAAGAACTCTGAATTTCTTGGCTATTTCCAGATTTCCAAAAACTGTTCATTCTTTTTTTTTTTTTCCTTTTGGAAGACTGTGCTAGCAGACACTGAAAAAGCCCGAGAGAGTATAAAAACACAGTCATGATAGAAAAATGCAGCAGGTTAATATTTCTACACTGAAGTATCTGCCAGTAGTATTTAAATGAAATGTGTTTACAGAATCTAGGACTCTTTATATTTTCCTTTGAGAGTTTAAGGAATTATTTCACTCTTCCTGATTGCACTGATTTCAAATCAAATTTTGAACACAATGCAAGACAAAAAAGAAAGACAAACAATAAGAAAAGTTTATGTTCCAATTTGGGCTCAGTGATATGGACATAGTTGACACTGATTCAAAAGTAAAAGTTTTCAAAGTCTGACAGCTAGGGAAATTGATTTGAAATTCCTTGGTTTCAATGGCTGTGGAGCGTGGGTTAGTTTGTCGTAGCAGAAGTTAGTCCAGTGAGAATTACGGAAAAGATGCAAAACCTAGTAAAATAAACTGTGAAATGGGCCCACTAGAATAGGAACTTGCTGGAAACCAAGAATGGAAATCTAAGTGTATTTTCCTGTACTGCTTTTAGGAGCACTTAATCAATCAATCAATGGTATTTACTGAACGTTTACTGTACTAAGCACTGTACTAAGTGCTTGAGAGAGAACAATTTAATAGAGTAATAGACATATTCCCTGCCCACAAGGGACTTACAGGCTAGACTATCACCCTTAAGGGAGACAGCTATTAAAATAAATTACAGATATGAACATAAGTACTATAGGACTGAGGGTGGAGTGCACAGCAAGTGTTTAAAGAGTACAGATCCAAGTGCATAGGTGATGCAGAAGAGAAACACCATCGCCTAGTGGACAGAGCATAGGCCTGGATGTCAAAAGGACCTGGGTTCCAGTCCTGGCTCGCCACCTATCTGCTGTGTGACCTTGGGTAAGTCCCTGCATCTCTCTGGGACTCAAGTTGCCTCATCTGTAAAATGGGGATCAAGAGTGTGAGCCCCATTTGGGACAGGGACTGCATCCAACTTGATTAACTTGTATCTATCCCAGCTCTTGGAACAGTGCTTGGCACATAGTGAGCACTTAACAAGTAACGTAATAATAATAATAATTATTATTATTATTATTATTATTGTTACTGAATTCTTCTTAAGTCATCACCTACATTTCTTCTGATGAAGTAGAGCACAGGCCTGGGGATTACTTTTCTACTACTTTTCACTTGAGCTTCATTCAATCGTATTTACTGAGCACTTACTGTGTGCAGAGCACTGTATTAAGTGCTCAACTTCTTAGGGCCTCAGTTGTCTCATCTGTACAAGGGAGATTAATGATGTGCTCTCCTTCACTCTTAGACTGTGAGCCCAAAAAGGGCAGAGACTGTGATCTGATAGCATTGTAATTATTCTATAGCTTAGCATACTGCTCAGCATTTAGTAAGCGCTCAACGGTTATCATTATTACCATTAATAGCAGTAGTATTAAATGCATTCTCCCTTGTCTTGACCTCATTAGAAGAAGCCATGAGTTGTTTCCGTCAACCATATTTACTGAGTGCTTACTGTGCAGAGGGCACTGTACTATGAGCTTGGGAGAGTACAGTATAGCAGACATTCCCTGCCAATAACAAGCTTACAGTCTAGCCATAAACATCACTTATAAGATATCCCTTCCTAGTTGATGTTTTCAGTCTTACCGACTGGTATACCAGTCTCATGTGAAGAATGAAATGGACATGAATAGATTTAACTATTTCCCGGTGATTTAAGACCTTAGAGGCATTTTAGCTGTTGAGTCAGTCATCCCTGTCCTGTGGGAAATCACTTGTGTTGCCAATCCAGTCAAGTTTATTCCTTCCTAAATTCCCCCTAAAACTATTTTAAATGTCAAAGCCGTGCTATTTTGCTATGGTTCTCCAAACACCCTAGCTTGGACTGCCCCCAACAAATTGCAGCGTACAGTTAATCTTGGATTAAGGCGCTGCCTGGGTGTGGCCCAGATGAATTTCTTCCTCAGTCTTCAGAAACTCTGCATTAAAAACCCCTTTAAAAGGAAAGGAATATTTTGGGGCTTGTAGATGGGTTTGACCACATATTTGAATTGTCTTTCGCCCTGGTGCCTCAAATAAGCCAAAGAGAAATGACAGAAAAGTCTGAGTCACATGACAGATTGAGGAAACATGGAGGTTGAGGCCATTATTAAATGAAAGATTCAGATTTTTATCAGAGTTTCAACTTGAATTGGTGCAACTCAGATTACAAGAAAGAGGGCCACACTGTAATTGCAAAGTATTTACTCTTGAGAAAAAGCACTCCGAGTTCAGCTCCACCCCTGGTTGCTAGTCTCAGTGGTGTAGAAACTCACTGCACAATGGTGTAAGGCCCAGGAGGACTGACAGATGATGGGCCTATATTACGAATGAAACACAATTTAGTAAAAAATCTCTAATATCTGCTTTCAGGCCTGAAAATCCAATTGTTATGTAGTCAATCTAGTGGATAGAGGCCAAAATTGGAAGTCAGAAGACCTTGGTTCAAATTCCAGCTCTGCTCTTCACTTGCTGTGAGGCTTTGAGTGAATTGCATAACTTCTCTGTGCCTCAGTTTTCTCATCTGTAAAATGAGGAGAAAATACCTATTTTCCCTCTTTCTTAGACTATGATCCCCATATGGCACAGTCACTCTGATCATTCAATTCTGTATCTATCCCAGGGATCAGGACAGTTCTTGGCATGTAGTAAGTGTTTCATAAATCCACCAATGATCTTTATTGAGTGCATACTGTGTGCACAGCACTGTACGAAAGTGCTTGGGAGAGTACAATATGACAGCGTTGTTAGACATGTACCCTGCCCATAATGAGCTTACAGCCTATCATCATTATTACTATTTTCATCTGTAGTAAAATGAAATAAAGTACTTCCACTTAAATCGCCACTTAAATCAACCGGGCCAGAGGTCTGCCTAACTTCAAAGCCCTCCTGAAATCACACCTCTACTAAGAATCCCTCCCTGACTACATTTCTCCAACTCGGGTCATTTCCACCCAACAGCAGTCCTTAGCACAGGAGAGCTTCATCTAATTATCTTTTTTTCATTTTTTGGCTATCAGTTGTCACCGCATTGTTCTTCAATGTGCTCTCGTGTTTTGTTCCAGTGGAAAGAGCATGAGCCTCGGAATCAAATGACCAGGGTCCTAGTCCTGGCTCCATAACTTGTCTGCTGTGTGATCTTGGGCAAGTCACAACTTCTCTGTGCCATGTAAAATGGGGACACTATATCTGGTCTCCCTCCTACTTAGACTTTGAGACCCATGTGGGACAGAATCTCTGTCCATTCTGATTATCTTGTATCTACCCCAGCCCTTAGTGCAATGTTTGGCATATATTAAGCACTTAATATGACAGTAGTAGTAGTAGTAAACAATTTGTGTCTTTTTGTCTCTCCCTATTAGATTACAAACTCCTTGATGGAAGAGATTATCAATCAATCACTCTAATTTATTGGAAATAAACTCTTTGTAGAGCACTGTACCAAGCACTTGCCTACTAACTCTGTTATTTTGTACTCTCCCAAGTGCTTAGTGCAGTACTCTGAGCACGGTAAGCACGGTAAATGTGATCTATTGATTGATTGCCACCCCTTCCGTACGTACTGTTATCCTTGTCTTTTCATCTATCAAAAAAAAAAAAGCCCTAGAATGATCAATTTCCTAGCTTGGGTATAGTCATATGATAAGTGAGGAAGCAGATAAAATTCTTCAGCTAGGGTGATCTCAGTGGCAGAAATTAGGCAACTCTGAATGTTAATTGGGAGTGGTAGGAGCAAAACTGTTCTGAAAACATCTCTGCCCTTTTAATTTCTTAACTGGGGCATTGCCCCTCCTTCTGGGATTGTTGACGTTTATTGACCATCTATGTGGGCTTTCCAGTGGAAAACATCTTTGCCAGGATCTGTCTGCATGTTGAAATCAATCCTTTGACATTCCAAGGAAAAACCCACTCTTTCCCCCAAGGTTTCAGTCAGGATACAGTGTTGATTTGCTATAGTAATGGCATTTGTTAAGCACTTTACTGCATGCCAAACACTACTGCTGGGGTAGATACAAGATAATCAGGTCATCCACAGTCCCGGTTTCACATGGGGCTCAGAGACTAAGTGGGAGGGAGAACAGGCATTGACTCCACATTTTACAGATGAGGAAACTGCGGCACACAGAAGTTATGTGGCTGCCCAAAGTCACACAGCAGGGAAGTGGAAGAGAAAGGGTTAGAACTCTGATCCTCAGACTTCTCTTTCTGCTGGGCCCCACTGCTTCTCGATATCACTTGAAGCATTTACACTTGGAAATCAATTTAAGCAAATTGCCACTATGAACAATTTTTAGCAAGCACGATAGGGTAGGCTTTCTATAAAGAGAAAATATTTTATAGAATACACTTTCATTTAATAACCAACATGAAGCTATCGCTGGAGTCTTGGTTAATCAAGTGATTAAGAAGAGAAGGTTTTCCGTGCCAAAAGAGTCCCATTCATTGTTCTGTCCATCTGACACTCAAAAAAAAAAAATCCCTTCAAAAGCACATTATACTTCAAAATGATTTGGCCTGACTGGGAATCTTGAGAACTCAGAGAAGATGAGTCATGACACCTAAGAAAAGTCCCTTGGACTGTTTTCAGTCAAAGGTAGGTTGGACAGCTATTCTCCTTAGAAATGACTCCAGTGAGTACTTTGGCTAAGGCCCCCCTTTTCTTCCATGCTTTTTTTCCCCCCTTATCCCACCCTGGTTTCTATTATGCACTTTTTTTTTGCTCTGTTTTTAACTGAATCGATCTTTTGCTAGACTGCAATGAGTCCTACAAGACCACAATACTATGCTGTTCTGGTTTAACTCAAACTGAACTCAAGGGAAGAGAGCCTTATTCTCAGAGAAACTTGCCTTTATTAATATCTAATGGATTCTGGGATTCATCACCATTGTACTAAACACAGTGAGTACATTTCCTGACCTATTTCTTGACATGTGGTTTAAACACCTGTCCATCAATGCCTATGCTTAATATGTAAAAAATACCAACGGATGCCAAACATTCTCTTGATATTGGAGGTATTTCCTGAAAATCTATATGTTTGGAGACAGTAACCGGAGAGGTTTCAAAGAAAGCACAAAGCCTTTAATAGGTGTGGGATTCCAAATCACTACATTTTACATTTCGAAAGCATTGCTGTTTAATTAGCAGCTAAAACCTTGGGCTCTCTAGTGGATTTAATAGGATGAGATGGATTGAGATGGATTAGGTGTAAAGTACAATTTTGCCTACAGATAGCCTGCTCTTCTTTGATCACATGCTTCGGCTAATGTTAAAAGCAACTTCAAAAAAATACCAGCCAAAGAAATATTGCAATAGCAAACCTTGGCTGGAATTTCCAAATACAGCACAAACTTAAAAAAAAACAACCTTCTATCCTTATAAATGCAAAGCAAATAATTTTTAAAAATCTAAACTTGACTAATATTTCCAGAGAGAAACAACTGAGGGACCTTTCAGAACAATAATCTGGAAAATTGGTTATAAAATCTATTTAACATTAAGAATACCATTGGAATCAAGGATAAACAATATTTTCTAATATAAGGTGTGTCAAAACCGATATATCCCTTTTGATATGGTAACTACAGTCCATAATAATTCTATTTTTTTGGAACATTAAAAATACATTTTGGGTTTGTTTCTTTAATACAATCAAGCAAAACCCAATTCTTATCATGTCTTGTTATTTGTTAAGAATTCTGTATCAAAGTTTTCTGCAAAGTATCAAAGTTAACTGAGATCCTCCCTTAGTTTGTTACAATGTGTTTGATTTCTTTAGTCTGTGGAATCCCCAGTAGCCCAGCAGGGAACTAGTAATTGTGAAATAAGCAGCTATTTGACTGCTTTCTCCATGCCTGCAGTGAGGCCAGATGGGTATTCCCCATGCTCCTTATGCCCTACAGACCTTAGCAATCCATATCTTATCAGCTGTTCCAGAACTCCAGGTGCCCTTCAGTGCAAAATCTTAACAAGAATACTCAATGAATAATAGAAATAATAGCAAGTGTTAAGCACTTACTATGTGACAAACACTTTACTGAATACCGGGGCAGAAAAGTAGAAGGGATAACAGGTATTGAATTGCCATTTTACATATGAGGAAACCAAAGCACAGAGAATTTAAAGGATTTAACTAAGGTCACAGAGCAGACAAAGGAGAAGCAGCGTGGCTCAGTGGAAAGAGCATGGGCTTTGGAGTCAGAGGTCATGGGTTTAAATCCCTGCTCCGCCAACTGTCAGCTCTGTGACTTTGGGCAAGTCACTTAACTTATCTGGCCTCAGTTACCTCATCTGTAAAATGGGGATTAAGACTGTGAGGCCCCTGTGGGACACCCTGATCACCTTGTATCCTCCCCAGCACTTAGAACAGTGCTTTGCACATAGTAAGGGCTTAATAAATGCCATCATTATTATTATTATTCTAGTCCAGGCTCTGACACTTCCCTGCTGTGTGACCTCAGGCAAGTTGTTTAAATTCTCTGTGCCTCAGTTACCTCATCTATAAAAGAGTGATCAAGACTGTGAGCCCTATATGGGGCATGGACTGTATCCAACTTGATTACCTTGTATCTATCCCAGAATTTAGAACGGTGCTTGGTACATAGTACCATTTTAATACCATTAAAAAAACAAAAAAAACTAAAAAAAGAGGCAGAGCTGGGATTAGAACCCAGGTCCTCAGACCTAGGCCTGTGCACTTTCCACTAGGCCAAGCGACTTGTCAAAGCCCCAGAATGATAGCCTTGTCCAACTCTCCCAGGAGTATGAGTCCCAGTGCTTAGAACAGTGCTCCAGGGCTTAGAACAGTGCTTGGCACATAGTAGGCATGTACCGAATACCATCATCAGCATCATCAGGATTTGTTGACTGAGGGTCTCATTTAATCCCAGATCCCAGAATTCCGAACCTCACGCTAAAGGGTTTTCTTTTTATTGATATTTAGTTAGCTCTTATCATGCCAGGCACTGTACTAAGCACCGGGGTAGATACAAGCTAATCAGGTGGAACACAATGTCCCACATAAGGCTAACAGTCTTGATCCCCACTTTCCAGAGGAGGTAACTCAGGCACAGACAAGTTAATTGGCTTGTCTAGGGTCACACACAGCAGGCAAGTAACAGAGCTGGGATTAAAACCCAGGTCCTTCTGACTCTCAGGCCTGGGCTCTATCCGGCAGGCAACAATGTCCCGAAGTGACCTTGACTGCTATGGTTTTTGTAATCCTGTGACATTTCATCAGCATTCCTTAGGTGACTAAACAGTCTGTCCCGTCCTGGACATATCAGATCCCGGGGCTTCTGTCATGACAGCAGTGTGATTTATTTTAATGGTTGGAGTGGAAGCCATTGTTTCACATGCTGGCAGGCAAACTCTCTTTGTATTGGTGCAAAGGGTAATGAGATTATTGAAATTATTCTTACCATTTCCTTAGAGTTTCTTCTCTGTTTATGATGAGGGTAAACCATTTCTTCTTTTTAATAGTACTGGAGAGAGAGAGAAAGAGTATATCTGTTTGATATATATATACTCTATGTGGGCAAAGAAAGCATTAGATTGATATTGGCCTGTATAATCTAATATCTCCTCAGTCTTGGCAATCTTCCATGTGCCACTCAAGCTTCTTTGGCCTGTTCTATATTCTACCCCAGGGCTTCAGTAAGCATTTCTGTCTCGAGGACTTGCAAGGTGATTTTGATATATTGTGTGTTTTCTTGCAAGTAGAATTTTGATCTCAAAGCCATCAAATAAATTCTGGTGGTTGCTTTCAGCAGCCCTGCCTGGTATAGGAGACATTCAAATGCCAGCTGTATTGAGAGAGATACATAAGGTTTTGGATACGAGGTTTCTTTCCCTCAAAAGGGCAGTTTCAGCAGTATGGCTAAGTTTCTGACATGAATCTTCATTCTCTAGAAACCGAATATTCAGTTGCGTGGTAAGAGGGCATCCCATTCAGTTCTGGAATCCCAAGGGACTTAATTTTTTAACTCCATCATTGTTATTTTAGAAATGACATAAATGAGCCAGTCCAAATTCATCAAACTATAGGGATTCAAGGAGATCTAAACCTATAGAGTGTCTAATTTTTCACAGTGGTTAAGGTAGATCTTATTTTACCAGAGGATTGAGGGTCACACTGGCTCCTGCTTTCTCTCCCTTAGCTCATCTGAATGTCACCTATCTTCAGAGAAATAACAATTTCACCAGTTTCTTTTTCTCAACCCAAAAAAACCCTTTAACATTGCTTACTGAAAACACTTCCGATATCTCTTAGAGTACTTCTACAAGAATAAGGGCATTATCACTAGTATTACCACTCTTTTAAATTGCCTAATTTACTGCAAGTGCAAGGTCAACTTAGGAACTCAAGATTATATGATTCAATATGGAAATGTATTCAACTCAGCATAGTAATGTGTGTTGCCACACATTACAGTACAAGTCCAACTTGTACTTCCCAAGCACTTAGTACAGTGCTCTGAACACAGTAAGCACTCAATAAATACGATTGAATGAATGCCACATTTTGATTCATGCTTCAGAACAGTTGCAGCTAAAAACCTGCAATCTTGGTGCATCGAAGTGCTATAAAGATTTCTATAATGTCTTCATCCTATGTTCCCTGCAGAAAGCAAGATTTTCTTTAAAAGAGTTATTGGCCTCAAGACAGTATCATCAGGGGAAATAAATCATGAGGCTTGTGGCAGTGAGAAATATCCATAATACAGAATTTGGGTAAATCTGTTCCATGTGATTTTTCCTCATTTTAAAATTAATTTTCTAGAACTTTCTCCTCTGAACATAAGTAGCTGATGGAAAAAAACCCTCAATTCTTATACATTTCAATGAAAAAAAAAATAACTGATGAAATGTAATGAGTCACATAAAAGTCAATACCATAGGGATTTCATGAGGATTCAAAATAGTCTTTTTGCCATTTAAAGTACTGGTATGGGACAGAGGGTTTTATTAAACCATCTCATCACCACTTACATAATTTATGAAATGTTCTCTAGGGTATTTTGATTTTAATTCTGTATTCTACCAGACACCTCCAGTTTGAACATTTCTACTCACAACATCTGCATATAGTATAATGGCTAAAGCCCCCCTACTCTGACAAGCTGATCCTTTCATGGCACATTTGGAAGTTCATAGTAATGAGTCTGCTGTAACAACACTAAATCCTCTCACACTCACAAAGCAAATTTAACTCTGCTCTCTACCCTGCCTGCATGTTGGCAATTAGAGACACAGTCCCCATGGACCCTTTTGGAATCCAGCTAACAAGTAGCCTGTCTTTGGTAGTCAGACTCCCCCAAGGCCTGTTGAAGCAATTCTCTTTTCTGCTGAAAAAGAGATGGACCTAAATCATCAGCCTCCTTCAAAAAGAAAAATAAGTTGCTGTGACACCTATGGGGAGGGACAGTGTCTACCAACTATGTTATACTGTACTCTCTCAAGTGCTTAGTAGTGTTTTGTCCAAAGTAAGCACCCAATAAATACGACTGATCTGTACTATATACCTACCCCACTCACAAATTTTTACCACATAACTGGCCATTTGGGTGACTAAGGCACTCTACCTTCACTTCTAGTCAGTCAGTCAACCGTACTTATTGAGCACTTACTGTGTGCAGAGCACTGTACTAAGTGCTTAGGAAAGTACAGTATAAAACACATTCCCTACCCATAACAAGCTTGTAGTCTAGAGGGAGAGACAGATAATTATAAATGAAAAAATTGCAGATGTGTATATTAATGCTGTGGGATTCTTCTACAGTCAGGAGGGTGCTTACCTAATCTGGGGCCCTCATATGGGAAAAAAATGATATAAGTACATGCCTTCCAGTCTCTCTACTACATATTCACTCATTCATTCATTCAATCGTATTTATTGAGCGCTTACTGTGTGCAGAGCACTGTACTAAGCGCTTGGGAAGTACAAGTTGGCAACATAATACATATGCTTTCATATGCATACATATGCATAAGCATACACCCACAGAAGCTTCTTAAATCTAAACCAATCAATCCATCATATGTATTGAGTGCTTACTCTATGCAGAGCAATGAGATAAGTGCTAGGGAGAGTACAATATAACAGAGTTAGCAGACACGTTCCCTGCCTTTAACAAATTTACAATCTAAACTGTTGCTCTAGAAAGGGAAAGGAGAGGCTAAATAATGCTTTTTCCCTGAGTTTAGTTCTTGGGCCATAAGGTCACAGGGCTGGCCAGCTCACCACATCACCTCCAAAGCACAAATTCTCTCCAGTCTGGACATGGCTCTCACCCTCTTGACTGTAAACTTATTGTGGGCTAACTCTGTTGCACTGTAATCTCCAAAGCGCTTAGTACAATTCTCTGCACACAGTAAATGCTCAATGAATACCACTGATTATTGATTGATTTACAGAGGAATGCTAAATTCCTCATTTATGAAGTCACTCTGGGGCCCAGGGTCAGCAAGGAAAAGGAGGGTTTTTTTTTTTGTTTTTTTTTTTTTACGGTATTTGTTCAGGGTTTACTCTATGCCAGGCACTGTACAAAGAACTGGGGCAGATATAATTTAATCAGCTTGGACACAGTTCATGTCCCACATAGGGCTCACAGTTGTAATCCCTTATTAATAGTAATGATGATGGTATTTGTTAAGCGCTTACTATGTGCCAAGCACTGTTCTAAGTGCTGGGGTAGATGCAAGGTAATCAGGTTGTCCCACATGGGGCTCACAGTTTTAATCCCCATTTAACAGATGAGGTAACTGAGGCACAGAGAAGTTAAGTGTCTTGTCCAAGGTCGCGGAGCCGGGATTAGAACTCACGACCTCTGACTCCCAAGCCTGTGCTCCTTCTACTGAGCCATGCTACTTCTCAATGAGATGAGAGAGTTCTCTCAGATGAGAGAACTGAGGTGCAATGATGTTAAGTGGCTTGCCCAATCTCACACAGCAGACAAGTGATAGAGCCAGAATTTGAACCCTGGTTCTTCTGACTCCCAGATCTGTGCTCTATCCACTAGCCCACATGGCTAAATCGTGTCCAGAACTCTCCCACTCCAACTGCAGACGCAGGATCTGCTTGATAAGATTTTTGATCATGGTCACCACCACCGTATTTGGAAAATAAAGCTCTTTCTCTGCATCATCAGATCAAGTTCATTCATTCATTCCTTCAATTGTATTTATTGAGCGCTTACTGTGTGCAGAGCACTGTACTAAGCGCTTGGGCTGTACAAGTTGGCAACACATAGTAACGGTCCCTACCCAACAACGGCTCACAGTCTAGAAGGGGGAGACAGACTACAAAACAAAACATGTGGAGAGGTGTCAGGTCATCAGTGTGGAGTTACACCATTTAGCGGTCCCATGGCACAGTGGGAATATTGACCCTGCAGTCCTGGCCAAATTCCCTTTCTGCTTCCCAAAATAAATCCCACCTGACATTTCAATTAGACATGGCTGTTGCCTTAAATCATTATAGAACAACCCTATGAACCCAAGGGCATTGCCCATCTTCCCTTATAGACTTCAGACTTCAGTGTTTATGAGAAAACCAATCAATAAGCCTTTTCAAATACTCAGAAATCTCTTGAGTATATGATGTCTTGTCAAAGGGATTGTTTTTCCATGGGGGACAGTCCCCATTTATACGGGCTATCTCTATTTGACTTGACATTTGGTTTTGAAAGACTTTATCTAGCAGCACTGGAGGCGGGGGAAAAAGTGTTTTGTTCCTTTCATTCAACCTAACTGCAGATGCAGAAGACCTCATGATGTAAGAACAGAGACCTGGAGGGAATTTTACCCTTGTTTAACCTCCTTTACCCTTGTGAGGGTGAGTGTTTGTCTATTTCCTAGGTAGATGTTCTTTTAATGTATTACCTCAACACCGGCGTGAATAACTGAATCCCTTCATCCTCTTTACCCTAGTTTGAGTACCATTCCCCTCACTCCATAATCCACCTTGGTCCATTCTCATATCAAATGATATTTTCGGAATCTTTGCTGGATCTAGAGTGGATCTAGAGTAAGTTTGGTGAATAACATTGTTTTCTGAGTACTGACCTTTCATTTGGACTATTCAGCTTGAATTCTCGGAGGGGGAAAAATTGAGCAAAACATTTGGAAGCTTTGAAGAGCCTCAAGCGGAATGTCACCCGGGGATGTCAGAGAATACCTGGGAAAACACTTAACGGGATCAAAACTGAGAGGTAGGTGGTCGTTGTAGTTGGAATGCTCTAAAGAACAAAATGTTTTTAAGATATGAAATGTCAAATCAATAATGAAAAATGGTTGTACAACAGGTACGCAGTTAGACCAGTTGCAAGAATTTAAAACTACTATCCTGAGTTACTAATCGAGTTGGACAGTTTGAAAAGACTTCTGGGTTTGCAACGTGTTTGATATCCTGATCAATTAGAACAGCAGTCCCTTGACAAGTAAAGTGTTCTAAGACCTGGAAAATTGGGTGGAATCTAAAGCCAAACCAATCTCTTTGGAGCTGTCTGGATCAATCCACATTGGCTACAACTAGGTATTTAAATGAGATATCAATGTTTAAGAAAGAGACCATTCATATGGATTCAGTTTTTTCACTTCTAAAAGTTGGCTTTTGTCTTTTTTTCATCCTGCTCCTCAAGAATTCAATCCCAAACTAATGAAGCAAGACAAGTTAAAGGTTTTTGACTAAAATAAAGGTTGCACATACATTTTTGCCTTCCATATTGAAAGGTGGCACCCATGATGTGATTCACATTCACTGTACTTGGTTGTGACTGAAACAACATTTAGACTGCTAGAAGCAGCATGGCCCAGTAAAAAGGGCATGGAAAGAGACCTGTGTTCTAATTCTCATTCTACCTCTTGCCTGCTATGTGGCCTTAGTTTTCCTCATCTATACAATGGGGATTTAAAAACCCATTCTCCCTTCCCTTTAGGATGTGAATCCCATGTGGGA
This sequence comes from Tachyglossus aculeatus, assembly GCF_015852505.1. Classification (NCBI taxonomy): domain Eukaryota; kingdom Metazoa; phylum Chordata; class Mammalia; order Monotremata; family Tachyglossidae; genus Tachyglossus; species Tachyglossus aculeatus. Next base: position 10,928,723 of record NC_052080.1, read on the forward strand.
AAGGGTCTGTATCTGATCAACTTATACACACTCCAGCATTTAGTGGAGTGCTTGGTGCACAGTAAGTATTTAAAATAAAGTATTCATAAAATATAGTATTCTTAAGAGCATTAGGAAGCATGGATATTCTTTTGACATAAAGGGCTAAATTATTCCAGATTGCTTACAAAATATCCCAAGTCCAAGTTCAAAGCACTGAATGCCTGCTTCAAATTTCCTTTGGGGAACATTAAACACATATTCCTGAAAATGGGTATATTAGTAATGCATTTCAAATGTTTCACATGGAAAATTGGCTTTAAATGTCAAGACATTGTAGGTTTTCCAAATGGGAACAATAAGATATTCCCGTAATTGAAGGGCAAACTTAAAACAAGCCAAAACCCCTTTAGTTCCTGTGAATAGATCCAAAACAAACTAAACAATGTACAAATTCAGATCAGAGTGACTGACTGGAAATCTACTGGAGAGAAATGAAACCAGTAGGCTGGACACCAGCCATCCAGGCCTTTGAAGTCAGCACTGAAGACAAACTCTGAAAACCTCATAAGTGAAAATAAGACGCAGGATTTGTGGCCTAAATTACAAAACTCTAGTTTGGACAAAATGTGCAATTCACTGTCTATTGTGATTTTTCACTTAAAAAAATTATGCTTTCCTGTGCTGGAGATCTTCTTCCCAAATGAGATATTTGCCTTATCTTTTGAGTTATTTATATGATGTATTCATTTTTCAGAATTGTCTTTGTCTCAACATTAGAGATAATCAAAAAGTGGTTAAAAATACCATTCTCTATGTCATCAGGAGATCACCTGAAAAATCTCCCAAACAATGCACCTTCTCTGCCACCAAATTGGTCAATTCTGAAAAGACCCAGCAGAAAATATGAATTTCTGGGAAGGAAAGCAAGGGGCTGTGATATAAGACAACTGGTTGTGGCTTCTTATTGAGGAGACCTGTGGGAGAATTACTAAAGGGTCTATCTGAGGGGTGAATCAATGATGTCTGTTTGAAAACGTGTCCAATTAATTTTTGAACCTAGTGGTGAGTTCGAGTCACTCTACGGCAGAGTTTAAGCACTTCAAGTGGCCCAGTTTTAGAATGGAGAAAAGCAGTAAATTGCAGAGACTGGAGAATAGCTGATAGGCAGGCAGGGAGGAGGTTAGTGGAAAGGACAGTATTATATTACCACCCTACTCCTCATAACCTCCTCCTCACCCTAAGTGTGGAGTTCACTGTGGGAACATCTGGGAAAGGAGGAAAGATAGAATTGCTGCTGCCTCATTCATGCCACAATGTTGGCTGCCACAGAAAAGTCATCAGAAGCAGCTGAGAAGTCAGTAATAATAATGATGGTATTTGTTAAGTGCTTAGTAAGTGCCAAGCACTGTTCAGTAGGGGCTCTCAGATGGTGATGAGCCTTGGGCACCACTAGAGATGGAAGTGTACAACGTCACACAGCATGGCCTAGTGGATCGTAATAATAGTGGTATTTATTAAGCTTTTACTGTGTGTCAAGCACCGTAATCAATCATATTTAGTGAGTGCTTACTGTATGCAGAGCACTGTACTAAGCACTCGGAAGAGTACACTATAACAGACACATTCCCTTCCCTTAACGAGCTTTCAGTCTAGAAGCAGCGTGGGAAGCAGCTTGGCTCAGTGGAAAGAACACGGGCTTTGGAGTCAGAGGTCATGGGTTCAAATCTCAGCTCCACCAGTTGTCAGCTGTGTGACTTTGGGCAAGTCACTTAACTTCTCTGGGCCTCAGTTACCTCATCTGTAAAATGGGGATGAAGACTGTGAGCCCCCTGTGGGACAACCTGATCACCTTGTAACCTCCCCAGTGCTTAGAACAGTGCTTTGCACATAGTAAGCGCTTAATAAATGCCATCATTATTATTATTATTAGAGGGTGAACTAAGCTCTAAGTACAAAGCACTGGAGCACACCATCAAGTCTCACATGGGGCTCACAATGTAAGTAGGAGGAGAAGAGGTATTAAATTCCCATTTTGCAGCTGAAGGAGCTGAGGCAAGGAGAAGTGAAATGACTTGGCCAAGGTCACAAAGTAGCTACGTGGCGGGGTGGGATTAGAACTCAGGTCTTCTGACTCCCAGATCTGAGCTCTTTCCACTAAGTCACTGACAGTCAGGATTCTGGGGTTCTAATCCTGGCTCCGCTACTTGTCTTCTTTGTGACCTTGGATGGGTTACTAACTTCTCTGTGCCTCAGTTTCCTCATCTGTACAATACAGATTAAATACCTGCTTTTTATCCCCATTAGGCTGTGAGTGTGGTATGGGAAAGACTGTTTGGTGTGATTATCTTGTATCTATGTGTCTACTAACTCTGTTATACTGCATTTGTTCTGACAAGTTGATACCTGTCCACATGTTTTGTTTTGTTGTCTGTCTCCCCCTTCTAGACTGTAAGCCTGTTGTTGGGTAGGGACCGTCTCTATATGTTGCCAACTTGTACTTCCCAAGCGCTTAGTACAGTGTTCTGCACACAGTAAGCGCTCAATAAATATGATTGAATGAATGAATGCATTCTCCCAAGTGTTTAGTACAGTGCTTTGCACACAGTAAGCATAAAATACCATTGATGATGATGATGATGATGATGATGGTAAGCATTTAACCAATGCCATAATACCAATAATAATGACTCACCACTCAAGAAGACTCCAGAAATACCCCCAATTTATGCAATATTGCACTAATTGTGTTTTTGAAGAACACAATGCTAATGGTTTGGGAGTATATAGTTTAAAGGTACCATCATGCCTGAAATTTTTTGATACAAATTCCTATACTACTCTTGGAATGCTTTATACTCTTGTCAAATTTATTCAGGATTTATTCTTTATTGCCCATATATATGTGTATGAAAATAAAATATGAGTATTTCTAAACTATTCTGGCAACACGCCCTTGATAAACAAAATTTATTGCCTCACAAGATCACTGTAATTAGGAACAAAGTAATCTGGAATAACTAGGAACCATAGTAGCAAACTTCACTCTCCACAGTTCTTTTTAGTAGGAAATAGAGACTTAGGAAATGAGATGTGGCTATAGGCTTCTTGTGGTCAGGAAACATGTCTACCAATTCTACTTTACTGTGTTTTCTTAAGAGCTTAGTAAAGTGCTCTGCAAACACTAAGTGTTCAGTAAATATGATCAATAGATTGACTGAACCAACAGGAGGCCATGGACCAGAGTACTTACTCTTTTGAACTTTCCCGAGTGCTTAGTACGATGTGTTTGCACAGGCTAAGCACTCATATACTATTTCCTGATTAACTGATAGCATTCTAGATTAACTGTTGTCTTCAATAGACTGCAGCTATTTTGTGGTCTGCTCCACCTGCCTAAAATACAAAAAAAGGTTCTATCTTGATACTAGGTCTATCTTGAAATTATTTATTCATATCTTTAACTTGTTTATTGCATCTTTTAATTATTTAATATAAATTATTTGTTAGTATTAATGTCTGTCTCCCCTCTACACTGTAGAATGTAAACTCATTATGGGCAGGGAACGTTTCTGCTAATTCTGTTGTACTGTACTCCCCTGAGCGCTTAGGACAGTGCTCTGTACATGGTTGGTACCCAGTAAATACCACTGATTGACTGATAAGTCTGAATCTCCCTTTCTGGTTTCAAAATGAACTAGTCCCTACCATTTGCTTTAAATTTTATGATCAGACTCTTGCTGAAATTCATACGACCTTTATTTAGGCACATCTTGATCTGCAGCTGCCCTCTGGAAATTTCCATCTCCCTTGATGTCAAAAGGAGGCATGCACCTTGTCAAAATTATTTTACTAAGCAGCTTGGAAACACTGAATCAAATATTGAGTAGACTAGTGTTTGACAGAATGAGGGTGAATTTTTTGGAACTAAAAATATAATTGAAACAGGTGAAAAGATTTGAGGACAAGAAAGTTTTCCTGAGGTTCCATATCTAGAAATCTTAATGGTCTTTAAAAAAAACTCTCATGAAGCGTTTTGACATGTATTTTCAGAGATGACTGTATTAACTGTATTTGCTGCCATCTGCTAATTACTACAACTGCTGTCAAAATCTCCCTAAATAAGCAAAGTGTGAACATTTCCTAGGATATTAAGGTTAGGTGAGGTCTTTAAAAGCCATTCAGCCCAACCACCTGGCCACTCCCAATTAATTCACTGATTTAGATTACATGGACGATCTATTGAATGGGACCCAGATAATATTTTGTTCAGTTCGCACCGAGGAGTGACATGACTTGCCCAAGGTCACAAGCAGACAAGTGGCAGAACCAGGATAAGAACCCAGATACTTCTGACACCCAGGACCATGCTCCATCCGTTAGGCCATGCTGTTTCCTCTTTAAATGTTTGAAGATGAGAAAGTACTAAAACTGTACAATGCAAGCTCTTAAATGTGTCAAAGATATCTTTGAATAAACAGTGATATTCCACTGGTTCTACTCTGATACATCCACAGAACTCTGTGCCCTTCTTTCTAAAAAGTTCCTTTCAGTGATAATCAGGGGCTTTAAAAACTCAATTTTCCTTTTCTTCATTCTTCCTCCAACGTATTAGTCTTGGGGAAAAAAGAAATATTCTCAATTATTGTCCCCTAATATCAAAGATTTTCTAACTGTAAAACTCAATTCAGGCCTTTCTTATTTGAGAAACTTCTGATTGTTACAGACGGGAGGCAAGTGCATGGTTCGCAGCAGTGTATTGCGTCAAACATCTGTCAGGCGCATCGTCGTCTTCTAGAGTATCAATTTGAGCAAGATACCTTGACATATAACTCTGTGGTAAACTAGAGATGGAGGAATTATAAGAGATTTAAGGAAAGAAGAGCATCTTCTTAGCATCTGAGGGAAGGTGAGCTGACTCACCTGTTGTTGTTCAACAGGTATTTGAAACACTTTTTTTACAGATGGGAAGGCATGAGGAAGTTAAGTGACTTGTCTGGGGTCATACAGCCTGGGTCTCTGGACTCAGAGTGCTTTGCTTATTGTCTCTCCCTCTAATAATAACAATTAATGATGATACTTGTTTAGTGCTTACTACGTTCCAAGCACTGTCCTAAGTGCTGGGGTAGATAAAGATAAGCAGGTTGTCCCACGTGGGGCTCACAGTCTTAATCCCCATTTTCCAGATGAGGTAACTGAAGCACAGAGAAGTAAAGTGACTTACCCAAGGTCACACAGCAGACAAGTGGCAGAGGCAGGATTAGAATCCATTGTCCTCTGACGCCCAAGCCCGGGCACTGGGCTCTTTCCACTAAGCCACACTGCTTCTCTAGACTGTAAGCCCATTGTGGGCAGGAAATGTGCCTGCTCACTCTGTGGCAATGGACTCTCTCAATCATTTCGTACAGTTCTCTACACATAGTAGCACTCAGTAAATATCACTGCATGATTGATTGATTGCACTGGACCACACCTGTTTAATGTGGTACTAGCAATTAATGACCACTCACTAGGGGCAATGCACTGTATTAAGCAATGAGATGGAAGAAGTGAAAAGGCAGCAAATAGGTAATAGAGGCTGTGCCTCCCAGCTTTTCTCAGCTACCTCTTCAGTTAGCAAACATCATCACTGGGGCAGTAAACAGTTAATTCAGCTTTCAAAAGTTACCAAATTTACACACTGGCTTATTTGGAACCAGCCCATCCATCATTCCAATGCTGATTAAATCTGCCTGCTGCTCTATCCTGTACAGAGTGCTTCGCTCAAAATAATACTAATGATATGTACTTTTCCAATACAGACATCACCTCCTTTTTTCTTTTTGTCATGTTTAGTTTATAACCTAATGTACAATCCTACTGCAATTAGGATTGTATTCACCCTATGATTTCTGATCTGAAGTGGGAGGCCCCCGGCTGCTGGTTAAGAAATACTTTTCTATTAACTTGACAGCTGTTTCTGCAGCTGAAATAACAGGGTGAGTGGGTGTGAACTAATGATGGGTGAATCTCAAAAGGTATGGGCCTTCAGCGCATTTATTGAAGCTCCCCAAGTGTGGTTGTTTATTTGAACTTTTGACACCTTCTCTGCAATTCTCCTTTATGTGGAAGCCTGGTCCCTATTGCCTTCCGAATTCTGTATATCTCTTCATCCTTCTGACCCTGTTCTTCCCTTCTCCCATATTTCTGACCACCTTTGAACCCACAATGAGCCTCCCTCCTCCCATTTCTGTTGTTTGTGAGGCAGACTGACAGCTTGTCTTCTCTTTGTATCTACACCAGGGTTTAGTACACAGTGTGTAGCACATAGAAAGACTTTATACAATTATTATTATTCTGTTATTCAGAGGCATCACAGAATTCCTTGAGAGGAGATACTGTTACACAAGACTAGATTTAGAAATATCCCTTTAGATCTGAAGATTGTTGAGATCCTTAAACTGCCACAGTCTCTAGACTGTGATCAAGTTGTGGTCAGGGAATGTGCCTGTTTGTTGTTATATTGTACTTTCCCAAGCACTTAGTTCAGTGTTTTGCATACAGTAAGTGCTCGGTAAATGTGTTTAAATAAATGCCATTATACAAGTAAAGCGTTTTTTTCCAAAGAAAGGAGGGAATCAGAGGACCTGGGTTGTAAACTGACTCAACTGATTAACTGCTGTGTGACCTTAGGGAAGTGACTTGCTTCTCTGTGCCTCAGTTATCTCTTCAGTAAAATGGGGGTAAAAAAATCTTCTTCTGCCTCCCTCTTATAAAGTGAGAATCATGTGGGACAGGGAAGGGATTGTGTCCAACCTGATGGTATCCTATCTACCCAGTGCTCGAAACAAAGTAATCATCTAATACCACAGTTATTATTACAGAACTCTCCCATGTGCTTCGTAACATGTTGTGCCCAGAGTAATCCCTCAGTAAACACTATTAACTGGTCGATGTTCCATCTCGGCCTTCCTCAGCTCTCATTCCCATTTGGGATTTCTAGGTTTCTTTATCAACAAGAACGATGTTCATAAATCACACTGGGAATGTTCCGGTAGTTCATTTTCCACAAATCTGGAATTGATTTCCCTGAGAGAAACCCAACCAGCTGCAGCAATAAAGCACACCATGACAATTTCAACAGATTGTTTTTTCTAATGAATTTGCAGAGCTCACCATTCATGACTTTTAATTACCACTCCCTGCCATTTGTCCATGCGCATTTACAAATTCTGTTTGAGGTAATCCATTTTTCCACAACTTTAACTGTAGAATCCAGATGTAGCTAAAAAAAATAGTCAAGGATAGTAGACACTGAGGTCACTATTTTGCAGGGCAGTTCATTTTTTCCCTAGTTGTTCCAGTCTATTGGCTGAATGTGATAATCACTCATCAACTCGAGGGTGATTTGTCCAATTTCAAAAAGATATGAGGGTAGAAGGATCTAGTAAACACAATTAGCTGTCTATCCTTTTCTCTATATGTGGAACCCTATGACGGCTATCAGGGTAATTTGATGCTGTCAGCAGGCCTTGACTTTGGAAGTTATTCTAAAATTCTGAATGTCTGCAGTACTTTATTAAAATCTCAAAAGAATTGCATGATTGCATGGTGGGTCGTGTTACAATTCACACTCCAGTATCCTGCCTGAGTTATCCCTTCTTCTTAATGGAATAAAGCAGGGAAACAGAGCTAGAGGCCTAAGTTCATAAAGCCAGATTCAACAGTAATGATTCCAGAAACTAGAGATAGACTGTGCTTCCAATGATTTGGAAAACTCTTCCACATGAACCGGCTGCCAGTATTCCAGGCAGTTCTGATATCTGTTTTGGAAAAAAAAGGTGTGGGGCGGGAAGCGATTTTACATAACATGAAGATTTTGGATTGCTTTCCACAAAGTTACTCATATTCAAGAACCAGCTTGTTGCCCAAAGGTATGAAAAATGCAACCAGGTATTTTTAATGGCCCCACAGTACTGGAAACTGTTCCCCAAATGGCCTACCCAGCAAGATCACTGCTGGACAAATGCCTAATAAGGAATGAGAAAATACATGACAATCATCAGCACTGCCTTGGTCAGACTGGCAATCAGGTTAGGGTAGCAACTTGGGAATGTGAGTGTAAGTAAGTAAGTATCATATGAAGCAGTGTGACAGTGGAAAGAGCACGGGCTTGGGAGTCAGAGGTCACAGGTTCTAATCCAGGCTAATCAATCAATCAATCGTATTTATTGAGCACTTACTGTGTGCAGAGCACTGTACTAAGCACTTGGGAAGTACAAGTTGGCAACATATACAGTCCCTACCCAACAGTGGGCTCACAGTCTAAAAGGGGGAGACAGAGAACAAAACCAAACATACTAACAAAATACCACTATACCACTATAGCTATACCACTTATCAGCTATTTGACTTTGGGCAAGTCACTTTACTTCTCAATGCCTCAGTTCCCTCATTTGTAAAATGGGGATTAAGACTGTGAGTCCTACGTGGGACAACCTGATTACCTTGTATCTACCCCAACGCTTAGAACAGTGCTTGGCACACAGTGAGTGCTTAACAAATACCATCATCATTGTTATTACTATATTGTGCACCCCTTCATCAGAGATACAATGGGGTCTTTTATTTTGTTTTAGTTTTTATGGTATTTATTAAGCGCTGTCAGTCCCTGTAATAAGTGCTGCAGTAGATGTAAGCTAATCAGGTTGGACATAGTCCATGTCCCACTTGGGGCTCACAGTCTTAATCCCCCATTCTACAGCTGAGATAACTGAGGCACAGACCAGTGACTTGCCCATCATCACCCAGCAGAGAGACAGAGGATCTGGGATCACAACGCAGATCCTTCTGATTCCCAGACCAGTGCTGTATCCACTTGGCAATTCTGCTCCTCACTGCTATGATCAAAGGGTTACGGTATTAAACAGCTTTCTTTCATTCCAACTGACAGTTAAATCAGAATCCCTGCTGCAAATGGACAAGATTAAAGAACTACAGTATTTTAGGGGAGATTAACTTAACACACAAAAAAAGTGAACAGGGCATCAAGTTGATACAAGCAAATTCCTACACATCAACACCATACTGAAACCTCCTTCAGTTAACTAAGCCCTTGAACTCTCATTTCATGGTTTCTAAATATATCACGAGCCAGTGCTCATATTTTTAGTGAAAACAAATAGCACACCTTTGCCCAATGTTGATCTTTTTCATTTCTGCTAATCTTCCTCAGGAAGACTTACTTAACATAAGACATCGACTGGACTCTATAAAACTCACTGCCCAAAAATAACACAGCCCCAGTTCTCAGTCAATCATTTCCAGCTTCAACGGTAAAATGCTACCTTGAAAAGAAGCCAGTTGAAAAAAAAAACAAACACAAGTATTCAGTGGTTTTAGAAGCTTAGATGTATGTGATAGCTTTTCAATTTAGTTCTTATTAAAATTATCAGAGATTTTTTTTTTCCATGATTCGGCCACATCATTATTTGTCTTGAATAGTGAAATGCTGGGATTCTTGCCAAAAGTTATCTTAACAGATGCTCTTTTATCATTTCATTGAATTTCATCATTTTTCACATTCTGGTAATTATATTTCAGAGTTAGAATGCACACTGAGCCTAGAACCCAGCGGATTCAAAAACCGACTGCAGAAATATATCAACCTGATCATGCATAAAGGGGCCTGAAAGACAGAGTTATACTGACTTGTTTCATAAGTGTTTTACTTTATAAGCATCCATTATTTCTCATCATGTGCTCCCATTACACCCCCACATTAAGTTAACTATTGAGAATCTTTAAACTCAAAATTTTCCATTTTGGAAGTCTAAATTCATTGCAAACATTCTAGTATTCAAAGTCTTTATTCTCTTCAAAACAAATTTCTCCAGTCACCCATTGTTGACTACCCTGTTCCAGAGAACAGTGGAAGCACAAAAAGTACAGGGTTTTTTTCTTTTCCCCCGTGGGGACTTCTTGAAAATGTTATTAAGTAACTGTTCATGTTTCCTTCTGATAAAATGTGGGTCTCTGTAAAATATACAGAATCTGTTCACTCCTTTTATTAATCTGATTGAGAGGGAGGCCCGGGCTTTTTCCACTGAGCCACGCTGCTTCTCTTTATGGCAGTCAAGATTAATTGAGTCCAATTTCACTAGCTTTAAAGGTAAAAGGTTTAGGCACTGCTAAAAGCTAAACCCATTCTTCCAGGTTACAATCTACTGCTTTGGTGCACTACTTGGTAAAAGCACAAGAACAAAACCCTGAGTTTGCCCAAAATTTTTTGTTTGTTTTTGACGATTCTTGTGTTGAGACCCTATCACTTTATTCCAATAGGGAGGGGCTAGAGTGAATGCAATTTCTTAATTTCAGAATTGTTTCAGGTTGGAATAGTCTGACAAAAGAAAGGAGGAACGTACTGGTTGGACACAAGACGTGCTAATCAGACAACTCCATTTTGCTGAAATTCCCTTCCCTTTCCTCTTCCTCCTCTGATAAACAAGTTTCCCGGTGCCCAAAGCAGTTTACCGTGGCAGTGGGAGACATTCAGAAAGGAATAATAATAATAATGACGGTATTTGTTAAGTGCTTACTATGTGCAAAGCACTGTTCTAAGCGCTGGGGAGGTTACAAGGTAACCAGGTTGTACCACGGTGGGGCTCACAGTTTTAATCCCCATTTTACAGATGAGGTAACTGAGGCACGGAGAAGTTAAGTGACTTGCCCAAAGTCACACAGCTGACAGTTGGCGGAGTGGGGGTTTGCACCCATGACCTCTGACTCCAAAGCCCGTGCCCTTTCCACTGAGCCACGCTGCTTCTCAGAGAAGGAACACTTTCTCTTCCCTAATAAATACATGGAGATTGCTGAGAATGTAAGTCTGCAATGTTTAGCAGATGATCGGAGTTCCACAGTAGAGTTACACTGAGCAACCTCCTACTTTGTGGCATTAGAAACTCAGTCTGTGGTAGGTTAACCCTGAGCACAAGCTTTTATCTCCCAGCCCCAAAAGACAGAACAAAGGTCCCAGCCTTTGGGACACACTTCACTGCAGAGAGATTCTTGAATGTGGAAGGTCTGGAAGATCTTAAAGAAAACAAGCTCACAAAGGCGGAATGGCCAGGAGAGAAAGAGAAAAATCGTTGGATCTCTTCAATTAGAAAGCCAACTGGGTTTTTATGCTCGCTTTGTGGGTTCTGAAATGACTAGGTTGTTTTCATTAACTGTGTTTTCAAACTGGTTAAAAGACCCCCTAGAGAGCAATGACCCAGACAGGGCTAGTCCTAAAGGGTGATAGAAAATTCACACGTTATTTTTCCTATTTATTCCAACCTCACTTTTTTTTTTTTAAGTCAAACAGTACCTTGGATTTTAAAACCAAAAAGCTACATTTTTCCACCAACAACTATGGGAGAGGGGCTGCAGGGAGAAACAGTAAAAGGAGGCCGGAAGGGAGGTGAAGAAAGTGTATAATGCTACTAGAGAATAGCAAGAGGGTCTAAACAAGAAAATGTTAAATGTAGGATTCAATTGAAGGGCTAAGTGAACAGAACTGCTTTTAACGAACTCTTTTGTGATGCTAAAGGGCTGTCCAGATTTTTTTACCTACACCCATGTTTATAGTAAAATGTCCTGAATTTTTTTGATCTCAGGAAGCAGAAACAAGAAGCTGTTAGTACTAGCCAGATAAAGATCTTTGGTGGCTTTTTATATTATCTTTAAACACATGATTCTATTTTAAAGTCTTTTTTTAAATCCAGTAGCTTTAGACATTAGGATACATAATTATTACAAATGCTTCTGTATTCTACATTGTGTTTCCTGAACTGCATAGCTGCAGCCAAATGCAAAGCTGCTTTTTCCATGGAGTGAATGAAAAAACTAACAGAAGTGGCGATAAAAATATGAGTGCATATTTTGAAAATGCTATTTCAACAGAAAGCAAGCTTTAATCTAGAATTCTCATGGAAGAATCTGAAGTATACTTGCAGCAAGTGAAAACTGTTGCTGTGAAAAAAAGCAAAAAAAAAAGTGGATGCAGTAGGTCAATAATGGGAAAATAAACTGTTTCAAATCTTCAGGCTAGGTACTGCTGTAGCTATTTTCCAGATTTAGCTTCCAGCTCTTTTCAGAATCTCAATGTTCAACTGACTCACTGTTACAAAGGCAGTTCCACCCATATGGATGACTGATGTAAACATGCAGGTAAGGAACATTAGAGTTGACCTAGGTTGAAGGTTAAATACAGCCTGGGGACAACCTTCAGCAGCACCTGTACCATATTTTGCTACCCAGAGACCATGCTTGATCCTCTGACCCATGACTTCCTGAATATATAACCAAATTGAGAGCATTTCTCTCAAGGGGTGGGAAACTTTTCCTGCCCATATCCTTCAGACTAACAATTACAAGGTAAACTACAGTCGTCCTTCAGAGAATAAAACTAAAACTCAATGTCAGTCATTTGTATTTTTTGAGTGCTTATTGTATGCTGAGCACTGTACTAAACACTTGGGAGACTACAATATAAAAATAAACAGATACATTCCCTGCCCACAATGAGCTTACAGTCTAAACTGAGTCTCACTACTAAGTTCCACCTGTTGACTGAACAGTCTTCCAACAGAGCTAGTAGTCAAGAAATTAACTGAAGATTAATGTGAGGAAGATTTGCAATTAAGAGCCTAGAGAAAATAATGAAATGTGGTCATGTAACGGTTGCATGTAATGGTCAATCCTATGGTGTTTCTAGTAACAATTCATGGATCCCAAAGCTGGACAATGAAAAAACAGGATAGAAAGAACAACAATTCTTTTGAAATGTGGTGTTGGAGAAGGCTTTTGCATGTACATGGACTGTCTGAAAAACAAATAAATGGGTTTTGGAGCAAACTGAACCAAAGTGGTCTTTGAACGGCCAAATGATGACTTTAGATTAGCATATTTTGGACTCATCATCAGGACGACTAATTCTCTGGAGAAGACACTAACGCTAGGAAAAATCCAGGGAAAACATGGAAGAGGCAGACCCGCAGCTAGACGGATAAAAACTGTAACAAGCAAGGTTACCGATTATGGCAGAAATTAGGACAGTCTGGAGAAAATATACCCATAGAGTCATTATCAATTGGAAATGACTCGATGGCATTTGATAATAATAATATGTATTAACAGTGGGGTAGGTACAATATTATCAGATTATTGTCTCTCCTGTCCCATATGGGGCTCGGGATATAACTGGATGAGACACATTCCCACAGGGGCTCACCTCTTAATGGGGTGGGAGATCAGGTATCTCAATCAATAGTATTTATGGAGCACGAACTGTGCTTAGAGCACTGTTCAATAGCAGTTCAAAGATATGACATGGCCCTTCTAGAAAGAGACTCTTCTAGACTGTGAGCCCATTGTGGGGTAGGGACCGTCTCTATATGTTGCCAACTTGTACTTCCCAAGTGCTTAGTACAGTGCTCTGCACACAGTAAGCACTCAATAAATACGATTGAGTGAGTGAGTGACTGCTCTGCACACAGTAAGTGCTCAATAAATATGACAATGAATGAATGAATGAATATGACTGATGCTCTCAAGAAACGTACAGTCTAGTGGAGAATCCTACTCATCCTCATTGTACAGATGAGGAAACTGAGGCCCGGCAGGCTAGTGGCAGAGTTGCGGCTAGCATTCAGCTCTCCTGACTCCCAGACTAGGTGAGGTCATCTCAATTTGAGTTGTCATTAAGCCCCGGAGGGCCTGGTTTATTGCACCATGTGCACAGCAAGTGCTTAGTCTATACTATTGATGTGGGCAGGGAATAGATCTGCTAACTCTGTTGTATTGCACTCTTCTGAGCAGTTAGTACAGTTCAGTCCCCACAGTATGCGCTCAATAAATACCTGTGTTGCCAAGGTCAGTGAGAAAGTATGAAAAGTGACTAGGTAAATTAAGAATTGGAATAGAGAGATCAGTGGTATTTACTGAGCACTATGTGCCGAGCACTGTACAAATCACTCAAGTGTGTTCTAATAATATTCTACTACAATAGAGCAGGTAGACATGAACCCTACTCAGAAAGCACAAGAACAAATAATAATAATAATAATATAATGGTAGTATTTGTTAAGTGCTTACTATGTTCCAAGCACTGTCCTAAGCGCTGGGGGAGATACAAGGTAATCGGGTTGTCCCATGTGGGGCCACAGTCTTAATCCCCATTTTACAGATGAGGTAACTGAGGCTCAGAGAAGTGAAGTGACTTGCCCAAAGTAACACAGCTGACAAGTGGCAGAGCCAGGATTAGAACCCATGATCTCTGACTCCCAAGCCCGGGCTCTTTCCACTAAGCCACGCTGCTTCTGGACAAATCTTCCTAGGAGATAACCCTTTGTGACATTTTTTATGGCGACATCCCAAAGGATATAACTTACTATTCAGCAACTAGAAATGGGATAACTCTCTTAGATGGAATCTGGATGGGATTTTCCACATCAGGAAAGATGAATGATCCTTGATTCTGAAACTTCAGAACCAGTAATCAGCACAGAGGAATTTGCTAGAATGCTAGTGTCTTGCCCAATGCCTCTTATGTCGCCTCATCCCTGGAACACTACAAATATCAAGCAGGCAGGTAGACAGCTTCATGGTGGTCTTTGTCCACGTTACCCAGCTGTGAACAGAAGCATGATCAGAACTCTGCTTCAGGATATTAACCATCTGAAATAACTAGTTCCATTTTGTCCATTTACTGGGATCAGGAAGACTTTGAGAAAAACAAATTAATTTTAAATTGTCACAGTGCAAGTGGAGATGAACATGAGCGATGCAAGATAATTCTAGGATTTCAGGCTTAAGATTCATCAAAGAATTGAATGAATTAGCTCTTGGGTCAGCAGAACCTGATTCAGGCGGATGCAGAGTATTCCGGGTGCTTTATGCATCCTTGCCTCTATAGCCATTTTAAATTAAAGCATTTGTTACATGACCTCTACATCTATTGCTTAAGGATTATGTGCTCCCCTGATAAACAAAGAACCTTTTATAAGGAGCTAAATGACAGAAATGATGTCCTGCTGGATAATAATTGATACTAAGAATTATGGGATTGTGTTAAACTCTTACTATGTACCAGGCACTATACTAAGTACTGGAATGGATACAAGCGAATGGGTTTGGACACAGTCCCTGTCCCACGTGGGGCTCCTTTACAAGTGAGGCAACTGAGTCCCAGAGAAATTAAGTGACTTACTCAAGATCACACAGCAAACAAATGGCGGAGCCGGAATTGGAACCCATGACCATCTGATTCCCAGACCCGTGTTCTATCCACCACACCAAGCTGCTTCTCTTTCTTTTCAGAGGCCATACAAGGGTTAATCAGTGAAAACCTGAAAGCCCTTTCCTTTGTAGACTCCTCACTGTATTGAAACTCCTATCCTCACTGTGCCACAAATGATGGGTATTGGCATTGGTATGGGAGCTTGGTCAATTCATAACACAGATCACATCATTTCCTGATTAGGTCAAAGCCACATGTTCACCTTTTGATACCCTTCCATCAAAAGCCTAATTAAGGATGACAATGCTAATAATACCAAATTTCTCACTGAATTGTTATGGCTAGAAATGGCTCCACTTATTTCAAATCCAACTTTATTCTTTTCTTTTATTTGGATTGGTGAGCTCACTCCACCAATTCTTCAGTTTCTTTCCCGAGTAGTATGACCTCTTAACAGAGTAGATGTAGAGAAGAATATCTGTGAGAAAATCAGTGCAGTACTCTGGATATCTACTGATCTGCTGGGAACTCTTTTTTTTTAATCGACTCCACCAAGATACTTGATTTCATAATCAAAACGTATCATGATCATAATGGAGACTATACCCAATCCATACACAAGCAATGCTGAATGCAAAGCACTCAGATAAGTCAAAGAAAAGAAAACCAACTAGTATTTCTCTCTGTCTCGAAGGAAAAACTAGCTAATCTGCTTGAATTTGCTAAGGAATTTATCAGAGGGTCTTTATTTCACTAGGAGAAAATCATGCTCCTAAAATGTTTTACTTCTGTTCTATCATTGTCTTAGGTAACAAATCATTATGTTATTTTCTACCCCAGCATTTAGCACAGTGCTTGGCACATACTAAAGTGCTCAGTGCTTGTGTATACATACACAAGACTTCAAAATCTTAACAAGCTCATTGCAGCAATGTTTCTGTTTATTGTTATACTGTTCTCTCCTAAACAGTACGGTGGTTTGCACACTGAGTGCTCAATAAATATGACTGAAAGAATGAATTTCATCTGGGAAGAATAAAGCTTATTGGAGAGTTAATGTTGAATTATTCTTATTTTCCAGTTAGTAAAAGTCAACCAGAGATTAAGAGACTCGGGTAAAATCATATTATTAGTTGACTGACGTCTTCTTGGAGTGACTTCAGTGGTCATTTTCACATTGAATAAAGGAGCGCGGAGCAAGGTCAGTGATATCTCCTCTTACATTAACCTCCTACCTGCCCTCTGAAGGCCAGAAGAGAATGTAGAAAAAGAAGAGCTGACCAAACCAAAGGTTTGGCAACTCAAGCTACGTGTACAGGAATTGGAGGAGATGAGTTAAACCTAAAATAAGAAACTGCTAAGACCCATCTTTACTATCACCTCTCCTGACTGAAACATTCTGATGGGAGTTTGGAAGAGATACTAAGGATAAAGGAGGTGCCAGCCTTAAGAACATGAAACATGTCATGTTGGATCAAGTCTGTGATTCACTCAATCTGGGGTTCTGTCTCCACCAGTGATAACAAAGGATGCTCTAAACAAACTCTAAAATGGGGTCGTTGATGGCTCTATTTTAACATTAAAAATTAGCACAGTTCTGAAAGGAATTTTGTCGATTTATCTGAGTCCAGAGACATTCAGATAAGCAGCAACTCGCCTTTCATTCCATTTCATTGCATTTTCAGGGTGAGGTTATAGGATAGTTTTCATTTTCCTGTAGGCAAAGCTACGGGAAAAAATCACTGTCTGCCTTTTCTCCTGCAAAGGAGATTCCATCTCTTGAATGCATGAACCTCATTAAATTGTATTGGTCAAAATCAATATTGTTAGATCGTATATCTTACTTTGGAGTCAGATTTACAGATTTACCTATCTGTAAATTATTATTAATGTCTGTTTCCTCTTCTAGACTGTCAGCTTGCTGTGGGCAGGAAATATGCCTACGAGCTCTGTTGAATCACACTGTCCCAAGCACTTAATACAGTGCTCTGCCCACAGTAAGTGCTCAATAAATACCGAGTCCTTGATTTTAAAAAATTTTCCATCTGTGTGCTGAGACAAAATGTTCTCTACCCATTTTTCATGTAACCTTTTATATTTCCATTTGTCTTTCTAAAATTATCTGGAGAAATAACTTTAAACTTCACTCCTCACCATCCTTTATATAACATCACTCCGTTTCCTCTCTCTCTTCCTCCATGCACTTTTCTGATACGCAGATTTTCAATCTTTCCTCCCACAGACTATAGGCTGCCAATAAAACATTGATTTTCCATTAACAAACAACTCTGAAACTTTTTCTATCCCCTGGGTGAAAACGGTTAAAGACCAACGGACTGTCAATAATCTCCATCAACTCCAGGCACTCCCACAATCCCAGTCCAAGACCCGATGGACATGATATTTCCAATACTCCAGATCCAGAAGAAGTGCAGAGAATACCAATAACATTTCAACCAGGTATCTGCAGAGTTTCCAAAAGCAGTTAACACCACCTGCCGTCCTGAATCTGAAAACTGCGGGAACAAGTTCAGCCTGCCTGCAAAGTGGATCAAAATCCTTGGATTTCACCACAATAATTTGGACCGGGTAATAGAGTCGAAGGCATTTTCAATTAATCAGTCGGTCAATCAATAATAGTTGAGCACTTATCATCTGCAGAGTAGTGTACCAAAAGCTCTGGAGAGTATAATACAAGATGGTAGACATGTTTCCTGCCCACATTGAACTGATAATCTAGAGTGGAAGATTACTATAAATGGGGTGATTCCTTTCCCATCGACAACAGGGATGTATACTTAATCTAGTCAATATGCAAAGTGGAAAGCCATACATATTACAAGCAATTTGGAGGCAGACTTCAGAGTATGTGTCCTAGTGGAAAGATCCTGAAATAGGAGACGGTAGATCCAGATTTTATCTAGTACCTGTTTTGCCACTTGCCTATAGAGGGACTTTGAGCAAGTCATTAACCATCCCAGTGCCTCAGTTTCCTCATCTGTAACATGGTGATAAAATGCCCAGTCCCCCTCCCTTTTAGACTGAGATCCTCAAGTGGGACAGGGGCTGTGTATACGGTGAATATCTTGAATTTACCCTAGGGCTTAGCACACAGACCATGCTTAATTGATAGGATTATTATCATTTGGAAAGTATAATTTTGATTTCCTAAGAAACTTCTATTTCAAAAGCTAAGAGCATCATCAAAACGCTCATAAGCTACCTGTATTAGAGAAATACATCTGCAAGAAAATATACAGATAATTGTGAATTTTTCAGAAGTAGCACCGTGCTATCAATTGGCATCTAGTTTAAAGGAGGCTGAGACTATGTGTTCATGCCAGATCATGAAAATATAAGCAGTGTCTTCACTCCCTCACAAACATGGCCATTTCAGTATAATATTCTGCATCCATAAAGGGCAACAGGTTATACACAAAGATTCCAAACCAATATACACAGCTAAAGCTCACCCTTGAATTCTGCTTCCTAGAGGTATGTAGTTTAATGAGGCAAGGATACACAAAATGGATGAAAATCATAGGAAAGTAGGGTGGCCTAGTGGAAAGAGCACAACCCTAGGAATCAGAGGCCTGGGCTTTTCTTTTTCTTTTTTTTTAATGGTGTTTGTTAGCGCTTACTATGTGCCAAGCACTGTACTAAGCACTGGGGTAGGTATAAGTAAATCAGGTTGGACACAGTCCCTGTCCCTCACAGGACTCACAGTCTTAATCCCCATTTTACAGATGAGATAACTGAGGCCCAGAGAAGTCAAGTGACTTGCCTAAGGTCACACAGCAGACAAGCCGGCAGAGCCGGAATTAAAACCCAGGTCCCTCTGACTCAGGCCCATGATCTAACAACCAGGCCACAGGCTTCTTGTGTGGTTTGAATTCTAGGCTCTGCCACTTGTCTGCTGCGTGACCTTTGGCAAGTCACTTAGCTTCTATGAGCCTCAGTTTCCTCAAGTGTAAAATAGGGACTGAACACTTGTTCTCCCTCCTAATTAGGCTGTAGACTCCCTGTGGAATGGGAACCATGCCAACCAGATTATCTTGTATCTACCCCAGACCTTAGTATACTGTTTGGTACATTGTAAGCACTTAGCACTTATTAACCTAACCCATACTGAAAGTCTAAAAATCAGTTATATTATCCACCTCGCTAATGATTCTAAGACTTGGGCTCACAATTCCATTGGGAAACTGAGTTCTCAGATCCCTAGAGAAGCAGCATGGTGCAGTAGATAGAGTATGGGGCTGGGAGTCAGGTGGTCATAGGTTCTAATCCAGCTTCGACCCTTGTCGGCTGTGTGACCTTGGGTAAGTCACTTCACTTCTCTGTGTCCCAGTCCTCATCTGTAAAATGGGGATTGAGACTGTGAGCCCCGTGACAGGGATTGCACCCAACCCCATTTGCTTATATCCAACCAAGAGCTTAGTACTGGTCCCAGCACACAGTGAGCGCTTAATTGATACTACAATTCTTACTATTATTAGAATTCAAATTTACATGTCATTGTTTTTTTCTAAATGCCCTAGTACAATGCAATGCACAGAGTTGGCCCTCAGCAAATAATAGTAACAATAATAACAGTTTACGATTAGCACCAACTAAATGCCATGCTTAACATCTAATGGGAAGGCAGGGTCTCTAGCAATTCAGTCCAGAAATGGTTAGCTTACCATAATTAAAGTTGTATCTCTCACCTTCGCTAGGCAAAGATTGCTCACAATGGAATACCCTGAGCTCTTAGGTGGTGAACTGATAGGGGAGTAGGAATGAGGAAGACCGAAGAGACACTTTTAAGATTCAGTCAGGGAGTACAACCTTGGAAGATATGGCTGAGCCTGCTTTACTGCAATTGGAAATTTGCCTCAAGGCTTCTTTGAGGGGGCACGCCCTGCTAGTCCGGCACCTGACCTTAAAATACACACTCTCTATCCTTAGAAATACACTAAATAGTCACTTCTTCCTGATAGAAAAGGTTCTTTTTGCAAGTTGTTGGAAGGAAAAGAGACATTACAAATAGGGAAAATAAGTCACCCTTCTCTGGGAGCATTAGGGCTTGAAGGGATTTCTCTGTGTGAATTTTTAATGGCTCAGTTGTGATTTTATTTAACTTGGGCTGTAATCTATTAGTTGCCATTTTGTTTGGCGGCCAAAAAGCTATTGGTATTTGACATACAGTAAATTATGTTAATATTTTTTACACCAAAGGCTCTGTGGGTCTGTTCTTTCGACATGACAAGTTCCAAATGTGATGTCTTTGTTGTGTTTTAAAAAAATTGCTTGGTGCACGACTGGAAATTGGTGAGGTTCAGATTCAAATATGCTTTGACTTTTTCTTCATGTAAATTGCCCTGGGAAAATAGACTCTGCTGAAATAATTCATTTTGAGTGGAATTGAGCCCAGAAGTTACAGGATAATGTTGAAACTTTCTTCCTCATGTTGAATAAAAGGCTTAAAATGGATAATTCTTGCATGAGGTTATTATCTAGCAGACTCTGATATATCCTGGAGGTAAGCCTTAGGAAAATTAGGTACTAAGTAAAGGCCCAAATTTGCCATTTCGCCGATCACCAGGTTATATCTTTACGCATGTGTAAAGCAGAGCTTCCCCAGTCTGCAATCCTGATGGGATTGTAAGCGCAATTGTTAAATATGGCAACGGATTATGGAAATACTTGTAGCATTAGGAGGATTTTTTTGTGGTATTAGATGAACATTTTTTGGAGAACAATTAGGAGAAAACAACACTATGCAACGACATTGTCACTAAGAGACGGTGTCACTAGAAGACGAAGAAGTAGCCTCTGTAAGAAGAAAGAGCATGGGCCCCAGCGTTAGAGTTTATGGCATCTAATCCCAGCTCTGCCACTTGAGCTGTGGGAACTGTGGGCAAGTTACTCAACTTCCCTTTGCCTTAGTTTCTTCATCTGTAAAATGGGGATTCAATACCTGTTCTCTCTCCTACTTAGACTGTTAACAAGCTGATTATTTGGAGTCTACCCCAGTGCTTAGTAAGGTGCTGGGCACATAGTAAATGCTTAAAAAAATACCACTGTTGTTATTATTAAGCGCTAGGTTAAGAAACTGTTGTGTGAAAAGAGTCACTGTTCCTGATGAGTCTGGTTTGTGAGATATTGCCTTAAATGCTGCAAACTTGATACAGGGTGAGCCGCTAAACCAGTCCTTCAAATTTGTCCATTACCACAAGCTCCTTGAGGGTAGGGACTGTGTCTTCCAGCTCCACTGTATCATATTCTCCCAAGTGCTTAGTAAAATGCTCCACACTGATGATAATAATTGCGGTAATTGTTAAGTATTCATTATGTGCCAATCACTGTAGTAAGATCTGGGACAGAAATAAGATAATCAGGTAGGACACACTCCCTCATTAATAATGGTGGCATTTGCTGAGCACATATTCTGTGCAAATCATTTTACTGAGTGCTGGGGTAGATATAATCAATCAATCAATCAATCGTATTTATTGAGCGCTTACTGTACTAAGCGCTTGGGAAGTACAAGTTGGCAACATATAGAGACGGTCCCTACCCAACAGTGGGCTCACAGTCTAGAAGGGGGAGACAGAGAACAAAACAAAACATATTAACAAAATAAAATAAATAGAATAGATATGTACAAGTAAAATAAATAGAGTAATAAGTACGTACAAACATATATACATATATATGGGTGCTGTGGGGAAGGGAAGGAGGTAAGGCAGAGGGGATGGAGAGGTGGAAAGCAAGAAGGCCTCTTGCTTTCACTTGGAACTCACTCAGCACCTGGGATTCTACATCAGTCACTACACAGATAATTACATTGTTTTACTGATTTATTTCCTGGCACAGTATCTCTGTGGAGCAGGAGCAAATTCAAAGTAATTTCATCGTGGATGAATTTTCTGATTTTTTGTAGTTCAAATGTAGAGGGGGTAGAACTCTGAAAGCAATATTGTTGCATCTTCTGTTTTAGGGGAAACTAGCAAATGAGTCGATTATTAAGTGAATCGTTTGTGCTTGATACTATGTATGGTGGAACATTTAGATTCCTTTGCAACTGCATACTCTAAATTGAAAAAGCTACTTACTGTTTTAAAAGGATAGTCACACATAATGACTCACACTTGTCCTGTTCATTTAAAATTTGTCCTCTAATTTTAAGTGGCAAGGATTTTAGAGAAGCCATTCCTTGTTTCAGCCAAGAAAATAAGCATGGCCAGTGTAGCAGCGGCACGATGAAATCAGGGGAGCTTCAGAAAAAATGAGGCAGCGGAATCTGTCTCACCACGGTATTCTTTTTGATTTTGTTTTCATGGGAATCTGGGCTGCTGATGGGACACTGGAAGAGACATGAATGCATATGGAACAACCTTCCTTGACCTCTCTGTCAGCTACAACTGATTTGGATGGCATGAGTGAAGCAGGGAGTGCTGACAGGACTGATGATCGCCGCTCCCAGCCTGGGTGGCATCGGAGCTGACTGGGCATTGCTGGTGATACCGGCTGGTCACCTGCACCCTCTGTAGACTCCATGAGCTCTCCTTGCAGGAGGATACTTGGGAATGTGGAAAGAGCCTGGGCTTGGGAGTTAGAGGATATGGGTTCGAATCCTGACTCCATCCCTGGTCTGCTGTGTGACTTTGGGCATGTCACTTAACTTCTCTGTGCCCCGGTTACGTCATCTGTGAAATGGGGATTAAGACTGTGAGCCCCATGTGGGACAGGGACGGTGTCCAACCTGATTACCTTGAATCTACCTCGATGCTTAGAAAATTACTTGGCCCAAAGTAAGCACTTAACAAATACTATTATTACTATTATTATCATCATTATTATGCCACTGCTGTGCCCTCCAGCTCTCAGGGCCAACCAGGACTCCGCTACAAGAATATGGTAATAGTGGCGGGGAGGAGAAACTAACTGCAAATTGGTGAGGCTCAATAGAAGGACTGTGGATCCAATCAGGCAGTAGAGTGCTCTCTGCACACGGTATTCGCTCAAAAAATATGATTAAATGAGGAGTTAGCGCTCTGAAGTGTTTAGGTCACTTATAGATTTTTTTAATGGCATTTGTTAAGCACTTACTATGTGCCAGGCATTGTTTGAAGTGCTGGGGAAGATACAAGCTAATCAGGTTGGACATAATCCACGTCCAACTAGGGTCTCGCAGTCTTAATCACCATTTTACAGATGAGGTAACTGAGGCACAGGGAAGTTAAGTGACCTGGCCGAGCTCAAACAGCAAAGAAGTGGCAGATTAAAACCTAGTTTCTCTGACTTCAAGGCCCAAGCTCCTTCCACTAAGTCAAGCTGCCTTTTGATAGGTTCTGTATCTCTGCAGATCCCAAGGACTTCTCAAACACCATTTACTTCAATACTTTTTAGAAAATTAGAAAGTGATAGCAAAGACCCTCAACTTTGTTCAGGCAATGATCTCAGGTCTGGTTACCCCATATAAAGTTAGTCTCCTTTCTAATAGACTAGCGGCCTTTCTAGTAGAGTTAATTTTTCTTCTGAAATAAACCCGTGAAACAAAATTAGCAGAGAGCTGAAGCAGCAAACAAGTTTAAAGGTCTAATAACCCGAGAGGTCAAGAAGACCTTCAGGAAATTTTGACTAAGGCTATCATCTTGTGTGCTGAGATGTTAAGTCCACAGAGGTATTGCTCTGTGCCTGGTATCTTTGTGGAAGGCAATAGTCCTCCAGGCTCCAGGATTTAACTTTCATTTCACTCATTAACCTCGAACAAAGCACTTACTCTGCACCTGAGTTTCTCAGCTATAAACTGTGGGCAGTAATTTTTCATGAGAAATATAACCAGAAAAATGAATGACTACATTGTTACTAAAATGAGAAGCAGCGTAGCCTAATGGATAGAGCGTGGGCCTAGGAGTCAGTATGAGACTGTAAGCTCGTTGTGGGCGGGGAATGTCACTGTTCATTGCTGTTCATTTCTCAAGTGGCTAGTACTTTGCTCTGCACACAGTAAACACTTAATAAATACAACTGAATGAATGAATGACCTGCGTTCTAACCTCGGCTTCACCACTTGTGCGCTGTGTGAAGTCTTTGGAAAGTCACTCACTTCTCTGGGCCTCGGTTACCTCATCTGTAAAATGGGGATTAATCCTATGAGCCCTATCTGGGACATGGACTGTGTCCAAATTGATGATCTTTTTTCTACCCTAGTGTTCGGTATAGTGCCCGGCACATGGTAATTGCATAACAAATTTCATAAAAAAAAAAGAGAGGTTCTAAGGAAACGATTTACTCAGCATTTCTTCTCATCAACACTGTGTATTTGTGTAAGAAATTTTAAAACTTTCAAAATATTGATAACAATTCTGTATACAAAATTTAACACTGTTCCCCCAACTACATGACTACAAATAGATATTAAAGATGACCATTTTCTCTGGTTTTGTTTGCGGAAAATATCTCCTTGTTAAATATGAATTTGAAATAAGTAATTATTTACATTTTAGGCCTTAGGACAAGAAATATTTGATTTGGGCACATGTAACTCAGAAGAAAAACGGGTGAGAAAAATTGCAGTAGCTAAATGTAAACGACAAAGCCTTTCCTCCCTACCCTTTATGACCTTCTACTTTGGGATGGAGGAAAACTTAATTCAATCTCCACGGCAACTTAGATGTTGGCTTCTGCTGAGGAGAGACAGCCAATTATGCTTAGCACTATGAAAGTTAAACTATTTTTCAATAGTAACTAAAATCTCTCAATACATTCTAAGAGGACAAGCTGAGGTTGAGGTGGAAGAGTCGGGGGAATAAAAGATAAGCATGACACTTTGGGGAGTAGCCAGTTTCCTCGGCTATAAAAAAACACTATAAACTCTGCCTTCTTCAAAGAGATTTTGGAAAAAGAGAGATGCCCATCAATTAGTTGTGTGTGGTGACTCAGTAGCTCAATAGGAAACTAGAAAGCTGAGGCTGTAATCATGGATCATGGGAATCAGGCTGAAGGTAACAACAGACGAGTCTAAGACAGGCAGTTTTCTCTGAAGGCTGTGAGAGGGAGTTCAAGCTTCTCATTACTTCTCTCCTCTTTGCTAAATATTTCCGAAGAATTTCTTGAAGCTTTATGTGAGTTCTCTGATCAAGGACACATCAAGTGAGCTCCCGCCCTCTACCCAACTATCCAGCAGACCTGCCGCAACAGAATTTTCTTCAAAGATGATAATCCCTAAAACAGAACTCTGTGTAATAAAAGTATGTGATAAGAGGTTGAGCTAGCTCCAGAGTTCTTTAAAGCTTTCCAAGAATAACTCAACTTTATGTAACCGTAATAAGGACTCTGACCATTAGTGGCATTCCATTTTAACATCCTCTAAAATAATGACACCAATTCCTTCAGCTTAAATATTGGCCACAGAATCTTTCGGGGGACTGTACAAAGGGAAAAAGATCTTTTTTTTTATCATTTAAAACCTGTTTTCTGGGCAAAGCATCTATGTCTTTAAAGACCAATTAATTTATGATTCTGGAAATTATTTTTTCCCCAAGATTTCTGATATTACTTTCACCTTTGGCAGTTTGGGGAATAAGAAAGGAAATTTCAGACTCGGCTGAAATGATGAAGAATCAGCCCTACTATCTTGGTATTGAGGGTAGTCCGATCCATTTCAGAATAAAATCACAAATTTTACATCCCTGTTCTAAGATACAAATGGAAAATCATTAATTAGTGGACACAGCTAAAGCAGCATGGCCTAGTGAGAAGCAGTGTGGCCTAGTGGATAAAGTATGGGCTGGGAGCAGGTAGACCTGGGTTCTAATCCCGGCTCTACCACTTGTCTTCTGGGTTACGTTGGGCAAATTACTTCACTTCTCTGGGCCTCAGTTACCTCATCTGTAAAACAGAGATTAAGACTGTGAGCCCCAGGCAGTCCACGGACCGTGTCCAATATGATTTGCTTTTGTACACTGCCTGGCACATAGTAAGCACCTAAAAAATACCATAAAAAAGCAAAAACTGAAAGCAGAGTTTAATTTTGTACTTCATAAGGAAAAGCCAATAAGTATTATAAATGTTGTTATTGTACATAACATAGGATTTTTACACTATCTAAATTTGCCCTACAAGCAGTCATATCGGAGGAAGCAAATGATGTGAAGAGTTGATTTGTGAGTTGGCTCTTTATGGGAACATGTCTTTTCACTCTGTTGTATTGTACTCTACTGATAACAAATACCAACATTATTATTATTAATATTACAGATACATTTCCCCGCCCTAAATTAGAGGAATGACAAATAGCTATTTTAGAAGAGGTATCTCACATGGGCAGTGATGGAAAAGTTTGTTTTTAAATTCCCTCCAACATCTATTCTTACAAAGTAGTAATGAACTAAGAAAGCTTAACAGACGTTGACACTTTCCTGGAAGCTGGTAAGACCAGTCAATGTGCACCTTGAATATCTTGTAAAGAGTCTTGGGTTAGTAATCAAACATGTTATAAAATGTCTGATGGTTCAATTCCTTGGGCGAAAAAAAATCACCCACATGATGTAATAGGTCTGATTTGGCTACATGAGAAAGAAAAAAACATTTTTTCTCAACTGAGAAGAAATTATATTTCAAATCTTCACAGAAACCCTTAGGTCCTAGGGCTTCTTGCACTAGATTCCTCTTATGTGAATAACCTGAAACCATTGCTAGGTTTTCTTCACGACTGTTTTCTCTGAAGTACATTTCAGACCAACCCCAGACAAAAGGAATGCCATGAGTGAGTGCAGAGACAAAAGTGATGCAGAGATGTGTATCGACCATTTCAGTAACAGGATAAATGTCTTTGGGATGCAGTGCCCTAAGTGAAAAGCAAAATTAATTTAGACTTCAGAAAATTTCAAAAACTCAGAATTAAAATGAAGGGCTAAACTGTCAGTTCATGGTTGGGGGCATTTTTTTTTTCAATGAAAAGTAGAAGATAACAATGCATAGCTCTTAAATGTTCAGATTTTCAACTCTCATTTACTGTCACCGGAATCACGTGTCGAAACTGTCTGCATTTCTTGTGCTTGAAATTTTTGACATGGAAAGGCAGCAAAGGCAGCGAGCCCTAGTGGCAGACAAAGGACTGAGAGCCACAAAACATGGGTTCTAATCCTGGCTCTGTCATTAGGTAGCACTGCTACTACTGCTAGGTAGTTGACTACAAAAATAGATATACAATAAAGGAGAATTTGACTTGGGAGCAAATTTCTCAAAATTTTTCCAACAGTTTTTACTTATTTAGTTTCTGGCCTCCTCTACATCCCTCAGCTTTATCAAACACAGGTCCTTGTCACAACTTTCCCCAAGGTTCCAACTCTTCAGACATGCAGGCTTTAAACCTAGAGGTTCAATCTTATATGAAGTACCCCAGTCTTCAGCTGATCTGTCCCTTATTCACTAGAGATAAAGCAGTGACTGCCTTTACATCAGGTATTTTTACTTTCAGGCTCCACTCTCCAGCTGCCTAGTGGATAGCAGAAGAGTCTGGGAGTCAGAAGGACCTGGGTTCTA
Organism: Tachyglossus aculeatus; assembly: GCF_015852505.1. NCBI lineage: Eukaryota > Metazoa > Chordata > Mammalia > Monotremata > Tachyglossidae > Tachyglossus > Tachyglossus aculeatus. Next base: position 10,956,498 of record NC_052080.1, read on the forward strand.
ATCTCAGTTCTGCCACGTGTCTGCCATGTGACCTTGGGCAAATCACTTCATTTCTCAGGGCCTCAGTTACCTCATCTGTAAAATGGGGAGATTACGACTGTGCGCTCCACGTGGGACATGGACTGTGTCCAACCCGATTAGCTTGTATCTACCCCAGCGCTAAGTACAGTGCCTGGCACATAATAAGAGCTTAAAAACCATACAACAAAAAAAGTTCCACAGTTTGGCTAAAGTGGATTTAGCAGAAGTCAAAGACTCTGGAGCTGGTGGGAGGGTCCAGTCCATACTTCACTCTGTTGCCCGGATCATTTTTCTACAAAAACATTAGGTCTACATTTCCCTGTTTCTCAAGAACCTCCAATCCACCTCTGCCTGAACCAAAAGCTCTTCTCCATCAGCTTTAAAGCACTCAATCCCCTTGCCCCCCAACCTCACCTCACTCCTCTCCTACTACAACCGAGCCCAGAAACTTTGCTCCTCTAATGCCAACCTACTCACTGCACCTCCATCTCATCTCTCTCACCTCAACCTCTCACCCATGTCTTACCTCTGGTGCGGAAAGCCCTCTCTCACTAAACCATCATTTGCTCTTCTCCCACCCGCTTCTGCATCACCCTTGCACTTGGATTTACTCACTTTATTCTCCCCTCCTTCTACTCCACAGCACTTATGTACATAGTCATAATTTACTTATTTACATTAATGTCTATCTCTCCCTCTGGATTGTAAGTTCATTGAGGGCAGGGAATACTTCCACCAACCCTGTTATATGCACTCTTCCAAGGACTTAGTACAGTGCTCTGTACATAGTAGACAATCAACTGATACAAGTGATTGAACGATAGGGTCAGAATTCACCCAGGGAAATCTTCTAGATACTGGAGAACTCAGTGAACTGAGAAAAGGTGCATGTTCCATCATCACACTAAACAAGCTTAATACCTGTGATGTCACATCAGCTCGATGACCTGTATTAGCCTCAAGGCCACAGGCAGCCGCCTTATTTTACATGGTATAAACTGACCCTACAGTTACGCAGTGGCATTGGGCTTAACCCTCTCAATGCACCTTGAGTTTCCTGTGTTCCATTTGGGGCGTTTGTCCTTTCACCTGCAATTGATTTCAGCTCCCGAACCGGGGAAAGTCGACCACTTGGGTCACAAGAGCATCAACCCGTTAATCATTCCAGCTCCTTTCTATTAGAATTATTATTTCCTCCCGTAACCAAAGAAATGGATATTCTTCATGTGACTTGTGAGGGTCACCGTACAGGGTCAACAGCACTGTTACATTAAACCACTGTTTTCCAACTAACCCTGTGGCTGATGGTTAACTGGAGATGTAAGAGACAGAAACAGAAACTGGACACATGGCAGGCATTACTCTGTTGAAGAAACTAACATGGTTTATTCCATGGTGAGAGACCACACCATGCTCAAAAGCCCTCAATCCTGTCATCTTGACTAGGCATCTTTTCCCCCTTCTCTGTCTTTTCTGAACAACGTTCTTGAGTGAGAGTTCAAGTCATCCTCAGATCTCTCCACAAAATTTTCACTCTGCTGAAAATAATAATAATTGTGGTATTTAAGTGTTTAATATGTACCAAATGCTGTACTAAGTGCTACGGAGGTAACAATAATAATGATAGTATTTGTTAAGCACTTACTCTGTGCCAGGCACTGTACTAAGTGCTGGGGTGGATACAAGCAAATTGGGTTGGACAGTCTCTGTCCCCACATGGGGCTCACAGTCTTAATCCCCATTTTACAGATGAGGTAACTGAGGCACTAAGAAGTTAAGCTACTTTCCCAAGGTCACATAGCAGACAAGTGGTGCAACCAGGATTAGAACCCATGACCTTCTGACTTCTAGGCTTGTGCTCTATCCACTAGGCCAGATAGGACACAGTTCCCACTCCACATGGTTCCCACTCCACATGGAGCTCAGAATCTGAGGATGGGACAGATGGTTAACCGATACCTTATCCCCATTTTACAGATGAGGAAACTAAGGTACAGATAATTTAAGTGACTTGCCCAATATAACACAGCAGGAAGCTTGCACAGCAGAGACGAGAATCCAGGGCCCCCGACTCCCCAAGGCATGTGATCTTTCCACTAGGCAACACACTGCTTCCGATCCATTTTGATTATTAGGTCAAAAAGAAAAATCAGTTTCACTCAGCAGCCACCACATTCAACCTTGAACACAGACCTGTCTGCTTTCTGTCTTTCACAAAAAAGAAACTGCACCCAGCGGCTCCAGAACACAGGTTCCACTCATCCCTACATGAATTTTTGGTATGAGCATGCTTTCTGATTTCTTTGGCTAACTTCAGAATACCCTCAATGAGAGTAGCTTGGCTCTTCTTGGGGGAGGAGTCTTCACAGTTACTAGATAACTTGCGCGGCAGACCTCACAGATACAGCTGGAAATTATGTACAGAATTTGCTCTGACTGATGCAGTCAGAGATTTGATCTAGTATGAAACGTTGCCCTTTCGCCCGACTCCCACAGCTGCTCTGGGCAAAGAGGTTAATGTGTGCCTACTGGGAACGTTGTGATTTTACCCCAGGGGGAATGTTGCCATTTTTACATTGAAAACAGCTTTCAGCAAATCAACACATTCCTGCCTCTGGAAAATGCCTTTCGTTTTGCGTTTTTAAAAATAGGGTGAAGCATGTAAAATGCCTTTCTTGTCCGTGAGCCAAAAAATGTTTTGGTTTGTTTTTTTTTTTACTTCACATTCCTTTTACTAGTGCTGAGAGTATTTGCTACACAACCATAGAGATGGTCTGCCGTTAGTTACATTGGATTGGGTTAGGGAAAGCTTTGCAAACTATTAAAAATATTTTTTTGGACCAAGTTTCACCTCATATCATACTGAAGAAGGCACTAAGATGGAAGAAAAATTCCACAGAGACTACCAAATTAAACACACATTTGGGTATCCAGGAGGTCAAATGGCTGGGATTCATGCGGACAAGACTTATCAAAGAGCAAAATAGTGTCCAAAGAGATGATGGTGATTATCTGATTTCTAGCTCAAATTCTCAATGTTTATCCATGACCCCAGTTAATTTTTGTGGGGGTTAAAAGCACTAAAGTCAGAAATTCTTTGAAGTTTCATCGATTATCTCCTCCCATTTTATTTCTTTACTCATTAAAAAGTTCCAAAGTACACACTTAATTGGTAGTCCTGCTGTGTTCATCTTTCAGCTCAGTTTTATTGGTATTCATTTACTCTATTAGTTGTTACGGTGTCTACCACACACCACTATCAACACATACATCCCAAAATAACACAGTGAGCCAGTTGGAGATCAGACTTGGATGCTTCAGAACTGGGTATCTTACCAGTGGCTAAGATTTGGTAATTGTTTTACAGGATCTTAAATTATATTCCTATCTTCTCGGAGGAGTCTGTTTATCAAAGGGAAGAGAAGGGGAGATGTGATTGCTTAGCCATCCAACATGAATTCTCCATGGTAAATACCAAATCTCCTTCCTCTCCTTTCCTATCTACTCCTCATCCCCACTGGGGGAATTTTAAAGGGTTTCTATTTTTTAAAAAAAATAATAAAAACTGTGGGATTTGTTAAGTGCTTACTACATACCAGGCACTATATTAAGCACTGGGGTGGATACAAGCAAATTGCATGGGGTTCACAGTCTTAATCCCCATTTTACAGATGAGGTAACTGAGGCACAGAGAAGTTAAGGCCACACAGCAGACAAGCAGCAGAGTCGGGATTAGAACCCATGACCTTCAGACTCCCAATCCTGTTCTCTATCCACCACGCTATGCTGCTTCTCTCTTCTCTATTTCTAAATCTGACAAAGGATCTATGAATTCTTAATTTTTATCATCCCAAATCACTTGACATCGTGCAAAATATTTAGAGCTCTCTTAAGAAACCAGCTTTCAAATGCAGCATCTGCTTGGGTTCTCTGAAGGTGATACAGTGTTACTTCAAGAGGCACTATTCTAATTTCAGTGTGCTGACAATGCCAAGTTTGCTTGGCACTCTAGCCCTATATCCGAAGTTCTCAGTCATATTTTTACCATTTGCCTATATTTCCCTCTCTTTCCCTTAAAGAATGAGCCTCCTTGGGAGCTATAAAACCCCCAAACATTATAATCCAGGCCAATAGTCCTTTCCACAGTCAGGATTAATCTGACATACTTAAGACTAATTCTCCAGGGCCCAAGAGGTCATGACCCTCTAAATAGGAGCGCTGATTTGGGAAAAGATCCTAAATTATCTTCCTTGTTTAGCTTGAAATGGGTTGTTTTCATAGGTATCCTCCTCCACTACCAGAATTGCCTCTCTCCCCTTTCACTAACATGGTAGTTTTTTTCTATAGGCCTCTGGAAAACCCTTAAAACATTTTAAAAGAACATTTAGAAGAACATAAAAAAGCAATTAAAAGAACAGCAATCTATACTTTTCCCGGCCCTTTCTGTTTCATTTATTTTAGGATTTCAGAATGACATTGTGTCATGCTTTCTCCTTTCTTTTGAGTGACACAAAAACTGTCCTTGCCTTGCTCTGCAAAGAAAACAGTATACGCATCATTTGTTGGATACAATCGAGTTGTTTGTCATTCATTGCACCGTTTCTTAGATAAATTGTGACCTAAGGCTAAAAGAAAAATACTTAAAGGAAAATTCCTTTTGGCACACAAGATGGAGAAAGGTTTGGTTACACTGTCTCATTAGCCAAGGTAGATGAGAATAAAGGTGTTTTTTAGGCTACAGGGCCTTATCATTCTCAATGGTCTCCTCTTAAAGGTCAAGAATCATTGAGTGAAACAGAGGTGAATACTCAGCAGAGATGAAAGATATCCCTACAGACCTTCAAAGCTCTGAAATGTTATCCTTTTGTCATCTTTCCAAGAAAAAATATTTGAAGGCTAGTGTCATCAGCCTTAGTCAAATTGAACACTTAATGCCATCCAGACCAACAAGGACTGTGGAATTTGCCCTGTTTACTGATCCCTGCTCTGATAGCTGCTGCCAATGAAAGACTACCGTTTATCCCTTGTGGTAATGAGGAAATTCTCCCGCCTCCCCACCAAGCCTGCCATGGACTGCTTGGCCAGGATGTTCACCTGCTGAGAAGCATTGCTTGGGAGCAGACTACGACAGACTCTCGGTCCACAGCTTCACATTTACCCAGCTGACTTTTATGAGAAAAGGAAAGGGCTCAGCAGGAGAAAACAGACAAATGAGGCAACTAGGGTCAAACATTTACAGGTTCAGCACAAGAGGTCTGCACTCCATCAGCAATGCAACATGGTGACAAAGCCAAGGAATGCAAAGTGTTCATGGACACTATTAGTTTGCTGGTGGCTTTCATGTGATTCTGTACTCGGTAGATAAAATGAGGAGAAAAATAAGTGACATCTTTGGACATGGGCGCCCGGTGTCTCAAAAAGACTTCCAACACTGACAAATATTCCTGTCACAAATTTAAAAAACAAGCCCCCAAAATACATTGTTCAGGGCGTGGCAACAAAGTGCATTCTCTCATTCATTTGGAACTATTCTTCTAGGAGTAAGATTCTCTTTAGTGAGAAAAAAATTAAGAAAATGATCAGGAGGACGTGATAATAATAACAGAATGGGGGCTTAACTCATAAAACAAATATGTCTCATGTATCTTACACTTATTAGACCTATTCATGTAAAGCAAAAGAACACAGACTGTATGGTGTCATAACTGAGAGAACCAATACTTTTTTAAATAGCCATAAATCATATTCAACTGATCCCATGCTATTTTCCTTTTAAGAGACAGAATAGGAAAGTTCCAGATGCCCACACTCTGATCAAATTGTATATCACAAGAAAAGAACCACCTAATCAGCATCATATTATTTTACTAACCACCTACTTTTGACACTGAAGAATAAAAAAGAGCTCTGGCAATAGTCAAAATGTACCTCAAACCCTACTGACTTTACAATGCAAGTAACACTTTTGTTCACATGAATCTAACTCTACTTTTATTTTTCCACCTATGCATCTTTCCATTCTCTTTCCACCCGCCCCCCACGCCCCAATCTATAAATCATTTTGTGTCTGTCTCCTAATTAGTTTGCAAGATCTTTAAAGGCAAGGATTATGTCTTTTAACCCCATGGTACTCTCCCAAATCCTTAGTATGGTGCTCTGAAAACAGTAGCTGCTCAATAAATACTGTTGATTCACTTCACTGATAGCATTAAAACTCCAAGAGCTGTTTTCAAGCTTATCTTTGCTCCAGGCTTTCAGAGTGTTGAGAGGCAGATTCCTCCTGTATCTTCTGCATACCCTACTCCCCACTATATTTTAGGAATATACCATATACTCAGATTACATAGATAAATATGAAGTACAACTATTATCTAGTATACATATATAATAAATTATATTCATTCATTCATTCAATTGTATTTATTGAGCGCTTACTGTGAGCAGAGCACTGTACTAAGCTCTTGGGAAGTACAGGTTGGCGACACAGAGAGACGGTCCCTACCCAACAACGGGCTCATAGTCTAGAAGGGGAAGACAGACAACAAAACAAAATGTGGACAGGTGCACCTATGTCTATATATTCAAATATACACACGTTTATATTTATCAAAATACATATATACATATTCTATATGTGTGCAGATACACATACTACACACACACACATATATGTGTGTGTGTATATATATATATATATAAAATACATTGATATGTGTCTATTAATGCTTACTGGGCAGGAGGACTAATGGAAGGAACATAGGTCTGTAATCCAGATTCTATTTCCCCCTCTGATATTTGCCAACTGTGTGATGTTGGGCTAATCACAACTTTTCCAAGCCTCCATTTCCTTCCATAAGGGATAAAATATATGTTCAATCTACCAATCAATCAATCATAATTATTTAGCACTTACTGTGTAAAGAGCACATGACTGGGAGTGTACAATCTAACAAATTTGGTACACATATTCCCTTCCCAGAAGGAGCTTACATTCTAGAGACTGGGGGAAGAGTCTTCCTCTCTCTTCGACTGTAAGACCCCTGTGGGGCTTGGACAGTACTAAGCTGATTATTTTGTATCTTTACTTGGTCTGCATCTTAAGTGCTTAAAAGATATCATCATGATTATTATTACTCTGGCTAAACACAACTCATTCACTGTTAACTTCTTAGTGAACACTGACTTAATGGGTAACAATTTAGAAAGATGACACTTTGATCAGCAGACTCCCTCTTCCTCATTCTAAAAAGTTCTACAAGGAAATTAGAGATCTGGATGTCAATAATTTAACAATAAATAAGTAGTTAATATAAACATGAAAATACAACATAAAATAAAAAAGATGATTTATTAACCAAAACATTAGCTTTTAAATGATGTGTATACTGTCTTAAAGAACAATATTGTGCTTCTTATGTTACACCAGACCTAAAACATGATAACAATTGATTTGCAGACTCAAACATTTGACTGCAATGCCATGTCACAAATAATCCAGCCAAGTTTTTTCAAAATAAAATGTGTTTTTCACACTCTTCATTCTCACCTCGGAGAGATAAAGGGCAAACCTGGCACAAATGATCTTGTCATTTAAACATAAAACAGTAGAAATGGACAAAAGTGCACATCTGCAATCTGGCCAAAAACAAAATGAGATACATTCAGGAAAAAACCATTTTTCCCTAAGTATCACTGACACCTGGCTGTTCCAACTACATACCTTGGCATGCTAACTGTGCCTCTTAGACCCTGATTAATGGTAGTCTCTTAATCTTAAAAACCCCCAAAAAACTCAGGTCCATATAAAACACGATTTAGACTAACTACCACAGCCAATGCTCAGATCAAAAGTTTGCCAGAGATTTGATTTGCAACTTTCTAGGGGTTGAAAGGTGGAAAAACCTCACGTTGTAATTCCTGAATCCTCTCTCCTGCTTGTAAAAGCGCTTAGTACAGTGCTCTGAACATAGTAAGTGCTCAATAAATACGATTGATTGATTGATTGATTGTAAAAGTGGTTAGCCCAGCTTTCTAAGAATACCAAAGTGCCAAATAGTCTCTTATTCGGGGTTACAATACTAAGCTATGAAAGAGAAGTGGCTCCCATCTTCCTTTCCCTGTTGGGGAGTGGGTGAAAGAGTAACAGTGGATTGGAAAAGCAGAGAATCCCAACAAGAGCTATGGGGTTTAGTCAACTAAAGAGCCTTTGCCATTCATCCCACTGCAGCCACCGTTTCTCTCTGGCCATCAGTTATCTGAGTTTGGCTTCTTTCAATGTATTGAGAGCACTCAATACAGTGCTCTGGGCATGGTGGGCATGTAATCAATCGTATTTATTTAGCTCTTACTGTGTGCTGAGCACTGTAATAAGTGCTTGGGAGAGTACTGTACATCAGAGTTAGTAGACACTTTCCCTGCCCACAAGGAGCTTTACAGTCTACAAGATAAACACTCAACAAATATCCTTAACTGATGGGTGATAAAAAACAGCAGAGCTGATGCTGAGCCATAGGGCATATCTGGTGTTCCCTATCCTGGGTGTGCTGAATTTATTCCGTCTCCTATAGAGGCTTCATGGAAGTTAGAAAATTCACTGTTTTCTTGCTCTGTGGGATTTTGTCCTCCAGTTGAGAGGAGTCCAAATCATGAGCTCAATGCATGCTGCTCAGGGTGAGGGGCAAGCTAATGGTGACTTACACCTGGGCTAGGAGAGTTTCTGGATCATGAGTAGGGCACATCTTAGTACAGAAAACTAAACAGTCACTGGAGAATCAGTCTTGAAAAGAAAGTGAAAGCACGGTCGCCCAATCCCATTTTCCCTCATGACCTAACACCAGAGCCTCCCTCATGACCTGAAAGGAGAAATGACCCTCTCTTCAGTGTCCAGGTTGCTTTACTTCTCCTGATTCCACAGTTTCTATTTTTTTTATGTATTTTTCCATTGAACTGTAAGTTCTTTGGGGACAAGGACTGTGTCTTGGAGAACCGCTGGATCTTCTCAAGCATTCTGTGCAGTGCATTTCCCCCAGTGGAAGATCAATACATACCATTACCACTTTTACTAAGTGGGGAGTAGAAGGATGTGGGAAATGAGATGAGGCTCTGCCACTTAACTGCTAGGTAACCCTGGGCAAGTTATCAATGGCTCAGTTTTCAAATCTAAAAAATATAGATTAAATACCTGTTCTTCTTCCCCCTTACATTGTGAGCCCTTGTGGGATCGGGACTTTATCTGACCTGATAATTTTGTATCTACTCAGGGCTTTGTACAGAGCTTTGTACCAAGTCAATGCTTAACAAATGCCACAAATACTAGTAGTATTAGCAGTAAGGGATGTTTGAATAGAGTCCGGTCATTCATCCTCCACTTCTTATTCCTCACCAACTCTCTTCTCTCCTGTGCCTGTCTGTTTCTTTCTTTCCCTCTCACAGTCTCTCCATCATCACATTCTCCCAGATGGCTAAATCTCCTTCCCTTACCCTTTTATAGTAACCTATTCTTATCTACCTTTTCCATTCTTCATCTAACTGAAGCTATTTTCTCCCTGTTCATCTTTTCTGTACCACTCCTAGTCCCCTGATCCCCTTCCTTGAGATCCCTTTCAAGCCATCCTCAAACCAATCAATCAATGGAATTTAGTGAGCACTTATTAAGATATAAGCAGAACACTATACTAAACACTTGGAAGAATACAACAGAATTGGTAAGACCCTGAAGCACATACTTTTCTCCAGTACCACCAAGTAAATCTTCTTCCTCTTCTACAGCCTACATGAATTTTGTTGTAATTTATGTAACTAATGGAAGACAGCATTAAGCAAAACAAAAGCATTTTGGCAAAAATTCCCTTCAAAAATCTGTAGAAAGAGTTTGCTTAATCCAAAATTATTCAAGCCTTATTTTTCGTCTTGGCTCTACCCTGGTATGTTAATGCCAAAAACAATTACAACACTAAAAGGACCCTTAAAATATGTGAACTTTAATCACAAATGGAAAGGTAAGTGAAAGCTTTAAATATCTCTAATAAACAATCTATGAGCAAAGCATAAAAAATATTTGGGGTAATGATCCCCCTGAAATTTCACACTGTAAATATGAGAGTAAAAACGCCAGTATTCATAAAACATGAGATACACCATTCCTGACTAAAATAGTATTAAACACATTTTTACGTGTGCCATGTAAGAGATCGTACGTATTCATCAGCAGTTGGGAAATTCCAAAGTTAGACTCCTTCAAGAGCAATAAAGTTGGATTTGTTTCATAAACAATAGTTTATGGAATACTTTTAAAAACATATGTTCTCTGGTCTTAACCTATAAATCCTAGGTCATCCTTATCCTGGAGAAGCAATGTGGCTTAGGGGATGGAGCATGGGTTTAGGAATCAGAAGGACCTGGGTTCTAATCCTGGCTCTACCACAGGTCTGCTGTGTCACCCCGGGCAAGTCATTTCACTTCTCGGGGTCTTGTTTACCTCATCTATATAGTGGAGATTAAGAGTTTGAACCCATGTGGGACAGGGACTGCGTCCAATCTGATTAACTTTATCTATCTCAGTGCTTGGCAATAGTAAGCACTCAACAAGTACCATCATCATCATAATGGAACTGTGGAAATATTCCTATGCCCTCTATGGGAGGAATTTCAGTGGTGGATAGTTTCTTAGGAAACAGAAGGATAGATACCATCTAGATATTGGTAGTTAGTGAGCTCATGGGTGAACAGCATCCCTGTGCCCATTTTTTCTTCCTCTTGCTTTGTCATTTAGGTATTCCACTGCTAACCCAATTATCTTCCACAGGATGATTGAGGTAAGAGGCCAAAGGTAAACCTCAAACCAGTTCACTGGGCTGTTTCTTTAAAGTTCTGGTAAAAAAACCTATTGATTTTAATTATTTTTTAAAAATAAGGTTTTGGGATTATTTTCTTTTATCATGATTTCCTCATCCCCTTACCACAGATGAATAAAAGGGGACCGATATGCAAATGCTATTGGTGTACAGTATTTGTACATGTGTATTTTGTGTCTCTATGTATATAAAATGCATATATTTATACAATCATAATGGCATTTGTTAAGTGCTTACCATGCGCAAAACACTGTCCTAAGCACTGGGTTTCTGGGGCAGTTTTATCAGTGTTACCTTCAAGCCATGCTCAGTATCAAAAGGCATATTTGAGGGGTAGGTGAGTAATAATTGTTGCCTTCGTTAAGTGCTCACTAAGTGCTAAGCATAGGGTAAGGTACCATAAAATCAAATCAAACACAGCTGCTGGTCCCATTGGGGTCTTAGACAAAGCAGAAAGGAGAAGAGTTGTTTCTCCATTTTGCAGATGAGAAAACTGAGGCCCAGAAAAGTTGAATGACTTGCCCAAGATCACGTAGCCTTGACAACAAGAGGATATGCAAGCAGCTGAAGTATGAACCACTGGAGCGGGCACATTCAAACCCAGAGAACAGAAAAATCATTCAGTCTCAAATGAGATGACGTAAGAGTTGGGAAACCATTCTAACAGGCCAATGGAGGCCAAATCGATAACAGAACCAGGCTTAGTGTGGGACAAACCTATTAACACAGCAAGGATTTATCCTTAATTGTAAACAGTTTGGAAAGGCGTGTGAGTTCCACAATGGTCTTTTCAGGCATGTGTAAATGCATAGCTAAGATCTTTGTGGCCTAGTGGAAAGAACACAGGCTTGGGAGTCAGAGGTTGTGGGTTCTAATCCTGATTCTGCCACTTGTCCAGCTGTGTAACTTTGGGCAAGTCACTTAACTGTTCTGTGCCTCAGTTACCTCATCTGCAAAATGGGGATTGAGACTGTGAACCCCACGTGGGACAAACTGATGGCCTTGTATGTACCCCAGAGCATAGAATAGTGCTTTGCACATAGTAAGCGCTTGACAAATACCATTATTATTATTATCAGCTTCCCTTTAGTGATGCAGCAAGAACTATTAGAAAGAGCATGGACTTTGGAGTCAGAGTACCTGGGTTCTACTCCCGGATCTTCCACTTGCCCGGTTTGTGACTTAAGGCAAATCACTAAACTCCTCTGTGCCTCAATTTCCTCATCTGTAATCTGAGGTCCTTCTAACTTGGATTGTGAGCCCTAAGGGAAACAGGGGACTGTGCCTAGCCTGATTACGTTCTATCTACCCCATTGCCTTGTACATGCTTGATACACAGTAAACACTTTTAAAAAACCCATAATTATTATTAGCGTCATCCAGAAAGATGAAGGACAGATACAGACACATGAAATGAATCCACACAAACACACTCTACGTCTTCAAAGGATAGGCATATTAGATCATTTGTTCTAAATATTCTGTTGCTTGCTCCTTATTAACTACTTGCCAGGCTAAAGAGAATGTAAGCTGATAGCAAATAGCTAAGTACATGTCAGTGTCTTGACAGTTCAACTACTCCTGATTAGTTCTAACCGCACTGACACCTCCACCAGGGAGGATTTAGGACAAACTGTAAGAAAGCTTGAATTGCCAGCAATGTGGCATAGTACATAGCGCCTAGGCCTGTCAGATGCCCTAAATTCTAATCTTAGCTATGCCACTTGTCTGTTGTGGGACTTTGGGCAAGTTATTTCATTTCTCTGTGCCTCAGTTCATTCACCTGCAAAATGGGGATTCAATACCTGTTCTCCCTAGGAAGCCCCACGTGAGACTTGATTATCTTCTATCTACCCCGATGCTTAGTATAACATAAGTGATTAATTAATAGCATTATTATTATTGTTGTTGTTAATATATATTGATCATTTAACATCCTAAGCATCATTGCCTAGGGTTTTCACTACAGATTCCCTTCAGGTATCTTATCTCTTACTCATGATCGTTCTGTGGATTGTTTATTACTTTGGTCTTCAAAGGAGTTCTTTCAGATCCATATATATAAGTCTAGTGAAGTATGACAGAGGCAGAGAACTGAATTTAGCTCTATCTGTCCATCTCTGCTGCTTCTCAAATCCCTTTCCTGTTGTAGCTTGGAGCAAGAAGTAAAATCCAATCCCCTCCCTTCTTCTTTTCTCTGAGTCCTCTCCTCCTAGGAAGTTACTGCTCTCTCTCTCAGCCACACTCCAGAGAAGTCCGGTGGCTCTAGAATGTCTCTGAACCTGAGTTCTCCAAGGACAAACAATCTCAGTCAGTCAAGCGCATTTATTGAGCGATTACAGGCACACAGCACTGTACTAAGGGCTTGAGAGAATACAATATACCAATGTAACAGACACAGTCCCTGCTTACAACAGGCTTCCGTTCTGTCCCCCTGAAGCATGTACCAGGGCCGCTAAGGACACTTTGCAGCCTTCAGCAGCGTGGCTCAGTGGAAAGAGCACAGGCTTTGGAGTCCGAGGTCAGGGGTTCAAATCCCAGCTCTGCCAATTGCCAGCTGTGTGACTTTGGGCAAGTCACTTCACTTCCCTTATCTGTAAAATGGGGATGAAGACTGTGAGCCCCCCATGGGACAACCTGATCACCCTGTAACCTCCCCAGCGCTTAGAACAGTGCTTTGCACACAGTAAGCGCTTAGTAAATTCTATCATTATTATTATTATTATTCAGACTATAGCCTAAAAGGGGCAAAGTAACGATGTGACTATAAACTATAATTATAGGTAAATGTTCTTTCAGAAATCTGTTTTTCTTTCAGCCAGTTGAGTTTATTCAAAAGGAATGTGAGCAGACTGTTTCTGAAAAGACGAGTCAGTAGCCTTGGTTACACGGGAGCGACTGAACGATGAGGAACATACAGACTGACGTATGGGGTCTTTGACAATTCGTGCCACTGAAGATGTTAAAATAGATGTGTTTTGAGCACTTTAAATCTATAGAACATATTCACCTTGTTCAAAAGTCTATATAAGGGATGGGAGATGTCCTGGCACAAGATCTTACAAAGACGTTTATCTTGAAAGAACCCAAGAAGTTAAAAAGTACAAGACTATTAGTACATCTACCTTTCAACAAGAGAGCGCCTCAGGAAAGTCTCTGATACCAGTTTATATTTTTCATTCATTTAAATGGGTATTTGCTCATTTCACGTCTTGATTGATTTCTGTTCTCCCCAGTTTCTCTGACATGGCCACTTTCACAAGGACCTCACTGTTTCGTTTCTTCCCTCTCCCTTTATTCATCGGCTTCACCAACTGCCACCTCAACTTCTTCTGCAGACAGCTTCTTCCAGATTCAGATCCAAAGCTGCACTCCTCTCCTAGCCCACTGGAAAGGGTTGTATAGGCTCCCTTCAAATGCTAAACACCTCATTACTCCATAATGTGCTTGGCTTTGGAAGCTTTATAAGGCCTCAGACATCAAGTCTGATCCCTTATGTGGCTCTCTTTCTTGGCAGCCCTGGACTGCCATAGACCATTAACACATCATTCAAACAGTTACTTTGGGGACTCCTATTTTATTAGGTCAAAGAATATGTCTAAGAGTATTAGTGAGCACTGGAGAATAAAAATAGAAAAGGAGCCAAAGTTTATAGATATACATGTACGGGTTCTGAATATACTTTCTTAATGTTTAGGCTGGGCCTGGGCTGGAAATAATGCTGGTATTCATCCAAATCCTTTAGAAGGAAGTTAACCCTTCCAACACCTAGCACTTTTAGAACCATGGAGAGCCTTTTGGGGATACAATGGGGAACTTACTTTGGAACTACAGGTGAACCTATGGGGTTACCTGAGCTCCACTGACACACCCTGAAAATAAATCCCTGGAATTTAGAGATGCCATTCAAACAAGAAAATCATCCTGTCTTGGAATCATAGGTTGGAAGGGGGTTTGATAACTCCTACTAGAGAAAGCCATTCCTAAATCAGCCCACTCTGGAGAGAATTTACAACCTCAGTGTAAATTCATTATTACTATAATATGGCATCCGTCAATGAACCCAGAGCATTTGAGAGTCTACTGTGTGCACAGCACTGTATTCGGTACATGAGGGAGAAATACAATGAGTAGACATGCTGTCTGCCCTCAAGGAGCTCAAAATCTAGCAGGGGAGGTGGACACTAAGATAAATGACAGATAAAAGTAACAGAATATAAAACAAGCTCAGACGTCCTCTCCTCTAATCACCCTCCCTTCCATCTTGGGTCTGTACCCCTTAAATAATTTGATTTTCACCACACCTCCACAGCACTTATGTACCTATCCATCTGTAATTTATTTTACAATCTGTCTCCCCATCCAGTCTGTAATATCCTTGTGGGGAGGGTCCGTGTCTACCAACTCCATTGTACTGTAATCAATCAATAGGAAGCATTGAGTGCTTACTATGTGTAGAGCATAGTGCTAAGTGCTTGGGAGAGTACAGTATAACAGACACATTCTCTGCCCACGCCGAGCTTATAGTCGAGAGGATGAGCTCTCCCAAGTGTTTAATACAGTGCTCTGCACACAATAAGCACTCAAGTTAGAGGATGGTAGAACCGTTCTGTTGGCAATGGACAGCGGTGTTTTCTTCTGTTAAACATTTAGAATTTATTATCAATGGGTGTTGGGCGGATTGAAAATATCAGTATCTTCAAGAGGGGACTGGAAAATTCAGAGATGAGCTGCTCATTATGGGTTACTAAAGGAAAAATCAGCAATAGAGAAGGAAAGGTTAGGGAGGGTGACCTCAAAGAGAGGCTTCAAAAAGGTCGGTATATCAAAGGGCAGCCTTGAAAACAAAACTAGGCCCTTTATGGGTTAAATATGCCATTGTAGCAGAGAAGTAATTTCAGTGTAGTAAAGGTGGAAGAATGTATTATTTGCCCACTGGCTTTTGCAATTACAGCTACATGCCAGGATAGCATTTTGCCATCAACTGTGGCATCTTGGAAAACTAAGTTCAAATATAGAGGAGAGACGCTGGAGCAAGGGAAACCAAATGAGGAGAATGTTGTGGAAATTCAGGTAGGAAGAGCCAAAGGCTAGAAATCCTGTAGTGGGAATAAATGGGGAGCGAAGCAGGGGACTGAGGTAATGTTACAGAGGGAGAATAGGCAGCCTTTGGAAAAATAAGGGAGAGTCAGGGGATGTTAAATGATAAAGAAGGGTCAAAAATGACAACAAATTTGTGACCTTTCAGGAGAGGTGGACTGGTGGTGCTTTCACAGCGATGAGAAAGTTAGGAAAAGGGTGAGGTTTAAGATGAGAAATGAGAATTTCTGTTTTTAAATTAGCTGAAAATGCCAGCCAGTCATCCGGGTGGAGATGGCCCATATGCAGGAGACGGTTCAAGATGACCAGAGATGGATCTGAAGATTGGAAAGGACTAATTTGATCCACTAGAGCATTTTTTCCCTTACCAATCTGATCCACAGCCCCTGTTGATACTGTTCCTTTTGCTCCATTCTTAAACCCCTATCAGTCCCCTCCCACTGTGTTAAGTGAACAGAAATAAAGCTCTCACCAGAGTTTTTGCTTTTTCCCTCGGCCTGTGGGGCAACAGAAGTGGTCAGTACTGATTGCTGGTGAGTGGAAAGGCTTGACACATGAGCTGCCACCTCAGGTAATAAATTACTGCATCCGAACAAAACGCGTCTCCCCCAACACCTGCCCTCCACCCCCACCCCGCCCCACCAGCTACTCACTATCCAGACTCCCAGCAGTCTTTTCTCCTGTTGTCCAGGGAAAAGTAGTAGGGTGAGCCAAAGCCTGCCTCTTATCAGTGCAAGGCCAAAAGCCAAATAATAATAATGATACTAATACTAATAATTGTGGTGTTTGTTAAGCGCTTACTATGTGCCAGGCACTGTACTAAGCTCTGGAGTGGATACAAGCCAATTGCGTCGGACACAGTCCCTGTCCCTTGTGGGGCTCACAATCTTAATCCCCATTTTACAGATTAGATAACTGACATACAGAGATGTGAAATGACTTACTCAAGGTCATTCAGCGGACAAGTGGCAGAGCTAGGATTAGAATCCAGGCCCGTATTATATCCACTAGCCATGCTGCTTCCGCAGATTTTGCCCAATCACTCTGTGGAGATGTTTCCTATGGGTTTTTTACTAAAGACCCTCAGGAGAAAGATATAGCATCTGTTGAGATCTGTTGGCGAGGACCTGAGGATACATAGAATACCCCACAAATTATTAATTAGTACTTGGTGGGAGGCTATCAAAACGGAAATTGCTGTGTTACAGTAACATATACAGCAAATTAAATCAAGCACATGGATTCTAACAGCACTGCCAAAGTCCAACCTTGGATGTATTCATCTAATCTTCTTGCTCCCTAATTTTGGGTATCTAGATTTAGGATCCTTTTCAGGATCCTGAAGTTAGCAAGTATGGTATGTGTTTCTTGGACAATCGACAAACTGTGTGTGGTAAAACACTGCAAGCCCTCGAAATAGCACTTATATGTCTACAAACTCTTGGGGTAGAAAAACAAGTCATTAAATACATTTTTTATAAAATGATATTTACCGCCATCTGTTAGAAATAATACATCGATCTGATTGGTTGACTGAAGCATTATGTATGGCATATGACGAACAGTCCAGCGTTTTATTGCTGAGCAGAATACCCTTGCCCCCATCAGCACAGAGAATTTACTTTCACCCTTTCTTCCCAAAGTTCAACTGCCTACACTACGGGGAATAATTAGGTTTGAAAATATATCTGTTCTTAATACTATTAGGCAAGATGAAGGAAAAAATAAGTCCGAAACATTAGGTAGTTTACACATTCCATGATAAGTAAATCAAATAAATATCCCTAATGGTCATAACACGAGCTATTTCTACAACCCAGGGTGAAAATAATTGGGCTCAGGCCTTCATCTCAGGGGTCAGTGACCCAAAACAAGATCTTCTCTTTAACACAACCTCACTGCTAAGAGTTAAAGGGCACAGTCAGTGACACAGAAGTGAAAATAAGCATTGAAATAGAGAAGGTTGAATTGAACCTAAAGTAATTTGTAATCTTGGAGTCATCATAGGCAATCATTTAAAAGTATCAGTTTTAATATAGTTCCAGGAAAGACAAGTACAAACCTCTATTTGATTAAAAAGGAAAATAATCTAAAGTTACTAAAGACACTAAGCATTGCATAGTCAAAATATCTGAGTCCATACTTTCAGTGTCCTTATAGCTCTCCAGGACTGCAGAACAGAACAAGAGTAGTCACCTGACTCTTGCTTAGGCGACTTTTTTTTATTATGATTATTATTATTTAGCTAGATAACGAGGAGGAATCTGTGCAGGATTAAGATGGGTTGTTGCGCGGATTTTGCTTAAACTCGCACCCTCTAGGCACTTTGATATTCATTCTACTCCCAAGGCATCAAGGCACATACCTTTCTACT
Source organism: Tachyglossus aculeatus (assembly GCF_015852505.1). Classification (NCBI taxonomy): domain Eukaryota; kingdom Metazoa; phylum Chordata; class Mammalia; order Monotremata; family Tachyglossidae; genus Tachyglossus; species Tachyglossus aculeatus. Next base: position 10,974,846 of record NC_052080.1, read on the forward strand.
CAAATGCTTCCCTTACCGAAACTTTACTTTAATGTACCTCCCACTATGGATTGTAAGATACTGAAGAGCGCTATTCTATGCACCCAAATCATTAATGCAATGAAATGCAAAAAGTAAGAGCTCAATAATTGCCACTGATTGACTGATGGATCGTGTGTTCACCAAGTATGTAATAACTAGTACCATGCTCTGTACCCCACAGGACAGAGCAAATACTACTACAACATGTCCACGGGGAAATCAAATCGTTGCTCAGAGAAAGGATACAACTTTTCCTTAACCACATATTCCATTACACACCAGACTGAGCCCTCTTCCAAGAGGATGCAATGTCCTTCTCTACTTTCTCCTCATTCAAAGCCATGTGAATTGGAGATCACCTCTTTATGGAGCAAACTCCATAAAAAGATTGCAATCTCCTTGTGAACAGGAACCATATCTACCATTTTTGTTCTAAGGTACTCTCTCCAGCATAGCCTAGAGAGGAAGGGTGGCCTAATGGATAGAGCATGGGCCTGGGAATCAGATGAACCGAGTTCTAATCCCAGCTCCACCACCTGTCTGCTCTGTGCTTCAGTTACCTCATTTGTAAAATAGGGATTGGGACTGTGAACCCCATGTGGAACAACCTGATTCCCTTGCACTTAGAACAGTGTTTGACACAGAGTAAGTGCAAAACAAATTCTATCATCATCATTATTATTATTATTCCCTTAACCATTTAGTTCAGTACACATTAAGTGCTCAGTAAATACTAGTGATTGATTTTTCTACTAAACAGAGAACTTCCAAGACAAGCTGGTCCCATGAAGACTAGGCTACAGTTTATAGACCAACAATGTTTCATGTTACTAATGGCTTCATGGGAATAATTTCAAATTAATTTGTCTTAGACTGTGAGCCCCACATGGGACTGCACCTGAGCTTGTATCTCTTCCAGCAGTTAGTTCAGTGCTTGCTACACAGTAATTGTTTAAAATACCAATATTATTACAGTTATTATTAAATACACCTCATTTTCAAGTGTAAACTGAATAACAGCATCAATGTATTGCAGAGCCAGCTTTTAGTATCTGCATGATAGTAAAATTTACAAGTCAATATTAAGCTTGTATGCCATAATATCCTTAGAAGATGAGATGAAATCAGTCCAGGTCTGTAAGCTTTTACAAGGACCCCTGTCAAGAAACCTGGCTAACTGAAAAATAGAATGGGCCAGACAACCTAGTCAGATTCCTGATAACCACCTCTGTGATCTCACTGGCTAACTGAGGCGCAGAAGGCAGTGTGGGCTAGTGGAAGGAGCATGGGTCTGGATATCAGATGAACCTGGATGCTGTGTGACCTTGGCCTTCTGTGCCTTCACTTCTCTGTGCCTCAGTTACCTCATCTTTAAAATGGGGATTAAGACTGAGAGCCGCCTGTGGCACATGGACCGTGTCCAACTTATTTCTATCTGCTCCAGCATTTAGTAGAGTGCCTGGCACTTAGCAAGCACTTAAAAAATACCACACAAAAAAAGAAGAGTCGCAAGACATAACCAGGACAGAAGGACTCACAGGAACAAGATGAGACCTGATGTACCTGCTAATGTTCATCTTTGAGCTTCTACAAGGTTTTATTTTACTAGTTACCAGTTCATGAGAATTAAGAAACCTCTGTGGACACATCCAAGATGCTTCCTCCAGAATAACACCTGTACCACATCATCCAAAGAAAACAAAAATCTCTAAGGAATCCAGTTCTTGCCTCTCCTTGGCAAAAGAAGAACTTCACTAGACTCAGAGACAAATTGTGCCCGTCTACAACTATTCAACGAGTACAAAATTAGAAAGGTAAGCAAGGATTCTACAGTGACTATAGTTCAACAGTTTCAAATAAGTATATGGAATGTTTTTTCACAGCACCCCCCAAAATGAATTTCACAATCTCTGATGCTTCCCAACACAAAGCAAAGGCAAAAATCCTGCTCAAGTCCCATGTGGGGCATTTCTTACTCCCTGATATTTGTTAAGCACTTACTATGTGCCAGAAATAATAATAACAATAATAATAATGGCATTTATTAAGCACTTGCTATGTGAAAAGCACTGTTCTAAGCACTGGGGAGGCTACAAAGTGATCAGACTGTCCCACGGGGGGCTCACAGTCAATCCCCATTTTACAGATGAGGGAACTGAGGCACAGAGAAGTTAAGTGACTTGCCCAAAGTCACACAGCTGACAATTTGAGGAGCCGGGATTTGAACCCATGACCACTGACTCCAAAGCCCATGCTCATTCCAACTGCATTAATACAAGTTAATCAGGTTGGACCTAATCCATGTCCCACATGGGGCTCACAGTCTTAATCCTCATTTTATCGATGAGGGAACTGAGACCCACAGAAGTTAAGTGACTTGAGCAAGGTAACAAAGCAGACAAGTGGAAGGGCTGAGTCCTTCTCGCCTCCATGCCTGTGTTTTATCCACTAGGGCACACTGCATCTCAGCTGCAATCTTCAAATCTTGGGGTCACCTCCCACCCCCCACTATTACATACACCAATGTGGGGGTGGTGAATCAAATGCAGTGAATGTACATGACTTCAAAATTTGATTCAGGAAATTCAGACACTTTCAAACCTGTGACACACCCTAATTGTTCAGGCCAAGGAACTGAGCTCCAGGCTTTCATGACAATAATAATTAAAAATAAAGGTGTTATTTTCAAAATAGGTATTAAGTTTTAAGTGCTGGGTTAAATACAAAACAATCAGGTGACTACATTAAAATGGGGGTTCTGAACCAACATAAAGCACCACAATCTATGGAATGAATGGCAGCTAGCAATCATCAGAAGCAGCACATTCTGGAATGAAGCTCATAAAAAATGGGGAAACGTTCTACCAATAAAAAGCTGCACCAAGTGACCACCAAAAGAACCATCAGAGATTATTTACACACCAACCGAAGATGATTCTTGTTTACTAATTCTTCCTTCAGTGATTTTCAGGTTCGACTTGTATTTAGGGCTGATTCAGAGACTTGCAGGATAAAATGCTTACAGAAAAAGTTCATGAGGCTTCTTGGATCTTACAAAAGAAGTCTTCATGAGTTAGGTGTTGATGATTCAGAACCATGTGGATTGAATCTCCTTAAAAAACAAACATGATATTAAGAACCAAAGGAAAAAAGGAATGTTTTGGCAAAATCAAAAACTATTTGGAAAATAATTTGCAGTGTTTTGCCAAACTGCAGATACTGCTGAGTTTGGCCATTTTGAGTGGCTGATATGACAAGGGATGCTGAGAGAAAAGTCTTTGCTTTTGGAGAAGAATAAACGCATCTAAAATTGTAGCCATATACTGGCTGTCTGTTAAGTGAGATGAGCTAACAATTTTAAAGAAAGCAGACTCAAAATTCTCCATTTTTAGCAAAGCAAAATATCCAAGATTTAAGATAAGTATTCTTCCTGCCTTTTACCTGGAGTAAAAGCCTGGAATGATCACTTCTCTGAAGTTTAAAAGAAATTCCCAACTCCTATCACTATATTCCATATATGATAATTGTAGGAAACAGCCAACCCCATCTTGCTGAAAAACTTAATTAAGGCCCTTTCTAAGGAATAATATCAGAAGTAAAACTGAAACTTCCAGATGTCACCAGGGAAAATGAGTGCCCTAGTAGGAGAGGAGAGAAATCTGTGGGAAGAAAAACCTGAAAGGGTGAGAAAATTACACACACACAAACAATTCCAGAGTTTGCTCAAAACAGTGATTGTATCTCTTTATAGAAGATATTCTTTTTAAAGGGATTCCGATCCAGCCCACATGTAAAGAGTGTATTATGCTCTAGTAACTTCCTGAAAATATTTATTTTCTGGATTATATGTAATATCCTTCTCACACTGTAAGAAATCATAGTAAACATCTTCAACCATTGTATCCTTTCCAGCTGCTCAACCTCATTTTAATTAGTCATGGGTGATGAGTTCCTAAATGACAGAGTCCAGTATCTTCAATGATTCTCTAAATCCTCTAAAGGAGCTTTCAAAGTGGCCTTCACTGTTGTTAGTTCCTATTCTCAAAGTTTTCCATCACAAAGGTGTACTGCTCAGTTTTCCAGCTGGTGAAATGTATTAACTGCACTGGCTGGTCATGACTCACCAGCGTTCCACAGTTGAAAAGTTGGTGATGCTCCCAAATCTATACCATCCTGAAGATGGCTAGATTACAACGTGCATTCATGTATTTGTATTCATTGAGCGCTTACTGTGGGCATTTATTGAGTGCTAATTGTATGCAGAGTTTGGGAGGGTATAATCCAATAGAGTGGGTAGACCACGATCCCTGCCCTCAAGGAGTTTTCAATCTAGTGGAGCTGAGAGGCCAAGTGTAGCCTGCCCCAGTGGAGAATGGACATGTGAGTGGCTGGGTGAAAGTGGACTGCCCTTGGCCGCACAAGGAAAGAACACGATGGACTGTGATGACCCTGGGAAGACCCCCAAATTGGACACTAACACCCAGAAAGATCCCCGATGACACTGGGGGAAGTCTGTCAGATTTCTCAATCACTTCTAGGAGACCCTGATGCAGGACAAAGAGCCACTATCCTGGTGATTTAATCCTGAGGGTAGGCCCAGGACTGTCCATCTCAGGGAGTGGAAGTACAGCGTGCAAGCGACTGGTGTTGTGGTTCCTAAGGACTTAACAAGGGCGACACGGTGTCAAAGTCTGGATCTTTTAGACTGTAAGCTCCCTGTGGGCAGGGAACATGCTTACCAACTCCATTATATTTTATTCTCCTGAATGCTTTGAACAGGGCTCTGCATTTAGTTCGTGCTTAATGAATCCCACTGATTGATTGATCTCAGCTGGTCCCGTCTCACAGGGAATGTGTGAATGCTGTGTGTGTGTGTGTGTATGACAGAAGGGGAGTGTGTGTATATGATGTGGAAGGCTGCAAGTCTTGCCTCTCTTTACCTTTCCCCTTCTCTCCTTACAAGGACTGAGGCTTGGTTTGTTTGCTGGCATGGGCTGAGGAGAAGGGAGGCCTGTTCAAGGAGAAACACAGTAAGGGGTGGCGGATTTCCTCCTAGGTCTCAGTTACATCTCATCCCTAAGAGAAACACTGGTCTATATCGCTCTGTTTTAAGTGGATTAAAGTCTGCTCTCGTCCCTTTTCCTTCCTGTTTACTTTGCATCACGTTTTCTCCTGGTTCCAGTCTTGTTCATCCCTGAAGGAGCCCTATCTCCATCCCTATGTAAAATAAAATAATAATGGTATTTGTTAAGTGCTTATTATATGCCAAGCACTGTACTAAGCGCTGGGTAAATACAAGGTAATCAGGTTGGACACAAACCCTGTTATACTTGGGACTCACATTCTAAATCGGAAGGAGTGGGGCACAGAGATGCTAAATAACTTGTCCCCGGTCACACAGCAGGCAAGTAGCAGAGTTAGGATTAAACCCAGGTCTTCTGGCAATCAGGTCTGAGCCCCTCCACTGGGATATTGGGATATGCTGCTTCCCTGGACATCCACCACCACTGAATGGACTTTTCACTCTTTCCCAGCTCTTGCCTCAGTCTTTCCCACTCTCACAAGTTCTTTTTCCCCTTACCTGTCTCATCTCATTCATTTAGCCTCCATTCTTGCCTTTGCTATTAAAGTTCACTTGAAAAGTCTATTTTGAAAACAGTGGTCATCTAAGAAACTGGTTATCTGCGTTGGGAGTTCTTTTGGATAATTGGAAAAAAAAACCATTGGCTAGCTGAACATTCAGCATATGCATGCATGTCTAAGATAAACAAACCCAATTTTGTTCTGTTATCTGAACTAGCCTCAGTTTCAATTCATTTAGATAACCTGCTTTCTTCTGTATCCTGCTTTGAAGCACGCCTTGTTATTTTCATTCACTTCTTCTCTCCCACAATATCTCTGCATTGCCATTCAAGTAGACCTTTGTGGAAATGGGCATTTTTAGGTCAACTCCAAGTGGTTTTGACTGCAGGCTTCTGATTAGTTCTTGTTGTCCAGGAAAGTGAATTGGGCACTGACTGGGGCAAGAATTGGGAGGTGAAATGAGGCTGGTAAAGTATTTTTAGCCTAATTGCATAGTTATTTTGGTCTTTTTATATAGTCATTCGCAAATAACTAATACGAATTTTGGCCCTGGTCCCCCAGATGATTTCTTACTTAGAAAATATATGCATTGGGTTTGAAAACTCAGTCTGGAGGTCTTTACTAAATCCAATTTTAAAAGGTGAATGCAATTTAAAATGCTGGACTTTTACACAATTCACATAATCAAGCTCCTTTCTCATACCATTAATATACTTTCTTAATCTCTTCAAGTAACCAGGTTTCTCTAGCATTACTTGGGTGAGTCACTTCACTTCTCTGTGCCTCAGTTCCCTCACTTGCCAAATGGGGATTCAATACCTGCTCTTCCTCCCACTTACTCTGTGAACTCCATGTGGGACCTGATTATCCTCTATCTACCCCGGCACTTAGTACAGTGCTTGGCTTAGAGTAAGCCCTTAACAAACACCATTATTTAGTATTATGCTTCCAGCCTACTTAATCTCTCTCTAATCACCCTCAACCTTCCTGATTCCCCAAACTCCAAGTCTTTGTTTAATGTTAGATTTCTCCTCTTTTACGTAAATTGAGCAGGGATTACATCTTGCCAAATAGAAACAGAATTCAAAATGATCCAAAGCAATTAGAGAAATGGTCCGTTAACACAGGAAGAAATTTGAGTCAATGGTGTTGATGTACACTCAGGGACTAAAATAAGCCAAATATATAAAGGGTAGAAAAAGGCTTACCCTGCAAAGGTGGAGGCAAGACACTAAATTTTAGTGAACCACCAACTGTATATTCATTCATTCAATCGTATATGCGTCAGCACGGCATCGCTTTTACAAAAAAGCAGTGTGGCCTAGTAGAAAGAGCCTGGGATTCGAAGGACCTGGGTTTTTATACCAGCACTGCCACTTTTCTGCTGTGTAACCTTGCGCAAGTCACTTAACTTCTCTGTGCCTCAGTTCCCTCATCTGCAAAATGGGGACTCAATACCTGTTTGCCCTCCTCAAACTGTGAACCCCATGTGAGGTCCATTTATCTTGCATTTACCCCAGCACTTAGCACAGTACATGGAAAGTGTTTAACAGATAGCACAATTATCATTATTATCATAAAGCAGGCTAATACGATAATCAAATTTATTCACGAGTGTTTGATATGCACGATTCAAGAGAAATTTCCTCCAATGTACTCATCTTTGATCAGACCGAAATTAGAGAATAAGAATTTTGAGGAATGAACTCCCAAGTGAAACCTATAACAACCTAATCATCGTACACTGAATAATTTATTTTGACTACTATTTTTGCAACTACTTTTATGTCTGTCTTCCTTCATTAGAGTGTAAGCTCCTCGTGGACAGAGGATATGTCATCTCTTGGTTTGTTCTTCCCAAGCACTTACTATGATGCTTTGTAATAATAATTATGGTGTTTGTTAAGTTCTACGTACCAAGCACTGTCCTAAGAGAGTGTGGGGAGTCAGAAGGACCAGGGTTCTAATCCCAGCTCCACTACTTATCTGCTGTGTGACCTTGGACAAGTCACTCCTTGGTGCCAGAGTTCCCTCAAATGTAAAATGGGAATTAAGGCTGTAAATCGCATGTGGGCCAGGAACTGAGTCAAATCCGATTTGTTTGTATTCACCTTAGTGCTTAGTACAGTGCCTGGTACATAGCAAGCACCTAATAAATACCACAATTACCATTATTATTATTAGATGCAATTATTTTGAGCCCTACTTCTACCAAGTGTAAGGCTTTGTACCAGGACACTGAGATGTTGCTAAATAAATACTAATGAATGAATGAGGAAACAGTGATAAAATATCACGGGAGCTTGTTCTGACAATCTTTAAAAATCCCTGAAGATCTTTAAAACAGGTCAATCAATCAACCATGGTAGCAAGCAATAATATTTATCAAATTCTTATTCTGTGTAGAGCACTGTACTAAGCGCTTGAGAGAGTACAATACAGTTAGTAGACAATTCCTGACCTCAAGGGGATTACAATCTAATGGGGAAACAAAGACAATAAAATAAATTACACGTGGGAAGCAGAAAACTTTAAAGATGTGTACTTAAGTTCTCTGTGGGTGGTGAGTCGCAAGGTTTTTGGATGATGCAGAAGTACTGTAGTGGCATTAGTGGGGACTATAGAATGGGAAGATGACAGATTAATTAGGGAAGGCTTCCTGGAGGAAATGTAATTTCAGAAAGGGTTTGAAGATAGGGAGAGCAAGGATCTGCTGGATGTGAAAGATGGATGAATTTCCAAGTTGGAACCTGAAGCATAGTACAGTGCTCTGCACATAGTAAGTGCTCAATAAATACCACTGATTGATTGATTGATTGAGAACAAGGCACAGTTCACCATTTACCATATACAGTTTAGGCAGTCAAGCCCAAAAGGAGTTAGATTAGAGGATGTTTTCAGGTACTTCCAGATCAACAATTCCTCCCAGGTTGTGGAATATTGCCAAATCACTAAAGCCCATCTCCAAATGAATACTCTAGTTTGCAATCATTTCTGACCTAAGCCGTGCTATTCGAGGTCTTTTGTTTCCAATGACCTTTACCTCTAAAGCTCTCTGCCTGTTTAGTCAAAGCAGGATGTGACAGTCATCAATGACTTTGTGACTCTGAATTCATCCCTTTCCAAATCCCTTCAGAGACTTACCATCACTTTCATCTTCACATCAGTTTCAGGTCACTTATCCTTGCCTTCGGGGTTGAACATTATTCTATTCTTACCCTAAAGCTCTGTGCCTTTCTTTTTAATTCTCAACACATCCATTTTATATTCTGCTTGTCAACTTACCACATCCTATGTGAATTCTTTCGTTGTTTTTTTTTTCCTCTCATATCTCTATGGTTTTGTTTTTTTAATTCATCTCTCCCTGATTGTAAACCTCCTCCCATTTTAACTCCTTTTGAATAGCTTATTTTCCTGTAAATCCTATTAGTAAGTAGTAGTAGTGGTAGTAGTAAAATTTAATGTGTCCAGTGGCTCTGTCTGAACTAAGGGTGGACTCTAGATTGTAAACTCCTTGAGGACAGGGGTCATGTCTACTGACTCTGTTGTCCTGTACTCTCCTAAGCATTCTGTACCACGCTCTGCACAGAGAAGTGCTCAATAAATACTGTCGATTAATTGAATGACTCGACAAAGTAAGAGACATGTGTAGGAAGAAATCCGAGCGGGATCACAGCAACGCTCTGAAGTGAAGCTCCCATCCTATTTTTCATTTCCACCAGCACCAGCAACCAAATACTTTTCTTTGATCCTCTCCTTTTCATTTCAAGGATTTCTTTTATACTTCTTTGTACACCTGGAATTGTCATCTTCCACCAATAATGAACCCACCCTTTTCTAATTTCCATAGAGCTTCATTTCTTTCCAGAGTATTTCAACCCTAAGTCATCTCAAAAGGTTTCTCTCACAAGGAAGAAAAGGCAGCTAAAAATAATGACTAACTTGGAAAGCCTTATTCAAATGAAACTCCTATTTAAAGCATTTTATTTGATAGCATCTTAAAAGACCAAATGGAGTTTCCAAAAATAAATAAATAGGTTTTTGTTTGTTTTCTAGAAAAACTTTTCTCAGCAGAGCACACATTTCAAACAAGAGAGTGTTTGTTTTGAGGGTAGTTAAGATGGTCAACTGTTTTTGCAAAGGTTTCCAGGAGAGAAATACTCCTCACATCCTTCATCTAGTCCTTTGGGATGTCCTACTGTCTAAGAACTTGCCTGAGAATTTAATGGTTGCTGAGTAAATACATTTGTAAAAAGCATTAGGGCTGTAAAGAATATTTTACTTTGGAAAGCTGGGATTATAGTTAAAATACCCCCATTTGGAATTGTTCATGGCTCTCTGCAGTATACCTCTTTGTTTGTGAAGATCCAGTTTACAGGAAAGAGAGTTGCAGATGTCTGGAAACGCTAGCAGTGAAAGGCTTCACATCACTAAAACCGAGATGCCTCGATTCTTGCTTTTAGGCTGAAATGGTCTACTCTTTCTATCTTAGACTATGGCAATTGGCATTTTCATCAACACCCTTTTCAGGGTCAGATACATAACCCACCTAGATACATCACTCCCCAGTTAGAGATGCGCTAGTGCAAATCACATGGTAGTCATGTCGGTGAATAGCACTTGGTAATACGCCTTGACAGCATATATCCTTCCCTGTTAATCAGCCTGATGGCAACAGAGTCACGAATGCATGAATGACTCAATCAATGGTATTTACTGAGCGCTCATTTGTGCACAGCACTGTATTAATTGCTTGGGAGAGGGCACTTAACCATTAGAGCTAATTAAGCTACAGTTTTCTACATTTTGATCACTGTCGTTCCATTCTCTCTTCATTTTCACTTTAGTTGGCTATAGTCCATTAGCCCTCATGACTTGAGCAGGGATAGCTATTCGTCTTGAGCTGTAATTATGATTTTGAAATATTTCAAGTGAATGAATTTTAAGATGTTTCTATTTTCTGTTATTTTGATTCTCCTGAAAATAACTCATTCCAGTTCAGCTTGCCTTTTAGGCAAGAAATATAATTGCTCTTGTACACAGATCAGCCTGCCAACGTGTCTGTTTCCAGAAGTCAATAAACTCTACCTACACTTATAGTTGAAGTCTGATACATAAAATTATGTAAAGGTTGATGATCTTATATCACTGGAAAATTCAATCTTAATCTATACCCGCAAACATGACTTTCAGGCTTGTCGATTATGTTTGTCAGTTGTTGATAAAGAAATGTATCTGATGCAACCAAAAAATGCGTCAATCCTGTAACAATTATTCTTGCCACAAAGATAGACGATTTATTTGGATGACTTCAGACAATTTGAGGCTCTTGAAAACAGTTTTTGGTTCAATTTAAACCACGCTAGACTCTCTTATTGATGTGAAGTTCTGTATTCTGCGAGAACGTTCTGGAATGTGAGATAATCAAAAACATGACCTCCGGTTTGACAGAGAAACATTTTGAAAATCTGACTCACGGGGCCATCCAGGACAGCTGATGAGTTTTGCAGAAACATTCAAGTGATTTGAGTGAAACTAAATCAGAAACATATAACTCTGATTTCCCTTACAGCATCTGTGAGTTGGAAATCTGAGGGGGAAATATGCTTGGCAAAGCTCCTAAGGACCTTATTACAACCCAAATACTTTTTAAAGGCTTTATGACACCTTACCAAATATATAGCACGAATAGATCTACTTGTATTGAAATTTTATCTGTATGTAAGATGAGACTTGATACCATTAAAATCTTGTTGTAAGTAGGGAACGTGTCTACCAACTCGGTTGGATTGACCGTGATCTCCCAAGCACTTAGTACAGTGTTCTGCATTCAGTAAGCACTCAATAAATTCTATTGATGAGGATTACAACATCTAGCACGAAGATTCCAATTTACAGTTTATTTGTTTGTTTTGTTTTTATGGTATTTGTTCAGGGCTTTCTATTGGCCAAGCACTTTATGAAGCACAGGGATGGATACAAGTTAATCAGGTTGGACACAGTCCATGTCTCACATGGGGCTCACAATGTTAATCTCCATTTTACAGATGAGGTAACTGAGGCACAGAGAAGGGAAGTGACTTGCCTAAGGTCACAGGGCAAACAAGTGTTAGAGCTGGGATTTCAACCCAAGTTCTTCTTGCTCTATTCACTGGGCCACACTGTTTCTCACAGAATAGAAAGAACCTATTCCATCCAATATCTTTTTACTCAACATGAAAAATATCCTTCAACTCATGCCAATCAATCAATGGGCAGTATTTAGTGAGTTTCTACTGCGTACAAGAGCATTGCACTATGTCCTTGAGAGAGTAAATTAAGAAGTAAAAGACACAGCCCCTGACTTGATAAAGATTTTTCAATCCATGCTTCACTCTGTGGCCTGGATCATTTTTCTACCAAAATGTTTACGTCACATTTTTCCCACTTCTCAAAAATTTCCAGTAGTTGCCATCTACCTCCACAGCAAACAAAAACTCCTTATTGTTGGTTTTAAAACATTCAACCACCTCTCTGATGTCCTCGGCCGGCACATTATGCTCCTCTAAGACCAATCTACTCACTGTACCTCAATCTCACCTATCTCGCCACTGACCTCTCGCCCATGCCCTGCCTCTGGCCTGGGATGCCCTCCCTCTTCATATCTGACAGACAATTTTTCTCTCCCCACCTTCAAGCCTTATTGAAGGTCCATCTCCTCCAAGAGGCCTTCCCTGACTAAGCCCTCACTTCCTCCTCTCCCACTCTCTTCTGCATCACCTTTGCACTTACATTTGTTCCTATTCATTCATTCATTAAATCATATTTATTGTGTGCTTACTGTGTGCAGAGCACTGAACTAAGCACTTGGGAAGCACAATTCAGCAATAAAGAGACAATCCTTGCCCACAATGGGCTCACAGTATAGAAGGGGGAAGACAGCCTCTTTATTCATGACTCCCTTGGCCCAAACGGCAAGCATGTACATATAAGCAGTTTATTTATATTAATGTCTATTCCCCCCGGGTAGACTGTAAATTTGTTGTGGGCAGGGACCATGTCTACCAACTCTGCTATTTTATTATACTGAACTCTCCCAAGTGCTTAATATTGAGCTCTGAAGACAGTAAGTGCTCAATAAATGATTAATTGATTTTTAAGTAACTTATACTGATTAAGGCATATAGTGGAACTTTTGTCAATGGAAGGTCATCTATTGGTTTGTCTACCACCAGCTGCTACAGTCAATGGAGCAATTGCTCAAGACTGGGATCTCAAAAACTGGTGAGAATGTGAATGGCTTCAGTGTTGTGTGAGAATTCTAACTGCTGTGTAGAGACCTCAACTTACTCCACCACCAAAGAACTCTACAAATGCTTCCGACCCAAGACTTTACTGTAAGAAAATGTGCCCTCCAACTCTGTTATGTTGTACTTGCCTAAGTACTTAGTACAGTGTGCTACACACAGTAAGTGCTCAATAAAGATGACTGATTGGATTTTATTCATATGCGCTAAATTGCCAGTTCACTTGCACACGCAAATAATGCTAGCATTCTAGCATTTACACTAGCAAGCAGATCTTTGCTCACCAAGGAGGCTTTGAGTCATGGGGCTTAGTTCATGCCACATGGCCACAAGATGTGGTTTTGAAATATTTAAGTTCAATTATTGTATTTGTTAAGTGCGTACTATGTGCCAAGCACTTTACTAAGCACCGGGGTATATGCAAGACAAACCGGGCTCTGCACAAGGCTCACCGTTTCAGTACAAGGGAGAACAGGCATTGAATCCCCATTTTACAGAGGCACAGAGTTAAATAACTTGTCAAAGATCAACCAACAGCAAGTAGCGGAGACAGGAACGGAACCCATATCCTCTGATTCCCAGGTCTATTCTGTTTCCCCAAGGTTAGGCTGCTTATCAGCATGGCATTGAGGAAAGAGCATGGATTTGGGAGTAAGAGGTTGTGGGCTCTAATCCCGACTCTGCCACTTATCAGCTGTGTGACTTTGGGCAAGTCATTTAACTTTTCTGTGCCTCAGTTACCTCATCTGTAAAATGGGGATTAAGACAGTGAGCCCCACGTGGGACAACCAGATTACCTTGTACTTACCCCGGCATTTGGAACAGTGCTTGACACATAGTAAGCACTTAACAAATACTATAATTATTATTTTTCTGAGTTGTATATCTTTCATGTGAGAAACACCACATTGATACATGTTTATATTAAAAGAAACTAGCCATCCTACCTGTATGTTAATTAACCAAATTGCCAGACATTTTAAAAGTTACTCCTTGTCTGTTAAACTGTAAACTCCAGAGTGCAGGGAGCACCTGCTGACTCTATTGTACTCTTTCAAGTGCTTATCACTGTGCTCTGCACACAATAGGGATCAATAAATACTATTCATTGATTGGCAGTTCTCAGCTGCTCTCCTCTGGCTGAATTGAAAGGACTGAGCTGTTCCATTTCCACTCTGGATCTGCTTCTTTTGCATTAACTTTTCACTGGGTTTCTTGCTCACTCTTGTTAATAATAATTATTATTATGGTAGTTGTTAAGCGCTTACTATGTGCCAAGCACTGTTCTAAGCGCTGGGTTAGATACAAGGTAGGGAAGTGGGTCTACCAACTCTGTTTTATTATACTCTTTCAAGTACTTAGTCAGTGCCCTGCACACAATAAGAGCTTAATAAATACCACTGACTGACTGACAGATCGCAAATTTGGAGAAATTTCTTCTTTGAGCTAAACAAGATTAAAAGACATGATGTCTATCTAAGTGAGGTCACCAAGTTCCACTGAGGCTCAAACTAGGAGCCAAATAGGTTGGAATAGAATGAGTAAATAACAGTGAGCTGGAGAGTTGAGAGGGAATGCATAATATGCATGCTAACCCCTCATTTCTTCCACTTTCTAGAGGACTGGGAGCGAGGGTCACATTTAGACCTCAGACTCATCAGGGGAAAGAGAAATTTTCTCCCTTTTTTTCACCATAGAGTCCCAGATGTCAATGCTCAATTGAAATCTTAGTGTCCTGGGTGCTGGGAAGTTAGGAAGATGGCTGCCAAGTTAGCTCTCCAGCCTTACCAGCTCATAGAAAAGCCAATAAGAGCAGTGAAAGAGGAATATAAAAAAGTTATAATTATAAAATACGGCTTCAATAATTGAAGAGAAGATGGATGATCCACTACTGTGCTCTGCATCATTTAGTTATCCATCAATTTATCAATCTTACAAGAGGCTTAGCTATGACCTTGTGGGCAGGAAGCATGTATACCAACTGTTGTACTGTATTCTCTCAAGCGCTCAGCGCTGTGCTCTGCTCACAGTAAGTGCTCGATTGATTCACTCTACAGAGATGGCCCCATCCAGTCTTTCAAGAATGAACGTTTTTAATTCTATTTCCTTTTTAAAAAATGAAAAAACCCAGAATATCTATAGTGAGAGGAAGGGGGTTGGAGGAAAATGGGGACATGGAAAAGAAAAGCAGAATGAAATTCAGGGCTTCCTTGTGACTATATACTGTAAATAATGGATCCGGTCAGAGTTTCATGCCCTGCCATTAGATCACACTGATAAAAGCACAAGTTGCTTGCTATGCGGTTGCTATTTTGCATTGTATAGCAGTGCCCTCTGCAGGAGCAGGAACAGCCTGAGTTGGAAAGTTGGAAAGTATATTCTGAAAACAGCTTCTTTTTCTTCCTGGTATCATTAGGAGCTCCCTAGATGATGGAAAAAGCCAGTGAAAAAGCCTAATAAAAGCATTCATGCTTAAACCATTTAAAAACATACTCAAGCGAGGTGGAGTGTACAAATGAAAAGATTGTTTAGGGGGGCAGGCAAAGGCTTATCTTACCATCATGTAAAGGAGAGAAAATAGTCAGACGAAACTAGAAGAACATTTTATGGATGGAATTTCCAAAATGTCATCTAATCCTTGTCCCTGTTTCCAGGCAGAATCAGAAATTCACTCCAGACAGTTGGGAATCTACATTTTTTAAACATCCAGAGGGGTTTGCCATACATTTCCTTAATTATCCACTTGCTCAATCAATCATTGGCACTTACTGAGTCCTTACTATGTGCAGAACACTGTACCAAGCACTGGGGAGAGTACAACTCCAGTGTATATTCTGGAGTGTATACAACCCCTTTGTCTCATTTCCATATTGTATTTATTTTGTTGTTGTTTTTAAAAAGGAAATAGGATTAAGATGGTTCATTTGTGAAAGACAGGATGGGGCTATTCCTGTGGAGTAAATTCATCATTTGGAAATGTTTTGTCTTGGCTAGCCTAAATCCCACATCCTTCAGTACAGGCGCACTCTCTACTTAATTTGCTTTACAAGGGATCAGAAAGACAATGTGAACAGCAAATCAAAAACCCTCACTTATGTGTAGAACTTTATGTCACCCTCATTTTATTTTCTAAATCTTATTTTCCAAGGCATACAGCCCCATTCCTTTAACTCTGTCTTGGGATTTTAATATGTCAAAATTTTAATTCTATTTGTGATGCAGTTTGGGTCTAAACTTGTCCATAGGAGAAATCAAGGAACATGCTTTTAGCCCCAGAATGTATAATAATGATGATATTTTTTAAGTGCTTATTATGTCTGAGAACTGCATGGCCTAATGGTTAGAGCACAGGCCCGGGAGTCAGAAGGATCTGAGTTCTAATTCCCCTTCTTCCACATATCTGTTGTGTGACCTTGGGCAAGTCACTTAACTTCTTTGGGCCTCAGTTACCGGATCTGTATAATGGGGAATTAAATTGTGAGCCCCATGCTGGACACAGGCCAACCTGATAACCTTGTAGCTACTCCAACACTTAGTACAGTGTCTGGCACATAGTGAGCACTTAACAAATACCATTAAAAAATAAAAAATTGGGTAGGACACAGTCCCTGCCTCAGATGGAGCTCATGGTCTAAGTGGGAGAGAGAACAGGTATTGGCTCCTCATGTACAGATGAGAAAAAGGAGGCACAGAGAAGTTAATTGACTTGACCAAAGTAAGACAGCAGGGAAGTGTGAGGATGTGATTAGAACCCAAGTCCTCTGATTCCCAGGCCTAGACTCTTTCCACTAGGTCATGCTTCTGTTTCAGGTCTGGAAACTCATGGAATCCTGTGCCTTAGTTGTTCTTTGTGTGGCTGCCCGATAAAAGAAGTGAAGAAAAGTTTTCTGTGTTTTGCGGTTGCTGGTTTTTTAAATTTTTTTCCGGAAGGGGTTCACTATAGAAATAAATCTGAAACACCTGAAAGATTTTCCAGATTTCTCTAATGTCAAATTTAAAAATCTATTTGAACACTTATAGAATATTTGTAACAATTTTGAGCAGCTTCCTCAACCCTATGCATTAACTAAAAGTGGGTATTTTTAAGAGAAAGATGGAAGATTTTGAATGCACCACCCTTTAAAGTATATGGAAATGTGTCAATTAAGTAAGCACAAAAAAACACTGCCTATTTTTTCATATATTCTAAAAGACATTAATTTGCAAAGGTTGTTTGGCTAGAAAGGAATGGTAAAAAGTGAAGTCGATTTTTAGTCAGGCTATAAGTTGTTGAGGTCTATTCATGGGAAATAGTACTGAGTTTTAAGCAGCTCTCTTTAGGTGAGTAAAGAAATACATGTCCCAGGTTTTTCCTTAACATTAACAACATTCAACATAATTCAAGCACTTAGTACAGTGTTCTGCACACAGTAAGCACTCAGTACATACCACAAATTAGAATAATATAATTATCACCATAATCCCAATAAATATTTACCAAGTGTTTCCAAAGTACTAAATCTGATAAAATAGAAGAAAACTTACAAAAATGCACTCTGTGACCTTATAGGACTGACAATCTAAAGAGACAAGATTGACACATAAGTTGTTTTTAGCTTTTTCTGGTGTTGGCAAGTTTTGTCCTTACCCATTCATTCCTCTCCCTCTCTGCTGTCTACTTTTCAAATGTCTTTTGTTATTCTTTCTTTCTCTAACTTCCTTTATCATTTTAATAATCTACTTGGAGTCAATTTGTCCTGGTCTGTCTGCCTTTTTCTCCCCCCCCCACCCCCCCAAAATCGAAACCCTCCAGCCATTGCTGCATCACATGCCAGAGTGAATCAACTTTTCAGAAGCTGATGTTCTTTCCAAAGGACTGAAAGAGCTGCTTGACCTTGGGATTTCTTTTATTTCATGTGGATCAAGAAGATGGCTGTTTTCTTTCTGCATTGATGGTCTTCCCTCTACCTGAAGCTTGTAGTGGGCAGGGAACATTTCTACCAACTCTATTGTAGTGTGCTCTCCCATATGTTTTATATATGGCTCTGCACTTAAAAATACCACTGAGTGATTAATTACCACCACCCCTTCTTACTAACACCCCATGGATCCTCTCCTTGAGCAAAGTATTCTGATTCAAGATACCTCAATTTCTGCCACACTAAGTTCCTCAACGGTCTAATGCAGTTGGCTTCTACCTTTTCCACTCCAAAATGCCTCCTTCCTGGCCAATTCCAACTAATTCAAGAATTTGCCTCATTCCCCTAGACCTCTCATCTCTTTAAGCCATTCCCCATTGTCTGTTGACACACTTTTTATGGTATTTGTTAAGAACTTACTATAATAATAATAATAATGGTATTTGCTAAGCACTTACTATGTGCCATGCACTGTTCTAAGCTCTACAGCACTGTTCTAAGTGCTGGATGCCAGGCACTATAATAAGCACTGGGGAAGATACAAGCTAACCAGGTTGGACACAATCCATGTCCCAGATGGAGTTCACAGTTTTTATCCCTGTTTTACAGATGAGGAGGGAGCAGGCTCAGAGAAGTGAAGTGACTTGCCTAAGGCCACACAGCACACAAGTAGATGAGTAGGGACTAGAACCCCGGTCCTTCCGACTCCCAGGATCGTGCTCTATCTACTGGGCCACACTGACCCAATGGTGGAGAAATCTACTCCCTCAAAGTGGAGCATCTAAAGACCCTTGATTTTATTGCGCACGTGGTCTCGGCTCTGCTGTCATTTTTCTTTTCGCAGCAATCAGTGCTTTGGCAGGCTCGTCCCCTTAGCATAAATGGCCTTAGCTTAACACATCATACTTAACATCCAATCAATCAATCAATCATTCATTCATTCATTCAATCGTATTTATAGAGCGCTTACTGTGTGCAGAGCACTGTACTAAGCACTTGGGAAGTACAAACTGGCAACATATAGAAACAGTCCCTAACCAACAACGGGCTCACAGTCTAGAAGGGGGAGACAGACAACAAAACAAAACCTGTGGACGGGTGTCAAGTCACCAGAATAAATAGAAGTAAAGCTAGATGCACATCATTAACAAAATCAATCAATCGATCAGTGGTATCTATTGAGCACTTCCTATGTTCAGAGCACTCCACTAAGTGCTCAGTAGAGTACAATACAACAGAGTTAGTGGACGATTTCCCTGTCAGTGAACATCTAACCAGTGAAGCTGAGGTTCAGTGAAACTGAGGGCCAGTGAAGCTCAAAACCAATAAGGAGTGCATTCAGGACTTTGTGGTTGCTCTCCTTCCCTGACATTGGCTGGTAATTGCAGGCCTTAGGTTTCCCATCAGAAATTGATCACTCTTCCTCTTGCTGGCTCCTTCACTTCCTCCATCCCATAGTTTAAGGGTCCCTATGGTGTCTCACCCAACTCTCATTCGTTCCAACAACTTTATCTGCTCATTAGACAATGCTGGGGAGACATTCAGATGTTGAGGTGCAGTGCAAAAGACAGAACGTGAGGAAACAGCTATTGCCAGTCTTGTGCTACTGACCTCTGCAGCCATTAGGCTGCCTTCTGGGAAGTGCTATCCATGACTTAATGGAAGGAGGCTGTGCACACAACTCCCATTGAATCAAATAATGGAGACCACGGTTTTACTAAGAATCTGGGTTTCACATCCTCCCAGGCCCCAGGCCATTAGACAACTACAGTGTACTTGTACAAATTCTATTTAAGAGACGAGAAATTACTAATGCTCCTCCCAAAGAGCATCCTGCTGTGATCTACATGTTATCAATGGGGGTTGCATGCTAGGGTCAAATGCAGCAGATAACCTAGCTATACTATTCTCCCAAGCAACAGTATCCTGCATTCTTTTTTGCGTGAGGAAGTAGTATTTGAAGGTGACAGATTCAAGTGGAGACAGACTGAGATGGAAGAGTTGTTTCCCACATCAAGATTTGTTAACCGAAGACTTTCGAGGCTTCGGGAGATCAAAGTCCAGCTGTTTAGCTTTGAAGGATTTACTGAGGGGAAGACCAAGAGATGACATTATTGACAAACTTCCAAAAATATGGGAAATCCTCTTCAGAGGACAAGATATTAAGGCACCACAATTTATGTATTTTGACTGCTTACACATATGTCCATGAAATATGTATATTAATATATACCTCTCCCTCTAGGACTGTAAACTCTGTTGAACTGTACTTTCCCAGGTACTTAGAGTTCTCTGCATACAGTAAGTGTTCCGTGAACACGATCAATGGATGATGGATGGAAGGAGAGGAGGATGAGCGTTTAGAGAATATTAAACGCAATGAGTTCAACCACACATATTTAACCGAATCATGCCACGATATAACTCAAAGGTGTTAGTCACGCAATCAGAATGTTGATCTTTATATTTATAAGGGACTCCGTACTAACCAGGATTCAATGTAGCTGTAAACAAAGGTTTCAGAATTGTAATCTCTGGAAATCTAGAAAGATATGGTTATCACTTCAGAGTCTCAAGTAGATGGTTTTGCTAGCAAGTGAACTGATATGGGTTTGGAAAGATAAGAAGGTATCGCAGGCTAATGCTTGAAAATGAAAACAACATTCTCATCAGGCATGATCATTACTTAATCTCCATTTTTCAGATGAGGAAATTGAGGTACTGAAAAATTGAGTGACTGGTCCAAGATCACTCAGCAGGCAAGTGGCAAAACCAGGATTAGAACTCAGGCTTCCTGGTTCCTCTAGACTATAAGCTCCAAGTGGGCAGGGAACAGGTCTACTAACAGTGGTATACTGTACTCTCCCAAGTGCTTAGTAAAGTGCTCTGCACATGGTCAGCACTCAATAAATGCAACTGATGGACTGATCCTGACTCACAGTTCTGTGCTCTTTCCACTAGGCAATGCTACTTCTAAACCACATTCATTTGCTTTTAAATAAGCAAATGTCATTTTATAAGCAGAAATGGTGGTTATGACTTTCAGTTCCAGTTTTTCAGGCTCACAGCATTTGGTCTCCCAAAATTATTTTTACGCAGTAATCTGTATGACCTTCCTGAAAGACTGAAAACAGATAATGGTTGAACTCCTACAAAAGACATTTTATAAATGTTCTTTTCTGGCTATGGGCTTGGGACCAGATAAGTAGCTGAAATAGCCAAAAAAAAGAGATTTAAATTTAGATAATGATAAAGTACCTCAAAAGAAAAGCAGATGCTGTTGTCAGGTTGATTTAAGAGACCACATCACTTCAGGAATGAATACCAGGACAATTATATTGGTCTTTGGTGTGCACTAAGAGAGAGAAATGTGTTAGAAAAATCTAATCTCAAGGAATAGGATGACTTCATTCTTATCCAGTTCTTGGAGATTTGAAGAATAAAAATCCTTTTGAGAACTGACCGCAACTGAAGAGATAAAGAAAATGTGTATGTATGTGTGAGTGAAACTAGCCTTCAAATATCTACTTCACAAAGCTATGAAAAGCAGATGGAATTTTCAACTGAGGTTAACGAGAGAATAAAACCACTAAGAAAAACAGAGAAATTGATGTTACAATTAGAATTGACAAAAAATATTCAGTAAAATTTCAGAGGTTATAGTTAGATGCCATAAGGGGGAGCCAAGGTAAAAATATAAAATGGAAACCTAAAAGAGGATGAAGTCAATTTGCTTTCCAAAATCTTTCATTAGTGAGCTAGTCATAAGGATCTGAAGAAAGAAAGAAAGAGGACTAAAAAACCCCAGTGACAAAGTTATCCTCCACAGCTATTGAGACAGATGAAATCAAAGGTCAAGTCAGTCAGATTGAATAGCTATATGTGGAAAGATAACAGGCATCAGCCAACACATTTCCCCTTAATTAGAAGAATGCAATTTACAACCAGAGCACCTCTGTGCACCAGGTAGTTCAGAGTTTCCGGCTAAGAAATCAAAGCAAAGATGCATAGCTACACAGAGGAACAATAGACAATGTAGAAAAATATATGAGTCAAATTTAACTAAAGGATCTACATTTAGAAATATCAGAAACAAAGGAAACCTGGATAGTATATACAAACAAAATAGCTAGAAATCCAGTAGACAAAATACCCTGAAAAAAACAAGAAATGGGGAGAATAAACCAAGTCACTTAACTTCTCTGAGCCTCAGTTACCTCATCTGCAAAATGGGGATTAAGACTGTGAAGCCCACATGGGACAACCTGAACACTTTGTATCCCCCCAGCGCTTAGAACAGTGCTTTGCACATAGTAAGCGCTTAACAAATGCCAACATTATTATTATTATTATTATAAAGAATAAATTCCTGTTTCCTTTATTCAAAAATAGGCATTTCTAAGTGTCAATCTTGCATGATAGCCCAGACCCCCTGTCATTTTTGTCTGCTTCAACCGAGTTAATTCTACAACTCCCTCAGAGAGTAATAAAATAATAATAATAATAATAATGGCATTTGTTTAGCACTCACTATGTGCAAAGCACTGTTCTAAGCACGGGGGGTGTACAAGGTGATCGGGTTGCCCCGCGGGGGGGCTCACAGTCTTAATCCCCATTTTACAGATGAGGGAACTGAGGCACAGAGAAGTAAAGTGACTTGCCCAAAGTCACACAGCTGACAGTTGGCGGAGCTGGGATTTGAACCCATGACCTCTGACTCCAAAGCCCGGGCTCTCTCCACTGAGCCACGCTGCTTCTCGTTTCTCACATAGCATTTACTATGAGCCGAGCACTGCACTAAGTGCTGGGGCAGGTCCAACACCAGCAGATCAGACACAGTCTCTGTCCCACATGTATCTCAGCCTCTAAGTGGGAGGGAAAACAGAGAAACGAAGACAAGCAAGTTGCCCAAGGCAAGTAAAACTGTGACTGGAACTCAGGTCTTCTGACTCCCAGATTTATGAGACAGCTTTTCATTTTGGAATAGTTCTTCAAACATTCAAGCATGAATGAGTTCAGTTGTTACAACTTCATCTACTCAGGATCTGTAACTGATGAACTCGAACAGGAAAAGTTCGAGTTGCAAAGTTGGGCTTCTACTGACTTGATTTGTCAAATATGCTATAATTCATTCATTCAATCGTATTTATTGAGCACTTATTGTGTGCAGAGCACTGTACTAAGGGCTTGGGAAGTACAAGTCGGCAACATACAGAGATGGTCCCTACCCAACAACAGGCTCACAGTCTAGAAGGGGGAGAACAGCATCAACAATGAAAATGATGCTAATCACCTAATGAAGCTTGAAAATAGGACATACAGCTTATTCAAAAAGAGGGAAGTACCAAATCAGGCCTCTACAGCTC
Source organism: Tachyglossus aculeatus (assembly GCF_015852505.1). Classification (NCBI taxonomy): domain Eukaryota; kingdom Metazoa; phylum Chordata; class Mammalia; order Monotremata; family Tachyglossidae; genus Tachyglossus; species Tachyglossus aculeatus. The sequence goes on from NC_052080.1 coordinate 10,998,000, forward strand.
CTCAGCGTGAGGCTGCCAGGTTAATCTGCTTGGGAAACCAAAACTAACTTGGGTAAATGCTCTCTGGAGAGATGAAAGCAAGATGAATTAAAGGATTTAGCAGTTTTTTTTTTTGTTTTTTTTTTACTCTAGCATGCACAAAAATTGTGTGTTCAGTTATCTGAGGAAAGTACCTGCTTCATACTACTTCCTGGAAGTAAAATGGAGAGATGGAGTGAGATTTTATCTGTGTATGCAGGAAAACCTGATAAAACCGATGACTAACAACCTCTTTCACGTCATGTACTCGTACTTCTCGACTTGTACTTCCCAAGCGCTTAGTACAGTGCTCTGCACACAGTAAGTGCTCAATAAATACGATTGAATGAATGAATGTACATGTAAACAATACTTCTTTCGCTGTGCTACTGCCCACAAGTACCCACAATCCCCAGCACCCTTCATTTTGTCCCCTTTCTCATCATGACCTTTCCAAAACCTTTGTTCTGAAGAAAGAATCTAACATCTGATTACTGACCAACAGGTGGGCCTGTCTTCCATGGCTGTAACCAACTCTTCACTGCTATATGCCATCCTTTTTCTCTCCTGTAAAATGTTGTGGTTCCGCTTGATGTGGGAAACTAATAAGAACAAAAGCTACTCGGTATAAGTGAATGCGCTGAGGTGGAGATACGGCAATCAGTAGCATACACTGAAATGACATGCTGCTACCTAAAAGCAGTGGATGAGTTCATTTAAAAGCAGAGAATTTAGGTCAGGAATTTTTGTTAGCAATATTGTATTGGATACCTCCCCTTGGCATTAAAGTCAGCTCTGAATTTCCTACTTCATATCACTTAAAAGAGCCCCATTTAAGGACTGTTTTTCCACTGATGGACACTGAAGGTATTTAACTCAAAAAAAGTATCTTCCTTAATATTATTATCATTATGATTACCATTACTGTGATTCTGTTAAGGGCTTACTAGGGGGCAATCACTGCTCTAAGTTCTGGAGTAGATACCAATTAATCTGGTTGGATGCATTTTGAATGCAGGCTTGATGCCGCAATTCAACATTGTCTACTGAAGTTCATGGAGAAACAAGCTGGGGAAGATCATTTGGGTTGTAAATCCGCTCTGCTGCTTGCTTGCTATGTGACCTCCTGTACCTCAGTTTCCTTATCTGCAAAATTGGGATTAAATATCTGTTGTCTCTCCCCATTAGGCTGTGTGACAAGGACTGCATCTGACCTGATTATTTTGTATCTATCCCAGTGCTTATTACCTAGTAAGCATTTAACAAATGTGTTATATTGTACTCTCCTAAGTCTTCCCAGCACCGGGGTAAAAACAAGGTTGATTCAGTCATATGTATTGAGTGCTTACTGTGTGCACAGCACAGTATTAAGCACTTATTTGGTTATCGGGTTGGACATTGTCTCCCCATCTAGACTATAAACTTGCTGTAGACAGAGAATGTGTCTACCAACTCTGTTAACTCTGTTATATAACTCTGTTACATTGTACTCTCCCAAGCACAAGTACAGTGCTCTGCACACAGTAAGCACTCGATAAATACAATAGATGAATAATAACCACTCCCAAGTGCTTAAAACAGTGCTCTGTTCACAATAAGCAACTGAATGTTGATTATGTATATGATTGTTAGTTGGAAAAAAATCCTGGGGTGGAAAAATCCACTCAACCCACTTTTAATCCCATTGCTAATGTGCCTCAACCAAATCAACTGAATTTATTGAGCATCAACTGTGTGCACAGCACTGTACTAAGCATTTGGCCAGTCCACTAGGTGAAGATAAAGATAATTTTTCCAATTTCAGAAGTTAGACTTTAAAGCTTGAGGAATCTATTTTAAATCTGATTAACTTGTATCTACTCCAGTGCTTAAAACAGTGCTTGACACATAGTGAGTGCTTATCAAACACAATAATAATAATGTTCTTTTACAGAGTGAGTTTCCATTTTACAGACACACTGATACAGAGACTTAAATCAGTAGCTTGCATATTTAGTCCCATTTGTTGAGGACACCTGTCACCTAAGCAGATAACAGTATTCAAAATATCTATTATGGAAGGCCCTAAGAAAGCGTCTAATTTACCATCGTCACATTTGATCTCTTTCCCCACACCGACACACCAAAGGCGAAGCCTTCTCCCAACATGGTCTAGTGGATGAGTGCAGGATTGTCATTCGAGAGACCTGAGTTCGAGTCCAAGCTCTGCCACTTAATGATGGCATTTATTAAGCACTTACTATGTGCAAGCACTGTTCTAAGCGCTGGGGAGGTTACAAGGTGATCAGGTTGTCCCATGGGGGGCTCACAATCTTAATCCCCATTTTGCAGATAAGGTAACTGAGGCACAGAGAAGTTAAGTGACTTGCCCAAAGTCATACAGCCGACAAGTGGCGGAGCGGGGATTTGAACCCATGACCTCTGACTCCAAAGCCCGGGCTCTTTCCACTGAGCCACGCTGCCACTTGTCACCTGTGTAAATTTGGGCAAATCCCTTAATCTCTCTGAGTCTCAGTTTCACCATCTGCAAAAGGTGATAAGCATTTTTTCCAGGTTCTCAAAGATTCCTTTCCATTTAGAGAAAAAAATCTAGGATTGTAGTGGAATAATTTCATGGACGTGTGGGGCTTAGAAAACTTTAACATTAGCTCCTCCAACATCCAAGACCATATGATAAAAACAAGAAATTATCTTTCTTCCCATCCAGAACATGGATGCTTCAGTTATTTCTATGAAACTTAGCAAAAGTGTTCCATTCTCGTGAATTAAAAAAGCAGGATATTGTTAGCACTACCTAGATACTAGTATATATATCAACAGTTGTCATGCAAGTATTTATACCATACATCATGGCTATAACAATACACTGTGTCTTGGCGGAAGCTGAAAAGATTTTCTTCTTGCTAAGTTTCATAAAGAAGATCTTAAAAGCCAAATGCGGCAGTTGGACAGGATGGCGGGAATGCTGATCTTGGAGTTAAGAGAAATTCATTCTAACACCATTGGCTTTGTTTGTTGAGTTCTGGAAGCATTGCTTTGGAAAACTTTCATGCCTCCTCACCACTAACTAGCCTTCTAATGTTCAGCCGCCATGCAAATGAGTGCTTTTTGAATCAGAAAACAGGCTGCCAGCTTTCCTTGCACTAATGACCTGAGCAATTCAAAGCGCATTCCATTACTTGAAGAGAAAAGTCAGTACCGGCTCCCCTTGATGTCTGGCCCAGAAGGATGAGGAAAAATGTGTTGAGCATAAGGAATAAGAAATGTCCTGCTGCCTCTCTCCCCCTAAGTGGAGAGCGGTGGAAAGAAGGCAACAGGAAGAAGACGTCTGGTTCTGCTTCCCCTATCAAATAGCCTTCTCTGTCCACCGCTCTTAACACCAAGCTAGGCATCATTCAGAGTATTTGTTTTTTAGGCCAGGGGTGTCCAAACTCATTCCCTGACTGTGTCTTACCCCCGCTTGGCCAGGGTGAGACCAAACCAAAGCCTAGCAATAGCTAGTGCCATAAAATGGTTGCTACTGACAATCAGTCATTGGCAACAGGGACTGGATTGTGTAACTCTACTTTTCATGGTGGTAGGGCCATCCTTAAAATTGTTTCCCCTGGAAATAACAAAGTCCAAAATGGTTGTTCCAATGGGTTGTTCCCATAGTTGAGACTGGATTCAAACAAGTGGTGAGCTAGATTTGGTCCTCAAGACATAGTTTGGACATCTCGTGGTCAGATGAATATAAACAGATTGCAAAGGGATTAGAATAGGAAAAATGGAGGGAGTGGTTAAACTCTCTACAAGAATCAAATCGTGCTATTTGTTGAGCACTTTTTGTGTTCAAAGCACTTTACTAGTGGAATAGAGAAGCAGCACGGCCTAGTGGATACAGCACAAGCTTGTGAATCAGAAGGACCTGGGTTCTAATCCTGCTCCACCACTTGTCTGCTGTTTGAACGTGGACAAATCACAACTTCTCTGTGCCTCATTTACCTCATGTGCAAAATGGGGATTAAGACTGTGAGTCCCATGAGAGACATGGACTGTGTCCAACCTGATTAGCACATCTCTAACCCAGCATACAGTACATTGCCTGGCACATAGTAAGTGCTTAACCAATACCATTAAAAAAAAAAAAAAGTTAGCAGACACAATCCCTTCCCTCAAGGAGTTTATGCTACAGAGCTAATACCCAGAGGTAACAGAACTGGAAAAATATATTTTACTATACAACGTAAATAATTGGGAAAGCATTTAATTACCACAATATCAGTTTACGGACAAATTTTGAAACATTTTAAATACATAGTGTAAATCATTGGGAAAACAGGTTTGAGTCCAACAATTTCAGTTTCAAGTTCATACGATTCCTTTCGGGTTCCCAGTTTGTGTGTTTCTCCCTCATCTAAATACTATAATGTATATTGTAAATTCTGTCTTAAAAATAGCAACTCTCTGCGGTGAACTAGGTGGATAAAATACTCTAAAACATGGTACCTTCTGAAGTGCGTGGTGGATAGAGCACAGGCCTGGGGGTTGGAAAGACCTGGGTTCTAAAGCTGGCTCTGTCACTTGTCTACTGTGGGCACTGACCAATCAATCGTATTTATTGAGCGCTTACTGTGTGCAGAGCACTGTACTAAGCGCTTGGGAAGTACAAGTTGGCAACATATAGAGACAGTCCCTACCCAACAGTGGGCTCACAGTCTAAAAGACTGCATTGCATTGACCAATCAATGCAACACCATGGAATTTCTAGAAATGTCAGTTCTACTTTGTCTTTGCCGTAAATTCCGGTCATGGTGTGTAGCTAGATTACTTTTGGCTTGGGGGACAGTTGGAGAATTAACCAAGCATCAGATCCAAAAACAAAGGAAAAATGGGTTCTTGCCAGTGACTTTCTGGCAGCCAACTATCAAGGCACTGAGTGCTATTCAGACACTCCCCTATCCTGATCCCGCCAAACTCCATTTACTCAGAGCCTCTAAAAGGTTTATTCTTAGACCTGAGCTAAAGGATGCATTGCAATATGTAAAGAATACTTTCAAACAATGAAAAGCTCTCCATTTTAAACATCTTCTGAGTATCTCCCTGAGCCCCCGATCAATAGGCCCAATCTGATATTCCTGAAATTCCACAAATTAAATTCCACCACCTCTACCAGTGTCCATAAACTAAGTGACAAATTCTGTCACCAGTTCTGTTTGTTTGTAATGAGGATAGGACTTGAAGGCAGTTTGGCCTAGTGGAAAGAGTATAGGAGAGGGAATCTGGAATCCCGGATTGGATTCCAGTCTAGTCCTGGGTTCTAATCCCAGCTCCGCCACTTGTCTGCTGTGCAACCTTGGACAAGTTGCATAACTTCTTTGTGCCTCAGTTACCTCATCTGTAAACTGGGGATAAGATACCTGTTCTCACCCCTAGACCGTGAGCCCCATGTGGGACAGGAACTATGTTTAACCTGGTTTATTTTGTAGCTAACTCAGAACTTAGTACAGTGCATAGCACATAGTAATTGCTTAACAAGTACCAGTTTTTAAAAAGTCACTATAGAAATAAAAGCCATGACAAATGGCAAAGTACCTATCATCTGAATGAATGAATAAACAAAGGAATACTGAGGAGACATCACAGGATCCCAAATATGTACCACCATCATCATCGTCAAGAAAAAAATGTGACAGATCGGACGGCAGGAACTATAAAGAAATCTCATTATCAACCAATTTACGTATGGATCTGTTATTTATTTATTTACTTATTTACATGAATGTCTGTCTTCCCCTCTAGACTTTGAGCTCATTGTGGGCAGGGAATCTGCCCATTTATTGTTAAACTGTAAACTCCCAAACAGTACAGTGTTTTTCCCATAGTAAGTGCTCTATAAATGACTGAATGTATGAATGAACAAATCAATAGTACTTATTGAGCGGTTACTGGGTGCAGGATACTGTATCTTCAATGTATTTCCTGAGTGTTTCCTCAGCAAATTGGCCCCATCTTCAATGGTAGAAAGAATTCTGAGGTGAATAGAACCACCCTCACTCTTCAGTGGTGGTGTTAGCTAACATTCACAGCTACATCATTTCCTCGGTAATGTTGAAATGTCTTTCGTTTGGTGGTGACCTGCATAACTCTTAAGCCCTCTAGACCGTAAGCCTGTTGTGGCCTGGGAACGTGTCTACCAACTCTGTTATAGCATAGGCTTAGTACAGTGCTCTGCACAGTAAGTGCTCCATTAATACCACTGATTGATTGATTTTAAATTTTGGCATCCCAGCATTTGGCAGGACTATTCCTTCCTTGGATCTGTAATTTGTGCAGAGCAGTGTTGTAAGTGCTTGTGAAAGGACAGTACAATGAAGTTGGTAGACACCATCCCTGCCCTCAAGGAGCTTATAACCTAAATTACACTCCATTTCTGACAAGAACCTAGACAGAATCTTTCGAGAGAGAATAATGAAAAGCACTGAAGGTGGTATATCCCAGAATCACAATGTTGTTTCAAGCCTCAGGGTGGCACAGTAAGCATGAGTTTTGCAGCATGACAGACAGAGAGGAGCAGAGAGCATTTGACACACTCACCAGCTCTGTTCTCTTGAAACTGATTAGTGAATTAATAGATTAGTGAAAGGCTCACCTCGACCCCAAGACTGCTTCACAGGCTGGACGTTGTGTTAAAATATGCTTTTCATTAACTCTATACATCACTTCTCTTATTCCTATCAATATGTTTCTCTCACGGGCATTCTTTATGAAAGGGAAGGGGGTCATGGGTTGAAAACAGCGTAGATAACAGATGTGTATATGGCCTTAAAAATTCTACTTTGGGGGAAAGTTTTTAAGGGGCTTTAAGTCATTGAAGTAATTTTTCTTGGGAACTAGCACTTAATTCAACCTAAATGTATGTTAACTCTAATTATTTCAGGTGGGAAATGGAAGCTTTTCAGTAACATATCCATTTCCCTGGCAATTTGGTTTTACCCGAGCCATTCTTCTGTTTTGGCCTGCCAGGACAAAATCAGAAAGTCAATTAGTAACAACATTTGTACATATTCCAGGGGCAATATAACCCACTCTCAGAAAGCCACAATAAAAGTGGAATTTTAACATGCCTAAGAAGGAACACATTTTTAAAAAAGAATCTCTTTACTACTGAATCTATCCCACAATTCCTTACTATTGATTACAAGAGGTGGCAGATAATCAAGTTGACTTAAGTGAATATCTGATTACAGTGATAATTAGATCTCAGCCTGCCTGTCTGACTCTAATGTGGTTATAATGTCTATTGCTGGGTTCAGAAGTGAAGTTAATCTTCGAACCCAAAGAACCTCAGCCTTTGATCACTTCAGGGACTGTTATTATGCCTAGGGAAGATTTCTCTCTCGATTATGACCAGATGGATTAAAATTCTTTCAATTTTACTCATTTATTCTTTCCCTTTAGCTCCAGAATAATAGATGCAAATCCAGTCAGCAGACTGTTCCCTTTTCCCTTTCAAAATAAAAACAGAAATATTTTACACTTATCAATAGTCCTTAAGGTTTGTTTGAGTTTTATTCATTCATTCAATCGTATTTTTATTGAGCACTTACTGTGTGCAGAGCATTGTACTAAGCGCTTGGGAAGTACAAGTTGGCAACATACACAGACAGTCCCTACCCAACAACGGGCTCACAGTCTAGAAGGAGGAGACAGACAGCAAAACAAAACATGTGGACAGGTGTCATCAGAACAGTTTTATATGTTTTATATGTATCATATACATTATAATCCATGAATCTACAAGATATATATATATATCAATCAATCAATCATATTTATTGAGCGCTTACTGTGTGCAGAGCACTGTACTAAGTGTTTGGGAAGTACAAGTTGGCAACATATAGAGAAAGTCCCTACCCAACAGTGGGCTCACAGTCAAGAAGGGGGAGACAGAGAACAAAACCAAACATATAAACAAAATAAAATAAATAGAATACATACAAGTAAAATAAATAAATAAATAAATAAATAAATAGAGTAATAAATATGTACAAACATATATACATATATACAGGTGCTGTGGGGAAGGGAAGGAGGTAAGACGGGGGATGTATATATATGTATGTATATACAAACACACGCACACATATATAAAGGGATAAATATTTAAAGAGAAACAGTGAGTTTTTCTTCAGTTTTCATTGAAAATGAAAATTGCATATTCAGATGTGTTTTACTGATATGTGTTGATGTTACCACACATGCTATCATGTTATTTACACATTCATGAAGGTAAATTCAAAAAAATTATTTAAAGTTGGGTCTGTGGCCCCAAACTGTGGTGGCAGATACATTAAAAAATGAGATACAAACACAATGACATAAGTTAAAATGCAACAAAAACTAAGTAGGGGAAATATCAGGGCCTAGTGGAAAGAACACGGGACTGGGAGTCAAAGGACGTGAGTTCTAATCCTAGCTCTGCCACTTTTTTATGGTATTTCTTAAGTGCTTACTATGTTCCAGTAACTCTTCTAAGCACTGGGATAGATATAACGTGATCAGGGTGGACACACATGTCCCTTGTCACACATGGGGCTCACAGTCTCAATCCCCATTTTACCAATGAGGTAACTGAGGCCCAGAGAACTGAAGAGACTGGCCCAAGGTCACACAGCAGACAAGTGGCGGAACCGGGACTAGAACCCAGATCTTTCTGACTCTCAGGGCCACGCTCTCTCCATTAGGCCACTCTGTTTCTCCACTTGTCTGCTGTGTGACCTTGTGCAAGTCAACTTCTCTGGGCCTTTAACCTGATATTTTCTGGGTCAAAATATTGGGATAAAAACCAGTATTTTCAAATAGCACTAACACTTAATCCAGGCTGACTACTGAATTAAATATCACTGGTCTCATGAAGATGTAAACCAACTTCATGAACATTTTCTACTTGTCCAGAGCAGACGCAGTTAATAAAGTATTAGAATCACACAAGAGATTGTAAGCCCCTCGAAGGCAGGGATCACGTCTCCTAACTCTAGTCGACTCTCCCAAGTGTTTATTCTGGCAGTCTGCACAGAGTAAGCGCCCAGTAAATGCTACTGATTGACCAAGTCCCTCGAATATGTTTTTAACTCCCATCTCCCCTACTGGATTATAAACCCCCGAAAACAGATCATTTCTTATACTTCGTGTGGGTGTGAGGGATTTACCCATAGCTGAGCTCTCCCACTGTGTGTGCGGAACCAAACACTCTCCTATACATTTTTCAGATACTCAGTGTAGTGTTTTACACATAGTAGGAACCCAATAAATACTGCAGATACTGACTAGTACTGACACTTCCTTTCCCTTGTTAGATGGCTGCTATTTTCCAAAGAAATGAATTTTATTAGCTACCCTTAGAGAATGATGAGGTGATAGACAAGGATTGACTAGTGAGTTGGGAAGTTTCATTAGCTAATGGGTAAATTTTGAACTGGTTTCTGCTGTCAAAGATCACTTAACGTTACTTGAATGAAAGGTTTATAGTTTCACCACAATTGTACAAAACAAATGGCATATTGGCATCTTTCCCTTAGAGCCCTTTCCCATGCAGTTTGACGTTACATATTTTCTGTAAACAATAAGCATTAGAAAAAGCTTGACCCTGAATAAATAAGAAATTATGACTCATGAGGTTACCCATGTTCAAAGAGACAAGGGAATCTTTTTTATCAAAATACTCTATACGTGCTTATATTCTAGGAGCATTTGGAAACACTTAAAAGAGTTTAGAAAGCAATCTTGGGGTGTGTGCATTACTAGCAAACTGCACTTTTTGTCTGTTTCTAGCATTCCAAATGAGTCCCGTGGGGATGCACACGTGTCTGATGTAAGAAGCAAATTCAAGTCTATCACACAATTCTGCTTGAGTGTGACATATATTGTGTTTTATGATTTGTCACCAAAAACAATGAGGTGCCCATGAAAATAGATAGGGAATGCTCGTTTCCTAGAAATTAGAAAACAAAGAAATGGACAGGTGTTGGGAAAACCAAGTTAGAAACATGTAAAGACTGCATTCTCAAACACAAAGCAGAATGGTAAATAAATCACAAAGTGAGAGTGAGGGGAATGAATGAGAAAACTTGCCCCCACAAAGAAAACACTGTTTTTTTCAGAATTACCAACTGAGGAACTGTTTTAAGTAGGAATATTCTCGATGGGAAATGCAAAACATTTTACTTCAAGTGTCCAGTGCTCTAGCAAAATTAGGAGAAAGTAAAAACGAAGAAGTTTGCTGATTGTATTGTCTACCTTTTAAGAATTTCCAGTCACTCTAATGGATGAAAGAAAGCCCCAAGTGTGCCCATTTTTCACACAATATGTTCTCCACTGGAAAAAAAAATTCTTCCAGTAAACACTACCCTACTAATAACCTAGTATCTACTACATAGTATCCTAGTTCTACATAGTAACCTAACACATAGTACATAGTAACCTAGTATCTACTACATACTAGCAGTCTCTGCCCCATGCTCCTTTTCTTTTTCTTTCCTTTTGTCAAGTGATCAATCACAATTACATTCCAGTCGATTTTCTTGGGCATGAAGTAACAAAGATTTGTATCCCAAAAGCCACTAATGAGTATTAATCAATATCGCACAAAACCATGAGACACAAAAAAGTGGATTAATATACCTAGAATCTTATTTATATTGAGGTAATTTTACTATGTACCTAGTAGGCCTTTTTTAGTTTTGTGGCATTTGTTAAGTGCCACACTGTAGTGTGCTACACTGCCAGACACTGTAGTAAGTGCTGGGGTAGATGCAATGTAATGAGGTTGGACACAGTCCCTGTTTCTCATGGGGCTCATAGTCTTAATCTCCATTTTACAGATAAGGTAACTGAGACATAGAGAAGTGAAATGACTTGCCTAAGATCACACAGCCAACAGATCCTTCAGACTCCCAAGCCCATGCTCTATCCACTAGGCCATGCCACTTCAAATGCTTGGCTACTAAGATCACGACTACAGCATCCATGGTATTTCTGAAACAGCGCCATATTTTTTTAATGAGACTATTAATGTTAAATGGATTTAAGACAAGGCTATCAGGACACCAATACCTTAATAAAATATATTTGGAAGATATGATTATTGAGGTGATGACAGCCCCGATATAATTGAGTGGTGTCTCTGACATCCACAGGTGGAAAAATACATGTAGAGAGTTACGTAAGTAGGGTACAATTCATTAAAATTGGATCTTTACAGAAGGGAGTGGTCCTAGGAATTTTTGTTCTTATTAAGGATCTGTGATTTGGGGGGATGGCTTCAGATTTTATTTTCCACCCTCTCCTCTCAATCAATCAATCAGTGGTATTTATTGGGCATTGACTACGTGCAGATTACTATCCTAAGTACTTGGGAAAGTACGAATCAACAGAATTAGCAGACATTCCCCACTCATTTTATACTCTAGGCACTATACAATCTAAAGTCTAGATTGTGTGGGCAAGGAAAGTGTCTACCTACTCTGTTGTATTGTACTCTCCCAAGTGCTTAGTACAGTGCAATGCACATAGGAAGGGCTCAATAAATACGTTGAGTGATTGACCACACAGTAGCTCTCTTTCAGATGTTCAAGAACCTTTTGAAATATCTGCTAGTGCTTGTTTCCTTATTAACTCACAAAAGCACATTCCAACCACACCCATCCAAAAACAAACATAGGAAGAGAAAACACTACTTTCTTTGAGTTAATGTGTGGAGGCACATATCAGTTACGTGGTATTACAAGCCCAATTAGGCAAGGGAGTCTTATTACTCCCCATCATTAGAAAATAATGTAGAGCTGTTTGGAGTCCGATCCTTAGAAGGTGTGTCTCAGTGAAATGAAAGTCCCCCCCAAGAAGAATGAAGAAGAACTGTTCGTTTGAGTATATTCTCTATTCTTTCAGTATGCTGCCAGTATGAACATTTAAATAAAAATCAGGAAATAAGTAAGGACAGTAAGAAAAACCTTACTCTACTTAATACTACATTAACTGGCAATCTGTTTTGCTGTGCTACTTCTGCTCCATTATTTTAAAAGTCCAAAAAAAAAGAAACCAAAAATGAATTCTGTGCTTTCCAAAAGTGTTGAGGGTACCACGATGGAGCCTATGAAATTACTATTATGTCTAATCTAGGAAAAGAGATTAACAATGTATAAAAATAGACTACTTTCAAATCAGATCAGCCAATACATTAGAAGTCATAGTTTCCTTTTGTTTTCACAAAGATATTTTTTAAAAAAGGTTACATTTTTATGGTTTGGTTCAGGTTTCTAGATTAATATTTCTTAAATGATGGGAGGAATTCATTTGGATAAAGCAGAACCATATCTGGTCTCTTCTTCATCCTGTTAACTATCTACATTTTTTATGCATTTTCATTATCGCATCTTCACTGAGGTACAGCCTGAACCATTTAAAATTTGAGCCATTCGTTTTAAATATTACATTTAAATGGTAAAGTTCACTTCAATCGACACTTCCAGAAAATCTTGGAGTAGTACATAAACCAATTTTTTCCCAATGTCCTTTACTATAAGAGCTTGTCAAAATCAAAGGAGGAATAAAAAAATGAAAGGTCATCTACTTCCTTGATCCCAAACAAGGCCAAAGAACCCTCAAGACTCAGATCTTCTAGGTTGGGCTGGGACTGTACTTCTTTGTCACTCACATTTCATCTTTTACAAGGATTAGAATGAAAAACTTAAGCTTTGAGTACTACATGGTTTTTCCAGTGAGGGGTGGCTGTTCCACCATAACACCTGTTTTCATTGCATATTTTGGATTTGGAAGGTTTAAGGAACCACGCAACACTGAAAAACAATAGCTCTGTGCATTTGTGTGATTTGGGTGAAGACTTAAGTACCACAATGTGAGTTCCGCTCAACTTTCTTTCAAGACTGCAAAGGAGGAGAAAGATCATGCCAGGAGATGGAGATTTGGGAATCATCCGCTTAGAGATGACAGTTGAAGTTGTAAAGGCAAATGAGTTTCTCGGGGTAGGAGGTGTAGATGGAGGATAGAAAAGGACCCAGAACTGAGCCTTGAGGGAGTCAGAGGAGAAGCCCGTGAAAGAGGCTGAGAAGCAGCTGGCAGAGAGACAGGAGGAGAAGCAAAAAATGGCACCTTACCATTTGCTGTTCTTCTCTCTCCAGTATGGCATTCGTATAGAAGTAGTGATGCCTAGTGGAAAATTAATTTTCCTTGGAGTCATGGGTTCTGGGTTCTAATTCCAGCTCTGCCACTAGCCTGCTGGTTGATCTTGTGCAACTTAACTTCTCTGCACCTCAGTTTCCTCACCTGTAAAAAGAAAAGGAAATATCTGTTCTTCTCTCCCTTAGTCTGTGAGCTGCCTATGTGTCTGTAACTGCTTCTAACCTGATTATTGTATATCTACCCTGGCACTTACAACAGTTCTTGGCACACAATAATCACGTAAAAACTGTCAAAATTATAATTATTATAATCATTATCATTATTACTATTATACAGATGTTGCCCAAATGGTTGTCACGAAATCATACCTCTAGGATATCATATAACTCCAATCAAATATATTCTGTGTCACCGCAATCCAGACCTAACAGTCGAACGGGTGATCATTTAATTTCTTTATGCTTTAAATTGGGGGTGAAAAGAAAATGCCTGGTGAAAGGTATTAATTCAACTGGTTCCACAGAAGCTTAGAGTCTTTTTTCAAGCTGTGACATAGATTCTTTTTCATAAATGAAGACAAGACAAGGCAATCAACCGTGCCACCTACTGTTAAAACAATGATTTCTGGGGCTACAAAAAACAGGAAATAAACTGGAAAAGGAGCAAAGTGACATCTTTTCAGATCCGAGAGAATAATTCTTTCAATTCTCTCAGATCACTGCTTCTCGGAAAGAACATTCCCCGATAAAAAAGATCTAACTCACAGCCAGGATTACCATATTTTGCATCTTTCCATTTTTCACTCTCTCATTCGTTCCTAGCCGGATAAACAAAATCATTTTTTATTCTGGACAAATGAGATAAGATCTATTCTTCACCAGTACACATCCCCCCAAAAAATCCACGGAGCCTTTGTGCAGAATACCCCAGTCTGGAGTTTTTTCATGCATTCTGCCATGCCTGTAGTATTATTTTTGATATTCTCGCAGGGAATGTGCATCCCTGTGATTGACTAGGCCTCAGCTGCTTATCTCCAATTATGGATACTAACTAAACATCTTTTCTGAAAAAAAAAATGTTCTTTCTAAATAAAGTGGTTAACATCCATATACTTACCCTGGGTGGGGTTTGTGTCTACCAACTCCAGGGTGTTGCACTCTCTCAAGCGCTTAGTACAGTGGGCTGCACCTAGTAAGCATTACATAAATACTACTGTCTGATTGATTGATGGAAGCAGAGAGATATAGTAGAAAGAGCACTGTCCTGGGAGTCTGAGGACTTGGATTCATTCATTCATGCATGCATGCATTCAATCATATTTATTGAGCCCTTACTGTGTGCAGAGCACTGTACTAAGCACTTGAAAGGTACAATTCAGCAATAGAGTCAATCCCTGCCCAGGCTGGGCTTACAGTCTAGAAGGAGGGGAGACAGACATCACAACAAGTAAACAGACATCAATAGAAATAGAATTATAGATCTATACATATCAAAATAAGTAAACAGGAGAAGCAGCGTGGCTCAGTGGAAAGAGCCCAGGCTTTGGAGTCAGAGGTCATGGTTCAAATCCCGGCTCTGCGAATTGCCAGCTGTGTGACTTTGGGCAAGTCACTTCACTTCTCTGGGCCTCAGTTCCCTCATCTGTAAAACGGGGATCGAGACTCTGAGCCCCATGTTGGACAAGGACTGTGTCCAATCCGATTAGCTTGTTCCCACCCCAGCATTTAGTCAGGTGCCTGGCACATAGTAAGTGCTTAAATACCATTATTATCATTATTATGATTACTATTACAGTGACTGACATATAGTTATATAGTTAACACATACAACAATCATCATCATTATCTGTAAGCTCCTTGTGGGCAGAGGTCAACTACACCTAGTCTTTTGTATTGCGCTATTCCAAGAGCTTAGAAAATGCTCTGCATACAGTAAGTGCTCAGTAAATGGCACTGATTTATACAACCTATAACTCAATCAGTATTATTTATTGGTAGCCCACTATATGCAGAACCCAGCATGAAGTGCTTCTGAAAGGAGGAGAGGTAAACTATATGAACCTTGTCCTCAAGGGCCCTAAAGTCAAATAGTAGACACATGAATCTTTTATCATTAGGAGGAAAACAACCTGTTATAAATGAAGGGAAATATGAATAAATGAGTAAATAGCAGAGTACATATAGCTCTATGCCTCAACTAAGGGTTAAGACATTTATACTACTCTCTGGTGTTGAAGAAAATCCTCTTGGACATTTGTAGAGGATTTTTTAGAAGTCAAAACAAGTCATTTATAAGTACGTGCTTTTGTTTTGTAATTGAATGAGAGGCAATGTTAATTCTATTATAAGGTTGCCAAACAACATTTGTTGCTAGACATTTTTATTAGCTATGTAAATGATTTTAAATGAGTTCGAATACGCACTGAACACTTGCCAAAATGTGGGGCTTGAGCATTTGTGTTAGATTTAATTCCTACCATAATGTAAGAACGGGGGTATTATACCCAACATTTCTCTAGAGGGTCTTTGCTAGTCAGTGGACGTAGGTTTACCACGTTACGGGATAGTAACAGTTATGGAGAGCAGTTGGCAAGTTTGAACCTCTCATGCTATGAACGCAAAGCCCTGGAAAACAGCTGATGGAATTTTAATGTGACTGAACCCCAACAAGACTCTCTCATGGAATATCTGCCCAACGTGACTGGTATAACATTGGTTGCAAAGAGAGTTCCTCACTAAATAGGAAGAGAGTGAAAAATCTTCTTGGGAATTCATAGTTTTCAAATACTGTCAGGTTCAAGTCGAGTTTCAAAATTCTAACCGCATTTAGGCCTTCCTTGTATATCCTTTACGTTGCAGATAACCAAAAAATTATCCACATGAAAGGTCGGGAACAGGTCTATACATAAGCTGCTTTTTTGCAAGCTTCACCATCATCATCATCATCATAATAATAATGATGGCATTTGTTAAGCGCTTACTATGTGCCAGGCACTATACTAGACTATGGGGTGGATACAAGCAAACTGGGTTGGATGAGGTCCCTGTCCCATGAGGGGCTCACAGTTTCAATCCCCATTGTACAGATGAGGTAACTGAGGCACGGAGAAGTGACTTGCTTAAAGTTACACAGCAGACAAGTGACAGAGCTGGGATTAGAACCTAAAACCTTCCGATTCCTAGGCCTGGGCTCTATCCACTTTGCCATGCTGCTTCTCATCACCGTTAACTGAAATCTCTGGTCTTTTCCAATTTCTTCTCTCCGTATCTCCCTCTTCTTTTAGAACAGTGCTTTACACATAGTAAGTGCTTAATAAATGCCATTATTATTATTATTTTCTTTCCTTCTCATCCTCCTTCCACCACCCTTCTCCTCCTTTCTCTTTCCATCCTTCATTTTTAGTAGCTCTTTGCTCTTTTTCTGTTGGCTCTCATTTTCATTGTGTAATTCTACCTCTCTCCAAAGATCTTGACACCTTGGTTAATATGTGTTTCTTTCTCTCTTTCTTCAGTGTGCTAAAGGGTTAGGAAGTGGAAGAAGGGAGAAGAAGCCACTGAGCTACATCAATGCACTGAAGTTACTCTATAAAATATAAATTAATCACGAAAATTGTTTCGTATCTGAAGTGAACTAGGGACAGGAATCACTCCCTTGACCTCCCTTAAAAATAAAAAAGTTCTATTTATTTAGAAGAAGTTAAATTGTGGTCCTGGATTAATATCTATGCATAGCAACTCAACGCTTATTAATTACATCTCCGAGAGGAGAAAGTACAAAATGTCATTTCAATTCTCTGTCTCCCACGTGCTAAGATAATTAACTCTTGAAGATTTTCAGTGGGAAAAATGAAGATAGGTCCTGGCAGTGTCTCTCAGCAAACATCGCTCTCTACTCCTGGACAAGCAGAGGAGCCAAGTAGAAAGAGCATGGGCCTGGGTGTCAAAAGACCTGGGTTCTAATCCCATCTTTGCCAGCTGCCTGCTGTGTGACTATGAGAAGCAGCGTGGCTCCGTGGAAAGAGCACGGGCTTGGGAGTCAGAGGTCGTGGGTTCAAATCCCGGCTCTGCCAGTTGTCAGCTGTGTGACTTTCGGCAAGTCACTTAACTTCTCTGTGCCTCAGTGACCTCATCTGTAAAATGGGGATGAAGACTGGGAGCCCCCCGTGGGACAACCTGATCACCTTGTAACCTCCCCAGGGCTTAGAACAGTGCTTTGCACATAGTAAGTGCTTAATAAATGCCATTATATATATATATATATATATAAGCAAGTCACTTAGCTTCTCTGAACCTCAATCTCCCATCTAGAAAAGGGGAATTCAATGTCTGTTTTCTCTCTCCTCCAGACTGCACCCTAACTGATTAACCAGGATCTTCCCTAGCACTCAGTACAGTGTTTGACACCTAGTAAATACTCAACAAGTGCCAAAATTATTATTATCCTCAAAAACCTGGAATAGCTACCCATATCCTTGTACATCAAGAAAAAAGTCTTCACCATTAACTATGGGCTCTTTCCACCCATTCCTCTTCCTCTCACCCTCTCTAGCCCTCCCAAACATATCACCCTAAGGTTCTCCTTCAAGCTGTTCCCTCAGCCCAATACTCTCTTTCTCCCAATTCTGACTGATCCCAGCTCTCCCCATTTGTAAAGCCTTCCAAAAAAAAAATATCCCACCTCCTCCGAGGTCCTCCCTGGTTGACAACATCAAATGACTCTACACTGTAAGCTCATTGTGTGTAGGGAATGTGTCTGCATATTGTACTCTCCCAAAAGCTTAGTACAGTGCTCTGCACAGAGTAAGTGTGCAATACAACTGACTGACCAACATACCCTTAGGAATTTCATGCTTTATTCCTATTCTTAGCAGACACATACAAATGCAGAGTTGCTTTTATTTATATTTTTGTTTGGAAATCTATCTGTTCATTCAATTACTGGTTCAATCGAGTTACCCTGATGCACTTGCTCTACTTTCAGCTCAATACTAGTCCTCTCCCCAGCTTTCCCATTCTGTAAATAATTTTGTCTTTCTTCTCTGGCACACCGTAGGCTCCATGAGAGCAGAGAGCATTGTGTCTTGCTACTTTTGTTCTAGTGCTTAGTTCAGTCCTACCATTCAGTAGGTGCTCAATAAATGCCACTGATCGAATGATTGACTGATGATCTGAAATCGTACTATGGTTATAAACCAATTACCGTACTAAGAACTATGGTGAATGTTTAAATTCATTGTCTATTCTTTTTAACTATAGAACTCATCTCCTATTAAGCAAGGAATACTGTAGTGATAAAAGTGTTTCCCATAGGACTAATTACAGAACTCTATTACTCTAACATTTCAATCACATAATAGCTTCTAAGAATCATTTAAGAATCATTGCAGGACTGGGCCATCCCAAGCATCAGTCGGGATGTCCAATTGGAGGGGAAGGGGTACTAAGCATAGTGTTGGAAAAGAAGGGATCAGTTTCTAGACTGGAAACCCGTTGTTGGGTAGGGATTGTCTCTACTTGTTACCAAACTGTTTTTTCCAAGTGCTTAGTACAGTGCTCTGCACACATTAAGTGCTCAATAAATACGATTGAATAATAGAGATCAAAAATCCACAGTGCTTAGGGTGAACTCTCAGACCAATCTCAAGTCTGTTTAGGAAGACAGACAGGGACACTGAGCAAACACTAAAGAAATACCAAGTCCCCAAACTCTTTCTAGATTGGAAAATCCTGATGGGCAAGGATTATGTCTCCTGACAATATTATACTCTCCCAACCACTCTGTACAGTGCTCTGCGCAGAGTAAGCACTCAATTCATAATGTTGATTGATTGATTCAAAGCCACTTTCAAATTAGGTTTTACTACTCCTCTCTGTAAACTATTTTAGTCTCTCCAACTAGATTGTAAGTTCCTTGAGTTTGTAGGGACTGTCTTAACTTCATTCATTCATTCAATCGTATTTATTGAGCGCTCACTGTGTGCAGAGCACTGTATTTTCACCCAGGAGAGTACAATATAACAATCAACAGTCAGATCAGACAACTCCTAACTAGCCCGTTGTTGGGTGGGGATTGTCTCTATTTGTTGCTAAATTGTACTTTCCAAGCATTCAGTACAGAGCTCTGCACAGAGTAAGCACTCAATAAATATGATTGAATGAATTTAGGGATGGAAACATTTTTGCTGTCCGAAATTATTCAACAGTGCTTGCTTGTTCTGTGTGCAAATCACTTCAGTAAGGGTTTGGGAAAGTACAGTGGAAGTAGTATACATAATTGTTATATTTCATTCATTCTGTCGCTTATCCACAGTGTGACCTTGGGCAAGTCTATGTGCCTCAGTTACCTCATCTGTATAATGGGGATTAAGATGGTGAGCCCCATGTGGGACATGAAATGCATCCAAACTGTTTAGCTTGTGTCTATCCCAGGGCTTAGTACGGTGACTAGCAAATATCAATAAGATTAAAATATGAAAAAAACATACAGGTCTTCTGCGTATCAGACACATGCTCAACTCATTGTGGGGAGGGAACGTGTCTGTTTCTTGTTTTACTGTGTCAGTCAATCAGTGGTATTTATTGAGCATTTACTGTGTGCACAGCACTGTACTAAGAGCTTGGGAGATGACAACAGAGTAATAAACAGACACATTCCCTGCCCACAATGAGCTTACAGTCCCGTGGCCTGGGTTCATTCATTCATTCATTCATTCATTCATTCATATTTATTGCGTGCTTATTGTGTGCAGAGCACTGTGCTAAATGCTTGGAAAGTACATTTCAGGCAATAAAGAGCCAATCCCTGCCCACACCAGGTTGGATCCGATAGGGAATCAGCATGGAGAGACAGAGACCGGAGATGGAAACGCTGAGTTTTAGACAAAATTTATTCCGCGAGCCAATTGATTTGATTATTTTGGATGCAGCGAATTGAATTATTTGATTATTTTGGAAGTGGCGAATGGAACTTCCCTTTTGGGAGGAACAGGGTTATTTCGTGTTATTAGAGCTTCCTTATGGGAAGGAATAGACTTAGATGTTACTTATGTGGGGCAAAAAAACAAAACAAACGAAAAACAGGTCCCAGCAGGGAGGAATTCACTTACCAGCGTGGCTCAGTGGAACAAGCCCGGGCTTGGGAGTCAGAGGTCATGGGTTCTAATCCGGCTCTGCCACTGGTCAGCTTTGTGACTTTGGGCAAGTCACTTAACGTCTCTGGGCCTCAGCTACCTCATCTGTAAAATGGGGATTAAGAATGTGAGCCCCACGTGGGACAACCTGATCACCTTGTATCCCCCCCAGCACATAGAACACATAGTAAGTGCTTAACAAATGCCATTATTATTATTATTACTTACGGTTTGTTCGCACATGGTGAAGCAGGTAGCTCCCACCCACAGACACTTCCCACTCAAGAGAAATCCACGTATGCATTGCACACCCATGGTGAGGTGGCCTAGCTTCCAGCCCAACGTGCAATTCCCACTTGGGAGAAATCATGGCTCAATGGAAAGAGCACGGGTTTGGAGTCAGAGGTCATGGGTTCAAATCCCAACTCCATCAGCTATGTGACTTGGGGCAAGTCACTTAACTTCTCTAGGCCTCAGTTCCCTCATCTGTACAATGAGGATTAAGGCTGACACCCCAGCCTGGGTGTCAGAGGACCTGGATTCTAATCTCCGCTCCACCACTCATCTGCTGTGTGACTTTGGGCAAGTCACTTCACTGGGCCTCAGTTCCCTCATCCACAAAATGGGGACGGATGTGTCCAACCTGATCTGCCCATATCCACCCCAGTGCTTAGTAAGCTTAATGGTTCAGTGGAAAGAGCGTGGGCTTTGGAGTCCGAGGTCATGGGTTTGAATCCTGGCTCTGCCAACTGTCAGCTGTGTGACTTTGCGCAAGTCACTTAACTCCTCTGGGCCTCAGTTCCCTTATCTGTACAATGGGCATTAAAACTGTGAGCTCCCCATGGGACAACCTGATCACCTTGTAACCTCCCCAGCGTTTAGAACAGTGCTTTGCACATAGTAAGCGCTTAATAAATACCATCATTATTATTATTACCAGCTTGTCCCAGGGGGGCTCACCAGTGTTAATCCCCATTTTACAGACGAGGTAACTGAGGCACAGAGTAGTGACTTGCCCAAAGTCACTTATAAATGACTATAATAACATACTGTATATAATAATATATAATAATAATACTTATCATTATTATTACTGCCACTCTATTACAGCTCTTTTCTCAGGCGACCACTTCCCCACCTTTGCCAGACCATCGGTGGGCGGAGCCCAACTCGACGCATGCGCAGTTACCGCGGCAACAGTGACAGCACGTGGCAGCACTGCCACGAGCAACGGATCGACGCACGCGCAGTTCCCGCGGCAAAGGTGACAGCGCGTGGCCGCACTGCCACGAGGAACGGATCGACGCACGCGCAGTTCCCGCGGCAACGGTGACAGCGCGTGGCCGCACTGCCACGAGGAACGGATCGCGCACGCGCAGTTCCCGCGGCGGAGACCAAGGCGGCGATTCCGGCCATCTACCACCTGGGGGCAGCATCCGCGCCCGGAAAAATCCAGGGAAAACCGAGGCCAGCCCGGCGGTCGTTTCATTCATTCACTCGTACTTACTGAGCGCCTACTCTGTGCAGAACACTGTACTAAGCGCTTGGAATCCACAATTCGGCAACAGACAGAGACCATCTCCACCCAACAACGGGCTCCACAGTCTAGAAGGGGGAGACAGGTAACAAAGCAAAAAAAAAAAAATCAAGTAAACAGGCATCAAATAGAAATAGAAATGCTGGAAAAGGTGTCGCCTTCTAATTCCCTTTAAATCCATTTTTCAAAAGTGCACCTGATTAATTTTGGTAATAATGATGGTACTTGTTAAGTGCTTCTTATGGGCCAGGCACTGTACTAAACGCTGGGGTGGCTACAACCAAATCGGGTTGGATACAGTCCCTTGTACTTCCCAAGCGCTTAGAACAGTGCTCTGCACACGGTAAGCGCTCAATAAATACGATTGAATGACCCCTAAATAATTACGGTAATAATTATGGTACTTGTTAAGCACTTACTGTGTGCCAGAAACTGTACTAAACGCTAACAATAATAATGACAATGGCGTTTGTTAAGCGCTTACTATGTGCCAGACACTGAACTAACCACTGGGGTGGATAGAAGCATACAATAATGATGGCATTTGTTCAGCGCTTACTATGTGCAAAGCATTGTTCTAAGCGCTGGGGGGATACAAGGGAATCACGTTGTCCCACGTGGGGCTCACAATCTTAATCCCCATTTTACAGATGAAGTCACTGGGGCTCAGAGAAGTTAACTGACTTGCTCAAGGTCACACAGCAGACATGTGGGGAAGCCGGGATTAGAACCCTTGACCTCAGACTCCCAAACCCGTGCTATTTCCACTGAGCCACGCTGCTTCTCTAAATAATTACATTTATTAAGCACTTACTATATGCAAAGCACTGTTCTAAGCACTGGGGAGGTTACAAGGTGATCAGGTTGTCCCACGGGGGGCTCACAGTCTTCATCCCCAATTTACAGATGAGGTAACTGAGGCACAGAGAAGTTGAGTGACTTCCCCAAAGTCACACAGCTGACAATTGGTGGAGCTGAGATTTGAACCCATGACCTCTGGCTCCAAAGCCCGGGCTGTTTCCACTGAGCCACGCTGCTTCTCCAGATCAGGTTGGATGCAGTATCTATCCCATGTAGGGCTCATAGCCTCCATTCCCATTTTGCAGATGAGGTAAGTGAGGCACAGAGAAGTTAAGTGACTTGCCCGAAGTCACACAGCAGACACATGGCCGAGCTGGGTGGCTACAAGCAAATTGGGTTGAATACAGTCCCTGTCCCCTGAATAATTATGGTACTTGTTAAGCACTTACTGTGTGCCAGTCACTGTACTAAGCGCTGATAATAATATGATGATGATGATGGCACTTGTTAAGTACTTACTATGTGCCAGGCACTGTACTAAATGCTGGGGTTGATACAAGGTAATCAGGTTGGAGACAGTCCCTATCCTACATGGGGCTCACAGTCTCAATCCCCATTTTACAGATGAGGGAACTGAGGCACAGAGAAGTGAAATGACTTGCCCAAGGTCACACAACAGCAAGTGTAAAATGGGAGATTAAGATCGAGAGCCCCATGTGGGACAAGGACTGTACAACCTGATAGGCTTGTATTTACCCCAGCGCTTAGAACAGTTCTTGAAACATAGTAAATGCTTAACAAATACCATGGTTTTTTGCAGTTTTTTTTTTAAGAGTTGGTAGACCGGATCCCTGCCCACAACCAATTTACAATCTAGGGGGAAAGACAGACATTAAATATATGGCAGATAGGGAAAGTGGTGAGTTCTCTGGAGCTGAGGTGGGATTGGGCATCAAAGTGTTTAAGGGGTGACAATAATAATAACAATAATGAGGTTGATGGTATTTGTTAAGCATTTACTATGTGCCAGGCACTGTAGTAAGCACTGGGGTGGATACAAGCAAATCAAGTTGGACACAGTCCCTGTCCCATGTGAGGCTCACAAGTCTCAATCCCCATTTTGCAGATGAGGGAACTGAGGCACAGAGAAGGAAAGTGACTTGCCCAGGGTCACACAGCAGACAAGTGGCGGAGCCAGGATTAGTACACATGACCTTAGGACTATCAGGCCCGGGGCTCTATCCACTAGACAAATGCTGCTGCTTAGGCGATGCAGAAGGGAGGGCGAAGAGGGTGAAAACCTGAGATATTAGTCAGGGAAGGCTTCCTGGAGGAGATATTTTAGTAGAGCTTTGAAAATGGGGTGGGTGGCAGAATGTCCGAGGGGAGAGGGAGTTTCAAGCCAGAGGGAGAATGTGGATAAGGTGTCAGTGACGTGAGAGATGAAAATGAGGTACGGTAATAATAATAATAATAATAATGATGGCATTTAAGTGCAAGGTCAATCATTTAAAGAACCTTCATTACAAAACTGTAACCAACTCAGATTCATTCAGTAAATACAATTGTATAATAATGAAGATAATAATAGTAATTGTGGTATTTGTTAAGCGCTTACTATGTGCCAAGTACTGTCCTAAGGGCTTAATGAAAATTGTGGTATCTGTTAAACCCTTACTATGTGCCAGGCACTGTACTAGACACTGGGGTGGTGCAAACAAATCTGGTTGGACACTGTCCTCATGCCGCATGGGGCTCACGGTCTGTAATTCCTGTTTTGCAGATGGGGTAACTGAGGCACAGAGTAGTGAACGGACTTTTGAAATTTTCTGGAAGCCTGTTACCACCTCTAACCCTCAAAGATGGAGAAACAAAGTAACTGACTACTATTTTCAAAATGTATTTTAATAATGTTTGTATTTGGGTATTTAATATGGTTTAGAAGTGCTTTCATAAGTAATGCTACCAATAATTGAGTACTGGTAGGGGCAGCAAAAATGTTATGCCCTTTTCTGCTCATAATTTGTTTTTGCTAATGGGGAGCCTTAATTAATGACTCTGTATCTCACATTCTTCACTAGCAAAATTATTTTCACCACCTTATACCACATATGTGTTGAATGATTTGCCTAAATCAACCCGGAGAGTCAATGTAGCCAAACACAGATTGGGCAACGTTCTTTTGTCTCGGATTTAAATGTCAAGCTACTGTTCTCTTACCATTTTACATGAGGCCCTTATTAGCAAACTAGCCATCTGATTTTTGTTTGTTTGGTTGGTTTAGCATCCAAATATATTAATTCTAGGATGGACTTTTAGTTCTTCTAGTTCGCAGAATTATTCTTGCATAATTTTCCATAAGATCAGTTCCCAACTGATGTATTCACACCCATATCTTCCTAGTGCTGTGACAAATTAATGTTATTAATCCAATTCATGATTTGTGCATGAATAATTGAGCCAGGAGCAGCTGACACCGGATACCTTTTAATTTGTGGACAAATTAAAACCTTGATTTTTTTTTCAATTCCCAACTGGAAAATATTTCACCAAAATGATATATGATTATGTGTAACTCAGATGGGCAGTTTTAAAGACCAGACCTTTCAAATCAACCATTTATTTTTCAGGAATGCAAGGAATTTACTTAGAAATTTGCTGAAGATGTTAGAAACCAGAACATCGGTGCTGTCACACCAGGCTTTGGTTTTATGGCCCGACTAAGGTATACGTTATTTATTTTCTTGTGCTGTTTCCTCTTATGTAAAACCCAAAATATGAAGAAAGTGTGAGTTGAAAGCTCAGGGTTCTCTCATGAAATATTTACATCATGTTTAATAATTAAAATTGAATAGTGTTTATCATTTTTTCTTCTTTAGAGAAAGTATGGAAGCTATTCTTCCCCCTAATGCTCACAAGATAGCAGAGAATCCACTCTGAGTATCTATCACTAAAACTAAAACGAGAGAAAATTGCTTGGTTTCACAGTTTTCCTCCAGGGAGGACCTCATTAAGGTCACAAAGTTACTTAGAATTTGGACAGAAATAACCAGACTCTGTGATTCCAAAGACTGTAAATCCCTTGAGAAATCTTTGAGGAGTCTACCAACCCCAGGTACTGGACTCTCCCAAACACTCAATACACTGTTTTTCACGCAGTAGACCCTCAATATAAACCAAAGATTGAATGACTGATTGGATGACTTTCTTTAAAAAGGCCAGAATCTAGATTCATCGTTCATTTTAGATTTCATGACTACCTGTAAAAAAAAACCAAAACTGTTTTTTTTAGATTTCTCTTGAATGGATTTGAAAATGACTAGTTGAATATTAAATATGCATTTCAGTGCCCTAGGTGACTAATTTATAATGATTCTTTGTGCTCTCCCAAGTGTTTGTGGCTCAGTGGAAAGAGCACACGATTGGGAGTCAGAGGTCATGGGTTCGAATCCCAGCTCCACTGCTTGTCAGCTGTGTGACTTTGGGCAAGTCACTTAACTTCTCTGGGCCTCAGTTACCTCATCTGTAAAATGGGGATTAAGATTGTGAGCCCCATGTGGGATAACCTGATCACCGTGTATCCTCTCCAGTGCTTAGAACAGTGCTTTGTACATAGTCAAATAATAATCAAATGCCATTATTATGATTATTATTTGGTATAGTGCTCTGCATATGCTAAGTGCTCAATAAACACCATTTTGCAGATGAGGTAACTGAGGCACAGAGAAGTGAAGTGACTTGTCCAAGGTCACACAGTAGACAAGCAGTGAAGCCAGGATTAGAAACCAGGTCCTTCTGACTTCCAGGCTCCCGGGCTCTCTCCACTACACCACGCTGCTTGGAATCAGGAACCCAATATGAGGTATCACCCCACCTTCTCTTGCCTCCTATTCTTTTATTTGCTGTAGGCAAAAGCACTAGAAATACAGCCCTGAAGAGCCTGCCCTTCACAGATTTTCCCCTCGGGCTCTCCTGCCGGGAGTACCACCCTCAGCAGATTGACAGTGAAGAGTGTTGCGCAGAAGGAACTAGCTGACAATATGTATATATGTTTGAACATATTTAATACTCTATTTATTCATTTACTTATTTTACTTGTACATATCTATTCTATTTATTTTATTTTGTTAGTATGTTTGGTTTTGTTCTCTGTCTCCCCCTTCTAGACTGTGAGCCCACTGTTGGGTAGGGACTGTCTCTATATGTTGCCAACTTGTACTTCCCAAGCACATAGTACAGTGCTCTGCACACAGTAAGCGCTCAATAAATATAATTGATTGATTGATTGATACTTAGCTGAGTGTGACTGGACACTTAACATTCAGCCTCCATCTCCCGCAGTTGTCAAGCGAGAATGAGCGATGTGGGGAAGACTGTAGCGGGGATTGCTGTCATCTTGGCTCCAAGGGGAATATGCAGGAGGGGCAATCGGGGAGGTTCGATTCAGGGGGAAGTTTGAGTCTGATCTAGCCTGATCTGGGGTTTTCGGATCCCTTGAGCCTCAGTTTCCCCATCTGTGAAATGGGCTTGGCGCGATGAACCTGTCCTTCCTCCTGCTGGTACTGAATTAATTCAAGGGGCAGCCCAATTAATGAGAATACTAATAATAATGATAACTGCGCTACTTACATGAGAAGCAGTGTGGCTCTGTGGAAATAGCCCGGGCTTTGGAGTCAGAGATCATGGGTTCGAATCCTGACTCCGGCACTTGTCAGCTGTGCGACTTTGGGCGGGTCACTTAGCTCCTCTGTGCCTCAGTTCCCTCACCTGTGGAATGGGGATGGAGACTGTGAGCCCCCCGTGGGACATCCTGATCACCTTGTAACCTCCCCAGCGCTTAGAACAGTGCTTTGCACATAGTAAGCACTTAATAAATCCTATCATTATTATTATTATTATTATTTGTTTGCTAGGCACCTACCACGTGCCAGGAACCATTCTAAGAGCTGGGGTGGAAACCAGCAAATTGGGTTGGACCCTCTCCCTATCCCACGTGGGGCTCACAGTCTCCATCCCCATTTTGCAGATGAGGGAACTGAGGCACAGAGGAGTTGAGTGACTCGCCCAAGGTCACGCAGCAGACAAATGGCAGCAAACCTTCTGACTCCCAGGCCCATGCTCTATCCCTATGCAGCAAATGGCAGCAAACCTCGTGACTCCCAGGCCCGTGCTCTATCCCTATGCAGTAGACAAATGGCAGCAAACCTTGTGACTCCCAGGCCCATGCCCGATCCCTATGTCATACTGCTTATCTAGTGATGGTTATCTATGTACTGAGCGCTCGCTTGCTTTGTGGAGAGCCCCGTACAAAACGCTCGGGAGGGTACACTCCAACAGAGTTGGTAGATGGGACCCCTGCCCACAAGGAGTTTAGAGGAGGAGTTGGGCATTAAAAACAGATTATTGGATTGGCTTCATCACACCCCGCAGACAAACATTTTAAGTCAATGCCTGCCAATGACAAAGGAAGAAATCATCTTTAGGAGGCGTGAAGATGGAGCCATATAGTCTCGGCTTGCTACTGCTTCAGCAGAACCCTTTTATTTCTGCCTCATGATGGCTTCTGCTTAGTTACTCGGTTTTATGAAGAAAAATTGGGTCTCGCACCTGCAGTATCGGGGAACATCCAGCTCCTCAATTTTACTTGCTTTTGGCCCGCTATACATCCGCCATTCACCCCCTGGCCTGGAAAGCCCCCTCCTCCGCACATCCGCCAAGCTAGCTCTCTTCCTCCCTTCAAGGCACTGAGAGCTCACCTCCTCCAGGAGGCCTTCCCATACTGAGACCCCTCCTTCCTCTCCCCCCCTTCCCTTCTCCATCCCTCCTGCCTTACCTCCTTCCCTTCCCCACAGCACCTGTATATATGTATATATGTTTGTACGTATTTATTACTCTTTTATTTATTTATTTTACTTGTACATATCTATTCTATTTATTTATTTTGTTAATATGTTTTGTTTTGTTCTCTATCACCCCCTTCTAGACTGTGAGCCCACTGTTATGTAGGGACTGTCTCTATGTGTTGCCAACTTGTACTTCACAAGTGCTTAGTACAGTGCTCTGCACACAGTAAGTGCTCAATAAATACGATTGATTGATTGATACTTAGCTGAGTGTGACTGGACACTTAACATTCAGTGTCAGTCTCCCGCAGTTGTCAACCGAGAATAAGCAATGTGGGGAAGACTGTAGGGGGGATTGCTGGCATCTTGGCTCCAAGGGGAATATGCAGGAGCAGCAATCGGGGAGGTTCGATTCAGGGTGAAGTTTGAGTCTGATCCAGCATGATCTGGGGTTTTCGGATCCCTTGAGCCTCAGTTTCCCCATCTGTGAAATCGGCTTGGCACGAAGATCCTTTCCTTCCTCCTGCTGGGACTGAATTAATTCAAGGGGCAGCCCAATTAATGATAATACTAATAATAATGATAATAACTGTGGGACTTGCATGAGAAGCAATGTGGCTCAGTGGAAGATGCCCGGGCTTTGGAGTCAGAGGTCATGGGTTCCAATCCCGACTCCACCACTTGTCAGCTGTGCGACTTTGGGTGGGTCACTTAGCTCCTCGTGCCTCAGTTCCCTCACCTGTGGAATGGGAATGGAGACTGTGAGCCCACCGTGGGACATCATGATCACCTCGTAACTTCCCAAGCGCTTAGAACAGTGCTTTGCACATAGTAAGCGCTTAATA
Source organism: Tachyglossus aculeatus (assembly GCF_015852505.1). Lineage (NCBI taxonomy): Eukaryota > Metazoa > Chordata > Mammalia > Monotremata > Tachyglossidae > Tachyglossus > Tachyglossus aculeatus. The sequence continues at coordinate 11,027,352 of NC_052080.1, forward strand.
AATGCTTTCATTATAATTATTATTATTGTTATTTGTTTGCTAGGCACTTACCACGTGCCAGGCACCATTCTAAGAGCTGGGGTCAAAACCAGCAAATGGGGTTGGACCCTCTCCCTATCCCACGTGGGGCTCACAGTCTCCATCCCCATTTTGCAAATAAGGGAACTGAGGCACAGAGGAGTTGAGTGACTCGCCCAAGGTCACGCAGCAGACAAATGGCAGCAAACCTTGTGACTCCCAGGCCCATGCTCTATCCCTATGCAGCAGACAAATGGAAGCAAACCTTGTGACTCCCAGGCCCGTGCCCTGTCCCTATGCAGCAGACAAATGGCAGCAAACCTTGTGACTCCCAGGCCCATGCTCTAGCCCTATGCAGCAGACCAGTGGCAGCAAACATTGTGACTCCCAGGCCCGTGCCCGATCCCCATGCCATACTGCTTATCTAGCAATGGTTATCGATTGATCTCTGGTATGTACTGAGCGCTCGCTTGCTTTGTGGAGAGCCCCGTACAAAGCGCTCGGGAGGGTACACTCCAACAGAGTTGGTAGATGGGACCCCTGCCCACAAAGAGTTTAGAGGAGGAGTTGGGCATTAAAAACAGATTATTGGATTGGCTTCATCACACCCCACAGACAAACGTTTTAGGTAAATACCTGCCAATGACAAAGGAAGAAATAATCTTTAGGCGGCGTGAAGATGGAGCCATTTAGTCTCGAGTTGCTACCACTTCAGTAGAACCCTTTCATTTTTGCCTCCTGATGGCTTCTGCTTAGTTACTCGGTTTTATGAAGAAAAATTGGTTCTCGCACCTGCAGTAGTGGGGAACGTCCAGCTCCTCATTTTTACTCGCTTTTGGCCCGCTACACATCCGCCATACACCCCTGGCCTGGAATGCCCCCCCTCCGCACATCCGCCAAGCTAGCTCTCTTCCTCCCTTCAAGGCCCTACTGAGAGCTCACCTCCTCCAGGAGGCCTTCCCAGACTGAGCCCCCTCCTTCCACTCCCCCTTCCCCCTTCTTCATCCCTCCCGCCTTACCTCCTTCCCTTCCCCACAGCACCTGTTTGTATGTATATATGTTTGTACGTATTTATTGGTCTATTTATTTATTTATTTTACTTGTATATAACTATTCTATTTATTTTATTTTGTTAATATGTTTTGTTTTGTTCTCTGTCACCCCCTTCTAGACTGTGAGCCCACTGTTGGGTAGGGACTGTCTCTATGTGTTGCCAACTTGTATTTCCCAAGCACTTAGTACAGTGCTCTGCACACAGGAAGCGCTCAATAAATATGATTGATTGATTGATACTTAGTTGAGTGTGACTGGACACTTAACATTCAGCCTCAGTCTCCCGCAGTTGTCAACCGAGAATGAGCAATGTGGGGAAGACTGTAGGGGGGATTGCTGGCATCTTGGCTCCGAGGGGAATATGCAGGAGCAGCAATCAGGGAGGTTCGATTCACGGGGAAGTTTGAGTCTGATCTAGCCTGATCTGGGTTTTTCAGATCCCTTGAGCCTCAGTTTCCCCATTTGTGAAATGGGCTGGGCACGATGATCCTTTCCTTCCTCCTGGTGGGACTGAATTAATTCAAGGGGCAGCCCAATTAATGGTAATACTAATAATAATGATAATAGCTGTGGGACTTGCATGAGAAGCAGTGTGGCTCAGTGGAAAGAGCCCGGGCTTTGGAGTCAGAGGTCATGGGTTCAAATCCCTGCTCCGCCATTTGTCAGCTGTGCGACTTTGGGCGGGTCACTTAGCTCCTCTGTGCCTCAGTTCCCTCACCTGTGGAATGGGGATGGAGACTGTGAGCCCCATGTGGGACATCCTGATCACCCTGTAACCTCCCCAGCTCTTAGAACAGCGCTTTGCACATAGTAAGTGCTTAATAAATGCTATTATTATTATTATTATTATTATTATTATTATTATTATTATTATTTGTTTGCTAGGCACTAGGCATCCCACGTGGGACTCACAGTCTCCATCCCATTTTGCAGATGATGGAACTGAGGCACAGAGGAGTTGAGTGACTCGCCCAGGGTCCATTTGCAGCAGGCAAATGGCAGCAAACCTTGTGACTCCCAGGCCCATGCTCTATCCCTATGCAGCAGACAAATGGAAGCAAACCTTGTGACTCCCAGGCCCGTGCCCTGTCCCTATGCAGCAGACAAATGGCAGCAAACCTTGTGACTCCCAGGCCCATGCTCTAGCCCTATGCAGCAGACAAATGGAAGCAAACCTTGTGACTCCCAGGCCCGTGCTCTATCCCTATGAAGCAGACAAATGTTAGCAAACCTTCTGACTCCCAGGCCCGTGCCCTAGTCCTATGCCATACTGCTTATCTAGCGATGGTTATCGATTGATCTCTGGTATGTACTGAGCACTCGCTTGCTTTGTGGAGAGCCCCGTACAAAACCCTCAGGAGGTTACACTCCAGCAGAGTTGGTAGATGGGACCCCTGCCCACAAGGAGCTTAGAGGAGGAGCTGGGCGTTCAAAACAGATTATTGGATTGGCTTCATCACACCCCACAGACAAACGTTTTAAGTCAATGCCTGCCAATGACAAAGGAAGAAATCGTCTTTAGGAGGCATGAAGATGGAGCCATCTAGTATCGGGTTGCTACTGCTTCAGCAGAACCCTTTCATTTTTGCCTCATGCTGGCTTCTGCTTAGGATCTCGCACCTGCAGTACTGGGGAACATCCCGCTCCTCAATTTTACTCGCTTTTGGCCCGCTATACATCCCGGCCATACACCCCCTGGCCGGGAATGCCCCCCCTCCCCACATCCGCCAACCTAGCTCTCTTCCTCCCTTCAAGGCCCTACTGAGAGCTCACTTCCTCCAGGAGGCCTTCCCAGACTGAGCCCCCTCCTTCTTCTCCCCTTCCTTCCCCTCTCCATCCCTCCCGCCTTACCTCCTTCCCTTCACCACAGCACCTGTATATATGTATATGTTTGTATGTATTTATTACTCTATTTATTTATTTATTTTACTTGTACATAAGTATTCTGTTTATTTTATTTTGTTAATATGTTTTGTTTTGTTCTCTGTCCCCGCCCCCCCTTCTAGACTGTGAGCCCACTGTTGGGTAGGGACTGACTCTATGTGTTGCCAACTTGTACTTCACAAGAGCTTAGTACAGTGCTCTGCACACAGTAAGCGCTCAATAAATACGATTGATTGATTGATTGATACTTAGCTGAGTGCGACTGGACACTTAACATTCAGCCTCCATCTCCCGCAGTTGTCAAGTGAGAATGAGCAATGTGGGGAAGACTGTAGCGGGGATTGCTGGCATCTTGGCTGCGAGGGGAATATGCAGGAGCAGCAATTGGGGAGGTTCGATTCAGGGGGAAGTTTGAGTCTGACCTAGCCTGATCGGGGGTTTTCAGATAACTTGAGCCTCAGTTTCCCCATCAGTGAAATGGGTTTGGTACGATGATCCTTTCCCTCCTCCTGCTGGGACTGAATTAATTCAAGGGGCAGCCCAATTAATGATAATACTAATAATAACGATAATAACTGTGGGACTTGCATGAGAAGCAGTGTGGCTCAGTGGAAAGAGCCCGGGATTTGGAGTCAGAGGTCATGGGTTCAAATCCCGACTCCGCCACTTGTCAGCTGTGCGACTTTGGGCAGGTCACTTAGCTCCTCTGTGCCTCAGTTCATTCACCTGTGGAATGGGGACGGAAACTGTGAGCCCCCCGTGGGACATCCTGATCACCTTGTAACCTCCCCAGCGCTTAGAACAGTGCTTTGCACATAGTAAGCGCTTAATAAATCCTATCATTATTATTATTATTATTACCACGTGCCAGGCACCATTCTAAGAGCTGGGGTGGAAACCAGCAAATTGGGTTGGACCCTCTCCCTATCCCACGTGGGGCTCACAGTCTCCATCCCCATTTTGCAGATGAGGGAACTGAGGCACAGAGGAGTTGAGTGACTCGCCCAGGGTCCATTTACAGCAGACAAATGGCAGCAAACCTCGTGACTCCCAGGCCCGTGCTCTATCCCTATGCAGCAGACAAATGGCTGCAAACCTTGTGACTCCCAGGCCCGTGCCCAATCCCCATGCCATACTGCTTATCTAGCAATGGTTATCGATTGATCTCTGGTATGTACTGAGCGCTCGCTTGCTTTGTGGAGAGCCCTGTACAAAACATTCTGGAGGGTACATTCCAACAGAGTTGGTAGATGGGACCCCTGCACACAAGGAGATTAGAGGAGGAGTTGGGCATTAGAAACAGATTATTGGATTGGCTTCATCACACCCCACAGACAAACGTTTTAAGGAAATGCCTGCCAATGACAAAGGAAGAAATAATCTTTAGGAAGCGTGAAGATGGAGCCATCTAGTCTCGGGTTGCTACCACTTCAGTAGAACCCTTTCATTTTTGCCTCATGCTGGCTTCTGCTTAGTTACTCGGTTTTCTGAAGAAAAATTGGATCTCGCACCTGCAGTATTGGGGAACATCCAGCTCCTCAGTTTTACTCGCTTTTGGCCCGCTACACATCCGCCATACACCCCCTGGCCTGGAATGCCCCCCCTCCCCACAACCGCCAAGGTAGCTCTCTTCCTCCCTTCAAGGCCCTACTGAGAGCTCACCTCCGCCAGGAGGCCTTCCCAGACTGAGCCCCCTCCTTCCTCTTGCCCTCCTTCCCCTCTCCATCCTTCCCGCCTTACCTCCTTCCCTTCCCAACAGCACCTGTATATATGTATATATGTTTCCACGTATTTATTACTCTATTTATTTATTTTACTTGTACATATCTATTCTATTTATTTTATTTTGTTAATATGCTTTGTTTTGTTCTCTGTCACCCCGTTCTAGACTGTGAGCCCACTGTTGGGTAGGGACTGTCTCTATGTGTAGCCAACTTGTACTTCCCAAGCGCTTAGTACAGTGCTCCGCACACAGTAAGCGCTCAATAAATACGAGTGATTGATTGATTGATTGATACTTAGCTGAGTGTGACTGGACACTTAACATTCAGCCTCTATCTCCCGAAGTTGTCAAGTGAGAATGAGCGATGTGGGGAAGACTGTAGCGGGAATTGCTGGCATCTTGGCTCCGAGGAGAATATGCAGGAGCAGCAATCAGGGAGGTTCGATTCAGGGGGAAGTATGAGTCTGATCTAGCCTGATCTGGGGTTTTCGGATCCCTTGAGCCTCAGTTTCCCCATCTGTGAAATGGGCTTGGCACGATGATCCTTTCCTTCGTCCTGCTGGGGCTGAATTGATTCAAGGGGCAGCCCAATTAATGATAATGCTAATAATAATGATAACAACTGTGGTACTTGCATGAGAAGCAGTGTTGCTCAGAGGAAAGAGCCCGGGCTTTGGAGTCAGAGGTCATGGGTTCAAATCCCAGCTCCGCCACTTGTCAGCTGTGTGACTTGGGGGGGGGGTCACTTAGCTCCTCTGTGCCTCAGTTCCCTCACCTGTGGAATGGGGATGGAGACTGTGAGCCCCCTGTGGGACATTCTGATCGCCGTGTAACCTCCCCAGTGCTTAGAACAGTGCTTTGCACATAGTAAGCGCTTAATAAATGCTATCATTATTATTATAATCATTGTTATTTCTTTGCTAGGCACTTACCACATGCCAGGCACCATTCTAAGAGCTGGGGTGGAAACAAGCAAATTGGGTTGGACCCTCTCCCTATCCCATGTGGGGCTCACAGTCTCCATCCCCATTTTGCAGATGAGGGAACTGAGGCACAGAGGAGTTGAGTGATTTGCCCAGGGTCACGCAGCAGACAAATGGCAGCAAACCTTGTGACTCCCAGGCCCATGCTCTATCCCTATGCAGCAGACAAATGGCAGCAAACCTTGTGACTCCCAGGCCCGTGCTCTATCCTTATGCAGCAGACAAATGGCAGCAAACCTCCTGACTCCCAGGCCCGTGCCCTATCCCCATGCCATACTGCTTATCTAGCAATGGTTATCGATTGATCTCTGGTATGTACTGAGCGCTCGATTGCTTTGTGGAGAGCCCCATACAAAACGCTCGGGAGGGTACACTTCAACAGAGTTGGTAGATGGGACCCCTGCCCACAAGGAGTTTAGAGGAGGAGTTGGGCATTCAAAACAGATTATTGGATTGGCTTCATCACACCCCACAGACAAATGTTTTAAGTCAATGCCTGCCAATAACAAAGGAAGAAATCATCTTTAGGAGGCATGAAGATGGAGCCATCTAATCTCGGCTTGCTACCACTTCAGCAGAACCCTTTCATTTTTTCCTCATGATGGCTTCTGCTTAGTTACTCGGTTTTATGAAGAAAAATTGGATCTCGCACCTGCAATATTGGGGAACATCCAGTTCCCAATTTTACTCACTTTTGGCCCGCTACACATCCGCCATACACCCCCTGGCCTGGAATGCCCCCCTCCCCACATCCGCCAAGCTAGCTCTCTTCCTCCCTTCAAGGCCCTACTGAGAGCTCACCTCCTCCAGGAGGCCTTCCCACATTGAACCCCTTCCTTCCTCTCCCACTTCCCCCTTCTTCATCCCTCCTGCCTTACCTCCTTCCCTTCCCCACAGCACCTGTATGTATGTATGTTTGTATGTATTTATTACTCTATTTATTTATTTTACTTGTACATAACTATTCTATTCATTTCATTTTGTTAATATGTTTTGTTTTGTTCTCTGTCACCCCCTCCTAGACTGTGAGCCCACTGTTGGGTAGGGACTGTCTCTATGTGTTGCCAACTTGTACTTCCCAAGCGCTTAGTACAGTGCTCTGCACACAGGAAGCGCTCAATAAATATGATTGATTAATTGATACTTAGCTGAGTGTGACTGGACACTTAACATTCAGCCTCAGTCTCGCGTAGTTATCAACCGAGAATGAGCGATGTGGGGAAGACTGTAGGGGGGATTGCTGGCATCTTGGCTCCGAGGGGAATATGCAGGAGTAGCAATCGGGGAGGTTCGATTCAGGGGGAAGTTTGAGTGTGATCTAGCCTGATCTGGGTTTTTCGGATCCCTTGAGCCTCAGTTTCCCCATCTGTGAAATGGGCTGGGTGCGATGATCCTTTCCTTCGTCCTGCTGGGACTGAATTAATTCAAGGGGCAGCCCAATTAATGATACTACTAATAATAATGATAACAACTGTGGTACTTGCATGAGAAGCAGTGTGGCTCAGTGGAAAGAGCCCGGGCTTTGGAGTCAGAGGTCATGGGTTCAAATCCCAGCTCCGCCACTTGTCAGCGGTGCGACTTTGGGCGGGTCACTTAGCTCCTCTGTGCCTCAGTTCCCTCACCTGTGGAATGGGGATGGAGACTGTGAGCCCCCTGTGGGACATTCTGATCACCTTGTAACCTCCCCAGTACTTAGAACAGTGCTTTGCACATAGTAAGTGCTTAATAAATGCTATCATTATTACTATTATTATCATTGTTACTTGTTTGCTAGGCACTTACCACGTGCCAGGCACCATTCTAAGAGCTGGGGTGGAAATCAGCAAATTGGGTTGGACCCTCTCCCTATCCCACATGGGGCTCACTGTCTCCATCCCCATTTTGCAGATGAGGGAACTGAGGCACAGAGGAGTTGAGTGACTCGCCCAGGGTCCATTTACAGCAGACAAATGGCAGCAAGTCTTGTGACTCCTAGGCCCGTGCTCTATCCCTATGCAGTAGACAAATGGCAGCAAACCTTGTGACTCCCAGGCCCGTGCTCTATCCCTATGCAGTAGACAAATGGCAGCAAACCTTGTGACTCCCAGGCCCGTGCTCTATCCCTATGCAGTAGACAAATGGCAGCAAACCTTGTGACTCCCAGGCCCGTGCCCGATCCCCATGCCATACTGCTTAACTAGCAATGGTTATCGATTGATCTCTGGTATGTACTGAGCGCTCGCTTGCTTTGTGGAGAGCCCTGTACAAAACGCTCAGGAGGGTACACTCCAACAGAGTTGGTAGATGGGACCCCTGCCCACAAAGAGTTTAGAGGAGGAGTTGGGCATTAAAAACAGATTATTGGATTGGCTTCATCACACCCCACAGACAAACGTTTTAAGTATATGCCTGCCAATGACAAAGGAAGAAATAATCTTTAGGAGGCGTGAAGATGGCGCCATCTAGTCTCGGGTTGCTCCTGCTTCAGTAGAACCCTTTCATTTTTGCCTCATGATGGCTTCTGCTTAGTTACTCGGTGTTATGAAGAAAAATTGGGTCTCGCACCTGCAGTATTGGGGAACATCCAGCTCCTCAATTCTACTCGCTTTTGGCCCGCTACACATCTGCCATACACCCCCTGGCCTGGAATGCCCCCCCTCCGCACATCCGCCAACCTAGCTCTCTTCCTCCCTTCAAGGCCCTACTAAGAGCTCATCTCTGCCAGGAGGCCTTCCCAGACTGAGCCCACTCCTTCCTCTCCCCCTCCTTCCCCTCTCCATCCCTCCCGCCTTACCTCCTTCCCTTCCCCACAGCACCTGTATATATGTATATGTGTTTGTACGTATTTATTACTCCATTTATTTATTTTACTTGTACATATCTACTCTATTTATTTTATTTTGTTAATATGTTTTGTTTTCTTCTCTGTCACCCCCTTCTAACCTGTGAGCCCACAGTTAGGTAGGGACTGTCTCTGTGTGTTGCCAACTTCTACTTCCCAAGCGCTTAGTACAGTGCTGTGCACACAGGAAGCGCTCAATAAATACGATTGATTGATTGATACTTAGTTGAGTGTGACTGGACACTTAACATTCAGCCTCAGTCTCCCGCAGTTGTCAACCGAGAATGAGTGATGTGGGGAAGACTGTAGGGGGGATTGCTGGCATCTTGGCTCCGGGGGTAATATGCAGGAGCAGCAATCGGGGAGGTTCGATACAGGGGGAAGTTTGAGTCTGATCTAGTCTGATCTGGGGTTTTCAGATCCCTTGAGCCTCAGTTTCCCCATCTGTGAAATCGGCTGGGCGCGATGATCCTTTCCTTCCTCTTGCTGGGACTGAATTAATTCAAGGGGCAGCCCAATTAATGATAATACTAATAATAACGATAATAACTGTGGGACTTGCATGAGAAGCAGTGTGGCTCAGTGGAAAGAGCCCGGGCTTTGGAGTCAGAGGTCATGGGTTCGAATCCCTGCTCCGCCACTTGTCAGCTGTGCGATTTTGGGCGGGTCACTTAGCTCCTCTGTGCCTCAGTTCCCTCACCTGTGGAATGGGGTTGGAGACTGTGAGCCCCCGTGGGCCATCCTGATCACCTTGTAACCTCCCCAGTGCTTAGAACAGTGCTTTGCACGTTGTAAGCACTTAATAAATGCTATTATTATTATTATTATTATTATTATTGTTATTTGTTTGCTAGGCACTTACCACGTGCCAGGCACCATTCTAAGAGCGGGGGTGGAAACCAGCAATTTGGGTTGGACCCTTTCCCTATCCCACGTGGGGCTCACAGTCTCCATCCCCATTTTGCAGATGAGGGAACTGAGGCACAGAGGAGTTGAGTGACTCGGCCAAGGTCACGCAGCAGACAAATGGCAGCAAGCCTTGTGACTCCCAGGCCCGTACCCTGTCCCTGTGCAGCAGACAAATGGCAGCAAACCTTGTGACTCCCAGGCCCATGCTCTATCCCTATGCAGTAGACAAATGGCAGCCAACCTTGTGACTCCCAGGCCCATCCCCAATCCCCATGCCATACTGCTTATCTAGCGATGGTTATCGATTGATCTCTGGTATGTACTGAGCGCTCACTTGCTTTGTGGAGAGCCCCGTACAAAACGCTAGGGAGGGTACACTCCAACAGAGTTGGTAGATGGGACCCCTGCCCACAAGGAGTTTAGAGGAGGAGTTGGGCGTTCAAAACAGATTATTGGATTGGCTTCATCACACCCCACAAACAAACGTTTTAAGTTAATGCCTGCCAATGACAAAGGAAGAAATAATCTTTCGGAGGCATGGAGATGGAGCCATCTAGTCTCAGTTTGCTACCGCTTCAGCAGAACCCTGTCATTTTTGCTGGCTTCTGCTTAGTTACTCGGTTTTCTGAAGAAAAATTGGATCTCGCACCTGCAGTATTGGGGAACATCCAGCTCCTCAGTTTTACTCGCTTTTGGCCTGCTACACATCCGCCATACACCCCCTGGCCTGGAATGCCTCCCCTCTCCACATCAGCCAAGCTAGCACTCTTCCTCCCTTCAAGGCCCTACTGAGAGCTCACCTCCTCCAGGCGGCCTTCCCAGACTGAGCCCCCTCCTTCCTCTCCCCCTCCTTCCCCTCTCCATCCCTCCCGCCTTACCTCCTTCCCTTCCCCACAGCACCTGTATATATGTATATGTGTTTGTACGTATTTATTACTCCATTTATTTATTTTACTTGTACATATCTATTCTATTTATTTTATTTTGTTAATATGTTTTATTTTGTTCTCTGTCACCCCCTTCTGGACTGTGAGCCCACTGTTGGGTAGGGACTGTTTCTATGTGTTGCCAACTTGTACTTCCCAAGCTCATAGCACAGTGCTCAGCACACAGTAAGCGCTCAGTACGATTGATTGATTGATAGTTACCTGAGTGTGACTAGACAGTTAACATTCAGCCTCAATCTCCCGCAGTTGTCAAGTGAGAATGAGCGATGTGGGGAAGACTGTAGCGGGGATTGCTGGCATCTTGGCTCCGAGGGGAATATGCAGGAGCAGCAATCGGGGAGGTTCGATTCAGGGGGAAGTTTGAGTCTGATCTAGCCTGATCTGGGGTTTTCCCTTGAGCCTCAGTTTCCCCATCTGTGAAATGGGCTTGGCACAATGATCCTTTCCTTCGTCCTGCTGGGACTGAATTTATTCAAGGGGCAGCCCAATTAATGATAATACTAATAATAATGATAATAACTGTGGTACTTGCATGAGAAGCAGTGTGGCTCAGTGGAAAGAGCCCGGGCTTTGGAGTCAGAGGTCATGGGTTCAAATCCCAGCTCCGCCACTTGTCAGCGGTGCGACTTGGGGGGGGTCACTTAGCTCCTCTGTGCCTCAGTTCCCTCACCTGTGGAATGGGGATGGAGACTGTGAGCCCCCCGTGGGACATCCTGATCACCTTGTAACCTCCCCAGTGCTTAGAACAGTGCTTTGCACATAGTAAGCGCTTAATAAATGCTATCATTATTATTATCATTATTGTTATTTGTTAGCTAGGCACTTACCACGTGCCAGGCACCATTCTAAGAGCTGGGGTGGAAACCAGCAAATTGGGTTGGACCCTCTCCCTATCCCACGTGGGGCTCACAGTCTCCATCCCCATTTTGCAGATGAGGGAACTGAGGCACAGAGGAGTTGAGTGACTCGCCCAGGGTTCATTTGCAGCAGACAAATGGCAGCAAACCTTGTGACTCCCAGGCCCGTGCTCTATCCCTATGCAGCAGACAAATGGCAGCAAACCTCCTGACTCCCAGGCCCGTGCACTATCCCCATGCCATACTGCTTATCTAGCAATGGTTATCGATTGATCTCTGGTATGTACTGAGGGCTCCTTTGCTTTGTGGAGAGCCCTGTACAAAACGCTCTGGAGGGTACACTACAACAGAGTTGGTAGATGGGACCCCTGCCCACAAGGAGTTTAGAGGAGGAGTTGGGCGTTCAAAACAGATTATTGGATTGGCTTCATCACACCCCACAGACAAACATTTTAAGTCAATGCCTGCCAATGACAAAGGAAGAAATCATCTTTAGGATGTGTGAAGATGGAGCCATCTAGTCTCGGCTTGCCACCACTTCAGCAGAACCCTTTCATTTTGGCCTCATGATGGCTTCTGCTTAGTTACTCGGTTTTATGAAGAAAAATTGGATCTCGCACCTGCAGTATTGGGGAACATCCAGCTCCTCAATTTTACACACTTTTGGCCCGCTACACATCCACCATACACCCCTGGCCTGGAATGCCACCCTTCCGCACATCTGCCAAGCTCGCTCTCTTCCTTCCTTCAAGGCCCTACTGAGAGCTCACCTCCTCCAGGAGGCCTTCCCACACTGAGCCCCCTTCTTCCTCTCCCCCATCCCCCCCCATCCCTCCCGCCTTACCTCCTTCCCTTCCCTACAGCACCTGTATATATGTATATATGTTTGTACACATTTATTACTCTATTTATTCATTTATTTTACTTGTACATAACTAAGCCGAACTAACTAAAGCCGAAACAATTGGCTTTAGTTTTTTTAAACACTTATTCTCTGTCAACTGTAGGATTAAAGATTAATCAATCATATTTATTGAGTGCATACTGTGCGCAGAGCACTTTACTAAGTGCTTGGGAGAGTAGAAAATAACAGAGGTGGTAGACACTTTCCCTGCCCACAGTGAGCTTAGAGTCTAGAGGGGGAAGGTGGACATTAATATAAACAAATGAATTATGGGCTGGTGAAGCAGCATGGTGTAGTGGATAGAGCCTGGGTTCCCAGAGTCAGAAAGTCATGGGTTCGAATCCCAGCTCCACTTGTCTACTGTGTGACCTTGGGCAAGCTACTTCACTTCTCTGTGCCTCAGGTATCTGTTAAATGGGGATTAAGGCTGTGAGCACCACATGGGACAACCTGATTTCCTTGTATCTACCCTAGTGTTTAGAACAGTGCTTGGCACATAATAAGCACTCAAATGCCATTATTATTATTATTATTATTATTACATAAGTGCTATGAGGCTGAGGAGGGGGTTTGGTTATAAAGGGTGCAAATCCAAGTACAGATGCAAAATCAAGTGCATCTGGAAGGGGGGAGAAACTGGATATGCTGGTGTTTTCCAATATAACAAAGGACATTCATTGCAGGTTTGACAAACAGGGTAGCCTAAAGAAGCACCGGGGCCTTGTGGAAAGAGCATGGGCCTGGGTTCTAATCCTGACTACGCTACTTGTCTGTTGTGTGACTTTGGACAATTCACTGAACTTCTCTGTGTCCCACTTCCTCCTCTGCAAAATCATGCAGTACCTGTCCTTCTCCTACTTAGACTATGAATCTGGTGAGGGACGGGGATTGTGTCTGACCGGATTCAGTTGTAACTACCCCAGTGCATAGAACACTGCTTGACATATACTAAGAACTTAATGAACATCATACTAACAATACTAATGAAAACGTTTATTATAGTTAAATTTTATTGCATCATAAAGGCATAATGACGAACAAACTTAGGTATGGTTTCCCATCCAGTAGCTTTAGTATCATTTTTCTCTCCTCCGAATCCATTGCGGCATGGAACAAACTATAACTATAACTATAACAAACCCTGTTTACCAGGGTTTATTTTTTTTAATGATAATTAATTGTTAAGTGCTTACTATATGCCAGGCACTAGATACAAGCTAATCAGGTTGGACACAGTCCATATCCCACATGGGGCTCACAGTCTTAATCCCCATTTTACAGATAAAGTAACTGAGGCACAGAGAAGTGAAGTGACGTGCCCAAGGACACACACCAGACGTGTGGCAGAGCCAGGTTTTTCTGACTCCCAGCCCCATGTTCTGTTCAACAGGCCACACTGTTTCGAAAAGCACTAAATTTCCTAGGAAGCTCGGGATGATACGTGCCAAGTGACCATATAGCCCTGACAGAAAAAATACATTGATTTGGAAGAGTGATGGGAATTTTCCAGTTCATTGCGCTTTCCATATGAGACGAATTCTTACTGTTATTAACAGTAGTAAAGTAATTGCATTGCATTTTTCTTCTGAAGAGCTCAAAGCTATTTTCACATTAACTCCTGAACCTCATGATTGTCTACAGCCAGGGGGGAAAAAATGATATCCCTGTTTTACAGATTGTGAATTTTAGCTAGGCTCAGATTTCTTCGCAACATAATGAGGTAAAACATTATATTACTATAGTGTCTTTCATCCTTAAGGCCCTCAGCGTGCTTTCATATCACTCTGTCATCCCCACACTTCTCTCAGATTCATCCAGCCACTGCTTAGGTAGAATTTAGCACTTATAGAAAAGCACACAGAGCTACTTCTCGATCTAGGAAAAGTATATGTTTTGGTAATTAAGTGAAACATGAAAATATAGTAATATAGTTGAATAAGTCATGGTGTGGCTCTTTTAACTCCTAACAATTTTGTTTTAGAGGCAGTCTTGTTTATAGATAGTATAAGGCCATTTGAAATTGGGCTCCAGTGAATTCCATTCTCACCTCTGCCATTGGCTTTGTTAAACAGTACTGGACAAATTATATGGAATCGATCAGTAGTATTTATTGAGTGCTTACTGTGTGGATTTGGAAGAGTACACTCTAACAGAGTTGGTAAACATTTTGTTTTCTTTTTTAGTGATATTTGTTAAGTGCTTTGTGCCAGGCATTTTACTAAGCACCGGGGTAGATAACAAGACTGGACACCATCCATGTCCCACATGGGGCTCACATTCTTTATCCCCATTTTACAGATGAGGTAACTGAGGCACAAAGAATTAAGTGACTTACCCAAGGTCACACAACAAAGTGGCAGAGCCAGGGTTAGAAAAATAATGATGGCATTTGTTAAGCTCTTTTTATGTGCAAAGCACTGTTCTAAGCGTTGTCCTTCTGATACACAGGCCTGTACTCTTATCCATTAGGCCATGACACTTCTCACAACAAGCTTACAGTCTAGAATACTATATGGGGGTTATTTTCTTGAAGAATCTTGGATAAGGGGAAACCACACTGTAGTAACCATTAATCTACCGGAAGTTAATCGATTAGAGGTAGAGGGTTTGTGGTTGCTCATCACAATATTATTCTTTTACTCTACTAATTCCCAACATCCCTCATTAAAGTCATGGAGGCTCTGCTCTACCAAAAGCAGACTCACGCTGAGAGAATGATATTCCTTCCGAATTTCACCGTATTGTATCCAAACTGCCAAAGGAAAATGTGTCGTTGCAGAACTGGGGGTGCGTAATGGTTCCATCTGGTTTGCTCCATTTATTAATTGGCTGCAGGGAAAGTAATGCCACCCGCCAGTACTCTGTGGCTAAATTAATTTCGAGAACCTCGGATGAAATCTCTTTAAAAGCTTGTCTCTCCCGCATTTTGTTGAAGATTTATGAGTCTCGCACAAGTTGGCCATAATAGCTGGAACAAAATATGCAAGCTTGCTAAAACCTGTCCCCCTGCCACCATCCCGGAAACACGGTTGCCTATTAAAACACTCTCGGTAGCAGAGTGTGCTGAAAAGAGGGACATAAGAAGTGTCTGCTGGGACAAAAATGTTGCCATGGGTGAGGCGGCCTAGGAGCGATGTGGTTCTTCTCTGGACTTCAAGGCTCTGTTTTTTCATCTAGCTTTGGCACTCAATTACTACCACTGATTGCTTGATTGGAACATCTTCTCCAGGCTGTCAGCCAACGGCACACCTGCTAGGAAATGGCTCCATTTGGTCTATGGTGTTGGCCTTTTCCCCAGTGGTGATGACTATTTCACATGGCCACCGTTGCACACATTGTCCAGGGAATGATGCAGACATACGTTTGAATCCCGGCTCTGCCGCTGGCCAGTTGGGCAAGTCACTTAGCCTCTCTGACCTTCGCTTTCCTCATCAGTCAAAAGTGGGGATTCTGTATCTGGTCTGCAGACTCCTTACACTGTGAGACCCATGAGGGACAGATATTGTGTCTGACCTGATTATTTTTTACCTTCCCTAGTGTTTAAAGCATTTAACAATCAATCAGTCATAATTATTGAGCACTTACTGCACTCAGATCACTGTACTAATTGCTTGGGAGAATACAATACAATGGACACATTCTCTGCCCACAGTGAGCTTACAGTCTAGAAAGGGAAGCACTATTACTAGTTCTGACAATTTTGACACCTATCTACATGTTTTGTTTTGTTGTCTGTCTCCCCCTTCTAGACTGTGAACCCGTTGTTGAGTCGGGACCATTTCTATATATTGCCAACTGGTACTTCCCAAGAGCTTAGTACAGTGTTCTGCACACAGTAAGCACTCAATAAATACGATTGAATGAATGAACATTACAATTATCATTGTGAAATTCTATCCATGAAGAGTTGTGTTGGAAGGTGCCTGCTGCATCTTCCAGGGAAAATAGGATAAGAGCAAACATTATTTGCAGAGATCAGCAGCAATGAGGAAATTCTATCATCTACGACGCAGCTCAAAATGACTGATAAGTGAGATGGTAAAAAAAAAAATCACTAACCCTCTAGCCCTCTAAGAATGGCTGCCTCCCTCTGACTAGCCCAAAGAAGCTCTCTGAGAAGTAAATAATAATAATAATAATAATAATAATGGTATTTGTTAAGTGCTTACTATGTGCAAATCACTGTTCTAAGTGCTGGGAAGGTTACAAGGTGATCAGGCTGTCCCATGGCGGGGGGCGGGGGGGCGAATGGTTTTAATCCCCATTTTACAGATGAGGTAACTGTGGCACAGAAGGGTTAAGTGACTTCCCCAAAGTCACACAGCTGACAGTTGGTGGAGCCGGGATTTGAACCCATGACCTCTGACTCCAAAGCCCTTGCTCCTTCCACTGAGCCACACTGCTTCTCCAGCGTGGCTATAGCCTAGACTATAGCCTACTGGAATATAGCATAGCATAGAATATAGTGGAAGTAGCATAGCTCAGTGGAAAAAACAGGAGCTGGACAGCGAGAGGTCCAGAGTTCTAATCCAGCTTCACTTCTTATTAATGTTGAGATTCCATGGGAGCTCCTAAAGCTCTATTCTTTCTCCAAGTTCCTGATCCCACACCATCACCTTCATCAATCAATCGTATTTATTGAGTGCTTACTGTGTGCAGAACACTGGACTAAGCTCTTGGGATGCATTCCTTGCCCATAATGACCTTACAGTCTACACGAGGTGACAGACATTAATATAAATAGATAAATTACGGGTATGTACATAGGTACTGTGGGGCTGGGAGGGGGGATGAATCAAGGAAGAAAGTCAGAGAGACACAGAAGGGAGTGGGAGAAAAGGAAAGGAAGAGGAGATGTGCTTTCAATAAGACTTTGAGGGTGGGGAGAATAATTGTCTGTAGGATATTCATTCATTCATTCATTCAATCGTATTTATTGAGTGCTTACTGTGTGCAGAGCACTGTACTAAGCGCTTGGAAAGTACAAGTTGGCAACATATAGAGACGGTACCTATCCAACAACAGACTCACAGTCTAGAAAGTGCTTACTTTGTGCAGAGCACTGTACTAAGCGCTTGGGAAGTACAAGTTGGCAACATATAAAGACGGTACCTACCCAACAACGGGCTCACAGTCTAGAAAGGGAGGGTAATCCAGGCCACGCAGGATGTGGGCACAAGGTTGGCAGTGAAATAGAGGAGACTGATTTACAGGAAGAGTACGTTGGCATTGGAGAAGCGAAGTCTGTGGGCTGGGTTACAGTAAGAGAGTAGCCAGTTGAAGTAGGAGGGTGAAAGGTAATTCATCTCAAGCCAGTTGTGCTTCAGCTGCTATTTTCTTGTCAATGCAGTCACGCTCAATTGTCAGAATTTGCTCTTTCGGGTTACTCAGGGAAGCATACTGAAGCCGTGGGATTAAAATCAAGGCTACAGGTTCTACTCCTTCATTTTATTCTGATGGTCTTTCTCCCTCCTGCCAGTGCTTAGCGGGCAGCTTCCAAATGACAAGCAGCATGCCTTAGGAGACACAGTGTGGCTCAGTGGAAAGAGCACGGGCTTTGGAGTCAGAGGTCGTGGGTTCAAATCCTGGCTCCGCCAATTGTCAGCTGCGTGACTTTGGGAAAGTCACTTCACTTCTCTGTGCCTCAGTTGCCTCATCTGTAAAATGGGGATTAAGACTGCGAGCCCCCTGTGGGACAACCTGATCACCTTGTAACCTCCCCAGCGCTTAGAACAGTGTTTTGCACATAGAAAGCGCTTAATAAATGCCATTATTATTATTATTATTATTATTATTACAGCATGGGTCTGGGAGTCAGAAGGATCTGGGTTCTCCTCCCAGCTTCACCACTTGTCTGCCTTGTGACCTTGGCAAGTCGCATCATTCTCTGTGCCTCAATTACCACATCTGTAAAAGAGGGATTAAGACTGTGAGCCCCATGTGGGACATGGACCGTGTCCAACCTCATTATCTTGTATCCACCCCAGCAATTAGTACAGTCCCTGAAACATAACCCTTAACAAACACTACAAATTGTGGTTTTTTTAATGATATTTGTTAAGTGCTCACTATATGTCAACCACTGTTCTAAGTGCTGGGATAGGTATAAGTTAATTAGGTAGAACACACTCCCTGCCCCATATGGGGCTCACAGTCTAAATAGGAGGGAGAACAGGTAGCCCCATTTTACAGTCGAGGAAACTGAGGCTCAGGGAAGTTAAGTGACTTGCCAAAGGTCACACAGCGAACAATTGGCAGAACTGGGATTTGAATCCAGTTTCTGAATCCCAGGTCCACTCCACTCTCTCCACTAGGCCACACTGCTACTCCATCATATTGTACTCTGCCAAGTGCTTAGATAATAATGTCAGTACTGAACGTCACTGACAATGTGTCTGTAATCTGTTCATACGTGGAATTCCACCTGATCATAGAAAAATGTAACTTTACCCCAACTTGAGAAGTTGTGCCTTAGAGTGCCAATCTCACTTAGGCCAAGTTGGTTGCGTCAGAGAAAACTGAATTGTGGGTAGTCTCCAGGCTATTTGCAAAATTGTAAAAAAATGCACCTGGAATTGGTTTAAGCATGTGTCTTTTCCCAAACAGAACGGATATTGATGTAATTTCTCTTGATGTGACTCCTTTGAAATATGTGTACCAGTCATTGAATAATATGAGCCTTACGGTAAAGATTACTTCATTTTGAAGGAAAATATTAATACTTGTCTCTCTAGGTGATATCTTTCTTTCTTTTACCCATCCAGGTCCTCCTAGCAAGCGGTTTTGTACCAGTTTAAGTAGAATTGAAAGCAGTAGAATATAAAGGAGAGGTAATTTGAAATGTTCAAAAGAGAGTTCTACTGAGAATTACTTTTTTTTTTAAAGTGGTATTTGTTAAGCGCTTACTATGTGCCAGGCTTACTAAACACTGGGGTAAATACATGCTAAACAGGTTGGACCCAATCCATGTCCCACATGGGGCTCACAGTCTAAATCTCCATTTTAAAGATGAGGTAACAGGCACAGAGAAGTTAAGTAACCTGCCCAAGGCCCCACAGCAGACAAGTGGCAGAGTACCTTTAAGTATGTTTCAGAGAACGCAAATTTTAAAATGATCCAGGATAACCTAAAATCACATATTCTATGCCAGGCCTTGGCAAAGATTTTTCCTTCCTCTGCCCTATTTTCAGTTCCAGCAGGAAAGGTGCTTTTTTTTTTTCTGTTTTAATGGTCTTTGTTAAACACTTACTATGTGTCAAACACTGTCTTAAGCACTTGGGTAGGTACAAGTTCATTAGGCCAGACACAGTCCCTGTCCTGCTTGGGGCTCACAGTCAAAGAAGGAGGGAGAACAGGTATTTAATCCCCTTTTTACAGTTGAGAGAACTGGGGCACAAAGAAGTTAAGTGACTTGGACAAGGTCACACAGCAAGCAATTACCATTGACTTTCAACCATTCCATCAATTCATACCATAATGAATACCACTGATCAATTTAATAATGATAATATTAGTAATAACAATAATTTGGTGGTTGTGAAGCACTTCCTACATACAAACCATTGGGGTAGATAACCAATTAAGTACAGTGGATCCAGTCTCTGTCAGTGCTACCCTCAGTGCTGAAGGTAACTTGAATCGATCAACCAGTCAATGGTATTTACTGAGCACTTACTATGCTCAGAGCACTGTACTAAGCACTTGGGAGAAAATAATATTACAGAATTAGCTTACTTCTTTGCCCATAAGGAGCTTACAGTCCTGGCATCTGTATGAGACAAAATTTCACAACGATCTGCTCCATTTTTATGTATCCTGTTACGGGATTGCCTACAACTGTTCTGTGGCTAAATTTACAGATCACATCGCTGCTTTCAGGTTCCAAGGATCATTTCAGGTCCTTACATCCTCATATAAAGCCTTGGGGAGTATAGTTTGATGATCAGTATTTATTCATATTTGAAAATATTGATAGCCTGCAACAAACTCTAGTGTCAATGGTATTTATTTAGCAATGACTTTGTGCACAGCACTGTACCAATTGCTTGGGAATAGATGAATTGATGGACACAAATCCCTTCTATAAGGAATTTCTTACCAACAGAGCAATGTGGCTTAGTGGAAAGAGCACAGGCTTGGGAGTCAGAGGACTTGTCACTTGTCACTTGCCACTTGTCTGATGTTTGACCTTGGGCAAGCCACTTAAATTCTCTGTATCTCAGTTATATCGCCTGTAAAATGGGAATTAAGATTGTGAGCCCCATATGGGACACAGACAGTGTCCATCCTGATAATCTTGAATCTATCCCAGCACTTAGAACAATGCCTGACCCATAGTAAGCACTTAAATATCATTTTAAAAAAACATGGGTTAATAGCAAGTATAGAACATCAGGACACTAATAAGCAGAGTTAAAAATAATGCCTGGAGCTGCCAGTGGCTCAATAAAAGAATATTTATGTGGTTAGGATAGGTATATGCGTAAGATACTAATTCAGTGTCACAACTCCTGGGCGCAAATTTTCAGCTATTTGTAGCCACATTCATCAGTGATCAGTTATTACAAAATAACGTGGTTACATGTTTTCCTAGAATCTCAATTTAGGGGTTTATTCTTCTCGCTCACCCACCACTTGGGTGGCAAATAGCCTGTCCTTTCATAAGGAAATTATCCCTTTGTTGGGGATTTTTTAGAGCCCTGGGTGAGGATGAAAGGGCTATGCATGACTCACAATCTATTCTGCTTTCTGGGCACACACAGATCCTTTGCTTCC
This sequence comes from Tachyglossus aculeatus, assembly GCF_015852505.1. Classification (NCBI taxonomy): domain Eukaryota; kingdom Metazoa; phylum Chordata; class Mammalia; order Monotremata; family Tachyglossidae; genus Tachyglossus; species Tachyglossus aculeatus. The sequence goes on from NC_052080.1 coordinate 11,048,226, forward strand.
CTGATGCTTTTGCTACTCAAGGTACCTGCCATTTTTAAGTCTGTCTCTGGGGCGGGGGGTCCCCATTTTCGGAAGTCCTGTGCTCAAAGCACCCCTCCACTCTGACCGCCTGTCATACTGTTCCCATGGTTTCTTCCTCCCAATAATCTTCTGCTCTTCCATGTCGTTTGTAAAAACTATTTCAGGAGCAGTATGGTTTAGTGGAAGGAGCGTAGGACTGGGAGCCAGAGGACCTAGGTTCTAATATGTGTTCTGCCAGTTGCCTGTCGTGTGACCTTGGGCAAGTCATTTCTTGCCCACTGTTGGGTAGGGACCGTCTCTATATGTTGCCAACTTGTACTTCCCAAGCGCTTAGTACAGTGCTCTGCACACAGTAAGCGCTCAATAAATACGATTGATGATGATATATACATCATTAAAAAAAGGAATAAAATAATATGTACATATATACACCAGTGCGGCAGGGGGGAGGAGGGGGTCAGGGCGAGGGGGAGGGGAGGAGGAGCAGAGGAAAAGGGGGGCTCAGTCTGGGAAGGCCTCCAGCAGGAGGTGAGCTTTCAGTAGCATCTAGTACACAACTAAATCCACCATACTGCTTTTGAATCCCATCTGTTTCCTAAGTGAATTGGGCCTTTCTGGTAAGATCCATTTTCCCCCACACACACTTTAAATTCACAAAGTAACGGTTATTCCTTATCTCTACATGGAGACTGACATTCTCTGCATGTTGCTGGTACAGATTGCTGCTACATTCCCTGAATGATTTCAGTTGTTCAGCAACAATCCACATCTTCAGTATATGGCCCAATATACTGAATATTATTCAATATGGACACAGATAATTCTTCTCATGAATAAAGCATAAGGGTAAGACACAGAAGAGAAGGTAATGAGTAACAGTAGGTTGAGCCACATGTCTACTAATTCCAGGTGGTTAGTACAGTGCTTTGCACACAGTAGGAGCTCAAATGCTACTGCCCGATTGATGGCTACCAATATCATTTTAAAGGTGAAATTGAATTCATTCTTTCTCCAAACTCTGATCTTGCTAACCCTCTTCTGAGGTCATTATGCATAACAGGAATTCAAAGTCAGTCCAAATTCAATGGTCAATTGATATTAATGGAGCGCTTACTGTGTGCAGAGCCCTATACTAAGCACTTGTTGTATGTCATTTGTTTATTAGATTGAGATGATTGCACACCTAAATAAATGAGTGAATATGGCACAGCAATTGCATAAATCAGTAGACTAGCTTAACCAAAGTGTTAAATTGCAACAAAAGTTTCATTACTGCTCTTCAATCAATCATTGGTATATATCGAGCACTTACTGCATAGAGCGCTTTACAAAGTCTTGAGAGAATAAAATGTAACCAAGTTGGTAGACACATTCCCTACCTAAAACAATCTTACAGTCTACCTTTGTCCATATTTGTCATTTTTTCATGAGCAATGTTAGAATGGAGGTTAGAGAACTTCTTTCACAATTACTTCCTATTACTTAGTCGTATAGTTCTTTTAATTGTAGTTCACTCATTCAATCGTATTTATTGAGCGCTTACTCTGTGCAGAGCACTGTACTGAGAGCTTGGAAAGTACAGTTGTAGTTGTCTGTGACTAACCTGGTAAGACTCACTCAAGCACTTTTCCATCCATGTTAGAAGAAAATGGAATCCTTATATCAAGACAAATTCATTGATGCTGTGAAGTTTTTTAAAAAAAAAAACTGATTTGAATAGAAAAGGGTCTATTTTTCAGTACAATTTTCAGATTTAGCATTTTGAAATTAGCAGAACTTTGGGTTTGGCAAGGAAACTATGGCAGTCTATTGCCTCATGGAAATGTTGAAAGAGTTTGCAGTCTTGAATAATAAAATTCAAATAATACTTAAGGTATCCCTTCAAGTGCATTGTAATGTATTTTTGGAACAGTAACGGTAACAGTCCAATTACGCAAATTTTCATTTATTCATATCTATATCATGACATGCTGAAAATCTGTTTTTATGGAGCTTTGTCAAGCATGAACTCTAATTACGAAGTGACTGTGGGAAACAAAACAATTTAATTGCATGCCTTTAATTGTCATGTATTTTTCTACTATTTGAATCTTCTTCCAATGCTTTATGCTTTTAACTGGAATACTCAATTTTCAGATTGTATGCATCACCCCTTTAATGATAATGGTAACAATAATAACAATTATGGTAGTTAAACTCCAACACTGTGCCAAGCACAATTCTAAGCCCAGGGGTACATACAAGATCATTAGGCAGGATATAGTTCCACAAGAGGCTCAGAGTCTAAGTAGAAAGGAGTAGGACTTTATCCCTATTTTCATATGAGGAAACTGAGGCACACAGAAGTCACTTGCCCAAGGTCACCCAGCAGGCAAGTGGCAAAACTGGGATTAGTATCCTGGTCCTCTGACACCAAGGCCTGCATTCTTTCCACTAGGCCACCTTGCTTCTTAAAAACTGGACACGAAACTCACTGAAGGTGGTATGATATACCAAATAGGACCGTTTTTATGGATCTGAATTTTTTTTCATTACACACTCACCCATATTACACATTTTTGTGGTGTAGCTGTGTTCCTATACATTGTATTTTATTGTGGTATCTGTTAAGTGCCAGGGAGTGTTCTAAGCACTAGGATAGACACTAGCTAATCAGGTTGGACACAATCCATGTCCCACAATGGGCTCACAGTCTTAATCCCCATTTTGCAGAGGAGGAAACTGAAGCACAAAGAATTGAAGTGACTTGCTCATGGTCACACAGAAGACAAGCGTCAGAGCTGGAATTAGAACCCAGGTCCTTCGGACTTCCAGGCCTGTGCTCTATCCAGTAGGCCACGTTGCTTCTCTTATTTGCCTACAAGTTGTCAGAGAGTGAAAAAAAAATTTGAAGAGTATAATACCTGCAAGCTCAAATAACATTTTTGAAAGACAAGGGATCAGTGTTTCACGTGAGGCATCTTGCTGCATATTCTTATATTTCACAGCTCGCGTTAATAGCCTCAGATCAGTACTGATGTACAACCAGCATTTTTTTCTTAAAATCTGTTACATTAGCTAGTTCTGAGTCACTAAACTGTCTGGGAATGGTAACACATCTATCAAGAGATGCACTTTATCTGTTGCCTTTTATATTATAATTTATTGTAATTGAAGATTTGCCAGGTTCTTAGTTCCCTTTCCTGTCCATTTCCTATTATCACAGGCTCTATCTCTGAACATTTCATTAGGACATTTCATGTTGCTTTTCAATAAGTCTTCACTCTTGTCACTATAGTAACTTGCTGCTTCCATCAACAATTAGAAAAAAGTATATATATATATACATATGTATATATATCAGTTACCTTTGAGAATATGTATTGCTCAGAAGGAAGAAAAGCAGCATAGCTTAGTGGATAGAGCCCGGGCCTGAGAGCCAGAAGGACCCGAGTTCTAATCCCGGCTTTGTCACATGTGTGTTCTTGGTATGACAATGACAATCTCCTTTGGTAGCATGGTTTAGTGGAAAGAGATAAGACCTGAGAATCAGGGGACCTGTGTTCTAATTCTGATTCTGCCACTTGCCTGTGGTGGGTTTGGGTGAGTGACAACTTCTCTGGGCCTCGATTTCCTCATCTGTAAAAGCTGTGGATAGGGAATATGCATTGAACTCTCCTAAGTGCATACTTACTGAGTGGTTACTTTGTGCAGAGCACTGTACTACACACTTGGGAGAGTACAATATAACAGTTGGTCGATATGCTCCCTGCCTGCAACAAGCATACAGTCTACAGGGACTACAGTCTACCTGCTCTTTGACCTTTGGGTAAGTCTGAGTAATAACTGTGGTATTTGTTAAGCACTTACTGTGTCCCAGACACTGTACTAAGTGCTGGGGTGGTTACAAGCAAATCAGGTTGGACAGAGTCCCTTTCCCAATGGGGCTCACAGCCTTCATCCCCATTTTACAGATGAGGTAACTGAGGCTCAGAGAAGTGAAATGACTTGCCCAATGTCACACAGCAGACAAGCGGCAGAGTCAGGATTAGAACCCATCACCTTCAGACTCCGAGGCCCGTGCTCTATCCACTACTCCATGCTACTTCCCAAATGCGGTATTTGTTAGGCACTTACTGTGCCATGCACTTTACTAGCTACTGGGGTGGATATAGGCAAACCTGTCTGAATTCTCTATGCATCACTGTCTCCATCTGTAAAATGAGATTGTCCCTCCTTTTTGGACTGTGAGCCCTATGTGGGGCACAGATCGGGTCTGACCTAATTATCTTGTATCATGCTCAGTCTCTTCTTGGTTTTACTTTTTTCAGGATAGCAGACTCTTTTCAGCCTTTTGTCAACTTAGCTGTTGTCAAAAAACCTAAAAATGAGCCCAGACATTTAATCTACATTTCAGAACCAGGAAATAGTCACATAGTTTAAGCTTGTCCTAGTTGCTCCGTGCATTCTAATTCTAATTATAAACACAGGATCAGAGAACTGGGAGGAACCTAGGATTTCATTCAGTACAGCTGCAGCCTTTCTGGAAAATAAAATGTACTGATATATATATAGATAAAATAGATTATAATTTAATACAGATTGTACATTGTATGTAATATAGTGTAGATTATAGCATATATATAAAATGTATAAAGTGATATATATTATGGTATTTGTTAAGTGCTTGTTATATGCTAAGCACTATCTAGGCACAGGGGCAGTTACAAGTTTATCAGGTCAGAGGGTCACTATCCCCCAAGGACACACAGTCTAAGTAGGAGGGAGAACAGGTAGTGAATCCCTAATTTACAGTTGAGGAAAGGAGGCACAGAGAAATTGAGTGACTTGCCCAAGGTCACACAGCAAGTGACAGGGGCAGGATCAGAACCCAGGCACTCTACCTTCCAAGCCTGGGCTTTTTCCTTTATGCCATGCTGTTACCCTAAGCAGCATGATATCTAGACAGCTAAGATATCATCTAGACAATTCACTCTCCAGTGACATTAGCCAGGCACCAATGCTATATAATGATACTGGAAAGCCTGTGTGGGTACACACTTGTAAAGAGAGCAGCTTTGAAAAAGATTACATTATAGAACAAAAGCAAGGATCAAATGTGAAAAAGCCATAAATCATGAGGAGAATGACTTCCAGGCCAAGCTTCCCGCCAGCTCCAGAGGCTTATTTCATTTCTTTAAGGAGTCACCTTTTCTAAAATGAAGTTATTAACATTTCACCTCAACCTAGCGATTGCTGAAATCAGAGCCTGAAATTACAATTAATGGTGGGAGGAAGGTTTCCCATTAGTGACCAGCCCTCGCTAATTGGGAAACTGGGCTAATAAACTAGCAAAGACTAATTTTGTCGAAGAGCTGGGCTGGCTGGATTCCCTGATCCTTTGGGTCCATAAAAATGGCAGAATGGGTCCCTTCTGTGCTTTCTTTGTTGCACCTGATTCGCTACTTTGTTGGGTTAGATTCTAAATAAAAAGCTAGTTTACATCTGTGATGATATATTCTGTTCCTAAACTGGGTTCTAATCCCAACTTGGCTATTCACCTCCTGTCAACTTCAGGAGCTCATTTGACTTCTCTGTGACTCAGTTTCTTTATGATGTACAAAATAACTTATTATGGGCAGGGAACCTATCTGTCAACTCTGTTGTATTGGACTCTCCCAAGTGCTTACCACAGTGCTCTGCACATAGTAAACACTCAATAAATGACACTGATAGAATGATTGATTGATTCTCCTAAACATCTGTGATATATTACCTAAAAAGGTCATGTAACATTCCACCTTTTACTTACGGGACATAGAAGCACAAGTCAGTCAGTGATTTCATGCAAAGAAACTATTTACTCTTCCTTGTAATGTAAAATATTAGGTTACTTGACATAGTTTTATGGGAATGAATCATAAACGTGTAAAGCAGCTCAGACCAAGCATTAAAATATAAGGTATTATGCAGGGACTAAACTTTAATCATTTTCCCACAGAAGGTTTGTTTGGGGCTTGCATTTTTAATCAAGAAACTGGCAAGCTAGAGGGATTGAAAGAACAGAGAAAAACTACCATTTATGTTCTTATTCTTAAATGGGTGCAGCTTTTCAAAGGTTTGGCTTTGAAAGAGAGAGCAATTCAATGGGTTTTATTCTGCTAACATTGACATAGTAGTTCTAGCAATAAGAGGAGCTTGAAGTCAGATGTTTATCATCACCAAAATGTAAGTGGTAAAAATACAACTATTAAAGCAATCAATAAAACTGACTACATGTTTATTTACTTTGAGTATTTTATGTGTTTACTTGTTTGCTTTGTTTTGTTTGCTTTGGCAAACAAAAACTGTGGAATAGATTGTCAGTGGCACATCCATCTTAATAATCAATCATATTTGTTGCACATTTTACTGTGTGGAAAGCACTGTACTAAGTGCTTGGGGGAGTCCAGCACAACAGAGTTAGCTGACACATATATCCCCTGCCCATAACAAGCTTATAGTCTAGCCTCAGCTGTACAATCTGATTATCTTAGTGCACCTAATATCAATTTTGTACCCACGGGACAGGTAGAGAGACATGACTTAGATCAGTCCATTATCAGTACGCTGGAAAAATAATCTTAATTAGTGATGAACTTCTCATCGTAATTTGTGAATAAAGCACATGGCATGATTCAGCCATCCTGCTTTTTCTCCTGCTGCTCTTTTTGCAGTTAACAGTGACTCTCATGATGCGTCTGAACTAAGCTCCCACTTAGTATTATTATTATGGTATTTGTTAAGCCCATGGGCCAAACACTGTTCTAAGTGCTGGGGTAGATAGACGATAATCAGGTTGGACATAGTTCCTGTTCCACAAGGGGCTCACAGCCTAAAACTTCCAACTTCACTGGGAAAAATATGAACGCCCCACTATGTCCTTAAGAAGAAATCACCACTGCTGTTTTTATAGTTTCATTACATAGAAACCATTCATTCATTCAATCGTACTTATTGAGCACTTATTGTGTGCAAAGCACTGCACTAAGCGCTTGGGAAGTACAGGTTGGCAACATATAGAGGCAGTCCCTAGCCAACAATGGGCTCACAGTCTAGAAGGGGGAGACAGACAACAAAACAAAACATATGGACTGGTGTCAAGTCATCAGAATAAATAGAAATAAAGCTAGATGCACATCATTAACAAAATAAATAGAATAGTAAATATGCACAAGTAAAATAGAGTAATAAATCTGTTCAAACATATATACAAGTGCTTTGGGGAGGGGAAGGAGTTAGGGTGGGGGGGGATGGGGAGCAGGAGAGGAAAAAAGGGGGCTCAGTGTGGGAAGGCCCCCTGGAGGAGGTGAGCTCTCAGTAGGGCTTTGAAGGGAGGAAGAGAGCTAGCTTGGCGGACATGAGAACGAGAGTAGAAACACATCTGAGTCAAAAAAATACCATTTATCTTGCCCATGTCTCTATTCATGTCCAACAGATGATCCCCCTCCCTCATCATCATCAATGATATTTATTGAGGACTTGCTATGTACAGAGCACTGAACTAAGCGTTCGGGAGAGTAAACTACAAGCTCATCTTCTCGGAATAAGCCCTCTTTTTGGTAACAGCTACTTCCCAACTACTACTACTACTACTACTACTACTATTTCAGGCACAAAATATAGATGAATCCCGGGAAGAGGTCATGACCTGTGTAGGCATCTCTCCAGGAATGGTCTCCACGATGATGATGAGGGTATTTGTTAAGTGCTTACTATGCACCAAGCTCTGTTGTAAGCGCTGGAGTAGATACAAGGTAATTAGGTTGTCCCATGTGGGGCTCACTTTTTAATTCCCATTTTACAGATGAGGTAAGACACAGAGAAGTTAAGTGACTTGCCCAAAGTCACTAGTTTCCATGCAACAACCAGTTTTTCTCTAGAAATGTTTTTCTCAAGTAGGATACGTTTGTATATTTCCTTTGAATATTTGAGGGTTGCTAACTGCTAGGGTTCCGCACTGGCCGTATTAGACAGCATAGATATATATCATATTTCTCAAAATAGCTATAGCTCCTTATATGCTTGAGGCTTTTGAAAATTCATAATCTCTCCCATCGCTTTGTTCACCTCGAGTTTTACATCAATGTCAACATGGCCAAGAAAATGCTCATTTTTTTCCTTATTAAAGAAATTAAAATGATGCCGCTGGCTTTTGCTCATTCATAATTGTAGATAGATGTGAGTCTTGGAAAAGCATTCAATTTGTTTTTACAAAGCTTATTTCTAAGTGCTTTAAAATGGATCTATAAGTAAAGAATTTAAAGAATTTCAAGATCAGGTCTCTCCTTTAAGTCAAGTTTTGAGATGGGGTGAAAAAATTATCCTCTGCTTTTGTACTTTGGATTGGCAACTGTACAGAAAGGAGGAACAGTTAGAAGGGCAATTTGGAAAGTTTCATATTATTCCATTTCCTTCTAACAGTCTTGAGAGTAACCAAAACTGAACCTTTCTGAAGAGAGTGTCAACAATAGCCAAGTCAATTGACAGAATTCTGAGTCGAATTTTCAAACATTTAAAAACCATTTCCTTCCACGGAGATTAGATCTGGGCAAGGTGCCGTGTACAACATGATAGGGCTAGAGCAGATAAAAGTGTAAATCATAGGAACTGAAATCTCAAGCAAGGTATTTGTTCTTTCTGTAGAAAAAAAACCCATACATCTCCAATTAGTTGCTGTCTTGATATGATTATATTTTAGAAGCAATTTTATTTTACTGACAGTCAAAATTATGGTTTCATAACAAATCACCCATAAAACAAGTAATATCAAATACTCTAAAGACTGAAATCCCTGAAAATTCCAGAAATGTAAATCAACCTGACTATAAAGTCCATAAGGCCCTATCTTTCCCCCTCACATGCTTTTTGTTATGCACTTACTATGTGGCAGGCACTGCACCAAACACTGGGGTAGATAGAAGATTATCAAGCTGGACACAGGCCCTGTCCCACATGGGGCTCACATTTTAAATCTCCATTTTACAGATCAGGGAACAGAGGCACAGAGAAGTGAGGTGACTGCCCAAGGCCACCCAGCAGAAGATGGGTGAAGCCAGGATTAGAACCCAGTTTCTCTGACTCCCGGTCCCAGGTTCTATCCACTACGTCAAAGACTTCTCTTTACTTTGCTGGTCAGATGGTCCCTAGACTGTAAACTCACTATGAGCAGGGAACGTGACTACCAACTCTTCCAAGCGGTTTAGTACAGTGCTCTGCACCCAAATGTGCACTCAGTAAATACCACTGATTGATATACAATAGGCAAATCTACCTTGAGCCAGTTCCAAGTGCAACAAGCCCTGCCCATTAACATTTTTTGTAAATGCATTTATAAATTCCTTACCATGGACTTTAAGGCTTCTCCCCCTTTGCCCTAACCTCTCTCAACTCCCACAACCACCCATGATGCACATTTCACTCTTCTAACACCTACCTACTCACTGTATCTCATTCTCATCTCTCTCGCTTTTGACCCTTTCCCTGAAATTCCCTTCCTCTTCACATCCAACGGACCACCACCCTCCCCATCTTCAAAGCCCTACTAAACCACATCTTCTCCAAGAAGCCTCATCTCCACACCTTATTTGCCCTTCTTTCTGCACCACCAATGCACTTTGGTGCGTAGCTCATATGCAATTTTCATTCATTCCTTTGATCATATTTATTAATATTCATCTCACTCCCAGACTGCCAGTGCTTACGTACATACTCTGCCGCTTCCCTTCCCTTGGGGGCAGGTACTGTGTCACCCATTCTACTGTATGCTAGTATTTAGTACAGTGCTCTATACATAGTAAGTGCTCAAAAAATGTCATTGATAGATTGATGGCTCCGCCACTTGTCTGCTGTGTGACCTTGGGCGAGCCGCCTAACTTCTCTATGCCTCAGTTACCACATCTGTAAAATGGGGATTAAGACTGTGAACTCCACTTGGGGCAACCTGATTAGCTTGCATCTATCCCAGCACTTAGAGCAGTGCTTGGCACATAGTAAGCGCTTAACAAATGCCATAATTATTATTATTATTGATTAAATGGAAATAGAAGGCCAACTGTTTCTCTTGCCTCTTGCTGCATAATGCAAGTCTCATCATTGGGTTTTTGGACTGTCATCTAGGGTTTGGGAAGATACATTCTAGACCAGTGCTTTCCTTAAGTCTTTCTAATAAAGAATTATTCACCTTACTGATCACATCACCCTAGACCCTAGACTCAGTCTTCAAACTGTAAGCTCGTTTACTCTAGACTGTAAGCTCATTCTGGGCAGGGAATATGTCTGTGGTAGTGTACTTTCCCAAGTGCTTAGTACAGTGCTCCGCGGACAGTAAATACTCAATAAAAACAATTGACTAATCACTCCATTATTATTGGCATCATCATAGGCAGACCTTTATTATCCTAGCTAAAAGAATTCCAAAATAAACTTTGGGAATTATCCCATGATTCAAGTGACATAACTTGGATCCCCTTATCTCATAGAATTGGGAAATATTGTTTGATTTATGGTATAATAAAAGAATGTTCAATTTTCATTTAAAGCTAAAATTAGAGATAATGCTGTGATTTAATGGCTTGGCCTACTTATAAATCTACTTAAAACATACACCTTCAGCCTCTTTATATATATATATGTATATATATATATATATATACACACACACACACACACTACAGACTCATTATAAAAGATCTCAAAATTTGCCCAGAAATGTGATTTTTTTGATGAATACAGAATTGGAACTATAATAGGTAGCCCTGAATGTAAGCATATAATTTACCTCTAAAATATATAATCCTACATGCTGAGAATACACTGGTAGTAGTAATTGGATATAATTAAAATAATGAGATATTCCAAATAATGAAATATAAATTAAAAGTACAAAGTGAAAACTAGTTTATAATTACTATATCTTTTTAATATAGTTAATTCTTTACCTCCTAATTATAGCTACCTCCATAAGTAATAAATAACAAGTTTTACCCTTTGCAGGCTGGAAAGATTACATCATAATGCTATTCAATTGAAGATACCTCATTTTGAGTCTGACGGTATTAAATTTATACAGGTAGTGTTTGTACAATGGCTTAAATTACGCAAGCCCGCCTTCCCTGAGCTATTGGAAGAGGAGAGTCTAAGCAATAGCATCAATAACATTGAGTACCTACTGTATCAATCAATGGTTTTTATTGAGCACTTACTATGTGCAGAGCACTGTATTAAGCACTTGGAAGAGTACAATACAACAGAATTAGACCCATTCCCTGCCCACGTAGAGTTTACAATCTAGAGGGAAAGGCCTAATGTGTGAAAAACAAACACATTATTCTTGCACGCTGGGAAATCCACTGGAAAATTCCACATTGCCACTTACTGTAAGCTCTTGGTTTATTTTTTTTTAATTTATCATACTTGTTAAGCGCTTACTCTGTGTCAAACACTGTTCTAAGTGCTGGGGTAGATACAAGTTGATCAGGGGCACAGTCCCTGTCCCATATGGGGCTAACAGTTTAAGTAAGAGGGAAAATAGGTTTTGAATCCCCATTTTACAGTTGAGGCAACTGAGGCATACAGAAGTTAAGTGACCCCTCCAAGGTAACACTGCACACAACTAGCAGAGCGGGAATTAAAATTCAGGTCCTCTGACACCCAAGCCAGTGCTTTTCCCAATAGGCCGCACTACTTCCTTGTGGGTTTGGAACCATTATTAATTTATATTAATGTTTGTCCCCTTTTCTGGATAGTAGGCTCACTGTGGGTAGGGAATGGGTTTACCAGTTCTGCTGTTTTGTACTCTCCCAAGTGCTAAGTACACTGCAGTGCACCCAGTAAGTGCTCCATAAATATCATGGATTAATTGATTATACTCTATTTCCCCTATCCCTAATCTATTTCAATGTCCATCTCCCCTGATAGACAAAAGTCCCGTGGGCAGGGAATATGTCTACTGACTCCGTTGTATTGTACCTTCCCAAGTGCTTAGTACAGTGCTCTTCACACAGTAAGTGTTCAATAAATACTGCGATTGACTGATCCACTAGAACCCAGGACCACCGACTTCCAGTTCTGAGCTCTTTCCTCTAAGCCATGATCCTTCTAGCTGGCCAAAAATGACCCATTTTGGAGCCTCTTGGACTCTGCTGATAAACCCAACTTTATTCAATCCTTCCTAAAGGATTTGAATCTCAATGGATACCAGAGAGCAGCTGAGTCGGGAAACCAGTCAAAAAGCCGAGGAGACAAAAACAGTGACTTTGAAGCTACACTTGAAAATGATAAGTGAGAAGGCGATGCCTCCTTCTGAACCTAAAGAGTTGGGACCAGAAGCACAAAGAGTAAACTGATCCAAAAAATAATAATAATAATGACAACAATAATAGCAACAATAATAGCAACAATAACCATGATAATAATAGAGAAGCAGCATGACCTAGTGGAAAGAGCATGAGCCTTTGAGTCAGAGGACTGGTTTCTAATCTGGATTCTGCCACTTGTCTTTTGTGTGACCTTGTGCAAGCCATTTGACTTCTGTATGCCTCAATTATCTAATCTGTAAAATGGGGATTAAGACTGTGAGCCCCATGTGGGACATGGACTGTGTCCAACACGACTGCCTTGTATCTACCCCAGTGCTTAGTTCATTGCCTGGTACATAAGCACTTAAAAGTTCCAGTAAAATAAAATAATTGTGGGATTTGTTAAGCACTTGCTCTGTGCCAAGCACTGTAGTAAGTATTGGGGTTAATAAGAGACAATCAAGACTGTTATAATCCCTGTTCCACATCAGATATATGGGGAGAGAGAGAAACATTCCCTCTGTTTCCCTGATGGTTCAAGAACTTTGCAGCTTTCAAGTTCAACTTTCCGTGTTTCAGGCCAAAGGTGCCCTACCTGATGAATGACAGCACCTGGGCACAATGATCTATCTGCAATTAAGAGTCACCAGGGAAACATCTTAAATGGGCACCAGATGGGAAGTAAACTAGCCGTCAGACACCAATAAGGCGAGGTCAGACCAACAGCTGCTTGAGCTACTGAAGTCTTCCACAAAAACTTGGATGAGACTGCAACTCTAGCGTCTCCGATGTAAAAGTTGTCCTTTTCGTTCCCCAGAAAGTCTGCTGCCTGTTGGAAATGTTGGGATGGAATATTGAAGCAAAATGCTCCCTTTACTGGATTTACTCTGTAGGATTTGATTGCTTCTGCCTTGTCATCTATGATGCACGGGGCAGTGAAAGGCTCCTCTCCAGCACTCTTCTAAATAATTATGATTGTGGTACTTGTTAAATGATTATACTGGGATAAGCCTTGTGCTGAGCATCGGGTGTATACGACAGAAGCAGAATAGGACAAAGTCCCTGTCCCACATGGCCTCAGGGTCTAAGAGGGGAGTTGGAGCAAAACACCTGGGAAACAGTGTTGCCAAAGCACAGGCTGGGAGTCAGAAGGTCCCGGCTTCTAATCCCAGCTCTAATCAAACACCACTGATTGATGGACTGAAAATACTGGTTGACTAACTTGACTGAAGTTTCCACATTCTCACTCAAGGCCTGTTCCTTGTATCCCATTTCTCTGAGGACCATCTGTTAACCCTGGTTTCACAACTCCTCATTCTTTCTACCCTAGATCACACATTTGACGTCACTCTAAATGTTGATTTGAATTATCTTTTCATCACAAGGGTCACAATGAGCCTCTTTTTGGAGCAGTTGAACTGGCCTAGTTTCTCTGCGTCATTTAATCTTTTTCACAATCCCCAGTCCCAGTTTTAGAAACACTGACATTTGCAGACTGTACACAGAGGCTAATTGCTGGCATTACACATAATTAGGGGTCAATGTTTATCGAAAAATGAAGATGGATTCCACCTAAGAGGAAAAGTGCATTCAGTGGCTATTAATATGAGATGGGATATGTGATTTAAGCATAACAAAAAAGGGGTTTAATTCACTGATCTTCCCCACAGCACCTGTATATATGTATATATGTTTGTACATATTTATTACTCTATTTATTTATTTATTTTACTTGTACATATCTATTCTATTTATTTTATTTTGTTAATATGTTTGGTTTTGTTCTCTGTCTCCCCCTTCTAGACTGTGAGACCACTGTTGGGTAGGGACTGTCTCTATATGTTGCCAACTTGTACTTCCCAAGTGCTTAGTACAGTGCTCTGCACACAGTAAGCGCTCAATAAATACAATTGATTGATTGATTGATTGATGAGCATGGAGGAAAGAGCCCAATCTTGGATTTCTTTGACAAAGCCCTCAACTCCCCTCTTCACTCTCCCTCCTGCATCGCCTACATATCTGGATCCGTACCCCTTAAGCATTTAATATTCAACCCCTCGGGACGTAAGAACAAACAAAAATGACAATTGTGGTATTTGTGAAGCGCTTACTAGGTGCCAGGCACTGTACTATGCAATGGGGTAGATACAAGCAAATTGGGTTGGACACATTCCCTGTCCAACATGGGGCTGATATTGTCCCCATTTTACAGATGAGGTAACTGAGGCCCAGAGAAGTGATGTGCCCAAGGCTACACAGCAGACAAGTGGGAGAGCCGATATCAGAACCCATGGCCTCCTGACTCCCAGATCCATGCTCTATCGTGCTGTTTTTCCTGCTTCTCCTATCATCACACTCTCCCATTCCCAAATCTGTAATTATAATGTTAATTTCCCCTGCTAGACTACAAGCTCCTTATGGACAGAGATTGTGTCTATTGACTCTCCCATCTTGTTTTCTCAAGCTTGGCACACAGTACATGCTCAATTCATTCATTTATTCAATCGTATTTATTGAGCGCTTACTGTGTGCAGAGCACTGTACTAAGCGTTTGGGAAGTATAAGTTGGCAACATATAGAAACGGTCCGTACCCAACAACGGGCTCACAGTCTAGAAAGGGGAGACAGACAACAAAAAATGCAGACAGGTGTCAAGTCATCAGAGTAAATAGAAATAAAGCTAGATGCACATCATTAACAGTAAATAGAATAGTAAATATGTACAAGTAAAATAAATAGAGTAATAAATCTGTACAAACATATATATAGGTGCTGTGGGGAGGGGAAGGAGGTAGGGTTGGGGGGATGGGGAGGAGGAGAGGAAAACCATCAGATTACAACCTATGTCCTCTAACTCTAAAGTCTGTCATTTTTCTTCTAGGCCGCACTGCTTCACATAGTTATCACTTGAACAGCACCACTATTATTATTCTCTCTACCCTAGTGTTTGGTACATTGTAAGGATGTAGAGAATATCATTATTATTATTATTATTATTACAAATACCTGCCTATCGCCATCACCCTTAATTCTTTCAGTGTCAGATTTCTAGCTAATAGTAATAGTTGATCTGCCTCAGGCACGAGTAGGTTTTTTTGGTTTTTAAATGGTATTAGTTAAGCACTTATATGCCAGGCATGGTTCTAATCGCTGGGGTAGACACAAGGTAATCAGGTTGGACACAATCCCTGTCCCACATGGGGCTCACAGTCTTAATCCCCATTTTACAGATGTGGTACCTGAGGCACAGAGAAGTGAAGTGACTTGCCGAAGGTCACACGGCAAGTGGTGGATCAGGGTTAGAACCCAGTTCCTTCTGATTTGCAGGCCCGTGATCTATCCACTGAACCACGATGCTTCTAGTCAGTCTAGCTAATTATTATTAGGCTAGCTAATAAGTGGGGTGGTGAGAGGGACATTGCCAACAGCTTGATATTTGGAGGCATAAAGGAGAGCAGATTAGATCACTAGGTTGCTTTTCTCCTCTGAGACTGTTCCCCTTATATGATCTTTATCAGGACAAACACATTAGTTTAATGGTTCCCCAGGAATCCTCCGCCTCTCCCACAGCAGGAATGACCAAATCAATTCCCATCATTTTAGCAAAAATAATTTCTGGTACCACCTGGGGCATAGCAGCGAGGCACAGTGGAAAGAACCCGGGCTTTAGAGTCAGAGGTCATGGGTTCAAATCCCAGCTCTGCCAATTGTCAGCTGTGTGACTTTGGGCAAGTCACTTAACTTCTCTGGGCCACAGTTCCCTCATCTGTAAAATGGGAATTAAGACTGTGAGCCTTCCATGGGACAATCTGATCACCTTGTAACCTCCACAGTGCTTATAACAGTGCTTTGCACATAGTAAGTGCTTAATAAATGCCATTATTATTATTATAGCAACAGTACCCACTCTCCCTCTATCCCTTAACAGAGTGGAATGGGAAATAAGGCAAAAATCCTCACACTCCACTCCTACAAGGCAACCTAAGTCTCAGTAGCATTATCTCCCAAAACAATAGCAAGAATAATCCTACACGGGTGATACATTAAGCCTTCTAAGAGTCAGCAAACTGCCTACTAAAACGGATCAAAAACAGATGAGTGCCATCATTACAAATCTGTGCAGCAAAGCTAGGCAATGGAAAACCACTTTACAATAGATAAATACACAAAGCGCAGGCAGACATTTAGGAAGCACAGAACCGGGGATGATAAAATGAAAACCAATACAGCTAAGTCACTCTAGAAGCAATCGATGGTATTTTCTGAGCATTTACTGTTTGCAGAGCACTGGATTCAGAACTGGGAGAGTAAAATAGAGGTAGTACAGATGACCCCTGCCATCAAGGAGCTTACAATCTAGCCCCAGAGACTGACACTGAATAAATTCCACACAGGGACAGTAATGGAGTTTGAAGATTTGGGCATAAGTGCTGTGGGGGAATGGAATGGGATGAAGCACTTGGAGAGGGATGAGTGAGGCAAGAGGGATAAAATAAAATGGAGAGCTTGGATGGAATCCTGTGAGAATTACCTGGGAAATGGTAACAAGATACAATCTGTACCCTAGTCACTTCTTTGTGCCTGTTATCTCATCTGAAAAATGGGATTTAAGACTCTGAGACCATGTGGGACAGGGACTGTATCAAGTCAGATAAGCTTGTATCTACCCCAGCACTTAGTACAGTGCCTGACACATAGCACTTAAATACCATTTAAAAAAAGGAGAATGGCAGAAAGGATGGAGAGAGGGAAAGTGAAACAGAGAGAGAGAGGGAGATAGGGGGACAAAGAGGGGGAGGAAGAGAGAGGGATGTTGGGAGAGAGAGGAAGAGAGAGGGGGAAGAACGACAGATTGAGGGAGAGGGAGATTGAGAAAGAGGGGGGAGAAAGAGAGAGGGACACGGAGAGAGAGGGAGAAAGAGGGGGAGAAAGAGGGGTGGAGGGAGAGAAAAAGAGAGGGGAAGAAGGGAGAGAAGGAGAAAGTGAGAGAGAAAGTGAAAGAGAGAGGGGAAAAAGAAAGGGGAAGAAGGGAGAAAAGGAGAAAATGAAAGAGAGAGGGGAAAAAGAGTGAGGGAGAAAGGGAGAAAGAGATAGAGATAAAGAGAGAAAAATCGGCAGATAGGGGCAAGACTGCAGGGCTATAGCAGGAATTAAACTACAGTAATACCTAGCTTCTGCTAGAAAATTCTCCATCTGCCCACTTACAGTTTGGTGGTGAATCAGAGAGGGAAAAAATGGGGACAAACTGAATGAGGCTTCTCATGATTTGGGACTCAGAGGGAGAATTTCTTGTTGTCCATCTCCCTCTTCCAGACTGTGAACCCGTTGTTGGGTAGGCATCGTCTCTATATGTACCGATTTGTACTTCCCAAGCACTTAGTACAGTGCTCTGCACCCATTAAATGCTCAATAAATACAACTGAATGAATGAATGAATGAAGGGATTGCCCCAACTGGAAAAACCCCTGTTAAATAATGATATGCCTCACTGTGTGACCTTAGGCAAGCCACCTAACTTCTCTGTGCCTCAGTTCTTTAGCTGTAAAATGGGGATGAAGACTGTGAGCCCCATGTGGCATGGGAACTGCGTCTGACCTGATTATCTTTTATCTGCCCCAGCGCTTAGTACAGTGCCTGGTACATAATAAGCACTACAGACTCCAGTCTCCCTTCAGCCTCAATCCCCCTCTCTTTTTTAAGCCAAGTATCACACTCTTTTAAAGCAAGAAGCAGCACTGTCTAATGGAAAGAGCAGGGGCCTCGGAGTCAGAGGCCGTGGGTTCTAATCCTATCTCTGCAACTTGTCTGCTGTGTGACCTTGGGCAAAGCACTCAACTTCTCTGTGCCTCTGTTCTCCTGTTCTCCCTCCTATTTAGATTATGAGCTCCATGAGGGACAGAGATCATGCCCAACCTAATTGACTTCATTCATCCATTCATTCAATGGTATTTATTGAGTGCTTACTGTGTGCACAGCACTGTACTAAGTGCTTGGGAAGTACAAGTTGGCAACATATAGAGACAGTCCCTATCCAACAGTGGGCTCACAGTCTAGAAGGGGGAGACTTTTATCTTCTCCAACACCTACAACCGTGATAAGTAATATATTTTTTTTAAAAGAAGAAATCATTTAGATGATGAAGCCCATGAAGATGTTTCGAGGATGGAATTCCAGGGATGTGGGCAACCCATAGAACAACGCCTGATTCTGGTTCCCTCAAGTTCAAATTTAGGGTCCATTAGACTTTACGAGTTGTATTAAATTTTTGACATCTTTGATACTTTATTCCAGCTAAAATGCATTAATTTGCATTATTTCAATAAAACGGGTCCTTACATTTCCCCAATTTGAATTTTTATAGCACACTGCAAGCCAAAATAAAGCCTCAATTATGTGGAAAGGTAGCTGTTACAAGGGACTCATTTTTCTTTGATACCATGAGTCATAATTTTGCTCTAAATATAATGAATTTGTATTTTTCCTAAGGATGAATACGATCATTTAAAGATTCTTTTGGTGCCTTTGCTCCCAAACAGGTATACAGCTTTCCTTCAGGCCCCAAGATGTCATTATTGGTGAGATTTTCACCGGTTGTTGGGATGTCTAGTGAAATCTATGAATTTCTGACAATATCTTCCCTCTTAGGTTCTTATGAGCTTGGAACGTGTCTATCACTTCTGTTATAAGGCACACTCCCAAGTGCTTAGTACAGTGCCCTGCATACAGTAAGCACTCAATTAATACAATTGATTGATTCTATCATCAAGGGTTTTTAGTGAACACTTTGTGTTCAGCCCACTGCATTGGGCACTTGGGAAGATAAAAGGCAACATGATCTTGTGGGGGAAAAGCACAGGCCTGGAAATCAGAGGACTTGGGTTCTAATCCTAGTTCCACTGCTTGTCGGCTGTGTGACCTTGCGTGAGTCACTTCACCACGCTTCAGTTAACTCATCTGTGTAAGGGGGATTAAGACTGTGAGCCCCATGTGGGATAGGGATTGTGTCCAACCCCACTATCTTATATCTACCGCAGCACTTGGTGCAGTGCCTCACACATAGTAAGCACTGTAATATCCTAATTTAAAAAAAAAAAAGACAAATGGGGGAAATGGTTGTGAATTGAGAATAAAAACAAGATAGAGACATCAAAGTATAGCTACAACTAACAAAAACAGAAGCACAAATAAAGTGGAATAAACATATGTATACACATATGCATACATAAAATATGTGCTCGGGTGGCTGGTGGAAAGACACAAGCAGGAATGGTGATTTGTTTCCTAGACGAAGCAACTTTTTAAGAGTACTTGAGAATGGAGATAGATGTAGATTTGAGGAGGAAGAGAATTCCCAGAAGGAGGAAGGACTTGTTTAATCGATAGGTGATCAGAAAGTACAGTTATGAGATTAGAAAGAGTATTTTTTTTAAAATTTAATGGTACTTTTTAAGCACTTACTATGTGCCAAGCACTGGATTAAGTGCTGGGGTAGATATAAGATATGAATGTTGTGGGGTGTGGTGGGAAAAGAAATTGGAGGGTGATCAGGATTGTACTTGGATTTGTACCCTCTATTTACCCCTCCCTCAGCCCCAGATCACTTATGTATCCAAAATTTACTTATATTGACATCTCTCTCCCTCTCTAGACTGTAAGCATGTTGTGAGTAGGTTACTGGTCTACCAATTTTGCCATATTGTACTCACCCAAGCACTTAGTACAGTGCTCTGCACACAGTAAGCACTCAGTAAATTCCACTGACTGACTGATGACACTAACGACAATGATCAGGAGTTTCCTGATTGATGGGAAGATTAATGGGTAGCCTCTGGAGGGTTCATTCATTCATTCATTCAATCGTATTTATTGAGCACTTATTGTTTGCAGAGCACTGTACTAAGCACTTGGGAAGTATGATTCAGCAACAAATAGAGACACTCCGTAACCAACAACGACCTCACAGTCTAGAAGGGCATCTGAGTTTACAGTCAACTGTAGGGGGGAAGACTTGGGGAAGAGAACCTAGCAAGGAGGCTATAATGCAATAATTCAGCCAGGAGGTGATGAGAGGTTGGACCAAAATGACATCTCTATGGCTGGAAGAGGAAGGGGAAGACCATTAAATTAATGTGGAGTACTAACCGGGAGGAGCGAAGGCCACATTGAACTTGGAAGGCAGATGACAGAGATGATTCAAAGATGACAGCAAGGATACAACCTTCTTGGGTGGGGAATATGGTAGTTTTTATTTTATGAAAAGAGAGCGATAAGAAAATATTCATTTGGAGGTAGCCTCTTTTTCAGGAAGAAGTGAATTAGCTTGATTAGCGGAAAGATCAGTGCAATTTCAGGTTGACTTTGTGGTACAAAGTTTGGGACATTTGTTTTACAACTGGGTGTAGAAATACCACCAAAACTACTGAATGATCAACCATTTTGCTCAGTAAGTGAATGCTTAACAAATTTTCTTCTCCTAAGTGCTAGTTACATGAGATTTTTGTTTTCCATTTTGTGCTTTTTATGCATTTAAAGTGCTGAGCAGCTGCTTATTTGGGAAAGCTCCATTACGGCCATAATAATCCCCAACTAATTGCACATCAAATATTTATTTCCTGTACGTAAAATTCATGAAGCCGTTTCAACAAGAGAAAAATCAGCTCAAGTTGGCAAACGGGGCATATAAATACACAAAGATTTCCAATATCTTTTGGGTAGAATTATTCAGTATAGATTGGCAGGTTGTCATTGTTTTCTTAATTGAGGAATATCAGCATTACCTAATTGTTGTGACTAATAAACAATTCATGGTTAAAAATGACTTGCACTCTTGATGTGGCATGTTATGAGTTCTCCAAATAAAAATGAATGATGATATTAATTTCAAAATGAAATTTGTTTTCCCCACCGCTGGCCTATTGTTATTTCATTTCCATTGGCTTGAATTTAATAAATTCACTTTATATGTCTAATTGTGATATTAATGCCTCAAGCAGGTAGGTACATAAAATAAAGAAGTTCGGTAATAATGGTAAAATGGTAGTTTGGAAATGTTTGCCACAGAAAATAACTGGATTCCATAAGTTTACTTTTTATATCTATCTGAAATGTTCCCTTTCATATATTTCCTTTCCTTTCACTCTATGAGTTTCAGATAGCATTTTCTTCTAGTTTTTTTTTTCCTACAGGCAGTTAGAGAAAAGATGACTTCCTTAGATAGAAAATCTCCTCAGAGTTATAAAACTTGGCAAGTGGTTGGTCTGATTGAGCTTCAGATGAAATCTACAGATTGCTTTTCTTAAAACACACTTAACTTCTTGCCAAAAGGACAGTATCAATAGGCCACGTCAGTCTGATGTTACAGAACGGTTATAAGACCTTGATTAATAGAAAGTTCAGCTTCATCCATTTCTGTTTTGGAAAGGGGAGATATATTTTGATAAGCGCCAGGCTATCTATCCAGAAGGCTGTTTACTGTGTTCAGTCAGCAAATAGGTGACAAGTCCATTAATGGTGTGAATGGTAAAAGAAATGACAAGTCCCATGTCACTGAACTAAGGCGTACTGTAGAGTCACTTTGCCGATATATTTTAGAGAGTACAACTTAGGCAGCCTGGCCTAGTATATAGAGCGAGGGCCCAGGAGACAGAAGGACCTGAGTTCTAATCCCTGCTCCACCCCTTGTCTGTTGTGTGACCTTGGGCAAGAGGCTTCACTTCTCTGTGCCTCAGTTATCCCATCTGTAAAAAGGGGGTGAAGAGTGTGAGCCTCATGTGGGACAGGGACTGTGTCCAACCTGTTATGCTTGTATCTACTCCAGCACTTACAACAGTGCTTGACCCATGGTAGGCACTTAATATCATTATTATTATTATTATTATCCCAGGTTATGACCACGCCACAGTGTGTGTACAGTAGTAACTAACAGACTATCCTGCAAGATCTTTGTGGGCAGGGATCATGTCTTCCAACCCTACTGTACTGTATTCTCCCAAGCACTTAGTACAGTGTTCTGCGCAAAGTAAGCTCTCAATTAATCCCATTGATCAACTCATTAAACATGCATCAGCTGCCAGTGTTATGTCCAAAAGCCTTCAGAAAAGTTCACTTCCCTCTCCTTCCAACCTCTCTGTACTCCGTTTCCTGCTCTCTCCATGCTGCAAACCTCAAATAATAGTTGTAGCAAGTGTGGTGTTTGTGAAGTGTTTTACTACATGCCAGGCATCGGACTGAGCCCTGAGGTAGAAGCAGCATGGCTCAGTGGAAAGAGCACTTTGGAGTCAGAGGTCAGGGATTCAAATCCCGGCTCCACCAATTGTCAGCTGTGTGACTCTGGGCAAATCACTTAACTTCTCTGTGCCTCTGTTCCTTCATCTGTAAAATGGGGATTAAGACTGTGAGCCCCATGTGGGACAACCGGATCACCTTGTATCTCCCCAGTGCTTAGAACAGTGCTTTGCACATAGTAAGTGCTTAACAAATACCAAAATTATTATTATTATTATGTGACCAAGCCAGGATTAGAATCTAAGTCCTCTGACTTCCAGGCTCTTGCTCTTTCCATTTGGCCAAACTGCCTCCCCCAGATTCACCCTATCCTAAGTCCCCCTCCACTGTGCCTCAGTATTTTTTTTTATGGTTTTCATCTTAAGGTGACAGATAACAATAATAATAATCACTGTTGTATTTGTTAAGTGTTCCAGGCACTGTACTGAGCGTTGGTTTGAATACAAGCAAATCGGGATGGACACCGTCCCTGTCCCACTCGCAATCTCAATCCCCATTTTCCAGATGAAGTAACTAAGGCCCAGAGAGGTCAAGTGCCTCACCCAAGGTCCCACAGCAGACCGGCGGTGGAGCTGTGGTTAGAACCCATGCGCTTCTGACTCCCAAGCCCGGGGTCTAGCCACTAGGCCACAGTACCACAGTATTAACCCCCTTTTAGACTGTGAGCCCACTGTTGGGTAGGGACTGTCTCTATATGTTGCCAACTTGTACTTCCCAAGCGCTTAGTACAGTGCTTTGCACACAGTAAGTGCTCAATAAATACGATTGATTGATTGATTGATGATTGATTAACCAGATCCCCAAAAGTCCTCTCCCCCAGCCCCTCCAGGTGGAGTTCACAATGGGCTGGTAGGCTGTAGGTTCCTCGGGGGCGAGGGTCCTATCTACCAACTCTATTGTATCATATACTCCCAAGTGCTTAGTACAGTGCTCTGTACACACTAAGTGTTCAAAAAAAGCCTCTGAGTAATTGATTGGAAGACAGTGGTTATGACCACACACTGTTGCTGGCTCTGAGCCTGTGGAGATTGCCTCAAGGCACCCCACACAGTGATAATAATGGTATTTGTTAAGCGCTTACTATGTGCCAAGCACTGTTCTAAGCTCTGAAGACTCTTGAGGACAGGAACTCTACCTTTCCCATCTCTTTTCTCACCCAAGCTTCCAATACAGTGCTTTGTACACAATAGGTGTTCAATAAAGACCACTGATGATGATGATGAAGTCCCCATAGACTACTCTGCCATCAAATATATCTGTATTTCAAATGTTAATGTTTTCCCACTTATGGTAATGTGGGAAAGCTCCATTAAAGAGGAACAGTTTTACTAGGCATTAATCATTTTTAATGCTTCCTTTATGTGCAAGGAGAATTAATATTGAACATATTGGATTCCAATGCTCGGATAACAGTATGGTCCAGTGAGTAACCAAATAAGACTCAGAATTCTAAATTTCTATTCTGAACCTTTCTTTGACCTTGGCCAACTAACCTTCGAGTGTCTGTATTTCATTACCTTTCAATTGAAAATGATATTTCCTAATGAGAAGTGTTTACGCATTAACTAGTTAGTCAGGGAGCTGGGGAAATGCAACATTCAATACAAATCCTAAGGATTCATATTTAATATTTAATATGATCGAAACATGGATTATATATATATAATGAAACAATCAAAAAGAATAAAAGACTATTAAGTTGGAACAGCTTGGAAGCTTTTTAAAAAATGTGGAACAATTTCATCTACTTCTCAAGTTATTTTTGTAGTTTTAATCAGTACTTTCAAGAGGGAAACAATGGGGGAAATGCCTACTCAAAAGGACTTTATATATTGTGTGCACTGGAAAAATATCCTCCCTGCCACCAAAATGCAGAGGTTTGCTGTGATACCCCAGAGATCTACAGTGAAAGAATCCATTGCACAATGAAGTTCTCATTTTCAACGGAAATATGTCCTTAACCAGGGTTCTGACAGTGCCCCTTTCCATGCTTGCAGATAATGAAAATTTTGAAGGACAAAAAGGACTCATTTTAATCCGTAAAATGTTAAAGTGTTAATGGGATGTTTTTCTTTCCTGTGTGTACTACGTTGGTATAAAATCACAATTATCCAAATGTTGCCAAATCTAATTCAGATAAGTTGAAGACACTATAATACGAGACCTCAAAAAAAGAATCCAACAACTTTTTAAGTTACCATCAAGAAACTAAAGATCTATTTTCACATAAATGTATCAGTCTTTTCTCTGGAACATCTGTATTACACCTTGGTGGAAAGTGTGTTTTGCTTTTTTTATGTTTAGGAAATTTGGAACTTCTGGTTTTGTTCTCCCTATTATTTTACATTGAAGTAAATTTCAAGAATTTAACATTGGCATTCAATGGAATGTCTATGGGTTTTCTAAAATTCCATTGACATGAGCTTAAAAAAATGTTTCTCAGATTCTACATTCATGAGCTCATAAACACAATCTCACTGCTATTTGCATCGTCAATCATTGGTATTTCTTGAGTGTTTATTATGTGCAGAACACTGTAATAAGCACTTGGGAGAGTAGTGAATAATAACTACGGCATTTGTTAAGTGCTTACTATGTGTTTAAGTACTGTACTAAGTGCTGGTGCTGATACAAACAAATTGGGATGGACACAGTCCCTGTCCCATGTGGGGCTCACAGTCTCATTCCCCATTTTACAGATGAGGTAACTGAGGCCCAGAGAAGTGATGTGACTTGCCCAAGGTCACACAGCAGACAAGTGGGGGAGTCAGGATTAGAACCCATGACCTTTTGATTCCCAGACCTATGCTCTATTTACTGCACCATGCTGCTTTAATTCGGTTAACAGGAGTTTAGAGACTAGTAGTTTACAACCAAGAAAGGTCGGAGAGAGGTATACTCCCCTTCGAGACTGTAAACTTGTGAGCAGGGAACTTGTCTGTTAAGTCTGTTGCAGTGTATTCTCCCAAGTGCTTAGTACAGTGCTCTGCACATCCTAAGTAGTCAATAAAGCTGATGGATGTATTACACACCAGCCAATATATTTCCTGCTCCCAACATATGCCTCCTTCCATACGTTCTATATGCTATACGCTGAACTGTGCTGTAATAATGAACACATTATTTTTTAGTATTCAAACAATTGAATCTCAGAGTATTGTGCTGCACTTAATGTGGTCTTTTATGAAGTATCCAACTTAAAGTACCTAGGTTATTTTACCTCCATGAAAAATATAGATTAAATACTCCTGCCTCAGAGACGGTGGATGCTTTTATAAATCATGAAAAATAGAAAAGAAAATATCTTTAGGATGATGGTATAAAGGAAATCGTTTCTAGATGGGAGGGATAAAAATGGTGGAAATATCACTCTCGCATTTCTCTGCTTACCCTCACATATTTATAATGAACTCTTTCTTGTCTGAAGGCGGCTACAGTAATAACAACTACAACCGGTCATAGCATGTATGGTGTGTAGGGCCATCTGTGGGGCCAGAGAAGCAGCATGGCTCAGTGGAAAGAGCCCGGGCTTTGGAATCAGAGGTCATGGGTTCAAATCCCAACTCTGCCAACTGTCAGCTGTGTGACTTTGGGCAAGTCACTTCACTTCTCTGCGCCTCAGTTACCTCATCTGTAAAATGGGGATGAAAACTGTGAGCCCCCCGTGGGACAACCTGATCACCTTGTAACCTCCCCAGAGCTTAGAACAGCGCTTTGCACTTAGTAAGCGCTTAACAAATACCATCATTATTATATTATTATTATTATCTATTTGCAATTAAGAGACCAAATAATTGAGATTTTTGGAAAACTAAATACTATCTAAAAATACTTAAATGGCCAGAATCCTGGCATAGGATTTTCACCCCGCAGCCTCGATTTCTTCTTATTGGAAAAATAAAGATCCTTTCTTACATAGAGGTGGTGTTACATAGGTCACTAATTGGCTATTTGCTTTACTCTACAGATTACATGGTGCAATTAATTAACATTACAGGGCACAGTTCTAATGTGTCATTGTAACTTGGCCTCAGCACTACTGAAATAATATTTCATTTAAGAATAACCTACTATAGGGGTGTAGGTTATTGAAGAGCAAAATGACCAAAAGTTGTGAATTAGATAAGAATGTACCAAACTCTAGTAGCTTAATCTGCCACCTGAAAGACAACCAATAGAATCGCCAAATGTTTTTTTTGTTTTGGACCAGACTGGTGTGCAAGTAGAGTACTAGAAACAAAAGGGTGGCTCCCCATGGAGGAAGATGGAAGCGTAGGGAATGATCTGTTAGCTGTCAATTGCTGCTTTCTCTCCTGCAAAAATAATCCAGCCAAACCATCCACAAATTCTCCCCAAGTTTTGCACTAGGTAAGGCCATTTCTGCAACGCTGGGCAAATTAATTTGCACAAACTGAATTAAAATTCTAATTCATTTTATGCTGAAAATCACATAACATCTCTGAGAACTATTTAAACCTCTATGTTCTTCAGCATCTTAATCACATGCTCACACGTGCGATTTTCTTTAAACAATTACCCCATACACACAAAAATTGGATCGATACCTAATCTTCTGAAATATAAGAATGTTTACTTTTTCAAACTGAAAGAGCTCTCGTTTTAAGACCTATCTTTGTTCAGACATACTCCTCATGAATCTAAATAAAATCAGAACTATTACCTATGCTGTCTGTTGTCATGGAGACTGGCTCATGTGAGCAGTAGATGTGACATAATTCAGGTGTTTGCCGCAGCAATATCATAGCAAAGACATTACAGGAAATTTAAACAGCATATGAAACCTAGATAAAATAATTCTTCAACAAGTCTTAGGAAAAATCCTCAAAGACAATATACCTGAATAATTCTTTCTCATTTCAGATCATAAGGTTGCCCATTACATGAATCATGTATTTTTACTGCATTTCATGGAGGGCTTCTTTGTTCATTCCTCAAAATGCAAGACGATATGATAATGGCATAAAGATGAACTTGAAATGTTTGTGACAAGACCGCTGACCATACTGTGGATGTCAACTTGATATACTAATGAAAAATAAGATTGAGAAGTTTTATGAGTTTAAATATTATTTTAGGTTCAATTTTTTTGGACACCACAACCCATGCCTGTCTTATTTATTATTACTACGTGCCAGGCACCGTGGAAGCACCGTGGCTTAGTGGATAGAACACCGGCCTGAGAGTCAGAAGGAGCTGGGTTCATTCATTCATTCAATCGTATTTATTGAGTGCTTACTGTGTGCAGACCACTGTACTAAGCACTTGGGAAGTACAAGTTGGCAACCTATAGAGACAGTCCCTACCCAACAAGGGGCTCACAGTCTAGAAGGGGCAGACAGAAAACAAAACAAAACATGTGGACCGGTGTCACGTCATCAGAATAAATAGAAGTAAAGCTAGATGCACATTATTAGCAAAATAAATAGAATAGTAAATATGTACAAGTAAAATAAATAGAGTAATAAATCTGTACTAACATATATACAGGTGCTGTGGGGAGGGGAAGGAGGTAGGGCGGGGGGATGGGGAGGGGGAGAGGAAGGAGGGGGCTCAGTCTGGGAATAATAATGATGGCATTTGTTAAGCACTTTCTATGTGCAAAGAACTGTCCTAAGCGCTGGGGTAGATGCAAGGTTATCAGGTTGTCCACATGGGGCTCACAGTCTTAGTCCCCATTTTACAGATGAAGTAACTGAGGCATAGAGAAGTTAAGTGATTTGCCCAAAGTCACACAGCTGACAAGTGGCAGAGCTGGAATTCAAACCCATGACCTCTGACTCCAAAGCCCGTGCTCTTTCCACTATGCCACGCATCCAAATGAAAATCATCATCAGTAATAACAGTACTCATTAAGCTCCAGTGATATGCTGAGCACCTCCCTCTCAAAGACTCTAGCCCTCAAGAGAAAACCCCCTCTGCAGCTTCAGAGGTGGGGATAACTTACCGCAGCCTAAACTGTGCTCTTCCAACACCATTCCTCATTTTTGAAGCCATCTGTCTACGCATGACAAAATGCCTTTTTGCTCCTACAAGACCAGAACTCTTAAGAGCTCTCACTCTGAGGCCTTCTGGTTGATTTTTCTACAGCTCCAGGGAAAAAAGTGAACGAGAATGCCATTTTGGGGTTTCCCATCTCTTCTCAGACTTCTGGCTCCCTCCCCATGCCACAAATTAAAATTTCCATAGCCCAGACAGAAGGAATAGTGAAATGTGTAAACGTGTCCAAAATTCCGGCAACTATGCAATCGCCTCAGCTTCCAACTCAATGGGTTTTTTCATCAATCTTCATTGGAATGTACATTTTGGGGACCAGGTGCTTACTTTAGGAATTATCTACAAAATAAACATATGCAGCAGTGGATTTTCAATGAAGCACAATGAAGTCCAGGCTTCCTGGCAGTTGATTTCTCTCTAGATTCCCCTTTGGGTTCTGGCTGGTATTTAGAGTGCTTCAACTAGGAAAGAGAAATCAACCTGTCAAGAAATCAACTGTGCAAAATTCACAAAGAGAAATATAAGACCATTTCCAGATTAGGCCCACCTAGAGGAAAAAAAAATACTCTATATCAAATCAATCCCGCACTCACAGTAGGCTTTCACTGTTCGTGGGAATTACTATTTCCAGGGTGTTTGGGGTTTTTTTGTCCATCGACTCTAAGGACTGAGATTTTCTATCTCCTGAGTTAATACTGAGTTTTTATGGAATGTTATTTATTGAGCACTAACTACATGTGAAATACAGTAGATCCAAAATAATCATATAAGACACAGTCCCTGTCCCTAATAAAAATAATTATCAGTATTATTTTTATCCTTATGATATTTGTTAATCACTTACTACGAGCCATGCACTGTTCTGGGGTAGATACAACATAATCGGGTTGGATACAGTCCCTGTCCCATGGGGCTTGGTCTTAATTCCCATTTTACAGATGAGGTAACTGAGGCCCAGAAAAGGGAAGTGACTTGTCCAAAGTCACACAGAAGACAAGTGGCGGAGCCGGGATTAGAACCCATCTCCTCTGATTCCTGGCCCATGCTCTTGCCACTAAGCCATGCCGATTCACAGGGCTCATCGAGTGTATTCATTCAATCACTGGTATTTATTGAGCATGTACTATGTGCAGAGCACCGTACTAAGCACTTGGGAGAGTACAACAGAGAAGCAGCATGAGTTAGTGGAG
The DNA here is from genome assembly GCF_015852505.1 of Tachyglossus aculeatus. Taxonomy (NCBI): domain Eukaryota; kingdom Metazoa; phylum Chordata; class Mammalia; order Monotremata; family Tachyglossidae; genus Tachyglossus; species Tachyglossus aculeatus. Next base: position 11,078,053 of record NC_052080.1, read on the forward strand.
AGAGAACAGCCCTGTGAGTTCAAGGACCCAGGTTTTTATCCTGATTCAGCCACTCGTCTGCTTTGTGACCTCAGGCAAGTCACTTAACTTCTCTGTGCCTCATTTACCTAATCTGTAAAATGGGGTTTAAGACTGCGAGCCCCATGTAGGACAGGGATTGCATTCAACCCTTTTAGCTTGTATCTACCCCAGCACTTAGTACAGTGTCCAGCACCTAGTAAGCACTTAAATAGTATAAAGAAGTAAAAAGAGAATTGGCAGACATTCCCACCTAAGGAAGACTAGTATTTTAAGACAATTTTTAAAGGAAACTGAGCCCCAGAGAAGACAAAGTCACTCAGAAGACCAGGACCAGGAGTGAAGACCTAGCTCACCTGACTTCCAACTCTGGGCTCTTTCTATTAGGCCACACTGCCTCCCAACCTCTAAATGTCACTTCTGAACTCCCTTCATCCCAACTCTTAGCAGTTGGAGCCACAAATTAAATTAGATAATAATAATAATAATAATAATAATAATGGCATTTATTAAGCACTTACTATGTGCAAAGCACTGTTCTAAGTGCTGGGGAGGTTACAAGGTGATCAGGCTGTCCCACGGTCGGGGGGGCTCACAGTCTTAATCCCCATTTTACAGATGAGGTAACTGAGGCACAGAGAAGTTAAATGACTCGCCCAAGGTCACACAGCTGACAACTGGCAGAGCTGGGATTTGAACCATGACCTGTGATTCCAAAGCCCATGCTCTTTCCACTGAGCCACGCTACTCACAGATGGGCTGGCAGAAACTTCTTCAGTGTTCTCTAATGAATAATATTAATTATGGCATGTGCTACACACTTACAATGTGTGCTAGACACTGTACTAAGCACTGGGGTGGATACAAGCCAATCAGGTGGGACATAGTCCCTGTCTTGGGCTCACAGTCTTAATCCCCATTTTGACAGATGAGGTAACAGGCACAGAGAAGTGAAGCGGCTTGCCCAAGGCCAGACAGCAGATAAGTGGTGGAGTCAGAATTAGAACCCATGACCTTCTCTTCCTGGAGAATAGCCACAGGCCTTGGGTGGGGTGGAGAGACCTAATCTCTGTGGATTCCCTGCTTTTTTGAGATCAGAAGTGCCCTACTCCTTTAGCACTTAAAAACTCAACTTTTTCAGCTTCTCGACTGATTTTCTACACTACACAATCCACGTCAACCAATTTTCCTAGTACAAACTCCCTGATTTTCTTTACCAGTGTTTCATTTTGTAAGATACTCATTTTCTCCTTTCACCCTTTTCACCTTCATTCCTGTTATGGACCATTATAAAAGGCTGGCCATATGTCTCAGCCAGGAAGAATTTCCAACCTCTCCTTAAATGTTTCCTGATTCCGGTGTGCTTCTCAGCATATGCTTCCAACGTAAAAGGGGTGGGAAGAGTTGGGGGAGGGAGGAATGAGGATTTTCACAGCAATTGAAACACTTGAATCTCAAATTCAGAACTGATCAAAATTGTCCCTCTAATAGCTAGAATAAATGCTAAACACAGAACTCTGCACACAGTAGGTGCTTAATAAAATACTGTTGATTGATGGATACAGCAATGAGGTTTAGCCAGTCAGTTTTGAAAATGCAGATTATCTTTATGTATATGCAAAGGCACATGTGAATGTGTGAAAGTGTGTGCATGTGGGTGTGTTAATGCAACTGAGAAGACAACTGAGATACTAGAAAGCCAAACTGAGTTAAACACTGAAGAATTCTTAGGATTTGGGTAGGAATGAAAACTTCGGAGACTTACTGCAGAGAAAATTCCCATCTCACAAAGAGGTGGCATTGGGTGCTAATCAGAAAACACGTGGGAGAAGCAAGATGCACTGGAGCTCACTGGCTATTTTTGCAGCTCTATTGATGAAGTCCAATTTCCAAATGAAGGGATTCTTTCTTAAAGGACCATCCACTGTTGGTTGATGATTTTCCTTTGAAGGTAAGTTATTTAGTTTAGGCCACCCATTTCACAATGGGCAATTCATGGTCATGAATTTATAAAATCTAAAGTATCAATCAACCAATCAAATTTATTGAAAGTTTACTGTGTGCAGAGTACTGGCCTAAGCGTCTGGAAGAGTACAAGATAGAGTTGGTAGACACGTTCCCAGGCCATAGGGAGGCTACAATTTACAGTAGCCCCAAAGGGAAGAATCCTTGTCTCTGGAACACTAGATCTTCCTTGAGTCTTTTCATTCAAACCCACATACACATACATTTAAGTTACGGTGTTTACAGTATCATCTTAAATGATATGTATGTGCAGATGTATGTATAACTCAAATATAGCCTGCTTGAAACCAAAATGGTTCCTTTCATCATGGAGCAGAACAAGAAGTATGATAATAGAATCATCAGAGTAGGGATAATGCGATTGGTATTAATGGCCTCAGTGAGGTCTAGTCCAAGAGAAAAGTTTCATATTCATACTTCTCCATCTGCCAGTTCCTAAATGCAAAAACTTTCCATCTGGAAAATGAGAAACAAAGGAATAAGCCACCAAGAAGGATCAAAGGAGAAAGCAGGGGTAAATTGTGGAGTGGCTTGGTTTGATTTTTTTCAATCCTATCTATTGAAGACTTACTGTTTGCAGATCACTATACTGAGTGCTTGAGAGAGCAATATAACAATAAACAGTCACATTCCCTGCCCACAGTTATCTTAAAGTCTAGAGGAATAATGATGGTATTTGTTCAGTACTTACTGTGTTAAACACTGTTCTGAGTGCTGGGGTAGATACAAACTAATAAGGTTGGACACAGCCCCTGTCTCACATGGGGTTCACAGTCTTAATGTGAAGTGATTTGCCCAAGGTCACACAGCAGACTAGCGGTGGAGCAGGGATTAGAACCCAAGTCCTTCTGATTCCCAGGTCCACGCTGTATCCACGAGGCCATGCAGCTTCTCATGCACTGAATTTGTTATCTTCTCAAGCTCTGATTGTTTTTAATAAAGACTTGTAGGATCTGAAATAAGCTTTCCCATTGGTATCATCTCTAGTGGTGGCAGGGTCACATGGTGTGATTGGAGTCAGAGAATCAGTTCTTGCAGAATTCCAGTAGAATGGGGGAGGGGTTGGAATCAATCAAATTTATTGAGCACTTAATGTGTGCAGGGCACTGTATTAAGCACTTGGGAGAGTACAACAGAGTTGGTAGAGATGTTCCCTGCCCATAACTGACTTGCAGTCAAAAAAAAGAGAGCCCAGTGAAATTGGAATTACTGTGGTATAGGAATACTATGGACCAAGCACTTGGTTAAGCATTAGGGTAATCAATCTATCCATCACATTTTATTACTGTGTGCAGGACACTGTACTAAGCATTTGAAAGAGTTCAATATAATAATAATAATGATAATAATGGCATTTGTGAATCACTTACTATGTGCCAGACACTGTACTAAGTGCTGGGATGGATACCAGCAAATCGGGTTGGACAAAGTCCCTGTCCATATGGGGCTCACAGTCTTGATCCCCATTAACAGACGAGGTAACTGAGGTACAAACAAGTGAAGTGACCTGCCCAGGGTCACACAGCAGAGAAGTGGTGGAGCCAGGATTACAACCCATAACTTTCTGATTCCCAGGCCTGTGCCCTATCCCACTGTGCCATTAATAGGCACATTCCCTGCCCACAGCAAGCTTGCAGTCTAGAGCTGGGGAGACAGACATTAATATAAATAAATAAATTACAGATATGTAACTAAATGCTGTGGGGCTGGGGAGTTGGTAGGTGGGGAGAACAAAGGGAGCAAGTCAGGGTGAGGCAAAATGGATCAGGAGAAGAGGAAAGAAGGGCTTAGGGAAGGTCTCTTGCAGGAGATGGGCCTTCATTATGGCCTTGAAGTTGGGGAGGATAACTGTCTGTTGGATTTGAGGAGGTAGGAAGCGAGATAGAAGAGCACTCACCCAAGTGCTTAGTACAGCACTGTGCACACAGAAGGCAACGCTAATGATTGAGAGTTCAAAGGAAGTCACGGAAGCTGGAATATCTATGACACCAAGGATATTTCCATTTTAAACATCAGAAAAGGACAGAAAAACCAGGGAAAGCTGAAGCCACTTCCCCAAACCAGCCAGGACTGAAAGTATTTATTGCATCCTGCAACTACCTAGGGGTGACAAAATGGCACTACGAGCTACGTGGTTATAATCCAACATCCGCTGAGATAGTCGCCTTGTGAAATTTCCGTCCAAAGAAGGAAATGTCTACGAAGGGGACAGACCGAAGCAACAAAGTTCCCGAAAAAGAAATCGTGCACAAATGAATATTGAGAGGAGCGTGATAAATGATTTTAAAATGCTGACCCTAAATAATTTGAACTCAGCAAAGCATTTCATTAACAATATGGTTCCTGGGTTTAAATGCAGATGTCTTCCAATTACAATTTCATTCTGATGTATTGGTTTAATAGCAGCAACACTTGAGTTTCATTAAACCTTTTGTCATGAATTTTGGACAACATCATTTCAGTGTCCTGTTGCTGGTTTCCAAGAGATTTTGGCATTTCTCAAACATGATTTTGAAGGTGTACTATCATTTAGTCATGCCTATTACAATGATTTTAAAGGCAATATATTAAGCCCATCAATGAATATTCGAGCTATTTGTTGAGTGGGCTCATTCAAGATCTAAAGAAGCAGTGTGGCTCAACGGAAAGAGCTCGGGCTTTGGAGTTGGAGGTCATGGGTTCAAATCCCAGCTCCGCCAATTGTCAGCTGTGTGACTTTCGGCAAGTCACTTAACTTCTCTGTGTCTCAGTTACCTCATCTGTAAAATGGTGATTAAGACTGTGAGTCCCCCATGGAACAACCTGATCACCTTGTAACCTCCCCAGCACTTAGAACAGTGCTTTGCACATAGTAAGTGCTTAATAAATGCCATCATTATTATTATTATTCTCTAGGCCTCAGTTACCTCATCTGTAAAATGGGGATTAAGACTGTGAGCCCCCCATGGGACAACCTGATCACCTTGTAACCTTCCCAGCGCTTAGAACAGTGCTTTGCACATAGTAAGTGCTTAATAAATGCCATTATTATTATTACCAAACCCAAATCAAATGGTCATGGCCAAAGTGAGAAGCAACTTCTCCTGGTGGAAAGATCTCAGGCTTGGGAGTCAAAAGGACCTGGGTTCTAATACCACACTGCAACGCGCCTGCTCTGTGACCCTGGGCTTGTTACTTAACTTACTTCATCTGTAAAATGTGGATTAAGGCTGTGCACCCCATGTGGGAGCATGGACTGCATCCAACCTGATCAGCTTTTATCTACCCCAGTGCTTAGTACTCATAGTAAGTGCTTAATGAATACCAATGAAAAAATAGACCGTTGCTCAAGTCATCAGGAGGGAGAGCACACTCCATTTCCTACCTTCATTGTGCTGCCGTGGGTACTGGTCAAAGTTGTCCAGATGAGCACATACCCATAATTTGTTTATTTAAATTAATGTCCGTCTCCCCCTCTAAACCGTAAGCAAATTGGCAGGGAACAATGCTACCATCTGTGTTATATTCTTTTAAGTGCTTAGTACAGTGCCCTGTATGCAGTAAGCGCTCAATAAACATGATTGATTGATTGACTGGTATCCATTACTGTTCTCCCCACCCTACCTGACACCACTAGCTAACCAGGGCTGGTTTTCCCCCATTTTATAATCTGTTGCCCTGTGTAAACTCTGCCCTTCTGGCCTACCATTTTTTTAATTGTTCCTTACATCCTAGTCCCAGATTGAACAGTGGCTTGTTTCGTTTGTCCCTTCCTCTCACTCCATCCCGAGGTGGGTCATATGAGAACCGCTCCTTCGAGAACAACTCAAGTTCATGTCTTGCTGGCTGTAGGAACTGTTTCCCCCACTTTGTCAGCGGGGCTTGAAAATTCTTCGCCCAGGGGATAAAAATAATAATCTATTGTGTTTTCACAGATCAGGTTGCAAGTGTGGAAGACTGTCTCTCTCAATTACACTTCATTCATGGACACCATCTTACTTGTCAGCAGCATGGCCACAGCACTTATGTAAATGTCCTTATACACTACCATTTTTCCTAGCTGTAAATTATTGTACTACCTGTCTCCCCCCTGTCGACTGTAAGCTCTTTGGGGACAGGGATCGTGTCTACCAAGTCTCTTCTTTTGTGCTTTCCATCGCAGACATTCAATGAATACAATTGACTGATTGGTAACTCTAGGATGGGAACTCATATCATATTTAGCCATGAAGAATTTGGAGATCCAATTTAGAGTGCAAATACAACATATTTATTAACTCCAGTGAATTAAATCTAGTAAAGTTTCTCAATCAGAAAAGCCCTAAAAACATGAGTAAATGTGGTATGTAACTCAAGGATCCTGCACTCGGTTTGTTTATTTTAATTATCTGTTGTAGTTTTTCCTAGTTTTCCAAAAAGTATGTGGTCTCCTTTATGTAGAAAGGAATGAAATCTTAAAGACATGTGAATTCTAATTCCAGGTCTATTAAATCTTAGAAATGCATGGAAGTACTAGATTTCTCGGGTGAATTATTGGGTTTGTGGATTAGCAACATTACAATTAACAAGGTCTGACTGAAGATAAATAAGCTGTAGAAAAGGGCGTTTTGAATCTAACTGGGATATGATTCATTTGGCTGACATGAAATATCCCATTATCTTGCCTCACAGCCATTGGGGAATTCTTTGAACTCTGTTTCTAAGAAGTAAATTGCTTCATGCTTCTTCCTTTTCTCCTCTCCCCCACCTCCAACTTCCCACACCAATCTCACATTAAGTGGATGTTCTTACAGAAAGCATACTGATGGATATTACAAATCTTACATTTTCCTTTCAATCTTTGTGAAACACTACGAGTGATAAAAGAAATCTGTACCGTAATTGTAAAATCTTTTACCCTATGTTTTTAATAAACTCTCAGAAGCTGACATTAATACTAAAATGAAAATCAGTCCTCCACTACCATTAGAAAAACTGCAGGTTCTGCAAGAGGCCAAAAGAATTATGCATAATAAATTCAGTTAGCAATGCTTTGAAAATAGCAATTCACTCAACTCTTACTGCACAGCCTTGAAGAGAAGAGAAATATTTTTATTTTCATTATAATGTGCACTTCAGTCAATGGCTTCATTAAGGTACTGGCTTATATCTCATCCTTTGAAAGATAATATTTAAAATCTGGTGAAAGAATGGTGTTAAGTGCATTCAATCAATCAATCAATGGTATCTTTGCATTACACTATGATGATGAGATCTGGTCGGGTGGGAATCAAACTGGGATGGGGATGTAGCCAAAGATTGTGAGACTAGAAGGCCTAGAAACCACATCACCTGTGTATTTTTTCCCAGGGCTTAATACAGTGCTCTGCACCTAGTAGCTGCTTAAAAAATACTATTCCTATTACTACTTCAACTACTACTGAAAATCCAACAAAACAAGAGGTGAGGGGAGACAGAGAGAGAGAGGGAGGGAAAATGGAAAGCAAAAAGGAAAAAGAATTCATCCAACATCTGTTTTCTCTGCCATCTGGACCACAGTGATTAAATGATGCTCTCGGGATCATATTGATTTATGGTAAAAAATGGAACTGTGTCTCTGGGAAGTTTTATAGAAGATGGAACATAAGAACTTTGCCTTCTGCATTCTGGGTTAGCAGGAGAGTCAGAAACATGTACTTATATACATAAGTGCTTAGTACAGTGCTCTGCACACAGTAAGTGCTCAATAAATACGATTGAATGAATATCCATAACATTAATTTACATTAATACCTGTCTTCCCATCTAGATTGTAAGCTCGTTGTGGGCACGAAAAAAGTCTTTCAGCCAATCTATGGTATTTATTAAGGACTTACTGTGGGCAGAGCACTGTATTAAGCACTTGGGAGAGTACAATACAACAGAGTTGAAGGACATGTCCCCTGCCTACAATGAGCTTACAGTCTATAGGGGGAGATAGACATTAATATGAATAGTTTGTAATATATGATTTAAAAGGTATATACATAAATACTGGGAGGATGAAAGTGAGGTGAATATCAACTGTCCAGAGGTCTCAGATTCAAGTGCATAGATGACGTAGGAGGGAAAAGAAGTCAGGGGAAAGAAAGCTTTATCGGGGAAGGCCTCTTGGAGGAGATGTGACCATAATCTGGCTGACCCTCTAGACTATAAGCTCATTGTAGGCAGGGAATGTGTCTGTTTATTTTTGTATTGTACTCTCCCAGATGCTTATTACAGCACTCGGCAAACACTAAGTGCTCAAAAAATAAGACTGACTGGCTAACCAGCAAGATCTTTTGGAGAACCTCTAGAGCGACCAAAGACTGACCTTAATTCAACAAGGCCAACTGTTCTAAAAAACCTGTGGGTAACGTGCTTCTCGGTGAAGACATAAATATGGTATAAATATGGTACCGGGAATGAGCTGAATGCAAACTTGGGATTGGTGAGTTATGACAGATTCTAAAAAGATGGGGAGGAGAGAGCACACGATATAGGCGTGAAGTGTCTGCATTAGGTTTGATTATCAATGTCCCTGGACATCCCATCTGATCATCTTCCACGCAGTTAAAGGGATTGATTTATGCCCCCCTAATGATTAGTTCCTGCTGACGGGATCTGATTGTTTTGGAACATCTACCATTAGCATGACACAATCTGACATGGAACAGCCAAAAACCGGGACAGTAAATGCTGCACAGGATGAGAAATCATTTATACAAAAGTTTGTTCCTAAAACCAGTGTCAAATGGTATTTATTGAGTGCTTACAGTGTGCAGAGCACCACTGAACTAAACGCTTGGGAGAGTATAATACACCAGACTTGGTAAACACTCCCTGACATCTGAACCACTACTGGGCCAAGTCTTCCGAGACAAAGGAAAACTTTCAATCTGGTGAAAGCATCCGGCATAAGAAAAATTGCTTGCAGCCTCACAGAACTTGAAAAATTTAAGTTGAGATTGCAGCTGGGGAACTCTAGGAGATTTCTCCAATAAAAAACTATAATTTGAATAATATGGATACAGAAAAAACAACTTGAAATAAATTAATTGGAATTAAGCAAAATCATTACACTATTTTATGTCAGTTGCCGAGGCTAATTCACTATATATTTCTTTTATCTCGGCTCTGCTGCTTGTCTGCTGTGTGACCTTGGGAAAGTCACTTCACTTCTCAGTACTTCAGTTACCTCATCTGTAAAATGGGGATTAAGGCTATGAGCCCAATGTGGGACAGGGAATGTGTCCAATCCTATTCGCTTGTAGCGAACAGGGTTGCTCTTAGCTCTTAGTATAATGCCAGGCACAAAGTAAGTGCTTAACAAATATCATAATTATCATTATTATTATAGGAAGTGACACTGGACTAGATTACGTGGCTGAGAAAGGATGCAACCCAAATTTAAATGAGGAACTCAAATAAAAAAAGTGTGACAGAGTGAAACTGAAAGGGCCATTTTTTTTTAAACAGTAGAACTTATGAACCACAAAGGTGTCCTGCATTTGGACCTCTTGTTTTGTTGGATTTTCTATTTTACAGATGAGGTAACTGAGGCACAGAGAAGTTAAGTGACTTACTCAAGGTCATACAGCAGACCCTGGATCTCAAAGATGTAAATGAATAAGAAAAATAAGTCGATGTTGATTAATACAAAGTAAAACATTTTTGCAGGACTACATGTTAAGATTGTATACAGGGCAAATAATCCCTGTTCTAATGGTTACAATAAGTTCTGTTACAAAAAGAGTGGAGAGGGCAGAAGAGTGAAGCAGACATTGAGCCAGGCTCACTGGTTCATGGCATGATCCAACAATTAAAGAAATAATTTTCTTTAGAGTTCGACTGTGTGGTTGATGCACTTCTCAGAGAAGACATAAAACAGATCACACTGGTACTTTCTGCCAAACTCTCAGTCTAATCCAAATCCTGTGACACTTTTTATGTATTGTTTGAGTTAAGAGTTTGAGAAACTCAATCAGCAGAAGCTATAAGAGTACAAGGCAACGTTAAGAGGACAGAAGAGGGAGATGATAATTTTCCAGGCTTTGAACTGATGGAAATAAAGAGGAGAATAGAAACGAATTTCAGGAAGAGGCAGAATTATTTTGTTAAAATACCACATCATGAAAACAGGACCTACTACTCATTATGCTATTTCAAAAATCCAGTATCTACCGTTCTGTGGTTACAAATAACTATCCTTAATTTCTATTACCTATTTACCATTCTGTGGTTTCAAACAATGAAGTACCCTTTACTTCTATCACCTTTTTAATCAGGGAGGGAAAAGGACTAAGCAGTAGCCATCTGGGGTCTGGCTGCATTACTAGGTGGTGTTTGATTTTGACTAAAAATCACAATATTTAGGAGTCAAACCTTCTTAGCCTCAGCCAGTAGAAAGAAAGGGAGTTGACAGGAGCTCTTCCGTGTGAATGGTATTACTCCCTCTAGACTGAAAACTCATCGTGGGCAGGGAATGTGTCTACCAACTCTAATATTGTACTCTGCCGAGCACTTAGTACTGTGCCCTTTGCACAGTAAGCTCTTAGTAAATACAACTGATTGACTACCACTATCTCTTCCTTGACAATAATCTTCCAACTGGAATACAGAGTTTGGTGAGTGAATAGGATGACAAGGATGCAATATATTGAGAAGGGAGAGCAAAAGTTTTATTATGAGGAAGATTTGAGATTTTTCAAGCAAAGCATTTCCCAGTCCTTCCACCCCTCATCTCTCGTGGCTTAGTGGAGAGAGCACAGGCTTGGGAGTCCAAAGTCATGGGTTCTGATCCCATCTCCGCCACTTGTCAGCTGTGTGACTTTGGGTAAGTCACTTTTAACTTCTCTGTGCCTCAGTTACTTCATTTGTAAAATGGAGATTAAGACTGTGAGCCCTATGTGGGACAACCTAATGACCTTTTATCTATTCTAGTGCTTAGAACAGTACTTGGCACATAGTAAATGCTTAACAAATACCATCATTATTATTCTTCCTTCTCCTAAAACTGCCTTGCTCTGTTCAGAGAACCAGTGTGGCCCAGTGGCAAGAGCATGGGCCTGAGAGTTAAGAGACCTGGATTCAAATCCTGGGTCTTCACCAGCTTACCATGCGACCTTAGACGAGTTATGTAATTTATCTCTGTCCTCATCTCTGAAAATGGGATGAGATACCTGTTCTCCCTCTCCGTAAGCCTGCAAATTCTATCCGGGACAGGGACTGTGTCTAATCTGTTGATCTTCTATCTGCCCTAGCCCTTAGTTCAGTTCTTGGCACATAGAACTTAATGCTATTATTATTATTCATTCAGTACACCAAATTTATTTCCAGAAAACCAAAAAATTCAAATAATGCCCAATTACATTACACTCTGCGTTGGAAACTAAGACGACAGTGACATTTCACTGGTGTGGGCAAGGAAAAGAAGAGGGTGCTAGTAATTAAAATGACAGGTTTCAGAACTCTGAACCTTTGAAGGCATTTGGACATCTGCCAACACTGAAACCCACAGTACTTTTTTTTCTTTTATTGCTATTTGTTAAGCACTTACTATGTGCCAGACACTGTTCTAAGCACTGGGATACACACAAGGTATGCAGGTTGGGCACAGTCCATGTCCCACATGGGGCTCACAGTCATAATCCCCATTTCATAGATGAGGGAACTGAATCATAGAGAAGTCAAGTGACTTGCCCAGGATCATATGGCAGATAAGTGGCAGAGCCGGGACTAGAACCCAGGTCCTTTTGATTCCCAGGTCTATGCTCTATCCACTAGGCCGTGCTGCTTCTCATATCTTTATATAATATATTTATAAATTATTTATTTATACTAATGTCTGTCTGCCCCTCTAGACTGTAAGCTTCTTAAAGTCAGGGTACATCATCACTAATTCTGTTAAACTATACTCCATCAAGTGCTTAATACAGGGCACTGCACATAGTAAGTGCTCAATAAGTATCATCAACTGATACAAAATGACAACATTTTCTGGGAAGGCAGAGGAGCACCAGCCTCAATTCTATCTTGCTTGTCAATCACAGCGGGCTCTAAATAGAAGATAAGAATGTAATGTAGTGGTTACATCCTGCAAATTACTGCAACAAAAATGTCATAAACTCTTAAATGAAATTTAATTTGGGGGAATAGGCAGATTCTTGTAGGAAGTAAAAGATGTGAAATGAGGTTTATGCCCTTTTCTACAATCCTACCCTCTGACAACGAAAAACAGGTTCTTTGGTATGTTTTTGGAATGGCATACAGAAACAAAGTATGAAAAGAAATAAACCAGGAGTAAAACCATTCTGCACCGAATTAAAATGCACAGACTGTGGTCATCATTTCCTTAAATATTAAAAATTTGCAGAAATTTAACTTAGCTATTTCAAATCTTCAAAGAAATCAGTAAACTGTACTGGGATATATTCAGTTTTGCCATGTTTAATGCTAAGTTACTGTATAATTGGAATATATAAATATATGTACAAATACACATTAATAGTGTATTTCATGATAAAATTTATTGGTCCAATTTTCCCCTTGGTTTTCTGATTTTCTCCAGAGATTTAGGCTAATTGCTACTGCATACTTATTAACCTTTTTGATCTCATTCAGTTGCCAAGTTAAATACGTAGTAAGAGGCTAATAGTTTTCTATAATAACTGTTGCATTTTTCCTCATCATTTCACTCTTATTTTTCCATTAAATTGTTTAATGTTTTAATCATCCCTAATTTAAAATGAGTGCTATTTCAGCTTAATTAATCAATCTTTTAAGTCTTGTTATAAGTACTAAAATAGGTTTATTGGTCATTTAAGTCGCAGTTATTTCACTCGGTAGAAATTTAATTATTTTCCTTAAAGTGGCAAGGAGATCAATGTGAAGTTTACATTGAACTTGCAGAAACAATCTGTGTCCTACATAGATGGACTCTGGGCTTTCCTTCCTTTTTTTCTTTCCTTTTTTCCTGTCCCAATTCTTTTCGTCTCCTTGAAAATCCCTTCCTCAGCCACTCTCCTTTCTTCCTGTGTTTCTCAAGCCTTCTGTGACCCTATGAGGGAGAGAGGGAGCGAGAGACTGTGTGTGTTTGTGTGTGTATGTGTGGGCATCTCCTTTCCTGGGGCCTTTCCTCCTCATTTCCTGACAAGCAGCATGGCTCAGTGAGCCTGGAAAACAGAAGGATCTGGGATCTAATTCCAGCTCCCCCACGTCTGCTGTGTGACCTTGGGTAAGTCACTTAACATCTCTTTGCTTCAGTTACCTCATCTGTAAAATGGGAATGTGAAACCCATGTGGGACATGGACTGTCATTACCTTGTATCTATCCCAGAACTTGGAACAGAGCCTGGCGTATATTAAGCACTGAACACATTTTTTTAAAAATCTGGGCGAGTGAGATTGAGCAGGAGCTAAGTGGGTTAGCTAAAACGTAGGAATGTTTGATCAGTTTTTGTTATTTTAAGACTAGCTTACAAATATTTTTCTACTTTTCATTTTGCGTTAGCATGTTGCTGTAACAAATGCTACACTTTTTCAAGGCCTGGGAACAAGGCCTTCATATGCCCATTTAAGTCAGGGATCCCAAAGCTGTGCATCTGGTAAACAACTGCCTACCAGAGTCCAAAGTTTCCAAAGATCCAAGTAGTTCCATCAATGCTCTGAAGCAACAGTGCTGAGAGGCTCACTTTGTCTCATGGAGTTGAAAAAAAACCCCAAAAATGGTGTGCTTAACTGTGGTATATTAAATCTACTTCTCAGTAGGACTGTGGAGCACCATCAACTCGGAATACAAATACCGCTTCAAACAGCATTTCCTCTTCTTTCTTAGAATATGGAAAAAACAACTCGGGGACTGCACGTTTCAGCAAATCTTCTATTTCGCACAGTTCACAGAAGTCACCCTCCTGTCAGATTATGAAGCACTAATTATTCACTGTGTTAGACTCTATTTATTCCTGGAAAATGATGCTCCGGGCACAAAAGCACCCTAAAATAGTCTATTCAGCATGACTTTAGGATTAGATAAATCACAAATGTTATTTCTCATGGCAGTTGTTGAAAAACTACTTAGCAAAGGAGAAATGCTAGTTAGAAATGTGCTTCGGGCTAGCATATAAACCAGGAGGGTTTGGAAGACTATGGTGAAGAACACAAGTGCTACTAATTGAGTTGTGAAGCTGGGAAAAGGCCAGAGACATGAATATCTGTGCTTCGGGCAAAGAGGAAATTCTGTCAGCAGAGGAGGTTAAAAGCCTGGATTTCTGTGAATTTGCCTAGTGTAACCAGTGCTCTATAGGGGAACAGGAGAACTGTAAAGAGACAGTAGACTGATAAACAGCAATAGTCACTTTGCATTAATGCTAGCTGTCTTTCCACCTTTGATTTCTTCCTGTGGGCACCAGGAGAGATAAGCGATGTCACTGTGAAAAATGCATGCTGGAGCGGAAAATTCATCAGGGAAAGCTGTAGGAAAGAAAGCAATACTCTGGAAAAAAGCGATGAAAAGAGTAACCATCCATTAAACAGAAGGTTTGGTCTGTGCTGCAGAAGCCTGAAATTTGGTGTTTTAGTAGTTGCTTATGCCTTAGTATTCATGTAAAGCCTAAGGAAGATATCAGTGTGGCCTAGTGGATAGAGCACGGGCTTGGGAATGTGAAGGACCTGGGTTCTAATCCCTGCTCTTCTACTTGATGGCTGTGTGACCTTGGGCAAGGCACTTGACTTCTCTGAGTCTCAGTTCCCTCATCTGTAAAATGGGGATTAAGACCGTGAGCCCCAGATGGCACTTGGACTGTGTCCAACCTGGTTAGCTGTATCTACCCAGTGCTTAGTACAGTGCCTGGCACATAGTAAGTGCTTAACAAATATCATCAAAAAAAGAAAACCCTGAATAAAGAAATGGTAATCCTCAAATGAGAGGTAATTACCAGCAGTCACTGCGGTAATAACTAAAATGCATTTCTGCCAATTAATGCTTCGTCAAATAATACTACTGAAACCAGTAGCAAAGAGAGTTGGGACTTTCAGGAGAAAACCCAGCAATGGTGTGTTTTCTTCCACAAGAATGGAGGATGTGATTGGCTTTAATTATAAAATAATGATCACCATAAATACGATTATACTGCTCAATTTAGGAATCTATTCCTCAAAGGAATGTGAGGGGTTGATTTTCCAGTCAGCCACTTGCTGACAAAGGGCTGTCCAAAATTGCCTTAAGATGAATCTGACTGTGTGGGAATCAAAGCATTATCCCCTGCAGTCAAAACGATATATGTGACCCCTTAAAAGTCCAACCAAATCCATTTTAGTTAAAACTGTTCACTATCATGCTTTGCCCGCTAACTTAATGATATTCCTATTTATATGAACAATCAGATTACTTTATAAATCAGGAACTTTTAAAACTTTTTGACTATAATAATTCAGCTAAGAATTTTTTATTATTTAATAAATTAGTTCAAGAATAAATTAGAGAAGCATTGGATTACTTAAGATACCTCAGGGTGCTTTTCCTCAGACCATGTAGAACAGGTTAGCAGGCTATAATATTCCATATTATACATAACAGCTGAGCCAAGAATGACTACTGAGCATGAAGCCTAAAGTAAAATAATCATAAATGATAGCGAGAAATGGATCTTTCACCAGGATGTCACTCAGACTTGCTGACTGACCGGTTTTTTAAAGCGATTTTTCCCTTGAGTATATTTGCATCTAGGAATTTGACAAAAAGATTAACTTTGACGTAGAGAGAGAAGTCTATATTTGAAATGGTTGACATCTGGATTTTAAAGGTATCAGATCCATTTGATTATATAAAATAGACATAGACTCAGGATTTTCTTCCAAAATATCTTCAAGTCCATACCGTAAGGCTAAGGACGTGACTTCACTCCAAATTTGATCTGAGGCATGCTTCATGTGGTAATGCTAAAAATGTGCTCTTAGACCCGTCCTCACACACACACACACACACACACACACACACACAACACAAACACATAAAATTTCTCCTAACTACTCTATTCTTATTCTTAAACACTTCTGTCTGTCTCCCCCGAGTGTGTGTGTGTGTGTGTGTGTGTGTGTGTGTGTATATATATCTCATAAGCTCCTTTAGGCCGACAAATGTGCCTCAGTTTCTTTATACTCCCCAATTACTTTGTATAATGTACCCAGTGTATACTCAATTTATAGGCTGTAAGTTCCTTGTGGGCAGGGAATTTGTCTGTTTATTGTCATATTGTACTCTCCCAATGCTTACTATGATGCTTTGCACACAGTAAGCACTCAGTAAATGCAATTGAATGAATGATTGCTAGGAATACTATCTTATCAAAAATGTGAATTTCATAGACTTTTTTGGTACACTCAGTTTGGCCAGAACACATGTTTTTAGTGCAGCTTTAGGATAGAACCCTTAGGCAATTATAAGGAAGATTCTTTTTTCGACAACATGCCTGCCAGGATACAGCCTGATACGCAATCAGAATGATAAGGAAGATTTTTTTTTTTGACAACACGCCTACCAGGATACAGCCTGATACGCAATCAGAAGAAACAATTGGGTGCATGGGTGGAGTGCAGAGTTTGTGGTGAGTATGACAACGTGAGTTCTCTTCAGCACAGGGTTCTACCAGAATGCAAAACCTGTGTTATCAGAGAAGTGAATCAAGATGACAGCCTTATCCCTTGTTAAACAGAACGTGGAAGCACCAGGGCATCAGGCTGGAGAGTGCCATTCAACTTCCTCTACAACCGGGAGACCACAACTAGGCCTCACATCAGAAGCAGTGTGGCCTAATGGATAGAGCCCAGGCCCGGGAGTCAAAAGGGCATGGGTTCTAGTCCCAGCTCTGCACTTGTCTGCTGTGTGACCTTGGGCAAATCATTTCACTTCTCTGGGCCTCAGTTCCCTCATCTGTAAAATGGGGATTACAAGTGTGAGCCCTATTGCGGGACAGGGACTGTATCCAACTTGTCTTGTTTCTACTCTGGGGCTTAGAATGGTGCCTGGCACATAGTAAGCGCTTAGTAAATACTATTTAAAAAAATCTCTCTCCTTCTGGAAAGCTCTCTCTCCTCATAGAAGACAGACAATTACTCTCCCCCACTTCAAAGCATTATTGAAGGCACATCTCCTCCAAGAAGCCTTCCCTGACTAAGCCCTCCTCTCCTCTTTGCCCGTCCCTTCTGCGTCACCCTGACTTGCTCCCTTTTATTCTTCCCCCATCCCAGGCCCACAGCATTTATGTCCATAGCTCTAATTTATTTCTATTGATGTCCATCACCCCCTCTAGACTGTGAGCTCATTGTGAGCCGGGAATATATCTGTATGTTGTTATACTGTGCTCTCCCAAGCACTCAGTACAGTGCTCTGTACACAGTAAGTGCTCAATATATACAACTCAAAGACTGAGTTATCCCCAGTGACAACACAAGATCACAGACATTGGATTTATGGAGAAGTCAGTCTCCTAGCGCTGAAGCTATGCTCAATGTAAAACAGCTAAGCTGGGGTTTGCCACATGAGGAGAATGAATTAATCAATTGTATTTGAGGGCTTACTGTGTGCAGAGCACTGCCCTAAGCAATTGGAAGAGTACCATAAAACAGAGCTGGCAGAAATGTTCATTCCTTCATTAAGTCATATTCATTTAGCGCTTACTGTGTGCCAAGCACTGTACTAAGCGACTGGGAGACTATAATACAACAATAAACAGATGCACTCACATTCCCCACTCACACATGCCCACAAGGAGTTTACAGTCTGGAGGAGACAGACATTAATAGAAATAAATTACAGATATGTACTTTAGTGCTGTGGGACTGAGGGAGAGGTGAAAAAAGGTTGCAAATCCAAGTGCAAAGGCCCCACAGAAGACAGTGGGAAATGAGGAAATGAGGCCTTAATCAGGGAGGGCCTCTTGGAGGAGATGTGCCTTTGATAAGATTTTGAAGGTGCAAAGAGAAATAATAATAATAATAATAATAATGGCATTATTGAGTGCTTACTATGTGCAAAGCACTGTTCTAAGCGCTGGGGAGGTTACAAGGTGATGAGGTTGATCCATGTGGGGCTCACAGTCTTAATCCCCATTTTACAGATGAGGGAACTGTAGCCCAGAGAAGTTAAGTGACTTGCCCAAAGCCACACAGCTGAAAAGTGGCAGAGGCGGCATTTGAACTGATGACCTCTGGCTCCAAAGCCCGGGCTCTTTCCGCTGAGCCACGCTGCTATCTGGTAGGTATGAAGAGGGAGACAGACCAGCCCAGAGGTAAGACTGCAGGATACTTTTAACAACTTCTGAATGGAGAGCTGAAATTGGAAAGTTGAAAATGCAGGTACCCCAGGTCCATACTACAGACTATAGGTAGAGTTACCCCTCTTTTGTTGAAACACCTCAGGTATATTACATCATGTATAGGAGGCCATTCTGAAATGGAGAAGATCTAAGGAAAAGCTGGATAAGAGGGAGGTGACTGGCAAAACTGGGAAGAAAATACATCACTTATTTTGAATCATTAGAGTTCCATTTCTTGCTCTTGGGTTTGCCTTTAAAGGAATTTGCAAAAACTAAGGAAGAGACAGGATCAGCCACAGGAGATGCTACAGAAATATTAAAAGTGTTATTTGTGAGCTGGGTAAAGGGGCAATTTTAAAGTGACCAGGGAATAATGATTAATAATTGATTACAGCAATTTGAGTTTGGCTACATTTCTTGTAAATCATGAAAGAGAATAAACTCTTTCAGTCATCATGCTATATGGTAAGAAATATAATTAAACTTTTATGGCAACACTAGAAAAGGAAAACATGTATATTTTTCATCTGAACAGTTTAATGTGAATTGGCCATTTTTTATCTTTGAAAAGCATTGTTTCTATGGAAAGCACAGCGTTCCAGAGAATTGATAGTAACCAAGGTAATAACTTCATAGCAAAATGTGGACTGTGTCATCGTTTTCCTCTTTTAACTGCTAATTGTTGTTGCTTATACGACGAAAGTAAATGCTTCGGTCTGATCGTTAAAAATTCTAGAAACAGCCCAGTACGGCAAAATCTGAGCCAATGCCCAACTCGCTTAACTGCCAAAGCCCCAGTAGCCCTGAAACTGACTTGGAAATGATTTTTATATGAGATTTTCAAACATATCTTAAAGAAAAAGGCACTGAAAATCAAATACCAACCATTTTTTATGGTATATGTTAAGTATTTACTTTGTGCCAGGTACTGCACGAAGCCCAGGGGTAGATACAAGTTAATCAGGTTGGACACAGTCCATGTCCCATGTGGGGCTCACAGGGTTGATCCCCATTTTACAGATGAGGCAAATGAGGCAAAAAGAAGTTAAGTGACTTGCCCAAAGTCACCCAGCGGACAAGTGGCAGACCCGGAATTAAAGCTCAAATCTCCTGTATCCCATGACCATGCTTTCACCATTAAACTAGGCTGCTTCTCACACTTACTTTAGGTTTGGGATTTTGTTTTGTTTTGGTTAAAGAAAAATATGAAGAATCTTGCACTGAACCTTCCATTCTACAATTCAAATTTTTTTATTGAGATTTTCTATTGAGAATCTTTGAGATCAAGAGAGACATACATTTCTCTTTCCAACTTTTCTGTCTTGGGTAGATCATTTCATCATGTAAAAGGGAGCTCCACTGGTAACCTAGGTTCCGTGATCCACATACTGTAAGCACTCAAATTCCACTTATCGATTGATTAATTGAGCCCCTACCTTTTCTTTTTTTTGATGAAAAGGAAATGAATGATTTTATTTCCCATGTACTTACCTCCTTCACTTCCCCACAGCACCTGTATATATGTATATAGGTTTGTACATATTTATTACTCTATTTATTTTATTTGTACATATCTATTCTATTTATTTATTTATTCTATTTATTTATTTATTTTATTTTGTTAATATGTTTGGTTTTGTTCTCTGTCTCCCCCTTCTAGACTGTGAGCCCACTGTTGGGTGGGGACCGTCTCTATATGTTGCCAACTTGTACTTCCCAAGCGCTTAGTACAGTGCTCTGCACACAGTAAGTGCTCAATAACTACGATTGATTGATTGATTGATGTAACATTCCAGGCTCAGGAAAATTCCCCTGAAACACCAGTTGAGGTAATATTTCTGAGGCCATAAAAGGTCACACAAAGACTGGGTAATTTTATTTATGTGGATACTGTACTTCCTTTTCATACTCTACTTCCTTTTCTTTCAGCAAGATGTCAATAATTATGAAAGGATGTAGGCTGAGTACTTGGAAATGCATGAACAATGCACTGTTTCAAATGAAGAATTTGCCCATCACTAATTAGAATGCAGATGCCATGAAACGCAAAGTCAACATTTACGACTCACAGGTGGCTATGGAGAAAAGATCATGTTTATCGAGACAAACCAGGGACATTTTAAGATAATAAAGCAAAAATACTTGCCTAGAGAAAATTTTATGTATGAACTATTGACCATATACCTCCGTGGTAATTACAACATGTGGTCTTCCCAGTAAACTGATGATCTTACACTTACCCTCAGGATTCCAACATAATAATGCCATTCATTGCAAACCTCGACACGTCAGCGGGAAACAGATGGTGGTTTTTGGGTCATCTTTCAGACAGTTAATAGGGTCACCTAAGATAATGTTATGGCTATCAAATAACAAACTTCCCTCCTCAAAGGATAACACCACACAACAGCCCTACTTGAAAATGGGCCTTCGCTAGGGGAGATATCTAAGAACAGACAAAAGGCAAATCAATCCATCTAATCCTGACTCTGCCACGTGCCCGCTGTGTGACCTTGGTCAAGTCACTTAACTTCCATGTACCTCAGTTTTCTCCTTTGGAAAACTGGAGTAAGATACCAGTTATCCTCACCCCCACCCCCCACCCTCGAGACTGTGAGTCCCCCAAAGGCAGTGACCGAGAGAGGAGCACATAATGCATCTTCCTCAGTGCTCAGCACAGTGCTTGGCACATAGTAATCATGTAAATACCATGATGATGATGATTATAATTTATATTGAACATCCACTGCACACAGACAACATTACTAACTTATGGGTAAGGGTGAAATAGAGGAAAATAGTTGGACCCCTGAGCTAGGAGATGTTAATCTAAAGAGCAGCTACTCAGACAAAATATCCGCTTTTCATCAATACATCAATGGTACTTACTGACCGCTCTCTGTACTGAGAATTTAGGAAAGTACAATACAGTAGAGGTGGGAGAAGCAATCGCTTCCCACAAGGAACTTACAGTCTACACCTTCCTTCCTTCCCAGTGGTCCCAATTTGAGCTTGGCTGAGGACATATCTGGAGTTCAGGCCAGTAATAATAATAATAATAATGATCATATTTGTTAAGCGTTTACTATATGCCAGGCACTGAACTAAGTGCTGGGGTGGGTACAAGCAAATCAGGTTGGACACAGTCCATGTCCAATGTGGGGCTCACGGTCTCAATCCTCATTTTACAGATGAGGGAACAGAGGCCCAAAAAAGTGAAGTGACTTGTCCAATGTTATACAGTGCCGGCATTAGAACTCATGACCTTCTTACTCTCAGGCCAAGGCTCTATCCACTACATCATGCTGCTTCTGGGCCAGTACTGTGATCTCTTTTGGGCCACAGAGCCAAGGACTGACCCTCTTTCCTGGTATTAATGGGGCTGTCATGTCTTTCACTGCTATGGAGCATGTTGTCTGTTAACCGTATTTTTAAACCGCTTCATTGTCTTTCCTTCCTACTTTAGCGAGGCCTCATTAACATTCCTCAAAACATGAGCTACTTTGTCGGGTTTGATTGCTCTGTCTGCTCACAATCCATCTATGGGCATGAGAGCAAGTCTGCCAGCATTGTGATGAACTTGCTCGCATCTCTTTCAATCAATAGAATTTATTGTTCTGTGGTTGCAGAGTACTGTACTAATCACTTGTAGAGTAAGATATTTTGAAGCAAACACTGTCACTAGTTTCACGCTCCTTGGGAACAAGGATCGTCTCTATCACCTCTCGTGTAGTACCCTGCATACAGTAAGCGCTCAATAGATACCAGTGATTATCAGCCACATCCACTGACAAAAATCCCACTAGCAACATAGTCATCATGAACTCCCAAATGAATATCATGTTATCACATTCTCTAGAAATACAGGGCTTGATTGCAATTGAGTGCAGCTTTCTAAATGTAGCTCAGTCCTGGATTGAAAATTCACCCCTACACCCTACCTGTTATTGACAACACATGAAGGAAAGTAGCTATTTTGTGCTAACATGTTAGTCCAAACGTTTAACTTTGTTTCATAATGTATTCCGGAAATAGGGAGCAGGTTAGCCTACAATTATTTTGAGTCAGATTTGTTCTCATTTTCCTTGAGTCTTTCTTCTTCTTTCATATGGAAATATTGCCAATAATAATAATAATAATAATGGTATTTGTTAAGTGCTTACTATGTGTCACTAAGCACTGCTTTAAGCACTGGGGCAGATACAAAGTAATCAGGTTGTCCCATGTGGGGCTCAAAGTCTTAATCCCCATTTTACAGATGAGGTAACTGAGGCCCAGAGAAGTGAATTGATTTGGTCAAAGTCACCCACCTGACAAGTGGCAGTCAGGATTAGAACCCATGACCTGTGACTCCCAAGCCTGGGTTCTTTCCTCTAAGCCATGCTGCTTCCCAATACCAAAGAAGTGGCCATACTGGTGCCCCATACCAAAGGATAGTAGATGGATCATTATGATAAATCGATGGCATAGAGGGTCATTTGGGGAAATCTGATAGAAATAGTGATCATGATAGTTACATAATGTTGTGACAGAACAAACGAAATGTGTTACTGAAAAGAAAAGTAACCTGAGGACTTAAGGCAAATATAAATAAAATGGCAATATCAAGTCAACCTACTCACTGTGTCTCATTCCCATCTCTCCCACTATTGACGCATTGCTCACATCCTCCTTCCTGCTTGGGACTCACTCTCCCTTCAAATCCAACAGACCACTGACCTCCCCATCTTGAAAGCCCTTCTGTAATTACATCTCCTCCAAGAGAGCTTCCCTGATTAATTTCTAGTTTCTCACTTTACAGTTAAGGAAAACTAAGCCTAATTAACTTGCCCTAAATCACACGGTAGGCTAGTAGCGAGCTGGAACTAGAATGACTAGGTCACAATATCTTTACCGTGGAAAAAAATCCAAGGAAAATGACTGAATAAGTAATCAAAGACATATTCTTTGCTGAATTTAGAAAAAGCAGCCAAGTTGTTGTTTTTTTCCTGAAAAGAGGAGCAGAGCAAAGAAACACATATAAAGAAATTAACCATAAGCTATGGGGGACAGAATTTTAAGACACCTTCAAACTAGCTTTTGTAGCCTCTTTCCACCAAATGCTAAGTTTATTATTCTGAGGATTCAGTGTTATTAGGTGCCTTACTGGTTTTTCCTGCAAATGTGAGATATTTTCCTCTTCAAAAAGTAATAAATTGTACTCTTACCCAGCACCTCAGCATTATCACCTTCTATAGGGGATAAAATTGGGATGAATAATGGAAAGCCTATGTGAAGGAATTTGACACTCAACAAGGAAGCATAACAAGACACAGTGAACCATGCAGCCTGGGTAGCTTGTTCTAAGTGCTGTTGTAGATGCAAATAATCAGGATGGACCCAGTCCATGTCCCACGTGGGGCTCACAGTCTTAGTCCCTCACCTTTTACAGACGAGGTAACAGAGACACAGAGAAGTTAAGTGACTTGCCCAAGGTCACACAGCAGCTAAGAAGCAGAACAGGGATTAGATCCCAGGTCCTCCTGACTCCGTGGACCATATTCTATCCAGTAGGCTGCAAAGCAGCGTGGCTCAGTGGAAAGAGAACGGGCTTTGGAGTCAGAGGTCGTGGGTTCAAATCCCGGCTCTGCCAATTGTCAGCTGTGTGACTTTGGGCAAGTCACTCAACTTCTCTGGGCCTCAGTTACCTCATCTGTAAAATGGGGATTAAGACTGTGAGCCCCCTCCCGGGACAACATGATCACCTTGTTACCTCCCCAGCGCTTAGAACAGCGCTTTGCACATAGTAAGCGCTTAACAAATACCATCATTATTATTATTCTCCGGCCATGCAAGGAGCTAGATTTGTGAAAGGCCAATACTTCTAGGATGAGTGGAATCAATCAATCGAGTACCGTAATAAGCACTTGGGCATGTACAACACAACCTAGTCGGTGATATCTTCTCTGCCCATACTGAGCTTACAGTCCAGTGGAAGATAAAGGGATAGTTAAGACAACCAAGGGAAAGGCCTGGTTAAGAAAAGCAACAAATAAGATGGCAGTTGAAAGAGATCTTGGGGAAGCAGAAGTTCAACGATGATTGGCTCATTCAGGCAACGATTTAGAAGGACATTTTAGTTCAACCTCCAAAACAGTAATGGATTGCTCTGCTACAGTAATTGTGGTCCTTCTGAGGCCCAAGCAATCTCAGTAATGTTAGCATGATTTCCAGAGTTGACTCCTGAGCTGGCTGGGCTCTGTAATACCCAATGGTCAATCAATGACCTCTGCCCCTTTCTCCGATGATGCACTACTCAATGATGCCCTCTCCGAGACCCAGGGCTATCACACCGCCATTGAGAAAGCTTATCTAACTTTTACAGAGGATTTTCTGAGTCAGAATTCAATCAGGGGATTCTGGAAGCCTTCTAAGACTTTTTTGGTGGAACCCTTAAAAGCCGAACCCATTTGAAAAAATCCCGAGACAGTTCAACAGCTAATTCCATGCCAAGGTGTGGAGAGGATGCTAATTGATCAATGGTATTAATTAAGCACCGACTGTGTGCAGAGCACTGTACTAGGCATTTGAGAAAGTACAACAGAAGAGAGTTGGTAGACATGTTCCCTGCATTCATTCAATATTTATTGAGCATTTACTGTGTGCAAAGCACTATAATAAATGCTTGGGAGAATAACATATAACAGTAAACAGATAATTTTCCTGCCCACAATGAACTCACAGTTGAGCTTAGTAAGCTACTTGTTCCTTCGTTCTATTAAGGAGAAGAATGTGCCTCATCTGGAACCTTTGTGAATCAGTGCATTCTGAGACAAACATTCAGGAGGCACCCTGTTGATGCTAATGGAGATAATGTACAGATGAAATAATATGAACACACATATCATTCTAATTTAGTCATAGCCTAGGGACCTAGCCACCTACAGCCCCAGGGGCTGGCATTTTTATTAAGGGCATGAGTGTAGGACTGTTTGTAATGGAAGCAATGTGGCTTAGCGGAAAGAGCACGGGCCTGAGCATCAGAAGACCTGGTTTCCAATCCCTGCTCTGCCCCTTTTAAAAAAAAAGAAAAAAAATAGTATTTGCTAAGCGTCTTCTATATGCCTGGCACTCTACTAAGCACGAGGGTAGATAACAAGATAATCGGGTTGGACACAGTTCCTGTCCCACACAGAGCTCATAGTCTTAATCCCCATTCTACAGATGAGTTAACTGAGGCACAGAGAACTGGAGGGATTTGCCCAAGGTCACGCAGCAGACAAGAGGTGGATCTGGGATGAGAACTCAGGTCCTCTGAGTCCAAGACCTGTGCTCTTTGCACTAGGCCACTCACCCGCTGTGTGTCATGGGTAAATGGCTTAATTTCTCTGTGCCCCAGTTTCCTCATCTGTAAAAAGAGAGCTGAGACAATCTAATAAGGAAGGAGAATGGATCTGCTTATCGTGTATCTATCCCACAATATGCATAGTGCCTAGCACATTGGAAGCACTTAAATATTGCAAATATTGTTATTGTTATTATTATATTGTTACTAATAATACTACTACTAATAATACTTGTTATTAGAGAAGCAGCGTGGCTCAGTGGAAAGAGCCCGGGCTTTGGAGTCAGAGGTCATGGGTTCAAATCCCGCCTCTGCCACTTGTCAGCTGTGTGACTTTGGGCAAGTCACTTAACTTCTCTGGGCCTTAGTTACCTCATCTGTAAAATGGGGATTGAGACTGTAAGCCCCACATGAGACAACCTAATCACCCTGTAAACTCCCCAGCACTTAGAACAGTGCTTTGCGCATAGAAAGTGCTTAATAAATGCCATCATAATAACAATAATAAACATGTGTGAAGGGAGGTGCTTGAAGTTAGGTCTAAAAGGTGGAATAGCTGGAACTGTAGGCTAAGAAAGGGATCGGAGGCAAAGAGATATGAAATGGAAACTGGCGCCTTGTAACCTTACTCTTTGCGGAGGCAAAACAGCATGGGAGGTGGCTAAACCTCAGAGCCGGAGCCATCCGTATGCCTGGGAGTGGTGGAGTAAGATGGGGCAAGATGCCAGGGAAGAAGTCGGGAATGCAGAAATCCACGTGGGGCTAAGAATGGAGTTGGCAACAATCTAATGGGATTAGAACTGATCTTTATATCTGGCCTGTTGACAACGGCTTCTTTTCAATGTGGAAAATGTGGAAAGAGAGGAAACGGAGGGGGCAGGAGGAGGAGGAGGATGACTGGAGCAAAGGATTTAAAAATATTTATTCAGTAATACTATCATTGTAGTAATTATGATGTATGTGACAAGCATTTTACTAAGCACTGGGATAGGTACAAAGTAATTGAGACACAGCATGGTCTAGTGGCAACAGCATGGACCTGGGAGTCTGAAGACCTGGGTTCTAATCCTGACTCCACCACTTGTCTGCTGTGTGACCTTCGGCAAGTCACTTCACCTCTCTGTGCCCCAGTTACCATATCTGAGAAAACAGGGGTTAAGACTGTGAGCCCCATGTAATAATAATAATAATAATAATGATAGCATTTATTAAGTGCTTACTATGTGCAAAGCACTGTTCTAAGCGCTGGGGAGGTTACAAGGAGATCAGGTTGTCCCATGGAGGGCTCACAGTCTTAATCCCCATTTTATAGATGCGGTAACTGAGGCCCAGAGAAGTTAAGTGACGTGCCCAAAGTCACACAGCTGACAATTGGTGCAGCTGGGATTTGAACCCATGACCTCTGACTCCAAAGCCCAGGCTCTTTCCACTGAGTCACGCTGCTTCTCGGACATTGACTGGGTCCAACCTGATAGTATTGCATCTACCGCAACGCTTAGCGCAGTATCTGGCACATAGCAAGCACTTAACAAATATCAATGGGGAAAAAAGATCATCAGGTTGGATACAGTCTCTCCCCCACATAGGGTTCTTATCCTAATTAAGATGTATAAACTCATTTTGTGCTAATGATGTTGTACACTCCCAAGAACTCAGTACTGTGCTCTGCACATAGTAAGCACTCAATAAACGCCACTGGTTAATTGAACAAACAGGTATTGAATCCCCATTTTACAGATGAGGAAACTGAGGCACAGAAAACCTAAGTGACTTGTCCAAGGTCACACATCAAGCAAGTGCAAGAGCTGGGATTAGAACCCAAGTCCTCGGACTTCCATGTCTGTGCTCTTCTCACCAGGCTAAGCTGCTTCTGGAGATCCAGAAATTCTAAAGCTCTTTTGCAAGCAGAAAAGAAGCGACGATCAAATATGTAAAAGGATCCCACAGTTTCACATGGAAACATGTCTTGGATTCTGAAACCAGGCTGCAGCATCATTATCCACTGAGAACCAAAATGCAGGTCTCTGCTCTCACACGGACCATTGCAACCAGAAGCAGAAACAAACAAAAAGAAACAGCAACAAGAACTTAATCAAAATGAAATCAGGACTGAATATCCTCAAGTCAGCTGGCAGAAATGCACCGAAACGGAAGAACTGGTTCCAGGAGGGTCAAGGGGGAGGCTGTGTGTGGCTCTAAAATGATACGCTGGTCATGAATAAGGACGCGTTAGGAATGACAGATAGTCCAAGGTAAATTATAGGGAGCTCAGTGAATGCACAGACCACAGAGAAAGAAATATGCCAGCAGTGGGAAAAAGTGCAATTGGATGAAAAGGAAAATACACTGGGAAGCTCAAGGAAAATAGAAGGGCAAACAAGACATAGTATAAATCAAAAGTGTCGGTGCTCTAAGAGGAGGGATGTACGCTGTAAGGAAATGATCAAGAAGGCTGAAATTGGAAAGAAACGATGGCCTGAGTTTTGAAGGCATAATAAAACGTCTCACAAATATATAAGGAGTAAGAGGTGAATTAAGGGTGGCTGCCTTTCAGAATAGTGAAAGAAGAAGCGGCTATTTCTTGGAAACAGAAAGACATAGCTTAGGAGTCCAGGAAAGCATCCAATGCTAGAGAAACGGAAAGGATCTGCAGCATGAAAGTTTAGGGAGAATGCTTAAAGTGTAGGTAGTTTTAAGTAGCATTTTTAACTGGGTGCATTACATATGTGTGATCAAGAATGCACAAAAGAAAATATGCGTATAATTAGCATTTGTTTTGCCTAGTCGGCATAGCAGTAGGACTTGATAATAAGTTTGAAGAAAACTGAAGTCTTGCACTCCAGGTGCTCCATTGAGCTCAAGATTTACATGTTCGTGGATGGTACACAGTGGTTCTCTAGTAGATGTCCTGGGAAGCTTCCCATACCAACAAACACTGATTGGCACCACAACGATGCGAAGACTGGCTGCTCAGAATTCGGCTTGTCTGCTGTGTGACCCTGGGCAAGTCACTTTACTTCTCTGGGCCTCAGTGACCTCAACTGTAAAATGGAGATTGAGACTGGGAGCCCCACCTGGGATAGGGACAGTGTCCAACTCGATTTGCTTGTATCCACCCCAGCACTTAGTACAGTGCCTGGCACATAGTAAGCGCTTAACAAATACCATCAGTATTATTAGGAAGGAAAGAGGAAAGAGGGGTGAGTGCTGGTTAAAATTTACCAACTGCTAGCCAAATGCTGAGCCTCTGGCCAGGATGTGTTAGGAGGGTAGTGATGGATTCTGGGACTGCACATTGCTAAAAGCGGTTATATTTTTGGAGAATGAGAGAACTAAAAAAGAACAGATATAATACAAAGTTATACCTGACCAATATTTCAACTGCAATACCTATGGAAAAGCTGAACTGTGTAGGGACCATCTCTATATGTTGCCAACTTGTACTTCCCAAGCGCTTAGTATAGTGCTCTGCACACAGTAAGAGCTCAATAAATACGATTGAATGAATGAATGAATGAACAGAACTTTAAATGCTAGTGGAAAGAGAATGAGCCTGGGAATCAGAGGACCTGGGTTCTAATCTCAGCTCTGCCAAATGGGTGCTGTGTTGATGTTGGGCAAGTCACTTAACTTCTCTGTGCTTCAGTTCTCCTGCTCTTCCTCCTACTTAGACTGTGGGCTCCATGTGGGACAAAGACTGTGTCCAACCTAAGGAACTTGTACCTGGAACAGTGTTTGACACACAGTAAGTGCTTCAAGAGAAGCAGTGTGGCTCAGTGGAAAGGGCACGGGCTTGGGAGTCAGAGGTCATGGGTTCGAATTCGGGCTCCGCCACTTCTCAATTGTGTGGCTTTGGGGAAGTCACTTAACTTTTCTGTGCCTCAGTTACCTCATC
Organism: Tachyglossus aculeatus; assembly: GCF_015852505.1. NCBI lineage: Eukaryota > Metazoa > Chordata > Mammalia > Monotremata > Tachyglossidae > Tachyglossus > Tachyglossus aculeatus. The sequence continues at coordinate 11,107,604 of NC_052080.1, forward strand.
TGTAAAATGGGGACTAAGACTGTGAGCCCCACGTGGGACAACCTTGATCACCCTGTATCCCCCCCCAGCGCTTAGAACAGTGCCTGGCACATAGTAAGCGCTTAACAAATACCACCATTTTTATTATTATTCAATATCTTAAAATAAATTCTACTAAGAAGGCTTCTCTAACACTACAATTCTCTCCCCCACTTCTATCCTGTTGCACCAAGAGAAGAATGGATGCTGTCTTCTCCCTCCTCTGAGTTTTAAGAAAATGAGGATCAGTTCCAGCAAAAGAGGCTTTGGAAAGCTCCAAGTTATAGGCAATGTCAGTGTGTCCCTATAGAGTTCATGACCCTGGAGGATTAAAAACAGAATCCTGGAAGAGTCTATTTTTCTCTTTTCACTGTAATGATAACAATAGCAACCATAATAATAATAATGACATTTATTAAGTGTTTTCTGGTCTGGTTATCTTGTATCTATCCCAGAGTTTAGCACAATACGTGGCACACAGTAAGGGTTTAATACCATCACTATTACATTAGTATTAATAACACATTACATACTGACCACTGCGTTAGAAGTAACATATTCACATTAGACAGTCTCTAACCTCTTCACAATTCAAGAGGTAGAGGAAAGCGGGTACCTTATCCCCATTCCTCAGACTGGAAACTGAGGCACAGAGAGCTCTTCCTCCCTCCCTCACAAGATAACAGAATGCTCAATTTGGGAGCTGGCACTGGGGAACATTGTCCAGAGTTCATCGTTCTGCACTTGGTCCTGGGACTACAGTTACGATTCTCTGAAAAGAGAACTTATCCCGTTCAGAGAACAAATTCTGCTTTTGCCCTGATAAGTCCTCTTCACGTTCTTCTTTGAAATGACCCAGATGCTGTCCACATGATAAATTCCAAAACGGTAAATTGCCTCCCTTTCAAGAGGAGCATTGAAGAGTAGCCACCGCGCGCTTCGTCTATTAATTTTCGTCGCTGAGAAGAGTAGAAACGGATAAATCCCCCCGGGCTCTGAGGCTAGGGATCATAGCCTTCCCGGAAGTTCTAACCTAATCATCTAGACCTGCGGGGCTTTAACCCTTTTAGCCACTCTCTCTTCTTATTGCTTTTCCTATTATATTTATGAGTTTCATAACATTACTACTTTTGCCACAACCCAAAAACAGCAAGGAAAATTTAGGTGATCCAGTAGCTACCACGCACATTTTACTAGCCATTAATTTTCTCCCTTTCTTATTATTGCTCTCCTCTTGCATGGAATTGGGATTTATCTCCTGGGGCACCTCTCCCTGGCTCACCTTGTAACCTGATCACCTTGTAACCTCCCCAGCGTTTAGAACAGTGCTTTGCACATAGTAAGCGCTTAACACATGCCATTATTATTATTACTATTACATGGAGAAGCCCCAGATAGAACCCAGATCTTTGAACTCCCAGGCTCATGCTTTTTAACTATGCTTTTAAGCCACAGTGCTTTTCCTACCTCATTTAGTCAGAAGATTTAATGAGATACGGTGAATTCATTAATTCATTCAATCTTATTTATTGAGCACTTACTATGCGCAGAGCACTGTATTAAGCCCTTGGGAAGTACAGGTCGGCCACATATAGACGGTCCCTACCCAACAACAGGCTCACGGTCTAGAAGGTGGGCTTTGAACAAAAATTGTATAGAAATATAAGCTATTCCAGGAAGTCTAATCATAATAGTAATAATGATAATAATACTTGGTAAGAGATTATTAAGATACTAATAATAATTGTGTGCTTATTATGGGTCAAACACTGTACTAAGCCATGGGGCAGATACAAGATAATCAAGTCCTACATGGGACTCATATTCAAAGTAAGAGAGACAACAGGCCTCCATTACTCATCTCCATTCTGCAGATGAGGGAACTGAGGCCCAGAGAAATCAAGTGACTTACCCAAGGTCACACAGCTGGCAAGTGGAGGAGCCTGGATTAGAATGCAAGTCCTCTGACTCCCAAGCCTGTGCTCTTTCCACTAGGTCACACTGCTTCCCCATTTCGGTGTTCAGCATATAGTAAGTGCTTAATGAATACCATTATTATCATTATTTAACAGGATGTTAACTATTCCCTGCTGACTCTGCCTTGGGCCTGCAGTTTCTCCGGACTGGCCAACCTTCAAATGAGAGAGCCAGGTTGCCACTGGGCTGGGCAGCAAGGCCAATAGGAGCCTTAGTTTAATCCTATTCAGGAACTCAGCCATTCTCCCCGAACCCAAGCCAAGAGCATCCCACCGGCACCTTCTCCCTGCCCAAGCCCCGACCACTTTCGGTGTCAAGCAATGTACTAAGCACTAGGATAGATGCAGTATACACCTGTAGAGTGGTATTTGCAGATGGGACAGTACACACAGACGGGAAGGAGATCTCACAGGGTATGGCGGAGGGAAAAAATGTGAAAGCCTCTTTTCCATGATAAACTATTCACTTCTTTTCTGATACAGCTTTTCTATGGAGAATTTATGAGGGGCCTATTTTGCAATTACTAAACTTCTCAATTTCAATCAGCAGTGTGGCAAACAGATAACAATGCCCCGTGCTTAATTAAAAATGCTTCCACACATTAACAGGTCAGCATACATGTTTGGGATTCCTACGCTTGCTCTTGTGCATGTAGGTGTCACATAGCTCTCTGCCAGATGTGGGGATGACAAGTGAAAACTTTTCCAAAGTCTTTTCATTCCACCCGAGTGAATAACTACTGGTTCTGAGATGAATCCCTAGAGAGCTACCTCAAAATGTAAAATTATTCATTAGCAAAACAGAATGATAAAAAGATTGTCTTCAATCAGTGCCACAAGCTGGGTTGCCTAGATTAAAAAATGAATCTGCGAGATCATGTAAAAACAAATGAACATTATAAAGACCAACCTTGTCTTGCCTTCCTTCCTCTGCAATGTCCTCTTGATCCGAGGTAATTCCCCCGATCCTGAGTGGAAGCAGAATGAGGGTGATGTCACTACAGCACAACTACCTTAGTTATGCTCTTTATGAGCCCTACTGTCAATCAATCTATTGTATTTATTGCTTGCTTACTGTGTGCAGAGCACTGTACTAAGTGCTTGGGAGAGTATATCATAGCAGAGTTAATGAACATGCTCCCTGCCCACAACAATTATTTTTAATGGTATTTATTAAGCATTTACTATGTGCTATGTACTGTACTAACTGCTGGAGTGGATATAAAAATCAACTGTTTGAACACAGTCCCTGTCCCACATAAGGCACACAGACTTTACAGATGAAGTACAGAAGTGAAGTGACTTGACCAAGGTCTCACAAAGGGAAGCTAGCTAGTTTAGCTTGCAATCTAGTTTACCATACCCATACACCTGTTCTTCTGCATGTCTGTTTGGGCTAAACCTGAGAATTACCTCAAGTAAGTATTTCATGGCCACCAACAGGTTAGGACAACATAACTCTTTCCTGATTTTGCAGTAGCTATTGCAGCTGGAGTCACAGAACTAGTTGTATTGCAAGGAGAGAAATTCCCCCCAAACTCCCCTCCACTCCTCCCGCCCCGCCCTGCCAAACCAAAAAGTGGGTTGGAGAAGACAAAAGAAATGGATCTCCACAGGCCTACTGGCCTTCCACATCCTTCTTGATAACTTAGAAGTTATCAAGCTTCTAAATATTCCCATGTTAAATAATGTGGGGCTATTCACAGCAACTTTGTGGAAAGCAAACAACTGTATAGTGAAGCAAAGTCAAAATCCATTTACAGAGTAGTCAGACATAAAAGGAATTCATTCATTTAATTGAATTTATTGAGCGCTTACTGTGTGCCGAGCACTGTACTAAGCACTTGGGAAGGACAAGTCAGCAACATATAGAGACGGTTCCAATCCAACAACAGTCTAGAAGGGAGAGACAGACAACAAAACAAAACATGTAGACAGAAATGGCCCATGTTAACAAAGATGCGTTCAAAGAAGCACCCACAGAGCGAGGCAAATACCAAGGAATTTTGGCCTGGACACTAGTGTAGAAAAGGAATGACCTGAGGGTCATGGTAGACCACAAGCTGAATATGAATCAGTGATAAAGCGCTGCTAAGGAAGCTAAAGAACAAATGACACTGGGATTTATTAGTAAAAACAGCAAGCATACTGCTGAGTAGTGAGATTTTTGCTACATTCAGCAATTCTAATGCCCCTTATTTAAATATTGTATCCAGCTTTAGTCTGCATTTTCAGAGGAATTTCAGAACACAGGCGAGGATGCATACATGAGAAAAGCTATGATAATAATTCATGAGAAGAAAAATATTAGCCAGAAAGAACGATTCAACCAGTAGAATGGCCTTTTCATGAGAGAACAGAAAGTTGACTGATAATGACTCTGGCATTTCTCTGGGGGAGATAAAAGATTAAAACCCAGAACTATAAGATCTCTAGTCTGAAAGCTCCTCTTTAGACTGTAAGGCTTCCATGACAGGTTGGCACATTTTGCTCTGTGAAACATTCTTTTTTTATGGTATTTATTAAGTACCAGGCACTATCCCAAGTGTTGGGGTAGACACAAGGTAATCAGGTTGGACACAGTTTTAATAATAATAATAATAATTATAATAGCATTTGTTTAGCATTTACTATGTGCCAAGCACTGTTCTAAGCACTGGGGGTGGGGGTGGGAGGAATACAAGGTGATCAGGTTGTCCCACGTGGGGCTTACAGTCTTAATTCCCATTTTACAGATGAGGTAACTAAGGCCCAGAGAAGTTAAGTGACTTGCCCAAAGTCACACAGCTGACAAGTGGTGGAGCCGGGATTAGAACACATGACCTCTGGCTCCCAAGCCCGAGCTCTTTCCACTGAAACATGCTGCTTCTATATCCCACATGAGGATCACCATCTTATTATTCCCCTCTCCCCAAACGCAGAGCAGGATCCTGATTCCCATTAATTGGCTCTTTCTACTACTACTAGTAATAATAATGGCATTTATTAAACACTTACTATGTGCAAAGCACTGTTCTAAGCACTGGGGGGGACACAAGATGATCAGGTTGTCCCATGTGGGGGTCACAGTCTTAATTCCCATTTAACAGATGAGGTAACTGAGGCCCAGAGAAGTTAAGTGACTTGCCCACAGTCACACAGCTGACAAGTGGCGGAGCCGGGATTAGAACACATGACCTCTGACTCCAAAGCCCGGGCTCTTTTCACTGAGCCACGTTGCTTCTCCACTAGTCTTGAATGGCTAGTGGAGAATGAACACAGATTCTTTCCTCGTAAACCGGCAAGGCAGAATTTCTCTACTAGTCTTGAATGGCTAAAGTAGAACTCATCAGAATTGGCTAGGTCCTTCTCTGAAATCAATACAACTTTGCAGTATGAGCAGTGTCGGGGGCACACAGCCCACACCACTACGTCGTGGTCTACAGGTTCCTGGATGGTCTAGTGGTTAGGACTTGGCACTCTCACCACCGCGGCCCCGGTTCAATTCCCAGTCAGGGAAAGAAATGATTAAGCACTTAGTACAGTGCTCTGCATACAGTAAGTGCTTAGTAAATACTACTGAATGAACAATTGGATGAATGCCAGACTCCACCTAGGTGAAATCTGCTAAAACCAATGAGAATCCCCTGAAACATGCAATAAAATAACAGTTTCATTTGGAAATCTGCCTCTTTTATGTTTGGGTTTCACATTCTACCTCTTCCTATTGGTGGAGTATTTCCTATGCTCTCTAGAGATACTATTTACCTGCCTTGCAAGGTTCTGTAAGCACACACAGACTGCTGATTCATTATTAAAAATCACAGCCGTAAATGGTGTAGGATCTGTCAGCCTCCAAGCTGTTTAACAGTCTTACCCTGGTTGCACTGTGTCAAGTACTTGGGTTCCAATCTCAGCTCCGCCACTTTCATTCATTCATTCAATCATATTTTTTGAGCGCTTACTGTGTGCAGAGCGCTGTACTAAGTGCTTGGGAAGTACAAGTTGGCAACATATAGAGATGGTCCCTACCCAACAACGGGCTCACAGCCTAGAAGGGAGAGACAGACAACAAAACAAAACATAACCAAACAAAACAAGCAGAGAAAACTTGTCTGCTGCATGATCCTGGGAAAGTCACTTTACTTCTCGGCACCTCAGTGGCCTCATCTGGAAAATGGGGATCAAGAATGGGAACCTCATGTGGGACACGGACTGTGTCCAACCTGATTAGCCCGTATCTATCCCAGCATTTAGAACAGTGCCTGACACATAGTGTTAAATACCATAAAAAATACTATATTAAAAAAACAAAGACATTTCCATGAGGCAGCGCTGTCAAACACAGACCCTTTCCTCCTAAACCGGCAAGGCAGAATTTCTCCACCAGTGGGCAACAATGGACTTTTTATTTTCATCCTGAGATCTGAAACGTGAAATATATTCAGATAGGAATAGGCTGGAAAAAATAGAAAGGAAGAAATGTTCACGGCTCATCTGCGACTTTCTAGTTGAAATGAACCAATTTCTTTTCTCTAAAGCTGCAGTCTTGTAACTGGGCTCTCACTTTAGCCATCAAAGATTGTGGGAATATCGTGGGGAGGCTACCTGTGAGGATGTTTCTGCATTGTCCTTTATCAATTACCTCTTAACCCTGGCCCACATTGAAGCCAGGCACCTGAACTGTTACCCACTTAAATGCAATAGCTATTCAAGGTAATAAAGAGGTTACATGATCCACTAGCTGACGAAATAGGCTGAGAGATTTAGATGGTGATAGCAACGGCGAGAGGGGATAAAATATTAAACCTGAGCAATGCGACGGGGGCTACAATAAACTCCCACAGAAATGAAACTCAGCACTGCTCTGCTCACAGCACAAACCACCGAGAGGCTACCCAGGGATCAAGAAGGCCAGCAGAAAAAGAACATTATCAACTAAAAAATTGAGAGTATTTTTGATGGATCTTCTGGGTTAATCAATCAATCAATCCATGGTATTTATTGAGCGTTTACTACGTGCAGAGAACCATATTAATCGCTTGGGAGAGCTCAATCCAACAGAATTAGTGGGCACATTCCCTGCAAATAAGGAGTTTATAGTCTAGGGTTAGGGAGTAAGATTCTGGCCTAGACAACTTGCATACATATTCCATATGCATCATTTACCATACCTGGTTTAGTATGCACAAGACTGATCTAGACTAAAAATGAGGGGAAAATACATCACTCAGTGATATTTGAGTACTTATAGTATGCACAGCACTGTACTGAGGGCTTGGGAGAGTAGCACAGCCACTAGGATTATTATCATCTATTGAATTTGTTAAGCACTTAGTATTTGTTTAGCGCTATTCTATGTGCTGGGGTAGATATGATTTCATCAGGTTGGACATGGTTCCTGTGCCACATGGTGGGGCTCACAGTCCTAGTAGGAAGGAGTAGAACTGAATTCCCATTTTAGAGTACAGCCTCTCCTGACTCCTCCATTTCTAGTATTACAGAGCTCAGGAAAATATCCGGCTCACCAACAACATGGCGACAAGTTCCCACTGCCACTACCCTCATCTGGCTACCATCAATTTTCCCAATTTTGGCTCCCCCATAATAGCTACTGTCTGATCCCTGAAGATTATTAGGACTACAAATCCCACAAATATTCAAGGCCTCCAAACCCTTCTTCGCTCCTCCATCATGGCTGAGCTGGGGGAGAAAGGGGAGCAGGGCCAAAGAGGCACTGCAATTTGCCTCAGGCCAATCAGCCTCCTAGGCAGTGCGATTTAGTGGAAAGTACACAAGCCTGAAGTGTCAGGAGGTTTGGGTTCTAATTATTCATTCATTCAATCATATTTATTGAGCGCTTACTGTGTGCAGAGCACTGTACTAAGTGCTGGGGAAGTACAAGTTGGCAACATACAGAGACGGTCCCTACTAAGCAACAGGCTCATAGTCTAGAAGGAGGAGAAAGATGACAAAACAAAACATGTAGACAGGTGTCAAAATTGTCAGAACAAATAGAATTAAAGCTATATGCACATCATTAACAAAATAAATAGTAAATACGTACAAGTAAAATAGAGTAATAAATATACAGGTGCTGTAGGGAGGGTTATCTGCTGTGTGACCTTGGGCAAGTCACTTAACTAGACTGTGAGCCCACTGTTGGGTAGGGACCGTCTCTATATGTTGCCAACTTGTACTTCCCAAGTGCTTAGTACAGTGCTCTGCACACAGTAAGCACTCAATAAATACGATTGATTGATTAACTTCTCTGTGCCTTGGTTTTGTCATCTGTAAAATGAGAACTAAATACCTGTTCTCCCTTTCCCTTTAAACTGTGAGCCCCATGTCTGACATGCCTATATACAAACTGTTTATCTTCTATTTATCCCAGCACTTAGTTCAGTGCGTGGCACTTAGTTCAGTGCGTGGCACATAGTAAGTAGTTAAATATCACAATTATTATTATTAGTGATATTTCTCTAACATTTCAACTGAGCAAATACTACAACTAAAAATGTTTAATGGCCTTCCTGCATCAGACAGATCCAGGGGAATGAATTGGAGTAGGAGTGCTGACTTGCAAATCCTTCACAGAGAAAAAATGATACCAAAACAGCTTCAAATAAACCATAATGCGACAATAATGAATATATGTGTTTAGGTAGTAGATAGATTTTACATGCATCATTGATCAAAAGCATAATATTAAATACACAGCTCTTCCACAGATGGCTGACACCTCCATCTAGCAATTCTTTCCAGCATTTGAACTGTATTTGCAAAATAAATAGGATGGTGCTGAAATTCTTAACCTTAGAGCATAGGTAATTGGATGAAGATTTTGGGTTTTTTTTCGTTTTTTTGTCAATATACATTCCACACTCCTTGGATTCATCAACTACTTCTTCCAAATGCCTCTGAGCTTTGTATTATATTGTACTCTCCCAAGTGCTAAGTCCAGCCTTCTGCACACAGTGAGCGCTCAATAACTACAATCAATTGCTGGATAAAATTATTAATAGTCTTGGTACCTGACCTCAGGAAGCTTATGGTCCAAAAGGAAGATACATTAAAATGATTTACTGCTAGACAGAAGTTAAGAATGGGAGTATAGAAAGGGGTTAGAGCTTAAATAACTGGGGGATGCAAGGCATGTTCATAATTGCTCCGTGCTGTGTCTAAGTGTAGTTGGGATGATATAAATTGTGAATTTTAGAAATTAATTGGGAAGGTCTCCTGCAGACGATGCGATTTCAGCTGGGTTCAAAATCCACATGAGTATTTCTCATCCCTAACTCCCTCATTCCTCTCAATGGGAGCATTTTGGAGGCCAAAGAATAAGAATAGGGTTGAAGTATGAATTTTGGGGCAATAATTCTATTCTGGTTGATGACTGAGAAATGAGTATAAATGTGGGAAGAAGCTAGCCTGAATCATGGGTGAAGATAATAGCAACTGTGGTATTTGTTAAGCGCTATGTGTCTGGGGAAGATACAAGATAATCAGGTCAGACACAAGCTCCTGTCCACCAAGGGGCTCACAATCTCAGTGGGGAGGAGAACAGGTACTGAATCCCCATTTTATAGATGAGGCAACTGAGGAACAAAAGTCAAGTGACTTTACCAAAGCCACAGCAGGCTCATGGCAGAGCAAGGATTAGAACCCAGGTCCTCTGACTCCCAGTGCCACACTCTTTCTACTAGGCCACCCTGGCCTGGATGTAGTACTCTGGATTTTCATGGTTCTAGATCTATTTATTTGTTCTTTCACCTTCCTCTAATACCTACAAAACTTACTAAGTTTTTCAGCCATTTTTCCGGACACCTTTTAGACACCCATTTTGCCCATGAATGCACAAGTCCAACGGTTCATATGGAAACCCTCTTTGTATAAGAAAAAGAAGCCAGTGATTACTGTGGTGCAAGTACTACACTCAAAACCATAAAAGACAGCTGAGGACATTCAGACATAATCTGCCTCACGGTCACAACCAAATCCTTAAATCCAAATTCGCCAATTTCCAATGCTCTTTAGTCAGAATGACTGGCCAGTGGACAAACTAGTGAAAAGCATCTCAAGTGTATCAATCCATGAAGAGAATTCACTGAGCACTTACTCTGTGCAGAGCACTATCCTAAGCACTCAGGAGAATAGAGATGGAAGACACTATCCCTAACCTTAAGGGACATCTCCTAATGTATCCCAGACAAAAATCTGATGCAAGTGGTTGAACAGGGTATTTTCTATTTGATTCCAGATGAGACAGTAGTGACATTCAGTAACAATCTTCTATCTAAGCAGACGTTCTCATATAGAAGTACAGTATCAATCAATACAACCTAGTAACAGGCTCTTACGAGATCACTGCAAGGAGACTGACCATCCTGATGGACAGCAATGCTGACAAGACATCCTTTCCAAGAGGAAAGACTTCTTGAAGATGGGCATGCCAAGAAGCAGACTCTCAACAGAGACAAGCCCACGGCACGTCAACCTATTCAGTGCAGCACGGAACAACTAGTCCATCCGTTACCAAAGGAAAAATGTTGAAGGGTATAATACAGAGGAATTCCAAGGGAAAAGCATCCCTATTCTAGTATTCCATTGAATATATGTGATTATCACATAGCGGTAATACAGAAGGCGAGAAGGAGGATAGAGCCAATTATCTGTTTATGGTGGCAGGAAGTACTGCAGTGGGGAAGAGGCGAATATTTGTGTTTTCCAAGGCTCATAAACTGGCCAGCATTATAGATACATAGGTACACGAGTTGAATTAGCTCATGCAAGCTACCAAAAATGCTCTCTGGGGACCATCTCACACTTCTTTGTTTTTGATTTACGGGAAAGCATACTTTATTTTATGGCAATGTTTACAGTTTCCTGATTTACTAGTAAATGGGCCCATGCTTTCAGGAATAATCTTCTGCTACAGGAATAACAATCATAAAGCTAACAAAAAAAGAGCTGGGGAGGAAAGTTAAGACAAAAGAGCGGCAGAAAATTACCCAAATTGGGGAACATATCTGTAAAGCCAAAATTTTTGTTTTATTTCAGAGAACTAATATGGTCCTTAGTTTGCAATAGGGCAACTCTATAGCTGTTACCATCCCAAGTTTTTCTGTGGAAAGAAAACTGGGTATTAACATCATTAATGGCAATGTCCACTAACTTGGAATGAAGCCTAGCCAATTATATTTATTGAGCATTTACCAGGTACAGAAGACTGTACTGAGTGCTTGGGAGAGTCCAATACAACAGAGTTGGTAAACACTTCCCCTGCTCACAGTAAGCTGCTAGCCACAAGATGAGCTTATCATCTAGAGTTTACAGTTCACAATATAGAAGCTCCTACTGAAAAGTGCCATTTGGAGTTTAATCCAACATTTTTTTAAAATTTCAAATCCATTTAATCAGTTTCAGTCTCCTAGATGGCAGGAACTAGATCCATTTATCTTATGCTTTTCCCAATAACCAACCTAATGGTCTGCTCCTTCGAATGATGAAGATATATGTTCTTAATTGCTCCTGCTGCCCCAGCTCTTAACTTCTTCACTCAGACAGTTGGGATTGAGAAGCAGCGTGGCTCAGTGGAAAGAGCACAGGCTTTGGAGTCAGAGGTCATAGGTTCAAATCCCAACTCCACCAATTGTCAGCTGCGTGACTTTGGGCAAGTCACTTAACTTCTCTGTGCCTCAGTGACCTCATCTGTAAAACGGGGATTAAGACAGTGAACCCCACCATGGGACAACCTGATCACCTTGTAACCTCCCCAGCGCTTAGAACAGTACTTTGCACATAGTAAGCACTTAACAAATGCCATTATTAGGCACTTAGTACAGTGCTCTGCACACAGTAAGCACTCCATAAATACGACTGAATGAATTGAATGAATATACATAGTTACCTGAGATCAGGGTTTTGTAGGGACAAAGTTGGGCTTGCGGGATGAGGGATGGTGGCCTTGATTCAGTGTAGCCTAGTGGATAGAGCACGGGCCTGAGAATCAGAAGGACCTGAGTTCTAATCCCAGCTCTGTGACTTGTCTGCTGTGTGAGTATGGGGAGTCACTTCACTTCTCTGTGCCTCAGTTAACTCATCTGTAAAATGGGGATTAAAACTGAGAGCCCCATGAGGGACATGGACTCTGTTGAACCTGATTAGCTTGTATTTATCCCAACTCTTAGTACAATAGTTAGCACTTAAATACCATTAAAAAGGTGTGGCTGGTCTTTCATCTTGGTTGTTTTCACCAGCACCCTCACGCCATCAAGTATTTATTGAGTGCCCTATTTGCACCATCTCCTTTTAGATGTTAGGAGTACATTTTAAAATCCTCAAAAATCTCCAGTGGCTGCCTGTAAACCTACGCATCAAGCAAAACCCCCTCACTCTTGGCTTCAAGGCTGTCCATCCCCTTGCCCCCTCCTACTTCACCTCCCTTCTCTCCTTCTCCAGCCCAGCCCGCACCCTCCGCTCCTCTCCCACTAACCTCCTCACTGTACCTCGTTCTTGCCTGTCCCGCCGTTGACACCTGGCCCACGTCCTTGCCCTGGCCTGGAATGCCCTCCCTCCGCTTATCCGCCAAGCTCGCTCTCTTTCTCCCTTCAAATCCCTACTGAGAGCTCACCTCCTCCAAGTGGCCTTCCCAGACTGAGCCCCCTTTTTCCTCTCCTCCTCCCCATCCCCCCCCACCCTACCTCCTTCCCCTCCCCACAGCACCTGAATATATATATGTACAGATTTATTACTCTATTTTACTTGCACATATTTACTATTCTATTCATTTTGTTAATGATGTGCATTTAGCTTCAATTCTATTTATTCAGATGACTTAACACCTGTCCACATGTTCTGTTTTGTTGTCTGTCTTTCCTTTCTAGACTGTGAGCCTGTTGTTGGATACGGACCGTCTCTATATGTTGCCAATTTGTACTTCCCAAGCGCTTAGTACACTGTTCTGCAAATATGAGTGAATGAAGGAATGAATGAATTTTAATGAATAAGAATACACATCTGGAGGAATAATGAAGACAAATGGAAAAACAAAACAAATATAGATAAGTTCCTTTTGTTGGCAGAGTGGTTGTGAAAACATGCAAGCCTCTATTGAGAATGGAACTGAGGTCAAAGGAAAGTAGAAATCTCTTCTTGATGTCTCTGCTGCTGGGGAATCTCATTTCACAGAATCCACCAACAGACCTGAACTCTGACATTCAGGAGGAAAATTGCCTCTGATTTTTTCTTTTGTCCTCATGCTGCCTGCTCAGTCACAATTTAATGTAATAACAATAACAACAACAACAATGACATTTGATAAACACTTACTATGTGCCTAACACCATACTAAGTCCTGGGTTAGAAACAAGATATTCAGGTTGGCCACAATCCCTGTCCAATATGGGGCTCCCAATCTGAGTTGGAGGCACAGCAGGTATTTTAACAAATGAGGAAACTGAGGCACAGAGTAGTTAAATGACTTGTCCAAGGTCACAAAGCAGGCAAGCTGTGAAGCTGACATGCAACGTAACCTGTTCTGTAGTGATCTGTAAGTGTCCACACAAAGTCTCGACAGTGTATAGAACTTGTTATATTTAAGAAGGCTTCCATCCAAGTGATGGATTTTGGAAGCTGAATTTATACATAACACAGATCAATCAATGAATAAATGGTAGTTATCGAGGGTTTGTGTGCAGAGCACTTGGGAGAATACAAGATAGTTGATAGACACGGATCAAATAACTAGAGTTTAGATTATAATTTACGGAGGAATTTCTGCCACATCTTTGAGATAAGCATGCCTTCTTTAATCAGTCATATTTATTGTTTAACTGTGTACAGATCACTATACTCAAAAATCACTATTCTCTACTATGCTGAAAATTTAGTGTGGCAAGTGGTTTCCTATTCCTAATCAGAATAGAAGGAATGAGGCTAGATTGTTCCCATTTTATTGAGAATATCCAATTCACCTTTACCATAGACCCTTCTTTCAATTAAAGATACACACATATTTTATTCTATTGTTACTCATCCTCCAATTATAAGCCCTGGGATAATTTCTGACATTTGGTTGTGTGTGCTTTTACCACATCACAGTGAAGCCATTTTGTGGATGAGCATTTCACCACCACTTCCTCTTGTCAATGGCTACATGAACCTCTCAAAAGAGCACTCATTATCATCATCAATGGTGTTTACTGAGTTTTTACTATGTGTAGAACATCATACTAAGTGCTTGGGAGAACACAACTTGGCCCTGGAACCCTAATGTACACCCCAGGAAAGTTTTATTCCCACTCTGCTGTTCCATCTTCCACAGGAGACATGTTTGAGAAGGATTCAGTAGACTGCCATCCTTGTGAGGGGCGATTCTACCAACCACCATATTTGTGAGGGGCTGCATCCCTGAGCCCTCCAGCGTAGTACCCTGAGGCCTGGTTTTCTTACTTATCTCAATCTGTCCCCACAGAAGCCCTCCTGGGGGACTTCCTTCCACACATAAAACCCAAAAACAATGGAACTAATAATAATTGCAGTATTAGTTAAGTGCTTACTATGTGCCAAGCAATATACTAAGCGCTGGGGTAGAAAGTGAAGTATTGAATCTACATTTGACAGATGGGGGAACTGAAGCACAGAGAAGTGAAGTGACTTGCCCATGGTCAAACAGCAGGTAAGTGGCAGAAGTGGCATTAGAACCCAGGTCCTCCTACTCCCAGGCCCGTGATTTTTTTTCACTAGGCTATGCTGCTTCCCATAGAAAAAGCCATACTACTTGCACAAAACTCAAAGGCATTAAATGCTAATAACAAAGCACACAATCTTTAAAGCACTTAGAACAGTGCCCAAAGTTTAATACAGTGCTCTACACACCATAAGCACTTGATAAATATCAACACTACAAAATCTTTTTCACCTCAATAATCTGGATATTTATTCTTTCTCTTCACAATTTGCAAGTTGGACCCTCGGACTAATATCCTCCTTTGTTTCACTGTGGATTCAGAACTTCAAGCTACAGTCTACAGATGCTTAAAATAAATCCTCCTCCCTTTATGGCTTGCCCAGGGCTGCAACAATATTTTTCCTGGAAAGGTAATGCCTCATGAGGCTAAAAAAAAATAAAAAAGAGAAAGCGCCAAATTGAAAGTGACCATTCCGTACACAGGAATGGTGACTTAGGGCTTCAGTACAGTTATTTGAGCACCAACCAAAAAGTCATTATCCAATACTTCAAGGAAACGTCACACACTGTGCATATGCCTCTTTCCTCCACATCGTCCTGGGAAGATGACAGATGCCCCCCACTTGCGAGATTTGCCTGACCTTGATGCTAATCTGCCTTATCCATTTCGTGCTTTGCCGTGCAGCTGAGAAAAGGACTGATTTAGGATAAAGTATACGATGAATGTCAGAAAAAATATTGAGAGAAGCAGAAGCCATAATGTTCTGGTGTACTATCAACATGATTCTTACAGGCAATTTTCTTTCTGCTTTATGCCCCATATACCTCAAAACGTTGGTTATGGAAACACAGATACAGAAGTAATAGCCATTCAGCTTGATTCTTCCCTCACTGTCAGAAAGTGCACTGTGCTAAATGCTGGGGTTGAGAGAATCAGTTCTGATGTACACAGTGTTCATCCTTCCTGTTTAAAAATGAATAATAAAGTCTTCCAGCCTAAATGACATGAAATACATTCACGCCCTTTACACTAAGTAACATCGCTTCTTCAAAGCAGATCACTGAGAAAAGGAGAAATTGTCCCAGAAACCATCTCTATGTCTCCTTTGGTCTCCAAAATTCCCAAGGTGAAGAGTTGGTGTGACAAACCTAGTGGCATAGGGGCTGGACTAGTCTAACTGGGAGAGACCTTAAGATCCTCATATGGGACTAGAGGTTGACAAAGCAATGTCATATGACATAAAGAAAACTTCTAATGGCTAGAAATTATTGTGGCTGGAAAAGTTAATGATACTCAAGAATGATGTGAGCTTTTCCATCATTCTTATGCAGTAAAAGCACGAGTAAACTAAATGTCATGGTCAAGATTATGATCAAAACTATAAAATAGTAAAACGTTTCTTTCTTAATTTGCAAGAAATTACATTTCTGCACAAATTACATATAGTGCGTAGTGTTTAAGATCCCATGATCAACAATGAGATTATCATCATGTATGCAACTGTAGCTGGAAGCACCAATGGGCAACTACTCTCTTCTGCATTGTGTGCATGCAAAGAGAGTTTCTTGTTGTCTTAATTCATTGTCGTATTTATTTTGCTCTTACTGTGTGCAGAGCACTATATTAAGTGCTTGGGAAAGTACAATACAAGAATAATCAGTGACAATCCCTGCCCACAACGAGCTCATAGTTTCCCAAAGGGCCTCTCTCTGAGATGACAGATCTCACACACACACACACACACACACACACACACACATGTTCTATAAATTCTCCAGTACTTTTCAGAAATAGTTATATTCATTCTATCATATTATATATGGACCCAGTGACTTTTTTTGAATAGTGAGCTATTCTCAAAATATTTCAAACTTCCTCGGAATGCTAACAAAATAATTTACGGTAAGTGCGGAAAGGAGTGCTACCTAGGCAATTACAGTCAAGGGGCATGATGGAAAACCAGAAGTGGCAGTAAACTGCCTTCATTTATCCAGCTTGGGCTTGAGACATCAATTGAGGTACAGTTGAAGGCGACCTAGAATTCTCATTGGTCAGGAATCTTTAAGTCCTTTAGATACATGTTTACTTTGGATCTGTATAGCGCATTAATCCACTCCTCTGAGGCATTTTGCAATTCCTCCTTTTTTCTGTTTACTCCTTCCTCAATCACCCTGTCCCCCTTATCCACCCTCAGTTCCATTTGGTCCAGAGCAAACATACTTTTGTTTTCATCAGAATGCAAAGGCAGTTTTGAACTCTGGTGTTGGCAACATCCATTCTACTATCAGAGAAGCAAACACACAGTGCCTAAGCCTTTAAACAAATATCAACACCAAACACTTTGATTATATACCTCCAGTGAATGTTTTCTTAGCTCTAATTTCTCCCTTGTCCTAGGTGGAACTCTCTGCTCAGAGCAGTGAAGAAGAGTATTGTCAATAAAGAGATAATAATAATAATAATGACATTATTATTTGAGCGGTATTTGTTAAGCAGAGAAGCAACTTGGCCTAGGAGCCCAAAGGTCCTGGATTCTAGTCCCAGTTCGGGCACTTGTCTTCTGTGTGACCTCAGGCAAGACATTCAACTTCTCTTTACCTCAGTTACCTCATCTGTAAAACAGGGATTAAGACTTGGAGCCCCATGCGGGACATGGACTGTGTCCAACCTGATTATCTTATATCTACCCTGACACTTAGAACAGTGCCTGGAACATAATAATCACTTAACAAGTACCATAATTATTATCACGATTTATCAGAATGCAAAGGCAGCTATGAACTCTGCTGTTGGCAACATCCAGTCTAGCATCAAACAAGCAAACACACAGTGACTAAGCCTTGAAACAAATATAAATACAAACACCAAACACTTTGATTATTCACCTCCAGGGAACGTTTTCTTAGCTCCGATTTCTCCCTTACCCTAGGTGAAACTCCCTGGTTTGTGTCAGCTCAGAGTAGGGAACAAGAGTGTTGTCGATAAGGAGATGATTGCCAAGGTTAGACACAGTGAATCTCAATCGTTCAGGCCTGCTTTCCATCACCTGCTTTTTCATTACCTATCTGGGTAATTTACAAATTAAAGAAATGATTTCCTCCATAGCAGACCTGGGGTACAAAAATCATCTTTTACTGGACATCCAGCATCTTGTTTCCTTTGGTGAGCTTTCCCTGAATAATTTCCCAGCATCCGAAGCCATATCATACTCTCAGTCAAATCGTTCAATCGATCGGTGCTATTTACTGAGAGCTTAACTGTTTTGAGAACTGTACTAAGCTCTTTTTTTAATGGCATTTATTAAGCACTTACTATGTGCAAAGCACTGTTCTAAGTGCTGGGGAGGTTACAAGGTGATCAGGTTGTTCCATGGGGGACTCACAGTCTTAATCCCCATTTTTACAGATGACGCAACTGAGGCACAGAGAAGTTGTGTGACTTGCCCAAAGTCACACAGCTGACAATTGGCAGAGGCGGGATTTGAACCCACGACCTCTGACTCCAAAGCCCGTGCTCTTTCCACTGAGCCATGCTAAGCTCTTGGGAGAACAGAATAGAGTCGATTCCAGCTGAAATGAACTGTGTTTATTAGATTCTTTATTTTGGTCACTTTAATTGTAAAATATTAACATGTTGTCTCTCCATTAGCATATCCTTGTGAGCGGGGCACGCACACTTAAGAGCTTAATACAAAAACGTTCAGGACATGCTTCCCCACTCTTTAAGAAACCCCACTGGTTGCCCAACCACCTCCACATCTAACAAAAACCCCTCACGATTGGCTTTAAAGCACTCAATCACCTTCCCCGCTCCTACCTCACTACTCTCTTAATACAACTCAACCCACACACTTTGTTACTCTAATGCCAAACTTCTCACTGTACCTCGATTCACATCTATCTCGCCGCCCCCGCCCATGTCCTGTCTCTGGACTGAAATGCCTTCCCTCCTCAAATCCAACAGACTTCAAAGCCTTCTTGAAGGCACATCTCCTCCAAGAGTCTATTCCTGACCTACCCCCCTTTCATCTTCTCCCATCCCTTCTGCATCGCCCTGACTCGCTCCCTTTATTCATTCCCATTCCCAGCCCCACAGCATTTTATGTACATACCTATAATTTATTTATTTATTTCTATTAATGTCTGTCTCCCCCTCTAGACTGTACACTTGTTGTGGGAAGGGAATGTGTTTGTTTATTGCTGTAGTGTACTGTCCCAAGTGCTTAGTACAGTGCTCTGCACATAGCAAACACCTAACAAATGTGATTGAATGAATATAATGCACCACACCAAATCAGCACTCAAAAAATACTGCTACTAGTGGGAAATGCCTCAGTGTGTGAAAATTCTTTCAGAGACTAGTTTTAAGGCTCATGATCAACTCTCACCATTTTACCTCTCTTCACCTGTTCTCCGCAGCCTACTCTCTTCTAGACTGTGAGCCCACTGCTGGGTAGGGACCGTCTCTATATGTTGCCAACTTGTACTTCCCAAGTGCTTAGTACAGTGCTCTGCACACAGTAAGCACTCAAATATGATTGATTCCCCTGTTCTCCGCAGCCTACTCTCTTCCCTCCCCCAAAGCTAATCTAACAGTACCTTGTTCCAAATATCCCTGCCTCTACTCCTTTGTTCATGCTATTCCCCTTGACCATGGACTCCCTCTTTCCTCAAATCTCACCAACATCCATTCTTCCACATATTCAAAGACTTTTTAAAATCCTACCTCCTCGAATTTTTCTTTATACTTGTTAAGCACTTACTATGTGTCAGGCACTGTAGTAAGTGCTGGGGTATAGACAAGCTAATCAGGTTGGAGAGAGTCCCTGTCCCACATGGGGCTTAGTGTTAATCCCCATTTTACAGATGAGATAACTGAGGAACAGAAAAGTGAAATGACTTGCCCAAGGTCACACAGTAGACAAGAAGCGGGGCTGGGATTACAACTCAGGTCCTTCTGACTCCTAGGTAGGTAGGCAATGCTGCTTCTCTTCCTTATTTCATCCCCAGCAACCCACCAGCCTTTTTCAGCATTTATCAATAACTGAGGTATTAGTTAAGAGCTTACTATGTGCCAGGCACTGTACTAAGTTCTGGGGTAGATTCAAGCAAATCAGCATGGTCACAGCCCCTGTCCCACATGAGGCTCACAGTCTCAATCGCCATTTTACAGATGAAGTACCTGAGGCCCAGAGATGTGAAGTGACTTGCCTAAGGTCACACAGCAGATATGTGGCGGAGCTGGAATTAAAACCCATGAGCTTCTGACTCCCAGCCCCATGATCTATCCACTACACCATGCTGCTTCTTAACACATCCTCAGCACTTGCATATATACTTATTCAACTCAACACCAGCCTCTTTCCAGCTTGGTAGACACCCGGGGATAGCGTTCACTTGAGGAGCTTTTATTTTCATTCATTCATTCATTCAATCATATTTATTGAGCGCTTACTGTGTGCAGATCAGTGTACTAAGCACTTGGGAAGTACAAGTTGCCAACATATAGAGACGGTCCCTACCCAACAGCGGGCTCACAGTCTAGAAGGGGGAGACAGACAACAAAACAAAACATATTAACAAAATAAAATAAATAGAATATGTACAAGTAAAATACATAGATTAATAAATAGGTACAAACATATATACATATATACAGGTGCTATGAGGAGGGGAAGGAGGTAAGGCGGGGGGATGAGGAGGGGGAGGAGGGGGAGAGGAAGGAGGGGACTCAGTCTGGGAAGGCCTCCTGGAGGAGGTGAACTCTTAGTAGGGCTTTGAAGGGCGGAAAAGAGCTAGCTTGGCGGATGTGCGGAGGGAGGACATTCCAGGCCAGGGGGATGACGTGGGCCAGGGGTCGACGGTGGGACGGGTGGGAATGAGGCACAGTGAGAAGATTAGTGGCAGAGGAGTGCAGGGGGCAGTCTGGGCTGTAGAAAGAGAGAAGGGAGGTAAGGTAGGAGGGGGCGAGGTGATGGACAGCCTTGAAGCTGGGGGTGAGGAGTTTTTGCTTGATGCATAGGTTGATTGGTAGCCACTGGAGATTTTTGAGGAGGAGAATAACATGCCAAGAGTGTTTCTGCACAATTCTCCCAGGACTCGGTGCTCCTGGTAGGGGGAGGTCTCTGAAGTCTGAAGAAGGCAGGTTAGAAAAGTCAACGGTAGGCTGCACTTTCTGCTCAGAGGATCGCAGCAGTTTTCAGAGAGACCGACTGGTTTGGATTACTGCTAGTGATTGGTTTAGGTGATGGCAGAACACTAGATGATTGGTTCACTGATGAGCTACTTGGGAACAGGGGTCTTGTCTACCACTCGACTATTTCTCCAGCACTTTGGACAGTGCTCTGAACAGCGTAACTGCCCACTAAATGCCTTTAATTTATTGAATGCTCAAGGTTAAGGCAGATCACTTAACAATGGAAGGGAATGATTTAATATAGTAAATGGTCGGGAAAGAGACTATAAATTTCTTCTTTCAAAATGGAAAGCAACATTTTCCCGGTTTTATGGGCCAAACAGACATTTGGAGGCCCACACAGGCCCTCTGTAGGGACGGTCTTCCAAGCTGTCTGCAAATGGGCACGGTTATCACTGGGCCATAAGCTATTCCCTAGGGAGGTGTCATGTTAATGACGTGAGACACGACAATATCTCCAGACCTATACATCCATTCAAAGGAGAATGAATACCGTTGGGCTACAACTGATGACGTTTTCACTGCAATGGACTAGAAAGCTCTTAATGGTAGGAAATACATAAACCTGAATCTTTAAAATGCTCCATTGATCATGAGGGGACAAAAAAATCTCACACGGAGTCTGGAAAAATTAAGCTTAGCAAGCCAGCAGGATCAGAGTTCAGATGTCAGTTGTGGCTTACGGGAAGACATTTTTCATGGACAATAAACAATTTATTGTTATTATTAAGCTACAATAAGCTTCAATGACATATATGACAGACTTTTTATTTTAGATGAAATACAATAACTCTCACCAAACAGAGTGGTTTTAAGGACCACAATAACACTCCAGGTACCATCGTCAACTGCTCAGAAATGATGTGATATCCCTGAAAGAATTCTGGACTATTTGAAGTGGTGAGCAAAAAACTATTCTTGGACTAGGGATGCCCTTTTCAAAAGGCCTGATATAGTCATGGCAAGAGGAGCGCTCTTTGAAGAACACAAATTACTTCTTGTAGGTCACCAAATCTCCAAAGGCCATTTGTCAACCTGCACAAACATAGTGAGGAAAAGACTATGCCCTAATTGTATCAGGCCTCTTACTATTCAGAAGCCTAAGATTCAGCCTTGACTGACTACAATCCTAAAAAGATGGGTTTATTTGGTTAAATACCCCTCTGCTGGGGAAGCAGCATGGCTTAGTGGACAGTGCTTGGCACATAGTAAATAATTAAATACGATCATTATTATTTTGGGGCTCAGAAGGACCTGGGTTCTAATCCCAATCTCTGCCACCTGTCTGCTGCATGACCCTGGGAAAGTCACTTCTCTGTGTCTTGGGCTTAACATTGTTAGCCCAAGGTGGGATATGGACTTTGTCCAACCTGATTAGCTTGTACCTAACCCAGTGCTTCATAAAGTGCCTGAGCATAGTAAATGTTTAACAAATACCATTAAAAAAAGGTTTTGAGTAAAAATGGAGAGCCAGGCTAAGTAGTTTGAGAGGATTCTTCTCCATCTCAAAATTCATTTCTTTTTAGTCACCAATGTTAATTGTATCCAGTTACCTAAGTCCATTGTGGTTAAAGATCTTGTCCGAGACAAGGCTACTGTCAAGCATGAATCAGAAACACCACGGGAGTACATCTGTCCTTCAGGCGGTGGTGATCCACAGTGGAAGATTTTGACTGTCATTCCAGCAAAGGCTTTTTTTTAAAAAAAGGAAAATGGGAAGTAGAAGGTGGCAGTAATCAGTCAGCCTTGCATTAAAGCAACATTTTCCTTGTGAAATATCTGAGTAAGATTTGTCCTATTTACATCATCACTTAGGCTTTGCAGTTCTAGGAGGTATTCATGCACCTTGACAGCAGATAGCTTAAAGGTGTTCTTTAAGAATAATTTTCTGTCATAGCTAATAATAATTGTTACATGTTAAATTCTCACTATATGTTAAGTACTGTACTAAGCACGTGAGTAAATATGAGCTAATCACATCAGATAAAGTCCCTGTCTTACACAAGGCTCACAGTCTAAACAGAAGGGACAACAGGTGTTGATTCTCCATTTACAGATGAAGAAACTGAAGTCTAGGGAAGGAAACTTGCCCAAAGTCACACAGCAGGCAAGTGGTGGTGCCCAAATTAGAACTCTGGTCTTCTGAACTCCAGGTCAGTTCTCATTCCACTAGGCTATGCTGTGGGCAATGATTATGTCTGTTTACTGTTATACTGTTTATACTCCCAGGAGTTTAGTACAGTGCTCTGCACACATTAAGCACTCAAATGACTGACTCAGTGATCGCCTCGCAAAAGCTAAAACAGGAGGACTGTTATCTTAGGGAAGAACAACATGACTAGATGTTTGGAATGAAAAGACACTGGGGATTCTGTGACAAAAAGATCATGAATTAACAGCTAAGTCGGCTTGGACTTAGCTGTGTTCAGGGAATCTGTCTAGCATACAGTTAGGTAGTACTCTCCCAAGCAATTAGAACAGTGCTCTGCATACAGTAAGTGCTCAATAAATATGATCGGCTGACTGAAACTGGATGTATTAAATCACCACAGTCAGATCACATGCACCTTGAAGAAATTGGTGGATGCTAGAGCAAAGCCTCTGTCTCAATTAATGGTATGTATGGCATTGTTTGTACAATGAGTAAAATTTTGATAATTTTATTACTGGTTAACCCCTTACTATGTGTCAAGTATTGCACTGGAGTAGATATAAGTCCCTGTTCCACATGTGGCTCATAGTCTAAGTAGGAGGAAGTAGGATTTAATCCACATTTTACAGATGAGCTAACAGGCACAGAGAAGTTAGGTGATTTATCCAGTGTTACACTCAGCAGATGCATGGCAGAGTCAGGATTAGAAACCCAGTTCTCTGAATCCCAGGCCCATGTTCTTTCCACTAGGCCCATGGGGCCTCTATTATGGGAGATTAAGTGTGTTTGACACTACTCTTTGGAAAACCATGTTGGTTTTTACCTATTTTATGAGAGTTTAGGGGGTTGAAGATGGATTGTTTGAACATTTGCTCTTATACTTTGCTGGATATCAACACTAACTTAACCACTTCACCATTTCTAGGGTTGACCTTTCCCTTTTAAAACACGTTTGATACAGTTGCCCTTTTCCCATCTTCAAGGGTTCTTCTCATCTTCCAGATAGTTTGCTGGCTCCTTGAGGGCAGGGAATGTGTGCTAACTCTACTGCACTGTTCTCTCTGAAGCACTTGGCACAGTAAACACTGAATCAATACTATTGATTAAAACAGCCCTGAGTAGCTGCTTTCCAAGAGGAAGCATTTTCTGACCAACAGGTGATAAGAGGCTGAAATCAGTGACTAAACTGGCTGTGGAGGAGGAGTAAACAGCCGTCAGATTTGGGATCCTTCTTTCAGTCTTACAAAAGCTCCTTGTGGGCAGGAAATTCGTCTACCAAGTCTTTTATATTATTCTCTCCCAAGTGCTCAGAATGCTGTTCTGCACTTGGTAAGTACTCAATAAATACCACTGATTGATTATAATTCTATGGTCCATGCTAAGTGCGTACACATGTTTTAATAAACAAATTAACCTCTATTTCTTCCCAATTTTCCTCTCCCAGCTCCATGGGGACTTGGATGCTAACTAAGGAGCTCAGAAGCAGGACAGGAGCCATGGAAGGAAGGCTGGATGGGCAGCGGGAGATGGGGCCCAGAACAGCTTTGAAGAGTAGCTTTCAAGCAGCATGGCTTAGGGGACAGAGTGCAGGCCTCGGAGTCAGAAGGACCTGAGTTCGAATCCCAACTCAGCCACTTGTCTGTTCTATGGCCTTAGGCAAGTCATTTAACTTCTCTGTGATTCCATTCCCTCATCCTTCTAGACTGTAAGCTCACTGCAGACAGGGAATATGTCTGCTTCGTGTTATGTTGTACTTTCCCAAGTGCTTAGTAAAGTGCTCTGCACACAGTAAGCTCTCAATAAATACAATTGAATGAATGAATCATCTGTAAAATAGGGATCAAGACTGTGACCCTCAAGTGGAACAGGGACTGTGTCCAACCAGATTAGTTTATATCTACCACAGCACTTAGACCAGTGCTTGACACACAGAAAGTCCTTAACAAATACCATCGTTATTAATATTATCATGATATTAGTCTAAAACAAGACTTCCCACAATTGGATGCTTCACAAATGCACTTAGAAGAGGATTATGATAGTAGTGTCTACTCGTGACTTCAGGTGGGAGGGACTGAGCTGTGCCCAGTTCCAGCTGTAAGGGTGGCGAGTCTCTGGATGGGAGCCACAATATGCAGATGTGCAAAAACGCAGTTTTGGAATTGCACTTCTCAGGTCTGTGACTTTGGTTCCCAAGACTGGGAAAATGCCCTCCCCACTCTCCTCATTGACCTTTCTTGCTGAAATTGGAATTGATTTAATCAGATTTTAACACCTGGCTCTATTCCTATTCTCCTTGAGAGCCACTTCTAAGATGTGAAATTCTTGTAGCAAAGATTGATTTAGGTTGGAACATTAAGGCCCAGAAAACTTAGCATTCTGGAAATGTTCCTTATCCTGTAAGGCATTTTATTCTGGCTACTTACCTTGATAATAATTTTGGCATTTACTAAGAGCTTACTGTGTGCCAAGTGCTGGGGTAGATATAATGTTATGAGAACACATAATATCCATACCACATGAGGATCACAATCCAGTTAAGTCCCATTTCACAGATGAGCAACTGAGAGGTCCAGAGAACTTAACTGACTTGCCAACAGTGATCCAGCAGATTAACAGCAGAGGTGAAGTAAAATCTGGGTTTTCTGACTTCTGGGTCTGTGCTTTCTCCACTAGGCCACCCTGCCTCCCACTTGGCAAAACACACCAAGTTTCTTGTAACTTTTTTTAGTTGTTGTTGGATCAATTAGCAGCTCAACTCCCTAAGGAGTGTAGATGTACCCATATTGGTCCCATGCCCTGACAGGAATAATATGCCACAGGCTCCCTCCGTCCTCCCGTCCCAGCTCCCACGCCTGAACGCAGAACAACATAAGATGTTCCTTGGGAGAATCAATCAGTGCTATGTATTGAGCACTTACTGAGTGCAGAGCACTGTACTAAACACTTGGGAGAGTACAACAAGAGTTGGTAGACACGTTCCCTGCCCACAATGAGCTAACAGTCTAGGGCTCAACATCACGTTCCTATATTCAGCTTCCTTTTCTGATAATGAAAATAGGCTTCACCCAATAGGTAAAAATGAAAATGAACCTCAATTACTCTCCTCATGGCTAACATGAGCAGAATTCCCACCTCTCATGTTACCTTTTGTATATAATAATCAACAGTAGTTCACCTTTTAATTAAACTAGCTATTACAAAGGATCTGGCCTCTTTACCACAGATCCTCTTAATCTTGGTGCATGTCTCTCTAAATGAAATGAAGTGATTAATAGCACCACAGGTCCTGCCAGCATGATTTCTTAGATCTTCTAATAACTCTCCAAGTCTGAATGTGTTCCTTTTTATAATCTCTAAAATACTGAAACATTGACGAATGCCTGATTTTATTCAAAGTCCCTCTTCTTCCTGTGAAATATTATAATGTTTCCTGGGCAAGGAAACACGAGGCTTGCTTTTCTTCCCAGCTTGTATAAGAACAGCCATTTAAACCAACTGCAAACAGACAAAAGCATCAAATCATCACTGCCAATTTTCCCAAGACGCCACTGAAAAAGTCAGTGGAAGGCAACTCAGTTATAATGTAAAGGATTTAAGCTAGAGCAGAGTTTAAAAAAAAATTGGCCAAGCAAGTTTTATGTAAATCTTTCAGTTTAAATCATCTGGAGCACATAAAATAGGGGGAGACCATTTCAGATATGGCTCAGAATGTTCGAAAGTCATTCCAACCCAATAGTGTACGTGGTCTTCATCCAGTATTGAATTGACAGGTTCAATAAACCAATCTTAACGGGTGGTGTTTTGACACAATTTTTTGAGTTGGATAGATGGAGGAATTGTGTTCCTTTCCAAATGTGAACCCAGGAGACACTGCCTCCACATTGACAGGACAAACATAGATGAGGATGTTTTTCATTTATTTGTGTTCATTAATGGGAGAAAGGAACTGGGGGTGCAAAATCCTCCCAACTCTTACAAGCTGAAATAACTTCCATGCTCCAGAAGTTTCTCCAAAGATCAGAGATTAGGTTGGGTTGGAGTGCTGATTCTCTCAAACACACACACTGACTCACACATTGAAATACCCTGGAAGTCTGTATAGTACTAGAACTTGTGGATGTTTTCCTCTGATAGTAAGTCTATGCCATTTGTTATTATTGGACAAAAATATGAGCAGATTTAAGTAGGGTTTGGATCAATTTATGAACCAGAAACCCATAAGGGGTAAGCAGTGGGAAAGTTGGGGATGCCAGGGTAGATTTTAAAGAAGGCAACCAAACTTTCCCTCAGATCCACTGTTGAACTGGTTGAATCATTGATCTGACTCGGGAATGGTTTTTATTGAGCACTTACTGTGTGCAGAGCACTGTAGTAAGCAAAATGCTTGGGAGAGTACAAAAGAGTTGGCAGACATGATCCCTGCCCTTAATGAGCTTAGAGTCTCATGGGGGAAACATGCTGTCTACTATTTAGAAGCAGCATGGCTCAGTGGAAAGAACACTTGGGAGTCAGAGGTCATGGGTTCTAATCCCTGCTCCACCGCTTGTCAACTGTGTGACTTTGGGCAAGTCACTTTACTTCTCTGTGCCTCAGCTACCTTATCTGTAAAATGGGGATTAAGACTGTGAGCCCTGCGTGGGACAACCTGATCACCTTGTATCCACCCCAGCACTTAGAACTGTGCTTTGCACATAGTAAGCGCTTAACAAATGCCATTAGTAGTAGTAGTAGTAGTAGTAGTAGTAGTAGTAGTAGTAGTAGTATTCATTATTAGGTCATTGCCATTTCGACTCCATGACTAATAATGTAGAAAGAGTAATCAAAGTGTTTTGGAAATACTAAAGTGACCATTAGAAATATTGTTAATGAACATGATCTGCTTTTCAACTGAATTTTCAAAAATATGGAAATTTAAAATCTGCACAAATTAAAATAAGGTCAAAGAAATAAAAAAGAGTAATGGTAATAAGAATGAACATGTACCAAAGAAATCTCAGCCAACCTAAAAGTTGCTCAGGCTTCAAAGCATGAATCTTTCAAGAACGTAATATGAAAAAGGATCCAATTATGCCTCTAGATTCAGGAAGTCGATGGGGAGAGTCATTCAATACATGTACACAATACCCAGCGCTTAGTACAGTGCCTGGCATATAGTAAGTGCTTAACCAATACCATTATTATTACTCCAACCAGGTCCTAGAGTGGGATATAAAAATATAAAATATAACAGTAGATACATTCCCTGCCCACAATGAGCTAGTTACTATGTCTGTGACCCTCATGACTGATACAGACTTTACTTTGACTATCTTGTAACCACCCCACCATTCAGTACAGTATTTGATGCTTCCTATGAACCAAATGTTTCCAAATGTGTGTTTTCCTATAACACTCTACAACTGTTACTATTTCATAAAGAAATTATTTACAAACTAGTGGGAGCAGGAGAAATAATGCCACAATCACTGATAGGAGGATTTTGCAGGGTAAATAGGCAAATGAGCGTAATTTAACATGTTGAGACATACCTAAGTAACAGGAAGTGGTATCTAAACATACAATATAATATGAAGTTGGTTGTAGTCAGAGAACTTGTCACTATTTTGAGAACAGCGTGGCTTAGTGGAAAAAGCATGGGCTTGGGGGTCAGAGGACAGGGGTTCTAATTCCAGCTCTGCCACTCATCTGCTGTGTGACCTTGGGCAAGCCACTTCACTTCTCTGTGTCTCAGTTACCTCATCTATAAAATGGGGATTAAGACTGTGAGCCTAATGTGGGACAACCCGATTCCCTTGTATCTATCCCAATGTTTAGAATAGTACTTGGCACATAACACTTAACACTTGTTAAGCACTTAACAAATACCATCATTTTTATCGTTTTTTTACTTCCCTGTGTGTTTAGTATTGTGGACAGCACAATGTAGGTGCTCAATAAATGCTATTACTACTATTTTGTGCTTAGGTCAGTTAGTTGTTGGGTTGATATAACTGGGAAGCAAGAGGTAAATGGGCGAATACCTTGGAGGAAGTGGTTTTCAGGGCTTTGAAGATGAGGAGAGCTGTAGCCTGATAAAGTTGAAGAGGGTGGGAATTCCAGGCATGGAGGTGGGTGTGAGCAAGAAATCAGAAGCAGAATTGAGAATGAGGCAAGATTCAGGGGTTAGTTTGTGAGGAATGGAGAGTTCAAGCTGGGGTATAGTGGGAGAGGAGAGCCGAGTTATCCTCTGCCAGGAGCTAGCAGAGTGCTCTATTCATAAACACAAATGGAACTCCTGAGAGATTTGCTCATTAAAGGAAGTCAGAATTGTCTCTTCTCCTTGTGGGGAAAAAAGTTCGATCTCACTCATCATTAACCTTGCAAATCCCCTTGCACTTTGATCTGTCTGGGTACATTAACATTTGTGCCTTTGGTTATCCAGTGAAGTTTTCTAAGCAAGAACACTGAAATGGTTTCTATACAGCTGTTGCTTGCATTTAATGGGCAACCATATATTTCAATCCCATCCACTTGAACTAGAGTTGTGTACAGTCATTTTTTTTACCATTACAAAGAATATTAACTTTTACTGATTAAAACAGGTAAGAACTTACATCCCAGGAAATTATATTTTAAAAATTTCAAATAATCAATTTAGAAGAGTAATATCTACATTCATCTCATCTCCATGGGATTGACTTTTTTATATTTTAACTTCTCCAACTAAATCTTCATGTAGCCAGGGAAGAGGAACACATTCTCTTAACCTGCAGAAGATTCTGAGATGATAAAATATGAATTTAACATGAAACTTCTGCAATGAGGGGAAGAATCTGGTATTATGGGGTTATATATATATATTTAAAAACCCTCAAATGCTTGAATGAAAGGCTCTCCAGCACAATCATGAGACAGGGTTAACAAGGGCTTCATATTGTACATTGCAAGGCAAATGGCTAGAGCATATTCTGGCTAACTGGATTGTCTTTGATTTGCTCAAGATAAACGCTCTTTAAAAAGCTTGACTTGCCTCACAAGGGAGAAGTAGGCCAGTGTTTACACTTAAACTTACCAACCTCACCCACCCTGTGTCAGAGAAGTGAAGAATTTCATCCCAGGGAAAACACAGCTGCTTTATTTATTCATGAACTAGTGTGTAACTTGATAATCACAATGCCAAAGCCCGGTATGGGGATTTTTGTCTGTTGCCATTAGCCGCTATGCTTCTAAGACAAAATGGGGTACTGCCTCACTCAGAAAATTTAGGAAATAAAATCTACTCAAAATAAAATTAATTTGCCTCTGGGCCAGTTCTTAAGTCTATTCCCACAACTCAATTAGGACCACTGCATTTCTACCTGCCAGTTGAAAGATTCACAGAGACGAAACTGATTAGAGGGCCCGAGGTAGCTCGATACCAATTCGGAATGTAGATGGAAGAAGGGGAAGAAGTAGCACAGAAGGAAACATGAAATGCCAAGGCGTAAGCTCTCGCTTTCTAACTCACACTTGGTAGTCTCCAAGGGACTCACTCTTTTTCCTTAATCATATTCCACACTCTTATTTGAGGCCTAAGGTGTTCCAATCTCTCCTGTAGTGGATTTTCCACCACCCTTCCACTCGCCTGGAGTCTCCCAAAAATGGGCAGCCACAGGTCACGCTGCCAGTAGTGACTTGGCTGGAGTCGCCACATCTCACGGGAAAAATTTCTCTGTTTTGGCACTGCTCCCTCACCTCCAAACTCTAATGGAATGTTTTGTAAGGACAAGAACGACCTCAGAAAATGGCCCCAACCCTAGTGTTTCTCCTTTTGTTTCTTCCTCCTAGCTTGCAAATTTGAGGGTAAAGGATCATGTCAAATAAGCCTTCTGTTTCCTCCCAAGCGTGTAATACACTGTTCTGTGTACAGTATCCTGCAAATGCTCCAATGAAGCAGCATAGCCTAGTGGAAAGAGCATGAGCCTGGGAATCAGAGGTCACGCTTTCTAATCCTGGCCCCGCCACATGACTACTGTGTGACTTTGGGCAACTCACCTCACTTCTCTGTGCCTCAGTGACCTCAGCTGTAAAATGGAGATTAAGACTGTGAGCCCCATGTGAGACAGGCAATGTGTCCGACCTGATTATCTTGTATCTAACCCAGGTCTCAAAACAGTGCTTGCAGCATGTTAAGTGCATAACAAATACCATAAATATTATTTTTATTATTATTAATGGTAATAATAATATTAATGAGTGACAAAGATTTCCAGCCTCCCTGCTCCCTCTCCATCACCTTTGTATTTAGATTTGTACCCTTTATTCACCACCCCCTACTCAGTCCCAAGGCACTTATTTATGTGTATATACATAATTTTAATTCCCATCTCCCCCACTGAATTCTAAGCTCTCTGTGGGTAGGGAACATGTCTACCAAGCCTCAAGCGCTTGGTACAGTGCTCTGCAAGTAGTAAGCGCTGAATAAATACGGTCGATTGTTGATCCAATGAAAAAAGGTGGATGGGAGTGAGAAAAGGATCCCAACGAGGCCCTCTGAATGACTCAACATATCCCCTGGATGGGGCATTTTCTCCAAATGGTCAGATTGCTAGAAGGGCAACAAGAAAGGAGGCAGGCTTGGGTTCCAGAGGTGGAAGACAGGGAAACGGCAGGGAAATGGCTGGCAAAAGGGATTTAAGGGACCAGCAGGACAGGTTTCAAAAAGCCAAGCTGGTGGGGATGGAGGTCAGAAAGGACAGTGGAAGAGAAAAGAAAAGAAATTCATTGTCTTACTTCGATGACAATCAATAATAACTGTGATATTTGTTAAGTATTTATCTGCCAAGCACTGGGCTACGTGCTAGGATAGATACGGGATCATCGGATTAGAAAAAGTCTCTCTTCCATGTGAGGTTCACAGTCAGAGATGGAGGGAGAGCAGGTCATTTTCTAGATGAGAAAACTGTGGCACAGACAAGTTAAGTGACTTGCCTGAGGTCATTTGAAAAGCAAATAGTGGAGCCAGGATTAGAACCCAGGCCTCCGGACACCCTGTCCTATGGTTTAAGCAGCAGGGCACACTACTTCTCAACAGCTGGCAGAGACACATTTCTGGAGAATATGAGTTTCAGAGAACAGGAGAGAAAGTATGGTTTTCTCCAGCAAGGCTGAAAAGTGACAGAAATATAGGCTACCCTCTCATCTTTCTTCAGGGTCCACTTCAAAATCAACGTGCAGCTGAAGGCAGTCAGCTTAACCAGCATCAGTGTTCACAATGGCTTGGATCCAAACCCTTGAGTTTTTTGGAGAGAAGGCCAAAAATGACTTTTTTTAAAAAGTCAGATGACTATAGAAAGCATCTGTGTCCTCAGTCTCCCAAGCCCAGAATACATTCATGTTTAATTAAAATCCATTTCAAAGATCGGCCCCAAAGTCAAAGCCTCAGGGTGGCCTGAAAATCCAGTTTACTTTTATTGCTTCATTTTGGTAAGAGAGAGGCCATTATGAGCGCACCCATGATAAAGAATTCAAGAGTCAAGAAGGAAAAGATTTCTAAAATGGCATTTGCTTTTTCCTCACATGTGGTGATGTTTGCCCTTTTGTCACATATTTGTGCCACTCAATCCCACCAACACATGAGCAATTTTACCCAACCTATGCATTTTTCAGATACAGATACAATGGCCAAGGGATAAAAATCAACAGTATTTCTCTGCAAATGTTCTATGCACAGAAAATATTTGCCCCATAGTACAGATTGTCTGCAATTACAGTTTAATTAAAAAATCAATCAACTTCATGCAGTCAAGGAAGCCAACATGATAGTATTTTTTTGCAAGACCCAAGAACGGTGAGGGCAGTCTCTCTCAATAAGTGGGTACAGTACTGTGACAATTGTGGAACTATCCAATGGGCATTTTTAAGTGTATACACATTTCCTTTGTTTATGGCCTCAGTATTTCAGACAGAGCACAACTGGGGCTTTCCTTTTTATTAAAAAAAATAAACCAAGCTAGATATCAGACGTTACTTCTGCCAGCTTTTTAATTATAT
The DNA here is from genome assembly GCF_015852505.1 of Tachyglossus aculeatus. Lineage (NCBI taxonomy): Eukaryota > Metazoa > Chordata > Mammalia > Monotremata > Tachyglossidae > Tachyglossus > Tachyglossus aculeatus. The sequence goes on from NC_052080.1 coordinate 11,140,630, forward strand.
TTTGATGGTTTTTCAAGAATAACGTTGTTCTGAAATCATACATCATGAAAAATAAAATTAAATTCACACCTGAGGGCTTACCAAATCACAATCACCTTTACTGAGACAAACAAAAAATAACCACTGGGGAAAATTTATTTTGAAAGCCATTTTCCTCCTTTTTTCAGTGAAATTGTAGTTTTTCTTTGCATGGAGAATGGACTTTCTCTTCACTTCCTTATGTGAATAATAAAAAATAACAACAACGATATTTGTTGAGCTTACTATGAGTCAGTCACTGTACTAAACACTGGGGTAAATGCAAGATAATTGGGTTGGCCACAGTCCCTGTCTCATGTGGGGCTTATAATATTAATTCCCATTTTACAGATGAGCAAACTGAGGCATAGAGACTCAAGTGAAGTGACTTGCCTAAAGTCACACTACAGACAAATGGCAGATCCAGAATTAGAACCCAGGTCCTCTAACTCCCAGGCCTGTGATCTTTCCACTGAGCCACGCTGCTTCTCATGTATCAGTGGATAGTTAGAATACTTGGGTTTTTCTGGAAACTCAGGCTGAGGTAAAGTGTTTGTCTTACCAGTGATATTTCTGAATACTCATGCATACTTTGAAGGGGAAGTCATTTATCCTCATCAATCATAAAGACCCTTAAATCCATTGACAATTTTACTTCCTTCTATGACTCATTCTTCAAGACTGATATCTGACAAGGTACAGGAACACTGATGCAAAAACTCTAGCAAATAGCACAGCATAGGTTAAGGGTGGAGTCACATACCTGATACCTTTGGGAGTTTTTTTTATGTTACTTGTTAAATGCTATGTGCCACACACTGAACTAAGCACTGAGGTAGATACTAGTTAATCAGTTTGGACACAGTCCATGTCCCATAGGGGTCTCAGAGTCTTAATCCCCATTTACTGATGAGATGAGGCACAGAGAAGTGACTTACCCAAGGTTACATAGCAGACAAGTGGTTGAGTCAGGATTAGAATCTGGGTCTTCTGACTCGCGGGTCTATTCTCTTTCCAATAGGCCAAGGGTGAGTTGTGTGAGTGAAGGGATACAGCAATGTGGGTGAAATCTGAAATAATCCTGGAAATCATACCTTAATGGACTCAGCGTAGAGAAGCAGCGTGGCTCAGTGGAAAGAGCCCAGGCTTTGGGGTCAGAGGTCATGAGTTCAAATCCCAGCTCCGCCAATTGTCAGCTGTGTGACATTTGGCCAGTCACTTCACTTCTCTGGGCCTCAGTTCCCTCATCTGTAAAATGGGGATTAAGACTGTGAGCCCGCCGTGGGACAACCTGATTACCATGTAACCTCCCCAGTGCTTAGAACAGTGCTTTGCACATAGTAAGCACCTAATAAATGCCATTATTATTGTTATTATTAGAATGTTGGGTAAGAATAGAGAGCCCAATTGTGATTTATGAAGCTAGCATTCTAATGATAAGCCTCAAGAACATATAATGAAGACAAGAGAAGCAGGGTGGCTAAGTGAAAAGAGCATGGGCCTGGGAGTCCAGGAACCTGGGTTCTAATCCTGAATCTGCCACTCTGCTGTGTGATCTGGGGCAAGTCACAACTTCTCTGTGCCTCAGTTACCTCATTTGTAAAATGAAGATTCATTCATTCAATCATATTTATTGAGCGCTTACTGTGTGGAGAGCACTGTACTAAGCACTTGGGAAGTCCAAGTTGGCAACATATAAAGATGGTCCCTACCCAACAACGGGCTCACAGTCTAGAAGGGGGAGACAGACAACAAAACTTGTGGACAGGTGTCAAGTCATCAAAATAAATGAGACTGTGAGCCTCATGTGGAACAGGGACTGTGCCCATTCCGATTATCATGTATCTACCCTAGTGCTTAGTACAGTGGCTGGCACCTAGTAAATGGTCAATAATACGGGGAAAAAGAAGCATGAATAGAGACAACTAGAAGAAAGAAGAGAAGAAAGGAAGAAACTTCCAAGGAAGAAGATGAGACATCATATCTTTGGGTGATTAAATGCTATATCCAATATAAATACTGGGGTGGAGGAAGTTATTTTAGAGGAAGGGATTTGGGGGGGGTATTTTCTTACTCTGTGCCAAACACTGTCCTAAGCTCTTGGGTAGGAACAAGTTAATCAGGTCATACACAGTCCCTGTCCCTCATGGGTCTCACAGTCTAGGTAGAAGAAAAAACAGGTATCTCCATTTTACAGTTGAGAAAACTGAACTACACAGAAATGAAGTGAGTTGCCCAAGGTCACACAGCAAGCAATTGGCTGAACTGGGATTAAAACACGGGTCCTTTTAACTCCCAGGCCCATGCTCCCTCCACTAGGCCGCATTGCTTCTCTATGAGAAGGTTTATGAGAGCGTTTGGGAAATTTAGGTGATGAGGGGAGTCAGGGGGAATAAGGAGACTGAACTGGATTAACAGGAGCCGGCTGATACAAACCACTGGATGGGAGGAAAATGACATTTTTTTCCTAAGAATAACTTTTGGGTTGCTTAAGGACCAATAGCACAAGTTTAGAGGATTCAGGATAGTGCTATTGTGAAGAGAAGCACAGCGAGATATCTGAATAAATCTTGAAATGTAAGGGGAAAAAATGCAAGACTCTTGTTTCTTAAAATATTCAAATAGCATTCTCCTGTAGTTGGAACCACAAACATATCAACAGGGTCGTAACAATTAAAATAACTGTGGCATTGTTAAGTGCTATGTGTCAAGCACTGCACTAAGTGCTGGGGTACATACAAGGTCACCAGTTCCCACGTGGGACACTCCCTCTAAGTATGAGAACAGGTATTGAGTCCCCATTTTGCAGATGAAGTAACTGAGGCACCAAGAAGTTAAATGACTTGCCCAAGGTCACACAGGAGACAAGTGGAAGAGTAAAGTTTAGAACCCAGGTCCTCTGACCCACAGATCTGTGGTCTTTCCATTAGGCCATGCTGCTTCTTATGTCAGTGAACACAAATTCCACCTATTAATGCACAGTGTTTAGTTTCAAGACTATCGATACATGTATTTGCCACTAATTGCTTTCAAATTGTGGACTACCTTAAACTGGCTATTTATTCTACTCTACTGAGTATTTTGTTCCATTAAAATAATTTTACTGTGATTTAAATAAGGGGTTTTTATCTTTCGACCTTTTGCTTTCTACTGATGACTGAACAGTTATCTAAGGAATATTAATCATATTTGGATACTTACTATGTGCAAAGCACTGTAGTAAGCGCGTGAGAGAGGACAACATAACAGAGTTGGTAAGCACATTCCTTCCCTTAATAATAAATACCACCCCTACTATTTTGGAATGATAATACAAATCTTTATGTAAAGTTCAAGCCCATATGCTTCTAGCTGTCTTAATAATGATCATGGCATTCATTAAGTACTTACTATGTGTAAACAAGTGAGGCCCCATAGGGTAGAGATAAGGTAGTGAAAAACAAGGCACAGAAAGACAGCCCCTGATACACATGGGGTTCCCAATCTAAGAGATAGTGAAAGCAGATATTTTATCACTCATTCACAGTTGAGGAAACAGAGGCACAGAGAGGTTAAGTGACATACCCCAGGCCACACAGCATATGGAATCCAGTCCCTTGTAATAATAATAATAATAATAATAATAGTATTTGTTAAGTGCTTACTACGTGCCAAGCACTATTCTATGCATTGGGGTAGATTCAAGGTAATCAGGTTGTCCCACATGGGGCTCACAGTCTTAATCCCCATTTTACAGATGAGGGAACTGAGGCACAGAGAAGTTAAGTGACTTGCCCAATGTCACACAGCTGATAAGTGGCAGAGCCGGGTTTAGAACCCACGACCTCTGACTCCCAAGCCCGGGCTCTTTCCACGAAGCCACCACGCTCCTTCTCTATTTCCATTAGGCCACCTGTTAAAAGATCTAGTTTGAGGTTGTACTTCTAATGAATGAATTTCTCCTTCGCTCCACTGTAAGCCAACCTGCATTTCGCATGTTGACAACCAAGTCGGGTAAGTATTCAAACAGCCTCCTGAAAAACATTTCCTAGATGGCCCAAAGACATAACTTCTTTAATTACATCACAGGCACTTCACTCAGGAACTTCATTTTCCAGCTACTTTGGTTGCGTGATACCAATCAGTTTCCCCTTGGGGATTCTTGTTTAGAAACTGCTGAGCTGTGGGTGCTTTGGGATCCCGACTAAGCTTCCTGGATTTCAATATTGTACAAAGTGGATTGATTGGTTTCTGAACCAAAGACACAGAAAACGAAGAGCCATCCATTGATCTCCGGTAGTGCTGGCAAGAATTATATATTGAGTTATTGGGGAAGCTGGTTTCCTAAAGTTCTACTTCAGTCTCAACAATCAGAACAGCCCTTTATGACTTACCAAAAAATAACATATTTCTGTTAAGTAAAGAGCTATTTCCCTGAGAAAGCGAAAGAGAGTGCTTGTAAAATACACAGAGCCAATATTCCCAGACACATTGTTTTAACCAAGACACTGGCATATTGAGAACACCATACAGTTATAAAAGCCCCACATATTTTCCATATCCTTTGTTTTCTAAATTAGTCCTTAGGACGGTTAACCCTCCATTTCAGTAAAGCTTTTTCTCCCAGTGTTGCAAGGCAAACTTACGAGCCTATTCAAAGAGATATGCAATTGCACCTCATACTTTAGAGAGATGCTCAGTCAATTCTGCTGTAGTTTGGATTTTAATTCTCCAGTTTGGTTGTAACACAGTGGAAATGTTTCAGAATGTGCCCCAATATACTCATTGTGGGCAGGGAACATGTCTAGTAACTCTGCTCAATCAATCTGTTATATTGAACTGTCTCAAGTGCTTCATACAGTGCTCTGCACACCATAAATGCTCAATAAATATTATTGATTGATTGAATATGAGTCTGCTGAAGGTATAACCCAATCTACAAGGTATTGCAAATTCAAGTATTGTAGGAAGTAGCTCTATGCCATTAAGGGGTGTTGTTGCTAGACTTCGTAAACTCTTCCCTCAGCCAGTTCAGTACCTTGCATTCTGTGTTTTGACAAGGAACGTCAAGAGCATAAAACATTCCTTAACGGCACCTAACAACCACAACGCAGGAATTTACACGGAAAATCATCAGTCATGACTGCATTTCTGAATCATCTACTCCAAAACCCATTCATTCTCGCTGACTCAACGGTTTTCTCGTAACACAAGTTCCTTTAGGTACACGACTAACAATTTATTGCAGAAATGACAATTATTTGTATTAGCCATGAAAGAAAGTGAGGTAGAACTTTGATAATCCAGATGTTTTGAAGTACAGTGCATGCTTGATTCATTCATTCAACTGTATTTTTTGAGCACTTACTGTTTGCAGAGCACTGTACTAAGCACTTGGGAACTACAAGTTGGCAACATATGAAGATGGTCCCTACCCAACAATGGGCTCCCAGTTTGATAAAGACCAATGCTTTCTTATGGCCTTATTAATACAGTGCTCTACACAGTAGGAACTCTGATGCTACTGATCAATTGATTAATTGTCCAAAACACCACACGATTTAGAATAGTATAAAAATTACACAAACACAAGTGAACTTCTCTTTCAGTTAAGGCAACATCTATTATCTCAGGGAAAGGAGGATGCAATAGGTAGCATCAGAAAACCATCACATTGATTCTAGCCAGGCAAAACTCACAGTTAACCATCAGATCCATAAAACTAACCATCACAAAATGCAAAACCCCCCAAATTCAATGAATCTGTGCCCCAATTCAAATGATTTTTTAAAATGTTATATGTTAAGCCCTTACTAGGTGCCAAGTACTGTACTAAGTGCTGGGGTAATAATAATAATAATAATAATAATAATAATAATGATGTGTCAAGCACTGTTCTAAGCACTGGGGGGGATACTAGGTAATCAGGTTGTCCCACATGGGGCTCACAGTCTTAATCCCCATTTTACAGATGAGGTAATTGAGGCCCAGAGAAGATAAGTGAGTTGCCCAAAGTCACACAGCTGACAAGCGGTGGAGCCGGAATTAGAACCGATGACCTCTGACTCCGAATCCCAAGCTCTTTCCACTGAGCCACGCTGCTTCCCACACAAGATAGTCAGATTGGATACAGTCTATGTTCAACATGGGGTTCACAGTCTTAATCCCTATTTTACAGATGAGGGAACTGCGGCACAGAGATGTGAAGTGACTGGCTCATAGTCACAAAGCAGACAGATGGGGAAGTCAAAATTAGAACCCAGATCCTTCTGACACAGATTTTTAATCTTTACACTCGACATAGAATGCATTGCTATCTTAGATTTCTTGAGCTCTATGTATTTCTAACTCATTGCTAGTAAGGTTTTTTTTTTTACTTTCAGCTACCTGAACAATTCCAGTTTCCATCCTTTGATTTGTGTAATGCTCCTAGAAAAACACATTCAATGCTAGGCTGGCAGTGGTTTTATGGGGAACATGCAGATCCTGCCGTTTACTTCTGTTGCTTAGAGACACAATCCTTTAACAATTGCTCATCACCAAATCTGAACAAGGAAAAAGAAGACCAAGGACTACAGCTCTGGGAAACTAACATGCTGTCAGGGAAGGCATGGGGAAGGAACATCTATTTATTACTAAAATCTACTGAGGCCAACTTGTGCAAAAAAAAAAAAAAATCAACCCAAGCATTTGGGAATATTCAAAGATATGAACTGGAGACCTTTCCGGCCTGCCGGAGTTAACCTAGTAGGGGAGAATGTGGAAGAGAAAACACAAAATAGAGTTGATCAACTTTTTATGGTATTTGTTAAGCACTTACTATGCGTCAAAGACTGTTTTAAGCACTGGGATTGGTGAAAATTCATTAGTTTGGACACATTCCCGGTCCCGCATGGGGCTCACAGTCTAAGTAGGAGGTATTTCAGAGGTGACAGAGTGGCATTTTGATGCTTCCAACCATTTCCCTTCCTCATCTTCAGGTTGGTAGTAATAGTTAATAAATAATTATAGAGAAAAGCAGTAAAACCAGGACCTGGGAGTCACAAGGACCTGTGTTCTCATCCTTGCTCCACCACATATCTGCTGTGTGACCTTGGGCAAGTCACTTTAATTCTCTGTGCTTCAGTTACCTCATCTGTTAAAATGGGGATTAAAACTGTGAGCTGAATGTGACACATGGACTGTGTCCAACCTGATTAGCCTGTATCTACCCCACTGCTTAATACAGTGTCTGCCACATAATAAGTGCTTCACAAATACCATAAATTTATACATATATATCCTCACTGCTCTGTAAAAAGATAACTTTCTGCTCTTTCCTGACATGGATTTTACCTTGAAGAAGATTTGCTCCCAAGTTCTACTTCAAGTCTTCCTCCCATGACAAACACCTTGCTCCTCCCATTGTAGGGACAATTTAAAAGCTCATCACCTTCCTTGACAGAATTTTAAAGGAAATCCAAATAATATTTCTGGTATTTGTTAAATGCTTACTACATGTCAAGCACTGTACTAAACGCTAGGGTATATACAAGACAGTCATGTCCCAAATGGGACTCACAGTCTAAGTGGGAGGGAGAGCAGATACTGAATCCCCATTTTGCAAGTGAGGGAACTGACGCACAGCAAAGTGCAGTGACTTGCCCAAGGTCACACAGCCGACAAGTGGCAGAGCCGGAATTCAAACCCAGGTCCTCCAACTTCCAGGCCCATCCTCTTTCCACTAAGCCGAACTTTCCTCCAAAGGAAGACAAAGACATCTCCAACCCTAAAAATGGGAAAAAAATGATTGCAAAAAACAATGGGTTGGGGCCAGAAGTGTATCCCCGTTGGCCTGGTGAAATATTAGATTAGCAAAACTATTGCAGAAGGCCAGGCTGGCTCACCTCAAGACTCACAGGATTTATTTTTCCAATTTGTCACCTTGTTGTCAATTCCCTAGGAGCTAGCAAATCCTTATGCCACCAGGATACTCAAGGATGTCAACAAAACTGATGCACCTAAATTCGCCGCAGACAAAGATGCTTCATGTGAGGGCCAGATGTTACTACCTCTACCCTGAGAGAAAGCTCCACAGTCAGTCCCAGGCACAATAATGTGTCCTGGACACAAAGAATGTGGACATCACCGATTCCCTGACCATGAGGTCAAATGCTCTGCTACCGTGAGTGCTACTGAAAGATTTTATTTAAGAGTTTATTCATGAGTGTTGCCCTATGTGTTCTACAAGGTGAATTAAATATATAAATATCTTATTCACCTTGTAGAGCACCTAGCACATTATTGGGTGGATAAGCTCATTTCTATATAAGAAATTTTAAAAAGAGATGGGGATGGAAGACAGAGTGAGAGAGAGAGAAGCAATGTGGCCTAGTGGAATGAGTATGGGCCTGGAAATGCGGAGACCTGCGTTCTAAACCCAACACCATCACTTGTCTGCTGTGTGATCTTTGGCAAGCCATTTAACATCTCTGTGACTCAGTTTCCTCATCTGTAAAACAGGATATACCTGTTCACCTTCACCCTGCGAACATGAGCCCCGTATGGGCTAGGAATTCCAGCTGATCAGAGTGAGTGAGGAAGGTGTCTACCAACCCTGTTAGATTATTCTCTCCCAAGCACTTAATACAGTACTCTGGCACACAGTAAGCATTCAGTAAATACAATTGATTGATCTGTTCATATTTTATCTCCCCAGTTTTTAGGACCTAGTAAACACTTGCTACAAACATCATAATTATTATCATGGGCAGCCTATCCCCAAGGAGCTCAAAGTTGAAGCATTCTTCCCTGACTGCTTTTGTTTCTAGCTTTCAACTCATCACTTCAACTGAGCTATTTGGGGACTACCTTGAGTTGAACGAAAAAGTGATTAGGAATTGAAATCTGATGGCCAACTCATTTTTAAATAGCAATTAGAAGGTTCACTGCTACAGAATCATATATTCTTAAAGCTGGTAATTATGTAACTCTCTTTTTCTCCCAAGAAGGGTGAGCTTTTGGTAAACGTTACCTAAATATTCCAATACGTTTGCTTTACGGCAGGGGAAAATGGGCTCATAATAGAGAATTTAATTCCAATTAAGAGAAACTGGATCATTACCACTTTTCAAGTCCTGGAAGTGCACATATTTTGACTCTACTAGAATGGTTAGAGTCAGATCATTTGCCCTTAAAAATATTTTCCTTGTATGGGGAATTGTTTTTTTTAATGCACGAGTGTGTCTGGTTTTCAAAGGCAATATAGATTTGGTTCTCATTTATCAGATTACCTATCTGAGAATTACTGGTGGGAATTTTACAAAACAGATGAAGAGGAAAAATCAGTCTGAGGATATCTTTGTCCAATACCCATTGAGGAGTCTTGAAGTTAAGTTTAACTAGAATTCAGGAGGAAAATCTTATTTAAAATTCCCCAGTCACCCAGCTCTCTGCTTTGCTTGTTTCTTTTTTGTGATCTGAATAGCATCAGACCTCCGGGGCCCCTTGGGTCTGATCCATGACACTGTGAAGAAAATGAATATATAAATTGTCAATAGCTACCACTGCACCAACATGACACTGCTTCCTTCTGTTAATACCATGAAATGAAAGAGTAGAGCCCACAGCTAAGTCGGTTCTGGTAAGTCACACAGATTCTCATTGCGATGACAAAGATTTCAATGGTCTCACACAGAGAGAAAAGCATGGGGTGGCATTGAATATTCGGAGAGATCTGTCAGCCCTGCAAAAGCTGGGAAATATATGGCACATTGAACAGAGCGGAGGAGCCCATTAAAATTGGCTGGCACCCCTTGGCAGGGAGAAAGAAGAGATCAAACGGAAGGAATCGAACCTTAAAGAGAAATGGAAACATTTTCTGGAGGCCAACGTCAGGCAGCATTACGGGCTGGGCACCTACAGAAAATGGCCACTTTAATCTCCAGCAGTTTGCCAGCGTGTGCTAGCTGGAATGATTTTTAAATGTTTTATTTTAGATCTTATAAATTACAATTTTATGCTTCATGGCTTATTTCTTCTGAACACCTTCCAAATGGATCCCGTGGCATTGGTTTCTTCTATGATATGGCAATACACTCTCCTCAAGTTGCTCTATTACTCTGACTTGGGAGTTATTTATTTTAAGATTATTTTTCCTACTTAAGGGTGAATTTTCTGTTTGTAGATGAGACCGGATCTATTATGTAGAAAACCATGGTTTAATTTCTTTAAAGTGTAATAAAACCTTCCAAACTGGCTACTTATTTTGAGCAGAGAAAAATCTGAATTACATCAGTAGTACTGGAACACCAGTTCTACTGTACCAAACACATTGCAGTGTTCTGCACAGAGTAAGCACTTAATAAATACCATCGATTTAGATACAATTATACAATTTTACCCGAGTAATGAGCATGCATATGGATCTGCCAGGGGAGTCGGGTGAACAAGAGACAAGGAAGACGAAGAAACCTAATGTGCATTTCTCTGTGATGCCTTCTCAAATAAGATTTTTCTCACGATACCGTTTACCTGACAGCGATCAAGACATTGAATATAGGCCAACGGAGACCCCAAGATGAGTTTGATGCAAATAATTCAGTCTAATTCATTCATTCGTATTTATTGAGCACTTACTGTGTGCAGAGCACTTGGGAGAGTACAATTTAACAATCAACACATTCAACCTAAAAATGTTTTTAGTTGAATTTAAGGAATGGCTAATCAACAACAGGGTCAAGAGACTGGAACTTCCTCTCCGTAGATGGAGGGTCTCTGAGCCAGAAAAATGCCAGAGAGCAAGATTAGTCTGCCTTTCGGATAAGTGAGAGCCATCTGAAATGTAATAGTAAACTTGACTGCTAACTCTGTTGTAATGTTATACACATAATCAGCACTCAAATATCATGGATTGATTAATAAAATTATATTTCAAGAAAGTTTTTGGACAGTGAACCTGGTCCTCTGAAGAGCTGGGAAGATACTGTCTCACTAATCATTTCCTTTGGTGGTAAAAACTACTTTTTATGAGCCAAGCACTGGTTCTAAGCACAGGGGTATGTATAAGTAGTACAAGTATAAGTACATATAGAGAAGCCACGTGGCTCAGTGGAAAGAGCACGGGCTTTGGAGTCAGAGATCATGGGTCCAAATCCCGGCTCTGCCAATTGTCAGCTGTGTGACTTTGGGCAAGTAACTTAATTCCTCAGTTCCCTCATCTATAAAATGGGGATTAAGACTGTAAGTCCCCTGTGGGACAACCTGATGGCCTTGTAACCTCCCCAGTGCTTAGAACAGTGCTTTACACATAGAAATGCCATTATTATTATTATTATTAAATAAGCCAGGTTCGATATCTGTCCCACAAGGGCCTCACACTAAATCCCCATTTTACAGATGAGGTAACTGAGGCCCAGAGAAGTGAAGTGACTTGGTCAAGGTCACATGGCAGACAAGTGGCAGAGCCAGGATTACAACACAGGTCCTTCTGACTCCCAGCCCTGTGCTGTATCCACTAAGCCATTATGCTTCTCTAAAGACTTAGTCATATTTATTGAGTGCTTACTGTGTACAGAACACTGCACTGAGCACTTGGAAAAGTACAATGCTATGCAGTTGGTAGACATTCATTCATTCAATCATATTTATTGAGCACTTACTGTATGCAGAGAACTAAACACTTGGGAAGTTCAAGTCAGCAACAAATAGAGACAATCCCTGCCCACAGTGGAAAGTTTACAGTCCAGAGGGGGAAGCTGATGTGAAAATAAATTACAAAAATGAAATATGGCGGTGTGTGAGAAGTACCTAAGTGCTGTGGGTTTAGGGTGAATATAAACTGTTATCAATCAATATCAATAAAGCAGCATGGCTCACTGGAAAGAGCACGGGCTTTGGAGTCAGAGGTCATGGGTTCAAATCCCAGCTCTGCGACTTTGGGCAAGTCACTTAACTTCTCTGGGCCACAGTTCCCACATCTGTAAAATGGGGGTGAAGACTGTGAGCCCCTGTGGGGCAACCAGATCACCTTGTAACCTCCCCAGCACTTAGAATAGTGCTTTGCACATAGTAAGCACTTAATAAATGCCATCATTATTACCTGCTCTTAGAGCAGTGCTTACTACATAGTAAGCGCTTAATAAATGCTATAAAAAAAACTGTTTAAAGGTTAGAGATCAGAGTTTATATACCAGGCAGAGGGGAGGGTCTATTGAAGGAGATATGACTTCAGGAGAGTTTTGAAGGTGGAAAAAGTGGAGGTCTCTCAGACATGAAGTGGAAGTAGGTGGGTAAGGGGTTGGTGGTGAAATAGGTGACAAGGGACAGAGAGGAGGTGGGCATTACAGGGTTGGATTGTAGTAGATCAGTGAATTAAGATAGGTTGGGGAGAGTTAATTGAGTGCCTTTAAGTCAAATGGCAGGAGTTTCTGTTTGATGCCAACTTGTTGCCAGCTTGTACTTCATGAGCTTAGTACAGTGCTCTGAACACAGTAAGCGCTCAATAAATATGACTGAATGATGATTCTGAGGGGGATAGGCAACCGTTGGGGGTGTTTGAGAAGAAAAGGGTTATAGACTTTTGTTTTTTTGATAAATGATACAAACAGCAGAGTGTACTCTCCCAAGAGCTTAGTACAATGCTCTGCACACAGTAAGCGCCAAATAAATACACTTGAATGAAATGTGATTGAAGTACGGACTGGAAAAGGGAGAGATAGGAGGAAAGGGAGTTCAGCGAGGAAGTTGATGCAGTAATCAAAGCAGGATATTATGATGCTTCAATCAGGGTGGTAACAGTTTGGCTGGACATTAAGAGATGGATGCTAGAAGCATGAAGGTAGAGCTGACAGGTTTACTGACTGATTGAATATGTGGGTTGAAATGAAAGAAATGAGTCCAAGTTGATGCCGAAATTATGGGCTTGTGAGACTGGGATGTTGGTAGTGTTGTCTACAGTAAATGAGAATGTCAGGGGTAGGACAGAGCTTGGGTGGGAAGATGAGGAGTTCTGTTTTGGGCATGTTGAGTTTGTAGTATTGGCTGGACAATGAAATCAGGGAGAGCTGTCCTGAAGGCAGGAGGAAATACAGGGCTGCAGATAAGAAGAGAGGCCAGGGCTGGATTTGAGAATCATCTGCAGAAAGATTACAAAGCAGCGTAGCCTAGCTAAAAGAGCACAGGTCTGGAATTCAGAGGACATGATTTCTAATTCCAGTCTGCTGTGTGACCTTGGTCAAGTCACTTAACTTCTCTGGGACTCCGTTACCCTATCTGCAAAATGGGGATTAAGACTGTGAGCCCCATGTGGGACAGGGACTGTATCCAACCTTATTACCTCGTATCTATCCCAGCACTTAGAACAGTGCTTGGCAGATAGTAAGCACTTAATACCACAATTAGTATTTGTATTAATAGACAGTCGTTGAAGAAGTGGGTGTGAATAAATTCTCCCAGGGAGTGGGTGTAAATGGAGAATACAAGGGGTCTTAGAACTGAGCCCTGAGGGACCACCCCCACCCCCACCCCCAAAGACGTAGTGTAGCTTAGTGGCAAGAGCACGGGCTTGGGATTCAGAGGGTATGGGTTCTAATCCCAGCTCTGCCACTTGTCTGCTGTGTGACCTTGGGAAGGCCACTTAACTTCTCTGTGCCTCAGTTATCTGTAAAATGGGGATAAAGACAGTGTTTGGAACATAGTAAGCATTTAACAAATACCATAATAATTATAAATAATAATTAAAATAGAGGGCAGGAGGTAGAGGAGGAGCTTACGAAAGACTCAGAAAAAGCAGCCAGAGAGACAAGAGCCGAACCGGGACTGGACAGTGTGGGCAAAGTCAAGGTTCGATAACATTTCAAGGAGAAAGGGATGATCCACAGTGTCAAAAGCAGCGGTGAGGCGGAGGAGGATTAGGATGGAGTAGAGACCATTGGATTTGCTTGGGTCTGCAGTGGAGCAGCAAACAGTCAGGATCCCATTATCCTGCAGTGGGGATCAGATCGCTTGCAGGGCTCTTTCTTCATGTTTACCATTTCAACTCTGTGAACCCAGCACAATAGCTTTGTTTCTCAGTTCGGCTGAACCTAGCAATGAACAACCCTGGCATCCTGCCCGCCTTCCTTCCCACCACTGCTGTTACCCTTTAAAAATTGAGAAAGCTTTCTTCCTGGTTATCCCTGACACTCTCTGATGCATAATTCATACTGGAGGCTAGTTACACTGTGGCAGATTGTCATTATGCAGAAGGCGGGGAAAGGGTAAACATGCATCCAAGGAATCCCAGTCAAATTTCAGCAAATCCTTTCCTAAGCAGAAACTCATAAATAAACAGCAAGAGTAGCCAAAATGTGGTCAGTCACCAGGGAAGCTCTCTACATAACAGCCTTGCTGTGCAGCCCAGAGGACACAGTAGAAAATTCTTACTGGCAGGTAAATGAAACAAACTAACTGCATGGTGAGTAACACTCTCCTTCCACCACCACCCATCATCCAAGACCTGATTGAACATCCTTTTAAAAACAGTGGGAATTTTTTTTTTATTTATGGAAATTGGTTTTGGTTCTCTGGGTGGATAACTAAGTATCACAACACTCTCAGGAGAGAGCCAACTGAACTTTTTTCAGAATAGCGGAGGCTTTGATTTGTCCCTTAACCTATTTTCATCCCTCATGATGATAGCCTAAGTTATCGGGGTAAAGAGTGAGAAATTCTGGGTCAAATCATAGAAGTAATTTCCTTCCATTTCTTCTTCCTAGAAGACAATAGTAACCTGGATTTTTTTTGAGTGCTTCTGCAACTCGATTCGCTGACAGAATTCCTTAGAGCATTCCAGTAGTTAAATGTCGAGAGAGCCTGAAACACTGGTCTTCTAGCAACAACGCACTATTGCTCTTGTATTTATTGCTTTCTTGTCTCATTTTCTATTTTCTACTGCCCTTATTCTCAGACTGAGAAAAGAGCTCTCTGGGAGACGAAGAGACACAGTAAAAAGTCACGACCTAGAGACTGAAAGAGACCAGCACAGGGTCCATTTCTCTAGCCTCCTACTAAAACAAGACCCCTCCATCCAAGCAGTACAAACAACTGGCATGAGAAATCACAAGTTGGGCCTTCAGGGGTATGCTCTTTCTCTAGTGAGGACGCTTCCTTTATTACTTTAAACCATTCTGCATGGTTGCGTTTAAAACCACGGATTACTATATTTTTAGAGGCAAAGGAAAACTGTGGTGCACCATGTAATTTTTTCTTTATGTCAATAGAGGCATAATGTCAGCTTTGATGGAAAGAATACAGACTGAGCTGGTATCCCTATTTTTACAGAAAATGATCATTTTAAGGTAAAACAGGGTATCTCCACAGGTGGACTTTTTTTACTGTGTCTCTTCTTGTCTCCGAGAGAGCTCCTTTCACAGTCTTTCTCAGTGCTTAGATGTTGGTATTTAGGACTTGTATGTTGACCATTACATAGGCAGTTTGGTAATCTTTTTTTCTCCCTTCACTGCCAAAGATCAATTTTAAGCCTAAAAATAAGTAATGCTACTTAGAGGAAGAATTTGTCTAATCCTTTACTCTTTGCTAAACGGATGATTTCATTGGAATAAAAAAGGAAGCTATCTTTGAATTAGGAAATTGGTAATCATCAAATTAAGGGGTTTTTTTCCTAGAAGAATGGAAATTGATCTGAATTATAAGACCTAAATATGTTATTATATTGTCTTCCTGCCAATCCAACATAAAGAAGCCTCTTTTGTTTTTACATGCCCTCCAGAGAAGAGTTCCCGTTTCCCTTGTGATCTCCTTTCTAAGTTTAACAATCCTCCGAGCTAATCATTTTTCTCATGTCTAGCTTAAATTTGCAATTCCAGGTTGAAGTCCATTTCCAAGAAGAGTCGGAATCTGGTTTGGATGAAAGAGATACAATTCGGAGTCCAAAATTCTCTTTGCTAATTATAAAGGTAAAAATTTTGCTGTCCCAAGTTTTACTCAAGGTAATTAAGAAATGAAAAATCTGACTATGATCACTAACATTTCAAGGTCTATTGGGTATTGTACAGAACTTCACAGAAGATGGCTCATTTTAAAAAGGAACTGGAATCTCATTCTGAACACAAGAATAGAACACAGCTGAATATGAACTGGATCGCTGATTCCTCTCTCTGCTGTCCCATGCATACCTTCCAGACCTTACAGCATCACTGCAAGAGCTGCATCTCAATCGATCTATCAATCGATGGTATTTATTCAGGGCTTGCTATGTGCACTGTACTAAGTGTTTGGGAGAGTAAGGTACGGCAGAACTAGCGGTCAGGATCCCTGCCCATCACGAACCTCCAGTCTACAGCCTACAGTCAAAACAGGCAGATGGCTCCAATCACATCCCCGCTGGGGGAGCCAGTCAAAAGAAGTGGCCCACAAGGCAATTCTTTTAACAGGTGGAATATGCTCAAATAAAGTCACAAGGGGCCTATCATTTAGTGGTTCTTCGTACTTGACCAAAAGGTGTGGATTTATGGCTCCACTGGGAGAAGAATGACACGCGCCTTTCCAAGGCAGCCATGCTGGAACCTGCAACAGTGACATTTGACTTAAGAAGCAACTGGCAGATCCGAATTGAACCTGTCAGTGTTCCAGCTAAGCCCTCAAAGCAGCATCTCAATCACCTCACCATCTCCCCTACAACAGCATGGGACTACCCAGACCCATTAGTTGGCCTTGGTAACTTCAATAGTGAAAGCTCCTTCTGTATGCAGAGGAGGGGTGCAATTATAGGGCCCCCCTCCTGGTTGCCTCTGGGCACGATCCTTCTACACCAAAATTAATTTAGTGGCTCTCCAGTGTGCACCTCTGTTTGGAAAAGGCTAAAATATCTAATTGGCAAAAAAGAATCAATAATTGTAAACCTTAGTGTCAAGAATAAGAAAAAGATTAATTGCCAGTGGCCCTTTCTCAGGGTGAATTAACAAGCCCAATGAGCATGGTTCAAGTAATTAATAAAACAACCAGCCATAAGATTTACATTAGTGCTTAAAGGCCCATCCATTACAATGAGGCAGTGTATTCATTAGAAGGCAAAAACTCCAGGGGAATCCTGCTCCTACAAGATTCTGTCAGCCTGCCCCTAGAAAAAGCAGCATGACCTAATGGATAGAGTACTGGCCTTGAAGTCGGATGTCCCTGGCTTTTAATCCTGGCTCTACTACTTGTCCGCTGTATAACCATGGACAAGTCACTTGGCTTCTCTGTGCCTCAGTTTCCTCAGCTGTAAAATGGGGATTAAGACTGTGAGACCCAGGTGGCACATGAACTGTAGCTAACCTGATTAGCCTGTTTCTACTACAGCACTTAGTACAGTGCCTGGCACATAGTAAGCACTTAAATATCACAAAAAAAATTGTCAAAGGCAGAACAAATTTTTCCAAGATCAGTAGATACAAACAGGCCTTGCACAATACCAGGTAGAAACTGTGTGATCATTCAGCACTCGAATTGGCCTGTAAATTGCGTGTTGGGAAGCAAAACTATAGATCCTCTATCAGTTTGTCTCCCCCACTACAGCAAAAACCCCTTGTGGGAAAGGAATGTGTCTCTTCCTCATTTTGTACTTCCCCAACACCTAGTACAGTGCAGCCTATTAAGTGGGTATTCAATACACATTACTGCTGGTATTATAAGTAGTTTGAAAATTTCTAGTATGATTTTTATGGACTTGTCAAATTTCAGGATTGACTTGATTTTGCAATAATGTTACTGACATTATTTGTAAGAGGAGAAAAAGGCCCTTATGTGGAGTCTTCTATACTAATGTGTTGCCAAAGTTCTTCCATGAGTAGCAGAATGACTTGAATAGGGCAAGTTTGCCAACACAGAATCACTAGTAATATTACTACTACTAACAATAATAGTAGTTGAGCAGTTACAATATGCCAAGCACTGTGCTTAGTACAGTGGGGTAGATACAAGACAACCAGGGTGCACATAATACCTATCCCACATGGGGCTCATCGTTTAAGTAAGAGGAAGAACAGTTATTGAATCCCCATTTTACAGATGAGAAAAGCCTAGGCACAGAAAAATGATATATCCAAGGTTACACAGCAGGCAAATCATGAAGTCAGCATTAGAACCCAGATCCTCAGACTCCAAGGCAATGTGCTTTCCACTAGACTGAGAAGCAGCGTGGCTCAGTGGAAAGAGCATGGGCTTTGTAGTCAGAGGTCCTGGGTTCGAATCCCAACTCCACCAATTGTCAGCTGTGTGACTTTGGGCAAGTCACTTAACTTCTCTGTGCCTCAGTTGCCTCAACTGTAAAATGGGGATTAAGACTGTGAGCCCCCCGTAGGACAACCTGATCACCTTGTAACATCCCCAGTGCTTAGAACAGTGCTTTGCACATAGTAAGTGCTTAACAAATGCCATCATTATTATTATTATTAGACCACTTGCTTCTCAACTGGATTGCTTCTCAATCTAGTTGGATGTATCAAACTGGAACAGAGCACTTGATTGGCTTTCTACCTGTCATTTGAGACTGACAGAAAAAATATAGGATGGGAGCACTCCTATTCCTCAGTGTGGGAAATGGGGTTAAAGAGGCTGAGATGAAAAGGTCCCTATTTTGATACTCGAATAATTTTCCTTCATTATCTCAGCAGCGATGCCAGAAGGGGTTGGCTGGAAAAGTTCAGAATCACCGCCAGGATTGGCCAGGATTCAGAAACGAGAGGGAGTTTTGCCCCTGTTTCAGTCATGTCTGCCAAGATGCATGCTGGAAGCTAAAACAGTCCCAGAGCAGTCCCAAGCAGTTGCCATTGCAGCTGCACCATTTCCAATGGTCAAAGGAAAATTGGAGCAGCAGAAGAAATGGGATCTGCTAGTAGAAACAGAAATGGGGAAAGGGAAGGGAGCAAAGGAGCTGAAATGGGAAAGTGTTCACTGGTAAACTTTTCACCAATTTATACTAGTTTGAAGAAGGGCTTTGCATCACTTTTGTCCACCTTAAAGGCATTGATACTATTTCTAAAATTGTATTCATTAAGCAGTTGTTCTGTCTTAAGCCTGATCAAACGCCAGATGATTATTCATCTCCTTCCACTGGTAATATTACCTATCTGCTCTTCTCTGAGAAAAATGTTTAGTTTTTACTGAGGTGCTATTTACAATGCATGACCAGGTAAAAATAATTCAGGTCACTCTCCTGCCTAGCAATCATTTACCCTTCATCTCAACCAGTTTTTAATGGAAAGCTCACAAAGTTATGCACAAAGGATTAAAAACACTGGATTGAATACTGTCATATTTAAGAACAGTTATGTAGTGACTTCAAGTGAAAGAGGATGAAGATAGACAGTACTGCTATTTTATATCTCTCATGATCTTTATTAAGCTTTGCTATATTGGGATGATAAATGAATTCATTTTACTTTATTAGACATTTTATTCTATTAGTCTGGTGCTATTTACCAAATTCTTATCAGTGTTTGATTTTTGGTTTGCATATATGAGGAAATGATGAAATTAAATATAGTGATTGGGTATAAATGATACGGCATTCCTCAGTGCTGCTGGCTAAATATTTTGCTTTCCAAATAGATGTGGTCAGGAGGTAGGGGAGAGAGAAGAGAAGTGTGACTTGGAGAATTCTTGCCATGGTTCAAAGTAAACAGCAGGTTAACATACTCTACCATCAAGTCTCCTATCTGGCCTCCAAATAGCTGTGACCCTGGGCAAGTCACAACTTCCCTGTGCTTCAGTTTCCTCATCTGTAGAAGTAAGAGAGAATACATGTTTTCTCTCCCCTTAGACTGTGAGTGATCTGATTAACTAGTACCTGCTCCCCAGAGCTTAGTACAATTCTCAGTACTTAGTAAGCACATATTAAATAGTACATATTCAGAAATCATGTATTTATATAATCTATAATTCTATTCATTTCTGTTGATGCCTGTTTACTTGTTTTGACTTTGTTGTGTGACCTTGGGCAAGCCACTTGACTTCTCTGTGCCTCAGTTGCCTCATCTGTAATATGAGGACAGACTGTGAGCCTATGTGGGACAACCTGATTACCTTGTATCAGGTATTTGTAAAGCACCTACTATGTGTCAAATGCTGTTCTAAGCGCTGAAGTAGATACAAGGTAGACACAAAGTAATCAGGTTGTCCCACATGGGGCTCACAGTCATCATCCCCATTTTACAGATGAGGCAACTGAGGCACAGAGAAGTTAAGTGACGTGCCCAAAGTCACACAGCTGATAAGTGGTGGAGCCTGGATTTGAACCCATGACCTCTCACTTCAAAGCTCGTGCTCTTTCCACTTTCCTCATTCCTCTTTCCTAATTCATGGATTTCCTTTCATAGTAGTCATTACTGTGACCAGTTTCTTGGTTCATGGTATTATGTTTCACTTATTTGCAGTTAACTGCACCACACTAGTTTCACTCAATATTTTCCAGTACAGTAGTTACACATACAACTAGTTTCCCAGCACATTATTTTCCTCACATAAGATTAGTTCCGCATATTAGTTCCCCCGCACAAGATTAGTTCTTCACTTCGTCAGTCCCACAGAACATTAGTTCTGCACAAAGTTATAAAGCTAAGTTATTTCATGGTCTCCCATTACTCTAAAAATGAAACCCTATCTTAATTATTTGAGAATCATAGACTTACCAGTCACAGTGCTATGTCAGAATGTAACCTCTGCAACCAGTAAGATATAATTTTAAATACTAAACATACTTTCTCCTACTGTGTTTCTGAATATTAAGAAATATTTCAATGAAGAGAGCAAATAAACCTTTATGATCATTGGAATCTCATTGAACAAAACGATTGCAAGCCTGATTTTTCTCTCCTTTCCCCAGTACCTTCCTTCTCTCTTTGGCTCTGAAGAATTATAAATATTGTCCTCATTGTGCTCATGGTAGAGACAGAGGTAAAGTGGATAAGGCAATGAGAAGCAGCATCGTGTCTCCACTTACTAGAAGAACCTGTGTTGGACACAGGGTTCCACAGTGGAAAAGCACCATGGACTAGTGGAAATAGACCAGGCCTGGGAGTCAAAGGACCTGGGTTCCAAACCCTGCTCTGCCACTTGTCTGCTGTGTGACTTTGGGCAAGTCGCTTAACTTCTCTGTGCCTCAGTTAACACATCTGTAAAATGGGACTAAGGCTGTTAGCCACATGTAGGATCTGGACTGTGTCCAACCTCACTAGCTTGTATCTAACCCAGTAGTTAGTACACTGCTTGGCACATAGTTCCAGTATCATGTTTATATATGCCCATGAGCAGTTTCCTTATCACGGCATGCCTAGCTGTAACAGGCCCTCGATATTAATTAACAATAATAATTATGGTACTTAAGCTCTTACTATATCCCAAGCACTGTTCTAAGCACTGGGGTAGATACAAGATAGGTCAGACAGAATCCCTGTCCCACGCAAGGCTCACACTCCTAATTTCCATTTTCCAGATGAGGTATCTGAGGCCCAGAGAAATGAAGTGTCTTGCCCAAGGTCACACAGCAGACATGTCAGAGCCAGGATTAGAATTCATGACCTTCTTATTTCCAGGCCCATGCTCTATCCACTGAGCCACACCCCAATGTTGGAATCCTCCAATCAACAATATTTCTCCTCCCTCACTGAACCCCATGCCTGTACCGAGTCAAGACTTTTAACTCCCTTCTTAAACCCCAAGTGCTCCCACCTCCCCCCATCTATCACACTTGATGGCCTTGCTGACTACATTGGTGACAAAACTTGAAGCTGTCAGGTGTGAACTCCCCCCAAATATCCCCTGAACCTTCCCAGCTCCCTCTCACCCCCACATCCACTGTCTCTCACTCCTCCCACCAGTCTTATAAAATGAGATCTCACACCTGCTTTCCAAAATCTACTTGTACCTTGGACCTCATCAAAACCACTGTTGTCCACTCTTCCCTAATGTATCCCACTGATATCTGTTAGGTGATGAAATGAATGATGAGACGTCACTGTAGACCACATATAGTATAGTCAGTAATAGTGAAAGTAATTAAATGAACAAACCTATCCCATTTTGACAACAGGATTCATTTTCTGGCCAAGCCCAAGAAAGAAAATACAAGTGCACCTGCCCATTATTTTGTTGAGGAAAAGCCAACTGTGGTGTGAGGGCTAAATGGAAGCAGAGGAGGTCAAACTAATGCAAAGAGCTGGTACTGATGACATCAGCCTCCTTTGCTCTATGAATGCCCCCTTTGCTTCTCCAAGAAAAGGTTGCAGGGCAGAAATGAGGAAAGTGGTTACTCCACCGTGTTCCTCATTTCAAAATGAGTTCGTAGGTTAAAACTGCTCACCAGAGAGATCCCAAAGAGGTAGGGTCTAACTGAGAAGCAGCTAAATCATTTACCTTCCCTGAGGCTCAGTTACCTCATCTGTAAAGTGGTTATGAATGTAAGCCCTATGTGGGACAGGGACTGTGTCCAATCTGATTATTTTGTATCTAGTCTGTGCTTAGCTCATAGTTAAGCACTGGACAAATACCATTAAAAATTAATCCCCAATGCTTAACATCTATTTTAAAGTTAGATATGGTAGTGACCTTCCCTGGCTTAGGTGTTTATTAAGACAGGAATACAATAAAATATGGTTGTCTTTCATTAGGTTTGAAGGACAATGGAAAAATTCTTATATCAGGCATATGAGTGGCAGCTCATAGTCATGTGTTTTTCTATATTAAGACTAATTTCTGAAGACTTACCAAAACCTGATTACTCACCCCACATTAAAATTCATCTCCCACCCTGATCGAGGCCACACCTACCTACCAGATATGCTGACTTCTTATCCAGATTCATATCTTAAGTAATAATAGTAACAAAGTTGGGGACAACCAAAAAATAGAAATAAATGTCAGAAAGGGAGTTGTGAAAATGAAACACAATGTCATAAAATATTGAGGGGGAAAAAAGATGGGTGGTGCAGGGGTTTACATATTCTGGAAAACTAATCTGAGCCAAGCTGCAGGGAGCTTGGCTTCGATCCTGATGAATAGGTTGTGTAGAAATCCTACATGAGGAATAACTGGCGCTTCCTCATTGACTCGGCTCAGATCCCTGAAGAATTTCACCATATGACAGAGCGCTGCAGCTATTGGGAAGATCAGACGATGGTGGATTTAGCGCAGAATTTAAATCCCCCTACCATGGGGCTGTCTGTGTTAGTAGAATAAGAACTGAAATTGATGAATGACTTAAAGAGCAGTTCGTTTCCCTGAAGCGGAGCTCATCCTATCAGCAGGTTTCTTTATTAAAATCAGTGTTTTCCTTCACAATTGTCTGTGATTAATGAACCTTAAGACCTTCATAGGGGAGATGTGCTAATGTTTGTAGGGGAACTATCAGTTTGTCAAAAGCCTGTAGACAGTTGGAGTTTGTAAAGAATTATTGCCTTGAAAACACTCTGACAAATTTCTCCAGCTACTTCGGCAGTATTAGAAGTAATAATTACACTGATTTTATTATATTAGAAATTTAATGATTTTCCTCTATAGAGAGTAATGAGACTCTCGAATACACTAAAATCCCTTGGAAGCAAAGAGTTGAAGGTAAATCACCTCAAGTTTTTTTTTTCTTTCCCCGCTTAATAGAGCTGGATACATTTTTCAAGGGAACAAGTTCCCTTCCTTTCTGTTTTCAAAAAGATTTTTCAAATAGCAATATCATAATTACTTTAGGATCTTTCCAAACCCCTAAGATTTTTCCTCTTCAGATGACACTGACTTGGAGATTATTACTGTCAGTCAATTGCGCTGCTTCGGCAGATAGACAAAAGGCATAAAACTGAATCAAGATGGTGAGTTTTAGACTGAGCCGTGAGATTTCAAAACATCCAGTCAGAGGTTACGTCCAAAGCTGACAAGGAAGTTGTAGAGAAAGATGGGAGAAACTGCAATTCCTAGGAAACAAAGGGGCTGATTCGGGACATTTCACCACAGCAAGGGGCTGTACTGGTTGAACCATATTCCCAAATTTTACAGTGTGTGAGAATGAAGACAACTCTCTTTTGGCTCTAGTAGGAAGCTGCTTCAGACTTTCCACGTGATGAGTCCTCTCTTTGATATAGCAGTACTTTAGGGAAAAATAAGGTGGAGGTGTAAAGGTTGGAAGGGAAGCAGTGTCGCCTAATGGAAGGAGCATCATCATCACCATCAATCGTATTTATTGCGCACTTACTATGTGCAGAGCACTGTACTAAGCGCTTGGGAAGTACAAATTGCCAACATATAGAGACAGTCCCTACCCAACAGTGGGCTCACAGTCTAAGGCATGAGCCTGGGGGTCAGAAGACCTGGGTTCTAATCTCTGCTCTCCCATTTGTCTGCTGTGTGACCTTGGGCAAGTCACCTAACTTCTCTGTGCCTCCATTACCTCATCTGTAAAATGTGGATTAAGAGAGTGAGCCCCATATGGGCCATGGACTGTGTCCAACCTAACCCAGCACTTAGAACACTGCCTGGCACGTAACTACTTAACCAATACCATAAAAAACCCTCTTTTTAATCTCAGCATCAGTGTACAAGAATTAATAATTGTGGCATTTTTTAATAGCTTACTATGTGCCAAACACTGTATACTGAGCACTGAAGTAGATATGCCTATACATTGATCAGATCAGATCAGTTCTTCAGGGGTTCACAGTGAGGAGGAAGACCAGGTAATTAATCCCCATTTTTCACATGAGACGACTGAGGCAAAGAGAAGTAAATTGTCCAAGTTCATGCAGCAGATAAGTGGTGGAGTCAGAATTAAAACCCAAGTCTCCTGACATCCAGTTCTGTGCTCTTTCCAATAGGCTGCTAAATCCTTCTCCTGTTCTTGCTCTTGCCCTTGCTCCTTCTTCACCTGAAAAACCCCACTGTTAAGAGATCCCTACACTTGTAAACTTGTCCTCTAGACTATAAGCTCCTTGTGGGCAGGGAATGTGTCTGCCAGTACCATTATACTGTACTCTCCCAAGTGCTTAGTTCAGTCCCCAGTGCTTAGAACAGTGCTTTGCACATAGTAAGTGTTTAATAAATGCTATTATTATTATTATTACTCAATAGAGTGGCCTACTGGAAAGAATACAGGCCTGGGAGCCAGAAGACCTGGGTCCTAATCCCAGCTCTGTCACTTGTCTGCCTTGCTGCTTTAAGCAAGTGACAACTTCTCTGGGCCTCAGATACCTCATCTGAAAAATGGGGATTGAGACTGGGAGCCACATATGGGACATGAACTTTGTCCAACCTGATTATCTTGTATCTACTCCAGTGCTTAGTAGAGTGTCTGACATAATAAATGCTTAACAAATACCAAAAAAAAAAATCCAATACCTTTGATCAATAGAGTCATCTCAGATGACACCATTCCTCCCATCTGACAGGGGAGTGATAGCTGTCTGATTTGCCATGTACAAAAAGTGGTAATCACTTGAATCATGGGATGCTCAGATAGCATTTGGGGATTAAGAACATTAAAAAAAGAAATGATGACTGTGGCAACATAGAAGTTGCTTCACAAAAATAAGCAAGAGACTGCTTTGATTTCAGATTCTAGAAAGTGGAAGAAAAGGATTTACTTTTAATTCCACCCTAAAACAGGGAGCCATTATTATTATTATGATGGCATTTACTAAGCGCTTACTATGTGCAAAGCACTGTTCTAAGCGCTGGGGGGATACAAGGTGATCAGTTTGTCCCACAGGGGGCTCACAGTCTTCATCCCCATTTTACAGATGAGGGAATTGAGGCTCAGAGAAGTGAAGTGACTTGTCCAAGGTCACACGGCAGGCATGTGGCAGAGCCAGGATGAATACAATATACTGTTCACCAACCTGTGTCACACCAGAAATAAAATATTCTTTTTCACCCACCCTACTGACTTTCCATCTAATTGCACTGTTGACTTGTGAATTTCTGATTTTTGGTTCAATTTTTTTCATTCAATCGTATTTATTGAGTGCTTACTGTGTGCAGAGCACTGTACTAAGCACTTGGTTCATGGAAGGGTTTGTTTTCAAGTAAGAAGAAAGTATTACTTTATGTAGAGCCATGCAGTTTGAAGCCCTTTCTTTTTGTCAACTATGTAAATAAATAGAATGTCCAAATGCAGTGTGGGGAAGCAGCGTGGCTCAGTGGAAAGTGCATAGGCTTTGGAGTCAGAGTTCATGGGTTCTAATCGCAGCTCTGCCAACTGTCAGCTGTGTGACTTTGGGCGGGTCACTGAACTTCTCTGTGCCTCCGTTACCTCATCTGTAAAATGGGGATTAAGATTGTGAGCCCCCCGTGGGACAACCTGATCACCTTGTAACCTCCCCAGCGCTTAGAACAGTGTTTTGCACATAGTAAGCGCTTAATAAATGCCATCAAAAAAATGCATCATGTTTTTAGAAGTGTAGATGGATGTACTCTGGCTACATAACTGTAAAAATATTTTCCAGGCCTGAAAGGCTATGGGGTGGTCTATCTGCCTTAAATTCAGAAATATACAGTTTGGAGAGCATGGGATAAGGCAGGAGAAAAACCAAAAAGGAAAACACAAAAACAGTTTTAATGCATTTTTAAGAATAAGAAAGCTTTCTTAAAAGCACATCTCCTCCAAGAGGCCTTCCCTGACTAAGTCCTCATTTTCTCTTCTCCCACTACTTTGTGTCACCCTTGCACTTCGATTTGCACTTTTTAGTTACCCCTCCCTCACCCCCACAGCACTTACGTACATATGCATAATTTACCTTAATATCTCTATCTCTCTCTAGATAAACTCAGTGAGGGCAGGGAACATGACTGCTGACTCTGCTACATTGTATTGTCTCAAGTGCTTAGTATAGTGCTATGCACACAGTAAGCACTCCAGGAGAAGCAGCATGGCTTAGAGGAAACAGCACAAGCTTGAGAGTCAGAGATCGTGGGTTCTAATCCTGGCTCTGCCACTTGTCAGCTATGTGACCTTGGGCAAGTCACTTAATTTCTCTGGGCCTCAGTTTCCTCATCTGTAAAATGGGGGCGAAGGCTGAAAGCCCCACGTGGGACAACCGGATTACCTTGTATCTACCCTAGCACTTAGAACAGTGCTTGGCACATAGTAAGCACTTAAATACCAATTATCATTATTAATACAATTGTTTACCACATCTCCCCTTCTCTGACCCCTTCTTTAAAATATCCCCAGAAAAAAGGAACTTAAAAGAGAATAGTTATTGATTTGCTATTGTCCTGAAGAAGAAATGACTTCTAGGTTTGATGGTAAAAATGATACATACACTGGGTGAAAGATAAGCTAAAGCTTTTCTGGAACAGGTAAAAGGTTAATGGCATCCAAGCCTCATTTTGTACTATTATTTAATTTTACACTCCTGGCATCTGCCACCCGTTGATCATAAAACACTCATTAGCACAGTCTCCACATAACCCCAGGTAATGGGTGAGTTGCTCTCTATCTCTTTCAGAGGAATGGAGTGAGATCCCCAGAGACTGTGATATTTTATTCGAACACGACAAACTGAGCCTGCGTGAAAATCCAGCCCCTAAATCAGGTGCCAGTTCATTCTTCAGGATACCTCACAGGAACAGATCAGTGAAGTTAATAAAGTCATAATGTTATAGATGAAAGGTTGAAGTCTCAAAAAAAGGGTTAAAAGGCTCTGCTGAGGAGAGTTTTTGATCCTCATCCAGACAAGAGGACTTGAGGCAGAGAATTGTCTGTCATGTGATTTAGCTACACCTGTTACAAAAAGCAGAGCCAAAAATGACAGAGATAATTGCCACTGGATGATGCTCCATGGATTTCCTACTGAGATTTTTTTTCAGTTCCATCTTAAAAATCTATATCTACATATTCTACAATAGGTTTTTGACACATCACTTGAGTTTTCTCCCTTTTCTCATCAGTCCCTCAACCCCACAGACCTTATGGGCATTCCCAGAGTTTATTTTAATGTCTGTCTTCCCCTCTAGACTGTAAACTCATTGTGGGCATGGAATGTGTCTACAACTGTGTTATACTGTCCTCTCCCAAAGGCTTAGTACATCACTCCGCATACAGTGAACACTCAAATAGAATTATTTATTGCTTTTGAGTCTTTCATTCGCCAGACCCCTGACCTCTCCACTTCCTCATCCTCTAAGTCTCTTGAACTCACCCCAGCAAGCCTCAAATCATTCCTTCCCCCCAAACTGCCAACCACAAACCCCTGTTCCACTGTTCCACTGGGATGGAAAATTCCATTATATTTATTGAGTGCTTACTGTTCAGAGCACTGTACCAAGCACTTGGAAGAGAAAAATATAACAGTTGATTGTCAAAGAGACCTGGTACCTGTTCAGAGAGAGGCAGCCTAGCCTATTAATAAGCAGCATGTTCTCACGGAAAAGCATGCTCCAGGGAGTCAGAAGACTTGGATTCTCATCGGGGCTCTGCCTTTTACCTATCATGTGACCCTGGACAAGTCACCTAACTCATCCATGCCACAGTTCTCCAGTTCTCCCCTTCCTTAGACTGTGAGCCCCATGTGGAACAGATACAGTGCCCAACCTAATTCACTTATATCTGCCCCAGCACTTAGAACAGAGAAACCTCATGGCCTAGTGAAAAGAAATGTGACCGAGTGGATAGAGTATGGGCCTGACTTTTAATTACACCTCTGCCTCTTGTCTACTGTGTGACTTCAGACACGTCACTTAATTTCTCTGTGCCTCAGTTATCTCATCTGTAAAATGGAGATTCAAATTATGATCCCCATGTGGGACATGGACTGTGTCCTACCCTATTAGCTTCTATCTACTCCAGTGCTTACTACAGGCCTGACACATAGTAAGCACTTAACACAATTATATATTAGAGAAGCCATTAGAGAAGCAGCCTGGCTCGGTGGAAAAAAGTACGGGCTTTGGAGTCAGAGGTCATGGGTTCAAATCCCGGCTTTGCCAATTGTCAGCTTTGGGTAAGTCACTTCACTTCTCTGGGCCTCAGTTCCCTCATCTGTAAAATGGGGATGAAGACTGTGAGTCCCCATGGGACAACCTGATCACTGTGTAACCTCCCCAGTGCTCAGAACTGTGCTTTGCACATAGTAAGTGCTTAATAAATGCCATCATTATTATATATATATATATATATATATATATATATATAAAATCAGCAGCACAAGACTTCTGGTTGCTAGGAAATCATAGCCTGGGAAAAAGTTTCTGTGACAGCCATATTTATAGGGGTTTCTCAGTACTATTAAATCTACATCACTGAGCTTGATATTCATTGACATTACACTGTCAGTAATTCTCGCAAGTGACACTTGATTCGGGCCTCTCCTCTTACTGCTTATCTATGTACCCTTGGACAGGTGCTATGTAGGTGGTGTACCCAGTGACAGTAATTAGCTCTGAATCAAGATGAAAATCTTGGGCTGTGTGAAAGCTTCGTCATAAACCTTTGCCTATCATTGGGCTGCTTGTTCATCTAG
Organism: Tachyglossus aculeatus; assembly: GCF_015852505.1. Classification (NCBI taxonomy): domain Eukaryota; kingdom Metazoa; phylum Chordata; class Mammalia; order Monotremata; family Tachyglossidae; genus Tachyglossus; species Tachyglossus aculeatus. Next base: position 11,170,086 of record NC_052080.1, read on the forward strand.
CACTTTTTACTGGACACAAGGCATTTTCTTTCTTAATCAAGAATTCAGGAAAAATTGGAAAACTGACTTCCCTAGGCTCAAGAAGCTAACCAACCAGGCCAGCGTATGATGATATGAATAGACTGTCAGCTTGTGTGGGCAATGTGTCTGTTTATTCTGGTATTGTACTCTTCCAAGCGCTTAGCACATTGCTCTGCACACAGTAAGCGCTCAACAAACAACTGACTGATTGACTAGTTTCTCTTGTTTTATCCCATCTTGAAAGGAAGATAAAGGGAGCCACAGAAGACCGGCAGAGGGAAGGATTTACAGGGAGGGAAAGAGAGGAAACAGGTAATGTGCTCCATTTCCACCTCTGTATTCTTTTTCCAACAATTAGTACAGTGCTCTGCACACAGTAAGCTCTTAATACTATTATGGCTACTGCCAGAGTCTCACACTTTTCACTCCCACCTCATCCTTCTACCCTCTCATCAGGAGAGGTCAGGTGGAAACTAGTGGAAAAAGCACAGACTAAAAGACCTGGATTTTAATGACCTGAGTTCTAATCCTAGTTCTGCTACTTACCAGCTGTATCTAGTCATGGACGAGTCACTGCACTTCTCTATGCTTCAGTTTCCTCATCTGGGAATTAAACACTTGCTCTCCCTCCCTCCTGGACTGAGAGGTCCATATGAGAAGGGACTGTCTCTCACCTGATTATACCTACCCCAATTCAAAGAGTGCTGTGTGACATATCAAGCACTTAAATACCACACTATTATCACTTAATCCAAATACACATAAATACATACATGTGCTATGGATGGTCACAGATAGATATCGAAGTGCAATGATACAACCTGGGGTGTGGGTCACGAGTTTTATCTGCAAGACCTTTGCCCGCTATAGATACCCTCACCTTCCTTAAAGAGGTATTCTACCCTTACCCTACCTTCCTGGGGACTCAACTTGGCATTTTGTGGTGGAAGAAAACTGTATCTTCTATACAGATTCAAGAATGTTAGCTGAGCTTTATTGGATGTAACTTTTTTGGCTTTTCTCTTGAGAATTACAGAACTAACAGCATCTTGCACTTCTAATTTTTTTTAATGGTATCTTAACTGCTCACTATGTATTAAACTCAGTTCTAAGCACTGGGGTGGGTTGGATACAGTCACATGGGGTTCACAGCCTAAGTAGGAGGGAGAACAGGAAAACTGAGGCAGAGAGAACCTAAGTGACTTGCCCAAGGTTGCACAGCAAGCATTTCAAGAATAAAATTCAACAGACAGACACATTCCCTGCCCACGAAGAGCATTTGGCGAAAATGGGATTAGAACGCAGGTCCTCTGAGTCCCAGGCCCATGCTCTTTCCACTAGGCCACGCTGCTTCTCTCTTCTTGCTGTAAAAGTTGCTAAAGCAGCTCTATGTAAAAGTTACTCAAGGATGAGTGGTATAATGATCACTGTGCTTATGTTCTCTGCTGAAAGAGTGAGGGCATTCATATTCTTTCTGCCCTATTCACCTTCCCATGACTTTTTTCCAGTTGACAGAGTAAGCAATTGGCCACATTGCCTTACCATCTGCTTATGTCTAAATTATACAGTATCCTTAGGTGACATTTTTGATCAAGGTGCAGAAAATGACTGATTTCATTTTGATGATGAGTTTTAGAGACACTAAACTATCTAACTAGGAACACACACATACACAAACAGGAAAAATGGTAGGAATCTTTTGTCAATGAAAGTTTAAGATTATCAGTGAACCAAATATTCTTTGTAATAGATTTGGCAATCTATTTAAGCTTTTCCCAAAGCGCTTCCCCAACCAGTCTCTCATTTTTGTTTCATAGTATCTCTATAAGGTAGCCAAAAGCAGATATCAATAGCCTCACTAGATTGTAAGATCCTTGAAGGCAGGGATTGTTTCTACCAATTCTATTGTACTATACAGTTTTAAGCACTTAGTAGACTTCTGCACAAAAAAGTTCCATGTACAGTGCTAAACATTTAGTAGTCTTCCTCACCCAAAAATGTTCCTTGAATACCACTGATTAGTCAATCAAAGAAGCCTAAGTTTCTTGCTAGAGGTCACAATAGCAGGCCAATGGCAGAATGAGAACTAGGTTGTGCAGATTTTCCTTCCTGAAAATATTATACTACATTTACAGTTACTCCGCATATAAACCATTATAATAATAGTGAGATTTTCAAGAAAGCTGGAAAAGTTAGGAGGAGGAGAAGTGGGTTTAGGGGGAAGGTGGTCGGGGGGTGGGGGGAGAGACATTTTGTTTGAGAAATGTTGAGTTTGAGGTACCAGCAGAACAACCAACCACGTGGAAATATCCTGGAAGCAAAGATCATTGATATTTATTGGGCACTTACTGTGTATAGAGCACTGTTCTAGCACTTGGGAAACTATATACAACAGAGTTGTTGAATTTTGGTTTTTGTTTTTCATTTTATTCATTGTTGAAAGATGTTATCCTGGCCCACAAGAAGCTTACTGTCTACAGGCAATGACAGACAAAATAAATTATAGATAGGGAAATTAGGTAAATATCCTGATACACTACTAAGTAGTATAAGGGGTCACGGGTAGAAAGCTAGTTTTGGGAGTCACTCATGTAAAGATCACATTTACATATCTGAAATTTATTTATATTAATGTCTCTCCCCCTCTAGACTCTAAACTCATGGTGGGCAGGGAATGTATTTGTTTATTGTTATATCGTTCTCTCCCATGTGCATAGTACAGCGCTCTGCACACAGTAAGCACTCAAATACGACTGACTGAGGCCATGTAAGCAGATGAACTGCCCTGCAGAATTGGGTGCAAAGTGGGAAGAATAGAGTGCCCAGAACAGAGTCTTGAGGGACACCCACAGTTAGGAATGTGAGATGAGAAAAGAAGCCAACTAATACAACAGATGGAGCAGTCAGAGGCACGCGAGGAAAACCAGATTTGTTCTAGGGTGGCAAAACTGAGGGCTGATAGTGTTTCAAGGGGTCCATAGGGTTAAAGACAACCAAGAGGTAAGCTCACTGTGGGAAGGGAATGTGTCTGTTGATTGCTATATCATATTCTCACATTCTAGCGCTTAGAACAGTACTTTGCACATAGTAAGCGCTTAACAAATGCCATCATTATTATGATTCTCCCAAGTGCTTAGTACAATGCTTTCCATACAGCCAGTGCTCAATAAATATGACAATGAATGAATCCGAGAGGTAGAACGCAGGAAATATGTCTATCGATATGTCTATCGACATATCATACTCACCTAAGCACTTAGTATGGTGCTCTGCACACAATAATCACTCAATAAATATGATTGATTGATTGAAGAGGTCAAGGAAGATTGGGACAGAGTAGAGCGAGCCTCTAGGATTGGTCCATATGGGAGGTCAAAAGTGACCTGAGTGAGATCAGTGGAGTAAAAGGTACAAAACCAAGCTGATAAACTTCAAGTGATCCACCCCTGAGACTAAAGCATCGAAGCATCCTGCCTGCGTCAGGGAGGGATAAGGAGGGTATCATCTCTGAGTGCACACCAGGGGAGAGGAGGGGATCCTAGTCCTAATGAGAATTTGGTGCTGGCTGGCATCTAATTGGGTGTTACCAATTCAAGGGATTGCCTGCACTGAGAAAAATCTACTTACTGGAGCCCGGTTGGAAATAGGAACCTGGAAAATCAATACATCCTTGTCCGCGTAAGCAGGGTCTGTATAGACAACTTTAACCTTGCATCTGCCTGCATGTTGAGAGAGAGGGAACTGTCCCAAGAATTCGAGCTCTCTTTTTTGAAGGCTTAGCTCTTAGTAGTGCTGAATTACACCGCACAATAAATCGGACACTGGGCAATTGCATAGGAAGAGGATTCATTCTCTTGCCCCTATTAGGAGACCATTCATTACCGTGTAGTTCTGAGACCAGGGTGATTTTTACCTGCAATGTGAGCTCCATTCGAGACAGAGAATATGTCTGATTGGATTGTAGATCTACCCCAGAGCTTGACACAGTGTTTGATGCATAGTAAGCACTAAAATATCATGATTATTATCATTATTAGGTGATGATCACATGCACGAATCAGAGCTCTTTAAGTACTTATATTCTCAGATTCTTTTTGAATTATATTTTTATTGCACCTTGCAGGATTTTTCATGATCCATACCTTCATATAAATTCAAATTGAAATAGAAGTTTCATGCTTTCTCAGAGTCCAGAAGCACTGATATTACACCAATTCTCAAGGTGTGTGATGTGTGTCAATAGATCCATGAAAATGTGCTTGTGCCTCCTGGAAAAATTTATGCAATTCATGTTCCAAAGAAGAAACCATCTACCGGTTTGCTGCCGATAAATAAGTCACTTCACTTCTCTGTGCATCTCTTACCTCATTTGTAAAATGGGGATTAAGACTGTGAGCCTCATGTGGGACTTGGACTATGTCCAACCTGATTAGCTTTTATCTACCCCTGTGCTTAAAATAGTGTGAGGCACTTCGTAAGCACTTAAATATCATTGAAAAAAAAGCAGTTATATAGTGTTCTGCACACAGTAAGAACTCAATAAGTACAACTGATTGATTCACGATTGTTACACAATTATTTTTACTATCCATGGTTAGGGCTGTACTTGTGACTTTAAAATCTGTGCTAATCCATCAGGGATACTTACTGAGTGTCTAAGTACAAAGTAAGTTTCCTGCCTTCAAGAAGTTGGGACTTTAATGCCATTTCAAGATGCCATAAAGCACCTATTAATACATCCTACATTCTTCCATTCTCCTCACAGATCTCACCTGATTTAAATATCACTAAGAGCCCGGGATTTGGAGTCAGGGGTCATGGGTTCAAATCCCAGCTCTGCCAATTGTCAGCTGTGTGACTTTGGGCAAGACACATAACTTCTCTGTGCCTCAGTTACCTCGTTTGTAAAATGGAGATTAAGACTGTGAGCCCCCCATGGGACAACCTGATCACCTTGTAACTTCACCAGTGTTTAGAACAGTGCTTTACAAATAGCGCTTAATAAATGCTAACATTATCATAAATGGATCGATTTGTACATTCTCCAGAAGTGGCAGGCTGAGTCAAACCTTTAATTTCTTCACCAACTTCAAATGAATATTAATTCAATGAGCATTCTAGCATGTAAATTCGTGATCCATAACTTGTGCAATTACTGCCATCTTTCCTGATCCCAGCTGATGGATAAATTACATTCACACTTGAACTCAGCTGAAAATAAGTCCTGTTAAAAATGCACTTTGGGCACAATTTCGATTTTTAGCAGAAGGCCAAACCATGTTGTCTTATTTATCCTTTATTTTGCCAAGAAAACAGATTGCATTTCTGGGCACAAATCTCGGGGTAAATGAAAAGCAGACTCAAGTGTCTTAGGTGAGGAAAACAGTTTCCTCATTTCACCAGATCATGAATAATTTCTCCAAAGAAAACCATTGGGATTTCAGCATGTGAAAATCAGGGAAAGTGAAAGTTGTGCATTTAGTTGCTGCCTCTGTATTCTCTTACAAATTGAGCTAAGTTCTTCTGCTAAGCTTCACAGCTGCTTCAGTGAGCTCTTTAAGGTCATTCTCCTGAGGGCGCTTTCTTTGGCGCATTTCTTCTTCCCTTTTGACCTTCTAAGATCAATTTTGGAAAGCATGTTTTTCGGTTTTAAAAGCCTCCAATAGTGCTCAGCCTATCTTATGAACCATCTAGCAGTTACAATAATATTTCAAATAAAATAATAATAGTACTTAAGTAATTACTATGTACTTAAGCAAGCACTGGAAGAGATAAAAAGATAACCAGGCTGGACACAGTCCCTAGCCCACATGGAATCCAGAGCTTAAAAAGGAGGAAGAACAGATATTTAATCTCTATTTTACAGATGAGGAAACTGCAGGCACAAAGAAGTTAAATGATTTCCCCAAAGTCACGCGGCAGACAGAAGCAGAGCCAGGATTAGAACCCAAGTCTCCTGATCCCCACATCCACACCCTTTCCACTAGTTGTCAGTTCTCTGTTCTAAGTGCTTCAAAAATTGGAAAAGACAAAGAGGAGATATGAGAAGGATTTAGGAGTGAGAGACCAAATCCATTCTCCTTGCCATTTTGCAATGGAAGGAGGGGTGGGAAACAGAAACAAACATGGAAATGTTGAGGCAATTGTAGCAGTGAGAAATCACCCTCAATTTATGAGACCCTCCCCAAATAGTATTCAACTGTGCCATTTTAATATTGTTATTTTTGATGCTTAGTACAGTGCTTTGAACACAGTAGGCGTGCAGTAAATATGATTGAATTTATTAACTGTAGCCCTTTTTCTTATGTATTGGGTTATAGTCCCATTTTTCTAAAACATGTTTCCTCCTGCTTTTTGGCCAAGGGTTAGGTCTTAAGTGATTTTTGAGGCCTTGAACACTGTAAGCACTTATTAGTAATGATCAAATACCTAATGACATTAAATACAAGTCTCCCCCGACCCCACTCCAGGATCCAGGAAACTGCTAATTGTCTTACCCACATCTCAACAACTTCCCCCAATAAAGTCAGCAATCTGTCTTCTCTCCTTCAACATTTCAGCAAAGGTTTTGGACAATGCACCCAGATTTTTGTTTCAGAAACTTTACTGGCTGCTTGTCTACTTATTGTGTCTTGTGTTGTTTTCTGCCTCCCCCCTTCCAGACTGTGAGCCTGTTGTTGAACAGGGATTGTCTCTGTTGCTGAATTGTACTTTCCAAGTGCTTAGAACAGTGCTCTGCACACAGTAAGGACTCAATAAATATGATTGAATGAATAAACCCTACTGGAAGCGTTAGTAGAAACCCATACAAAGCCACTTAGGTAACATTTGATTACCCAAGTTGGAAGAAACAGAGATATAGAGAAGCAGCATGGCTCAGTGGAAACAGCCCAGGGTGGGAGTCAGAGGTCATGGGTTTGAATCCCAGCTCCGCCACTTGTCAGCTGTGTGACCTTGGGCAAGTCACTTAACTTCTCTGTGCCTCAGTTTCCTCATCTGTAAAATGGGGATTAAGACTTTGAGCCCCACGTGGGACAACCTGATCACCTTGTATCCCCTCCAGCGCATAGAACAGTGCTTGCACATAGTAAGTGCTTAACAAATACCATTATTATTATTATTATTTCACAAGGGAAAAGAGAACACTCAAATGGTAACAAAAATCAAAATGTAAAAATCTGAAATAATTTGATGTGGAAAACAGCAAAGCTGTTGAACATATATATATATAAGTTATATATATATCCCATATTACCAAAGGGATTATTATGTCATCTTGGTTATACATGAAGTATTCTTTTTACAACTATAAATGAAGCAGTAATGTTAACTCTAATTGCTTTTTAATGATGCCTTTTGTGTTACAAATATAAAACATTTATGCTAAAATTAACCATTTTGAAATTAATGCTCTTATAATATTCTCAAATAAAGATCTGGTTCTATGCTGCCTCCAATCTCCAACCTTTGGGGTCTTTTACACGTGAAAAAAACCTCTATTTCCCTTCCTTCCAGTTCTGCCCTTCCTTTGCTTTCCAAGTCTTTCATCCTGCTCTCCTTGCCTCTCCCAGCCTTCTGGGGATAGTAAGTTGCCTTTATTTAAAGTGTGAGTTTGTAAACTGCGTTCTCCGATATTTTTGACTCTCCAACCTTTCTCCCAATCCTCCTCATTAATATTCACCTCTCAAGTCTCTGTTTGCTGCCAATCAAATTTATCAAGCACTTACTGTGTGCACAGCACTGGGCTAAGCTTTGTGAGGGTACAATTTAACAGGAAGTAGACACATTCCCTGCCCACAGTGAACTTACAGTCTAGATAGGGAGACAGACATTAATATAAACAAATTATGGATGTACGTAAATGCTCTGGGGCAGAGAGAAGGGTGAATAAATGGTGTAAACAGAGAAGGAAGTGGGAGAAGAAGAAATGGGGGCCTAGTAGAGGAAGACCTCTTGGAGAAGGTGTGGTTTTGTGCTAACCCCATTAGCCATGCTCCAAGCACAAATTAGAAACTTTAAGATGTTACCAAAGGGCAGAGGTAATGGGATGTTGTATTTTCAGAATTTCTCCTCTACTTAATTAGATCTTAAAGTATAGAGGTGTTTTTTTTCCCCCAAACCAAGCATACACACACACACACACACACACACACAAATAAAAAAACTAAAACAGTTACACATGGAAAATGGAAATTAAGCCTGTAATGGCTGAACATTTCAGATCACAGGTTTAGCTGCTGACAAGGAGGAAGTTAAAAGTGTTCATGTATTTATTGTTGAAATAAAAATTTGGTCAGTTCATGCCCTGGAAGTCAGAGAAAAGACGCCTGGGAGTCAGGGGACCTGGGTTCTAGTCCCAGCTCCACTAGGCATCTGCCTTAGGACCTTGGGAACACAACTTCTATTTGCCTCATTTTTTTTAAGTGGTATTTGTTAAGGGCTTACTATGTGCCAGACTATGTGCTGGGGTAGAGACAAGCTAATCAGGCTGGATAAAGTCAATCTCCCACATGGGGCTCACAGTCTTAATCTCCATTTTTCAAATAAAGTAACAGAGTCCCAGAGATGTTAAGTGACTTACCCAGGGTCACACAGCAAACTGTGGCAGAGCCAGGCTAGAAGTGAGGTTCTCTGACTCCCAAGCCCGAGCTCTATCCACTAGGCCATGCTGCTTCTCTTCCTCTGTAAAATAGGGATTCATTCAACTGTATTTATTGAGTGCTTACTGTGTGCAAAGCACTGTACTAAGTGCTTGGAATTCAAGGGATTCAAGACTTTTCTCCCTCCTCCCCTAGACTTTGAGCCCCATGAGGTAGAGGGACTGTGTTTGATCTCGTAAACCTGTATCCACTCCAGTGCTTACTACAATGTTTTAGCACATTTTAAGTACTTAACCAATGTCACATGATTATTGTTCAAGCCCAGAGAGAAATCCACAGGATGACTTCCCTCCTCTCGTTTGCTTCCAAGATGTGTTTGCATTTCCCTAGCTGCTAGAAGAAAAAAGTCTTGACTTCAATCTTTTCAATTGTTAGAGGATATAGTTATCCTTGTAGACATTCCCCAGGAAAACCTATCTTTCTCAGAAGGCAACAGAGACATAAAAGCAAACAAAAGACTGCTGACTCAGATTCTCTCTCTGCAACCCTCATAAACCGATGCTGGCATGGCTTATGTTCTCTACTACTAAACTGGATTTTTCTCTTCAAAAAAATACTATCATGGGGCTATAGTGGTTCAGATGCTGTGACCTTCGCAAAATATCCAAGGCATAGTCTCTGAAATGTTCATTCTCAGTGGCTAAAGCTCACTCTCCCTTCTCAATTAGAACTTTGCTGATAATGGAACTAATAAGAGCCAATTGTAATGGGCACCATTTTGCACTAATTAACAGAATCATTAGCCTGGAAGGGCCTTAAGAGGCAGAACTGTGCCAAAGTCAGCAGTCAAAATAACGTTCAAACACCATTTGAGTTTTAAATTGTGAGAGTCTTAGCCTTCCATCTAACTAAAGCAGCCTCTCCACCAGAACACTTCTATACAGATACAGACTGCTGTTGAATTTGAGATCTCCAGGATCTCCGTGTGTCAGATGCAACCGACAGTGGATGGAAAGATTGCATCTTGCTAATAATAACTGTGATCATTAAGTGCTTAGTATGTGTCAAACCCTGTGCTAAGCACAGGGGTAGATACAAGGTAATCAAGTTGGACACACTCCCTGTTTCATCTAGGACTCACAATCTAAGTAAGAGGCAGAACCAAAGCAGTGTGCCTTCATGTGACTTTGGGAAAGTCACAATTTCTCTGTGCTTCAGTTTTGTATCTGTGAATTGGGGATTAAGTACCTGTTCTCCCTCCTGGTCTGTAAGCTCCATTTGGGACAAGGGATGTATCCGGCCTGATTAATTTATATCTGTCCCAGTGCTTAGAACAGTGCTTGACACATAATACATGTCTAACAAATACCACCAAAACAAAAAAAAGCACTGTGCTAAGGCCTAGCGTAGATACAAAATAATCAGATCTATAAGCAGCATGGGATCTATAAGATCTATAAGAGCCTGGGCTTTGGAGTCAGAGGTCATGGGTTCAAATCCAGGCTCAGCTAATTGTCAGCTGTGTGACCTTGGGAAAGTCACTTAACTTCTCTGTGCCTCAGTTATCTCATCTGTAAAATGGGGATTAAGATTGTGAGTCCCACATGGGACAACCTGATCGCCTTGTATCTCCCCAGCACTTAGAACAGTGCTTTGCACATAGTAAGCGCTTAACAAATACTATTATCATTATTATGGAACAGTTGTACATTGCAAGTTTATTGTGCTCAGGGAATATGTCTGTTTGCTATATTGTACTCTCCCAAGCGCTTAGTAAAGTGCTCTGCACACAGTACACACTCAAATACAATTGGCTGCAATAAACGATTGACTACATAACTTCTATGATAAATAGCAACTTCACAATCATTCATGGGAGAGAGCAAATAGCACACGTCATTGTTCCCAAGCAACGGTGAGAAGTAGCATGACATAGTGGATTGAGCAGAGTCCTGGGAGTCGGAAGGTCATGGGTTCTCATCCCAGCTCTGCCAATTGTCTGCTGCATGACCTTGGACAAGTCACTTCACTTCTCTGTGACTCAGTTACTTCATCTATAAAAATGGAGATTGAAACTGTGAGCTCCTGTTTGGGATAGGGACCATGTCCAACCTCATTAGCTTCCACCCAAGCACTTAGTACAGTGCTTGGCACATAGTAAGCACTTAACCAAGACCATCATTATTTTTACAGTACTTACTGTGTGCAGAGCTGGGGAGAGTCCAATAAAATAGCATTGCATACATGGTCCTGGCCCTAAACTTACAGTCTGGTGCCTTTTTAGAAAGGGAGGTGTTCTCTGTAGCTCATGGCCCCAAAAGCTTCTGGAGATTTCACTAGGGTACATCAGCGATCTCCTTGATTAGCAGAGTCTCTGTGCTTGCCCAGTTAATTAAGGCTGCCAGACTCACTGGATTGAAAACCCCAACTGGCAGAGGGGGGAGGAAAATAAAAATCACATTCTGAGTTATATCTAGTTTTTCATTTTTAAAGCTTTTCCTTTTTTAAGGGAAAAATGGGTCTTTATAATTAAAAGTTAAAAACACATCTCCTCAGTGACAGCTTTTAGCAAGCTGTTCCTGGCTAGTGCCAGTATGATGAATCATAGCATTTACGTGGCATGCCCGATTAAATTAACAGAGTGAAAGGGGGAGGTGTCTTTGATTCTGATCACTGGAATTGGAGGCATCACAGCAAGGAGACTTAAAGCCCACAAAACACATGTGCCATCAGCATGAGACAGATTTCTACTGTAGAAAGGATAATTTAGCAACCAAGCCTCGTGAAAGAACAGCAACAAAAGGTCATTTAAATGTTCTCCAAATGACAACTACTTTCATTTACATTTGTAAAATGAATTAACAGAAGGTGTGGGAAGCACAAATTGACACAGATTTGGTGCTATAGAACGCTCCATACAGTATGTATTTTAACAGGATTACGAATATTTCTCACTTCATGCTCTTATTAATTTTAGCATTTGTTAAATGCTTTACTATGTATCATGTACTGTAGTAAATTATGGGGTTGATACAATCCCGGCAAATCAAATACTGTCCCTGTCACACATGGTTATCAGTGTAAGACAGAGAAAGAACAGGTATTTTAACTCCATTTCACAGCTAAGGGACCTGAGGCACAGAGAAATTATTCAGATTTGATTATTATTTTTAAAACAGAACGTAAATGGAGTTTTAATCCACTCTAACAGGGTTCAAATGTATGTGTTGAAGTCACTCCATGTAGCAAATCTTTGCTCCTTTGTCGAACTGTGTGCTTTAAAAAAACATTTGAAAAAACTTAATTTGATCACATATGTTGCAGTTCAGAGAGATCAGATCCAGAGAATTGATAATAATATCTTGGGCAATGTCCACTGCTAAAAATTATCTCCAGCACCAAATCAATCAATCGTATGCTAGAAAAGCATACTTTTCTAGCCAGCTGCCCATAACAGCCCCCAAAGTTGCACTATTTAAGGTTTCTTCCTTGAGGAGAAATAAGAGGAGCTCTAGGAAAAAATTGTGAACTTATTAACTGCCCTCTAGAAATTGAAACTGATAAGGAAAGGTTTCCTCTTTGATGGCACCCATTACTCAGAGTTCCTTTACAAGCCTTTCTTTGAGAATCCTTAAAGCACTGAGAGAGAAGCAAATCTGCATTTTACTGCATTTTTCCTATAGTCCTAGTTAACCATTTTAGTTGATTGTAATGGTCTTTCTTCAATTAGATAAAAGGAGTGTAGGTGACAAATTTCAGTGGGCAAAACAGGGATAGCCATCCTCTGAGCTATGGAAAGTAAGAGAGAGTTTGAGAGATTTAACATAAGGGGTACTTCAAACCTGACCATCAACTAATGACCTTTCAGAGTGACCCCAGATCTAGTCCCGGGAAACTAAATTATTCAACAAACTAACATATCCTTTGGTCTTACCATCAGACTAATGCTGGCAATCAATAGTTTATCACTTCTAGCTAATGCTCAACACAATGAAATGACTTTCCTGACCAAGAATCAGCTTTTCGTTCACTCTTACATCAACGCATACATATTAAGCACTTGTTCTGTGCCAAGCATTGTCCTAAATACTATGCTAAGCGTGGAGGTTGATACAAAATAATCAATGATATTTATTGAGCACTTACTATGGGAAGAGCACTGCACTAAGCGCATGGGAAAGTATAACAGAGTTAGCACACATGTTCCCTACCCACAACTAGCTTACAGTCTAGAGGAAGAGACAGATATTAATTATTAGGGAACGGGGGTAAAGAGAGGTTAGGTCACTTCCCTAAAAAAATGTAATAGAGTTGATAGACATGACCCCATTCCGTGATCAGAAGTTTCTGCTCAATTCAGAGTACGGCTGCCAAGTATTGGACATTCCTGGGGAACTGGGAGATAGGCACAACACTGTGTATTAGGAAAGCCATCAGGGAAGCAGAATCAAGTAAGGACTGATCACAGGAGAGATTGGAGGAAGGAAGGTCTCTGAGGAGGTTGATGCAGTGGTCAAGTGGGAATAGGGCAAATTGGTCCCTCTTTTTTGGGTTTATTCCACCCACCATCCTAGAAAATACTTGATAGCACCATACAATTTTAAAACTCTGGTGGCAGTTCGGATGGTCTTGTCTCAACAGCCCGATAATACCCAGACCAGCCACCACTAGCCCAAGGTAAAACTGTATACAGGATAATTAGTAAAGAGGGTCGAGTGTTGATTTTAGCATCAGGCAACTTTCAGGGGAAGGCTGGTCTCATAAAAAAATATATTAAGCTGATTAAATGCATGTGTTCATTTACAAGGCTATTATAAAACATATGCCTTTCATCTGAGGATGTTGACTAATTTCAGGCCTTAATATCATTATGAAGGGCAGGAGTTAATGACTTGCATTAACAGATTTAATAAGATGTCATCCCACAGAAGATATTGGTAAATTCAAATATGATGCGGGCAACTTGGCTGATTTAAGATCTCCCTTTGCCAGTAAGTCAAATGAAATTTTAGAATCCTCTGTCATTATGGCCATCTTTTATGGGGCAATCACCTAATCTTTCAGTCCCTATTCTGAGTTAAAACAACAGTGTGATTTCTTCTCATTTTGCAATGTTAATTGATACTGCGTATGTTATGGTAGAAATGCATTGTCACTTTTTTTTTTGGATCGGCTTACAACCACACGTTCAGATGTAACAGTCAATATATTATTCCACTAAACAGACAATATGGGAGAGAAAGGTCGGGAGAGAAAGCTCCATGGCTATAACGGAGAACTAGAATGCATTTCTTGGCTTGTATATGTGTTAATGACTGTTTTAATAGGAAAGTCATTCAAATTGACAAAATATCAGGATGTGCTTGGTACATGATGTACTAGACAAGAGTATTTTCTAGTGGTACTTTAGTAATTCTGGGAATTACATCCTACAGGATGACTTCACAGAAAATGCATTTGATCCAGTAAACCATCAGGGATTATATGCATTGCATTCAATGCACTGAAACATGCATTTCAATTGAAACATTCATGAATGTTTCAATGCAAAACTCCAAGGACCAGAAATGGAGTCAATATGTACCAGTGCTTGCTGCCACAGTAGACTAACATGTTCAATAAATGCAGAGAATAAAGTGAAGAAACATAATGAGAGGAAGGAAGTTTTTTTGAGTTTTTTTAAGTAGCGTTTAAGGACCTACTATGTGCCAGGCACTGTACTGAGCTAGTGTAGATTATCAGACTGGACACAATCCATATCCACATGAGGTTTACAACAGAGCAGTAGTGAAGTCAGAATTAGAACCCAGGTCTTTCTGACTTTCAGGCCTGTGCTCTATCTACTAAGCCACACTGCTTCTCATGAGAACGAGAAGATTGATAAAACTGAGGATTCCTTAAAGCAAACCTCTAATTCTGTCACCTAGCTGGAGGATTCTGAGAAACAAAAGGGTGGACAGATTCATCTGGTATGCGGCAGACCTGAGGAGACTAATTTTGAGCAGTTTGGCCAGCCAGAAATTCAGAAGCAAAATCACAAAAACAGAGCCAGGCAAATGAAGCCTTGGCCACAAATCAGTGATCAGTTTACACACACTGAAGTTTCAGGATGTATTGCTGCTAACAGTGATCTTCAAATATGAAAGACAATATATATTATATATACAAAAAAGAATATGTATATAATATATACATTGGCCTTTAATGGCATTATGTTCACTCTACTGGACTAGAAAATATGCCCCATGTACCCACATATCCAGTATGGAACAAAATGTCCTTTGGTCACACAAAATTCCATCGTCAGCAACTCTTCAAATATTCAGGGCAAGTTTTGCCTACAGCATGCACTTTTTACACAGTATCAACAATCGTATAAATTTATAAAGTGCTCAGTCCATAAGGTTGTTCTTTCCATTATGTACTGGGAAATTTGGAAAATAATGTAGGCAATGTGGGCAAGGTGGTGGTGGGAAGACAGGAACATTGAGGCACAATGAGTAGTTAGGCATTTTAGAGTAGCCAAAATACAAAAGCTGGGTTGTATTGGGAGATGAGCTGCGCTAAGTAGAAGCAGTGTGGCTTAATGGGTAGAGCATGGGCCTAGGAATTCCAGCTCTGCCACATGTCTTCTGTGAGACCTTGGGCAAGTCACTTCACTTCTCTGGGACTCAGTTACCTCATCCATAAAATGGGGATTAAGACTGTGAGCCCCATGTGGGACAGGGACTGTCCAACTTGACTACCTTGTATCTACCTCTGTGCCTAGAACAGTGCTTGACACATAGTATGCACTTAACAAGTACCATAATTATTATTATTATTACTAAGTAAGAAGGGGACAGTAGATCAAGTGCATTAAAGCCAATGGACAGGAATACATACATAATTCACTGGGTGTGAAATATCAATCCATCATTGGCATTTATTGGGGGAGCTCATTGTGGGCAGGGAATGTGTTTGCTTATCGTTGTATTCTCCTCTCCCAAGTGCCTAGTACAGTGCTCTGTACACAGTAAGTGTTCAATAAATATAATTGACTAACGGATGACAACATGGCATCCCACAGCACCTGTTTATATGTACATATGTTTGTACATATTTGTTACTCTATTTATTTATTTATTTTACTTGTACATATCTATTCTATTTATTTTATTTTGTTAGTATGTTTGGTTTTGTTCTCTGTCTCCCCCCTTTAGACTGTGAGCCCACTGTTGGGTAGGGACTGTCTCTATATGTTGCCAACTTGTACTTCCCAAGTGCTTAGTACAGTGCTCTGCACACAGTAAGTGCTCAATAAATACGATTGATGATGATGATGATCCCACAGCCTGGGCAGAGGGGCCGCACAGCCAGCTGCTGCGAGTCTCCATCAGCTGTCCAGAAGGTCAAAGGCTCCCGGTGTTTATCACCTGTACTCTTAGGCCATTCCAGCTTCTGGCCTCAGTTTATCCAATCTCCACCCCCTCCCATACCTCATTTTCCTGGCACGGGGGCAAGAGACACCTTCTGTATTCCCAGCTTGGGCTGTCATTCTAGCAGTTTTGGTTGTGGGAGTGGTATCCCTCCAAAACTCCCCAGTTCCGCCTGCTGACCTCGGGGGTTCAGGAGATAGCATTTGACCTTGAGATGGTGGGTACCCCGGGGTCACCTTGGGATACTTGCCTCAGGTCACACAGCAGATATGTACGATAGCCAGGATTAGAATCCAGGTCCCGTGACAAGACCTTTCCACTGTCACACAGCTTCTAGCAAACGTGTTCATTGTTTAACAATATGAGCAGCCCCAGAGTGCCTGATTCAGCACTAAGTGTGGACTGTATATATGTTTGTACAGATTTATTACTGTATTTATTTTACTTGTACATATTTACTATTTATTTTGTTAATGATGTGCATTTAACTTTAATTCTATTTGTTGTGACGACAACACCTGTCCACATGTTTTGTTTTGTTTTCTGTCTCCCCCTTCTAGACTGTGAGCCCATGGTTGGGTAGGGACCGTCTCTATACATTGCCAACTTGTACTTCCCAAGTGCTTAGTACAGTGCTCTGCACACAGTAAGTGCTCAATAAATGTGATTGAATGAATGAATGAATCAATCAATCAATCATATTTATGAATGAATGAATGTGTGTGTGTCTGTGTGTGTGTGCGTACACTCACGGTAAACAAAGTTATTCCAGAGGTCTTTCCTTGAAAGCAGATCCCCTTAAGAGCAAGCATTCTTGAAACCAGGATCAATAGCTGAAACATAAGAGCGTCTGACCACCCAAACGATTTTTTACTGTAATTTGATTTGAAGAAATAAGTGGGTTAGAAACAGAAACGGAAAATGCTATAAAACTGTTACCAAATTGCTTTCTGGGCACTTTCTCTCTCTCTTTTTTTTTTTTTCGCCAGAGCTTTCTTTTCAGAAATATGCCTTCTGTTTTTCCTTGCCTAGGGATCAAATCCACAGCTTGTTCTTGAGTCTCTCTGCTGAAATTGCCTTAGAATTAAACCAACAGGACTTCTGTGGGGGCCTCTGCTTCTTCAAAGCATCAGTAGACTACATCTGTAAAACTCCTGTAGGGAAGCAAGGGCTCTATCTTCTAGCAGATGCAACATGAAGACACGTTTTCTCAGTGAAGCTTTGATGCCCCAGAAACATCATGCCTAGAAACACAATCAGTTAAATTTCCTGTTCCTTTTCCTAAAAAGGTACCTGGGTGAGAGGCAACGATTTGAAACCACAGGAAGGACAAACACTCCCCCAAAATACGGGCTTGCTTCTTTGGGCCATCCTGATCTAGAAATTCATAACAACAAAGACAATACCAATCAAGCAATCATATTTATTGAACACTTACTGTGTGTAGAGCATTATACTAAACACTTGGGAGAGTACAGTATAACAGACACGTTCCCTGCTCACAACGAGCTTAGAGTCTAGAGGGGCTGAGGAGAGGATACCCTAAGCCAATCACTCTTATATGTAATGAGGCAGAGCCTCAGTTAGTGACCCTCAAATGCAACAAATTTCAGAGAGGAATTTCCATCTAGCAACTTAAGTTAGTTTCAGTCTTTTCCTTTTCCAGAACTATACTGCCCAAACCCTAAAATTTCCTCTGTAAGGTACTTGGGGCTCACATCTGCCATGACGTTTGCTCCTAGAAGCATTGATTTCTTAAAATAGCAGAATCTTCCCCTTTCCTTTCCACAATCAAGAGGCCCACATAATGTTTCCTGTCCAATTTTGCCCTTAGCTTTGAGTGCTTCTGGCAGTGATCGGCATAAAAAACTTTGCTATAGTCATTCATCTAAGGGAGAGAAAATTACATGGACCGAGTAGCCTGTTTGTGAAAGGGGCCTGATGTACAGTTAGGATTGAGATTTGCTAACTTCCCTGTTGTACAGAATCAATACCATACTTCCTCACATAACTGGTCCACCCTGATTTTCAAGAAAACAAAAGATTTCTTTATTGGGCAGCCACAATTGTAACCAGTAATAGCTACAGGATGAAGAAGAAGAAAAGAGGATCAGAGACATTTATTGAGCACTTACTAGGTGCAGAGCACTGTGCTAAGCACTTGGGAGAGTACAGTACAACTGGGTTGGTAGACATTCCCTGACCATCAGGGGCTTATAGTTTAGAGGGGGAGAGAAGATGAAATTGAGGGAGGAGGGAGGGAAGAGGGTGTGTGGTGTGTGTGTGTGTGTATGTTTGTGTGTGCATGTGTGTTTTGTGGGAGGTAGGTTAATTCATTAAACAGCGTGAAGCACGTGAAGCAGCATGGCTCAATGGAAAGAGCACAGGCTTTGGAGCCAGAGGTCATGGGTTCAAATCTCAGCTCCACCAATTGACAGCTGTGTGACTTTGGACAAGTCACTTACTTAACTTCTCTCTGCCTCAGTGACTTCATCTGTAAAATGGGGATTAAGACTGTGAGCCCTCCATGGGACAACCTGATCAGCTTGTAACCTCTCCAGTGCTTAGAACAGTGCTTTGTACATAGTAAGCGCTTAATAAATCCCATCATTATTATTATTATTATTAAAACTGCCACAGGCCAAGTAAAAAGGATTGGTCCACATCATGGCAGAGAGGGTGAGGAGATCCAGGCCCAGAGTGATTAAGTGATTAATACAGTCTTTGGCATACAGAAAGTGATCAATAAATACCACTGATGGATTAAAAGTATTAGAAAGCAGTGATAAAGGCAAGCTGAGGGTGGGTTTACTTGGCTTGCTACTCAGACACCAACAATTTTGCTTCCTGTCAAAGTAAACATCGCCAGGCTGCCAAGTAACTACAGGTCTCTGAAAATGAAGGTCAGTTATTCATCTATCTATAAAACAGTTTCTGGAATTGGGCATTTTGAATGATCACTATCCACAGAAATGTGAGAAGGAAAATTGATACATACCCATCCACTTACAATATGTACATATTTCCAATAGAAAACCCCCAAATCCAGCATCATTTACAAGTATTTTTGGTTCTGTTTTTCATGGTATTTATGAAGTACTTACTATGTGCCAGGCACTGTACTAAGCCCTGGGATAGATACCAGCTAATCCGGTTGGACATAGTCCAGGTCACACATGGGACTCGGTCCTAACACCCATGTCACAGGTGAGCTAACTGAGGCACAGAGACGTGAAGTGATTTGCCCAAGTTCACACAACAAGTGGGAGACCCGGGGTTAAAACCTTATTACTCCCATGCCCGAGCCCTATCCACTAGGCAAGACTGCTTCTCAACTGTTACTGTGATGATTTATTTACAGGTAAATGAGGGGAGCGTGAAAGAGTGAACGTTAACAAATTAAATTGGAGGCTGGATCTGGAATAGGATATCTAAGATGAAAAGTTTGACTCTAGGACTAGATTGTTGTTGATTTGTACTTTCCAAGCGCTTAGTACAGTGCTCTGCACATAGTAAGCGCTCAATAAATACGACTGAATGAATGAATGAATTCAAGTCTCATCACCAAACTGGATCAAGTATCCAGAACCTGAGGTTCTAAAAATCAATTCATAGCCCAAACTTTAGTGGTTCAGAAATAGCCCACCAGGTAACTTTTCAAAAATGGAAGCTTACTACAAAGAAGTTACTAAGATCAGTCTCCTACTTTAAATACCTTTTAACATTTAAAGGCACACAGGAAGGAAAGCTTATGGTAATTAAATGAGAGCGCATGATTCTCTGATTAAGGACAACAGATTCTTTAGATAATTGCTTATGTGAGGTGGATCCGTATTTTGTAAGCAGTGATGATGTTTTGCAGTTATTTCTTCCCTCTGCTTTGATTTAGTGTTCATCTTGAAGTCAGCCAAGTCTATTTCTAGAGAGGGTATCTAGCAAACAATGATCAAAGTGTAAATTTATGCAAATTTAACACTTCACCTTAATTACCTCGATAGTGCTTGTCAGCAGCCTCTTCCACGGTTTCCCTGATTAGCAAACTCTCTCAAATAATTATTATTTCATCTGCAATTACAATGATGCCGGGTGCTGGATTAATGCCCAGCAAACCACCCTGCATTGCCTCCCTTTGGTCTGTGCCACTTTTCACATCCTGCACTAGCAGCCCTCCTTGAGTCTATCAATCACCATAAAACCCCTCACTTTATGATCCTCCAAAGCCGGATCACACTCAACTTCTAATAGGATTACTTCATAAAACTGTTAATTATGGTCATGAACAGAGTGATGTGGCTAGACAAAAACGCTTTGACGATTTCTCCCATTCTCTGTCTGCAACTTGTAGTAATAACAGTAATAATAATACCGGTGGATTTTAAGTGCTTAATACATCCCAAACACTGGACTGGGCCCTGGAGGGGATACAAGGTAATCGGGTCGGACACGGGGCCTGCCCCAACTGGGGCTTACAGTCTAATTAGGAGGTAGACCAGGTAGCGAAACCCCACTTTGCAGACGAAGAAATTGAGGAAGAGCGAATTGAAGTGGCTTCCCCAAATTACTCACAGCAGGCAAGTGGCGGAGCCGGTATCAGAACCCAGATTATCTTTGCATTAGGACACATTTTCTCTTTCCCGCACACCTCACTAGTGACAGCTTATTTGTGAACTCGGCTGTCGAAGAGAGGGCACGGAGATATTATGTTCTCTGGTCACACCCAGGGGTGGTTTCCTGGGGAAGTCTCCATTGTACAGGTATAGTAATAATAATAATGGCATTTATTAAGCGCTTACTATGTGCAAAGCACTGTTCTAAGCGCTGGGGAGGTTACAAGATGATGAGGTTGTCCCACGGGGGCTCACAGTCTTAATCCCCATTTTACAGATGAGGTAACTGAGGCACAGAGAAGTTAAGTGACTTGCCCAAAGTCACACAGCTCACAATTGGTGGAGCCGGGATTTGAACCCATGACCTCTGACTCCAAAGCCCGTGCTCTTTCCATTGAGCCATGCTGCTTCTCTAGTAGAGGGAAGCGCCATAGTCACCAAAGACGTGTTAGCTGAGCGAGGGCAGAGTTAATCTGTTGCTACAGTAAAAAGCCCCACGGAAACATTGTGTTTACAGCCTCACTGGACTCCAACCCTAACTACCCCACTGGGAATGCTATAATAATAATAATGTTGGCATTTGTTAAGCACTTACTATGTGCAAAGCACTGTTCTAAGTGCTGGGGTAGATACAGGGTAATCAGGTTGTCCCATGTGGGGCTCACAGTCTTCGTCCGCATTTTACAGATGAGGTAACTGAGGCTCCGAGAAGTTGTGTGACCTTGGATTGCCCAAGGTCACACAGCAGACATGTGGTAGAGCCGGGATTCAAACCCATGACCTCTGACTCCAAAGCCTGTGCTCTTTCCACTGAGCCACGCAGCTGCTATCATGAGTTACTGGTTCTAAAGCATCTGGGACTTTCTCTTCCAAGTCTGCCCAGGTCTGAACCAGAGAGTGTGAATGGTTCTGTGCAATCCCTCACCACTACTGAAAACACAAAAATGACAGTGGGAAGACGTGTGGTGAATTCATCAGGTTATTTCAAGTCAGGGAAATCAACTGGAATAGGCTGAGCTGAAAAATAACGGCTTTTTAAGAGGAAAAAAATGGGAATTTAGAGATCATTTATGCCTAATGACCTGCACACAGTACACTAAGAAACAATAAATAGTTCTCAACAAATGGTGCAGTGAGGTTGGACCTACTGACCTTATGGTTCAGACAGGGCCACTCTTTGAAAAGAAAGTCTTTTTGGCACTCCTGAAGCACTTGACTAGAGAAATGATAAAGTGTCCCAAGATTTCATCCTTAGGATATTTTATCCTGGTCATTACGGTCACATTGATAGTATTTTGAGGCTCCTCAAAAAAAAAGGATCCATTTACACATGGACATATGTAAATAATCTCAGATATCTGATTCTGATGTCAAAATTAAAAAAAGCTTGAAAAAAAAAAAACAAAGCAGGAGGCCACCATTTGCTGTATGGGTTTCCTGCAGACATAAGAAAGTCTCTAAAGTCTCCTTATGTTTGTAATTCGATCACTTGTCATCTATTCTAGGAGCGCTTTGTCACCTCCTCTGCCTGATTTGATTTATTTATAGCATACTTCATCTTGAATTCTCCTTAGTAGTTCTTTTAAATATCAACTCAACTGTTTAACATTTTAAACTACAACCATTGTCTGCTCCTCAGCCAATGACTATGAATCAGTAGTGCTTGATATAAATCCCTTTTTCTTCCCCCTTGCATACCTGCCCCAGTCAAGTCATTTCCATGGACTACTGATAACCGAACTATGGAGTACGGCATTCATATTTATAATGTGTACAGAAATTTGCTGATTTTTCCTTCCTCTCATTTGGGACTGCCTTTAATTCCTATGTATTCTCTCCCAGCTCATAGTACAGTGTTCTGCACATAGTAAACCAATAATAAGAGAACAGTCTGGCCTAGTGGAAAGAGCACAGGCTTGGGAGTCAGAGGACCTGGGTTCTAATCCCACTTTTCTGCTTTGTGACCTTGAGCAAGTCACTTAACTAATCTTTTTATGTTATTTGTTAGGAACTGACTATGTGTCAGGCACTGTTCTAAGCACTGGAGTAGATACAAACTCATCAGGTTGGATGCAGTCCATGTCCCACATGGGGCTCACAGTGTCAATACCCACTGTACAGATGAGGGAACTGAGGCACAGAGAAATGAAGTGATTTGCCCAAGGTCAAACAGCAGACAAGTGGCAAAGCAGGAATTAGAACCCAGGTCCTGTGCCTCAGTTCCTTCATCTGCAAAATGGGGATTCGATGCCTGTTATTCTTAACTATACTTGAGATTGGAGACAAAATATCATGGGGTAGAATTAAAGGTGTCTCATTTTAATAGGCCCCTACATTTTGTATATGGATATCAAATGCAAGGAGTTCTAGCTTTCTTTTAGAAGTATACCCAATTCTGTTCCACAAGTCATTTGGGTATTTTCAAGAAAAAACCACAGTGAAAGATTAGTTGAAATATATATAGAATAAGTTGTTCCTCTGTGCTATTACTTTGAAATGTCAGGGTCAGTCCAGTAAGCATATAAGTGGATTCAGACAGAAGAAGCATGATTAATTTATTTTTATGGCATTTATTGATCGTTTACCATGTGCCAGGCACCTGCAAGCCACTTAACTTTTCTGTGCCTCAATTATGTCATCTGTAAAATGGGGATTAAAACTGTGAGCCCCCCAAGGGACAATCTGATTACCCTGCATCTACTCCAGCACTTAGAACGGTGCTCAGCACATAGTAAGTGCTTAAGCGCTTAGTACAGTGCTCTGCAAACAGTAAGTGCTCAATAAATACAATTGAATGAATGAAAAAAATGCCATAATTATTATTATTTATTATTACTACGTGGTGTGGCAGATACAAGCTTATCACATTGGACACAGTCTATGTTCCACATGGGGCTCACAGTCTTAATCTCCATTTTACAGATGAGGGAACTGAGACATGGAGAAGTGAAGTGACTTGCCCAAGGTCACACAACAGACAGATGGGGGAACTGAGATTAAAACCCAAGTCCTTCTGACCTCCAGCTTGTCCCGTAGTCCACGCTTCTTCTCTGCTACTCCTCGGAGGAACTCAGTGTGCTTGTAAACTACCAAAAATATTTGGCACTGGATCTGAGCCTCACTTTAATGTGAAGACTATCTAAATAAGAGATGTGCTTTTTTATAGTATTTGTTAAGCACTTTACTATGTGCTAGGCACTGTTCTCAGCACTAGGGTAGACACAAAGTAATCAGGTTGTACACAGTCCACGTCCCACATGGGGCTCACAGTCTTGATCCTTGTTTTATGGAGGAACTGATGCCCAGAGAAGTGAAGTGACTTGCCCAGGGTCACACAGCAGAGATGGAATTAGAACCCAGGTCCTTCTGACTCCCAGGCTCATGGTCTATACTAGGTGGTATGACCAAAATAGGTTTCCCTCCTACAGGACTAGAGGTATTAAGAAAGATAAGGCAGCGTGGAGAAATTTGACCCATTGTTAGCCATTTAGAAAGCTCTATCTAGAAAAATACCTCAGTATGATAGAGTTCTACCACCTGAAAATAGCTAGCTGTAGCAGGAAAAGATATCTTATTCCTTTCAGAGATCTGGGGGAGAGAGGTGAAAATGATGGTGGAGACGGCGGGTTAGATGTGTGTGTGTTCATTCAGTCATTCAATCATATTTATTGAATACTTACTGTGTGCAGAGCTCTGTACTAAGCGCTTGGGAAGTACAAGTTGGCGACATTTAGAGATGGTCCCTACCCAACAGCAGGTCCACAGTCTAGAAGGGGTAGACAGACAACAAAACAAAGCATGTGGACAGGTGTCAAGTCGTCAGGACAAATAGAATTAAAGCTAGATGCACATTATTAACAAAATAAATAGAACAGTAAATATGTACAAGTAAAATAGAGTAATAAATTCATTCATTTTTTCATTCATTCAATCGTATTTATTGAGTGCTTACTGTGTGCAGAGCACTGTACTAAGCGCTTGAGAAGTACAAGTTGGCAACATATAGAGACGGTCCCTACCCAACAGTGGGCTCACATTCTAGAAGGGGGAGACAGAGAACAAAACAAAACATATTAACTAAATAGAATAAATATGCACAAATAAAATAGAGTAATAAATTCATACAAACATATATACATACATACAGGTGCTATGGGGAGGGGAAGGAAGTAGGGCAGGGGGGATGGGGAGGAAGAGAGGAAAACTCTCCCGTGTTTCTAGACTGTGAGCCCATTGTTGGGTAGGGACCATCTCTATATGTTGCCAACTTGTACTTCAAGCGCTTAGTACAGTGCTCTGCACACAGTGAGCACTCAATAAATACGATTGAATGAATGAAAAAGGGGGCTCAGTCTGGGAAGGTCTCTTGTGTGTTTGCGTGTGATAAAGAGAGAGATAATAAATAGAACATGCACAGAAGCAAGATCTGAGCTTCCAAGAAATTCTTAAGATGGACAATGCCAAGTGAGACTGTTGAAACCAGTCAATTTAAACTTTGTTGGGTGAGGTGTCTGAGCTCTAGAACTCAGAGGAAATGGGTTGGGGCCCTCTCTGTTGGAGCTGAGAAAGGCTGGAGGAAGGCACGATGTGTCCTTGCAATAACAGATGAACCTGATTAAATGCCTCCATTCTTTCTTTCCAGAAGTAATTTTGCTGTCCCAGATTTGGCTGCGGACCTTAGGGAATTCAGATGTAAGTACAAATCTAATCCACGCCACTGATATCTCAAAGTCCTGGTTGCCCTTCCCATGTTCATCCTTCTTTCAGACCAACCTCTACCAAATGTTTTCCTCTTTAACAGCACCTTAGGAACCATAATGACAAAGCCATAATTAAAACCATATGGAAATGGTAACGGGGAGAGGTTAGAATCTTCTAATATCCATGTTTAGCAAAGGCGCTCACAAAGTATGGTAATACAAATTACTATTTAAGTATGCAGTGAGCAGTAACTGTGCCGAGCATTGAATTGCATGTAGAATTAGGAAAGGTCCCTGCCCCACAGATTTCCAATTCAAATTACATTCTATTCTTCGCTAGATGAGGTGTGTTCACTAATTCTCAATTTGGGAGAATTACCTTTTCTGCTAAAACTGTGAATTGAGGTACATTCTTTAAAGAGGTTGGTAAAAGCTTCCAGCTAGTCCTGGAAATTGAATACAGGCTGTGAGCTCCGTGTGAGACAGAGATTATGTCTCACCCGATTAATTTGTGGGAGGCAGAAGGTCATGGGTTCTAATCCCAGATCTGCCACTTGGCTGTTGTGTGACCTTGGGCAAGTCAATTTACTTCTCTGGGCCTCAGTTACCGCATCCGTAAAATGGGGAAACTGTGAGCCCCACGGGGGACAGGGACTGTGTTGCCCCTGATTTGCTTGTATCCACCCCAGTACTTAGAACGGTGCTTGGCACAAAGTAATCACTTAATAAATACCGTTATTATTATTACCCCAGGCTTAGAACAGTGGTTGACACATAATAAGCACCTAAATACAATAATAATAGTAATAATAACAATATAAACTCCAGGTAAGGGCCACATATTTGAAACAACTGTAATATTCTTTAAAGATCACCAGTTAGTGAAGCATTTTCTGATTTACTACTTATATAAAATGTTCACACTGTACTAAACCTTCAATTTAGTAAATTACAGTCAAGTTTTCTGATAATCTTTAACTGATTACAAGACCATCCATCTTTCCTTATTTTCCAAGTGACTTCTTACTGAAACTTCGGGAAGAGTCTGACCCAGCTAGGTAGATCAACACGGCAAATTCACATTTTCTACCTTTGTGTCAAGTGTAAAGAAGGATAAGAACTTGCAAATGAAGTGATGTTTATGGCATCAGCATTACTAGAGGCACTATTTGCCTGAATTTGGCACCTAATCTTCCTGAGAAAGACATGGTCAATCTACTGTTGCTAAATTTTAATTACTCGGTATCCTTTGCTGGTACATCATAGTGTTCGCGAAAAGAAAAGGAATCATCTTTGAGAAATATTCCTGAGGAATAATTTTAGTGAAACCAAACTTTAAAGTGGATGTCACCATTTCCAAGTGAAAAGAATGTAAAATGGTGACATTCTAAAGCTATGGATGAAGAAGGGATTTCAGATAAGGACCTGAGTTCTAATTTAGACTTTGCTAATGGTCTGCTCTTGGGCAAGTCACTAGCTTCTCTGTGCTTCAGATACCTTATCTGTAAAATGGGGATAAGGTCTGTTCTTCCTTCCCCTTGGATTATGAGTCTCATTTGCAACAGGAACTGTGTTTGAGCTGGCCTTATTTTATTTTTCTCAGGGCTTTGTACAGTGCTTGGCACTTCACTGTGGCTTTTGTTGTTACAATGATAAGTCTAGGTGAAAAAATGATCTGCATGGAGAGAAACCAGTACAGATGTTGAATGTCCAGAAGAGTCTTTTTCAACAAATTGGCTGTGGTCCTCAACTGAGATAAAAAAAATCCCATTAACCTCTCTGATGGAGAGTTGGAGTGTCAATAGTAGCGGCAACCAGAATATTTATTAATGCTTTCTATCTGGCAAGTCTTTACTGAGCCTATATCCCCTCCAAGAGGCCTTCCCGAGACTAAACTCTCTTCTCCCCACCCGTTTTTCCCCCTCCCTAGTGCCTCATCCATGCACTTAGGTTTTCACTCTAGTTCCACATGTTGTATGTACATGCCAGACTTGGTTGCTTCAATTAATGTCTGACTGCCGCTAGAATGTAAGCTCCGTGAAGACAGCAATTGTGTCTACAAAAACTCTGTGGCACTCTATGTACCTAGTACAGTAGTCTGCACAAAGGTAGAATTCAATAAGTACCATTGATTGATTGCCTGCTGAGTACAGAACCCTGGGGGAAAGGGACAAGAACAATTCAGGAAAGATCCCAAATACTCAAGGGACTTAAGCACTCAGTACAGTGCTGTGTACACAGTAAGCACTCAATAAATATGATTAATTGACTGGATAAGGACAGATAAGGTGTTTCTGACAGACGTACAAGACAGAAGTGTTCTCCCTCCTATTAGACTGAGCAGCCCTTGTGTGATAGGGACCGTGTCTGACCTAATTGATCTGCACCTATCCCAGCGTTTAGAACAGTGTTTGATGCATTGTAAGCGTTTGACAAGTACCATAAAAAAGCAGTAAAGCATTAAAAAATGAGTAAGAAAAAAAGAGTGATACTACACCACCACAGTTACCCCTCTCAGGGTCACACCTGGAGAGTTCCCAATACTCGACTAGTCTCAACTACGGGAGGGAGGGCCAGGCAGAGGCATATCCATTCCATTCCTAGCTTGGTCAGTGGCTAGAGAGTGGAAAGCAATCTGCTACAACTCAAAACTCACCCATGCTGGGCAGCAGCGACATGGGAGAGAGTCAAGTGCAGAGACTTGAGTTTATGCGTGGAAGGCGGCAGTGGTAAACCACTTCCATATTTTTACCGAGAAAATTATATGGATACACTACCAGAACGATTGCAAATGGAGTGGGGCGGTTTGGGAGAGATGTGTCCATGGCGTTGCTATGGGTCAAAGACACCTCGATGGCACAAGACAAGACAGGACACCACAGTTAGATAGGAAGCCTATGGCCTCTTCCATTTTGGGGTGCAGTACACAGTAGTAAGTTTAAGAGAAGGGAGAAACAAAATACTCTCTTGCTTGCAGATCTCCATTTCCATGACTTGAACTTTCATCTCTGTACATTTGGCTCACTATCTTGCTATCTCTCTCCTCCTCTGCAATCCCATATTTCCTCCTGTTTCCAGGGCATCCCTTTATGGATATCCCATCAATCCCCTAAACTCAATATGCCTTTAACTGAACGCCTCATCTTCCACTGTTCTAAGCACTGGGGTAAATAAAACACCATCAGGTCCCACATGAGGTTCACAGTCTACACAGGAAGGAATCCCCAATTTACAGACAAGGAAACTGAGGCACAGAGAAGTTAAGTGACTTGTCCAATGTCACACAGCAGATGTGACACAATTACAATTCAGGTCCTCTGGCTCCCAGGCCCCTCCTCTTTCCACTAAGCCACACTGCTTCCCAGAGTAAACTAGTACCCAAGGAAAAAAAAATATCAGTAAGATTTTATCTCTGGTCCTCATGGATTTCTGTTTGGCAAACTATCAGTATGCCCTTGGATACACAATGGTATGAAAACATGGAGAGGATGAACTTAGAATAGCAATTTGTATTTCTGTTATCGGCATTTGTCTCCTTTGGCAGCAGGACACTGAATGAGGCATTGTATTAATATGCAAAGCAGGTTTTTAATTCACCTGTTGTGAAAAATGAGAGGAACTGATTTAGGCCATAAGGATGTTAATTATGGGTATTGAAACAGATTGTTTTTAAAGAGAGGAGGTTCTGATGCTCATTCGGTCATTTGATTTGCAAATCTCTGTAGATCACTAAAATATATATGGAGGTCGTAAACCCTCAGAATTTTCAAAAGGTAGCTCTCACTGACCTTTAAAGTGAAGGTTAACCAGGAAGGTATAGGGGAGATACCAAAATGTTAATAAGTAGCAGCATTTGTTTCAAGGAACAAATCTGCCATCAGGTTTGTCGGGGGGTAGAATTCATAAAATCCATTTGATTTTCAGTGGCATGAATGTGGTCAATAAATGTGGAATTAGGGCTAGAAGCAATTTCCTTCGTAAAAACACTCAATGATAAACTTTAAAGAATATATTTTAACTGCTCCTCCAAACTCAAACTTCTGAAAATGTTCAGTGCCAGGTGCCATAAAAGGAAAAAGAAAAAAAAGAACACAAAATCCCCTTTCATCCTAGACAGAGAACATTGTCTTTTCCTACTGGGCAGGAGTTAGAAGCAGTGTGGTCTAATGGATAGATAACGGGCCTCAGATTCAAGACTACCTGGATTCTAATCCCAGCTCTAATACAAGTCTGCTGTGTGACCCTGGGCAAGTCCCTTCACTTCTCTGTGCCTCAGGTACCTTATCTGTAAGGTGGGGGCTTACTACTATGAGCCCCATGTGGGATATGGTCTGTGTCCAACCTGATTGGCTTGTATCTACCCCAGTGCTTATTTGACTGGCAAGGAATAAGCTCTTAAATACCATAAAATCAAATAGATTGAGTTCTGTGTGGGGCAACATAATTGGGACAGTGCTGTCATTTTTTTATAGTCAAAACTTTGAAATATCTTAGTCTACATGTGGCTTTTGTTCTCTCCACTGTCCATCTAACCAAAAAGAACCTGGGCTGTTTCTTCTTCAGTCCCCAGACTTCTATCTGCAACTTCTCCACTCTCACCAAATCCTCTCTCCCACATCCATCTCCCATCTGTCCCTCACTTCCCAATCTCTGATCTATCATCTCTCTCTCCATTTCAGCCCCTACACTCAATCATTCATACTTACAGAGTGCTTAGTTTGTGCCGAGCACTGTACTAAGAGCTTGGGAAAGTACAACAATAGAACAGCCACTTTCTCCCACCTTCTTCTCTTACCTCTCAATCAATTCAGCACTTCATGTTCAGGACACCTTTGCCAGTGGGTTGATTAGAACTGTTTTAATTGTCCAGTGACACAAAAATACAGAAGATTTAAAAAAAAAACATAGATGGCTAGAATCGAATCTCACCATAGCATCAAGATTTATGTTAGTCAAATTTGTTGAGTGTTAACTGTGTGGAGACCACTGAATTAAGCACTTAGCACTGTACTAAGATCAAAACAAAGGCAAAGGTCAATTAAAATATTCAACATGCTTCATTACTGAGACCTGGACCAAAATAAACTACTACATTTAGCTACTAGACCAGTTCCTCCAACACCTCTTAGATGAAAAACTTAGTGACAGGACATGATAACGAACAATAAGATTTTGGAACGATGTCAGATCACTACATCACACCTTTACTGCTCTAGATTGTAAGTTTATCTCTAGCCAGTGGGCAGAGAATGTGAAGCCAACTCTGCTGTATTTTTGTATCGTACTCTCGCAAATGCTTAGTATAGTACTCTACACACAGTAAGCACTCAAAAATGATCGATTGGCAGGGACTGACAGAAGACTGAATATAAGCAGGAAACGTAAGCCATCGCTCTGCGGTGAACTGAAATGTGAAGCGTTTCTTCTCTCAGTTCTGTTTTAAATGATTCATTCAATTGTATTTATTGAGCACTTACTGTGTGCAGATCACTGTATTAAGTGCTTGGAAAGTACAATTCGGCAACAAATAGAGAAAATCCCTACCCAACAACGGACTTCAGGTCTCAGTGAAGCAAAATCTCAAGCCGTTTGACAACTGTGTATTTTTTAATAGCATTTGTTAAGCATTTACTATGCATCAAATACTATGACCCAGCGGATACAGAATGAGCTTGGGAGCCAGAAGGACCTGGGTTCCAATTCCCGTTCCTCCACTTGTCTGCTCTATGGCCTGTGTGAAATAAAGGCCCACAGAAGTTAATGACTTGCCCCCCAAAAAAACAGGAAGGTGGGAGGCAGGATTAGAACCCAGGTCCTCTGTCTCCCAGGCTCATGCTCTTTCCTCTAGGCTACACTGCTCTGCTTTCAACTTTCAATATTTCAATGTTAGCTGGAGAACTAGAAGATGATTAAATAAATGAATGTGATGGCCTTTTATCTACACCAATATATGAGGAAAAGCTATGAAAAAATAGAAATAAATTTTCCATGTTGGCAACTTAGAAATAATAAGATCTATTTCCACTTCTTTCGGGGGGGGGGGGGGGGGGGGGGGGGAGAGACCAGTGGCTTTATGAGGCAATTGTACTCCATTTTAAACTCTGAAAAGCAATATTCATAGTAGTTGTACTTAGGTGTCCAGGCCAGAACAACATTAAGGTCTTAGATGTTTTAACTCCCAAGAGAAAACATGAGTACTACAAAAGATCCTTTCCCAGCTTTCTAAATTGTTTTCTTATTACAAATTCCCACTGAGATAGAAAATGATGTTTGTAGGATTATTAGCTTGTTTTCTTTCATTTCTTTTCAAGTGCACATGTAATTAAAAAGGGAACATGGCTTGTCAGTTACATTATAGGCATTACAGAATTACAAATGTTTGAAAAATAGCTTCCAGGCTTCTACAAAATCCCCCCAAATCATATAGTTCTCATATCCCTAATGAATAGTGGATTGACGTCTTCAGACCTGTCAGCAGTGAACCATTTGCAAGCTGTAAAATTCATTTAAAAAGAGAAATATTCCAGAGAGCTAGGTCTCATACAAAATGTTACCCTGATAAATTCATAGAAAAGTCACTAGAGATAATGAGAGAGCCGTCAGGTTGGTGAAAGATTTACCAGTGCTGGATTGTTTTTTTGCTGATGATTTATGATCCCTCATTCTCCTTCCCTCTGCCTTCTTTTTGGTCATTTCGATATTGGGCAGTAATAATGCAGGGGAGATGGGTGAGGGAAGACAAGAAAGAGGCAAATAGGGTGATCGGGCCGCTTGGTTAGCAACTTTTAAAGGGAAAGCGGACAGTGGAAGGACCATACTGCTGCATGAAACAAGTTTAGCTTTGCATAATAATAATGCTTTTTGTTAAGCACTTACTATGTGCAAGCACTGTACTAAGCCCTGGAGTAGATACAAGATCAGCAGGTCACACATGAAGCTCACAGTTTAACCAGGAAGGAGCACAGATATTGATTCCTTATTTTGCAGATGAGGGATTTGAAGGCACAGAGAAGTAAAGTGACTTGTCCAAGGTCACACAGCAGGAAAGAGGAGCCAAGATTAGAACCCAGGCCCTCTGACTCCCATCACCTGGGTTCCATCACCTAGGCCACGCTGTTTCTCGACATCCCCCACTAAAGTCCACCATGTAGAAATGGAAGTCGCCACACTGTTGTGGAACACTTTCAAACAGATTGGGAATCGACGGTATTTATTGAGCATTAACTGGGCGCAGAGCACTGTACTAAATGCTTGGGAGAATACACTATTGCTGGTAGCTATGTTCCCTGCCCACAACAAGCTTACAGTCCAGAAAAGGGGAACAGACATTAATATAAATTACAGATATGTACCTAAGTGCTGTGGGGCTGAATACCAAGTCAGTCAATCATATTTATTGATTGCTTATTGTGTGCGGAGCACTGTACCAAGCACTTAGGCTAAGACGAGGGGTGAATAAGCTAATCAGGTTGACCCAGAAGGGAGGTATAGGAAATGGAGAGGGTCTAGTCAAGGAAGGCCTTTTGGAGGGTATCACAGAAGGGAAAGGAAATTGGGGAAAAGGGCTCAATTGGGGAAGAGCACACTGCTTGCAAGAAGTCGAGTGGCCTAGCAGCAAACACAGACTGGGA
Source organism: Tachyglossus aculeatus (assembly GCF_015852505.1). Classification (NCBI taxonomy): domain Eukaryota; kingdom Metazoa; phylum Chordata; class Mammalia; order Monotremata; family Tachyglossidae; genus Tachyglossus; species Tachyglossus aculeatus. The sequence goes on from NC_052080.1 coordinate 11,203,063, forward strand.
GACAGTATGTCACCTTGGGCAAGTCACCTAACTCCTCTCTGCCTCATTGACTTCATCTGTAAAATGGGAATTAAGACTGTGAGCCCCATGTGGGACTTGGACTGTGCCCAACCTGACTGGCTTGCATCTACCCCGGCATCTAGTACAGAGCCTGGCATATAATACGTGCCTAAAAACCATTTAATAAAAAACACCTCTTGGGGATGTGGCCTTAAGGCTTCGAAGGTGTGGAGAGTGGTGATCTTTTATAAATTGAAGGAGATGGTGTACCATCTCCTTCCATCTCCTGAGAAGCAGCGTGGCTCAGTGGAAAGAGCTCAGGCTTGGGAGTCAGAGGTCATGGGTTCTAATCCCACCTCTGCCACATGTCTGCTGTGTGACCTTGGGCAAGTCACTTCACTTCTCTGAGCCTCAGTTGCCTCATCTGTAAAATGGGGATTAAGATTGTGAGCCCCACATGGGACAACCTGATCAGCTTGTATCCCCCCAGAGCTTAGAACAGTGCTTTGCACATAGTAAGTGCTTAACAAATGCCATCATTATTATTATTATTCCAGGCCAGAGGGAAGATATGGGAAAGGGCTTGTGGGGGGGGAAGACAGTTTGGGAAGAAGTAGAAGCCAGTGCCAAGAGTGAGGGTTTACATTTATCTGCACGTTTCACATAGTCTGAACCATTCCTCTCTTTGGTTTATTCAAATTTGGCTGTAATAACTTCTCTAATCCAGAAAGCTTTTTGATTATCAATGCCCTGAAGATACAGGTTTACCTTCAAGATGTTTTTCTCTAACCAAGACAATTACACTATTTCACACATTGGATAAAAAGGTGATCTACATGGTTACGATAGTTGAAGAAAAATCTATTGAATGAAATAAACAAAAGATGATTTAGTGATACTGACAGCATTCCTCAGAATAGGGCAGAATAACCTTCGAAAGCTTTTACATAAAGATGTTGTCTCCACGGAAGGAAATCAAAGAGCCGCGTCTTTTCCCTTGAATGTTATCCACTAGAGCAGCATCTTAAAATTATCTTTCAGTGAAAGTGTATTCCCTGTAAAAATGACCTGTTAAATGAATGAAACCTGGGATTGTTTCCAAATCCCCTCCCCTGTTTGGATAAATCATTAACATATGATCAATGAGCATGATCAATGACCACAGGCCCCCTGACCTATGGTACTAATCTGCACCTTGGAAATGGTTTATACAACAATGCAAGTTCATCTCTTCCCAACATCCTCTCTTCCTCTGTAATGTGAAAGGCCCACACAGTTTCTAAAATGGTTCTGAAAACATCATTGTTTGGAAAAGGTCCTGTAGGGTTAGAAAACAAGTTCTCCTCTGACTGCCCCTTGTATCACTGGGTTCAATTTCTTAAGGAAGATTCAACCTAAAATGCTGTAAATATCAGTTCCCATGTTTAGAGGGCTTTATGTTATAAAGTTTGTCACGAATCAAGATGGTTTAACTTCAGCTTTGACTCCTTATTAAAAATCCAGTCACTCAGCATAGCATGATTTAATGGCCTACCAACTCCTTTCCCAAAGACATGCTTGATAAAACATTAATTACTTAAATAAATAAAATGGTCTTCTGTGATGAAAATTATGAATGCTAAAACTGAGCTGATTGATGATTCTACATGGTTGCAAGAAGCAAATAAAAGTACAGTGCTCAGAAAACAATGGCACTAATCTCTTTGGTGTATAAGGGAGGCCTTGTGGCCTTTGGAGATAAAGCAGGAGCCTGGGAGCTAGCAGATCTGGATTTAATCCCACCTCCTCCACTTTCCTGCTGTGTGACCTTGGGTAAGTCACTTCACTTATCTGTGCCTCGGTTTCCTCAACTGCAAAATAAGGATTCTATACATAGTCTCTCTCCTACTTAGACTGCAAGCCCCATGTGGGACAAGGACTGTATTCAGCCTAACATACTCCAGTTCTTAGAACAGTGCTTGACACATAGTAAGAGCTCAACAGATACCATTTAAAAAAAAGTTGCTAGAAGATTTAGAATACAAACTGAATAAATTATCTTTTGAACCATAAAAAATGAAAAGTTATGCTTATTTTATTTGAAAACTGAGCCTGTGGCAAAATAGTTATACACTCATTCATTCAATCATATTTATTGAGCGCTTACTGTGTGCGGAGCACGGTACTAAGTGCTTGGGAAGTACAAGTCGGCAACATATAGAGATGATCCCTACCTAACAACAGGCTCACACATTGTCATTCTTGAGTAACAGTCATACACAGGGCTCACAGTCCATGTTTTTTCCATTTCAAAAATGGGAAATGGAGGCTCAGAGATGTTAAGAGACTTGCCTGAGGTCACACAGCAGTACAAATGGAGAGCTGGGACTGTAACCCAGGTCTCCTGACTCCCAGTCCTGTGTGCTTTCCATCAGGAGACAGTGCCCACCTACTCCTAAAAAGCAGGGTGGTACATTTTATTTCTGTCATATGTTTTCCCAAGTATCTAGCGCAGTGCTCTGACCACGGTTCCTGAATAAGCCAATGGGTTGTAAACTTCTCAAAGACAGGGTTCATGTCTACCAATTCTATTTTACTGTACTCTCCTAGGGCTTAGTACAGTGCTCTTTATACAGTAAGAGATCAATACCATTGATTGACCGAAGCTGTTGAAAATGATGCATTTTCTTCATTTGTTGTAGATGCCTTCTGCAGTTTAAGACCTCAATATTTCATATATTGATTTTTAGGGGATGTGCCCCTGTTAGATAATATAATCTTATATAATACCTAGATTTTTTAATCAAGAGTTGGGAATCAGCTGGTATAAGGGCCAGTCCTGAAGTGAAACACCTGAACCACCATCAGCCTTCCGAGTGGAAAAAAAAAAGATTTACTATCTCTGTCTTAGATTATATTGGAAAATCCTTGATGATTTGGATTGCCCCACAGTTAAATCTTACATTCCCTTATTCTCAAATTTTTACAGTGCCTTAGACTGTAAGCTTCATGTGGGACAGAGATTGGGTCCAACCTGATTATCTTCTATCTACCCAGAACTTAGCAAACACTTACATATCACATTTATTATTATGTAATCTACTTAGTAACAGGACCATAGCCATAGTAAGGATGCTAATTATTATTACTTATATGTTTGAAAGCAGAATCCTAAAATGACCTGGTATTTGTTTATTAATCATTCCTAAAATTGTAGGGCACTATTTCTATTGAATTCTATATTCACTTACACCCACACACTATTTTACTGTTAGTCATATATTCTAATTTTGCAAACTTTGCCTTGTATTAGCTGTGTTTAAACCCTCTGACTGTCATGTTTTATTTACTGAACTGACATTTTGACCAAACACAATGCATTCCGTCACTCATGAAAGTTTATGTAATTTATCCTTTAGTCTATTAAAGACGATTGAATCCTAATGTCCGACTCCTTCAAAAATCAGTGGAACAAAACAAGGAAAAAGTCTTTAAGAAGCAAGAAAAGACTCAAGTATATGGGGTTATTCTGTGGTTTTACAGTTCTCTTCCGGAAACCTAGATCATGGTTTCCAGTCACTTCATATCATGCATCTGAATACATGTTGCAATCTCTTCTGTAGTAGATGGAGATTGTGTAATAGGCACTTTGAATACATATAGGAAAAATTCTTATCTCTGAGAACCACAGAATGTAATGTAGTTTGAGGGAGACTGCAAATTCCAATGATACCTTCACTTTTCTCCCTACTTTTCTCCCTATTGGGCACTTATAGTGTGCAGAGCACTAAGCACTTGGAGTGTATGATACCACAGAAGTCGTGGACATATTTCCCCACTGACAAGGAGCTTATTGTCTAGACAGGGAAACAGACAACAAAATAAATTACAGGTATGTAAATAAGTACTGTAGGATTGAGGGAGTAGGGCTTAGTGAGAGAAGGTCTCTTGGAATAGATGTGATTTCTGTAAAGATTTGAAGATGGAGAGAATGGTGGTCTGTCTCACATAAAGGGGGAGGGAGTTCCAGACCAGATGGAGGATGTTGACGGGTGTGGGAGTCAGTAGTGTGAGTGATGAGATTGAGGTACAGTGAGTAGGTTAGCCTTAGAGGAATGAAATACGCGAGTTGGATTGTAGTAGGATGTCTGCAAGGTAAAGAGGGAAAGCTGATTGAGTGCTTTAAAGCTGAAAATAAGGAGTTTGTTGCGGAGGCGGGTGGGCAACCAGTGGAAGTTCATGAGGAGTGGGGAGTCATGGACCAAATGTTTCCTTGGAAAAATGATCCACGCAAGCAGAGTGAAATATGGCCTGGAAAGTTGAGAACCAGAAATCTCTCCAATACCATCAACTTGAAATTGAACTTTAAAGTTTCTTATGGACAATTCTTTCATATTAATTTTCCCAAGTGCTTAGTACAGTGCTGTGCACACAGTAGAGACCATTAATTGCTTGAAAAGTAGCATTCAATCCATAGTATTTGAGTGACTAGGGTGTACATAGCATGACACTAAGTGCTTGGGAGAGTACATACTAATATTTGTAGACATGATCCTTGCCCTCAGAGGACTGAAAATCCATCAGGGAAGACAAACATTTTAAATTATTTATTGAGAGGAAAAAGGGGAAGTGGATATGACCGATATAGTGCTTAATAGAAAGGTCTATGGCTTGTTGTCAGTCTCAAATATGCAGTTAAGTTAGAAGTGTTCATATGATAAACAAATGTAACCTGGGGAAAACAGAGATTATTTGGGAAAACCTTCTGGAGAAGATATACTTTCAGAAGAGCATTTCAGATATTTTTTAATGGTATTTCTTTAAGTGCTTACTATGTGCCAGGCACTGTACTAAGCACTGGAGTAGATAAAAGCTCATCAGTTTGAACTCAGTCCATGTCCCACATGGGGCTCACAGTCTTACTCCCCATTTTCAGATGAGGTAACTGAGGCACAGTGAAGTTAAGCGACTTGCCCAAAGTCACACAGCAAACAAGTGGCAGACCCAGAATTAGAACCTGGGTCCTCTGACCCCCAGGCCTGGGCTCTTTCCACAAGGCCAGGCTGTTTCTCCGGTTTGAGGACACCAGGAAGTTCTTAAATCCTTTACCCATCCTCTACAGTAAGTATCAGACACCTCAAGAAGCACTTTTGACAAATGTTAGAATGGGATTTTAGAATGACCAATGCTTCCATATCTTCTCCTTCTTATAACAAGCTCGCATAAAGACAACAGCGACAGGAGGCAGAACTTCAGATTCTTAAGGCCTGGTCAAAAAGCTGGACATAAAGTAGCTTATTCCTCTGCTAGTACTACTATGAACACCACCCAGAACTTGTATCAGCAGGAAACTTTTGATTATCAAAATGAAATTGAACTCCAGTTCAACTGAACATGAGGCCTGAAGGTGAGATAAATTGGAAGCTTGAAAAAAAATGTCCTAGAGAAAAGTTCATTTTTAGCAATTAATTGTATACTCAATGTACACCACACTTTCTCATATTTCTCATAGCTCCCAAATAAACAACCATTTGACTGACTTGTTTGCTGAAAGGCATGATCGCAGGGAAAGGTTTGGTAGTATCTCTCAGTGCAAGGTAGATTTTTTTGAATTTTAGTAGGAACTCTGCCTGTCAATTTTTAGAACCTAGTGTGATGGTTCTCAAAATTTAAGGCCAACGACTTAAATGGGTTGTTGCTGTACTAGTAGAATTGTGCCGCTATGCTTCTGCCATTTAAGAACAGAAGGAGTGATCCAGGCATCTAAAGAGTCTCTTCTGCGACTAACTCAGTTTCTTTACACTTATGCAAATGAAGGCAAAATTGATAATTTTCCAGTTTGAAACCTCCTGCCTTTACTATCTTCTATTTCTTCCAGGCAGGCAAATCTGAAATAGATATTGCCATTCTACCACCTGCTTTCAATGACAGCCATGGGGCCTGAACCATTTATAACTGAGAAATCTCTCCCTCATAAAACTCTTGTAAAAAGCAATGAGAAATATTTTAAGCGTAGAATCCAAAAGAAGAAATCCCAGTCATATAACAAAAATAAGATGGCAAGCAACACACACATCCAAGTTGGGACTGTAGGAAATACTGCTCTAGCAACCTGAGAGATATCTGCCAACTAAAAACTTCATCTCTCTCCTAGTTTTAAAAAAACTGGACCTCTTTGATGAAGTCTGTAGTTTTTTCCTCAGGAAAAAAGGCTATTTCTGCAAGAGACCTTGAGCATTTCTGTAGCCTATCCCTGCATTCAGGATTGAAAGTCTATCATGCTTTTACCACCCCTCCAGAGCATAAACTTTCACCTTTCTTGGTAATTCACTCCAGTGATAAACAACTCTCCTCTTTAATCATCCTTCTTCATGTCTAACACAGGTCTCTCTACCCTGCACCTTTCTTTTAGTGTGTCTTCAATGGAAAAAAAGAATAAAGTTTACTGCTTTATTTTCCCTATCATGTCATTGCTTGGAAAATAGAATTCCTGCAATTCTTCCTCATTTCTCATCTCTTATTCAAATCATACAATGCAGTATCCCTGCTAAACACTAGATATCAATTTTTTAATGGTATTTTTTAAACAATTACTGTGGATCAAACGCTGTTCTAAGCACTGGGGTAAGTACAGGTTAATTAGGTTGGACACAGTCCCTAACCCACATGAGGCTAAGTAGGAGAGAGAAGGAATATTTCATCCTCATTTTACAGTTGAGGAAACTGAGGTATAGAGAAGCGTAGTCACTTGCCCAAACTCACACAACAAGCAATTGGCAGAGCTGGAATTAGAACCCAGGTCCTCTGACTCCCATGATCTTTCTTCTAGGCCGCACTGCTTCCCAATGATAGAATAGCACGACAGGCATAGAAAACAACTGTTTTTTTTTGAGCAAGAAACTTCATGATAGAGGAAGAAGAGGTTAGGGATAAAACAGGTGCTGTGACAGCAAAAACAGGCCCAGGTGCCGTAGATATCAAATTTGACCACTCATCAACAGTCTCCGAGTACACTGTATTTCTCAAGCTTTTAGATTAAAACTCAGGAAACGTAAGGTAGAATAGGATTCAAAAAGTTCTTACATTGGAAGTTTCCAAAGACACAGTGTTGGCTCAGGAGGGCTCTCTTGCAGAGCTCAGCCATGCCGAAGGCCTGTTCAAAATGTTCAGCCTGTTCAGCCTGTTCAACACCTTCATTTTAGGGGGTAAATTGCCTCTTTGTACCTATTTCCGCCTCCCTTCTCAAACTCCAGGTAAAGAGAACTATCCCAGACAGTTAACAGGGACTGGGAAGAACCAAAAAACTTCCTATTTGGTCTCTCACCAAAGGCAACTGCTTGAGGTGGCTCCTTACTCCTCTTCCCAATCCAGAAACCTGAGAAACACCCACGTGCTCCCAGTTCCCTTCCTTCATCCTAGGTTGGAAGTTTTAAAGAGACAGCAGCAATTTCAAGAGCCCTGCTTCTGACACAAAGTTGTTGCATGGTCAGTTGTGATGAAATGGCACAAATAGTTGCACCAAGGTTTTCTCTTTCCAGGGATCTTCTGCTTTCATCTTCCTTCCCTCTAAGTCCTTCCCAAATCTTCTGCACCTATACAAACACCTCTTTTTTCCTTAAGAGTGTTTCCCCATGACTGTCACAGGCTGTGTGACTTTGGGCAAGTCACTTAACTTCTCTGTGCCTCAGTTACCTCATCTGTAAAATGGGGAATAAGACTGTGAGCCCCGCGTGGGTCAACCCGATCACCTTGTATCTACCCTAGCGTTTAGAGCAGTGTTTGGCACATAGTAAATGCTTAACAAATACCATTATTATTACTATTTTATGCTTCAAAATAATAATTAGGATGAAGTGTGGGCTAGGGGATAAAGTATGTGGCCTAATGGACAGACCACCAACTTGGGAGTCAGAAGGATCTGGGTTCTAATCCTGCTTCCACCACATACCTTCTGTGAGAGCTTGGGCAAATCACTTTACTTCTCTGTGCCTCAGCTCCCTCATCTGTATAACGGGAATTGAGATTGTGACTCCCATATGGGATATGGACTGTGTCCAATCTAATTAGCTCGCATCTACCTCAGCCCTGAGTGATGATGATGATGGCATTTATTAAGCGCTTACTATGTGCAAGGCACTGTTCTAAGCGCTGGGTGCATAGTAAGAGCTTAACAAATATTGTAAAAAAAAAAAAGCTTAGGTTGGGAGTCAGAAGACCTGGATTCTAATCCCAGTTCCAATACTTTCTGTCTCCCCTTTCTAGACTGTGAGCCCGCTGTTGGGTAGGAACCATCTCTATATGTTGCCAACTTGTACTTTCCAAGTGCTTAGTACAGTGCTCTGCACACAGTAAGCGCTCAATAAATACAATTGAATGAATGAATGAATACTTGCCTGCTGTGTGACTTTGGGCAAGTCACTTCACTTGTCTGTGCCTCAGTTTCTTCAACTGCAAATGGGGTTACAAGAGCTGTGCTCCGTCTTAGATTGTGAGCCTCTTGTGGGACAGGGACTGTATCCAACTTGATTAACTTCTATCTATCCAAGCAGCTAGAACAGTGAAAAGCAGCATGTCCTTATGGATACCGCACAGGCCTGAGAGTTAGAAGGACCTGAGTTCTAATCCCAGTTTGGCAATTTTTTTGCTCTGTGACCTTGGGTAAGTCACTTCATTTCTCTGTGCCGCAGTTACCTCATCTGTAAAACAGGGATTAGGACTGTGAACCCCTTTTGGGACATGGACTGTGTCCAACCTGATTAGCTTGTATTCACCCCCAGAATTTAGTACAGTGTCTGGTACATAGTAAGCACTTAAATACCATTTAAAAAATTCCTCGTAGTAAGAGCTTAACTACCACTAAAATATTGTGGTTTTTGTTAAGTCCTTACTATGTATTGAGCACTATTCTAAAGGCTGTGCTAGATACAAGTTAATTAGGCTGGAAACAGTTCCTGTTCCATTTCTAATCCCAGCTCTGCCACGTACCTGCTGTGTGACCTTGGCAAGTCACTTCACTTCTCTGTGCCTCAGTTCCCTCATCTGCAAAATAGGGATTGAATACCTGCTTAGACAGTGAGCCGCGTGTGGGGACCGGATGATCTTGTATCCACCCTAGTGCTCAGTACAGTGGTTAGCACATAGTAAGCACTTAACAAAAATTATTTTCGTTATCATTATCATCCGTCATTATTCTTAAGAAGAAATATTTAAACTCCCATTTTATAAATGAGGTCATTGAGGCACGGAAAAATTAAATGACTTGCTCAAGGTCAAACCACAGACAAGTGGTAGAGACAGGATTAGAACGCACAACCTTCAGGCTCCCAGGCCTCTGTTCTATCCTCTATACCATTCTGCTGGTGGTGGTGCTGGGCTGATGGAAGGGTGATTAAAGGATGAGAACGCAAGTATAAAGTGCTTAGTACAGTGCTCTGCACACAGTAAGCACTCAATAAATACGATTGATTGATTATAAAGCCAATGCAAAAGGGAATGGGGAAGAAGAAATGAGGGCTTAGTCAGGAAAGGCCACTTGGAAGACGTGTGCTTTTATTAATGCTTTGAAGGTTTGGAGAGTCACTGTCTGTTGGGTATGAAGAGGGAAGGTGTGGGAGAGGAATAGGAGGCCATTTGTGGCCCAGTGGATAAAGCACACGCTTTGGAGTAAAAAGGACCTGCTACTTATTTTACACCTGTAAAATGGGGAGTGAGACTGTCAGCTCCATATGGGGCAGGGACTTTGTCCACCCCAATTTACTTGTATCCAGTCTTTAGTAGACTGCCTAGTAAGTGCTTAGAACATATCATTATTATTATCCTCATCATTTATTTATTTATATTAATATCCGTCTCCCCTCGCTTGACTGTAAACTCCTTGTGGGCAAGAAATGTGTCTACCAACTATTATATTGTACCCTCCCATGAGCATAGTTCAGTGCTCTGCACACAGTAACTGCTCAATAAATATGATAGATAGTTGGTTGATCGATTGATTACAAAGTAGCTTATTGCAGGAATGCAAATCAAGAACAATTTTATATTGGAGAATGGATATGGAAAGCAAAATCTGAATGAGAAGAGAAGTAACCAGGGAGGGAGGCTGCTTCCTTAGAAAAGGGCCGTAATGGATCAATCATTCATTCATTCATTCAATCGTATTTATTGAGCGCTTACTGTGTGCAGAGCACTGTAGTAAGTGCTTGGGAAGTACAAGCTGGCAACATATAGAGACGGTCCCTACCCAACAGCGGGCTCACAGTCTAGAAGGGGGAGACAGACAACGAAACAAAACATATTAACAAAATGAAATAAATAGAATAAATATGGACAAGTAAAATAAATAGAGTAATAAATATGTGCAAACAGATATACATATATACAGGTATATACATATATACAGGTGAATAATAATAATAATGATGGCATTTGTTAAGCGGTCAGTGTCATTTATTGAGCACATGCTGTATGCAAAGAACTCGACTAAGCACTTGTGAGTACAATTTGATAGAGCTGGTAGACACAATCCCTCCCCTCAGGGAACTTATAGAGTTTTTTTGGACAAAACAACTCAAAGTTTATGTATGTTTATGCACTAAAGTGCTTGCCTATGTTTAGATTTTTCCTGGAAACGAACGCAGTTTAGGAAGGGCCATATAGCAACCCGGTGTAGCTTCTAGAAATACCTAACTTGCTCCCACAAAAAATTCTCTCAGTTGAGGGATATCTCCAAAATTCAACACTAATATTACAAAATAGTCTATAGTCCCAAGTTAAAAAAGGGACTATCGATCTGATAGCATAGTGTGTAGGCTTATTGTGCTTAATAAATGTCATTATTGTAAAAGAGGAGACTGAACTCAGTGTTTTCTTTGTAAAAGATAATACAAACTTTCATTCCTTTGTCCATTACAGTGTTAAGATGTGAGAGAAGCATTTATCACTCAAGTCACTAAAATAAGTTTTAACCTCTCATTTTTATTTTCTTTGACCCATACTAAATCTCCTGGGGTGGAAAAAAAGTTTCATGAAGTAATCTTCATTTAGGGAATATATCCAAGAGGTTTTTATTCACCTGGCACATACATAGTAAGCACTTAACAAATACTATTATTATTACCATTATTATCATTAATTTGTATTAATAATTAATACCTAAGTACCCATAACCTCTGTTACATAGTAACATGTTCTGTGAAGTATTTGATCAATCATAAGTTATTACTGTTGTGTTCTCTACCCACAACATCATATATATTCATTGCAAATCTTAGCTTTCAAAATTACTGTTTGATATAGTGTAGACTGAAGATTAGCATAGTATTTGGAAAAATAATATGGTGAGCAAATAACATTGTAGGAAATTTATGGAGGCTGGGGTGTAATCCCTAGAAAGATCTAAAGTTTCAAATAACTTTTGGTTCTTAATTAAAAAAACAAAAAGAAAAGACTTGGATTTTTTATGACATTTTGGAACTCTTATTTTTTCCTTGACATTTGTTTTGAAAGTAAATTAAATCATTTTTCCTAGTAGTGTATTTTACTTTCCCAGTATGAGTGAAATAAACTCACTCAACAGTCGATGGTATTTATTGAGCACTTAGTATACATAGAACACGGTACTTAGCACTTCAGAGGGTTCAGCACAATAGACAGGTTTCCTGCTCATTTAGCAACTTACATTCTAGGGAGGAAGACAGACATTAAAATAAATTACAGATATGTACATAAAGGTACAGATCCAAATGCATAGGAATCACAGATATGGTCACCCTTGGGGAGTTCACAATCTAAGCATGCACATGCTCCCTCTCCTACTTAGACTGTGAACCCCATGTGGGATCTAATTATCTCATATCTACCCCAGCACTTAGTACAGTGTTTGGCACATAGTAAGTGCTTAAAAATACCACAGTTATTATTATTATTATTATTATTATTATTATTATTACTAAATAAGAAGAAACAGTGTGGCTCAGTGGAAAGAGCACGGGCTTTGGAGTCAGAGGCCATGGGTTCAAATACCGGCTCTGCCAATTGTCAGCTGTGTGACTTTGGGCAAGTCACTTAACTTCTCTGTGCTTCAGTTACCTCATCTGTAAAATGGGGATTAAGACTGGGAGCCCCGCTGCGGGACAACCTGATCACCTTGTAACCTCCCCAGCGCTTAGAACAGTGCCTTGCACATAGTAAGCGATTAATACATGCCATTATTATTATTATTATCTCTTTGGAGGTTACACTCAACTTCTTCGATTCTTCATTTTTTTCTTGTTGATTTTTAATGAGTTCAGTGCTACAATGGAGCACAAAATGTGAGTTGTGCATTTACGTCCTTGACTGCAGGCTAGTATATTAAATCCTCTATTATTAACAGCCATCATCATCCATCATTCATTCATCACAGGAACTTTCTGCTCACCTTTACAGAGTAGCATTTGACACGGTCACCTCTGAAGTGGGATAGCAATTTTATACCATTTCTTCTGCTACCATGATGTGAGAGAACAGGATCATTGGAGAAGCAGCGTGGCTTAGTAGAAAGAGCCCGGGCTTTGGAGTCAGAGGTCATGGGTTCAAATCCCACCTCTGCCAAGTGTCAGCTGTGTGACTTTGGGCAAGTCACTTAGCTTCTCTGTGCCTCAGTTCCCTCATCTGTAAAATGGGGATTAAAACTGTGAGCCCCCCGTGGGACAACCTAATCACCTTGTAACCTCCCCAGTGCTTTGCACATAGTAAGTGCTTAACAAATACCATTATTATTATTATTATTATTATTATTATTGGAGCTGAAGAAATGGTATATAAGACAGGCATCCTCTAGGACCTCTGTATGTAAGAACTGTTTATCATCAGATTAAAAAAAAGGAATGTGTAGATTATGCCACTGCATCCCTAATTTAAGCAGCATACACCAGGAGGTTTTTATTACTGTACATAGACATAATAATTGTATTTGCTTATAATAATAATAAATAATAATTTTAGTATTTGTTAAGCACTTACTATGATCCAAGCACTGTTCTAAGCGCTGGAGAGGGTACAAGGTGATCAGGTTATCCCATGTGGGGCTCACAATCTTAATCCCCATTTTCCAGATGAGGTAACTGAGGCACAGAGAAGTTAAGTGCCTTACCCAAAGTCACACAGCGGATAAGTGGTGGAGCCGCAATTAGAACCCACGTCCTCTGACTCCCAAGCCCACACTCTTTCCACTTAGCCATGCTGCTTCTCTTAGCTGCTTACCTTAAGATCTTCGTTCTTCACTAATAATAGCATATAGGATCTTAAGAGAACTCATTATCAGTGAAATAGATATTTGTGAATTACCTGTTTTCGATGTGAATTAAGGTGAGTACTAACCCTCTCCATCCAACTTTCCATATTATTTATTCTCATGAGACACATGGCTAAGAACTGATTCAGTTTTACCATTGGCCAATCTTTGAAATATTCCATCTAGACAGTAAAGTCACTGTGGGCAGGGAACATGCCTACCAACTCTCATGTATTGTACTCTCCCAATGCTTAGTGCAGTGTTTTGCAAGCAGTAAGCACTTAATAAATACCATTGACTGATTCCATCTTTAATAATAACAATAGTCACATTTGTTAAGTGCTTACTATGTACCAAACACTGTAATAATAATGATGATGGCATTTGTTAAGAGCTTACTATGTGCCAAGCACTGTTCTAAGCGCTGGGAAGGATAAAAGATGATCAGATTGTCCCACGTGGGGCTCACTGTCTTCATCCCCATTTTATAACTGAGGCACAGAGAAGTTAAGTGACTTGCCCAAAGCCACACGGCTGACAATTGGTGGAGCAGAGATTTGAACCTATGACCACTGTACTAAGTGCTAGAGTAATTGCAGAAAAAGCAGATCAGTCACAGTCCCTGTCCCACAGCCTAAAGGAGGGAGAATGGGTAAATAATGCCATATTACAGATGAGGAAACTAAGGCAGGGAAGTTAAGCGATTTGACAAATGGTGGAGCTGGAATTAGAACCCCCAACTCTCCACAGAAGCAGCATGGTGTAGTGGATAGAGCATCAACGTGGGAGTCAAAAGGTCATGGGTTCTAATCCCTGTGCCACCATCAACAGGGGAGTTAGAAGGACCTGGGTTCTAATCCTAGTTCTGCCACTTGTCTGCTGTGTGACCTTGTGCAAGCCACTTCACTTTTCTGTGCCTCAGTTACCACATCTCTAAAATGGGGATGGAGACCATGAGCCCCAGATGGGACAGGGACTGTGTCCAACTCAATTTGCTTGTATCCACCCCAGTTCTTAGTACAGTGCCTCTATTGTATATATTGCCACACATCGCTTTTTCTAAAGAGAGTCACTTGTGTTTATGATGAAAATGTCTGCTTTATAGTATGATAACGTCGCTTCTTGGGATGCTATATAGTAGATAATGTAAAGTAAAAAAAATCTTCTGGAAAACAAATGGCCCACACACCATTCCAGCCTTGGTGAGTTCATGCTTCTCACACAATCCATTCCACACTGAAGATGAGGTACATGATGAACAGTTTCAATATCACAGTCCTTTTTTAATCATGTGATTTCTATTTTCCCAGACGGCTCATTTATAAAATCTCCTATGTGCAGATTTTTTGTGTAAAAAAAAATGTTCAGTGATTGAGTGGTAAAATAATCATCATGAATCATCATCGCTGGTATTTATAAGCACATACTTTGAGCATTGTACTACGTGCTTGGAAGAATGCAATATAATAAAGTTGGAAGTCATGTTCCCGGCCTACCATGAGCTTAAAGTCTAAATAATGAGATTGAAACTGTATTTGCAGGAAACTATTACAGGCAATATATTGAATCTGTGAACGATATAATGAAAATAAAAATAAATAATTCCAAAATATTTCTTAAAAGAAAAACCCCATGATTATTTAGTATATGAAATTCTCCAAACTCACAAATAGCCCTCTGTGAAAACAGACTTTTATCAGCAGTGGAGTGGCAAAATCCGGAGTGTGCAGGAAGAAAATTATTTAATTAGAGATGACAGAGGGCACTTCATTTGTGGGAAATTATTTAAAAGATTTTATACAACAGCACAAATGATTATTATTTGGAAAGTTGCCAAGAGGGAGAAATCAGGAGGATTATGATCTGAGCAAAATATGATAAAGAACAGGTGGTGTATGATGCAAAATGGGTCTGATAAAATTGGCACGAAAACTCATTTTTATATGAAAAGTACTTAAAAATGTAATATTATCTACAGCCCTATTATCATAGTAATTGATCAGACTGCAAAATGGTCTGGCAGACTGATTTTCCCACGAAAAGAAATCAACAAAAATACCAACAGATGTGCTGTTCCACAGGTTCAAATGCAGTGGCCATTTTGATCCAGCAATTCATTTATTTGATATTCTTTTGTTATTACCCTCAATCCTGACCCTCAATAAAGTTGTGGGTGTCAGCTTAATAGGGCAATGATTCCTCCACCTTAAATTTTCCTTTGTGTTTACCTAATTTGGGGGGAAAAGTTATTTCTGCTAAAGAAGAGACCTATTTTTAGATTGTGAGCCCCCTCAGGGTGAAGGGCCATGTCTAATTCCCACCTGTGTCTTCTCTCCCAGCTGTTTAGTACAGGGCTCTGCATACAGTAGGTGCTAAAGAAATACTATTATCACTATTGGAAATGCTAAATAAATACTATTATTATTATTATTTGAAGCCCCTTTGGCACACTGACCCTGAATTGGTGAAAAGCTGAGAATCTGCCCTCAGGACAAAATGATTCTATCTTCCATGTTGGCTCCGAGAGTGAAATAAACCTTAATAGCACTTTCTCATCCTAATAAAGGAAAAGATAAATCATGAACATGCAACTATCTATATGTTGTAATTATTTGGGTAGTCCAGAAATTGATATTTTTGATAGTCTTTCATTAGACAAAACCTGAAAAAAGGAAAACAACAAATGGATCATTATCTAAAGTAGGACACAACTGTATTTGTATAATGGTACTTGTTTTCCATTGTAGCAGGTACTGTACTAAACCCTGGTGTACACGCATGCTGATCTGATTAGCATGTATCTTGTGTCCAACCTGATGAGCTTGTATCTACCCCAGCACTTAGAACAGTGCTAAAAACACAGTAAATGCTTAACAATCATTATTATTATTATAATTATTATCATCATTATGCTGACCAGGTTCATTCATTCATTCAGTCGTATTTATTGAGCACTTACTGTGTGCAGAGCACTGTACTAAGCACTTGGGAAGTACAAGTTGGATAATGATAGTATTTGTTAAGCACTTACTATGTGCCAAGTACTGTTCTAAGCACTGGGGAGGTTACAAGGTGATCAGGTTGTCCCACGGGGGGCTCACAGTCTTAATCTCCCTTTTGCAGATGAGGTAACTGAGTCACAGAGAAGTGAAGTGACTTGCCCAAAGTCACAAAGCTGACAATTGGCGGAGCCGGGATTTGAACCCATGACCTCTGACTCCAAAGCCCGGGCTCTTTCCACTGAGCCACGCTGCTCAGCGTCGACTGTTCGATGCAGTCCCCATCCCACGTGGGGCTTGGATTCTTAATTCCCATTTTACAGATGAGGTAATGAAGGCACAGAGAAACGAAGGGACTTGTCCAAGGTCATGCAGCACTCGATAGGCACCAGGATTAGAACGCACGTCCTCTGATACCCAGGCCTGTGCTCTTTCTATTAGGCCTTGTTGCTTTTAAAGAGAGTAAATATGTTTTCTTATTGGTCCCTTAGAGAGGTTAGGTAACGTTTTGAAAAGATGTGCTATGTCAGGAAGCAGTAAAGATTGTCATTGGGCCTAAATGCCTGATTAGACACCAAGCTGAAAGCATCTTTTTGCAGCATATTTGGTTGCCTTCATCCCACTCCAGTCTTCTAGTAAGATCATTGGAAAACACCACAGTGTTAGAGAAGCAGTGTGGCTCGGTGGAAAGAGCACGGGCTTGGGAGTCAGTCATGGGTTCAAATCCTGGCCTGCCACTTGTCAGCTGTGTGACTTTGGGCAAGTCACTTAAGTTCACTGTGCCTCAGTTACCTCATCTGTAAAATGGGGATTAAGACTGTGAGCCCCACTTGGGACAACCTGATCACCTTGCATCCTCCCCAGCGCTTAGAACAGTGCTCTGCACATAGTAAGTGCCTAACAAATACCATTATTATGATTATTATATTATTATTATACATCTGTGTAAAATACTCTCTTAAAAGAAACTCTAGACTATAAGGAATTAGGTTCCATTTTGTAAGAGTACTTCTTTTGAGCCACTGTGGAGAAATGCACTAAAAAAATGCATAAACAAGCCAAGTCTTAACATCTCCTAGTCTGTCTTTTCTGTGGAAGTGAAATAGATGAAATCAACCTTCTTTCTAATGCCTGCTTGAGTAGACTAAAAGGAAACTTCTTTCTCACTGTACGTTTCAATCCTTTAAAATGATCCAACAGTTAGGAAGCTCTGCTGTTAGTCCAATAGAAAGACCACTACTCTGGGAATATGGAGATCTGGGTTTTAGTCTTTTTTCCCCTTCTTGGGACTTTGTTATCCTTGGTGAAGGTTTCTGGCCAAGGAACCATCTTGGGCTTGCTGTGAGATGGCCAGGCTGAGCAAGAATCTTGAAAAATAATGGGTGGGTGGTGGTCACCAAAGACGGCAGGGGCTACCAAAGCAAATGTGGACCAGCCTATGGTACTCCTGCCCCATGGCGACATTGTGATATTTGATCATAAATACTTTTATGTGGTCATACATATCTTTAAATTATAAATTACTCGTTCATTCATATTAATGTCTGTCTCGTGCTCTAGACTGTAAACTCGCTATGGGCAGGGAATGTATCTGCTAATTCTGTTGCATTGTAATAACAATAATAATGGCATTTAAGTGCTTACTATGTGCAAAGCACTGTTCTAAGCGCGGGGGAGGTTACAAGGTGATCAGGTTGTTCCACAGGGGGCTCACAGTCTTTAATCCCCATTTTACAGATCAGGTAACTGAGGCACAGAGAGGTTAAGTGAGCTGCCCAAGGTCACACAGCTGACAATTGGCGGAGCCAGGATTTGAACCCCTGACCTCTGACTCCAAAGCCCGTGCTCTTTCCACTGAGCCACCGAGCACTTAATACAGTGCTCTTCAAACAGTAAGCACTCAGTATTAACCATTGTTTGATTGATGGATGGATCTTTTAGTGTTCAAACTAATGGTTAAAAACCTAGTTCTGGAAATTGGTTTCATGCATTATGCTACCTAAGGAGAGTGGATTGAGTATTCATTCATTCAGTCGTATTTATTGAGTGCTTACTATGTGCAGAGCACTGTACTAAGTGCTTGGGAAGTACATATAGTGAGTATCACTCACAGATCTTCAACCAGATTCTCAGGAGAAAAGGAACTCATCTTCCACAGTATTATCCTGAAGAACCAAAGGGACCTATTAGGATACATCTTTGGAATAGTTAACAGTACAGAGAGCCATTCTAAAATTATCTTGCTAAAAAAATCAATATTGAGCCATCAACATGCAGCAAAGTGTTTCACATACAAAAAATATAAAACCTCCATATCTATCTCCAGCTGTGAAAATGTATGTGTGTGATATGGGTGTGTGTGTGTGATAAGATATAAAGTGCAAATTGTCTGCCAACTCTGTGAAATATGACCATGTCTTTGAGGAAAGATCTGAGCTAGGAGTTTCTGATACCTTTCCCAGTCCTGTTCCCAATCCCATCTCCATCTCACCTTATCCCCTCGGAGAGAATAGGGAGATGTTTGGTTATCTTTTTTTGCACAGAAGTAATTATCAGTGTTGCTGGTGGTTATGGAAGGCATAAAGTGTGTGCACTCCATTTTATCGAGGAATGCAGTGCTGTCTCTACAGTTGAAATCTGAATTCCAGGAAATTTGGACTTCTTGAAAATGCAAAATTATTCAATGACTCCTCTCTGCACATTTTCAAACCCAGGTGTCATGAACTCCATTCAAGGGTCTATTTCTTTGTTATAGAGAGAGAGAGAGAGAGACTGGAACATAGAAACTCTAATTTAATCATTTTGCGGCACTCCATCGTATAATTGATAGATCATTATGCATAGCCAAATAATTATTGCAACTCTTAAAATCCAAGGTCCTGGATGACTGTTTTAAATGTCCTACAGTATGAAATTTTCTCTAAGATTGCTTTGCATCAGCATTTCAGTGACTGCAGAAAATATGGAGAGAAAAAAAATCTAGGTCAAGCAGATTAATGAACTAAAGCTAAATATTATGGGCTCAAAATAGCCAAGTTGGCTGCTAATGAAATGCAGTCCCCTGAATGTGTTCAAAGAGGCACATGAAAAAATACCAGAAACCCAGACTGATATCAGCCTGCACTGGATCACACTGGAACATGACCTGTTCTGAAAAATCGGTTTATTCTTATTTGTGTGCTATTTTGTTTTTACATCACCAAAACCCATACTTACTATGTGTAGACTACCTCTTTGGGTTAGTGCCTGGTGTCTATTCTTAAAAACCTCCTCCTCATGTCTAGTTCAGTGCTGTATACCTTCAGAGGAGCCTCATTAAGTGCTGCTAATTACCCCAATTCCTCCCATATTCAGTTTACATATACCAGAGCTGGCTAACGTGGACAAAGTCCGTAAATCAATCGATCAATCAATCAACCAGTGGTATTTATTGAGCACTTACTATGTGCAGAGCACTGTAGTAAGCACTTGGGAGATGACAATGCTATATAATCTTGCAGGCAAGTTCCCATTGCATAACGAGCTTCTAGACTGTGAGCCCGCTGTTGGGTAGGGACCATCGCATATGTTGCCAACTTGTACTTCCCAAGCGCTTAGTACAGTGCTCTGCACACAGTAAGTGCTCAATAAATACAATTGAATGAATGAATGAATGAGTTTACAGTCTAGAGGGGGTATATGCTCTTCACAATGTGCTGTCTACTTGCACACTCTCTTATTACAGTCCTTTCCCAGCAGAACATGATTGGCAGGATAGTATGAGTGGCACTGGGCAAGCCACTATCACTGATATCTATTCCTCTGCACAGTCTCTTTAAGCACCTCCTCTAAACTGTATGTAATTCCTTCCTTCCTTCATTCAATCAATCATATTTATTGAGTGCTGACTATGTGCAGAGCACTGTACTAGGCGCTTGGGAGAGTACAATACAACAATAAACAGACACATTCCCTGGCCTCAGCAAGCTCACAGTCTAGAGATGAGCTTACAGTCTGGAGTGGGCAGGAAACATGCCTACCAACTCCATTGGACTGTATTCTCCCAAGTGCTTAGTATAGTGCACTGCACACAGAAAGCGCTCAATAAATACCACTGATCGATTGAACCATTGGTCCTGAAGTCTCACGACTGAGACTCGTCCAGTCATTCCTGATGGGAAATTTCATCTTCACAAAACCATAGGATTATCATGGTTCAAAAGCGTGGAGATCATAATATAGTTGGATTTGTATATATGCCCAACTACCAAGATAAATTTATATATTCTTCAAATTAGGGTGAAATTGTTTTCAATAGTCCACAAGCCTACCTCATGTAAACAAAACTGTCAAAAAAAAGGAGTTAGAGGGCAGTAGCCTGCTGAAGATGCATGAAAGGATTAAATAAACCATCTCATTGGCATTCCAATTGGACCCTTAAAAATGATAACTCAGAGACAAATTTCTCCAGGCAGCAATGGATTCAAACTAGCTCTTTTTACTACTCTCTCACGGTGTCCCTCCATACCCACTTTATATTTCTACCAGACCTGCTACTTATAAAGAGTCTAGACACAGCAAGCAAGGCTGTCATTTCACAGTAAAAATGAGCAGGCTTGTTGGTTCACATTAAAATGTATACCTGCCTTGTGATCAAACGTTAGACATTCTGCAGAGGTAAGGACCTAGGATGTGAAATGACGCTGGTTAATTTTGCTCACACTACTGTACCAGAGTGTTAGTCACATTTTTAGGCACAATAGATGGCTCGCGTAAATTGAGAAACATCTCAGTCTTGCAGAAAAAGAGGTTGCCAAACTTGCAAGTTTTTCAGTCCTCGTGAGCTCAGCCATCTTTTCTGATTCTGAGTTCTTCTTGTAGACTGTTACTTGTAGCCAGAGAACATATCTGTTCTCCCTCCTCCTTAGACTGTGAACCCCCTGGAGGATCAGGACTGTGTCCCACCTAATTGATTTGCTTCTACCTCAGCGCTTAGCACAGTGTTTGACAAACAGTAAGCATTTAAAAATATCATAAAAGTCACACAGCTGACAAGTGGCGAGGCTGGGATTCAAACCCATGACCTCTGACTCCTAAGCCCGTGCTCTTTCCACTGAGCCACGCTGCTTCCCCTTACTGTACACTCCCAAGCACTTACTACAGAGCTCTCCAAACAGTAAGTGCTCAGTAAATACAATTAATTGATAGAATTGCTCAGTCTGGCCCTGACAATATGCCAAAAAAGCTCTTTTCACTAGGCCACGCTTGAAGTTAATTTGACTCCCTGAGCTGTTGGATCAGGGAAATTCCAGATAATTAAATTTCAAACCATGAAAAGATTTAGAAATTTATGACTTCTATTAACCACAACCAGAAGGCACTGCCAAGGTTTCAGTATGAATATATGTCCTTGGAAACAAGGGGCAGTTTGCAATAGCCCAGGGTAATTTTCTATCCAGGAAAGATATTTAAAGTAATACATACGTTCAACAGGCTACAGAGAAGCAGCCTGTTCTTCTGAAGTAAAACAGAACAACAGGCAACAGAGAAGCAGCGTGGCTCAGTGGAAAGAGTGTGGGCTTTGGAGTCCGAGGTCATGGGTTTGCAGATTGCCAGCTGTGTGACTTTGGGTAAGTCACTTAATTCCTCTGTGCCTCAGTTACCTCATCTGTAAAATGGGGATTAAGACTGTGAGCCCCACATGGGACAACCTGATTACCTTGTAACCTCTCCAGTGCTTAAAACAGTGCTTTGCACATAGTGAGCACTTAATAAATGCCATCATTATTATTATTACATTGTGAACTCTTTAATTAATCAGTTAATCAATTACTGGTATTTATTTAACATTTACTAAATTCATTCATTCAATCGTATTTATTGAGCACTTACTGTGTGTGTTTTGGCTTTTTTATGGTATTTATTAAGTGCTTACTATGTGGTAGGTACCATACTAAGAGCTGGGATAGAGGAAAGAGAGTTCAAAAGCAGTTTCCTTGTCCATAATGACCTTATGGTCTAGAGGACAGGGAGACTAATTGGACTGACAATCCCTGTAGAACCGGTATGTTTGAGATCATGGTAAAAGAGAGTCATTGTCTATGTCATAAGCCTGTGAGTATAGAGATAAAACAATACTGATAAGGAGAATCTGTTTGAAAAGAAAAAGGGCTGGGGAGAGACAATGGACATATGTTGAGAGAGAGAAGAAAAATTGGTTAAGACTAAGAAAGCTCAGATTGTAGAATGGGAGAATTGATTATTAATAGATTCCCTCAGTTCCCCAGAGAAGTTCAAAGTGAAAAATGCAGTTACGGATTTAGGAGCCAGCTAACTGAAGGAGAAAGAAAAGACAGGCTGAGTTTTGAAGGAACAGTGAATGAAGGGAGATGCAAGATAAAGAATGAGAAGTATCAAGGAGAGAAGAGGCTTAAATGATGAAAGGGAGATTTTGAATTCAGTTTTACCTTTCTTATCCCACTGTCCTGGATCAATTACTTTTGTGGGGAAGCACGTACTCATGTGGAATAGACATGCACATAATGTTCTCAAAGAGGAAGAAATTGGAAGGGGAAATATCAGAATGAGGGGTAAGAGCCACAGAAATAAACATAATTCAGGACTATAATTAGACTGAAATAAAACGATCCAATTGAGGGTCTATTACTTTAAATCCACTCCTTTCTTCCAATAGAGAGAAAGCTCTCTGAGGACAGGGATCATTTCTTATTCTTCTGCATGTTCATGTACATAATAATAATAATAATGGCATTTATTAAGCACTTACTATGTGCAAAGCACTGTTCTAAGCGCTGGGGAGGTAACAAGGTGATCAGGTTGTCCCATGGGGGGCTCACAGTCTTAATCCCCATTTTACAGATGAGGTAACTGAGGCACAGGGAAGTTAAGTGACTTGCCCAAAGTCACACAGCTGACAAGTGGCAGAGCTGGGATTTGAACCCATGACCTCTGACTCCAAAGCCCAGGCTTTTCCCACTGAGCCACGCTGCAACTGATGTGCCCTATCTAGTGTGAGTTTGTGGTCAGTCTGGTAGTGAATAGAGTCATAGAAAAATGCAAATTCAGATCAGAATAGCACTGCTGACTTTTCAATGTCCCACATTAGGGCAAAGAATCTGAGTTTCATTTGGGACAGGGACTGTGTGTCTGACCTGAGTATCTTGTACTGACCCTACTGCTTGGCAAAGTGCTCGGCACTTAGTAAGTGCTTAAAAGTACCACTTTTTTATTGTTGTGGACTCTTGTGATAAAACTGCATCAATAGTACTATCTGTAATTCATTTCTTTGTATTAACTTCTGTCTCCCCCGCTAGACTGTAAGGTCACTGTGGGCAGGGAACATATCTGCCAACCCTGTTGTATTGCACTCTCCCATGCGCTTAGGACAAAGCTCTGCTCGCAGTAAGCGCTCATTAAATGTGACTGACTGATTGATAGCATGGAAATTTTTGTCAATATGAAAACAGATTTAAGCATGGTCTATTAGCAAAAGAGTTCCACGATATGAAACTGACATTAATGAGACAATCATAAAATATTCTATTTTCTGCTCTGAATGTATCAAGCATTTTTCTAAAATATTTTTGTAGATTAAAAATAAATACGCCTGAGAAACAAAGGCAATTGGTCATTAGGGAATTTTAAAGGACAGCAGGCAGCTGCTACTGTTGTCCAGATCATTTTTGATCTTGGGATCTTGGGAAGGAAACTTACTGTAGAAAAATATGGTCTATTGAAAAAGACCACAGACCAAGGAGTCGGAAGGATTTAGGTCCTAATCCCAACTCCACCACATGTCTGCTGTGCAATCCTGGGCAAGTGATTTTTTTTAAATGGTACTATGTGCCAGGCACTTTACTAAGCACTAGGGTAGATACAATATAATCAGTCTGAACACAGTCCTGTCCCACATGGGGCTGGTAGTCTTAATCCCCATTTTACAGATGAGGTGACTGAGACATAGAGAGGTCAAGTGACTTAAAGTGAAGTTAAATGGGGCTATGATGCCTGTTCTCACTCCTACTGAGACTGTGAATCCTATTTGGGACAGGGACTGGGTCCAACTGATTATGTTGTATCTACCCCAGCACTTAGTCCAGTTCTTGGCACATACTAAGTGCTTAACAAGTACATTAGTTAATTTCCATTTCCTGAAAATCAAAGATGACAAAAATCAGCAGATTTGGGGGGCACAACAATAAATAACAATAATAATGATGGCATTTATTAAGCATCCACTATGTGCAAAGCACTTTTCTAAGCACTGGGGAGGTTACAAGGTGATCAGATTGTTCCACAGGGGGCTCACGGTCTTAATCCCCATAATAATGATGGCATTTGTTAAGCGCTTACTATGTGCAAAGCACTGTTCTAATCCCCATTTTACAGATGAGGTAACTGAGGCACAAAGAAGTTAAGTGACTTGCCCAAAGTCACACAGCTGACAATTGGTGGAGCTAGGATTTGAACCCCTGACCTCTGACTCCAAAGCCCGTGCTGTTTCCACTGAGCCATGCTGCTTCTCCTAGTAATGAAACATAGGCTCTGTATAGTGTTTGTGTGCGTGTGCTGTGGGAGGAAATTAGTGTCTGTTTGACTTCGCATATGTCTATGCATATTAGAGTAGAATTCAAACTGCTCCAGTCACATAGATATTCACATTTCTTGGAAGTTGCGATCCTGTTTATATTTAAAGTCTATTTTGATGTTAAGTTCGTTATTTGAAGGGGAGGGAAACAACATGTTTAGAGTATCAAGGTAATGTATTTCCAAGTATCCAAATTTACAGGAGGTCCACATTCCAAGTCATCATATTGTAATTTAGTTTTACTGAGCAATGAATGAATTTTCATATACTATACCACTCCTCTCTCTATCCAATAATGAGTCATTTCATACTGCAAACAGGAGCGACTGAAATCATTTTATTGTAATGAAACACATTCAAGACGAAGTGTGGTCATCTCCTAAGACATAAAAATAAAAGCCTTTTGATCTATGAATATTGTGGGGGAAGAATATTTACTCTGAAGAGTTACAGAAATAAAATCAGGCTAATCTTCCCAAGATAATATGAAATAAAACTGAAACAGGCTTCAGTTCTTATTATCATTCTACTCTTGCATAAAATAAACTTGGATCTTCTTCAAGAAGGCAACTGAAATAGCTGGTATAGAGAGTGGAGAATTTCTTCTTGTTTTAGGTCTAAAGAAAGTGAGACACTGTGTGGTTCAGTAATTCAGTTGTAATCAGATTAATAATAATAATAATAATGATATATTTCTTTAGTGCTTACTATGTGCCAAGCACTGTTCTAAGCTCTGGGGTATATAAGTTAATCAGGTTGGACACAGTCCCTATCCCACATGGGGCTCAGAGTCTTCATCCACATTTTACAGATGAGGTAACTGAGGCCCAGAGAAGTTAAGTGACTTGCCCAAAGTCACACAGCAGATGAGTGGCGTAACGGGGATTAGAACCCAAGTCCTCTGACTCCTAAACCCGTGTTCTTGCCACTAAGTCACATAAAAAGAGAATGCCAGTAGAGGCAACAAGGAATGGAAAGGAGAGATGACGCCTGGTTTGTGCCAGGTAAAGGGAAGGGATTTCAAGTATGGTAAGCTAGCATTTGTAGAGTAATCAGAATGTTCAAAGAGTAAGAGTATGTTCAAAGAGTTCAAAGAGTAAATTCAAAGATAAAAATTCCACTATTGATCTACTAGGTGGAAAATTAAGGTTATAAAGATGTTGTCTGACACATCCATGTATATATGTTTGTACATATTTATTACTCTATTTATTTATTCATTTAACTTGTACATATCTATTCTATTTATTTTATTTTGTTAATAATTTTGGTTTTGTTCTCTGTCTCCCCCTTCTAGACTGTGAGCCCACTGTGGGTAGGGACTATCTCTATATGTTGCCAACTTGTACTTCCCAAGCGCTTAGTACAGTGCTCTGCACACAGTAAGCGCCCAATAAATATGATTGATTGATCCCTACCCATGAGAATGGATAGAAGAGGAATGCCAAATTCGTGAATTATCACTCTGTTCTCCCAAACATCCTGTTGACAATGTTGAAGAGACTATCTTGGCCTGAATAGGTCATTGGCCTGGATCAGTTTGGCATTATCTAAGTTTGGGGGTGGTTTTTTGTTGTTTTTTTATGGTATTTGTTATGGGCTTACTATATGTCCGGCACTGTTCTAAGCACTGGGGAAGATACAAAGCTAATCAACTTGGATACGGTCACTGTCCCACATGGGGCTCACAGTCTTAATCCCCACTTTACAGATGAGGTTTCTGAGGCACAGAGAAGTTATGTGCCTTGCCCAAGGTCACACAGCAGACAAGAGGCTGAGCTAGGTTTAGAACCCAGGTCCCTCTGACTCCAAGGCCCGTGCTATATCCACTAGGCCAGGCGGCTTCATTTTAAATTCTTTTATGCTTCCAGCAATGTGTAATCTGAGAAGTGACTCTACCATAACTGCCTGTTGTAAATATGGAGGGAGAGTTAAGGGTAAGGTTATTGCTTCAATCACAATGGCCTGTTGTTCTTTTATACCATCTCCTCCTACCCTAATTCCTTTCTGTGTTGCGGTGTCTTTTTCTAACCATATCCACAAAATAGAAGAGACGAGGGGCAGACCTGGGAAAGTAAGAAAGAGCCAACAGTCTGGTTGGCCACTACTTCCAGCAACAAAATAGGGTGTATTATCTCTCTGACATTTACAACAGATGATATTTAGCGTGTCTGGCTTCTTTTCAATATGACAGAAAGTTACCAATTTGCCTATCAATTCGTTCACATAAATTAACACTATATTATTTTATCTTATTCATAATTGACATTTCACTTAAACAAATGAAAACTCTGAGAAACTGAAACCAAATGAATATATGAATATTAAAGATGAATGGGAAAGGAAGAGAAGCAGCATGGATAGCAGAAGGAATACAGATCTGGAAGTCAGAAGAATCTGGGTTCTAATCCCAACTCTGCCACTTGTCTGTTGTGTGACCTTGAGCAAGTCACTTAATTTAGCAAGATATTTTTGTTACTCTGGTCAGGGGGTCAGAGGGTCGACTCATTGCCAGTGGGCCTGTGACGGGAGGGGGCGGAGAGGGAACCTGTGTGACTGTTCTGTTTTGTTCTGACGACTTGAAACCTGTCCACGTGTTTTGTTTTGTTGTGTGTCTCCCCTTTCTAGACTGTGAGCCCGTTGTTGGGTAGGGACCGTCTCTATATGTTGCCAACTTGCGCTTCCCAAGCGCTTAGTACAGTGCTCTGCACACAGTAAGCGCTCAATAAGTACCATTGAACAAACGAACGAACTTCTCTCGGCCTCTGAAAAATGGGGATTAAGACTGTGAGCCCCATGGGAGACATGGACTGTGTCCAACCTGATGAGCTTTAATCTCCCCCATGGCTTAGTACAGTGTCTGGTACAAAGTAAGTGCGTAACAAATAAAAGCATCCTTTTTAATTTTTAATATGGATTTTCAAAACCCAGCCCCAAACTAACAAAAATGATGGTTTGGTTCGTAAAATAATCCTTTTTGCAGCATTCAGTCAATATTGTTAATAAAGGAGAGATTTCAGGGAAAACCATAATTCACTGCTAAATATGTTTGCCAAAAGTTTTTGCTCTGGCCCCAGTTTTCGTCACAGCTATTTGTCCATCACACTGCTGTCACTAGCTCAAATCAAATTCCTAAATACTTCAAATTAAACTTCACTGTAGTGCCAGATTATAAAACTATAATTAGACAATGTGAACATATCTGCCAAAAAAACCCCAAACCCTATAGTCTTCATATAATCCCTTGATACAACTAGTCATAGTTGCTGTGCTTTCTACTGATCTTTTGAAGAGGTTTCTCTGATTAGGTTTTTGAAATTTTGGTGTTTTTTTAGGTGATTAAAATGTGAGTTCCCAGGGCCCCTTCAGTCTACCTCTTCATGATTCAACTGGTTATAGATACAAATCCCACCAATCAATCATATATATTGAATGCTTACTGTGTGCAGAGCAATTGAGAGTGTATACTATAACAGCATAGGTGCTCTGTTCCATGCTCTAATGAAGTTCAAAAATAAGAAAAATTACTATGTTCAATTGAAAGATTGCCTGTAACTAAATCCTGCAAATGAACGTAGAAATACGCTAATTTTCCCAGGGACCAACTTTTTTTCCCCTGAATTTATCTACTGCATTCATTGCCATCAACTTGCTCTAACAATCATCTTTTTTTATGAAGCTACCATTCTCATCAGAATTACTTTTCCACTATTCACAGAAGTAGTGAAAATAGAAATGAAATAAAAGCAATATTCCCTGCAAATGATAATCACCTTCACTGCAGTCACCCCCAGAAGGATTCGCAATTAGTAAAAAGGAATCATCAAGTGACACACCCTGACCAATGTTGTCACACTATCACTGTGCAATTGCTGTGCCATGGCGTGTTGATGCTGATCTTTTGTGAAGGCAAAGAGAGAGCAGTTCAGAAAACAATGATCTTTTATCTCAGTGCTAGGGCTTCCAATAATGTGATGTCTCCACGGTAACACATTTCTATTAGACATTAAAATGATTTACAGTGATAGGTAGGGGGATCTTTCAACAATCACTCCAGTGAATGCTTCTATTTTACCTGTATGGCAAACAGCAACTGCAGAGGCTTGAGATTATGATGGAAAACTGTTCTCATGTTGTTTATTGCTTGAGAAGATTGATTTGGCAGTTCATTACCCGACTTGATGCTCTTATGTGATGGTTTGAAGTCATTGATGTGAGTCTACGCTTAATTCCCTTTAAAAGTGGCTCAAATTCTTTTTTTAAGTGCTTAGAACAGTGCTTTGCACATAGTAAGCACTTAATAAATACCATTATTATTATTATTATTATTAAGTACTCATTCATTCATTCATTCAATCATATTTGTTGAGCCATTACTGTGTGCAGAGCACTGTACTAAGAGCTTAGGAGAGTACAATGACATACAGGTGCATTCCCTGTCCACAATTAAAAGTCTTGTTCTCCACCCTCTCCACCCCCATCCCAAGCTAAGATCAAAAATACATATTAGGACCCTCCTTTTTGGCTCTACTGTTATTCAGACTGTTCTCCAGGGTCTCAAACCCCATGTGGTGAGCTCTTGTCCTCATTTCTCTCCATTCACTGCAGTGGCTTCAATCACTCAGTCAATGCATGTCCTTAATGTGTGCAGAGCACTGTATTAAGAGAAGGAGCGTGTCTCAGTGGAAAAGATCATGGACTTTGGAGACAGAGGTCATGGGTTCAAATCCCAGCTCCACCAATTGTCAGCTGTGTGACTTTGGGCAAGTCACTTAACTTCTCTATGCCTCAGTTACCTCCTCTGTAAAATGGGGATTAAGGCTGTGAGCCCCCCTTGCGACAACCGATAATCTTGTAACTACCCAGTACTTAGAACAGTGCTTTGCACATAGTAAGTGCTTAATAAGTGCCATTATCATTATTATTATTATTATTATTAATGAGTACCCACAAGGAACATACGGTCTAGAAGTAGCTTAAAGTCAAGAGGAAGCCTAGGTATCTTTACACCCAAGACATCTCCACTGCCTTCAATGTGCAGGCTCTCTGAAACAAGTCACAATCCCTTAAGTGAAGCTGCACAGCCTGGTAGATAAAGCAAGGGCCTGGGAATCAGAAAGATCTGGGTTCTAGTCCTACCTCCGCCACTTGTCTGCTGAGTGACTTGGGCTGGCCACTTAATTTCTCTGGGCCTCAGGTTCCTCATCTGTAAAATGGGGATCAAGACTGTGAGTCCCATGTGGGACATGGACTGTATCCAATCTGATTACCTTGTTTCTACCCCAGTGCTTAGTACAGTAATAGATAGCTCAACAAATACCACAAAAACGTGTCCTAGCACTGCCAAGACTTTACAGGAGGCAGGCCTGGACCAAACCAAAGTAGAAGCACTGCTGAAAATCACAGGAGACACTCAGACCTTCCAGTGTTTACTGAACTGGCCCCCACAGGGGGTGTCTTAAAGCCCACTTAATTCTGATTTAAGAACAAGGCTTGTAGAACTGTCACTGTTGAAGGCAAGCTTCAGTGCTCTCTCCAAAATAATGAGGAGGATTGGGTGAAACATCTCAAATCTCATTGTTTTTCATTCTAGAACATTATGAGAAATCTGTCTAAAAGGGAGATGCATGAAAGAATAACATTCATTCCAAACTCCATGTATAGCCATACATTTTATTGCCTTTCCATTAAATGCTTGAAAAGCAGCCCTTGACTCATCAGCATTGTTAGCCAAACACTCTTTCCAATAAATCCATTGCAATGCCTGAGGCTTTAGGGCGTGAAATAAAATTTAACAAAAGGTGAGTGCTCATTATTTTCCACTGAATGCATTAACAGACATCTCATTTTGTTGTTTTTCCTTTCATTGTTTTGTTACCCTGGCATCTAGAGAAATACAGGGAAAATTGGTCATCTGCACTGAAAGAAAGTTCACAACTGTAGAACAAATGCAATTAAAATTGTCTTTCATAAACTTTCTTTCCCATAATAACAATAATAATAGTATTTGTTAAGCACTTACTATGTGCAAAGCACTGTTCTAAGCACTGGGGAGGTTACAAGGTGATCAGGTTGTCCCACGGGGAGCTCACAGTTTTAATCCCCATTTTACAGATGAGGTAACTGAGGCACAGAGAAGTTGGGACTTGCCCAAAGTCACACAGCTGACAATTGGCAGAGCCAGGATTTGAACCCCTGATCTCAGACTCCAAAGCCCGTGCTCTTTCCACTGAGCCACGCTTCTTCTCCAATGTGCTTTCTTTTTGCTCACCCATAGTTTGCTAAAGATGTAGCACTTACGTTAGTATTAAGTTTATGCTCTTCAGTTTCTGGTTTTCTTCTGCTACAATTGATCTCTCTACAAAGTAGCACAGTTTTTTTTACTAGGAGATTTTTTAAAATTGCAATGCTATCCTGTTTCTGTAAGCTGCTATGCTATTTAACGGTGCCCCAAGAGTATGCTACAACCTAACCGTTTTGCCCCATAGAATGCATCAGGTTGTTATTATTGTGCCCTATTATTTTGAGAGTAAGATGGTAAGACAAGGTAGAAAGAAAAATGATGGGAAAATGGAGGATGTGCTAGGAGGGAGAGAAAGCAGTGTCAAAACCCAACTACAAAGTAATGAGTGGGCAAAAGAAACAAGGATCATTACAAAAAAATACAAGTTTAATTTATTTTCTAGATTTTTTTCTTCAACATTTCCTCTCCATTTAAAAAATATAGTGCTCTCCAACCTTTTTCAGGATCAGGGGCACACTTATAGTAGTACTGAAACCTTATTACTCAGATCAGTAAAGAGTAAAGTATTGGGAACCAGAGTGGGATAAATCATTTCCTGGATATTGAAGAAACTCCACCTAAATTTATGAATTTTTCTCTCTTTCCATGGAAACAACCATTTTTCTATGTAAGGCAGACACTCCCTGGAGGCTACCACAGGATTTTAAAATCTGTGACACTGTAAAGTACATCCTACATCATTGGCATTAAGTTGAGGTTGGCAAGGAATAGAAGTCCAATTCTAGTCTGAAAATTAGTTCTTTCAAACCATTGATATCAAGGTCTTGAAAATGTACAAATAACTTCCTCACAAACCAGTACAGTAGGAGAGTTTTCCTCTTGTGTAGGAATGTGGGAATTTTATGCAGAAGAATCATGAGTAATATCACATTGGGTCGATTTTGTCTTTTTTGACATGGATTGCTTACATAGTGGCTTATGGAATCAAAACATGTATAGAGCAGAAAGTAATGCAGAAGTGTTGAATAATTTCAGGAAGCAAAGGCAATCCCAACAGGAATGTGAAGAGCCTGTAAGCTTATTGCGGGCAGGGAATGTATCTACCAACTGTGATATACTGTACCCTTAGTATGGGCGCTCTCTTCACAGAAAACACTCAATAAATATGATTGATTGACTGATTAATCTACAAATAGTCACTAATAATGCAACATGAATACTCTCCTACTCTACTAATACAGTTGTGAGGGTTAACCCCTTTAGTGTGTACACGAGATCCTTTGTATATACGGAAACTCTGCAATGCTCTCATGAGAAGCTGTGTGATTTAGTGCATAGAGCATGGGCCTGGGACTCAGAAGGACCTGGGTTCTAATCCTGTCCCCACCAAATGTCTGCTGTGTGACCTTGGGCAAGTAGCTTCACTTCTCTGGGCCCCAGTTACCTCATCTGGAAAATGGGGATTAAGAACGTGAGCCCCATGTGGGACAGGGACTGTGTCCAGATGGATTTCCTTTGCTTAGAACAGTGCTTGGCACATGATAAGTGCTTAACAAGTACATTATTATGATATCCTGACTATCAGCATCCCACTCTGATGAGTCCCAAGGCAGGGCTCCATGTCAGCTATGCCCCTTCCAATGATTACCAGTTATATTGGGTGTGGGGGAAAAATCAGTTGCCCACACCAACTGCTGTGAAGGTTTAGTCTGAGGATTAAACTACTGCATTGGATAGATATTTCTGCTTCTGAATTAGCCTCATGATAGAAAAACCTTAGGTATCTTATAATGTGGATCAAGTACACGAGGGATGCTTAATTAGTGATGGTATTATTTCTGCAGGCTGTTCTGCCCAACAGTGGTATTTAGTGAGAGCTTACTGTGTGCAGAACACTGTACTAAGCACTCGGGAGAGTACGAGACAACAGAGTTGTTCCCTGCTCACAACAAGTTTACAGTCTAGGGGGGAGACCAACATTAATATTTTACGTGAAAGAGGACAATACATCTTGGAAGAAGAGAGCCTGTTACTTTGTCAATATTGCACAGTTCACTCATGATGATGGGAAATTCATTTGCAAGGAAAGTTTGCCATCCAGAATGCTCAGGAAGCCATTTTCATGCTTGAAAGACACAAGTGATTGAAGAAGCACCCATTCTTCATCCTGTTTTAAATCTCTTTCTACAAATTCTCCATTTCCTACAAATACAAATCATGCTTTGTTTTGTGTTTGTATTTGTGTGCCTGTACTTGGTAGAGAGCAAACATTGCTTTGAAATGTTCGTTTTGGCCAAACTAATCACTCTGCATTGTTGTGCCTGGATTTAGTAAGGTATAAGATAACCCACTTTGCCACTTTCGACCCACCTTCTCTGCATTCCACCTCATCAGGAGCACTTTCCTTCAATGTTTGTGTTTCAGTTTATGAATAAGTTCTTGGTTTTTGATAATCGTCATTCATTTATTTTCTGTTCATGTAAATAAAGGCTTGTTTCCATTCTGCCTCATTTATTTGATGACATTTACCACATTTTTACTATTTTTCCATTAAAAACATTGTATTCATGAATCTTGATTTGAAGCTGCAAGATAACAGTCATTTGGAGACCCCAAGACAAACTCAATGTTTGACCATATTTGACAGACCTGCAATCTCTTGTTGGCAAACCACATCTCCTCCAGGAAGCCTTTTCATCCACCTACCCTATTTTTCCATCATACTGCCTCACCCAGGAACTTACTCTCACCCCACAAGCATTTAGG
This sequence comes from Tachyglossus aculeatus, assembly GCF_015852505.1. NCBI lineage: Eukaryota > Metazoa > Chordata > Mammalia > Monotremata > Tachyglossidae > Tachyglossus > Tachyglossus aculeatus. The sequence continues at coordinate 11,236,911 of NC_052080.1, forward strand.
TACCCGCAGAATTTATGCACATATTCTTAGAACTGATTGCTTCTCTTACCTTTGTTGTTTTAATGTGTATCTTTCCAACTAGACTGTAAACTCCTTGAGAGCAGAGGTTGTGACTTTTTTTAAAATGGTATTTGTTAAGCGCTTAGCATGTGCCAGGCACTGTGCTAACCATTGGGGTAGATAATCACTGGTAGATAAGCACTGGAAAGCAGCAAGGCCTAGTGGATAGAGCATGGGCCTGAGAGTCTGAAGGAACTGGGTTCTAATCCCGCCCCTGCCACTGACCTCCTGTGTGATCTTGGGCAAGTCTCTTAACTTCTCTGAGCCTCAGTTTCCTCACCTGTAAAATGGGGATGAAGACTGTGAGCCCCTTGTGGAACAGTGACTGTGTCCAAACTGATTAGCTTGTATGTATCTCAGCGATTAGAACAGTGCTTAAAAATACCATCATCATCATTATTATTATAATTAGGTTGGACACAGTCCACGTTCCATATGGGGCTCACAGTCTTCAACCCCATTTTACAGATGAGGTAACTGAGGCGAGGTCAGCCAGCAGACAAGTGGCAGAGCTGGGATTGGAACCCATGTTCTTCTGATTCCCAGGCCCGTGCTCTTTCCCATGGGCAACGCTGCTCCTTGTAACTCTGGGGAGCTCCCCAAGAATTTGGAATAGTGCACTGAGCAAAACAAGTGCTCAAAAAATTTCACTGATTGATTTAGTACCTAATCTCACTGGGTCCAATTTTTCAAATAAGAAGCTGATGAAAGTCATCTTAATGGCCTTGCGGTCCTGGTGACAAAAGTTGTGTAAAGAGCTATAGCTACGGATCGAGTAACTTAAGAAAATCGTCAGTCTCAACCCTGATTTCCCTGTAATTTGGAAATGATCCATTCATACATTATGACCTCAATTATCCTAAGTCGGATAATTCTTTAAGGTTAGGTCAGGTTGATCAAAGCAAGAGTTTTGAACATTTAATAATAATAATAATAATAATGATGGCATTTTTTAAGTGCTTACTATATGCAATGCACTGTTCTAAGCGCTGGGGTGGTTACAAGGTGAGGATCAGGTTGTCCCACGGGGGGCTCACAGTCTTAATCCCCATTTTACAGATGAGGTAACTGAGGCACAGAGAAGTTAAGTGACTTGCCCAAAGTCACACAGCTGACAATTGGTGGAAGCGGGATTTGAACCCATGACCTCTGACTCCAAAGCCCAGGCTCTTTCCACTGAGCCACACAGCTTCTCTGTTTTTAATGTTAAAAAATATAGAAGAGTGGTACCAGCACCACAAAAATTAAAAATGTCAATCCCATCCGAAATTCAAAACTTCTTTTGGTATACAAGCATCAGCATGTATTGACCATGTGGGTGTAGAATGGGTGAAATATTGAAAAACCTGGACAAAACAACAATTCAATTATGTTTAGATGGGATGTAAAGAATTCTGGTAAAATGACACAATAGAAAGATCCATGAGCATATAATTTTTTTTCCTAGGTAAAACTACTTAGTAAACAATTCTTATGATCAATAGGACATCAAGATTTGCATCCAGGGTTAATTCCAAAACAGTAAATAGTATTCCTGCAGATGAAGCAAAAAGGAAAATGATGCTAATTCATGCTATGACAATGTGCAAAAAGAAAGAAAATTCTGCAATAAAATGGTTTGATCATTGGATTACATTTGAACAGTGATTAAATGTGAGGTGAAGAAGTACAGCTAGACCTTGAGACTTGTGCACACTTTTCAAGGTAAGTGACAAATGTTGTCTTCTATGGGATTTTCAAAAAATCTGACTGAAAATAATTCTTTTTTCATAGACCACTTTTCCTAGCAGACTACACAAAGGTCATCCGGTTTAATTAATTAAGCATGACTGCATAATTTCCTCTACATTTTCCTTTCTTTGGAAACATATCTACATTCCATTTGTTTTTGAAGTTTGGACTAATTAAAAATCCATTATGCTTCCCCCTTGGTAATGACACTATATAAATTAAGCCTCAGAGACATGGAAACACTGAAGAAAGTGATAGGAACCATTTGCAGAGTCATTTTCTCTGCAATTCAAATTTCATTTGGGTGATCAGTACTCCCTCGAAACTTGAAGTTCAATACTCCACCTAATAATAATCACTGTGGTATTTGTTAAGCACTTGCTCTGTGCCAACTACTAAACTGAGCACTGAGAAAGATATAAGATCGTTATGTCCCACATTGGTTCACACTGTAATTAGGCAGGAGAACAGGGAATGAATCCCCATTTTTCAGATAAGAGAACTGAAGCACAGAGAAGTTAAGCTCTGCCGCTTGTCTGCCGTGTGACCTTGGGCAAGTCACAGTTCTCTGGGCCTCAGTTACCTTATCTGGAAAATGGGATTAAGACTGGGAACCTCATGTGAGACATGGACTAAGTCCAACATGATTAGCTTGTATCTACCCCGGTGCTTAGTAAGCATTTAATAAATACTATTTAAAAATCAGGTTATGGTTGGCTTCCTTGACATTCACCCTGAGTAAGGGCATACCATCTAATACGCATTACTTTTCCCTCTGAACCCTGAGGTTTCACTTTGCAATACAAACTACTGACTTCTCTTCCACCAATGTATCCAAAGCCTTGAACCCAACTGAAGCTTTTCAGTTCATATAAGTTTCTACTATAACATAATCCAAATATTTGCCACCTAGGGTGCAATGAAATGGTTTTTTTTTGGTTTGAACCTATCACCTTTAAGCGTTAATGAGTGTCCACTCACTTGCCATGGGATTTTACCTGTACATATCTATTCTTTTTATTTTATTTTGTTAATATGTTCGGTTTTGTTCTCTGTCTCCCCCTTCTAGACTGTGAGCCCACTGTTGGGTAGGGACTGTCTCTATATGTTGCCAACTTGTACTTCCCAAGCGCTTAGTACAGTGCTCTGAACACAGTAAGCACTCAATAAATACGATTGATGATGATGATGAGGATGATAATGTTATGGTCACCTGGTCTACAACCTTCATGAATATGTAAACTTCAATCGGATCCTCTTCAGACTCCATTTTACAGATCCTGAATCTTTTCCATTTGTCCTCATGTGGAAGCAATGCTATCCCCAGATGGATTCGTGACTGTTTTGCCTTGACTCTGGTTAGCTGAACCCCTCTTTCCAAGGGTTATTTCAAACTTTATTCAAGCTAGGATCCTCTCTACCTCATAACCCACTCTAGATGTAACCCCACCTCCTTGCTACATTCCTACCCAAATAACTGGAATACTTGAACATTGGCTGCCTTAATTTCCTCTCCAAAAACTCCCTTCCTGACTGCTTCCCTCTACCACTTCTAACATTTAACAGCACCAGGAAAGTGAAATTGCCAGCTGAATGTCTTGGGCTGTGGAGATGGCTCTGCCCTGGTGAGTTAGTTTTTACTGGCAACCTTAGTACATTATAAGTTGTGTTTTTAGGAAACATATAATTGAGGGTGAATTTACAAGTATGTGTGGGTGTGAATTTTGTTCAAGAGAAGCAATTTAGAATTTAAAACTCGATCTTCCACTTCTTGCTAGATGGCTTGCTTGATTATTTTTATTAACATAACCAGACTATGTTTGAGTCTGCTCAACAGCTATGAAATTCATTCATTCAGTCAGTCATATTTATTGAGCACTTACTGTGTGCAGAGCACTGTACTGAGTGCTTGGGAAGTACAAGTTGGCAATATATAGAGACGGTCCCTACCCAACAGTGGACTCACAATCTAGAAGGGGGAGACAGACAACAAAACATGTAGACAGGTGTCAAAATCGTCAGAAGAAATAGAATTAAAGCTATATGTGCATCATTAACAAAATAAATAGAATAGTAAATATGTACAAGTAAAATAAATACAGTAATGAATCTGTACAAATATATATGGAAGTGCTGTGGCGAGGGGAAGGAGGTAGGTTGGGGGGATGGGGAGGAGGAGAGGAAAAAGGGGGCTCAGTCTGGGAAGGCCTCTTGGAGGAGGTGAGCTCTCAGTAGGGCTTTGAAGAGAGGAAGAGAGCTAGCTTGGTGGATGTGTGGAGGGAGGGCATTTCAGGCCAGGGGAAGAACGTGGGCCGGGGGTCGACGGCCGGACAGGCGAGAACGAGGTACAGTGAGGAGGTTAACGGCAGAGGAGCGGAGGGTGCGGGCTGGGCTTTAGAAGGAGAGAAAGGAGGTGAGGTAGGAGGGGGTAAGGTGATACTAAATGAAATACTAGATGAAATACTAAAATACTAGCATTTACTCCAGGGAAATTCACCCTCTCGGCACCCAATCAATGGTTGCTGATGATGGTAACAACCTCTTCTAAAATTTCACAAAGAATTAGCTGTAGTTTTTAATCCCACTCTATTAGCAAACTATTCATTCAATTGTATTTATTGAGCATTTACTGTGTGTACAGCACTGTGCTCAGGGCTTGGGAGAGTACAATTTAACAATAAACAGACATATTCCTGGCCTACAAGAACCTGTCTGTCCTGGTATATGTTAATCCCATCTCCTTTCACTTCAAGGACAGAGTTATGTTGGTTGTTTTGGGCCAGGTTTTTCAAAGCTACATGAGAAAAAAAGACAAGGGAGTGAAATGCAATATTTTATAACCAGCCATGCTGGTATGTAATTGGAGTAAAATGAGTGATTCAAATATTGGTATTTTAAAAGAGTTGTCTTGGTTGTGTTGATACAGCATGTAATAATAATATAATTACATCACAAATTGTAGTAAATTATCTATAACCGTCTAAAGCTACCTCTGTGTTCCAGTAAAAATAGCAATTTTCTTTCCTTTTCTTCTTATTAGAAAAGGGGTCAGAATTATGTGGCTTCTTCAGCATATTTTCAAGCCGTTAGAATTATTTTGCTACTTTACGACCTGAACCCTGAGGTTCTGGACCGCTTAGAAATAATCCAACCAGTGTCTAATCATCTAAATATTTGACACATCTATTACATATGAACATGAGCGAAACACACAACCTAATTTCAGCAAGTGATTTAAAATGAGTTCCTGACCTTTCAGAATTGCTGACACCTGCCTTGTAGCTTGGATGCTTTGAGCAAAGACATTTTGGCCTATTGCGTTGGGCGTAGGCTTATGGTAATGGGAAAACTATCTCGTGGCAGAAACAGTGGCTTAACAGAAACCCCAAGTCATTTTGAAATAAACCATTTTCAGAGAAGCAGCATGGCCTAGTGGCAAGAGCAGCAGCGTGGGAGTCAGCATACCTAGGTTCCAACTCTGGTTCTGTAACTTGCCTGCTTTGTGACTTTTTTTAGGGTATTTGTTAAGTGCTTAGTATGTGCCAGGCACTGTACTAAGCATTGGGGTAGATACAAGCTAATTAGTTTGGACACAGCCCATGTCCCACAAGGGGCTGAATGTCTTAATTCCCATTTTACAGATGAGGTAACAGGCACAGAGAAGTTAAGTGATTGCCCAGGATCACCCAGCAGACACGTGGCAGGGCCAGAATTAGAACCCAGGTTCATTCATTCAATTGTATTTATTGAGCGCTTACTGTGGGCAGGTCCTCTTACTCCCAGGCCCATGCTCTATCCATTAGGCCACACTCTTTACCCTTTGGTTAAATGACTTCAGGCAAATCACTTAATTATTTTGTGTTTCAGTTTCCAGATCCGTAAAATGGGGATGCAGTTTATGTTCTTCCTCCTTCATAGACACTGAGCCCCTTTTGGGACAGCATTGGCTCTGACCTGAGTAACTCAAATCTACCTCAGCATTTGACAGGAAAATGACAGAGTTAAGTTGTTAGTCTTTGTAAGGGGGGAAGATTTCAATAGAATGAATTCCATCGTGACCATATAATCTGCTATTCTGTCACTGAGAGTGTCACTAAAGGTAGCTACTCTTCAACAATTTCCTGTTTCCTTTCCCAAGTTTCACACCCTTCCCATGCTGAGAAACTCACAGTTTTCCCAACCAGAATATTAATGGGAAGATCCATTTCACTATTGCACAAAGGAGAGTAATTTATTTAAACCAATATGAAACACACCACTTCTGTCTGCGGGTGTACATGGAGTGAGAATGAAGATAGATAATTATTAGAAGATAATGATGCCTAATCTAATAACAGTGATGACTGGAGGATGAGCATGATGGCTTCTTTGTTACAGAAAATGTGCCTAAATCCTCAAGGCTAAAAATAGCCCTGGCACAGATCATATTGGAGACTCCAGGACAAAGGATAGGCAAGAGAGAAAGATGCGTCACAATTATGGCATAGACCAATCTTCACAATTCATATCTATTTTTGTGCTTTTTGAACATGGGCATTAGCCCCTCATATTTTAGAGAATATTTTGTATTAGCCAATGTATGTTTGTTTGCCTTCTTCTTAAGGGAAGTGAAACCAGCTATAGCAAGATAGTCATCTCTACTCAAAGACAGTAAAACTTAGCTTGATCAACAGTATTTCCACTAGGGACTTCCAGTAGGGAGGTCTATAAAAACCAAAAAAAAAAAAAAAAAAAGGAATTCACATTCTAGAACCCTAGTATAACAGCATTACAGGAATGACAGTATCTATTTTCTACCCTCGTAGCAACCAGGATTTTGGCATTGACTGAATATTCACAAGTTTTCCCAAATCTCTGGGCATATGTTACATAAGAAAGAAAAACACCTGAGTAGACTAGAAAAGCAGAACAAATATTGATTAACTGGAGGTCAGACACACAACCCACAACAGCTTACATGTAAACCAAATAGCGAGGCGGCATTCTCAAGTGATTGAAAAATCTGTCAATAGCTGCAAAAATCCTCTTCAAACCCATTGCTACATTGGGGCATGTCTACCTGGAATGATTCTTATCCATCAATCAATCAACTGCATTTATTGAGCACTTACTATGTGCAGAGTAGTGTACTAAGCACTTGGAAGAGTACAATACAACAATATAACATAGTTGATTGACACATTCACTGCCTACAGTGAACTTACAATCTAGAGGGGGAGACAGACATTAATATAAATAAATAAATTACGGATATGTAAATATGTGCTCTGGGGCTGAGGGAAGGGTGAATAAAAGGGAGAAAATCAGGGTGTCGCAGAAGGGGGTGGGAGAAAAGGAAACAAGACCTTAGTCAAGGAAGGCCTCCTGAAGGAGATGTGCCTTCAATAAGGCTTTAAAGGTGGGGAGTGTATTTGCTATATATGAAGAGGGAAGGCATTCCAAAGCCAGATTCTTGCACCAAATAGATAAATCTTGAATTATTATTATTATATTTCTTACTCACTTACTACATGTCCAGTACTGTTTTTAGCTATGGGATAGCCAACATGACTGAAATAGTAATATCTAAATATACATAACCTTTAACTCTTATGCTTCTCCTAACTGCAATTTATTTTAATGTCTGTCTCGCCTCTAGATAATCAGCTCCTTGAGAATGTCTATCACTTTATTGTATGGTACTCTCCCAAGCGCTTAGTAGAGTGTTCCTCACATACTAACCGTTCAATTTTTTTAATACTATTTGTTGATTGAGTGGAGACCTTGTTAGGAAGGGCCAACCTTTTCATTTGAAAACAGGAAAGAGCTGAAGACCTAAAAAACACATGGCAGAATAAATTCAAACAATGAATCTTGTTAGGAAGGGGTGACCTTTTCATTTGAAAACAGGGAAGAGCTGGAGATTTTAAAATACAATGGCAGATTAAATTCAAACAACAAATAAATCGACAGCAGTTTGGGTTTTCGTGTGTGGATGGCAAACTCATATAGTTACTGCATTCTCTTCAATATGTTTACGTAGTTTTATCATCATTTATGTGAAATCACATTAAAACAGCAGCTTTTTATTTTCCCTTTACAACTTTGGGATCGTCAGTGTGTTGCATATAAACTGCACACTTCAAATGATCCCCTTGCCATCTGTGGTTAGATTCTATTTGCCCGAGTCAAGATTATATGCTTAATCAGAGTTGTCCCCAACGCAAAGATATTAATATATTCTGTGTATACTATTCCTAATTACACTGTTGAAGTTTTGGGGGTTGATTTGGGAAAATCATTTGGCAACCATTGTGAAATTTGAGCACCAGCTTTGAAATGCACTTCATCAAGGATTTGATATGATTTGTATGAATTGATCACTAATGTCTCCTTAGGGGGAAAAAAGCCCATCAAACTAAACTTACAGTCCATTGAATGCATTAGCAATGACTAGTTATTAATCTTATAACCTTTTCTAATTAACAGAGTAAACTGTAAAATGAAGACAAATTGAATGTATCCAAGGGTAAAATATAGTCAATCACTAAATGCATACGTATGCTAGAAAAACATCTATGAATAGTTTACTACTGAAAATGCTATTCCCTGGTTATTTATAGGCAATAAGCAAAACAACAACTTGCTCTTTTGTCAGGCTGTTTCTCTGTGCCTTCTTTCAAGATGTTCTAGAAATTACCAGGAATAACAACTGTAAATATTGTTATTGTTAGTTATTTTCTATGGCACCGTCTATAATTAGTAAGAACTGCAGATGAATAGAGAAACAGTGTTGCCTAGTGGAAACAGCAAGGGCCTGGGAGGGAGAAGACCTGGGTTCTAATACCAGCTCTCCCACTTAGAAAGTCACTTCACTTCTCTATGCCTCAGTTACCTCATCTGAAAAATGGGGATTAAATCCTACTCCTTCCTACCTAGACTGTGAGCCCCATGTGGTACAGGGACGGTGTCCAAATTCATTCAATCATATTTATTGAGTGCTTACTGTGTGTAGAGCACTGTAGTAAGTGCTTAACCTTGCTTCTACCCCAGTGCTTAGAACACTGCTTGGCACATAACAAGCCTTTAACAAATATGATTATAATAATAGCAATAATAATAATAATGATTATTATGACAGGAAGAGTAAATAAAACATTTCCACAAATTATTTAACATGTGGTCAGCATGATAATAATAATAATAATAATGGCATTTGTTAAGCGCTTACTATGTGCAAAGCACTGTTCTAAGCACTGGGGAGGATACAAGATGATCAGGTTGTCCCACGTGGGGCTCAAAGTCTTAATCCCCATTTTACAGATGAGGGAACTGAGGCACAGAAAAGTTAAGTGAATTGCCCAAAGTCACACAGCTGACAATTGGAGGAGCCAGGATTGGAACTCATGACCTCTGACTCCAAAACCCGTGCTCTCTCCATGGAGCCACACTGCTTTTCTTGATGACATAGGTGTTAAGAGAACCAACAAGGATATTATAAAGGCACTGAATTAATGCAATAATTCTTTGGTATTTGTGTAGCCCTCTTATTTTTTCAAAGCATGCTCACATTTCGCTAAGAACAGTGCTTTGCACATAGTAAGAGCTTAACAAATACCATTTAAAAAAATCTCATTTTTGAGTGAGGTTGGGAAAGGCTGCCATCATTATTTCCATTTTACAGATGTGGAAACTGAGGCTCAGAGACGTTAAGCAACCTGGCCAAGTTCACATAGCAGCCGAGTGGCAGAGAGGAATATTGAGAAGGAGTGTGGCCCCATGGAAAGTGCACAGACTGGAGCCGGGAGACCAGCAGACCAGACTGCTCCCGCTCCCGTCTGAGCCGCCTTCTCTTGCTCCCTTTATTCATCCCATCTCTCTGTCCCAGAACAGTTATGTACCTATCTGTAACTTTATTTATTTATATTAATGTTTGTCTCCCGCTCTAAACTCTAAGCTTGTTGTGGACAGGGAATGTATCTGCTATATTGTTGTTAGGTAGGGACTGTATATGTTGCCAACTTGTACTTCCCAAGCGTTTAGTATAGTCCTCTGTACACAGTTAGCGCTCAATAAATACGATTGAATGGATGAATGAATATTGTACTCCCAAGCACTTAGTACAGTGCTCTACATACTGTAAGTGCTCAAGAAATGTGATTGACTGAATGACTAGGAATCTAATTCGGCTCTACGTCTTGCCTGGTTTGCAAGTTTGGGCAAGTCATTTAACCTCTCTGGGCCTCAGTTTCCTCATCTGCACAAAGAGGCTTATGTACCTGTTCTTCTTCCCCTTTAGACTGGAGGCCATAATTGTGGGACAGTTGATTGTAACTATCCCTGTGCGTGGCACACAGTAAGCACCTTATTAATATTATTACTATGCCCACATTTCTTTCTTGACTCCATTTTTCATATGAGCATAACGAGAAGTGTGGACAACAATGGGAAGTCCAAACAGATGCTGTGTGGTGAGTTAGAAAGCAGAAGACCCATCAGCGCCATATAAGGTCCAGAAATTGAATATGTATTATTAATAGCGTGACTCAGTGGAAAAGAGCACGGGCTTTGGAGTCAGAGGTCATGGGTTCAAATCCCAGCTCTGCCAATTGTCAGCTGTGTGACTCTGGGCAAGTCACTTAACTTCTCTGTGCCTCAGTTACCTCATTTGTAAAATGGGGATTAAGGCTGTGAGCCCCCCGTGGGACAACCTGATCACCTTGTAACCTCCCCAGAGCTTAGAACAGTGCTTTGCACATAGTAAGAGCTTAATAAATGCCATTATTATTATTATTACTAATATAGATAATAATAATAACAATAATAGTAATAATAGTAGTAGTAGTTGTGAGGCACTTACTCTGTGTGCCAGGCACTGTACTAAGGACTGGAGTGGATAGAGGAAATCTGGTTGGACACCGTCCCTGTCCCACGAGGTGCTCAAAGTCTCAATCCTCATTTTCTAGATGAGGTAACTGAGGCCCAGAGAAGTGAAGTGATTTGTCCAAGGTCACACAGCAGACAAGTGGCAGAACAGAGATTAGAACCCATGACCTTTTGACTCCCAGGACCATGCTCTATCCACTACGCCATGCTGCTTCTCGCATCATCTTAGAATAAATGCTTTGAGAAGATTGTAATCCACCGACACAAAATAGTTCCTGGCATTTTGAGTCACACATGACACAGTGTAGTAAAGTGACACTTTCCCTGGATCCACTTTGTAATAGATTGTGAGTAATTCACACCCAGGTACACAACTACAATTGCTTTTCAAACCTGAAGGGCAATGCTTGCGAAGCACTCTTGTTAATAATTAATAATAATAATTGTGGTATTCATGTGCTCATTATGTGCCAAGCAATATACTAAGTACTGGCATATACACAGGATCACCATATCCCACCTGGGGCTCACAGTCAAAGTAGGAGTGAGAAGAGGTACCAAATTCCTATTTTGCATATGAGGAAACTGAGGCACAGAGAAGTTAAGTGACTTGCCCCAGGTCACACGGCAAGCAAGGTCTTTTGTTCTCTGCTTCTCTCTGTCCTTCATGCATAGATGATTTCACTTCCACTTTAGTTTTGAACCGGGAAAAACAGTCCTGGGTAAATGGTATACACTGAAAAGCAAAATTTGACTTGCATTTGGCAAATAAGTGAGACATTTTTCCGGGAATAATAATCCACTCAAAAATCATGGACTTAAAGCTGAGTAAAAATGAGAACTTCTGGGCATGTGAGTTGTATTCACCTCTGAAAAAAATGGATATTGAGCTGTTGTGTGCTCTTATTCTCCTGGTAGTCCTACCTGCAGTTCAAGGATGATCAAATGTTCACAGGTTTCCGCTTAATTAGAGAATATCCCCTCCTCAAAAACTGTGATTTGAACGAAGGGGAAAAAAGACATTCTGTGACATTCAAAACCATCCGTGTCTGTTAGCTTCATAGCCATATAAAGATATGATGGTTTTCATGCCCTTTTGAAGGGCCCTATCTGTCTCTGTGGCATGAAAAAGTGCAGTATGTAATCAAATATTCTGGGATATCCTTGAAGGTTACATGTTTGCTCGAGGATTTTTATCCAACTTAGAAAATGTCATAATTATTGATGATGATTTAACAGAGTCATTTTTCACGGCGGACACCCAAGAAAGATAACAGAATCCACCTTGTCAGTGTCACTAATGTCTTTTGGTGTTTTGTGAAAGAAATTTAGGAGCCGCTATTGAAGATAAGAAGATAAAGGTTAACAGGCTAAAGGTTAACACAATCCAAGTGGAGGAGATGAATACCTCAAAGTGCACGTTCTTCATGAATATTTAGAAGACTCAAAGCTAGTGTTGCGACATGCATACTTTGGGGTGAAGAATTGCACACATCATATCAGTATTTTAGGAATAAAAGAGACAAGTAGAGGATATTTCTCAGAATATGTTAGCTCATGGTATGTCCTTTGGGGGGGGGAAAAGGACATTTGAACTATTTTATCTGAGTTCCATAGCAACAAGAGGTGTAAGATCAAATGTAGATTCAATTCAAAGGGTCAGGCAGACACACAACATTTTAAACACCCCAGTAGCATGGAAACTCAGACATATCCATAACTGCAAGTGCAAGACTTTTAATGCCCTTGTAGTTCTTGTGCTGTTTTTCTGTGCAGAGCAAGGACATAGGAAGGGAACAAAGGAAAATGGAAGAACTTGAAATGAACTCCCTTCTAAAAATTATACTGTTTTAAAGAAGCTACTCAACTAATATAAGCAGAACAGTCATGGTTTATGGAGACCAATTTTTGGGTGCTTCAGGACATTTGAATAATTCTGTGAATCCTCACTTAAGATTTAATGGTCCTGTACTATAATACCCTAGGAATTACTAGGCAACTTACAAATGTTGAGGCATTTGGATAAGATTTTACTTGAAAGAAAATTGCCTTGGGCCATATTTATATGCAGAATAGCAGCCCTAGAACATTTGTGTGGTCACGTTAGTAGTAGTAAAATCAATTTCATTTCCTTTAATGCAGTACTCTAAAATAGGAGTTTTTAACCTGTTTTGAAAAACCACACCATAGGGGGTCTCTCAATTCACTCCTACCTTCTGATCATGAATCCTGTCAGCATCCTAGTTGTAATAGCAGTACTCCTTTTTCAGCACTTACTACATGCGAAGCACTGTACTAAGCTTCTGAGAGTGAAGTTCACTAGATTTGGTAGACACCATCCCTTCCCACAAGGAGTTTTTTTTGTTTTATTTTGATTTGTGGGTTTCTTTTATGGTATTTTTTAAGTGCTTACTACATGGCAGGCACTGCACTAAGCACTGGAATACAAGCTAATCAGGTCAGACACAGTCCATGTCGCACAAGATGCTCACAGTCTTAATCCCTGTTTTATAGATGAGGTAACTGAGGCTCAGAGAAGTTATTTGCCCAAAGTCACAGAGCAGACAAGTGGTGGAGCTTGGATTTGAACCCAGATCCTTCTGATTCCCAGACCTGTGCTCGATCTTCGAGCCATGCTGCTTCTCTGTTTATACAGTTTATGCATCTATGTAGTGAACACTCCATGCAGACGCAATTAAAAAGGCATTTTTCAAAAATCAAATGTTCAGCAAGGAGTACTGCATGTCTCCCCATTGGCTGTAGTCCCTTTATTGTTCTGGAGCATTTCTAGGGGGTTGGCAACTCTCACTGATATATTCAGCACTAAATAGTTCAGTCTTGATGAAGACTGTGGAAGAAATATCTTTTTTTGACTTTCCGTGATGTGAAATGACTTCTCTATTGGTTCTCGGCTCTATTTCATTTGTCAAGCTTCGACTCGATTTAAATTTTACTGAAAATTGTATTTATTTTGGAATTGTAGGTTTAAACCCATAGTCTTTTATGAACTGGAAAATCCCATGGCTTGAAGCATTTTTACTGTTTTAGGAAACGTGGATTAGTTCAAGACTCCTGTGAGAGGTTCTAGAAAGGTCTGCTCCTAATGTAAACCAAGGGAAAGCATGTTAAATACATTCAACCTGTGGCTTTTTAACAAATAAAATTTAAAATATTCATCTACTGAGACTTTACGTGAATACTATAGGTGGGAAGTATATATATTTCTTTAAATAGGAAGCCAAAATGAGATATATAAATTGACTGTAAATTCACTGTAGGCAGGGAATGTGTCTGTTTATTGTTTTATTGTACTCTCTCCAGTGTTTAGTACAGCACTCTGCACACAGTAAGCGCTCAATAAATGAAACTGAATGAATGAATGAATGCTGACTTGAGGGAGGTGATCAAAGTTAGGACCAAAGGGAAGAGAACCTGTCACAGAAGCCTCTGAAAATGATTTTTCAGACTTCTTGAAAATTTAAAGGAGCTATGAGCACCAACTATAACGAGCTTTGAAATCATCCTTTTAGACTTTCCTCAGGAGAGTCTCCTAGGGAGATGACCCCAAGACTGTAAGACTGTTATGGGCAGGGAATGTGTCTGTTATATTGTTATATTGTACTCTCCAAAGAGCTTAGTACAGTGCTCTGCACACAGTAAGCACTCAATAAATAGGATTGACTGACTGACTGACTGACTGAAGAGTTCTCCATTTCGTAAAGGAAAAATCATTGACGCAGATGAAAAGCAGTTAAACCTAGTGGAAATAGCACCGTTCTGGGAGTCAGAGGACCTGGGTTCTAATCCCACCTATGCCACCTGTCTGCTGCGTGACCTTGGGCAAGTCACTTCACTCCTATGCATACTGTGGGCAGAGATCATATCTGCTAACACTGATTTTTTTATGGCATTTAGTAAGTGCTTATTATGTGCACTTATATCTCAGGAAAGAAACAAATGAGAAAACTTTGAAGGACAGAGTATGCTAGGACTCTTGCACAGGAAGAAAACTTGATAGGAACTACTTGAGCTGGGAAAAAGGATTAGAGGGAAAAAATGGAGGAAATTAGTAACACCTTTTCTCCAATCCTCCGCTAATCTCCACCTCGGGGGCTATTGTAGTGAATGAATATATTAAGTGCCTGAAATGGCACATTTTTCACATGCTCACTAGTTTTACCGTTCTAGCAGGACACTTTGAAAATAAAGTATCTTCAGACATCAGTGCTCAGAACAGAATACTGGAGTGGCAAAACAAAAATGGGATTATTTTGCCCCCAAGGTTGTTAAGCTGTGGCTGGCTTCTTTCTTTGGGTTCCCCGGAGACCTAGAAAACCTTTAGATATGCAAGAAGAATAACTAAGTAAAATTGGGAAATCTTTTTCAAAGTGAATAAGTGGTTTTATGTCAGGGCATTGGATTGGGGATGAAAGTGTAGTGTAAGTCTATGCATATTTTACAGAAGCCATTAGCCCATCACTACTAAAGAAAAGCAATTTTTCCAACTTTAAAATAATTTTTTTTCTGTGCCGCATTTCCCCTTTGGTTCTATTCCCCGTCCAAACATTGGATTATACCTTTTGAACTCCAGCTCTCTGGCCCCACTATGACACTTACATTTTTTTTTCCACTGAGCAAAAAGCAATTCCACCGGCAGAAATTGCATTTTGTTTATGAATATGAGCAAAACTGCCATGACATTAAAAGGGCAAAAATGAGATAGATTTTCTTCTTACATGCAAAACTTTTCAATCATGCAGTTTTAATCACCAGCTTTTTGAGATGTTCAGCCTTTTCCCCCGTGCTGTAATTTTAAAGCTGTTTGAGTGCTTCCGATGACAAGGTCAAAAAGAACATTTTGCTTTAACCATGCAAAGTCATATGAATCAACATCATTTTCAATTGCCCTTTGAAATAGGCATCTTAAAGACATCAGCCCCAAAATGTATTTCCACATTTCAGTAGAAGTAAAAATAGAATGGAGTCTAGCCTCGCATGGCACACAATCACCTCTCTTCCTCTTACCTATCCTCACTTCTCCACCATTTACAACCGAGCCCAGACACTTTGCTCCTCTAAAACCAACCTAGTTACTCTGTCTTGATTGACTTTCTCACCATCAACCTGATCCTCACATCCTCCCTCCTGCCTGGAATTCCCTCCCTCCCTCTTCATATCTGACAGACCACTATTCTCCCCATTTTCAAAGCCCTACAAAAATCACAACTCCTGCAGGAAGCCAACTCTATTGCATTGTATTCTCCCGAACATTTAGTATGGTGCTCTTCTCCTAGTAAGCGCTAAATACCATTGACCCATTAGCACACTGAGATTTAATGGCCAGGTCTACCCACACAAAGTAATTTTTTTCCAAAATCTATTTAGCACTTACTATGTGCCAGGTGCTGTACTAAGCACTGGGGCAGATACCAGCTCATCAGGTTGAACACAGTCACATAATAATAATAATAATGGCATTTATTAAGCACTTACTATGTGCAAAGCACTGTTCTAAGCGCTGGAGAGGTTGCAAGGTGACCAGGTTGTCCCCCATGAGGCTCACAGTCTTAATCCCCATTTTACAGATGAGGGAACTGAGGCACAGAGAAGTTAAGTGACTTGCCCAAGGTCACACAGCTGACAATCGGCGGAGCCAGGATCTGAACCCATGACCTCTGACTCCAAAGCCCGGGCTCTTTCCACTGAGCCACGCTGCTTCTATAAACCAGTGACTGTGTCTACTGTTGCAGACTATTTGGATAACTAATGCCTCAATTGTCTGGATACCTCAAGTACAACTTCTTTCCTTAAAATAAGCAGATCGTTTTTTCAACGGTATTTGTTAAGGGCTTAGTATGTGTCAAGCACTGTTCTAAGCACTGGGGTAGATACAAGATTATGGTGCTCACAGTCGAAGTAGGATTTAATCCCCATTTTACAACTGAGGAAACAGAGGCACAGAGAAGTTAAGCGACTTGTCCAAGTCACACAGCAAGCAATTGGCATGGTGGGGATTAGAACCCAGGTCCTCAGATTCCCAGGCCTGTTCTCTTTCCACTAGGCCATGCATCTTCTCCCAAAACAAGGGTTTTTCTTATTTAAATTGGAAAGAACATTGGGGGAATATTTTTAGAACAATGTAAACAGCATGACCTTGTGGAAAGAGCATAGGCCTTGGGATAAGAGAACCTGGTTCTAATTACAGCTCCGCTATTTACCTGCTCTGTGACCTTGGACAAGTCACTTAACTTTTCTGTGCCTCAGTTCCGTCATCTGTAAAATGGGGATTCAATGCCCGTTTTATGTCCTATTTAGACTGCAAGCCCATGTGGGACTTGATTATTTTGTGTCTACTCCAGAGCTTTGTACAGTGCTTGGCATCTAATTAAGCACTTAAATACAAATATCTTTCTAGGTAGATTTTTTTAATGGTATTTTTAAGTGAGTACCATGTGTCAAACACTGTAGTAAGCACTGAGGTAGATACAAGATAAATCAGGTTGGACACAATACATATCCCACATGAGGCTCACAGTATTAATCACCATTTTACAGATAATAATAATAGTAATGATGGTATTTGTTAAGCGCTTACTATGTGCAAAGCACTGTCCTAAGCGCTGGGGGGGGGCGATACAAGGTGATCAGGTTGTCCCACGTGGGGCTCACAGTCTTCATTCCCATTTTACAGATGAGGTAACTGAGGCACAGAGAAGTTAAGTGGCTTGCCCAAGGCCACACAGCTGACAAGTGGCGGAGCAGGATTCGAAACCATGACTTCTGACTCCCAAGCCCATGCTGTTTCCACTGAGCCACGCAGAAGTGAAATGACTTGTCCAAGGTCACACACAGACAAGTGACTTAACTGGGAGTAGAATCCAGGTCCTTCTAACTCTCTGGTCCCTGCTCTTTCCAGTAGGCCACACGCTGATTCTCGTATGATTCAGCGTGGCAAGAAACTATCAGATGGGTCCAGCAGGTTGAAATGTGGGGCTCTTCAATACCTTAAACCCCATATTATCAGAGAACTGATATATTTGAGATCAAATTGCCTTTTAGGCCTTGAAAATCCGAATTATTTACATGTCAGTCAGTCATTCGTATTTGTTGAGTGCTTACTGTGTGCAGAGCACTGTACTAAGTGCTTACAATACAACAGTAAACAGACATATTCCTTGCCCACAAGGAGAAAACCCATTAACTGTCAGATGTATTTAACAGACTTGTCTTGGAAGTTTATGACCAGAAGATTATTTATTAGTGTTGCTTTTCTGGCCAGGTGGGTTCAATAGATCAGTCAGTGCTATGTACTGAACACTTATTGGCTTGAAAGGACTGGACTGAGCACTTGGGAGAGCAAGACAACAGAGTAAAAAGACATCGTTCTGCCCTCAAGGAATTTACAGTGTAGTGGGTAAGTCAGTCATTCAAATGAATTACTGGCCAGGGAAACAAATGAATATAAAGAATTGTATATAGGAATTGTGGGTTGGTGGGGTTTAGGGGGATTAGGGAAAGGGACTATCTGTTGTTGTGTTGTACTCTTCCAAGTGCTTAGTACAGTGTTTTGCACTCACTAAGTGCTCAATAAATATGATTGAATGAATGAAAGAATGAATAAGTGCATAGGTAATACAATAGGGAGGGAAAATAGTGTGAACAGATAATAATAATGATGGTATTTGTTAAGCACTTCCTATGTGCGAAGCACTGTTCTAAGCCTTGGGAGGATACAAGGTGATTAGGTTGTCCCACGTGGGGCTCACAGTCTTAATCCCCATTTTACAGATGAGGTAACTGAGGCACAGAGAAGTTAAGTGGCTTGCCCAAGGTCACACAGCTGACAAGTGGTGGAGCTGGATTCGAACCCATGACTTCTGACTCCCAAGCCCGGGCTCTTTCCACTGAGCCACGCTGCAGCAGGGAACTCTTCCTGGAAAGGGTGAAACTTTAGTAGGTATTTGAACCCAGGGAGAGTGGTGGCCTGTAGGATATGAAGGTGAAATAATCGTAATAAAAAATGATAATGATGGCATTTATTAAGCGCTTACTATGTGCAAAGCACTGTTCTAAGCACTGGGGAGGGTACACGGTGATCAGGTTTTGCCACGGGAGACTCACAGTCTTCATCCCCATTTTACAGATGAGGTAACTGAGGCACAGAAAAGTTAAGTGATTTGCCCAAAGTCACACAGCTGACAATTGGCAGAGTTGGGATTTGAACCCATAACCTCAGACTCCCAAGCCCTTGTTCTTTCCACTGAGCCACGCTGCTTATGCACTATTCTATTCTTCTGCACTATTAATCATAATAATTATAACATTTGTTAAGCACTTATTGTGTGCCAGGCACTGTACTAAGCGCTGGGGTGGATCAATCAATCAATCGTATTTATTGAGCGCTTACTGTGTGCAGAGCACTGTACTAAGCGCTTGGGAAGTACAAGTTGGCAACATATAGAGACAGTCCCTACCCAATAGTGGGCTCACAGTCTGAAAGGGGGAGACAACAGTCTAAATTGGACACAGTCCCTGTCCCTCATGGGGCTCACAGTCTCAATCTCCATTTTGCACATGAGGGACCTGAGGCACAGAGAAGTGAAGTGACTTATCCAAGGTCATACAGCAGACAAGTGGCGGAACCCGGATGAGAACACATTGTCCTTCTGACTCCTTAGCCTGTGCTCTATCCACTATGCCAAGATCCAAACAGGAGAGAAGGAGTGAGCAGCCAGACAGTTGAGAGTCAGGCCCGGGAAGTAAATTGGGATTGGAGGCGTGAAATGTGTAGGCCAGGTTGGAGTGGGAGAGAAGCTAGCATTGGTAGAGAGAGGGAGTTGATTGCAGGCTTTAAAGCTAATGGTGAGGAATTTCTGCTGGATGCACTGATGGATGGGTAACCATCCATTGAAGGTTTCCTGAAATCGATTAGAAACAGTAGCAGCTATTCTACTACCAATTTTCTGACTGTGAATTTAGATAGTTTAGGGTTCGGTGTAATAAAACTACATTAATTCTCCCAGGCCTTTCTTCTTTTAAACTACACGTGCTTCTCCTGGAGGTTCAGAAATGAAAAAGAAATGAAATTGGCATCCTTTATGACGTTCCTTGAATCGACCATTTAAAAACATAGAGGAATGGAGAAGTAGCACTTAACAAAAATGCTAGTATGCATTTGATTTTGAAAAACATTTTTTGCTGCAACACCCAAGAGTAGAATCCTCTCATATTCTCTCACTAAAACCATAAATATTTGAACATCCTCATCCACTAGGCCTCTAGCCAAAATTTGAGTCTCTTATGTTTTTCTGGTTTCTACGAAAATGAAGCGGGGCAATTGGATGACCATCATTATATAGGAACTTCACATGCCAAACTTGTAAGGAGAAAATCAGTCAGGCAAATTAGTATGAATAGAAGAGCTCAATCTTATTAGTACAGTTAGGCTACTGACACTTATTTATTCTAATTCATTTCAATTAAAACCAACAAGTGAAAATTAATATTGAACTATAGTTAAAATATCCACGTGCTATGTCTGAGATCATTAGACATGATTTTTATTTGAAGCCATTACTATAACTTGTAGACAATGAATTATCTCTTCTAAACAATCAGTTAAATTGGGTAGACTTCATGGTGTGACAACCCTTAAATTAAATATGCTGTTGAGGTTGCTAATGAATCTTGACATACACATGTTATTTTTGTTAAGACAATTAATAATGCATAAAATTTGGAGAAACTACAGTTCAATGTCTTTCTTGTACCTCACTTCATATGAGTGATGCATAAAGAGAAAGAAATGTAGTGCTTTCACATTCAAAGCGGACTTTAAACTTCACTGGTGGCTATACATTTCTTCCTTTTGAGAATAGTGTAGACAATCACTAAGACCCCTGCAAATCAACATGTATTTTGGGATGTCCTTAGCCTCCCAATGCGTGGAATGTGACAAAAGTGGCATCTCTCTACCCCAGCGTCCTCACAAATATCATTTGTAATCCCAGAAACTGAGTATGATTCTATCCTGTAGACTCCAACCTTGTTGTGGGTAGGAAACACGTCTACCAATTCTGTTACCCAAGGTCATACAGCAGACAAGTGGCAGAACGGGGATTAGACCCCATTGTCCTTCTGACTCTCAGGCCTTTCTACCGATTCTGTTATAATGTATTCTTCCAAACACTTAGTACAGTGCTCTGCACACAGTAAGGGCTCAATAAATACTACTGTTTGATTATAATTGTTGAATCTCCAAATCCCCTTGCCCCTTGTTGAAGCACATTTTTGGCTAAATCTTCCTGGACTGTGCAACTTGTCTTGAAGTCAATTAGCCTCGTTTCTCAACTCTCTCCTTTCTTTCCTCCATCCTTCCCTCCTTAAGCCTAAGGTTCCTCGTTTCTCAACTCTCTCCTTTCTTTCCTCCCTCCTTCCCTCCTTAGGCCTAAGGTTTCTCACCTCCCTCTCATCTTCGAATGCAATCCATTTCTTACTTCTTTGGACCTCCTAGGATATCTTTTCTTCTGCTCTTCCTTTAGCCACCGCCATCACTTCCTTTGTTCCTTGCTCTGTCTTGAACTGAGGGGCTTTCCCTCAGGATGCTTCTGAACTTGCTTTGAGGATGAGGGATGGAGCAGGAAGAGTATTAGGCCTTCCAAAATGGCCACAGAGAGAGAATTAGGGTTTCCAAAATAGACATCAAAGAGGACTGACCCCATTGGTTCATTTCCGGGCCTTTAAAAAGCTCTCCAGCCAATCACAAAAATCACTCCAGGTACCTGGAGGGCAGAAAAAGCTTAGAAGGTCTCGGGCTGTAGCTCCAGGTTTTGGTATTTAAACAAAACAAAACAAAAAATCAAGAGGACAGAGAGCAATAACAAAGCTGAATCCAAAAGAGAATCAATGAATCGATACTCGAGGGTCTCTTCTGTGCAGAGCGTGGGGCTGAGAGCTTGGAAGAGTTCAAGAGATGTAAAAGATAGGATCCCTGCCCACAAGAAGCTTATGTAAAGGAAACAGAAAATGGTTGACAGATAGGAGGAAAAGGAATTAAAAGTTGGATAGCTGAATAAAGGCACAAACGGATATACAATTTGACTGCTGAAATGGTAGCCGGGAGGGATCGTTAACCCAGAGACAAACAAAAAAACTAGTTAGGGAAAGCCTTTGAGAGAGGTGCAAATTCAGGGGGAATTTAAAGATTGGGCCACCTGTGTTTTGGTAGATTAGGAGGGAAAGGGTGAGTTAGGAGTCAGAGGTATGAGAGTGAATGAGGGAAATTGTTCTGGGGTATAATAATAATAATAATAATGATGGCATTTGTTAAGCGCTTACTATGTGCAAAGCACTGTTCTAAGCACTGGGGGGGATACAAGGTGATCAGGTTGCCCCAGGTGGGGCTCACAGTCTTCATCCCCATTTTACAGATGAGGTAACTGAGGCACAGAGAAGTTAAGTGGCTTGCCCAAGGTCACACAGCTGACAAGTGGCAGAGCTGGGACTCGAACCCATGACCTCTGACTCCCAAGCCTGAGCTCTTTCCACTGAGCCACGCTGCTTCTCCAGTATCACACAGTGTTTAACAAATACCACAGTTGTTATTATTACTGTTGAAAATAAAAAGAGGGTGTACACACATACGCTGAAGTCACCTGAATAATACTTGGTGCCAAAATCCATCTTGAGTCATGGTGCCACTTGGTGAATAAATATATCTTACTTTGAAATTGACTTTATAGTAATATCGAGGACATTAGGAGGTAAAAATAGCAAGTGACTGCAGATCTGTTTATCATCCTTGATAGAATGTTTAGATTCTTTGCCAAGATATAAAGGACTATGTGCGCCCAGTCATTTCCATTTTGCTTAGTTTGAGAAGATAGATGTGGCTGCCAAATGTTTAACAGAAGTCGAAAGTATTTCCAATTTGCTTGTCCAAACAAACCCCGCATATAGCAGCAGGAGCATAAAATGGAAAAATATTTTAATTTGATGATGTTGAAAATATTTTCCAGTTGAAAAATTTCATCACAATAATTAAAATGTTTACTTACAAAAAGACTGGCGTGACCTTATAGATGAATAACCTGACACATAATTATAGCATTTCTTTAAAACTGTCAACAGTTGTATATTCCTTCACTTGGACTGGAACAATCTGTTACGAATAGAACGTAATTCTTTCATTATGAAAACTGTCTCGGCCATCCGGATGAGGTTGAGTTTTCAGGAGAAACAAAGAACCTTTCTGAAGACAATTCCTCAAAATAAAATAGTGTTTCACTGTCACCACTTCAGTCAGAGTTTCACAGCTCCTGATTCACTGTGCAAAAAAGCAGAAATGGCAGAGGAAGGAGACATAGCTAGAGCTTCTTTATGTTTGGGGGTAAGCAAGAAAACCAAAGAGCTATGGATCCTGTGATCAAGTTTTTATAGAAATAGCTGGGCACAGTGAAATAAATATCTGCAGCACTCACAGAGTGCACATTAACACAACTACCTTTGGCTGGAGTAAAAGTCTTTTGTCACTGCCATTCATTTCCAGAAAGGGCAGAATGCCATCTGGATGCTAGGGATCACCTTTCCTGATTGAATTTCATTGAAAAACTATCATAGAGGGTTGTCATTCAATGGGGTAAATCTTAGTATCTCAGAGAGGGTCTCCGTTTGAGAAAATATCTGAGCCCCAGGACCCTAAAAAAACCTTTTGCAAAGTAATATGTTTTTGAAAACTTGAGGAGTGAGGAAAGGACATTGGATGGCTGGACTTTTCATGAACTCCGGAGAGTGGCGTATTAGGAACCTATTCTCACAATCTCAGAGAAGCAAGAGTGGCCTAGCGGAGGGAAGCAGTGTGGCTTGGTGGATAGAGCACAGGCCTGGGTGTCAGAAGAACCTGGGTTCTAATCCCGGCCCCATCACTCATCTGTGTGTGACCTTGGGCATGTCACTTCACTTCTCTGAATGAATGAGTAGAAGCCGTTGATCTGGTAAGAAGGAGAGCATTCGGAAAGTGTAGGTTCTGTGGAGTGAAGGGGACAGAAGCCAGATTGGAGGGGGATAAGGAAAGACCTGGAAGCAAGGAACTGGAGATAGTGGGAGTAGACAACTCATTGCGGGAGTTGGGAGAGGACGAATAATAATAACAATTATGGTATTTGTTAAGTGATTACTATGTGCCAGGCACTGTGGGGAGATAACTGTAGGGAGATAATTGGAGATCAAAAATGACCTCCTGCTTGCCAAATCCAACGGCTCCTACTCTATCCTAATCCTCCTCGACCTCTCAGCTGCCTTCGACACCGTGGACCACCCCCTTTTCCTCAACACGCTATCCAACCTTGGCTTCACGGCTCCCACGGCTTCAACTATCATCTCTACGCTGATGACACCCAAATCTACATCTCTGCCCCTGCTCTCTCTCCCTCCCTTCAGGCTCGGGACTCCTCCTGTCTTCAAGACATCTCTATCTGGATGTCTGTCCGCCATCTAAAACTTAATATGTCCAAGACTGAACTCCTTATCTTCCCTCCCAAACCCTGCCCTCTCCCTGACTTTGCCATCACTGTTGATGGCACTACCATCCTTCCCGTCTCACCAGCCCGCAAACTTGGTGTCTTCCTCGACTCCGCTCTCTCGTTCACCTCTCACATCCAATCCGTCATCAAAACCTGCCGGCCTCACCTCCGCAACATCGCCAAGATCTGCCCTTTCCTCTCCATCCAAACCGCTATCCTGCTGGTTCAATCTCTCATCCTATCCCGACTGGATTACTGCATCAGCCTCCTCTCTGATCTTCCATCCTCCTGTCTCTCCCCACTTCAATCTGTACTTCACGCTGCTGCCCAGATCATCTTTGGGCAGAAATGCACTGGGCATGTTACTCCCCTCCTCAAAAATCTCCAGTGGCTACCAATCAACCTACGCATCAGGCAAAAACTCCTCACTCTCGGCTTCAAGGCTGTCCATCACCTTG
This sequence comes from Tachyglossus aculeatus, assembly GCF_015852505.1. Taxonomy (NCBI): domain Eukaryota; kingdom Metazoa; phylum Chordata; class Mammalia; order Monotremata; family Tachyglossidae; genus Tachyglossus; species Tachyglossus aculeatus. The sequence goes on from NC_052080.1 coordinate 11,261,545, forward strand.
CCCCCTCCTACCTCACTTCCCTTCTTTCCTTCTCCAGCCCAGCCAGCACCCTCCACTCCTCTGCCGCTAACCTCCTCACTATGCCTTGTTGTCGCCCGTCCCGCCGTCGACCCCCGGCCCACGTCCTTCCCCTGGCCTGGAATGCCCTCCCTCCACACATCCACCAAGCTAGCTCTCTTCCCCACTTCAAAGCCCTACTGAGAGCTCACCTCTTCCAGGAGGCCTTCCCAGACTGAGCCCCCTCCTTCCTCTCCCCCTCCTCCCCCTCCCCATCCCCCGCCCTACCTCCTTCCCCTCCCCACAGCACCTGTATATATGTTTGTACAGTTTTATTACTCTATTTATTTTACTTGTACATATTTACTATTCTATTTATTTTGTTAATGATGTGCATCTAGCTTTACTTCTATTTATTCTGATGACTTGACACCTGTCCACATGTTTTGTTTTGTTGTCTGTCTCCCCCTTCTAGACTGTGAGCCCGTTGTTGGGTAGGGACTATCTCTATATATTGCCAACTTGTACTTCCCCAGTGCTTCGTACAGTGCTCTGCACACAGTAAGCGCTCAATAAATATGAATGAATGAATGAATGAATGAAAATCAATAAAATAAGCATTTGCTAAGGTGGAACTGAGTATGCTTGTTGGTATTGTGGAGAATTTTCTATAGTCCACATGTACTTGTTCATTTTGAACTCTTATCCTCTTTTCAAAAGGACAGTCGAAGGAGATAATGTACATTGGTGAAGTCTTCTTTTGGCCTTTTCAGTTCCTGGCTGTGATAACGGTAAACATCTGTCCTTGATATGTGGCTTTAATGGATAGGCTCTCTAATCTCCCCTTAGCAGTTACAAACTTGGTGTCTCTTCCTTTGTCTGATAAAATGCCAAGAATGCCCTTTTCTGAAGTATTCCAAGACACAGACTCTTGGAAATAAATGACAAAATTTTCTTGACCTTTTAATAGCACATCATCTCATTTGCTACATACTCACCTGAAAAGAAAGAGAGCCTATATTTTTCAGTCCATAATCCAAGCTATGTGAATCACTGAGGTAATGTCACTGGATTCCCGAGAAACCGGCCTCATCACAATCTTCAAAAAGAAAAGCAAGAAAGCTGCCCATGGAAATGATTGCTCTTCAATGCTGGCTAGCCCCTTAACAGAATTCTTATGGGAAAAACTATCGGAGACTGTTGTCAACTCTACAGACCCTGAACTGCCTTGTTTAAACTGCCTTCCAGATTAAGGAAAGTAATAGGAAAAGACAGGCAACCTATTGACCAAACTTTATCACATCAGCAGTAGCGTCAAATGTGGCAGAGGTCAGAAGTTTGTAGACTGTTGAGGGGTTAGAGTGGTTATGAATTAGTAGTTAAATAATATGGTAGGTAGTCTATGCTCAAAACTTCTTACGGAGCCCGGAGTTCCTAAGTGGCACATAACTGCTGGAGAAACAGTAGAGGGGAATATGAGCAGGGGAGATTAAAAATTAATTGGCGAAGGCTTCCTAGAAGTGATGTGACTTCAGAAAGACACTAAAATAGGGAGAGCTGTGGTTGGTCGACTTTGAAATGGAGAAGAGTTCTGGGAAGAGATTAGGCTTGAGCAAGATGTCTGTGGTGAGAGAGAAGAATAAAAGGCACAATGAGCAAGCTAGTGTGAGAGGAATGAAGAGTGGGAGCTGAGGTGTAGTGAGAGAAGAGAGTGGATAATCAAAAGGGGAGAGCACAGATTTTGCACTTTAAAGCCAAAAGTCAAGTAATTTCTGCTTGATTTGAGCTTTTGAGGGAGTGGAGGGATGTGGAGGACGACATTTTAGAAAAATGTTTCGGACAATACAGTAAAATATGTACTAGAGAGGGAAGAGGTTAGAGGGAGGGAGACCAGTGAGGAAAATAATACACTAATATAGCTGGGATATAACAAGTCACACTAATGCAGTGTCTGTTTTTATGGGCGGGGGGGGGGGGCAAGGGGAGGTGGATCCTGGAAAAAATAGTAGAGGAAAAACTGACAGGATTAGGAATAGACTGAAATTTAGGATTGAAAAAGAGGTGAGTCAAGAATGAAACTTCTTTCACTCACTTTTGGGAGTAAGCATAAGACGGAAAATTAATAGGCAAAAAGCAGGAACCAGATGCTCTGTATATTTCCACAGTTGATTCAGTGAAGGAACTCACAAAATTTATAAATCCATCATTTGTTCGGATAAACTATAAGGGAATGCTAGGTTTACTGGAGAATCCCTGAAAGGGGCCAAAAGGAACTATTATGAAATACTGTTTTACTTATGCTCAGTTCTATGGTATGTTCTAAATCCAAAAACAAATTTGTCAAGCAATTGAATATGTATTTGTAGGATAAACCTCAGGCTTACCAAATACATCAATAAGTTGCTCTATGTATAAAAGCACAGAATTTAACAGACCATATTAAATATATTTTCTCCCCAATCCTCTTATAATTCCTCAGAATTTGTTATGGCTGTGTCAAATATGTCAAAATAAAGCTCGCCTGTCTCATGACAGATGAGATGACTTTATAAAAGTGTGTTTGGTGAAAAAAGCCCAATATGTGTGAGTTTAAGTCTTGTCATGCCTCTCAGAAGATGCTTACAGTTCTTTATTTTAACCAGAATGTTGGCAGTGAGCCCAATGCTAAACCAACCCACAAAATGCTTCACTTTTGAAACTGATAAATAATAGTCGTTTTATTCAAAATCCAAAACATAAAGACACTCTGCTTTATAATGGTCACTAGAGGTAGTTATACTAGCACAAGTAGCCAGTGGAAAGAGTAGCCAATCATGGCTATTGCTTCCGTCCCTCACAGCATCTGATCAGCTGGAGGGTCGTGTGCTGACATGGAGTGGTAGATTTCGCTTTCCGGTTCATACTTAGTGCTTATCCTCTAGCTGCTTTAGTCATGCGGGTGTTACACAAGTGAGTTTTCGAGCTGCTCATCTGAAACTTCCGGGAAAATAATTTACCCTGACAACATACTAGATAACATCATTCCTCATTTCATATGGACAGCCTCTAGCCATCAGCCTGTGAACTTTTAACTTCTCATCTACTTCTTGAGCCAAATAGCTGTGCACCTTTGATCAATTTCCCTTTCACTTTACCTTACCTCTGTGTCCTGGCATTTGATATCTTAGTATTTTGAGCCTTTACTTTCCATCCCGGCTAGACAGAAGAGAGAAAAACATAATTGGGCTCACTGAACTTTCAGTTCTCAATTTGATCTCAGGTGGGAAAAGCACTGCACAAGATGCTCATGCAATGAACCATCTTTAGTTGCATAGGAAATGTTTCTATATTTTATCTCCTTCACATTTACACACTCCAGCTGGAGTACTTTCTATTTGACTGATGTCTCTTTTGAAGAGAATCTTATTTGTAACTATTTTCTCCCAAAGACAATATCCTTATAATTGCACACAGTAAGCGCTCAATAAATACTACTGATGATTGATTGCTAAATATCAAGTCCTTTCCTTGCATGTACTCATTATGCAAGTTGGACTTTCCTGAACTATTTCCTCCTGAAACTTAACCCTGTAAGTGTATATTGTATTATGTTTCATTTTCTGTAAAATCCCTTGTGTACATGGAGGTACAATGGATGTACATTTAGCTGCATTCAACAATGTAAAAATCCTTTACGATTAGGAGCTACTAAGGAAAAATTTGTTTGAGGATAAATGGTAAAATGAATACAATTTCAAAACTCACAACTCCTTAAGTCACCAAGCAGTATAGCAAAATCCATTCTTTATGGAAGAATCCTTGATCTTTCCTTGACATAAGTATTTGAAATTTCCTGTCAATCTTAGCAGACCAAGTATCAAATTGGTAAATCATTCCAAGCCCAGCGTGCTTATAGTTATTATATTAAAACGACTTTCAAAGTAAAATCATAACAGTAATAGTTAATCATTTAAGGTGAACACTTGGAAACTCCAAATTGGTATGGTACATTGAGCAAAATGATTTACTGTTGGTTATACAGGGCTCCTGCTTCTTTTTAAAGTTGACATTTAGAGCTTTCTAATCAAGTTGCCTCTATAATCAAGCATATTTATATAGTAAGCAATAATGGCTCAATAAGCAATTTAATCCTTTGATATGGACTCCCTAAATCCTATAATGCTTTCTAGGTATCTACACATACAGTCGACTGTAAAATACCAACTCAAAACCTTGCTTCATATTCATAATTCATGTAAAAATTCCACTTTTGCGACAATATCAGCCAGTAACTTGCGAATATAATTATTTAATTCAATGTGATATTGGATCACTAAGATCTCCCTAATATTAGCAAAAAAAAGTCAAGTAATAACATTGCACCTATGGCTTAAGCTTCTAATTTAAGACATTTCTTGAAGTAATCAGTATTAGTTTTTGAATGGAAAGCATAAAGAAGTTAACACCTCATCCCCTACAGAGGTAGGGTTCGCAAACATTATCCTTGCATCACAGGAGGAAACGGAGGTGGCCAGCTATCCTCTCATCTTGGGATTAGTCAGAAGAACAATAGGAAACTAGTGAAATGATGACTTTTCTGGGTGATCTCTTCACCGCCTTACCCTGCTCTTCAAACCATCTCAGGCTGTCCGTTTATCACCTCCATTTCTCTCAGTGCTCAGTGAGGTCTGTGTGTAGATCCACTGTATCACAAGAGGCAAATGAAGGTAGAAAGAAATAAAGGTGGTACCGCAACTCACTGGAATTGGCTACAGAGAATCTAGGAGGAAATTCAGTTGCAGATAAATCTATGCTCTCAAGCTGGGTGAGGCAGAGAAAAGGGAAAGAGAAGAAATATTGGGAATGGAAATTTCTGGGCTTTGGAGATAGAACTAAGACAACAAAACTCCATGGATGGAGTGAGCAAGAAGGACACACTCTAGAACATTCCTGCCACCGGGTTAAAGCCCTATACAGAGTTTGAATTGACTTTTAGGTTAATGTTGAACCCCATGTCATTGTGTTTCCTTCACAGTGAATCTATAGTGGCAAGCACTCTGGTTTGGGTTGGAATTCTGTGGGCTCTTATAAACATTATGGATCGGATCTTCCATTCTCCAAACTACGAACCACTTTTAAACTTGATTTTAGATTCTTAATTCCACGCTTGCAAGGGTCACGCTTATTTAGCTCCTTGTGATAAGGGTCATTTTTTTGTACTTGGATACGGTGCTATCACACTGCGATCCATTAATCAGTGTTCATTATTCTAGAATTATTTCAATGTCTGCAGTGAGGTACCTTCCACTATGTAGCTATAAGGTATTTATGTTTGTATGTTATAAAGATGCTCAACTCCATTTTGATTCGGCTAACATGCTTTCTTTATAGTTCTGCCTTATTGTCATATTTTGGGAATTGTGATAATTTAGTACAATTAAATGCAGCTTAGAATTGTTTGGTAAAGGGAAATTATTCAGAAGGAAGTGTCTATCTATTTACTGGCCAAGCTGCTTCAGGGAGCTGACATTGCCTTTGAATTCCTGATCACAGTGACAGGAAAGGTAAGAGGAGGAGCAACAGACTTGAAGCCAAGGTTTCCAGAGAATGTTTCCCCAGGACAATTGATTGGGAACTTTTTGCAGTGTTTTTGTGTGGCTGTCTACTGCTTCTTGGATGACTTTAAGAATCTCATGAAAATGAGGTTCGGTCTTTGGTGTTAATGGAGTCTTCTCCCTTGGATCTTTGGAGAGATCAAAGAGCAGTGGTGGGTTGTGGTGACTGATGAAATGTCCATGGCAGAAGCACACGTGAGTCTTAAAGCAGCCATTTGAACCTTTTGGGTTGAACTTGGGTGTGAAGAAAAACACTTTCCATATAGAAGTACCTGCAATTTACAAAAACCAAAACAAAACCACTGTGTTTGAGATGTACAAAAAGAATTCATTTAAATGCTAAAGTTCAGTTAACCATGCTATTATACCTTGTTTTGAATCAACATACTTAGTCTCGTAATCACCCCATCAGCAAGTGAAAAAAGCTTACACAAAAAAATTTAGGACTGTCTTTATCAAAATTTGGCATCATGAGAACTTAATCAATTCCCCACCACTTCTCCATGATAGTACAATCAAGTAACACAAAATTAGCAATACAAAATTGTGTGACTCCGCTTTGTGTCACTGGAGTCAGGCAGAACTACATCATTTTAAACCTTTGTGCTTGTGCTTTGTATTAAGCACTGGGACGGATACAAGCAAATCAAGTTGGACACAGTCCCTGTCCCACAGGGGCTCACAGCCTCAATCCGCATTTTACTGATGAGGTAGCTGAGGCACAGAGAAGTGAAGTGGATTGCCCAAGGTCACACAGCAGACAAGTAGCAGACCTGGGATTAGAACCCAGGTCCTTCTGACTCCCAGACTCCCACTACACCATGCTGCTTCCCAAGATTAATAAAATTTGATAATGGTGGGGGACTGAGCTTCAGGCATGGGCACGGGAGACAGAAGGTTATGGGTTCTAATCCCGGCTCCGCCACTTGTCTGCTGTGTGACCTAGGGTGAGTCACTTCACTTTTCTGTGCCTCGGTTCCCTCATCTGTAAAATAAGCCCCACATGAGACAAGGACTGTGTCCAACTCGATTTGCTTGCATCGACCCTAGCGCTTAGCACAGTGTCTGGCACATAGTAAGTGCTTAACAAATATCATCATTAAAGGGTTATAAGAGTTGGCCTGACAGAGCACTGGATTTGGAGGAGACAACAACAGACAGACAGACAGCACTGGTGCACGGCATCTGACGAATCTCCCTCAGCAGGGACTTTGGGAGGATTAGGGTGCTAAGAGGGAGATCAGTCAATCGTATTTATTGAGCGCTTACTGTGTGCAGAGCACTGTACTAAGCGCTCGGGAAGTACAAGTTGGCAACATATACAGACAGTCCCTACCCAACAGTGGGCTCACAGGCTAGAAGGGGGAGACAGAGAACAAAACCAAACATATTAACAAAATAAAATAAATACAATAGATAAGCACAAGTAAAATAAATAAATAAATAGAGTAATAAATATGTACAGACATATATACATATATACAGGTGCTGTGGGGAAGGGAAGGAGGTAAGATGGGGGGGATGGAGAGGAGGGCGAGGGGGAGAGGAAGGACAGACAATTACTCTCTCTGCCCTCAAAGCCTTATTGAAGGCCCATCTCTTCCAAAAGGCCCTTATCTCACCCTCCAGACTGAAACCTCCTTTTAAGAAGGGAACATATTTACAACTCCAATGAATGTACTCTCCCCCTGTGCTTAGTACAGTGCTCTGCACACAGTAAGTGCTCAATAAATACCATTGATTGCTTGATTGAATGACTTGATAAAGGTTAGGCAAAAACAATGGGAAATGGACCTTTGGAAAGAGTGACATCCCCAAGAAAGTAAGCCAGGATATTGTCAGAAGCTCTCTTGTGCTTCAAGTCTCACGAAAGTTTCAGCATAAGACTGGAGATAAGGGATCTTCAATCAAAAGGTTAGTGCCTCTTGCCGTTGAAGAAAGTAAGGCTTGGAGGAAAGATAAGGCAGAGAAGGAAATTTAGGAACACAGATATAAGCTTCACCAGCTACTCAAAAGAAAGTTGGTAACATCTTCTTCTATCACCCTTCATGTCTTCACACAATCTGACACATTACTTTGCGTCAGTGACAAGGTGACAGAATCAGGGGATTTCTAGTTCATACAGACTCCACTGACCCATTAGGGTCAGTCGAGTGAAGGTTACCAGAGACGGAGAAGTGGAGGGGAAAAGGCTTTTTAACTGTTGCGGAAAACTCGGTAAAAGTGGAACATGTTTTCGACTTGGCACTGCACTGTCAAAGCGGTCGCAGTGATTTCAAACTCCTGAGGGGATTCTAGCTCCTGGAACACAGTATCGTTTTGGAACAATCTCATTATTTTTGAAAGTCACAAAGAGGAGAGTTACTTATTACGTAATGAGCCCAATTGTTTCCTCCATCCTGTGTCAGCAAGCTGTCTTGACTGCGTAGAAAGGCACTTAGGGCATATTTACTTAGAGACCATTAAATCTCCTAATATTGATTTTCATAAGAATTGGGATGCTTCAGATTTCAGAAATGAGGCAAATGGGAATTATTTGCCCTTTCTGCACCCTACTGAAGAAACAAAGTGAAAAGGTAAGTCAAGATGGATCCGTGACTTTGTAATGCTGCCCTTCACAGTAGCAATATGGGTACACAGAATTTTCCTTACTTAGTAGAACTAGAACTCCTTTTTTAATGATGTGCATACTGCTATTCTTAAACTCAAATTCCCAACTGCTCCTGGTTCGATGCCCTCATTTGAAATCTTGAATTCTTGTGATGACTATTATAGTCTTGGATTTTGAAGAAGACCATAAACCTGATCCTTGGATGTGAGCTCATCCTTCCACCTGAATCATTTCACAAATTAGCTTGTGTGGCATATAGTCATGGTATTAGAGGGTAATAGGCAGAGAAAATGTTAATTCTCTGTTTCATACTTCCCAAGCACTTAATGTAGTGTATAACACCCAGTCAGAGCTCAATAAATACTATCTGCTAGACTGTAAGCTCCTTGAGGGCGGAGATCAATTCTACTGACTGTATTGAACTGTCCCAAGCACTTCACAGTGCTTTGCACAGAGTAAGTACCCAATAGATACCACTGATTGATTGGTACAGCTCCTACTATTTACTGAGCATCCACTGAATACAATGCACTGCACTAAGCACTTGGGAAAGTAAAAGAGAATTTTAGATATTCTTCCATTTCAAGTTATATAATAATAATGGCATTTATTAAGTGCTTACTGTTCTAAGCACAGGGAAGGTTACAAAGTGATCAGGTTGTCCCATGCGAGCCTCACAGTCTTCATCCCCATTTTACAGATGAGGTAACTGAGGCACAGAGAAGTTAAGTGACTTGCCCAAAGTCACACAGCTGACAAGTGGTGGAGCAGGATTTGAACCCATGACCTCTGACTCCAAAGCCCATGCTCTTTCCACACACTGCTTCACAATAATAATGGTATTTGTTAAGTGCTTACTATGTGCCAAGCACTGTTCTAAGTGCTGGGTTTCCTCACCCTTCTAGACTGTGAGCCTGTGGTTGGGTAGGGACCATCTCTATATGTTGCTGATCTGTACTTCCCAAGTGCTCTGTACACAGTAAGCACTCAATAAATACAATTGAATGAAATGAATGAATGAATGAATCAGGTTGTCCCAGGTGGGGCTCACAGTCTTAATCCCCATTTTACAGATGAGGTAACTGAGGCACAGAGAAATTAAGCGACTTGCCCAAAGTCACACAGCTGACTAGTGGCAGAGCCAGGATTAGAACACACGACCTCTGACTCCCAAGACCAGGCTCTTGGATCAATATCCCAACCTGATTACCTTGTCTCTACCCTAGCGCTTAGAACAGTGTTTGGCACGTAGTAAGTGCTTAACAAATACCATGATTATTATGTGGGACCGTGTCCAACCTTATGATGATGGTAATGGTATTTGTTAAGCGTTTCCTATGTGTCAGGCACTGTACTGAGCGTTGGGGTAGATACAAGCAAATTGGGTTGGACACAGTCCCCATCCCGCATAGGACTCACAGTCTTAATCCCCATTTTACAGATTAGGTCATTGAGGAACAGTAAAGTGACTTGCCCAAGGCCACACAGCAGACGAGAGGCATAAGTAGGATTAGAACCCATGACCTTCTGACCTCCAGGCCTGTGCTCGATGAACTATATCATGCTCTTTCTCCAATCTTCTATCAACCCTAGCCCTTAATACAAAGCTTGACATGTAGTAAGACTTAGCCAGGACTATTTTCTTTTATTATTATTTCTTGTTAGAAGAGAGGGAATAAGGAGTATCTACTAAGTAGAATTAGAATTTCCAGTAGTTGGAGCTCACACATTGTTAGAAAAAAAAACTGAGCCCTGAAAGTATCTGACTTGGTGCATTTCTCACAAAATTTCTCACAAAGTTATCTTCTCCATTGCATTTTACGTTTCCGGGTGAATATGCTGCTCATAAAACCATTTGGACACAGGAACCCGAACTGTGAATAAACTGAAGGACCCCAGGGTGGATAGATATATTACATATAGGTGGACTTGGTAATCAGTTGGACAAAGATTAAAAACAAATGAATTTTTCTTTTTAAAATGGTTTGCTAGTTCAGTTGCCAACCAGGTCCAGCTTAATTAGCTTGTATCTATCCCAGCACTTAGTAGAGTGCCTGGCACATTGAAAGCACTTAACAAATACCACAATTATCATTATCATTATTATCATGTGCTTTAACAAATGCCATTATTATCAGACTTCTGTGGAGTCAATGTGCTGTGTAGGCCAGGCCAAGTTTAGTTAGTTTGGAGGATGTGGAAAGAGTAGATAGAGAAAAATCACTTCTGAGATTCTAGTGAGAACATGTTTTTCTCCCAAAGCTGCTGGGGGCCGGGAGAAGGATATAAATTAAAGGGGGTTAGGTGTGAAAAAATAAAGCAGACAATTCTTGTCCATGAAAGGAAGAAACTCTTAGAAAGCAAAAAAAATACACAAATTTCTGCTGTCTCTCATAAAAAGAATGGAAGCTACAACATTTTCCTGGCCTACTTAAGCAAGTTTGTAAAATTTTGAAATCAAATTACTACCCAGCAGTTTCTCCCTCATATTCTTTGTCACAATCAGACTTTCTGCCCCTTTCTACTCCTTACAAATCTAATAACAGCTCACAAATCAGGGTAGTCCAAAGTTTTATTTTCATTTTCTCCCAAGAGCTCTAAGTGCTTCAGGACCTGCATAATGAAATATGAATTTTATATTAAATCCCCCCATTGTAGTTACCAGCAGTAATAGCACTCAAAGGAGCTTTGAAATTACAGACCACTGGGTTCTGTTCTCTGCTCTGTCTCTGCCCCTTCGGAGAACTGCAGCCTTGCAAAAGTCAGCGGATTCTAGAAGGTACCCTTAGCCAAAAATAATTTCCAGAGATCGATGTCTGTGCAAGTGTAAATGTAGCACAACTCTAGCTACAAATAGAAATGTTCACCGGCCTAGATGAGTGGAGGTTGAATCCTGCGACATTAGCACTTTTGCCTGCATCCACTTTAATGACATTTGGATGACCATTATTGCAGATGCTCTTTTTATTGGAATGCACATCTGCACTGTCATATCCATTTTTAGAAAGGCTCATTTTGGCCAGTGTTGCAGTCATATGCTATGGAAATACTTTAACTTATATGTGTTTCCCTACTTTGGCTCAAATGTCTCCTAACCAATGAAATTCTATTTGGAGAGAAGAATAATTTAAGCCAATGTAGCTCATAGACACTGGAATTTTATCTTCCCTTTAATCCGTTATCTTTTGAGGATCTACATGTTGCACCTGAGATGCAGTGTTGCCTAGTAGAAACAACAAGGGCCTGGGAGTAAAAAGGAACTGGGTTGTAATTCCAGCTCTGCCATTTGTTGAGTGACCTTGGGCAAGTCACTTAACTTCTCTGTACCTCATCTGTAAAATGGGGACTGACTGTGAGCCCCGCTTGGGACATGGACTGTGTCCAACATGATTAGCCTGTACCTACCCCAGCGCTTAGTACGGTGCCTGGCAGAGTAAACGCTTAATGAATATCATTAAAAAACAACAACAAATTAAAAAAACCCACAATTACATCTCCATTTTACATATGAGAAAACAGAGGCACTAAGAAGTTAACTGACTTGCCCAAGGTCACACAGCAGACAAGTGGCTGAACAAGGATTAGATCCCAGGTCCTCTGACTCTCGGACCCAGATTGAAAGCCATTTGTTGGCTAGGGACCATGTCGGCAACAAGATTGTTTTCCTCTCCCCAGGGTCAGTAGTATAAATTAGGTATTCCCTACCCCTTCCCTATTAAATTATAAGACACTTGAGGACAAGGCCATATATTTTACTTCTATCGTACTCTGCCAAGTTTTTGATAAGTTTCTCTGCACACAGTAAGTGCTCAATAAATACCATTGAGTAATTGATTAATTAAGATCCTCAGAGATGAGTAAATATTAGTAGACTTCAGAGTAAAAGCCTCAAAAGAAATAAGTAGGTAAAAAGTATTTGGCAGAATAATGCTCACTGCGATATTCGTTAAGCACTTACTATATGCTGAGGACTGTACTAAGCAATGGGGAAGATACGATGAGATCAGACAGTCTCTGTCCCCCGTGTCACTCAAGTCTAATGGGGAACGACAATAGGTTATTTCATCCCCATTTTACAGGTGAGAAAACTGAGGCAATGAGAAGTCAAGTGACATAGCTGGTATTAGAAAGCAGGTCCTCTGACTCTCAGGCCTGTGCTCTTTCCATACTGCTTCTAAAAGAAGACAAATACGGTTACTGGATGTTATCTTGCTTCCACTCAGATGATCATTTCTCCAAACTGTGCAGATTCTGTCCCCAAACAGAAATCATGCCAGTGTTAGAGATTATTCAATGGTTATTGCTGGTTGAGAGGTCCACTTAAAAAGGCACTAGATGGGCACAAAAGGGGGATGGAATAGCAGAGGGTAGAGATTGACCTATTGCAAAATTAATTATGGAAAACATCTTTTATCAGTAAGCACTTTCTTGGAGGCAGGGAGGAGTTCCTGGTAACATGCTTAGTACAGTGCTCTGCACACAGTAAGCACTCGATAAATATGATTGAATGAATGCTGGACAGATCTGCAGATGTTACAATGAGGGTCATATGAACAGTCAAATCTGAACAAAGGCTTTTTGCCATGGAGTGAAGATGGTGTGAAGAATTGATACAGTATCCAAAGCAGTTTTCAAAGAGGGACTCCATCCACAGAGACATTAATTTAGAAAAACTAATTCCTACTCTTTTTAATACGATCTCATTGAATTAGGCCCTTCAGTTCTACATTGAGCCTACATTGTCAGCTTGATAACACCTTTCAAAATTAGGGGGAAAAAAACCCACTTAATTATTTAACATGGTGAATAATAACACCTAATTACTTAATGCTTTATAAACTGGATATTTATTCATCATCCCCAAAATAGACAACTTCTGACTCACTGAATGAGCTTGAATTCTGCACATAATATTTGAATGTGTCAGTTCTGACCTTTTCCATATTCTGTCTTAAGTTATTTTGTTTTTTTAGGGCTGTGGGTTTTTTTTGTGGGGGGTGGGGCAGGTGGCTGGAGGAGAGAAGGAAGAAGAGAATAAGCAGCAGCAAAATCTTTCCTGGGACAATCCGTAAAGAAAGATGACTACTGAAATAGAAAGTGGCCTCTATGACAGCACTGGCATTTAGAAAATTCTTTATATTGAGGGTCCAGATCTACTTAACTATTTGAAGAGTACTAATAATAATGAATACATTTATTAAGCACTTCCTAACATCTTCATTTACTATTACAGAATCTCCAGAGTTCAAAAATTTCCAACTGATTACACAAAGTATAATGCTCATTCTGTAACCTTTTTCGAAATTTGTTCATCTGAAGGTTAATAGGAAGATGTAAGATGTCATTACGATTTCGTTCAGTATCTAACAGTGTTCACTACTATTACTTGATTGTTTTCATTATAGAATTGATAATATCTAATAGATTTCTCTCTGTGCTATACTCTTCCACTCAAACATGAAGCTATGGCAATTGTACTAAATATTATCACATATAGATTTGGAAGATCACATGTGAGCCTGTAGCTTACTGTGGCCATGGAACACATCTACCAACTCTGTTTTAAGTTCTTAGTATAATGATGGTGTTTATTAAGCGCTTACTATGTACAAAGCACTGTTCTAAGCGCTGGGGAGGTTACAAGGTGATCAGGTTATCCCATGGGGGCTCACAGTCTTAATTCCCATTTTACAGATGAGGGAACTGAGGCCCAGAGAAGTGAAGTGACTTGCCCAAAGTCACACAGCTGACAAGTGGCGGAGCCAGGATTTGAACCCATGACCTCTGACTCCATAGCCCGGGCTCTTTCCACTGAGCCACGCTGCTTCTCATGTAGTATATCTCTTAGTATACTACTGTGCACACAGTAAGCTCTCAATAAATATGATTGATTGAATGAAAATGCATCATTTAGAAATGTGTCATGTTAAAAAACATGGATAGAGCACAGGCCTGGGAATCAGAAAGACCTGGGTGGCCTTGGGCAAGTCATTTCACTTCTCTGTGCCTCAGTTCCTTCATGTCTAAAATGGGGATTAAGACTGTGAGCCCCATGTAGGAAAGGGACTCTGTCCAGCTGATTAGCTTGCATCTACCCCAGTGCCTGCATAATAATTACAGTGTCCGGAACTTAATAAGTGCTTAACGTTATTGTGCGACATTTGGGAGAAGAGAAAGGTACATCATAGTTGAGCAAAATGGTAGGGTGTTTTTACTTTCATAATATCTATTTAATTTAGCTATCAGGTATCATGGCTACTAACTTCTCTTCGTTCTCAAGCATTAAGTACAGTGCTGTAAACACTTAAGCAATACCATTAAACAAAAAAAGGCCCCTGACACCCAAAACAGTGCTAATAGTATTAAATGCAATTCAAGGAAAATGAATTTTCATTAATTATGGAATAAGGCTCTATAGAAAGGATGGTAATCAAGGCAGGAGATGGGCCATTATGCCCCACCTCAAAATTCTGTTGGAGGCAAAAGGAGAAAAGTCCTCAACAGGAACAAATATTTTCTAAAACCCAATGGCTCTGGCTTCTAGATGTTCCTCCCATTTCCAGGTCTTCTCATGCCCCAAGTCATCAACGTCAGGGCTCACTGATCCTGGTTTGTTTTTTCTCCTTTTTCTTTTCCCTCACACTCACTGAAACAGGTGCCCTTTCCACATTCTCCAATGCTGATTTTTGTAACCAGTTTAAGGAGCAATTTTTTTGGCTTCACTACCAAGATCCTACCACTTCTGTAAGCTATTGCCTTTGAGAACTGTTTGGGCTTTGTCTGACATTACTGTGTTCTTGAGAACATGATTTTCAGAATTCCCAGTAGGAGAGACATGCCTGAGTGAAACCTGCCTTTTTCCCTTCATTACAACTCTGGGAAATCAAAGTTTGAGGATTCATGCATTCATTCATTCATTTATTCAATCGTATTTATTGAGCGCTTACTGTGTGCAGAGCACTGTACTAAGCGCTTGGGAAGTACAAGTTGGCAATATATAGAGATGGTCCCTACCCAACAGCAGGCTCACAGTCTAGAAGGGGGAGACACACAACAAAACAAAACATATTAACAAAATAAAATGAATAGAATAAATATGTACAAGTAAAATAAATAGAGTAATAAATATGTACAAACATATATATATATATATATACAGGTGCTGTGGGGTGGGGAAGGAGGTAAGGCGGGGGGGATGGGGAGGGGGAGGAGGGATTCAAGGCTTACACTGAGAACTCTGAATAGGGAAGGCCTGTTCACACTATTCATACATCCCAAGCCCAGTTGCTCTGTAATAATAATAACAATAATAAAAATATAATAATTGTTAAGGGTTTACTATGTGTCAAGCCCTGTAATAAGCACTGAGAGACATAAATTAATCTGTTTGTACCCCATACTTGATCCAAATGGGGCTCAAAGCCTAGGAGGAAGAGAGAACAATCTAGTAGTGGTATTTATTGAGTGCTTACTGTGCGCAGAGCACTGTACTAAGCATTTGGGAGAGTTCAATACAAAAAACTTGGCAGACAGATTGGTAAAGCAGGTATTTAATCCGCAGTTTACAGATGGGGAAACCTAGAGAAGGTGAGTGAGGGTCACCCAGCATGCAAGTGGCAGAGGTGGAATTAGAACCCAGGTCTTCTAACTCCCAGGACCATGCTCTTTCCACTATAGACCACACTGGTTATTTTCAGTAGATTTTTTCCCCTGAAAGGACATTTGGTGCCACAGCACTGCTTGCATCCTGTCTGCTTCCAAAGAACATAATGACCTTCTTGATAAGGTTTTCTAATGTATTAAATGTATTCATAAATGCTGAACAACATGTTCCTTCAACATTAAAATTTAGTAACAAAATTCGGTGCTACATTGCAAGTAAAATTCTTAACTTGTAAATCAGATTGCCATGGAGCAGGCTGGAACATCTTCTTCTTGATCTTCTTTAGCCATTTTCTCAGTTTCCTCATCTGAAAATGGGTATAAAATACCTGTTCTCTCTTCTTCGTAGATAATGAGCATTGTATGGAACAGGTACTGTGACAGGATCTCTGCCACTTAGGAGTTTACAATCCTGAGGGTAGAGATCAAGCCTTCTTCCACTATTGTACACTACCAAACTTTTCAATTCAGTGTTCTACATGCACTGTTCATTAAATTTGGTTGATGATCTGGAAATTGGAGTCCTTTTTTATTATTATTCTTATACTTGTTGAGCGCTCACTATGTGTTAAGTGCTGTTCTAAGTTCAGGGGCAGATACAAGTTAATGAGGTTGGGCACAGTCCTTGTACCTCATGGGGTTCACAGTCTAAGTAGGAGGGAAGAAAGAGGATTTAATCTCCAGTTTACAGTTGAGGAAACTGAGGCACAGAAGTCAAGTGACTTGCCCAAGGTCACACAAAAAGCAAGTGGCAGAGTGGGGATTAGAACCCAGGTCCCTGTCCAGATTTACTACCTGGAATTGCCCTAAGCCTATTAGAGGTTGGAGTGGCGTCATTTTCCAGGGTCTGTCTTTATAATAACCTTAGACTGTGAGCCACTTGAAGGCTCAGAACTTTGCCATTTTTTTTAATAGTAGTTATTAATCACTGACTATGTTCCAGGCACTGTGCAAACCACTGGGGTAGATACAAGATAATCTGGTTGGACATGAAGTCTGTGTCCTTCATGAAGCTCAAATTCTAAGCCTAATTCTCACCTGTATTCTTTCCCAGTGCTTAACATGCTGTTGGGCACACAGGAAGCTCTTAATAAGTACTGTTACTGTTATTTCAGCGTGCTTTAGTACCCTGAAGCAGTTAATGCCATTTTAAAGGTGAACAGGAAAAGGATGGCAATCAGGGATTGTGTACTAGATCTTCAAATGTTAACCTCAGCTATTAGCCAACCCTATATCTAACATCATGCTTTAGGGAGGAGGCCTGAAAACATTTCTTTTACCTGAAGAGAAGAACATCTTCAGAAGGTAATTACAGTAATCTCATCTGCCTCTGTTGAACTGCCTTTTTCCGAGCCACAGCTTTGAGTTGTACTCTAGCTGCAGCTGGCCCTTGATTTTCAAGTGACACTCGTAGTTAAATGCAACTTTTGCACTTACAATTTGGCTCAGAAATGGCAATAAAATACCGGGCCTGGTGGTAAAGTACACATTAGATTGCACTGAGGTCAACTATTAGAGTAATTTGCCAGGCATCTGGTTCAGAGAATCTGTATTTGCTAGTGACTGCAATAAATTAATACAAAAACATGGTTTTGCCTTTCAAGGTAACAGGGATCTGGACAACTAACATAATGGGCTTTCCCTTAGAGTTTCCTCTGAGGTACTCCTCTCTTCCTTGGATGTTTCCATATTTTTTATTGTGGGTTGGAGTTTGAGAGAATAGGAGAGATGGGAAATGACAGTCAGATGCTTAACCAAAGCCTCTGTCACTTGGTTTGTTCTTATTTCTGCTCTTTCCGCTAGAAGTGATCCTAAAACTTCTGATCTCTAGGGTCTGAGGTCTTAAGTCCCCTTGCTAAGGCAGAAGTTATAAACTTGAAAAAGTCCCATCAAATATCATCTATTTCTAGACTGTGAGCCTGTTGTTGGGTAAGGACCATCTTTATATGTTGCTGATTTGTACTTCTCAAGCGCTTAGTGCAGTGCTCTGCACACAGTAAATGCTCAATGAACATGATTGAATGAATGATCACAGCATCTCCACAGTATACGGGATGAGACATTATTAACCCAAATTATAGGTAGGTACACTAATGCATGAACACTTTTATTCACATTTCAGACTTAAAATGATCACTATAAGTTTAAAGATTGCAGTTAAGTCAATCGAAATTGTTTCATGAGCAACTACTCTGTGAACCAAGCCCTCAAGGAGCTTACAGTCTTGCCATTTCCCATTTATGATATTTTTAAATACCACTGAGGCTACCTAGGCATGAATGCTCTATTGTCAACTCACTGCAGTAACCATCTAAGAAGAAAGTATTATTTTTCCCTTCTATTTTCCATAACCTCTTCTCTACCTCAGTGCTGGTTACTATGGTTACTTGATGACTATGATTAAGTTATTAGAATCACGTCCCTTTGGGTAGATGCATTTTGAAGAAAAAAATGACTCAATAATTCAGTGATCTTTCAAGAGTGTGATCTAAAGGAGAGAGCATGCACTTGGGAGGAAGAGAACCAAGAATCAAATCTTAACTCTAACACCTCCCTGTTGTGGGGCCTTGGGCAACTCACTTGACTTCTCTGCACCTCAGTTTCCTCATCTGTAAAATGGGGATTAAGTATCCATTCTCCTTGAACTTAAGCTGTGAACTTCATGTAAGATAGGGACTTTGTCCAATCTAATTCATTCATATCTATCCCAGCACTTAATTATAATGTTTGGCACTTAGTAACCTCTTAACAAATACCATAATTATTATTATTTAACTAAAAAATTACATGTAAGCATTTAAACATCATCATTTATTTTTAGAGAAGCAGCATGGCCTAGTGGGTAGAGCATGGGCCTGGGAGTTGAAAGGACCTGGGTTCTCATCCCAGCTCCTCTGCTTGTCTGGTGGGTGACTTGGGGCTAGTCACTTAACTTCTCTGTGCCTCGGTTACAGCATCTGTAAAATGGGGATTAAGACTTTGAGTCTGTGTGGGACAGGGACTGTGTCCAACTCGATCAGCTTGTATCTACGCCAGTGCTTAGTGCAATGCTCTGCACACAGGAAGCGCTCAATAAATATGAATGAATGAATGAATGCTTAAATACCTTTTAATATAAGATATTATCCTGTAAGCTTTGGGAAAATAGAAGGCTTGCCATAGATAGCCAAAATAGTAGGGTGTTCTTAATTTCAATGTACCTATTTAATTCGCTGTCAGAGATCATGGCTAATAATAATAATGATAGCATTTGTTAAGCGCTTACTATGTGCAAAGCACTGTTCTAAGCTCTGGGGGGGATACAAGGTGATCAAGTTGTCCCATGTGGGACTCACGGGCTTCATTCCCATTTTACAGATGAGGTAACTGAGGCTCAGAGAAGTTAAGTGACTTGCCCAAGGTCATACAGCAGACATGTGGCGGAGCTGGGATTCGAACTCATGACCTCTGACTCCAAAGCCCGGGCTCTTTCCATTGAGCCATGCTGCTTTTCTAACTATTGTACTCTTTCAAGCACTAAGTACAGTAGAGAAGTTGCCCCTTGTGGGACAACCTGATCATCTTGTAACCTCCCCAGTGCTTAGAACAGTGCTTTGCACATAGTAAGTGCTTATTAAATTCCATCATTATTATTATTATTATTATTATTCAGCACATATTAAGCACTCAATAAATACCCTTGATTGATTACTTTAAAATTCCATTGTGTTAAAAAAAAATGAGCCAAACAAAATCATTTCCGGGTGTCTCAATCACACCCAGATCATAGCCTTGTACTCAGAACATTTTTCTCTAGGAAGTGCCTCTGGACATGACATGTTCACAGGAAATTTCAGTTGTCGGAAATTTGCCTTCCATGTAACGTTCAAAGTACTATCAGTTTAACTGGCAAGGATTTAATGATCCAATAGGGACAAGGCAAGTAAACATGGGGCTTCAATTCATTATTCTAGAAATTAAAAACTATTCTGCTTCCCCCTTGGTAGATCATCTTTAATAGGGCAGATAAAAACTTTTGGGAAACACAAAATTGGACCCACTCCTTTAGTTTTAGCTCTCTGATGCTTAAGAATGGCCTTGGGAACAAACCTCCTGGTTTTTCACCATTAAACGGAATGGATAGTTTTGAGTTTATTGGGATAATGATGACATTTTTATGAATAGCATTAAAATGCTATAGCAGTTGTTATTACATAGAGACAGACAAATGAGGAGGGTAAACTACCTTACAGGAACTGCAAAAATCAAACATGGCAACACACTTCCCGTGTACTGCAGCTGGTAATGTAAATCTCACATTGGCCTTTTCACACACTCTCCAAGGTGAATTTTATCCTCAGCCACACCTCTGCGATCATGAAGGACAACTGTGTTGGTATGTGTATACCCACACACACACACTTTGCGCACACCACACTTTATTAAATGATAAGCTCGTCCCTTTAGACTATAAACTCGTTGTGGGCAAATTGTACTCTCCCAAAAGCTTAGTACAGTGCTCTGTACACAGTAGATGCTCAATAAATATGACTGAATGAAGGAATATACTTAAGTGCTAACTTCATATACTTATACACAGCAATGATAACATCAAACGTCATTCCTTTGAAGGGTCTCAATTTGAAATTAGACCTTTAAGATGGTGATTTGCAATAGAATCACACAACCCAACATTCACCCCATCTGACTGACTTACTTATAATGGATTCATAGCCCCCCAAATTCTAAAGCTGAGATTCTCAACATATTCTTCACAAAATTCTTTCACTTAAATGTCCGTGTTTTTCAAAGAAAATTGTACTCCTAGTGCTTTTCCAAACCGCTTAAGGCTTCTCA
This sequence comes from Tachyglossus aculeatus, assembly GCF_015852505.1. Classification (NCBI taxonomy): domain Eukaryota; kingdom Metazoa; phylum Chordata; class Mammalia; order Monotremata; family Tachyglossidae; genus Tachyglossus; species Tachyglossus aculeatus. Next base: position 11,282,245 of record NC_052080.1, read on the forward strand.
CATTTTATTGTCAGAGAAAAGGGATATCAGAGCAGAGTTAAATTAGGCCATCCGACTGTCTGACATATATACGAGCATTAAACCAATTATTGACAGGCACATTATTCAAAACTCAAGATGACTTAACCTTCAAAGGGGAGTTGACATTCAGTGCCAGCACTGTTGTTTTTCTAGTATAAATGTTTAATGAGTCAGAAGTTTGAGTACTAAAGCTGCCAACTAATTTGGAAAAACAGCCATTACCCACTTAGAACATTTCCAAGTTCACTTTTATAGGCCCCACGTTGAAGAGAGACAAAGATAAGTACTCAGTTCATTATGAATCTCCTTGTACTAAAAACCTCAAGCACAATTGCTTATATTTGAAGTAATTGCATTCAAGTTAATTATGAAGAAGAAGATTTATTGTGCTCACCCCACAGGCCTAATTTTCTAAAATACATCATCCAAAAAGAAATTTTAATTTGGGGAAGTTTCTGATTAGGGGAAGGCAGAAATCGTACATCTCAGTCTCTATATCCAATCAATCAATCAATGGTATTTATTGAGCATTTTCTGTGCAGAGCACTGTACTAAGTGCTCGAGAGACAGAGAGTTGGCAGACATGGATTATGCCCACCCGGAGGTTACAGTCAAGAGGGTGAGTGAGATGGGCATTAAAATAAATTACAGATAAGTACATATCTTAGGAACAGTGGCTCCTTCTTTCTTTCTTTTATCCCTGACACGTTTTCCACCGTACTCACTTTTAACCCTTAACATATATTTTCCTTCCTCCACCCCACTGATGTCAATTGGTTTCATCCTAAGGACAGCACTGAGAGTGGATGTACCAGAAATGAACAACGTGCCAAAACACTCCATTCCATACTGCAGATCTTTGAAGACTTGCTCTTTGCCATACTGATGTTTTGCCTCTTTCATCTCTCCTGCTTTTCAAACCTACTTCTTGGCATTCTAAGTTTTGAAAATGCAACAGAGAGACTCGAAACGGTCAGGATTTCATTGGCAATCAAAATTTAAGCTTGAACTGAGTCCTGCTCTGTAGGCAAGACAGTATCCAACAAAATGTGAAAAGCAAAGTAGAAAACGCAGTGAAAATCCTCACATGCTTTAGCAATTGACAGAACTTGACCACGATGAAACATAAAACACTGAGGTGCCCCAAAATTTTCTGAGACCTGAATTTACTAGAGAAGATACATTTGCATTCTCAGGCAGTTTCATCTGCTCATCTTAGCAGTCATACTTATCAAATGGCAATAAAAGATTTCCCATCACGATATTTAGCAAGACAGGCGGCACACAGCTTTGATACAGTTAAGCACTTAGTACAGTGCTTTGCACACAGTAAGCACTCAATAAATAATAATGATGACATTTATTAAGCGCTTTCTATGTGCAAAGCACTGTTCTAAGTGCTGGGGAGGTTACAAGGTGATCAGGTTGTCCCACGGGGGGCTCACAGTCTTAATCCCCACTTTACAAATGAGGGAACTGAGGCACAGAGAAGTTAAGTGACTTGCCCAAAGTCACACAGCCTACAATCGGCGAAGCCGGTATTTGAACCCATGACCTCTGACTCCAAAGCCCTTGCTCTTTCCACTGAGCCACACTGCTTCTTACAGTTGAATGAATGCAGTGCTTATCCCAAAACGGTTTAAGGATAGCCACTATGGCCCAAGTGGCTATCCTATTCCAACTAGACTACTTTTTCAGACCCCTCACCAGTCTCCCTATTGCCAACGTGATTCCTCCCCAGTTAATAATAATAATAATAATGATAATAATGGCATTTGTTAAGTGCTTGCTATATTCCAGGCACTATACTTAAGTGCTTGGGGGTGACACATGCAAAGAAGTGGATAGAGCACTTCCCTAGGAGTCAAAAGGTCATGGGTTCTAATCCTGGCTCTGCCACTTGTCTGCTGTGTGACTTTGGGCAAGCAACTTCACTTCTCTGGGCCTCAGTTCCCTCATCTGTAAAATGGAGATTAAGTCCCCATGGGATGGGGACTGTGCTCAACACGATTTGCTTGCATCCACCCCAGCGCTTGGTACAGTGCCTGTCGCATAGTAAATGCTTAACAAATAGCATAATTATTCAATCAGGTTGGCTACTGTCCCTGTTCCACATTGGGCTCACAGTCTTAATCCCCATTTTACAGATGAGGAAACTGAGGCACAGAAAAGGGGAGTGACTTGTCCAAGGTCACACAGCAGACAAGTGGTGGAGCCGGGATTAGAACCAATGCCCTTCTGGCTCCTAGGCCCGTGCTCTATCACTAGACCCCGCTGCTTCTCATAACCCACTCTTCTGCCCCGATAATTTTTCTTTAACATCACTGTGCACATATCTTTCTGATTCTCCAAAGGTTATCCATTTCTGTCAACGTCAAACTCCTAACCAGTGAGCCCACTGTTGGGTTGGGACCGTCTCTATATGTTGCCAACTTGTACTTCCCAAGCGCTTAGTACAGTGCTCTGTACACAGTAAGCGCTCAATAAATACGATTGAATGAATGAATGAAAAATACTCCATCAGCTCTCTCCCTCCTAATGGTCAGTTCCCTTTTTTCATACTCTCCTGCTCACACTCTTCACACCTGCTGGGATCATAATAATGATAATAATAATAATGGCATTTATCAAGTGCTTACTATGTGCAAAGCACTGTTCCAAGCACTGGGGAGGTTACAAGGTGATCAGGTTGTCCCACGGGGGGGCTCACAGTCTTCATCCCCATTTTACAGATGAGGGAACTGAGACACAGAGAAGTTAAGTGACTTGCCCAGAGTCACACAGCTGGCAATTGGCGGAGCCGGAATTTGAACCCATGACCACTGACTCCAAAGCCCGAGCTGTTTTCCACTGAGCCACGCTGCTTCTCTATCATCTTTTCACCTTGCCTCATTCTTGGCTCTCCAGCCTCCCACAGGCTGCTCACACCTTCCTCTTGTCCAGAGGTCTTTAAGCTCGTTGTGAGCTGTTCTGTTGTTGTGTTGTCCTCTCCCAAGCATTTAGTACAGTGCCCTGCAAACAGTCAGCGCTCAATAAATACAATCGGTGGATTGAACTCCCTCCCCCTTTAAATTCAACACACTTGTTCTGAATGCCCCAGGTGATTTTTAAATCCTTTTATAAAACAACTTATTATGAGACATATTTAAAGTATTAAAAGGTCAGTTTACTTACTGTTTCTTGGATGCCAGCGCACAGCATTTAAAAATGCATTACAATAATGGAAGAGAAACTCGTGCTCTGATTGGAGAGTTTTTCTTTCAAGCAAGGGCATCAGGTCACGTCCATCAATGATCCTGAATAATTAAGAATTGTCAAATCAGCCAGAGAACATGATTGGTGCACTAAGGTGGAAAATGTAAAATCCTTCAATTTTCTAAAAGCAACCTAATTTCCATTCATCAAAAAATTCAGTACTACTACTACTAATAATAATGGCATTTATTAAGTGCTTACTATGTGCAAAGCACTGTTCTATGCGCTGGGGAAGTTACGAGGTGATCACTAGGTGATACTAGAACAAACCTTCCATCCAAAACCGGAAGGGTACCTGAAAATTTAATAAAACTCAACACAGCTGGCATAAATCTGTTCCTCTTGATTTTTACATAATTCTGAGAGATAGTCTTTTTCCATTTTGCTTTTTAAAATATCGTTTTATTTCTTTCCCTGTCCCATTTCTCTTCCTTCCAAAGTTTCTGGGCACAACATTTCAGCTCAGAGGCCTCTCGCGTCAAAAAGACAAATAGAACCTCGTGTTAAATGCATGAAGTCAATCTTCAAAGATGTGATTCCCAATTCAGAGTGGAATATATTGAGAAAACGGACCCTATGATTAGAATTGTACAGTGGGAGGTGCTGGTTCCCAAATAATAATAATAACAATGATGGCATTTCTTAAGCGCTTACTATGTGCAAAGCACTGTTCTAAGCATTGGGGAGGATACAAGGCGATCAGATTGTCCCACGTGGGGCTCACAGTTTTCATCCCCATTTTACAGATGAGATAACTGAGGCACAGAGAAGTTAAGTGACTTGCCCAAAGTCACACAGCTGACAAGTGGCAGAGCCAGGATTTGAACTCATGACCTCTGACTCTCCAGCCCATGCTCTTTCCATTGAGCCATGCTGCTTCTCTAATGAAAATATGAACCAAATGAAAATTTGAACCATCTTCTTTCAGAGAATTCAATAAGACTATGAAAGAATATTCTGGATGGATGCAAAACAAAGAGAAATAACTGTTCTGAAAAAGAGATGATTATCACTTTGGAATTAATCTGGGCAAGAAACAAATCAGTCTTTTTCCTACCACTGGCCATAAATTCACAATTTCTTTTTCATTTAAGCTACTGGTTCTCAAATGATTTAAGATAAGAGTAAATAACTCCTTTGAAAAAGTTAAAATTGTTAGCTTTCATGTTCTATTTTTCTCATTAATGAAACAGGAAAACGGACTCAACTCATTGTCGATCGAAAGATCGGAAGCCCTATCAAGTCTGTGAGTTTGTAGGCCATGACCCGAATGATATCTATTTCTATCAACTTCCCAGGCTGCTTTTGTCTATGTACTGCTAGTCCAGATTGTAATTACAGTCTTGCTGCTTAGCTCACTTCTTCTTCCTAAATATTAATCCACTGCACCATAGTAAATGAAACCTATGGACTGAAAACACTTTATTATTCTTAAGTTAAAAATAAGAACAAGAGATGAGCTTGGATTGCTTCCCAATCACACTATTAACTGCAGTAGTTTGGATGAGAAATATGCTGGAATCTGTCTACCCTGCATCAGGGTTGTTCCTACGAGAGGCCAGTGTGGTTTTGGAAGAGATTTGTTTTTCTTAGAGACATCCTTCCAGCCAGATGTGCTTGATGCAAAGTGAACTTTAATAATAATAATGGCATTTATTAAGCGCTTTCTATGTGCAAAGCATTGTACTAAGCGCTGGGGAGTTTACAAGGTGACCAGGTTGTCCCACAGGGGGCTCACAGTCTTAATTCCCATTTTACAGACGAGGTAACTGAGGCACAGAGAAGTTAAGTGACTTGCCCAGAGTCACACAGCTGACAATTGGAGGAGCCAGGATTTGAACCCATAACCTCCGACTCCAAAGCCCATGCTCTTTCCACTGAGCCACGCTGCTTCTCCAACTTTCAGAGTCTAAGATAAGTGGTATGGGCTAGCAAATAGGGCAAAAGCCTGGGAGCCCAAAAGTCATGGGTTCTAATCCCGACTCCACCAAGGGGAAGCAGCGTGGCTTAGTGGAAAGAGCCCAGGCTTGGGAGTCAGAGGTCATGGGTTCTAATCCTGGCTCCGCCACTTGTCAGCTGTGTGACTTTGGGCAAGTCACTTCACTACTCTGTGTCTCAGTTCCCTCTTCTATAAAATGGGGATTAAGACTGTGAGCCCCACATGGGACAACCTGACGACCTTGTGTCTACCGCAGTGCTTAGAACAGTGCTCGGCACTTAGTAAGCGCTTAACAAATACCATAATAATAATTTGTCTGCTGTGTGGCCTCGGGCAAATCACTTCACTTCTCTGTGCCTCAGTTATCTCACTTGAAAAATGGGGATTGAGACTGTGAGCTCCATATGGGACAAGGACTGTGTCCAACCTGATTTGCTTGTATCCACTCCAGTGCTTAGTACAGTGCTTGGAACATAGTAAGCGCTAAACAAGTACCACAATCATTATTATTACTACTATTATTATTAAGTGGGGATTGCAGGGGGCAATCAAGATTAACATAGGACAGAAAGACACTAAACTCCAAGGACTGCTTCAAAACTCAACACTGCAAGTCCACCTAATAGGGACATAACCAGTAGAATTTCCACTTCTCCTCAGTACCAGGCTTGATCTTCTTGCTTATCTACTGCCTGAGAACCTTCAAATCTCATATCCTGGGAGACTGGTCATGAAAGAGGATGGGGTTAGTAAGTGGATATGAGGGACCGAGGTGTTCCTGGGCCAATCAGAAGACGCCGAAAGAGGATGAAATCGTGAGGCAAATTTACTGCTTCCTCAAATTCAGCTTTCAGTCCAACCAACAGTGTTCAGTAGCAGTCAAAGGTCCTAGAAGAGGAGCCTCCAAAGAGCAGGTTAATTGCTCAGATAACCCTATGAGTGAATATCACAAGTGTGATTTTTGAATCACACTTAGATTTGTCTTTTGCACATCTGGCTGGCATTCTCTTCAATAGCTTTCTAAATTGGTTGCCGGCTGAAACACCATATTTTGAGCAGGTGAACGGAGATTCAGTCAATGGTATTTGAGTGATTACTTTGCTCCCCCAAGCACTTAGTACAGTACTCTGCAAAGTTAGTATTCAATAAGTACCATTGATTGATTGATTGATTACTGTGCAAGCACTGTACTATGTTCTTGAAGTGTGGAGAGGATGGAGAAAGAAAGAAAGAACGAGACAGAGAGGGCCAGAGGCAGAGAGGAACAAATACTGTGTCTAATTTCCAGCTATGCAGTCTTTCCCAGTGCTCGGAACAATGTTCTGCACACAGAAGCAATGAAGAAAATGATTCCTACTACTGAAAGAGAGAGATAGAAAGGGAGAGGAAGATACAGAAAGAGAAGGAATGAGAGAAGAGGGAGGGAGAGAGACTTGGCTTCCAATCTCAGCTCTGCCATTTGCATAGCAAGTGACCTTGGGCAAGTCACTTGACTTTATTGAGCCTCAGTTCTCTCATTTGTAAAATGGGGATTCTATATTTGCTCTTCCCTTCCCCCGATTTAGACGACGATACCCAGATAGGACAGGGACTGTGTCTGATCTGATTGGATTGTATTTACCCCAGTTCTTAGTACAGTGCTTGACACACAGTAAGTGCTTAACAAATAATATAATTATTATTCCTCTGTCTAAAGAGAGCAGCAAATAATTCATTTTCGGTGTTCTTAAGAGGCTCTCTCCTCAGCTTGGAAAAATAACTGCAGTCCTAGCTACATTGTAAGGGCTTAATAAATATCATATCCCTGGGGCAAAAACTCTTCTCTTGGGGATCAGCATGGCCTAGTGGAAACAACATGGTCCTGGGAATCAGAGGATCTGGGTTCTAATTCTGGCTCTGCCACTTGGCCACTGTGTGAACTTGGGCAGTCACGGCTTACCAGTGCTTCAGTTTCTTCAACCATAAAATGGAGATTCAATACCTATTCACCTGCTTCTTAGCCAGTGAGCTCCACATGAAACAGGGACTGTCTGACCTGATGCTTGACACATGGTAAGCACTTAAATATAATTATCATAATTATTATTATTCTCTTCTCCCCAGCTCTTTTCACTGCCAGTTCACAGCAAAATCATCAGTCCAGGCTAGTTTGGCTACATTTCTCAACCCTCTTTCCACAGATGTGACATCTGGCTAGACTGAAACTCTATTTTTAAGAACAGCAATTAACAGGTTGGGAGAAAAAGTGATGGCGATGACGGTTAGATGGGAATCCGAGCTCATTTAGAAAAAGCGCAATTCCGGCAGCATGGAAAAAAGAGAAAAACCTCCGGCCTGCAAAAATTTTTCAGGCTGGAGATGCAAAGATGAATTTCATTTTTCTATATCCTCTACCTAACTTGTCCCTTCCTACAAGCCCTCAATAAATCATCTGCTAAGGAGCACCAGTCCCTGCAGAAATATTAGTCTGTCAAACGTGCTCACTTTTGACATGAAAAATTGGAAGGGATGCTATTTAGCTGAACTCTTAGATGGTGTCCACTCTGACAACATTTGGTTTCTCAGACAGACTTAGCTTCTAATCATTGTTTTGGAGGGTTCTTTTACGTGGCCGCCCTTTCTCTGGAGTCCACAACTGGATCTACATCACCTTCCCCATATAGTAGCACCTCCAAAGAGTCATGGAGTGTATGTATTTATTTTCAGGTCTGCCTGAACATAGCTAGTCAAGAGTTCGAACAAATGCGGTGGACAAACTGATCCTCTCCCAACATCAAGTTTTAGTTAAACTCTTAGCAGTCAAATGTGTCCACTTTTGATGTTTAAGGCCAGTTTTCTTTGAAATAAAATGGCTGGAATTATTCTTCAATGGGGAAACACATAATTTTTCAGTAAAATAGCTCTCCTTTTGTATTAGCCCTAGACTAGCTCTGAGTAGGAATCAATCAATGGAATTTACTAAGCACTTACTAAGTGCAGAGCACTGTACTAAGTGTTTGGGAGAATACAGATCATTGGGAGAGCATAAATCATTCACTGTCATTCATTCAATTCAATCCTATTTATTTTTTACTGTGTGCAGAGCACTGTACTAAGCTTTTGGGAAGTACAAGTTGGCAACATATAGAGACGTTCATGATTCTATAGGGAAAAAACCTTACCCTATAGTAATAATAACTACTATTTAGCACAGTGGGAACAATGCACCACATTAAGAACCCAGGAAATCTAAAACATGAAATTGACACACTCCCTGCCCAGAAGTTTACTATTTTATGGGGTGGATTTCCAATTTGGGAATTTTTGAAAGGTTTTTTTTTTTTTACGGTTGGCTAAAAACATGATAGCCATGCAACTTTACGACACTCAAATCTCCCATCATCGATCCATGGTATTTGAACCTTTTTGCAGACAAAGCACTGTACTAAGCACTTGGGAGAGTACAATACAAAAGAGTGGGTAGACACATTCCCTGCCTACCATGAGATTATAGTCTAGGTGGGGAAATTATTACATTATGGAAAAATACATTATGGAGACATAATGTATACTTCCACTAGGCATTTGGGCTAGAACATATGCAGGCAAATAAGGAACAAGTGACAGACAACAGGAGCCTTGTTTGGACATAGGATGCCAAGGTGTCAGAATAATGATAACAATAATAATAGCAAAAACAATGATAGCAGTACTTAAGTGCTTACTCTGTGCCAAGCACGGAAATACGTGCTCGCTTAGATAAAAGATAACCAGGTCGCACTGTGTCCCTGGTCCAACATGGAGTTCACAGCCTGAGTAGGAGGGAGAACAGGTATTTAATCCCCATTTTAGAGGTGCGGAAAGAGATGCACAGAGAAGTTAAAATGGTCATACATCAGGTAAGTGATGGAGTCAGATTTAGAATCCAGGTTCTCTGATTCCCAAGCCTGTTGGGTTTCTACTAGGCCATGAGGCTTCCCAAGCATTTCAGAAGAAATGTTTTGTGTATCCACACACACACACACACAGAGACGTGGTTTCAGCCCCAGTGAGTCCTACAAAGTGTAATTTCACAAACATGAGATCTTGCAAGAACACAAACTCCCCATTTCAGAGGATCTAGACATAATCGTTAAGATACAGCTTCTGAGAAAATACAAGGCCAGATGAATGTCATCAATTGAAAGGGTGTCTCAGGAATCCAAAAGGATCATCTAAAAATAGCAAGCACACAATTGAGGCTATGCTTTATGCCTGTTGGTGAATCAGTCAGTTGCATGTGATTGGAGCATCCATGCGTCTAAGCTTCGACTTAGCAGGATCAAATTTAATTTTGCAACATTCCCCATCTACCTGAGCGGCAGAACCACAGGGCTGTAAAAACAATCCTTCCCATGGTACATGATTTATTAGGGGTTTGTGGGAACTGACACAGCCAACTAGTTGTACTAGCACCTATGACTCGATCAGAAGAAAGGGAAAGAAATGCAATAATGACCTGAATACAAATGATTGAATCTCTTCCTCCTGACTTAAAAAAAGTGTGTGTGTGTGTGTGTGTAGCGGGGGGGGGGGGGGAATTGGATAAGAAATACAGTATTTATAGAATTACAGGATCATAGAATTTGGACCCAGAAATTTGATATCTTGGGCTACTACAGACACCCATCTTCTAAGTCCTTCTGAAATCCCACCTCCTCCAGGAGGACTTCCCTGGCTAATTTTCCTTCTCCTCAGGTTTTGTCCTCCCAAACCTCACTGAGGCACTTCTGTGTCTATACCCACTTACACTCTCACACTCACTCAAAGTACTTTTCAACATACTGACCCATAAATTCTACTGCTTAAGCACTTACTCGTCTGCACATTCATCATTTGAGAGTATTTACTAAGTGCTTATTGTGTGACAGGTTCTGTGCTAAGTGCTGGGGTAGACACGAAACAGTCAGATCAGCCACAGTCCCTGCCCCATGTGAGGCTAATAATGATAATAATTTTGATATTTGTTAAGTGCTTACTATGTGTAAAGCACTGTTCTAAGCGCTGGGAGGATATCATCAATCGTATTTATTGAGCGCTTACTATGTGCAGAGCACTCAGTAAATATGATTGAATGAATGTAGTAGGGGGAAATAGGAGATTAGTCAGGAAAGGAGGTAACGCGATGGCAGAAGAAATGGTTGTAATCCTCACTTCTGCTCCCTAATCTCATTCAACCTGCCTTCGCTCCACTTGTTTCAGTGCACCCCGACTGGGTCAAGATTTTAGAACTCAGTGGTATAACTGTACCCCCTCCTTGGAAAAACTGGATTTCCGCTTTGTACTATTAGTCATGGGTAATCATGAACCCGGTAAGCACTCAGAAAACAACAACTGAATGAATGAATAAATGAATAAACCTATCTTGTCCTGTCATGCTGTCGCGTTGTCTCCGACCCACAGCGATGTCAAGGGCGCATCTCTTTCAGAACACCCCACCTCCATCTGCAGTCGTTCTAACAGTGCATCCACAGAGTTTTCTTGTTAAAAAAACAGACGTGATTTACCATTGCCTCCTTCTACGCAGTAAACGTGAGTCTCCACCCTCGACTCTTGCCAATACCTCCGCTGCCCAGCACAGGTGAGTCTGGACTTGTAGCAGATTGCCTGCCACTCGCTAGCCACTGCTCAAACTAGGAATTGAATGGATATGCCTCTGCTTGACGCTCCTCCTGGAGTGGAGACTGGTAGAGTACTGGAAACTCTCCAGGTGCAACCCTGAGAGGGGATTGAAGCTATAAATGACCCTTTTCCCCATACCTGGAAAGAACACAATGTTCCAGATCAGAAATGCCAGGGTCCAGGATGTTAAGACACTTCCCCGTCTAGAAATTTTGACATCCGTACTCTGTCTCTTCTGAAGAGCGCTGTTTATTGCTCTGAATAGTTCTGTTATTGTTCTACAGAGTTCTTTGTGTTGGTTCTGTGGAGGGAGCAGTGCTCTGGCAATCTGGAAACCTTCGACCTAGTCCGGGTTCTGCTCGGAGCTAGCTAAGTACAGGAAGACTGTATGATTGATTCATTCAATCATATTTATTCATTCATTCATTCAATCGTATTTATTGAGTGCTTACTGTGTGCAGAGCACTGTACTAAGCGCTTGGGAAGAACAAGTTGGCAACATATAGAGACGGTCCCTACCCAACAGTGGGCTTTGAGCGCTTATTGTATGCAGAGCACTGTACTAAGCACTTACGCCCTTTGCAATGTTCCACATTCTCCTACCTACTCGCTCATTACACACCTTGCCCTGGAGGAACATGAATGGCCACGATGAGAGGCCTGACATAGGAAGTAGCACCGTGGTCTAGTGGAAAGAGCCTGGCCTTGTGAGTCAGAGGTCCCGGGTTCTAATCTCAGCTCGGCTGATTGCTTGCTGTGTAACCTTGGGCAAGTCACTTCACTCCTCTGTGCCTCCATTTCTTCAGTTGGAAAATGGGGATTAAATCCTCCTTCCTTTCACTTAGACTGCGAGCCTCTTGTGGGACAGGGACTGTGTCCAACTGATAAACATGTATCTACCCCAGTGCTTGATATATAGTAAGCACTTAGAAAAATACCATAAAAAACCTACTAAAATCAATTCCTCTGAATGGGTTCTCGGTCTTCAAGTCTCTGAATGTAGATTCATCCATCAATCCTGACAGAGGACTCCATTATTGTTGTGAATGGGCCTGTTTTTCAGGTTACTACAAACTTGAAACCATAATCAGATTTTCACAAACACCAAAAGATGAATTTTGGAGTCTGTCAGACTGCTATCTGGCACAAATTTTCCTGGGAGGGCATACAAGTTGAATGTTAAAGTAGAATTGAAATCCTATAATTCACTGAATTTCTCTAAAGGTAAATCACAAGGTTGGATGTATGGCTTGATAGCAATTGGCCACGTAATATCTTTGGCATCTCTGAGGACTGCAGTAAAGACATCTTGCCAAAATATCCTGCTATAGTAGACATTGTTCCAGCTCCACCATGACTGAGAAAGTAATCCATCCATCACGTAAGCACTTATTGTGTGCGCTATCCTAAGCAGTGCACACAGTAATACAAAGAATAATACCTTGGAATGGAAAAACACAATCCTTGCCCTCAAGGAGCATACAATCAACCATCAAATGTCCTTACTGTGTGCCAAGCACTTGTGAGAGAACAATAGTTGGATGATTCCATCCCTGCCCTCAAGGAAAGCAGTTAGTACTTAGTACTAGAGTGCTTAGTACAGTGCTCTACACACAGTAAGCGCTCAATAAATATGATTGAATGAATATTGTCTCTTTCTAAGTAAGCGGTGTTCAAATAACCTGAGGGAGTTTCTGTAGAGATTTTTAATTATACTTCAAGTGCAACTACAGCATTTAATGACAAAATCAAGCCTCACAGTGAGAAGGCCACTGCAACCATAACCTATTTTGTGTAGAGAGGGGGAGTGGGATATAACAACAGGAGAACTAGTTTGTGGAAATTATATCAAAAATGAAGAGGAGCTAAAGCTAAGAGGATCACCATCTTGAGAGGAGCATAGTCTTTCAACCTCTCTTGGAAGAATTAGAGAGCCTATTAAGAGATGAGCTTAAAACACCTCTCTTCTATTTCCCAAAATGGTTATTTGAGAGGCAGGACTGACAGAGCAAATGATTGTAATGGAAACATTTCCCTTCTTTGAAGAAATATAAAAGAGGAGGGCAGTGGTTTGAAAAAGATCAATTTGGAGAGGTGAGAAAACATAGTTGTGAATTCTTCTTGAGTGGAGCTGGGGTCAATTTGGTCTTGTTTGCTTTCCTCTATACCCTTGGCTGAGGCGCAGGACACATTTAAACAGGATTTGAAGTAGACTGCACGACATTACCTTGGCCTGCTGCCAAAATAATGAAAACAATTAATCAATGTGCTTCAAATACAACTCTTTGGAATAGGAATAACACTTAAAAAAATGTCACTGGCCATGTCATATATTAGAGTTAAACATAAACAGGAAACATGTAGTTTACAACTTGTTAAACCAAGACACACTGGGAAATTGCGATTCTGCGAATCTTGTTGCTGTTGCAGGAATTAAGTGGCAAAGGCCAAAACGATAGACACAGAGGAGTTTGTGGGAAGGGGAAATTTGAGAATTGATCCTATCTCTGCAGGAGATAAAGGCAAGAGAAAGAGGCAACTGGAAGACATGAGAACAGGTACAGGATGACATTGTTGAGGAATGATAATAATAATTATAATAATAATAATGATAACACCAATAAATAATGCTGATTATCATTAATCATATTTACTGAGTGCTTACTGTGTGCCAAGCACTGTACTGAGCACTGGGAGAGTACAATATAACATCAAACTCATTCCCTCACATTTTGCTGATGAGGGAGGTGAGGAACAGAGAATTTAAGTGACTTACCCAAGTTCTCACAGCAGGCACATGGTGGAAGCTAGATTAGAACCCATGTCCTCTGATTCCCAGACCCTGCTCTTTACACGAGGTAAAGAAACTGCAGTGAGTTGCTTAACCCACAAGTAAATTGCTCTGCTACAAAAATAGCTAGTTATAAGAGCCTGCCTAATGCCATTACAGAAACAGTCTGCCAAATAAGAAAATAGTCACGTAAATTTTGTTAAGTAATAGAGTGCACTTGAAATGGCATACAGTACCTGTCTTCAGGTAATGGTGACCCTGCCAGTTTGACAATGGTAGGGAATACATCCATGTTACTGGTTGGTTCGCCAATTTCTATTCCAGCCTCTACCACTCCTGGCCAGCGAAGAAGGCCTGGGACTCGAATGCCACCTTCCCAGTTGTTAGCTTTTCCACCTTAAAGAGGTAAAGGTAGAAATCAAGGGAGAGTTGTGCTGTTGTCAACAGCTTTCCACTCTGCAATGTTCACCCTTCTACCAGAAAACTCCACTGTTACAAGACTCATTACAATCCAGATACACACACACACACACACACACACATAAAAAAATCTTAGTATGTTGTCACTTGGGATAGTCTCTCCCAACCGCTTTGTAGAATGCTCTGCATATAGTCAGCACTCAACAAATACCACTGACTGGTGAACTGATCCAATTACTTTGCCCTGATGAATCTAATTTTCAATAACTTCTCCAGAAACCTCAGCGATATGGATTAGGAAATGTTATGAAGGCGATGAAGGAAAACATAATGAGAAATAGAGTCCCATCTCCTCGCATTTCTCTTCCCTTTCTTTTGAGTATCTAGCAATCAAATTTAGACAATAAGCTAAGTGATTGAATGCAGTGGATCTGCTAAAGCCATCACCAGCTCTTCAATTCTCTTCAGTAAGTTCTCCAGAATTTAAATAATAACAACAATAATAATAATAGTATTTGTTAAGCACTTACTACATGCCAAGTGCTGTACTAAGCAGTGGGGTAGATACAAGATAATCAGATCCCCCCTGGGGCTAACAGTTTTCTTAATTAGAATGTGAGTTCAATGCAGGAAAGGGTCTTTGTCTAATCTGATTGTATTGTCTCTACCCCACTGCTTAACGAATACCAGAGTGAGAAGAAGTGTGGACTAGTGGATAGAGGGGAGAGAACACGGTCTTGGGATTCAGCACTTAGAACAGTGCTTTGCACACAGTAAGCGCTTAATAAATGCCATCATTATTATACAGAAGGACCTGGTAATCCTGATCCTGCCACTTGTCTGCTGGGTGACCTTAGGCAATTCGCTTAACTTCTCTGTACCTCAGTGACCTCATCTGAAAAAGGGGGATCAAGACTATGAGCCCCATTTAATAAATACAATTGAATGAATGAATGAATGAATTTAGGGCATGGACCATGTTCAATCTGATTTGATTCTATCTACCCCAGTGCTTAGTACAATGCCTGGCACATAGTAAATGCTTATCAAATACCAGAGAAGCAGCGTGGCTGAGAGAAAAGAGCACAGACCTGGGAATGAGAGGACTTGAGTTCTACTCCTGTTCTGTCGATTCCTTGCTGTGTGACCTTGGGCAAGACACCAAACCTTTCTGTGCCCCAATTCTCCTGCTCTCCTCCTACTTAGAGGGTGCATTCCATGTGGGACAGGGACTGTGTCCAACTTACTTCACTTGTATCTAGCCCAGAGCTTAAAACAGTGTTTGACATATAGTAAGCACTTAACAAATATCATAAAAACCCATAAAACATTATTATTATTATTAATAAAATACACTTCAAAAATTCCAGATCCACTTGGGTTTGGCCATTAATGTCTGAGAGAGCCCTTCAACCTGCTAAATACAAACACAAAAACTAAACAATGGAAAGGAAAATTTCTATAAATGAAAGGAATATTTTTTTTCTCTTGCAGTTAGCTATTTTGACCTAGATACTTCATTAATTAGCCCTTGCATTTTATTAGCGGAACAGAATTGTCTGTGGAACAAGGTAGATTAAGGAGTTCATGTTATGAAGATCATTGGAGAGCTTCTGATTTAGAGCCAAGCACATTGTTCAATAAAGAGGTGCATTTCCGATACGAGGATCAAGTGGTATAATTACTACTTGAAATATTTTTAATAGATGCCTTTAAAAATTGACATTTATCCCTTTATAATATTTTTCATGATAAAATGGAGTCATAAAGTCATACTGTCTTCTTTATAACCTTCTAGAATCATCTCTCAATCTTCAGGCTAGGATATTTCTTGGGTCGCCTTGGAAACAATAACCCACTCTCTTTGGTGCACTCCAGATAAGTTATCCTCAGATATTCAGTATATGTACATTCCAAATGGTCCCTCTACCAAACGGACACTGACATGATTATGCAGATCACATACGAGAAGGATCCTAGAAAAATCAGCTGCAATGATGCACAGTAGTTTAAAAAAAAAAGTGGAAGTATCTGAGCCTGCCAACAGGAAAATCGCAAATCAATCTATCAATTAATCAAATCAATGTCATTTATTGAGTGTTTACTGTTTGCAAAGGACTGTACTAAGCGCTTTAAATGCAAAGGAAAAACTGAGAAAAATCAGGCTAGACTGTAAGCTTGTTGTGTGCAGGGAATGTGTCTACCAACTCTTTCATATTGTACTCTCCTAAGAGCTTAGTACAGTGCTCTGCACATACTAAGCTCTAAATAAATACAATTGATTGAATGATTGATATTTTCCAATTAGCTTGAGTACTACTAATAATAATAATAAAGGTGGCATTTATTAAGCACTTACTATGTGCAAAGCACTGTTCTAAGCGCTGGGGAGGTTACAAGGTGATCAGATTGTCCCACAGGGATCTCACAGTCGATCCCCATTTTACAGATGAGGTAACTGAGGCACAGAGAAGTTAAGTGACTTGCCCAAAGTCACACAGCTGACAATTGGCGGAGCAGGGATTTGAACCCCTGACCACTGACTCCAAAGCCCGTGCTCTTTCCACTGAGCCATGCTGCTTCTCTGATATCTAATTAGTTACTAATTAGTTATCTCTGATATCCAGCGAAATAGTGGGGCCAGGAAGAAAAGCAGGTAGAACTGGTAAAGGCAAGCACTTGTGATAATTACAGTATTCATAATGAAGCGCTTGGGAATTGATTTTACAATGAAAATTCAAGTTAAAATAAACAGTTTGCACCTAAGAAGTTTATTTCCCATGATTCATATATATATATACATATATATATACTCCTCAGTCTTCTTACCTTTATAAATTCCATTACTTCCTCCTTGGATTTCTCCCTTGTTGGACACTTCTTCAATATGTGCTCCCTGGTCAGATGTAAAGTACATGAGTGTCTTATTTGCCAATTTCTTCTCCTCTAGAACATCTAAGATCTTCCCTAAAGATAAATAAGAAAAGATATAAAATGTTTCAATCAATGGTATTTACTGAGAGCTTACTGTGCAGAGCATTGTACTAAGTGCTTGGGCGAGTACAATAAAACAGAGTTGATAGACATGCTCCCTGCCCACGAGAAGTTTACATTCTAGAGGGGGAGACAGACATTAATATAAATAAATAACAAATATGTACATAAGTGTTGTGGGGTTGAAGGTGAGGGTGAATATCAAGTACCTAAATGGTATACAGCCAAGTGCAATTCATCCAAACACAGTCTACAGACATATGGATCACTTCTAGACTGTGAGCCCGCTGTTGGGTAAGGACTGTCTCTATATGTTGCCAACTTGTACTTCCCAAGCGCTTAGTCCAGTGCTCTGCACACAGTAAACGCTCAATATGATTGAAAGAATGAATGGATCATGAATTTGGTAGTTAAACGTCCACAAAGAGCATTTGCATATATAATAGCTGGCAACCCACTGAATAGATAAGATCCCAAAAGCCAAGAACCAGAATCAATTGATCAGTCATTCAGTCAGAAGCAGCAATGCCTAGTGGATATAGCGCAAATCTGGGAGTCCGAAGCACGTGAGTCCTAATCCCAGCTCTGCCACTTGTCTGCCATTTGTCTCAGCTTCTCTGTACCTCAGTTACCTCATCGGTAAAATAGGGATCAAGACTGTGTGTCCCATGTGGGACGCAGACTGTGTCCAATAGCGGTCATTATTATTATTATTATTATTATTATTATTATTATTATGGTATTTGTTAAGGGCTTATTATGTGGCAGGCAATGTACTAAGCGCTGGGGTGGATACAACAAATCAGGCTGGATGCACCCCTTTGTCCCATGTGGGGCTTGCAGTCTCAATCCCCAATTTACAGGTGAGGTAACTGAGGCCCAGAGAAATGAAGTGACTTGCCCAAGGTCACACAGCAGACATGTGGCACAGCCAGTATTAGAACCCATGACCTTCTGACTCAGGCCCTTGCTCTATCCACTATGCCATACCCCAGTGCTTAGTACAGTGTCTGGCACATAGTAAATCCTTAATAAATACCATTTAAAAAAAATTAAAAGCGAGGTACAATGTGGTAGTTTGCTTACTGGAGGCGAGGCTCTATTTGATGCAGAGATGGCTGGCCCTCACTGCAGACTTTTGAGGAGCAGGGAAATGTGGACTGGACTTTTTTTTGTAGAAAAAAGAACCAGGCAGCAGAGTGAAAGATGGACTGGAGAGACAGGTGTCAGGGAGGTAGAGAAGATGTGTTCTTTGCATCAAATGAAAATGAATAGATGCAAATTAAAGAGCCCAAATGCAGATTTCTGGGAAGTGATTATCACTCAAAATAATTACAGGATGGTTCAGGCTGGTTGTCTGTGGGGTGAGGGTGATTTTTTTAAAAAGAAAAAGAAAATTTCCTTTGGGACCTGGATATTCATAGGACAAAGGTCACTTGAAGCACTAAACTAACACTAGCAGGGTTTTACCTAAGCAGATAGCATTTTTTATAAAATTCCTGTCAGAGGAGTGAATTTCAGTTCTTTCATACCTTTAGAACTTGACACTCAGCTTATTCCCTTTGAAGCTAGATAAAGCTAGGTCAGCTCCAACATATATGCAGTGCTAATCTCACCCTTTCAGCCCCTCCCTAGGGTTCCATGATTTTTGACCTTTCCTGGCCACTCTCCACACATCCTAAGGCCACCTCTGATCCTCCATCAGCCCACTCCATTCCAGATCCACTCTGGTAACACCCGTTTCCCCCTTCACAGCTGCAATGCCATGTGGCTACTGCCCCAAGTCCCTCACCATGACAAATCACTGCCCTGAATCCCTAAACGAGGTCGGGGCTTCCCCTCCTCAACTGCCACCATCAACACATAATGTCTCTCTAACATTACTTTGGTCCCACCAACAGTGTCACCGAGGATGGGGACGTGAGGCACATTGCGTTGAAGAAAAAAAGAAGAATGAGACTAGAGGGATTTATGGAGAGATTGGGAGACAGTGGGGCAAGCCCAGGGTGCAGATGAGGAACCAGGAAACCAAAAATGATGGGCTAAGCTAAGAAGGATGGAAAAAAGCTGCTCTTCTTGCATATTCACCACACTGGAAACCCAGATTTCAGTCACTGCAAGAAGCGATTTGTGCTTGCTGAACAAACTGCATTGAGGGCTTTTCCAAAGCAGCCTCAATGCTAGACTGTAAACTCCTTGAGGGCAGGGATTATGTCTATCAACAGAAAGCAAAGTAAGCACTCAATCCACACCACTGACTGAATGATTCCGAACTGTGACAAAAAAAACAGCAGGAATAAATCCTAATACCATTCAGAAACATGTGGATCCTATAAATATTTGTCGAGCTGATGTTTGACGATTAGTATTATCCAGAATTATCAAGAAATATGAAATCTAGGTCAATTCAAATTTGGTTGGCTCTCCTACTTTTTCTTCCTTTCCATGCTACTGAATTTGGTGATTTACAGGACAAGTCACATCTACCAAATTCTCAAGTATAATTCCCGCTCATTGTGGGCAGGAAACATGACTGCTAATTTTGTTATATTGTGCTCTCCCCAGCGTTTTACAGTGCTCTGCATATAGAAAGCACTCAATGAATACGAATGATTGAATACCAAAAATATGATTATTTGTAAGTGCTTATTTTGAATGCATAAAAATTTCATTTAAACGTTTATTCTAGTCTACTGCTTCTTCTTCTACTGCTTCATTTCTTTCCCCCATGCCTGGAAAACCCAGCCCCATCAAGCCTGCCAGACCAGATAGAAGCGTTCCCCATCCTCAATGCCCTCCTGAAACCTTATCTCCTCCAGTGGGTATTTCCCAATTAACATCCATCACCTTAGTTCCTATCACCCCAGCAACTATCTTAGCACTTACGTGCAATTGATTTACACACTCTACTTTCCATATTTTCATTATTATCATTTATACTGTTCCCCTTCCTCATTCTCTTTACCTAGCTAGCCCATTAAGATTGCAAACTCCTTGAAGACATGAACTGTGTCTAGTGTCCACAACAGTTGTTCAATTAATGAATTAGCGGCTCAAGCAGAGTGGCCTAGTGGATAGATTGCGGGCCTGGGACTCAGAAGGACCTGGGTTCTAATTCCACTCTGCCACCAGTCTGCTGTGTAACTTCGGGCAAATCACTTAACTTCTCTGGGTCTCAGTTACCTCATCTGTAAAATGGGGATAAAGACTGTGAGCCCCATGTAGGACATGGACTGTGTCCAATCTGATAAGCGTCTATCCACCCCAGCGCTTAGTGCAGTGCCTGACACATAGTAAGCGCTTAACAAATACCATAAAAAGCTTCATGTGACTGATTAGTGGTCCCTTACTGTGTTTCTTCCAAAAGGACCTAGTAAGTTAGCTATTAAATACCGCTCTTGGGCAGTAGAAAATTGGCTTTTGCTAGCTTGCTCTAAACAGATCACTTTCACGGCTCTTCATTATGGCAGGGGGCTTGGCGAACAAACGTACAATACTGAAATCCCAGAAAAGAGGAGGTGCCAGGAGAGTGATCTGTGGAAACAGCCTGAATCTAGATTCAGGAAGTTATGTGTAAGAATTGGAATTATGCCCTTCAGAAGGATAAGATACTACAGAGAAATAGCACACTTCATCAGCCAAGAGTAGAGCCATCTCTAACAATTTTTAATTGCCTTACTACTTCATTAGCATTTAACTGTGTTTGTGCGGCACTGTTGTTTAAAAGGAAAGCAGCTTGAGTATGTTTGTGCAGGCTTAGAAGGGCAAATAGCATTTCAAACCCTTAGGGTGAATGCCTGGTAGTGGATGTGGCAAATTTGATAAACCCTATTTAGATGCTATCTCCTTCTCCTCCTCCAACTATATTTTCTCCAGGGCAACCCCTGAGATGAAGTGCACTTGAAAGTGTGTCTTTTAAAATCATATAATTAGAGCCAGGTTAAGGAGTCTCCACCTGAGGTAACAGAAATCTAAATAGGTAAGGTTCTTCCAAAGGGCATATTGGAACAAGGGACCACAAGATGACTGGGTGTCAGGAATGTTGGGCTGCTGCTTCATTTGATGATTGGGACACCCTCTCAGTAACCACAATGATCCTTACCTTCTATTTTTGTTGGAAACACTCCCTAGCTACTCTCCTCGTAGATGTTCAACAGAGATAAGAGGCAAGGACATAATGAACCAGGAAATGGAGTCGGTTTCTAGCTGGGGTTCAATCCAGACTGGTGAGTCTATGGAAATCAAGTGCTAACTTGGAGCTATAGAGATGAAAGGCACAAAAATAAAGCTTCCTGTCCATTCATTCATTCAATCGTATTTATTTATTGAGCGCTTACTGTGTGCAGAACACTCTACTAAGCGCTTGGAAAGTACAATTCAGCAACAAAGAGAGACAGCATATTGGTAAAGGTTTCTGGGGCCCCCTAACTTTCAACAACATTCTCTACCAACAATTTAGTTATCAAAACATTCTAATCTTTTATACAACAAAATCAACACAGGATATATAAGCATGTCTGCCCCGATCTCTCCTCAGCAATGTCTTTTTAAGCCATCATCCTCCTGCCTCAATTCTGACCTCTATTTCTTAATTCTAATTTTACATTTTATTCTAGCTTTATTCCCAACACATTTCCTGCCTTGGACGAGTCACTTCGCGTCTCTGTGCCTCAGTTCCCTCATCTGCAAAATGGGGATAGGACTGTGAGCCCTATGTGTGGACAGGGACTGTGTCCAACCCTTTTATCTTGTAACTACTCCAGTGCTTAGAATAGTGCCTGGCACAATTATTATTATTATTGTTGTAATAGTTATTATTAAATCCCAGTCCTCAAAAGTCAGCTTAGAAAGAAGGCATGAGAACATCCTAGAATGCAGGGCCAAAGAAGGATGGCCATTCCTCAAACAATCAATCAATGGTATTTACTGGGCACCTACTTTATGCAACCTCTCTCAGGGTCACACCTGGAGAGTTTCCAGTACTCTACCTCTCTCGGCTACGGGAGGGAGAGTCAAGCAGAGGCCTACCCATTATATTCCTAGCTTGGGCATTAATAATAATAATAATAATAATGACGGCATTTATGAAGTGCTTACTATGTGCAAAGCACTGTTCTGAGCGCTGGGGAGGTTACAAAGTGATAAGGTTGTTCCACGAGGGGCTCACAGTCTTAATCCCTATTTTACAGATGAGGTAACTGAGGCACAGAGAAGTTAAGTGACTTGCCCAAAGCCACACAGCTGACAATTTGCAGAGCCAGGATTTGAACCCATGACCTCTGACTCCAAAGCCCATGCTCTTTCCACTGAGCCACGCTGCTTCTCTAGCATCGGCTAGTGAGTGGCAGCCAATCTGTTATAAGTCCAAAATGACCCACGGGAGAGAGTCAAGGGCGGAGACTCAAGTTTACTGCATGGAAGGAGGAAATGGTAAACCGCTTCCATATTTTGATCAAGAGAACTCTATGGATCCACTACCAGAACGATTGCAGATGCAGAGCGGGTCATTCTGGGAGAGATGTGTCTTTAGTATCGCTATAGAAATGACTCAACGGCATAAGACAAGACTTTATGCAAACCACTGTATTAAGTGCTTGTAATGATGATGACGATGATGATGGCATTTGTTAAGTGCTTACTATGTGCACCCCCCCCCCCCACCTTTTAGACTGTGAGCCCACTGTTGGGTAGGGACTGTCTCTATATGTTGCCAATTTGTACTTCCCAAGCGCTTAGTACAGTGCTCTGCACACAGTAAGCGCTCAATAAATACGATTGATGATGATGATGATGATTATGTGCAAAGCACTGTTCTAAGCTCTGCAACAGAGTTGGTATACACAATCCCTGTCCTCAGGGATCTCATAAAAGAATTACAGGTTCTAGTTTAATAATAAACTATACGGAACAGAAATTTTCCTTCTCAGTTTTGGAATAAAATATGCTTTTTGAGATAAACAGTCAGCTGTGGTAGGTGATTTGAGCTGTAAAACATAATTCAGTGGCTTAATCTTGTGGCAAGTCAAGTATTCTGGAAACTGTTTATTATAACTGTAGTCCAGGTGTTTGGATTTATTCGATGACAACCATGACTCACACGTTTATCACTGTCCCTTTCTTTCACCTCTCCTTCCTTCAGTGGGAAGCAGCATGAAAAGCAGCATGACGTAGTGGATAGAGTAGGAGTCAGCAGGACCTGGGTTCTAATCCCAGCTCCACCACCTGTCTGCTGTGTGGCTTTGGATTAGTTACTTCACTACCCTGTGTCACAGTTTCCTCATCTGTAAAATGGGGGTTGAGACTATGAGCCCCACATGGGACAGGGACTGTGTCCAACCCAATTTGCTTGTATTCACTCATTCATTCATTCATTCAATCGTATTTATTTAGCACTTACTGTGTGCACAGCACTGTACTAAGTGCTTGGGAAAGTACAACAATAAACAGGGACATTCCCTGCCCACAACGAGCTTACAATCCACCGCAGTGCTTAGTACAGTGCCTGCCACATATTAAGTGCTTAACAAATACCACGATTATTAATTATTATTCAACCCATTACTCACAACCACTTTCACGCCTGGAACTCCTTTCCCCTTCAAATTCAGCACTACCTAATCTTCAAAGCTCTTATGAATTCCCACTTCCTCCAAGAGACTCTCCTTAGCTAATTTTCTTCTCTCCAGGTAAAATCTTCCTAACACCTCGACATTTAAACATTCAGTCACCTATAGTAGTTATGCCCATGTTGATTTAAAAAACCTACTAGTTAAAACACCTTTTTACCGACTTCTCCATGTTTCTA
Source organism: Tachyglossus aculeatus (assembly GCF_015852505.1). Classification (NCBI taxonomy): domain Eukaryota; kingdom Metazoa; phylum Chordata; class Mammalia; order Monotremata; family Tachyglossidae; genus Tachyglossus; species Tachyglossus aculeatus. The sequence continues at coordinate 11,306,110 of NC_052080.1, forward strand.
TTCCATTTTTCCTCCTAACTGATTTTGTACCTGCCTTCCCTATAAGACTCTATGGTCCTCAAGAGAAGGGATGGTGGCTTTTACTTTTATGGGAGTCTCCCAAGTGTTTAGCACAACGCTATGCACTCGGCAGGCATTCAGCAGTACTACTGATCGGATGGTTAGAAAGGGTGAGAAATTATCCATCTCACACATTCCTTTCCTTCTCCCTTGAATTACTGTAGCTTGTAAAGTGGCAAAGGTAATGAGGTTGCATGTTGGTGACTGATAAGCTGTTTTCTTCAGATTGTTGACACCAGGTTTTTCTTCCCCTCCAATTGCTTAAGCATATATACTTTACTTAAAAATGTCTTTCTCAAGAATATTTTTACTTCTAGATGTTCCAACCCATGAAAAATATTCAGCAATTACAGACTCAAACACTCATCTACAGGAAAAATCAGAGCCTACATGGGAGGACGACATATTTCTCTATCACTTTCACTTGGGTCCCTCTTAAAGCTTGTCCTCCAACTTTGTATATGATTGCAGAGAGATGTTTACTTCCCGTTGGTTAATGCAGTTAGTTCCACACTCCTCAGCTGGCAAGAAAAGCTGTGAATTTTGGCTCCTCACTAAAATTGTTAATACCAAGAAAAGAAGAATACTAAGTGTGAATCATGCTCTTGGGCATCTTGTACTGCTGAGGCAAATGATGTGCTGCCTCTGAAGTAACATCCTCAATTTACACAGAAATAGCAAGGTAAGAAAATGTAAGCTCAGAGAGAATTCAGTCTGTTTTGCCAGCCTGGATTTGTTTTTCCTTCCTGCTTTCTCTTTTTCCAAACTGACACTGTGACCTTTACACAGGTGAAAATAACGAGTGCATTTGTTTTGTTTTGCTTTGTTTTTAAGAACTCAGAATGGGGAATGAGTTTTCCATTCATCTTACTAAATAAAAGATGGTCAATGAAAAAGGAAGAACTTCTGAAATAAAGCATTATGGTCTACCGTATGTCCTTCTGAAAAATAGATGCGTTAATGATCGAAAGACAGTTATATTAAATTGGAGAGCACATTTCTGAAATATACTCTTTGAGAAAGCTTCAATAAAAATTCCTGGACACCAGCACTTCTCTCTTCTCTGGCTCTGCAGTGCATCCATTAGTTTTTTAAGTGGAAATCAAGAGTACTTCCTAGTAAAGGAAAATAGAATCTCAAGTAACATCTAGAATTACCCTCAACACTTATTCCTCTACTAATGAACACCATATATCATTGGTGTTTCACCTTGAATATTAACATAATATTCTAGTTTTATTGTCTCTAAACAGTGTCCTAAAGAACTTCTTTGCTCTTAATCAAGTTCCAGCTGTAGTGGAAATGCACCTATAACTAAAAGACGAAAACACTAAATGTCTATTGTTTTTCTTTTTTTCCTTCTCTGTCCTACCTTTGGGCAAGTCTAGACAAAGATCAGAAAGCAGCTTATGGAACAAAGCAGCAGTATGGCCAGGAACTGGGAGTCAGGAGATGCGGATAATAATAATAGTAGTAATGCCAAGCACTGAACTAGTCACTGAGGTAGCAAAAATATAATCAAGTTAGGCAATTCCTGTCGCAAATAGGGCTTTCAGTCTAAGGGAGGGAATACAGGCACTGAATCCCCATTTTGCAGATGAGGAAACTGAGGCAAAGAGGAATTAAATAACTGCCCCAAGGTCACACAACAGGCAAGTGTCGGCTGGGAGTAGAACCCAGGTCACCTGAATTACAGGTTTGTGTGCTTTTTCCTCTTGGCCATGTTGATTTCCAGTCTTCCACTGACCAGCTGTGTGACCTCAGCCGAGTCACCTCACCTCTCGGGGCCTCAGTTTCTTCCTCCATAAAATGGGGATAAAATACACTGTGAGCTCATGTGGGACAGGAACTGTCTGACTGCATAACTTAGTAACCACCCTAAGCATTTGGTACATATTAAGCACTTACATAATGGCATAATGAAAAAGTGGAGAGGGTGCTTGAAAGATGAAGATAGAGGGGGAGCAAGAGGCAGTAGATTTGGCTGTTTGTTCCCAAAATTATCACCCCTGCACCTCAAATTCCATCAGAGCCTTAAGCCACCGCTGAGAATATACACAATCAATCCCCTCCAATTTCCTTCCTTAATCCCAAGTCCTGATTCTGCCTGATGGACTCATTCAGTTCTAGACTGTGAGCCCATTGTTGGGTAGGGATTGTCTCTGTCTGTTGCCAAATTGTACTTTCCAAGTTCTTAGTAATAATAATAATAATAATGTTGGTATCTAAGTGCTTACTATGTGCCAAGCACTGTTCTAAGCACTGGGGTAAATACATGGTAATCAGTTTATCCCATGTGGGGCTTACAGTCTTCATCCCCATTTTACAGATGAGGTCACTGTGGCACAGAGAAGTTTACGTGACTTGCCCAAGATCACACAGCTGACAAGTGGCAGAGCCAGGATTAGAACCCATGACCTCTGACTCCCAAGCCCAGGCTCTTTCCACTAAGCCCCGCTGCTTCTCAGTACAGTGGTCTGCACACAGTAAGCACTCAATAAATGCAACTGAGTGAATGAATGAATTCAGTGTTATTCTTTGAAAGCAAAGTGGCCTAGAGGAGAGAGCATGGACCAGCAAATCAGAGGACATGGGTTCTAATCCTGGCTATGCCTCGTGCTTACTCTGTGACCTTGGGCAAGTCACTTAACTTCTCTGTGCCTCAGTTACCTCATCTGTAAAATGGGGATAAAATATTTCTCCCTTCTCCTTAGACTGTGAGCTCCAAGTGGGACAAGGACTGTGTCCAACCCAACTAACTGGTATTAACCCCTAGTGCTTAGAACAGTGCTTGGTGCATAGTAAGTGCTTAACAAGTACTCTAATTATTGTTATGATTACTTTGTACAGATCACTGTATTAAGCAGTTGGGAGAGTATAATAATAATTGTGGTATGTGTTAAGCTCTTACTATGTGCCAAGCACTGTACTAAGCGCTGGGGTGGATACAAGCAAATTGGGTTGGACACAGTCCCTGTCCCACATGGGGCTCAAAGTCTCAATCCCCACTTTACAGATGAGGGAAACTGAGGCCCAGAGAAGCAAAGTGACTTGCCCAAGGTCACCCAGCAGACAAGTGGCGGAGCCAGGATAAAAACGCATGACCGTCTGATACGCAGGCCCGGGCTCTATCCACTAACCCATGTTGCTTACAATTGGTAAAAGCAATCCTTGCCCCCAAGGAGTTTACTGTCTAATCAAGTCCCACCACTATTCTTACTACCACATCCACGATGACCTTTCTGTCCCTTCGCTCAGTTTGAACGTAAGCCACAAACTACTAAACCCAGAAGCCAGCAGACTCATCTCCCTTCACTAATCATTTTTGTAGCCAGACAACTCTATGCGAAATGCCAAATCAGGGAGAGGTAGAATGCTCTCCCCAAAGGAGAAACTGCTCTTGACAAAGGCAATGCTACCCATGTTCAATGGAACTGACATTTTCACTCTGTTTAATTGCACGATAGCTCAAAACAAAAGAAAAATTGATGTCAATGTCAAATTTTGCACAAGAAAGAATATTGTTTTCCAAAGCCAATTTTCGAGGCAACCGAGTGTAGCAGAATCCTTATTTTCTTTGAATTCTTCATTTTCTACAGAAGGTATATTTATATTCCAAATGTCAGATGCATAAATGCATTCATAAGTTGGTTTTTACTGATAAAACTTGTCAGTAAGATACAACAGCATAGACTTACTAAAGCAAGTCTATCTTGAAATGTATAAACACCTCCGAGTCATGTAACTTATAAAGTTTTTTCTAAAGGTTTTCTTCTTCTCCAGAATGAGGTTTAACAGATCGAAGGCATCCTTCCTTAAGGCTTAAGGCTTGAAAAGCATTGTAGCCTAGTGGGTAGATAATGGGCCTGGGAATCAGAAAGACCTGGGTTTTAATTCCAGCTGGGCGACCATGGGCAAGTCACTTCACTTTACTGTGCCTCAGTTCCCTCATCTGTAAAATGGGGATGAAGACTGCAATCCCCACATGGGACATGGACTGTGTCCAATCTGATTAGGTTGCATCTATCCTAGCACTTGGAAGAGTGCCTGGCACATAGTTAGCCCTTAAGAATACCATAAAAAAGGCTTTATATGGTCATTGAAGTGTCAGTACATGGACAAAAAATATACACTTGTCCATGGTATTCTAAAAGGAGAGCAATACCAGTGTGTGTGAATGCTATTGATAATTTTAGGCTTAACAGTTGAGAAATGTCAAAACTGCCATAGCTCTGGATGTCAATCAGTGCATTAGACTCTTTAGAAACTCAAGACTTCTTATGCCCTCTAGAAGTATTTTTGTTCCCTCCAACTGGGCTCATATTCCTTTTTCACAGAAGGAAAAAAAATCACAGGATGGGAATCAAATGAAAATTAGATTTTTGTGCTTTAAAGGGGGAAAGATTTATTATGATATTGTCACAACCTGTCGCCACACAAAGCATTCAATCAGTCAATAGTATTTATTGAGTGCTTCCTATGTGCAGAGCATTCAATCTTATACATTAAAAACCCAGTAAATGCCACCTCTAAAATTCTTTTGTGCCTAAATATTGGTCCTAGGAGTAAAACGGAAGAAATTGAAATACAAGAGCACACTCTTGAGTCAGATGGGATTATGCGAAGTCTAAGTTCATTCATTCATTCATTCAATTGTATTTATTGAGCACTTACTGTGTGCCGAGCACTGTTCTAAGCACTTGGGAAATAAAAGTCGGCAACATATTCATTCATTCATTCACAGAGACGGTCATTAGCGGGGTGGACAGGTGAAATGTTAAAATGTATTCAGAAGAACTTTCTTTAAAAGTCCTCCCCCTCTAGACTGTAAGTTCATTATGGGCAGGGAACATGTCACTAATTCTGTTGTATTGTGCTCTTTCAAGTGCTTAGAACACTGCTCTGCAAATAGTTAAGTGCTCAATAAATACCAAGGACTGTTTGATGGGTACATGTTCCAAAATAATCTCTTAGGAATTTTTGTGATTTCCTTTAGTAAACATGTACTTCCACAAGGATTTTCATGTGGTTTTAAATGAAGGGAAAGCTAAGTGGAGAGCTAGTGACTATTCCAATTCATCCATTCGAAGCGACAATGTGGTTGCAAGAAACAATGCAAAAACATCAGGCAACTGATTTATAAAAGTCACCTCGCTGGGGTGATGCATTCAGATCAGTGCCTGATACATAGCAAGCTCTTAACAAATACAAAGCAAAAAACAAAGCAGTGTAGCCTAGTGGGTTAATGGGCCTGGGAATCAGAAAGACCTGGGTTCTAATTCCAGCTGGGTGACTATGGGCAAGTCACTTCAGATCAGTGCCTGATAATAAGCACTTAACAAATACCATAAAAAAGACTTAATTGGGGAAGGCCTCTTGGAGGAGGTGTGACTGAGGACATCCCATATGGGATGATTGCCTCAGAACAAAGGCTTGAGGAAGACTGCAATACTGTGAGAGAGAAGTGAAAATGGCACCAGTCATTGCAAATAATAATAATAATAATGATACTAATAATGATGGCATTTGTTAAGCACTTACTATGTGCCAAGCACTGTTCTAAGCGTTGGGGTAGATACAAGGTAATCAGGTTGGCCCACGTGGGGCTCACAGTCTTAATCCCCATTTTACAGGTGAGGGAACTGAGGAACTGAGAAGTCAAGTGACTTGCCCAAAGTCACACAGCTGGCCAGTGGTGGAGCTGGGATTAGAACCCACGACCTCTGACCCCCAAGCCCGTGCCCTTTCCGGTTATGCCACGCAACTCAGCAATACAGAAAAGTATCATCTTCACATACATACTACATGGAAGAAACCGCTGTGGTTGGTTTGCCTTATCTTCCCCGACCAAAACACACAGATCAAAATTTCCCTATCAATAGTGCCATTTTCAAAACAATAAACCCAATAGCTGTAGTCTCAAATATTGACTTTCTCCTACTTCTGGTTTCCCTGACATCAAAGGCCAAATTTCTGTCTGGAAAATTCCATATATAGTCATCTGCTCCCAGCCCACATTAGGCACATGCTATTTTTACAGGTTCTTTTATTGTGTCAGGTTTCAAGGGCTGGAGATATATTTTACCCTTTCGCCCTTCTTGTTCGCCACATAAAATTTCTTCTTGTGATATTCAGAATTTGCTAGTCTAATCCTGAACAAGGGCTGATTTATGATTCCTTCATGTGTTTCTATTAATAGAGTGTCTCTCTAAATAAATGGTGATTGCATGCAAATTCCATATAATAGACTTTGTCAGTGATCGTTCTAAGAAAGAGCGCGGGATAACTAAATTCTTCTTCTTCCTCTCTGCTCCCCCAACCCCTGAAATGTCATTCCATTTCCAAAGAAAGAAAAGAGTTAGGATTGCACATTTTAAAAATATTTCTTACGCATATGAGCTCGATGTGGGATAACTTACAGACCAGTTAGTTATTTTCTCCCCTCCCCACCTGTCAAGTGCTTTATAATTAGAGGCTTTTAACAAGTTGAAGAATTAGAGATTTTAGCTTCATCATAATTTCCCTAAAATTAAACATACCCAGTGTGGAGATACACTCCTATTCAACAAATCAATCAATCAGTGGCACTTACTGAGAATGTACTATGTGCAGAGCACTGTACCAAGCACTTGGGAGAGTACAGTACACTAGAATTAGCAGACACATTCCCTGCACATAATACAGTCTAGAGGGAGCTTACAGCCTAAATTCTACCACAATTTTATGCTGAAATGATATTTCACACTGGACAAGTAATAACCTCACCTCCTGTTAACTGAGTGTAAATCTCCCTTTAAGGAAAATATCAAAAATTGTCCCTCAGTGAAGGCTCCTCTTACAAAAATCTCCTCTCCGGTCCCCAAGGCTCATTATCATCATCTTCAGCATTTATTGAGAACCTATTGTGTGTTGTATATTGTGCTTTAAAGCCCACTGATTAATAGTTTCTGCTTGATAATAATAATAATAATGATGGTATTTGTTTAATGCTTAGTATGTGCCAGGCACTGTACTAAGGGCCGGGGTGGATAGAAGCAAATCAAGTTGGACACAGTCCCTGTCCCACGTGGGGCTCACAGTCTCAATCCCCATTTCACAGATGAAGTAAATGAGGCCCAGAGAAGTGAAGTAACTTGCTCAAGGTCACAGAGCAGGCAAGTGGCAGAGCTGGGATTAGAACCCACTATGCAAAGAAGAATGGGCAACTATTGGACGTTTCTGAGGACTTGGGAAGACTTGACCAGAATGATGTTTTAGAAAATGATCCGGACAGCAGGATCAACCCTACAACTTATTAAATATTGACCTATGTATGCTTTTTTAGCCATCTATACAGCTTTCCCTATCTTTGTTCTCCCCACTGCTTCCCCTCTTTGTAATTTGTCTGCCATCTCTCCCATTAGCTTGTAAACTCTTAGAGGGCTGAGACCATCATTCATACTTCTATCGCTCTCCCCTAAGCATTCAGTGCCATGCCCTGCACATAGTAGGAGCTCATTAAATATCACTGATGGATGGATTGTGCTACTATCTCCCTCTGGAAACACTTACTCAGATCTCATGTTCCCCTTTAAAGCTCCTGTTGTCTGGGACATCCAAGGCGGGATCAGAGACGATGATGATGAAGGGTTTGAGACAGTAGCAGGAACCTAGGAAGGCTAATTTCATGCCAATACTCAGGTCCTGGCACCAATGAGAAAATGACTTACCACGACAACATCAATCAATGGCATTTGAGTGCTTACTGTGTACAGAGCACTGTGCTGAGCGCTTGGAGCGTACAATTCAATAGATTTGGTAGGCATGATACCTGCCTTCAAGGAGCTTACAAATCTCTTGGGGAAAACAGGCATGAAAATTAACTACAGATTAAAAGAAGAACATCCAGCACATGTATTGAGGATTGCTTGCTAGACTAAACTCCTTGAGGGCAAGTATTGGGTTTATCTTACTTTGTTGTAATCTCCCAAGTGCTTTTCTTAATACAGTACCCTGCACCCGGTAAATAATAATTTAATTATGGTACTACTTGTTAAGCACTTACTATGTTCTGGGCACTGTTCTTAGTAGTGGGGTACATTCAACGCTCTTTCAAATTGCTTCTCAAAAGAGTTATTAAGTACCATACCTACACTCCAATCCATTTCCTCCACGGCATCCCCGTACAAGCCATGTTTACTCTTGCCTGCAAATTCCTCTGAGGCAAAGAGTGCTGTGTGGACGTGAAGGTAGGACAAAAAAAGGAGGAATGGTGTCTCGGTATTCCTAAAATAGAAAAACAAAAGGAAATGGAATTAGAAAAAGTTGATGCACTTGGGTCCCATAGGTGGTGCATCTTCCCTGGGTGATGTTGAAATTCTTAAGAGGAAGTCTTAAGGGCAGTTTGAGGAAAGAGTGTTGGAAACCAAGAAGGGGAGCAAAGCTGCAGAAATAAAGGCACTGCTCGGTCTGACATGATTACACACTGGAATTTTCCCAACATCCCCTTGCGCGAGGCTGGCATGATGAAAATCCATTAGTCTTAGACGGAGATATGTCACATTATCCAAAATTAGCTTGATTTTATTTGGGGGCGGGGAAACTGCAGAGGGCAAAGGTTTGCATGCATAAAACCCTCCCTAGCATAGAGAAGAATCAATCTCATTGTTTTTCCACTTCGCTATTTTAGCTGAGAAATTCCAATGTTTTCCAATCAGAAAGACTCTTACAGTCTCTTATATGTCTTTGACTTAGTACTAGTCTTCCCTTGAAAATTAAGTACCAAGTAATTTCAACTTCCCTCAAAAACAGGACAGGTCAGTTATACAAAAATCAGATTTCTGATTTTCAGCAACTTTGTCTTTCATTCATTCATTCAATCATATTTATTGAGTGCTTACTGTGTGCAGAGCACTGTACTAAGCAATTGTAATGTATAAAAACATATTTGAAGTAACCCAAAGGTTACATTTTCATTGAAAAAAAGCTCCCATCTGATGAACACAATAAGATGACCAATGAAAACTATCTTATTTTTCCATTTTCATCTTCTCCAATGAATTTTATGGTACTAAACATTTAAAAGGTTTTTTTTAGAAATACAGATTTCCCGGAAGAGTTGGATATTTTTGAGTTCCGCCTCAAAACGTGTTCATTCTGTAGGTTTGGGCTGTGAATTTTGGACACTCTCCAATTGTTAATGGTTCCAAAAATTGAAATTGATTCAACAATCTCAACTGACAAACACACCTAGATCAACAACATCTTCTGTTTCAAGCATAGTGGCTATCACTGGTTGGTCACCAATGGACTCCCAAGGGCAGTATGAAATGGAAATGGTTGTAAGCAATTTAGAATATCCTTCTCTGCCCCAGTAAATGGGGGTCAATGCATGGAATCCAAACCACTCTCACAGAGGCAGCCGCTCTGATGGGTCCAAGCTCTTCTCTTCAGTCTGATTCTTCCAATCAATGGTCTACAGTTATTGCTGATTGATTGACAGTTGGCTTTAAGGATTGTTTTTTATGATTGCCCTCAACCACCTGAATGTCTTTATTTCAGTTTCAGTCCAATTGAAGTCCTTAATAAAGAATATTAACCAATGTAAAACATATGGTCGTAGATTAATATCCTACACATTTTGCCGAACCTAACGAGGGGTTTTCGATCTCTCTGACTTAGCATGATCATTTAATATATAACTAGGAACAAGCAAAAAAACCTCTAAAGGTGGGTTGAAGATGGTGAGGGTTGCTAATGTTTCATAACATGGTCAACTTCCCAACTCCGCTATCATGGCTTTGTACCTTACCCTTCATTTCACTGGGAGATTCCATCACCATTACTCCCACTCCACCCTAACCTAGTAACCAATCTGTCAATGGTATTTATTGAGTGCTTACTATGCGCAGAGCACTGTCTAAAGCAGTGTGGTCTAGTGGATAGAGCCCAGGCCTGCGAGTCAGAAGGGCCTGGCATCTAATCCTTGCTCTGCCACTTGTCTGCTGTGTGACCTTAGGGAAGTCAGTTCACTTCTCTGTGCCTCAGTTACCTCATCTGTAAAATGGGGATTAAGACTGCGGGCCCTATGCGGGACAGGGACTGTGTCCAAATCGATTACCTTGTGTCTACAACAGTGCTTAGTATAGTGCCTGGCACATAGTAAGTGCTTAATAAATACTACAATTATTATTATTATTACAATATAACAGAGTTTCCTGTCCATCAGAGGGTGTGGCTGATGTGTTTCTCCACACTGCTTGGTCCAGTGCCCTGAACACTGGAAATTCTCCAAAGGTGTCATTACTTCGGTATTTTTGCATATCAATCCCTGAAACCAAGTACTTCTTAAGCTTTTATTTGTCTCAAAAAACCCCCCAAAACTCTCTTCTCCCCATGTAGATTTCCTCCAAATATTGCAAAAGAAATAACAATAAGAAAAAGTAAATCTTTGAGTGGGCTGTGAATCATATTGCTTTTGCGTTCTGGCAACATACATTTCTCATTCAGCCAATTTAACATTGTTAATCACTTGGGTAGCATTTTATGATCACAAAGGGCTTGATAAACCCAAATGAGTGTGTTATGACTACACTCATTTAACAGCTAACGGAACTGAGAGGTCAAGTGACTGCTTACCTACAGACAAGTTAGGAATTCAGCTGAAACAGGAACTCAAAACCTTGCCTTCAACCTTCCCACCTCAAAGATGACTTAAGCTGCCCCCGATAAGCATGAAATAATATTTCTCTTTGCGACCGATACACTTTATTTCCACTGTGAACGCTCAAGTACTTACTAAATAAAGGATGTATTCATTCCCTAAGCTCATTATTTCATTTCCAGGTCCACTGAAATTTTTTTTATCATTTTCAAAGATTATACCCTGCAAGGAGCCCTAGAAATGGTTGTCCACTTTGTGCCACTTGTTACATCAAAAATAGAAAACCAGATAATGGTCTCTGATCTATATCTATAGATTACCGGTACAAATCTAGAAATTATTTATTTATATTAATGTCTGTCTCCCCATATGTTGCCGATCTGTACTTCCTAAGCGGTTAGTAAAGTGCTTTGCACACAGTAAACGCTCAATAAATACGATTGAATGAATGAATGAATTGTGATGTTTGTTTAAGTGCTCAGGATGGGTCAAAGTCTATACTAAGCACTGGGGTAGATTCAATATAATAATAATAATAATAATAATCATGGCATTTATTAAGCGCTTACTATGTGCAGAGCACTGTTCTAAGTGCTGGGGAGGTTACAAGGTGATCAGGTTGTCCCTCGGGGGGCTCACAGTATTCATCCCAATTTTACAGATTAGGTAACTGAGGCACAGAGAGGTGAAGTGACTTGCCCAAAGTCACACAGCTGACAATTGGCGGAGCCAGGATTTGAACCCATGACCTCTGACTCCAAAGCCTAGGCTCTTTCCACTGAGCCACGCTGCTTCTCTAGCCACGCTGCTTAGAGAATCACATTGAAAGAAACCCTTGTTCCACATGGGACTTGCAATCCAAGTAGGAGGGAGAACAAGTATTGAACTTCCATTTTAGAGATGATTTAACAGAGAAGTTAAATGACTTACCCAAGGTCACACAGGAGGAGAAGACAGAGCGGGGATTAAATCACAGGTCCTTTGATTCCCAGGCCCATGCTTTTTCTGCTATGTCCCTCCCGCCCACCATCCCCTTCTCACCCCAGCCCAATCCCCTTCTTCTCCTCCCCACAAAGAATTCACACATACCCACATATCCTGAAGCTGAGACACAGCAGAGAGAGAAAATCAATCAAGGCCAAATGATTAGTTTTCCTTGAGAAACGTGGTGCACTCAAAGAAGCGTACCCGACGTAAGTATCAAGATTCAGATTTACTACTCATGAGTAGCTCTCTAATCACTGATCTGTAAGACACAGATTAGATGGACATAAATCGTTCACCGCACGTTTCTCTGCAGCTGTGACTGACAGCTTGCTCTCAGGTGGAGAGGTTTCTCACCTATTAAGAGCCTTTGAAAGATCAGAAGAGGCCATTTATCTCATGCCCAACCTCACTGAGGAGCTCCAGAACTTACTACTTCTATCTGACCTTGAAAATGGAACTGCGTATCAGCTAGTGGGTGGGAGGGAGATTAGAGGAGAAAGGTTTAACTCCCTTTCTATTAGCTGTAGCACTTCAATAAACAACTCCTTTGACAATTGATCGCTACTGTCTTGCACACAGTGGGAAATGACTCCATTCTGGCTTCCTTTCAACTTCCATTTCATTTGTTAAAATTCTCAAAGGCAACTCTCAGTCTTCACTATATGGTAATCTCAGGCTGGGATGGCGGGAGGAAACGATCAGTACAAAAATCCACTTTAAAAGAGTCTGAGGATGACTAGAATCCCATATTCAGTAGTGAGATCTCTGGTCATACTTCGTTTTCCCTTTAGGAAATGTTCCCATTTTATTCAGTACACAAAATGATTCAGTTGAAACAGAAAGTGATAGAACTGCTGGTTTATTGCTTTTGTCTGCTTGCCGGGAGTGTTGATTAGTTTAAAGAAGGCAGCAGGCGATAGTCTCTACTCCGGAGAGTGAGCAAGTAAGTGAGAGAGAGAGAAAGAGTGAATGTGAACTGCTTCTGTTGAGACTGGGGGTCCCAAGTGGAAAAGGAAATATGCCATTTTATGAGTTGTTACAACCCTAGTGATGAGCAAAGTGGTTGGCTCATAATAAACACTTTAACAAATGATAAGCAACTTTCCAACTTATACTTCCCAAGCACTTCATATAGTGCTCTGCACATGGTAAGCGCTCAATAAATATGATTGAATGAATGAATAAGCAGCCTGGCCCAGTGGATAGAGGCCTGGGCATCAGAAAGACCTGGGTTTTAACCCAAGCTCTGTCACTTTGCTGTGTGATCTTGGGAAAGTAACTTAACTTCTCTGGGCCTCAGTTACCTCATCTGTAAAACGGGGATTAAGTCGGTGAGCCCCATGTGGGATATGGACTGTATCCAACTTGATTAGCTTGTACCTATCCCAGCTGTTAGTACAGTGCCTGGCACAAGGAAAGTGCTTCAAAAATAAACAGAAACAAGTAAACAAATGCCATTATTACAATTATTCTACTGGCTAGCAGGCAGGATCCTCACATATTAGATGGGTGAATGGGCACATATTATACCAGATATACATGAGCATGAAGGAAACTATCTAATAGTAGCTAATTAGTAAAGTTGAGTTGTATATTCAGATTTAGATATTCTATAAGGCAGTACACCAGTATACCTCAATGCACAACCATTTTAACAATACCTGCTAGACTGTAAGCCAAGGACCATCTTTACTAAATCTCTTTCATGCTTACTCCTAAACTTTTTACCACAGTGCTCTGCACATAATACTATTGGTTGCGTTTTGCGTTTTAAGACTGTTAGTATATAGTATCATTTTAAAATGATAATTCTTATATTCATGAAATCCTTAAGTGTTGCCAAACTTAAGTCATTAAGGGCACAGTTCCCACCACACATGGGGCTTACAATCTAAGAGGTGGGTAGAGCGAGTATCTTATCTTCATTTATCATAGGAGGAAAAAGAGTCTTGTCCAGAGAGATTGTGCGATTTTTCTAAAGTCACCCAGAAGGATTCTGGGCTGGAAATAAAACTCAGGTCTCCTAACTCCCAGACCTATACATCAGGTCCGTGTGGCTTAGTGGAAAGGGGCACAGGCATGGAGCTATAAGGACCTTGGTCCTTCTTTTTGGTATTTGTTAAGCACTTACTATGTGCCAGGCACTGTGCTAAGCACTGGAATAAATAAAGGCTTATCAGGTTGGACACAGTCCCTGTCCCGCATGAGGCTCATAGTCTCAATCCTTATTTTTCCAACAAGGTAATAATAATGATAATAATAATGATGGGATTTATTAAGCACTTACTATGTACAAAACACTGTTCTAAGAGCTGGGGAGGTTACAAGGTGATCAGGTTGTTCCTACGGGGGGCTCACAGTCTTCATCCCCATTTTACAGATGAGGTAACTGAGGCCCAGAGAAATGAAGTGACTTGCCCAAAGTCACACAGCTGACAATTGGCGGAGCCGGGATTTGAAACCATGACCTCTGACTCCAAAGCCCTGGCTCTTTCCACTGAGCCATGCTGCTTCTCTAACTGAGGCATAGAGGTAACTGAGGCCTAGAGAACTAACATGACTTGCCCAAGATCACATTGAAGACAAGTGACAGAGCCAAGATTAGAACCCAGGCCCTAGGCCATGCTGCTTTTCTAACCCAGCTCTGCCTTTTGCCTGCTATGTGACTTCGGGCAAACTACTTAATTTCTGTGTGCCTCAGTTTCCTCATCTATAGAATGGGGATTTGATATCTGTTCTCCCTCATAGACTGTGAGCCTCATGTGGGACAGTGCCTATGTCTCATCTGATTGCCTTGAATCTACCTCATCACATAGCATAATAGTAAGCACTTAACAAATACCATAATCACGATTATTTTATCCAAGGGTGCTGAGTGATTAATGATTAACATACGATATCAACAACTTTACAAGAAACATTTTAGATGAGTGAAACATTAAATGATCTAACTCATCACTGGATTATATAGCTTTCATCACTGATCAGACAGCCCCTTCAAACATTTTTGTTTCCCTTGCCCTGGATGTTCATTCTGCAGTTGCAGAATGCAACGAAACACATAAATTGCCCCACATCTCCATCTCCCAGCATGTCTATGTTCTGGAGAAAGCAGGAAATAGAATTGTGAGATTTCAGCTCCTCAATTTATTCCAATAGTGGCAATAGACTCACTGTCACATGCTGATCCTAACCTGAGACATCAGAGACGATTTTAATACCAAAGTCCATCTGCTTGCCTTCCCTGCTAGACTGTAACCTCCTCCAGGACAAGATGTTATATTTTTCCTATACTCCCCGCTAGACTTTAAGCTTTTGTGGGCAGAGTCGCTAAAGTGTACTCTCCCAAGCGCTTAGTACAGTGCTGTGCATACACTAAGCCCTCAAACATATACGCCTGTTTGATTTGGTTGATACATTTTTCTCCTTGGGTTCCAAGTCAATCAGTCAATCAAGGTGCCAAGTTGTTATAATTGTTGGGGACAGTCAGAAAGTGTGGATCCCTGCCTATTGGGAAATAAGCAAATAATTCTGAATCATCCACATTGAGCCGCACAATATTTACAATACGCTAATCCTCTTTCACTTCCAGCTTCAGCCACCCACTCAGAAGCACAACTTGGGTATCTCTAGCAGGAGTCCTAGCTGATTGCAACTGTCATGGCAAGGCGTGGGAAGTGAGGAAATCTTAATTCCAGAGACATACAATTAACATGTCAACAAGAGGTGTGGAAGTTATTATAGCCAAGGCAAAGAGAAACTATAGAAAGTGCCAATGTCTCTTAGATAATATGATAAATAAATTATAGTGTTTGAATGCTCGAAATGCCGAAGAAGTTTTATGAATCTCTAGGGTCCAAAACTTGGTGTTCCTCTGTTTCATCTAGTGAGAGATGATTATTCTGAACTTGTTAATTCCCCTTTCCTAGTCACTGAAATCACATGCTCATTTCCCACTTCAGAATTGTGGCAGTGTTTATTAAAGTCTACTGTCTTACTGATGCCTTGAGCACTTTGATACTTGCTCCAGCCCCACAGTATTTATAAAAAGTCTTCTACTCTCCTATTTCTGCTATCCCCCATCTACTTTAATGTCTCTCTCCCACTATAAAATGTAATCTCCTCTGGACAAGGATCACATCTACCATTTCTGTTGCGCTTCACTTTTCCAGGCACTTAGTACAGTGTTCCGCATGTAGCATATGCTCAATAAATACCATTTTAAAAATGTCAAGCTATAGCCTAAATAATGCTGGATAGGACAGTTTTAAAATTCCCTAAGAGCATTTTGAGAGTACATACATTTAATTTTATAAAAAGTTATCAGTACTCTTATCCAAAATAGAATGAATAAAATCATAGAGCAATTCTTTTATTCCCCAGACAAAATGAGGTTTTCTGGTTGGCCTGAACCTCAGCTGTTCAACCTGAGCTTTGAATGGCTGCCCTGCTGGAGATGAGGAGAGCTAAACTAAAGGTACCTTAAAAATTCATTTCAGGACCCTTCCTGTGCCACAGTGTGATTTTTGGGAGGTGGGGGTGGGGGAGAAGAGAAGAAAAGGTCACGTCTTTCAACAATAAATCTATCAACTGCCACGCCGGATTTCAGAGAATGCATGGGAACACAAACTATGCCTGTGGAGAAGAGTATTCAGAGATGGAACAGAGAAAATCATCAAGGAGTCTGATCTGTATATCTTTCATTTAGGGGCACATTCTTCCCATGCAAATGCTAAGTCCTTTTGCATTTTTTGGGGTATGTTTTCCATAGTTCTGATTTCATGATTCGCTTCTCCCCGGTCAGCAATCTGAGGTGGTTGAAGGCAAAACGAGGAGACATTCTCACTCTGGCAGTTCGGTGTGTTTAAAAATAGGACTCCGTGACATTTTCAAAGTTTGGATTGGTTAGGCAGCAGACCATTTACTAAAGAGCCTGCTGATGAGGCACAAGTGACATCCGGGCTGAACTTAACATGAAGTTATTAGCATCTATTTGACTTCCAAATATAACACGCTACCCAGGGAGCATTCTAATAGGTTGATCAAATTTACTGAAACTGATGTCGGAGGAAAAGAAGGATCACAGTCACCAGAATCTGAACTGAGGTAACTCAAAATGCTTTTAACAGCTACAGGGACTCGCCGGAAACTTCATTCTCAGGCATTAGGCACAATTCCCTTTTTTCTTTAGTGCCTCTAGCAGAAGAAATAAACAAATTGGCCTTCATATTCAAACGCATTAGTCCACTCTAAAAAGTGGCAGAGAAAAGGACTAGGATTACCTGAGCTCTCACTGAGAAGAATAAAAAATTTATCATCATTATAAATGGCATTTGTTAAGTGCCAGGCACTGTACTAAGCACTAAGGTAGATAAGTAGTCCCTGTCCCACATGGGGCTTCCAGTCTAAGTAGAAGGAGAACAGGTAATGAAACTCTATTAGACAGAAAGGGAAACTAAGGCACAGTGAGGTAAAAATGACTTGCCCAAGGTCACCAAAAGGTAAGTGGCCAAGCTGGGATTAGAATCCAGTTCCTCTGGCTCCTAGGCTTATGCTCTTTCCACTAGGCCATGCTATTTCTTTATAATCTATTATTGTTATGATGATGATATTTGTTCAACACTTACTATGTGTCAAGTACTGTTCTAAGCGCTGGGATAGATGCAAGTTGGACACAAATCCCTGTCCCACATGCGGCTCACAGTCTAATTCTCATGGACTTCAGAAGATATGGGGTGTTGAAGGATGAACACCTCACTTAATAAACCAACACTATCCTCAACTGTGAAATATAGCCGGTGGAAGTATCAGTGTGACAACCACATCTGGCTAAACCTTCTTCATCTACAAAGTCTCATCCACAAATGTGTGAATCTTTGCTTTATGTTCCTGTTTCCCATATCTTAATGTCTCACACAGTCATCTCCAAAACCCATTTCTTGAATGTAAATCATTTCAGGAACACAGGGAACAGAAGAGGAGTGCACATTTCAGACCCGGAGTTTAAATCATTATGCTGGCTTCCTTGAATGTTTAACTCAAAGGGGTAGATGTCCATTTAAAACAATCTATATTTCTTATAGCTGACAAGGTCACTCCTTGGGGGAGTTTGAAATCCATGCCCTGCCGAATGAATTTCCCTAACGAGCAATCAAAGTTATTAATTTATCATTGGGATTGAAAGGGAGATGAGATGATACGTTCATATTTCACTGCCGCCTTGCTGAATGCTATCAAAAGGAAAATCTCTTTTTTGATGGTATTTGTTAAGTGCTTACTATGTGCCAGGCATTGTACTAAGCACTGGGGTAGGGGCAAGCTAATCAGGTCAGACACAGTCCATGTCCTACTCGGGCTCACAGTTTTCGTCTCCACTTTACAAATGAGGTAACTGAGGCACAGGGAAATTTAGTGACTCGCCCAAGGGCACACAGCAGACAAATGGCAGAGCTCGGATTAGAATCATTAACTTTCCATCTTCTTATCCTGAGAACAAGGCCCATCGTTATCTTGGGTAGGATGCAAGAAGCTAGGCTTTAGAACCCATGGTTGCACCACAGACCAGGACGGGGTTGCCAATTAACCACTCAATAGTCGTTGCCTCCTTAACCAACCACAATAGCCAGATATAATAATAATGATGGCATTTATTAAGTGCTTACTATGTGCAAAGCACTGTTCTAAGCGCTAGATGTTTTCAGGTTTTCTACTGAACTCATCCGACATGGAGGATGTATTAGCTGGTTCTCTGATCAGAATCCTCTTGCACTGTCCCATCAGACATTACTCTTCCTCTTGTCTGTGTCACCCCCAACCAGCAACCATAGTTGGACTTGAAAAGAGAAAAGCCTTAACGGTTAGAGTAGAAGCTTTCTCCCCTCCTTGCCCCTCCCCAAGACAACTCACAACCTCACTCAACTAATCCAGGGCCCTGTTTTTACCAACTGTTGATGACCTTCCTGAATATCTAAATGTGAAAGATGGATTTTATGACTTCAATAATCAGAGCCCCTGGAAACATATTATTACCCTTTTATTCCATGTCCTTCAGTCAGGCAGGAGGAATGGTTAAACCAGGTTGGGAATTGTCTCTTGAGGAACTTAAGGGATCACTAGGTAAATTTTTGTTTCCTTGGCATTTTGGAGGCTGTTTCTATCCCAGAACCAATCCTATTTGTACTGTACTCTCCCAAGCACTTTGTACAATTCTCTGCACACAGTAAGTGCTCAAATACAATTATTGATTAGAAGAATTAACTCTCTTCAAATGGGTAAAATGATTAATAACTGCTCTTCTAACCTGACTCCAATCTCATTTCCCCTGTCTCATAAGGGCAAAATCTTGACTAAAATATACAACCTTATCCAACCCTTCTCACATATGGAATTAGTATTCAGTGGAACAGGATTCTAAGCCCAGCTCTGTCACTGGCTTGCTCTATGACCTCAGAGAAGTCATTTACCCTCATCTGTAAAATGAGAATAAAAGGCCTGCATTCCCTACCTCCTCAATCATGATCCCCTAGGAGGGACAGGGCTATGCTAGATCTTATTGTTTTACATCTATTCCAGTGCTTTGCACAGCACATGGGCACAAAGTCAGCCCTTAATACCATGATTTTTCTTAATAAATCTCTGAAAGCTAACTGGCTCTGGCTAGTGCTGGTAGCTTCATAGTTGAGCAGAGAAGCAGGAGGCCAATTATGAAGGCCAGAAAAGGGAAGCAGTGACAAAGAACTCTATACCATGAACCCATAAAGTGATTTCACTCAGCTATACTGGAGGTTATTACATGGGTATATTTTCATTTTTTACTTCTCTTTCCTCCCCAGCCCAAGATGCCCAGATCATCTTTGTACAGAAACTCTCTGGGCATGTTACTCTTCTCCTCAAAAATCTCCAGTGGCTGCCTGCCAACCTACACATCCAGCAAAAACTCCTCACTTTCGGCTTCAAGGCTGTCCATCACCTCGCCCCCTCCTACCTCAACTCCTTTCTCTCCTTCTACAACCTAGCCCACACTCTCCGCTCCTCTGCCACTAACCTCCTCAATGTACCTCGTTCTCACCTGTCCCATCATCGACCCCCGGCCCACATCCTTCCCCTGGCCTGGAATGCCCTCCCTCCGCACATCCGCCAAGCTAGCTCTCTTCCTCCCTTCAAAGCCCTACTGAGAGCTCACCTCCTCCAGGAGGCCTTCCCAGACTGAGCCCCCTTTTTCTTCTCCTCCTCCCCATCCCCCCAACCCTACCTCCTTCCCCTCCCCACAGCACTTGTATATATATTTGTACAAATTTATTACTCTATTTATTTTACTTGTACATATTTACTATTCTATTTATTTTGTTAATGATGTGCATTTAGCTTTAATTCTATTTGTTCTGATGAGTTTGATACCTGTCTACATGTTTTGTTTAGTTGTCTGTCTCCCCCTTCTAGATGGTGAGCCCGTTGTTGGGTAGGGACCGTCTCTATATGTTGCCAACTTGTACTTCCCAAGTGCTTAATACAGTGCTCTGCACACAGTAAGTGCTCAATAAATACGATTGAGTGAATGAATGAATAGGTCAACCTGCCCACAAGCCTTTTTTTTTTTTTGTAATTAAATAAATAAATGTATACAGCTACCCAGAAGCAATGACTAGAGGAATGACACTGTTTTGGGGTTTCTTCATGGTATTTGTACAATGCTTACTATGTGCCACTTTACTAAAGTGCTATACTAAGCGCTGGGGTAGATACAAGCCAAACAGATTGGTTACAGTCCATGTCCCACATTGGACTCACAGTATTAATCCCCCTTTTACAGATGAGGCAACTGAGGCACAGAAAAGTTGAGTGACTTGTCCCAGGTCATCTAGCTGACAAACAGCAGAGCTGGGATTAAACAACCCAGGCTCCCAGGCCCAGGCTCTATCCACTAGTCCACGCTGGTTTTCAGAAACCAGGACAGGGACTGAATTCAACCCAATTAGCTTGTAAGCACCTCAGCACTTAGTACAGTGCCTGGCATGTAGTAAGTGCTTCATAAATACCATTATTATTATTATGACTGCCTGATAGTAAGCGCTCAGTGAAACATAACAGAGTTGGGAGACACAACGAGAAGAGCACTGTACTAAGAACTTGGAAGAGTAAATAAACTAGAGTTGGTAGACATGTTCCCTGCCCTCCAGGAGCTTACGGTCTTAGCAGAGTGCTTGCCCCCCAAATTACTATTATTTTTGAACACAGAACCTTTTTATAAACTGGAGCGCTTCCTCTGTCAGCCGCTGAGTGAGGTTCTCGTAGGACATGGGCTGCTGAACAACTCGGTGGTTCCTCATCAGGAAGCAGTTGAGGGTTTGGAAATGATGTAGGAAAAAAAGGAAGCCTCCAAGTATACAGGCCATCAATAAAATGAGGACGAAGAACACAATCTTGGGGACCCGCAGAAGACCGATGAAATGGATAATCTCCAAGGTGACCAAGGCTACGGCGATGATCTGCAGCGGGATGAAAACCAGGAGCCTGAAGCCCATCCCAAACACGGTGCCTTCTCCGGGCTTGCAGTCTCTCAGATTGGTCACTGTCAGCCCGTAGAAGTAATCAAAGCCATGGCTTAGAGGGTGGTGACAGAAGTCGTCTGTGCTGCCACAGTTCATTCCAAGATGCCACTTCCCTGCCAGGAGAGAGAAAATCCATGAGACGTGCATTTTGCCACCTGTTAAATACCCTGATTTGTCCTGCCGCCACGAAATTCAGATCCTGTGGTAATATATAAATGGTATCTGTTAAGTGCTTACTTTGTGCCAGCACTGTTCTAAGTGCGGGATAGATAAAAGGTTGCCAGGTTGTCCCAAGTGGGGCTCACAGTCTTCATCCCCATTTTACAGATGAGGTAACTGAGGCATAGGGAAGTTACGTGACTTGCCCAAAGTCACACAGCTGACAAGTGGTGGAGCTGGGATTAGAACCTGTGACCTCTAGCTCCCAAGCCCGTGTTTTATCCACTAAGCCACCCTGTTTGGTATGTATTATGTGCTTAATATACTGTACCAAGCTAATTAGGTCAGACACAGTCCCTAATAATAGTATTTTAAGTACTTACTATACAGTACTAAGTTAATTAGGTCAGACACAGTCAATAATAATAGTAAAAATAATATTTTTAAGTGCTTACTATACTGTTCCAAGCTAATTAGGTGAGACACAATCCCTAACCCACTTGGGTTCACAGACTAAGTAGGAAGGAGAACAGGTATTGAATCCTCCTGTAACAGATAATATTAATAATGATGGTATTTGTTAAGTGCTCACTATGTGCAAAGCACTGTTCAGTGCTTTGCAAAGCACAGATGAGTAAACTAAAACCCTGGGAAGTTAAGAGACATGCCACAGGACAAAATGCAGGCAAGGGGAGGTGCCAGGATTAGAACCCAAGTCCTCTAACTCCCAGTCACACGCTCTTTCCAATAGGAAACACTGATTCTACTAACAGGTGGAACCTTCATGTACATAGGATGGTGTGGTACTCCAACTTCTATTCTATGGCTTCAAAGATCTTTCCAGGTGAATGGGATTTATTTGGACTTCAGAACTCATTAATAAGGAAGCCAATACTGATTAAAAGCGATTAATAAATGTTCTTCAGCACTGAAACAGAAAATATACTGTACTCAAAATTTCCATTCAGATGCCAGATCTATTGAGCACACATAGTCTAGATAATTTGATTTTTAAGTGCATTAAGAAGATTTTTCAGTGGATCTTTCTGATCTGAGTTATTTAGATGACATAGGTAGCCCATAATTACCTTATAACCAACTGATCACAACCTTAGCCAGGATTCTATATATTTTTTTAATTAAAAGAAAATATGTTCTGATTTATAGTGATTCTCTTCTTCATCAGACGTGGAAGCAGAGATGAACAAAGACTGGCTCACGCTACAGAAGTAGTATGATCTAGTGGTGGAAGTCAGGAGATCAGGGATCTACATTTGTGTGTGGGCTTGGGCAACTCACTTAACATCTGTTTCCTCATCTGCAAAATAGAATTAAATACCTTTTTCCCCTCCCCGTTAGACTGTGAACTTCACATAGACCAGGCACTGCATCTGACCTGTATCAACCCAAGCATATAGCACAGTGTTTGGCAAATATTAATTGCTTAATGCTCTGAAGTGCAGGGATCGTGTCTACCAACTCTATTATACTGTACTCTCCCAAATGCTTTGTTCAGTGCCCTCTTCACAGTAAGTACTCAATAAACACCAACAAATGACTAATTATACAACTATTATCATGCCTCATCTGTCAGGTGGATCACAACCATGGACATTTTAGATTTGTTTCATCTTCAAGCATGGGTACCTATCAGAGCTGTGGCATAACCTTCCTTCTTCAAAAGTTTGGCGAATGTTAGTTCATCAGAGGGAAGACCGCCAGAAGAAGCCGAAAATATGAAGACTCCAATGGGCGAATGAGAAACCATTCCTGGTAGGGGCAAAAACAGACGGATCAAACGGCAGAGTTGTCGGGGTGTCTTTTCCGAAAAAGAAAACGAACCCCGATGAAAATGGGTTTTACCTGATCGGATTGGATAGCGGCCCGTCAGGAAAGCAGCCCGGCTGGGGGTGCAGAGAGGAGCAGCTGCTATGTGTTGAGTGAATTTCGCTCCCCCTCTGGCTAGCCTGTCAATATTAGGAGTTCTGGTGGAGGACAAGAATCATTGCATGATGCTGAAATGGAAGCCAGCCACCCTCCCGATCAAAATTTTACATCTATCTCATAATAATAATAATAATAATGAATACTTGTGGTACTTGTTAAGCGCTTACTATGCATAAATGTGTAAAATGGGGAGCCCTAAGTGGGACAGGGTGCTGTACTAAGCGATTGGAAGAGTATGATACAAGAATAAACAGACACATTCCCTGCCCACGAGTTTACTGTCTAGAGGGGAAGACAGACAGACATAAATAGAAATAAATACTAAGCTTAAGACTAAGCTCATAGCTCCTTCCAGGCATAGACCGGAACCCTCCTGGATGCAGAGAACATTTCAGTGGTTGTAAGGGCGGATTTGGGCTTGGCTGAGAGGTGGAGGGTTGGGGTGGGGAGAGGTGACTGCAACAGGCAAATCTGGGTCTCGACCTATTGGGGAAGGATGGCATGAGAGAGTGCCATGCTTGAGGGAGTCAGAAATAGAGTAGTTTATGAGAAGCGGTATTGGCCAAATGGAAAGAGCACAGGCCTGGAAGTTAGGAGACCGGTTTATAATCCTGGCTCCATCATTTTGCCTGTTATGTGGCCTGGGACAAGTCATTTCATTTCCCTCTGCCTCAGTTTCCTCACCGCTAAAAGTGAGTCTGATGCGGGACATCGCCTGGGCTGATCTATCTTGTTTCTACCTCAGCACAGTTTAAGTGCTCAAACATCACATCACCTGTATCCGTATACGTATCTGTAATTTGTTTGTCCGTATTGATGCTTGTCTCACCCCCTCTAGACTGTAAACTTGTTATGGGAGGGAATGTGTTGGTTTATTGCTGTATTTTCCTCCCCCAAGAGCTTAGTACAGCACTCTGAGCACAGTAAGTGCTCAATAAATACAATTGATTGAATGAATCAGCCGTAGCAATAGTCTCACCCTTCTCCAATGTATCCCCCATCTCTGAACACTGCCGCATAAAAGCCCTCACACAGCCTTTTTTGGGTAAAGGTTTTAAAGTCAGTTGGATACCGCCCCCTCAGCTTTAATGTCTCTCTCCCCACTTAATGTGAGAGGGGTTTAAAGCCAGGAGTTCAAGACAACCACTTTCTGTCAGTGAGCAACAGTTTGACTTGTCTTGGGTGAGACTAATCAATCAGTTTATACATGGAGCTCTTACTCTGTGTAGAGCACTGTATCAAGCACCTGAAAGCAGTGAGACCTAGTTGAGAGAGCACGGACCTTGGAGTCAGATGGCCTGGGTTCAAATTCCGGTTCTGTCACGTGTCTGCTGAGTGACCTTGAGCAAGTCACTTCACTTCTCTGTGCCTCAGTTACCTCATCAGCAAAGTGGGGGTCAAATCCTATTCCCTGCTACTTAGACTGTGAGCCCATGGAGGGCAGGGGCAGTGTCCAACATGATCAAATTGTATGTACCCCAGCACTTAGTACCGTACTTGGCACAGAGTAAGTGCTTAACAAGTACCATTATCATTATTATTACAATACAGTTAATAGATATGATCCTTGCCATTACAGAGAGACTTGGATTTGTGACCTTTGGAGATCTGATATTTCTCCCACCCTCAACCCCACAGCACTTAGGTACACAGCTTTCAATCATATAATTATAAATAATTATAATGCAATATTTATATTAATATCTGTCTCTCCTTCTAGACTGAAAGCTCATTATGGGCAGGGAATGCATCTGTCAGTTCTGTTGCACTGTACTCTTCCAATAATAATAATAAGAAGAATGATGGCATTTGTTAAGCACTTACTATGTGCCAAGCACTGTTCTAAGCGCTGGGGTAGATACAGCGTAATCAGGTTATCCCACATGGGGCTCATAGTCTTAACTCCCATTTTACAGATGAGGTAACTGAGGCATGGAGAAGTTAAGTGGTTTGCCCAAGGTCACACAGCAGACAAGTGGTGGAGCCAGGATTAGAACCCACGTCTTCTGACTCCCATGCACGGACTCTTTCCACTTAGCCATCCTGCTTCCCAGCACTTGGCACAGTGCTCTAAACATAGTAAGTACTCATTAATACCATTAGTTGATTGATTGATTGATTGGTTACTGGGGTGGCAACAGAGTTTAAAGATATGAGCATATGTTCTACTGCAGGGGTGTGTATAGCGGGTGGGGAGCATTCCTAAACATTTAGGTGATGCCGAAGTGCTGAAGTGGCAGAAGTGGGGGAAATACAGTGGAGAAATGATAGACTAGAGATGTATCCTTGCTGGATGCCAGAAATTGGAGGAGAGGGAAAAAAAAGGAGAGAAGAAGAAGATAGAAGGAGAGACTAGAGAAGGGAGGAGAGAGTAAACAGAAGGAGAAGGGAGAAAAAAAGAGTTCTTCTAGACTGTAAGCTCATTGTGGGCAGGGGATGTGTCTCTTATATTGTACTCTCCCAAGTGCTTAGTACAGTGCTCTGCACCCAGTGAGCACTCAATAGATATGGTTACTTAATTGATGGATTGATATACAGTAATAGGGAAACATACAAGAAGGGGAAATAGTCCTTAAAACTTCAAAGTTGCTGAGAGCAAGGGTCAGATCTATGTGGTCATTCTCTGTCCACAATAAACTTACAGTCTAGAGAGGAAGACAGACATTAATAAAGAAATTATGGATATGGATATAAGTACTTTTTTGTCTGTCTCCCCCTTCTAGACTGTGAGCCCATTGTTGGGTAGGAACCATTTCAATAGATATGGTTACTTAATTGATGGATTGATATACAGTAATAGGGAAACATACAAGAAGGGGAAATAGTCCTTAAAACTTCAAAGTTGCTGAGAGCAAGGGTCAGATCTATGTTAGTGGCAACATTGCTGGCTGCTTATTTTCCAGCAAATTCCAATATAAACAGATCCACTTAGTTGCTTTCACAAGGAAGGCGCTTTTCTCCTCATTGACTATACTCATTTATTCTTAACTCAGAGGCCAGAGCAATTCTGTTGAATTTTACATAAAAAACCTGACCCTGCATACCCAACCCAACTTAGGTGTGCAAAGATCCACAATCACATAAAACATGTTTTTTGTTTGTTTTTTTTGTCAAACCTTAGTGTTTTGTTGCCATAGCATCCAAGATCTCCAATGCCAAGGTCATCAGCCATGATTACAATGATGCTGGGCCGGGTTTCGGAGAGGCTGCGGGCATTGCTGAGAAACAGCAGCAGAAGTGAAAGAATCTTCATCTTCCTGTGGAGGGGAAGCACACAAAAGAAGGATAAAGAGAAAGGGCATGGCTTTGTCTTTCTGGTAGTGTCACAGTCATTCACTTCACTGGAGGACCCTCTGTCAAAATAAAAAGAAGCAGGCATACAGATGGCCTTGGGATTGAGCGGCTACTGATCACGTCTGCTTCCGAAAGACACGGTAGACACTGAGAGGCAGAAAATGTAGCTATTATTTTCTTGGAAGTTCAGAACAGAATAAACATTTGGTTCTCTGTGACTCCTATTACCTCCAATATCTGTCCAAGAGAAATGTGTCTCTACTACATGAAAAAAGAGATTAAGCTGAAGTCTGTCTACCACTGGTCTCAAATTGAAGGCTACTACTTAATTTCTCTGTACCTCAGTTACATCATCTATAAAAGGGGGATTAAGACTGTGTCCAACCGGATTAGCTTGTATTCATTCACTCATTCAATCGTATTTATTGAGGCTTACTGCGTGAAGAGCACTGTACTAAGTACTTGGAAAGTACAATTCAGCAATAGAGAGACAATCCCTGCCCACACTGGGCTTACAGTCTAGAAGGGGGGAGACAGATATCAAAACAAGTAAACAGGCATCAATGTAAATAAATAGAATTCTAGATATATGCACATCAAAACAAGTAAACAGGCATCAATATAAATAAATAGAATTATAGATATTTACATACATACACAAGTGCTGTAGGGTGGGGAGAGGGGGTGAGAGCAAAGGGAGTGAGTTGGGGCAATGCGGAGGGGAGGGGGTCCTCTGCTGTAAGAACAGTGCTTGACACATAGTAAGTGCTTAACAAATACCATCACTATTACTACTACATCAATGCTATAAATATGCTGGAACTGCACCATGGAAAGCTGTGGAGCAATCGATCAATAGTATTTATTGAGTACTCACTATGTGCAGAGCACTGTACGAAGCGCTTGACAAAATACCATAAAACAATAAACAGACACATTCCCTTCCCACATGAACTCACAGTCTAGTCTACTATTAATAGGTTGTGTGTCTTTACTGAGATGCAAACCAGTGACTACAGATTAATAAAATTCATTTTTTAATGGCTTAAACTGTTTCTGTTTAAACTCTACCTAGCTTTTTTCCGTGGCTTGTACTATTTGAGAATGATATTCCTGAACATTCCTATCTTATCCCAACACAAATGGTAGTTGCTCACCTTAAGAGTTACCTGCAAAGTACCCCTTACATTATCATCATCATGGTATTTATTGAGCACTTACTGTGTGCAGACCACTGTAGTAAGCACTTGGGAGAGCACAATTAACAGATTTGGGAGATACGTTCGCTCCTCGCATCGAGCTTTGTAACCGATAGGTCCCCCGCCTGGTAAACATATGCTTGAACCTCAAAAGACGTAAACTTTTAATTATGTGTATTTTACACGGGTTGAAAGCAAGATGCTATCGGCAAACATCAAGGTTGACCTACCGAATCTCTTATTTCCTTCGATAAAATATGACAGCACTGAATGTTTCTTCCTTGTACAGATCACTGGTAGGACACTATAAGAAAGTATTAATTTTCACATGAATAAAAGGAAGCATTGAAGGCATAGTGCAAACAAATGAAACACTAAAATTCTCACTTAGAGAAAACAAGATATCTCCTCTTTCAGTATGGCAAGGTACACTGCCCAGAATGACAATGAATAAAAGATGGATATTTTCCCCTCACTTAATCCTTTTTAAGTGCTTACTGTGTACCGACCACTGTACTAAGCCCTTAGGAGAGTACAGTATAACAGAGTTGGCAGACACATTCTCTGTCCACAATAAACTCGCAGTCTAGAGAGGAAGACAGACATTAATAAAGAAATTACAGATATGGATATAAGTACTGTTTTGTCTGTCTCCCCCTTCTAGACTGTGAGCCCGTTGTTGGGTAGGAACCGTCTCTATATGTTGCCAACTTGTACTTCCCAAGCGCTTAGTACAGTGCTCTGCACACCGTAAGCGCTCAATAAATACAATTGAATGAATGAATGAATACTGTGGGGGTGAGGGAGAGGTGAATGAAGGGTGGAAATCCAAGTGCAAGGCTGACACAGAAAAAGGAGTTAGAGAAGAGGAAATGAGAGCTTAGTGGGGAAGGCTCAGTAACACATTCCCCCTCTTCCCCACCAAAAGCATAATTCAGTACTTTTTTATGGTATTTTTTAAGCGCTTATTATGAACCAGGCACTGTACTAAGTGCTGGGGTAAATACAAGTTAATCAGATTGGACACAGTCCCTGTACCACATAGGGCTCACAGTCTTAATTCCCATTTTACAGATCCTTCTGACTCCCAGGGGAATACTTGACCTAACCTCCAAAGTACAGCCTTTACTACATACTTTAATATGATAGCCAATATGCCTCTTTAAAAGTGGTCAAGGAGGTTAAGAGAAATATATCATTTTGGGGCTAAAATAAAAAACTACTCAATCACACCAAGGTTCAAACTGAGGATTGCAGTTCAGTAAAGCACTTAAAAGAGCTTGCCCTCCTGAGAAAAAAGACCAAAGTGTACCCAAGAATAAATCATAGTTACCTTTAAGCTAAATCTTGGAGCCTTTTCCTAAGAATTTGGTGATCCGAAGAATTAAAGCCCCATTCTTGTAGCTACGTGCTCTGATTCCAAGTCACATTTGATGATTACAGAAGCAATGCAAATTTAAGAGAAACTAGCCAAGAGGAACATAGAATTCTTTTTGAGAAGGCTGACTTGTTAAACCAGCTTTATCGCAATCTTTAGGAAGGTTGAAAGAAAGAACAGGGCCTAACTGGAGGCCAATATCCTTGTAGATTTTAACTTTATATTTTGAAATTAAAAGACACATTGTACAGTATTTCCTTAGTCGACTCCATTTTCTCCAGTTCCTACTCTCTCAGGCATTCGATTTTCCTAATGATGAAGTATGGGAGGCAAATGTACTAAAATGTAAATGAAGTCAATGATGAAGGTAAGGGAGGTCAAGATATTTTCATTTATTGATTG
The DNA here is from genome assembly GCF_015852505.1 of Tachyglossus aculeatus. Lineage (NCBI taxonomy): Eukaryota > Metazoa > Chordata > Mammalia > Monotremata > Tachyglossidae > Tachyglossus > Tachyglossus aculeatus. The sequence continues at coordinate 11,335,726 of NC_052080.1, forward strand.
ATTTCACTGCATGGCTCCAGAAATCCTGCAACACTCTGGTTTTCATCAGCATTGAAGTGTATATCTTGGTAAAATGTGCCTACATGTCTTCAGATGTAACTCATCCATTTCTGCTCATTCTGAAACAGGGAAGCCCAGTAAAAAGGACTCAGGAAACATCAATTGTAATCCTTGGGCAAGTCACTTAACTTCTCTGTACCTTAGCTGCCTCATCCATAAAATGGGGACTAAAAGAGTGAGTCCAATGTGGGACAGGGACATGATAAGCTTGTACCTATCCCAGTGCTTAATTCTGTGCCTGGCACATAGTAAGCGATCAACAAATAGCATAGAGAAAAAAACCCAATGCCTGTATTTGGAGAGACTCTGGAGCAAGTGAGAGGATTAGGTACAAGTAAGCTGCGTCCTTCTGCAAAGTGGCACTCATGACATCATTACAGCATGCTAAACGTCCAGCAGAACACATGGCATCACATGTGTCTCCACATCCAGTATGAGTAACATCAGTGAACAATCTAGTAATGGTACAATCTGCTAGAATAATCTGAAGTGAGATCAAGGTTCAACAACAGCAACTTTTCCGGGCAGGGGATGTCAAAGTAGAAGATGGTCAGATACTTTTGTTCAAAGGCAAAGTCTAGTCTGATTTGGTTGGATTTTATGATGAAAAATTGTGGCAGTGAAAAAAGGCTTTGGTAAAGAAACAACCATTACTTTAAATTATCCTCACTGAGTTGAATTAAATTTAAATTTATTGTTCTACATTCAACTCTGCCAACGTTTTAGAGTGACTCTAGTGTCCCTCAGGTGTCAACTCAGGGATACTCTGTGACTTCGTTTGACCCCTCTTTTTTTTTAAAAAAAAGGTATTTGTTAACCACTTACTATGTGCGAGACACGGTACTAAGCACTGGGGTAGATACAAGCTATTCAAGTTGGACACAGTCGATGTCCCACATGGGACTCACATTCCTAATCTCCACTTTTCAGATAAGGTAACTGAGGTACAGAGAAATGAAGTGACTTACCCAAGATCAGACAGCAGACAAGTGGCGGAGGCAGGATTAGAACCCAGGTCCTTCTGACTCTCAGGTCTATGCTCTAGCTACTAGGCAACACTGCTTTTCAGAGCCTTTTTCAGGGACTTTCAGGGGCAGAAAGTCATGCATTCAATTATTGGATAATTAGACCCTTTAATATTGGCCTATTGGCAGGAATTTGAGTTTCACAAACATGGCAAACATAGATGGACATCATTAGAACTAGTTGCATTTTTTAACTACAGGCTAGAATTGCTCAACCCAAATTAGGAGCTAAAAATCCTTGAATCCGAATGAAAAGCAGGACTAAATCCTATGGTTCTAATCAAACTATTCATAGCAATTTGTTAGCAATTTCTACCAAAATGATCATTTCCCTTGAGAGAAAAATGAAAGCATGAATTTCTTATGCACTTTCCTATCGCAAAAATGGAGAATATGAATAGAAATATCATTCTTAGAGCAAAATGATTATGAAATGAAAGAACATTTTCATATAGATGCAATCACATCAGTAATGTTCATTAGTATATTTACATATTGCACTTACATAAACTATCTTTAGCCTGAGCATTCTAAATGTAAACCATTTAAGGGCAAGGATTGTGTCTACCAACTCTTCTGTACTGTCCCAAGAGCTTGGCACAGTGTTCTGAATACAGAAGGGTTCCATAAATACCAATGACTGAACTACAAATATAAGACTACCCTGAATCAATAGTGTATTGTGAAGAATATGAGCCTAAAAGAAACAAAAAAGTAGGCTTTGAATACTAAACCATTAAGTGTAATAAAATGGTCTGATCCATAACTGATCTCCTACGCAAATTTTCTGCTGACTTGCGAGATAGTAGACAGCCCCTCAATATTTATGCACATAAGCGCAATTTATTTATTTATATAAATATCTGTCTCTCCCTCTAGACTGTAAGCCCATGCAATAAGCCGAGTAATACAGTGCTCGGCAGATGGTAATCACTCAATAAATGGGATTGGTTGATTGACTGATTGGTAGTCTGAGGCAGTTCTACACACGAACCATGGCCCGTTCTTCTTCGGGACAAAGAGGCGGATTACATATCTGTTTCAATCAATTAACGGTATTTACTGAGCGCCAAACTGTACTAAGTGCTTGGGAGAGTACAATTACAACAGAGTTAGTACATATTTTCCCTACCCGTGACAAGCTTCTGTATGTGGTAACTCCACTCTTAGCTGCAATGACTGTGTCAAATCCTGGGCATTGGTAGACAATGTGGGTTCTGCTCAGGGGCATTTTGGGAGAGTCAGCAAGCCCTCTCATGGAAGGCAAGAATAGAGCTGTCATTTCAATCCATCAATAGTATTTGTTGAGCACAATAGATGCAAAAGATAAAATCTCTGCCCTCAGTCAATGTTATTTGAATGATTACTGGGCAGAGCACTCAATTAAGCAAAACAAGATCCCTGTCTTCAAGCGCTTACAATCTAATGGGAGTACAATACAACAACAGACACATTCCCTGCCCTCAACAAGCTTAAAGTCTACAGTGCTTAGTACATAAATATCTCCTCCCTTAGACTGTGAGCTAGTTGTGAGCAGGAATGTGTCTGGTTTTTGTTATACTGGACTCTCCTAAGCGCTCCGCACACAGTAAAAGCTCAATAAATACGACTGAATAAATGAATGAATGAGTGCTTAAATACCATCATCATTACCTCCAAACCTCCTTCATAGACTGTAAGCCCCCTGTGGGACAATGACAGCATCTAATCTGATGGTCTTGTATCTACTCCAGTATTTAGTACAGTACTTGGCATATATTAAGCGCTTAACAAATGCCATTATTATTTTTTTCTCCCCCACTGCCACTTGAGCACTTCTGCATGACATACTTATATGCCCCCTAACTCTCTGAATGCCACAGCATGCCCCCTAACTCCCTGCATTCAGCAGGTATATACATGCATTTACACTCTATTGCTTCTGCCTACCTGTAATTTATTTTGAGCAGTCTCTCTAGATTCTAAGACCCTAAAAGTAGAGATCATGTGCAATGATTACATTCTCCCAAGTGCTTAATACAGCAATATTAATGATGATGGCATTTATTAAGCAATTCCTACGTGCGAGGCACTGGAATAATCACTGGAGTGGATACAAGCAAATCAGGTTGGACACATTCCCTGTCCCACGTGGGGCTCACAATCTCAATCCCCATTTTACATATGAGGTAACTGAGGCTGAGAGAACTGAAGTGACTTGCCCAAGGTCACACAGCAGATATGTATTTGTTTATTGTTGTGTCCTCTCCCAAGCATTTAGTACAGTGTTCTGCACACAGTAAGTGCCCAATAAATATGACGGAATGAATAAATGTGCAGAGTAAGCACTCAATAAATACCACTGGCTGACTAATTTACTCCTTCCTCTGAGCCAACTTATGTTGCCAACTTGTACTTCCCAAGCGCTCAATAAATACGATTGATTGATTGAGCCCCAGCCTCTGTATGACCTTCTCTTTATGTTTCTTTACCAGAGGTGATATTTATCCTTATACCTATCCTATCAGGTACCAGAATGGTGTGATTATTTGTTGAACAGTAGGACTAGGCTTTGAGAACTCTATATTGGAAAGACAATTGTTTTTGAAGGGAATCAATTTTTGCAGCCTTCTTCCCTAGGCTGCAAATCTCTCAAAGGTCTTTCATTTGGGGTAACAGAACTACCTACAGCAAACTCCACCTGAACTGGTGTTGAAAGCATCATTTGGCTTTTCTCCCAACTTTAAACCATTAGCCTTTCCCAAAAATCGTCTTTTTAGCGAATGATCCTGAGTAACAGTAGAGGGAGCTCATATATTGAATTTAACATTGAGTCAAAATGGTGACTCATTATAACTATATAAAAATGGGGGAAAAAACTGAATGGTAGATGTTTTTCCACTTAAGAACTCAGGTCTTATAAACTCTTGTTTTAATGAGGATTCTGTTTTTTTTTAATTTTAATTCAGTGATAAAGGATTGAGAGCCATTTTAGCACAGTGCTTACCACACAGTAAACACTCAATAAATACGACAATGATTGAATGAATTTTTGTCCTCCTATATCTGAAGAAGTTCATTTTCCTTCCAGGAAAAGGGTAAAACCCGAACTGATACTTATAGTATTTCTGTGAAAGAAACTTCTGGGCTAGGGCGATACATTCCCAGCTGCTGGAAAGTTTTTGCCTGAAATATCTGCAGAGTTTAGGAGAAACACTTTCTTTTGAAGTATGTCAACTTTCCCATTCGTTCACAGCTGTGGATGTGAACTGCTTAATGTGAGCAAAGACCTATTAAAAGTTCATAGGTGGGAAAACTGGAAAATCGTGTTTATTAACACCTCTCCTGGCCTCAAGATGCTTACAATCGTGTGTGTGTGTGTGCATGCGTGTGTGTGTGTGTGTATTTGTGTGTGTGCTTGGGTGGGGGGAGGGAAACTAAATGAGCAATAAGAAAAAAGAATGGAAGAATGAATGTGAATAAAAATAGAACATATACCAATATGTACCGAATAATACATGCTAAGCATTAATATCCCTGCTATTATATTGCAGTTCCTAAATTGATGTCAGCTGGACAATGACTAAACTGATTTTCCCTCCCAAATACTCTCCTCCACCTAACGTTTCCAGTAGACTTGACAATACCATCACCCTCCCCATGTCTCAAACCTATAATGTGGCCATTATCCCTGACTCCTTCTGAGCCCAGGTCTTCTGGCTATCAGACCAGCAATCTTCACTGCTTAATACACAATAGATGGTCAAGAATAACTACTGACTGACTGACTGAAATAAATTAGGCCCTTCGGGAAAAGCAATAACTCAGATCACTAGGAAGCCATTTAGAATACAGAGATCTCTACCTCCAGCACACCCTGATGCGATGCACTAGTGGTCTGAAAGAGATAATTCTTGCCTCCAAACTCCCCAATCACTGGTATACACTGTGTGCTTATTTTGTGCAGAGCATTATACTAAGCATTTAGGCGAGTATGATAGAGTGCAGTCACTGGCAATCTTTGATTCCCTCAAGCTAAGCTACTCACTGTGCCTTGCACTCAGGTTTCCTTGTCATAATAATGATGGCATTTATTAAGCGCTTACTACGTGCAAAGCACTGTTCTAAGCGCTGGGGAGGTTACAAGGAGATCAGGTTGTCCCACGGGGGTGTCGCAGTCTTAATCCCCATTTTACAGATGTGGGAACTGAGGCACAGAGAAGTTAAGTGACTTGCCCAAAGTCACACAGCTGACAATTGGCAGAGCCGGGATTCGAACCCCTGACCCCTGACTCCAAAGCCCATGCTCTTTCCACTGAGCCACACTGCTTCTCATGTCTTCAGGCCTCCTGGAACCCTCTCCCCTTCAAGGAGCTCAATCTATATTACTCACTGCTTCCCAGATCGTTTTTTCATTCATGCATTCGATCGTATTTATTGAGCACTTACTGTGTGCAGAGCACTGTACTAAGTGCTCAAACATCTCCTCTTGCAATAAATTGATTTCCCTTCACACCTAGCAGAATCAATCAATCAATCATATTTATAGAGCACTTCGGATGTTCAGAGCACTGTACTAAAAGCTCGGGAGAGTACAACATAACAGAGTTTGTAGACACGTTCACTGCCCACAACAAACTTACTGTCTAGAGGACTATAGGAGATTAGAGGTAGAAATGCATGATCCTTGCCTTCAAGATTCTCCATTATCTCTTTCCTTTACAGATGCTTCCTTCACTTGCCGCTTCCCTGTTCATTCATTCAATCCTATTTACTGAATGCTTACTGTGTTTAGAGCACTGTAATAAGCCCTTGGGAGGGTACACTACAACAATAAATGGACACATTCCCTGCCCACAACAAGCTTACAGTTGAGACAGACATTAATATAAATACATAAATTACAGATATGTACATAAGTGCTGTGGGGATGGATGAATGGAGCACAGGGAGACAGAAGGGAGAGGGAGAAGTGGAAAGGATTTAGGAAAGGCCTCTTGGAGGAGATGGCCTTCAATAAGTCTTTAAAGCGTGGGGGAGAAGAACTGTCTGTTGGATATGAAAAGTGAGGGCACTCCAGGCCAGAGGCAGGAAGTGGGTGAGAGATGGGTGGTGAGACAGATGAGATCGAGGTACATTGAGAAGGTTAGCATTAGAGGAACAAAACGTGTGAGTTCATGCCCTTCACTCCTCCGAAGCTTACCTCCTTTCTCCATTTTGTCATCAACTCACCTGCCTCGATTCCTTTGCTCACTCACTTCATATCCTGGAACTGCCTTCCCTTTCAAGTTTCCCAGACCATAGCTCTGCCCATCTTCAAAGTCCTCCTTCCTCCCAATTCTGCTCTGCCAAGCCCCTACCACAATGTCCCATACAGTAGTCACTGATTTAAGTTCATCCCAAAGTGCCAGTATTGGAGAATAATTTTTCATCTTCCCTCCAAAATCTTTACTTTGCTGTCCATTCTAAGGTCACTCAATGATTCATGGAATGCAAATAAGGTCCGGAACGAAAACCTCCAACATTAAATGAGTAAAATGTTGACTATTCCTTTGGGTTTATTTTTCACTGGATTCTTAACCTATTAACAATCTTAAATTCACTTTTTAGAGCACAAAATACATCACGGGTATTAGCAAACTGTTTACAGATATCAACGCTTTAAAAAACACTAAAGGTTCCTATTTTCCACTAAATCTCAGAGGGAATACTTTAGCTGCTGAATATCTGTGGAATTTTATGTCTACATAGAGATTTAAATCAAACATTATGGCGTCTAATGGAGGCTCACCATTTCTTAATTTATTCATCCACGGTAATGCTCAATAGCAGCCTCATCCTCCTACTCAGAAAATGCATTTCGAGAGTTTTAAAAGAGGCTTATATTACCAAAATTTACTGGCATATTTTGTAATTAGTAGCACATACTCTAAATGCTGTCTTAGAAAATTAACATTGGATTGCCCTTGTAAAATTAATAAAGAAAATTGCATTTTGTGATGGAGTACCCCAAATTTGGAGTGGCATATTTGTTGAGGAACTGGCTGATTCACTAAATTTGCAATGAGTCTCCCAGCATTCACTATCATCACTACAATTTCCAGAGACCCTACTCTATTCCTAATGAATTTAACTCTCCATGGAAAATCCTGTCTTAATGAGTCATTTCCTCAACTTGAGTCCAGGCTTATTCTCTGTTGAGAAGCAGGATATAATAGACTCTGTTTCTATCCATATACTGGTTATGCCAGGCTGAGCATTCTTTCCCAGTTGTCCTCAATCGATGGCAATTATTGAGCGCTTACTGGGCACAGACACTGTACTAAGCACTTGGGAGAGAACTCTTGGGAGAGAACTCTTTTGTAACAGATTATTTAACTACAATCTTCCATTTCTGAAAGGTTCAGTAACAACATCTAATCAAAACCAACATTCTTTTACTACCACTCAAGGGATTAAGCATCAGAAAAAAGTCCTACTGCCTCAAAGGAAGACAGTACTGTCATTCACAGGTTTCATTATTCACATTTTAGTCTTACTGACTGATAAAGCAGTGTTCTCTATTAACACTACCTCTGAAAGAAGTTTAGAGCTGACTGAAGAATATAGGAATGTTTTCCTTAGTTCCTAGTCACGTAGGAGAGGCATTTTGTCAACCGAGACTCAAAACACTAGATCCCTGCTTTTAAAATCCCACCATGCCTTTATAAAAAAGAGTTTTGCATGTAAGTAAATATTGAGAATCTTTCCATTTCCTCTAGAAATAAGGCTTTCAAGGTTTCCAGTATTTATAATCTAGTTATCACTCCATGGGTCGAACATTTATAGTCCCCGGAACAAGAAATAGGAGGAAGGTAAACTTGTTAAAGGTGATTCATTCTTGTGAGAGAAAAGTTCCCCAGTGCCCTTTGAGAGCTTTCATTCATTCATTCAATCGTTTGCTTTACTAAAGCAAATAAAATAATGCAAATACATTCTAATACCCAAACCATAAAATGAAAGAGATGGTAAGAAAAATCATGCCCCGGGTTTTTATTTCACCTTCTCAAGATATAGAATTAATCTTGTGCAGATTTAAGATCTTGATCTATATCAGGGAGAAATAAACCTGTGGTTCCTGGGAAATCAGGAGGCAATTTCTATCCAGATCAAGTAAATGCCTTATTGTAAAATGCTGCTTAAAACAGTGCCTGTTGTAGAAGCACAGTGGCATTTTACCAATTGTAGATAATGTCAGATGCATTTCAAATAATGCTAGAGAATTTTCTCTGTCTAGGAAAGTCCAGATGTATAGGTTCAAGGATTCCATTCCAAAGCACGGATTCCTATCCCAGGATCTAGACTACATCATTCGTTACTGCTTCCTTGTTCAATCATAGCAAAGCAGTGTCACCTAGGGGAAAGAGCACAGGCCTGGGAGCCAGAGGGCCTGGGTTCTAATCCTGGTTCTGCTACTTGTTTGCTGTGTGACCTTGGGCAGTCACTTAACTTCTCTGTGCCTCAGTTCTCTCATCTGTAAAATGGTAATTAAGTCTGGGAGCCCCATGTGGGACATGGACATTGCCCAACCTAATTATTGTGTATTTAGCCCAGTGTTAAGAACGGGTCCTGGAGCACAGTAAGTATTTTAATTCCATTAGAAAAAAACCCAACATAAGCTCTTTTAGGTCCTTCTCAGTTCTCCATGGTCTTATGGTAGATTCCAGTAGATAATAAAAATAGAGGCATTTCTTAAGCACATTCTATGTGCCATACATTGTGCTAAGCCCTAGGGCTGATACCATCAGATCAATTTTCCTTTTTAAATGGTATTTGTTAAGCATCTATGTGTACGGCACCGTACTAACTGCTGGGGCAGATCACAAGCTACTACATTTCCCGGAATGGTGCTGGAACTCCAGAATTATTTCGGATAATCACAGTCTCAACAATGTGACTTTGTAACATTATTGAGATGACCAAGGCATATTTTGGTCTCTCTGCAACCCCAATATCTTCTCTCTCGTAAATCCATCAATCCAATGCTTACTGCATGTTTTCCCATGTCGATTGTTTAGATCATTTAGACTGGAAAATGTGGTCAATTCAGTCCGAAAGATCTAACAAATATATATATAGATTACTGATAGCTTATTCTTTGGGCATGTCACTAACGGTCTATGTCCCACTGGGTCTCACAATCTAAGGGGGTGGGACAACAGGTGTTTTAGCACCAGTTTACATATGAGGAACCTGAAGCCCAGAGAAGGGATTTGTCCAAGGTCACAGCATGGAAGTGACAAAACTAGAACTCAGGTCCTCTGACTCCCACGTCCACACTGTTTTTACTAGGCCAGGTTGCTTCCCAAATGAAGAGAGGGTATATTTTAAGTTTCAGATTTGTATTCTGCTTTATGAGCAATAGTTTTCAGTGCATTACAACTGATCGCACTGTTGATTATTTATTCTGTACCATATTCTAAACCCAATAGATGGACTTCTGGGCTAGGCTGTATTTCTTCAACTTAGATGGTATTCACTAACACTAGATATGGACATTTGACTTGCCTCTCTACAAGAAAAATGAAGTGGAGATCTGGTGAATTCAATCAATGTAGCCAAGCTATCTAGATTGATCCAGAAGAGCAGAAAAGTCTTCTCTAATAGGAAATATTTTTCTAGAGGGGGATGAATTATTCAGATAATTGTCTTAGCTATCCCTGGGCTCAATCAATAGCATTTATTGAGAGGTTACTGTGTGGAGAGCACTGTACTAACTATTTGGGAGGATGTACGACAACAGAATCCAACAACTAATGGTAGTTATGGAGCGGTTACTGCATGCAGAGCACTGTACTAAGTGTTTGGTGGAGAAACGCATTTGTTAATATGTATATGATCTAATAACTCCCAAAACAATTTAAAATTCACATTTTGGGCACCGTCATGATTAAAGACTATTGTGATGCATGCCATCCTCTACTTAATTGAAACAGATCTTGATCATTATGAAAATTCAATTATTCATTTTTATAAAATTAGACTATTAATGTTACCTTGTTTCAGGTGTTATTATTTAACTGAACATTTTAAGCTATTAACAAAGATTGTCAAATAAGCTTCTCAGAGTTGGTGGTTAAATGCAAACTAATTAGTTATAATCTTTTCTAACAATTGGTCTAAATGAAAATACCTCAAGCATTCATACAAGTAAACAACAAATCATTTCAGAACAACTTTTTAATAGCTCCATTCTTAGATTTACGATTATTAATTTTTCACACATGGAGCAATAATCATTCTTTTCATTATTACTAACATTAATTGCTCTTCGTTCTTGAGTCTGTTATTTATTCTTGGTTTGTTTAATGCAATTTAATTCAATGAGTTTATCAGTCATTGATTAATCGGCTAAGAATACTTTCCAAAAAGGCTCACTTGGACTTTGAGTTCTACGTGGGATCAGAAAAGTGGCCGACCTGATTAATTTGCATCTACCCCAACGTTTAGAGTAGTCCTTGACACATAGTACGCACTTAACAAAAAGGTAATTATCATTATGTGACTAAAATCACCTCTCCACTTTATGTTACAAACTATGTTACAAACACAGTAACCACTTAAATACCATAATAATGATGATAATTCACTTAGAATCCATCCCTCCTTGACTGTATTCTTATTTGTCTGCCATTTCCATCATCCTCATCACCATAGAGAAGCAGCATGGCTCAGTGGAAAGAGCACAGGCTTTGGAGTCAGAGGCCATGGGTTCAAATCCCACTCTGTCATTTGTCAGCTGTGTGACTTTGGGCAAGTCACTTAACTTCTCTGTGCCTCAGCTACCTCATCTGTAAAATGGGGATTAAGACTGTGAGCCCCCCGTGGGACAACCTGGTCACCTTGTAACCTCCCTAGCACTTAGAACAGTGCTTTGCACATAGTAAATGCTTAATAAATGCCATTATTATTATAGAACATCTTAGGCCTCAGGGCTACTATGGTTTCCAACCCTCCCTGTACTGAAGTGGACCCTTTAGAAGTTGAGAGATTTTTTTTTAGCATACTGAAAGATTAACTTATTAAATACTATCCCAGGAACTCCCAAGGGAATTATGGCCCAATGGATAGAGCCCAGACTGGGAGTCAAAGGACCTGAGGTCTAACTCTTCTCGAGATGAGCCTTTACATAGTTCATGCAGAAGATTTGTGAGGGTCAAATAAGACCTAGGTCACTATATCAATCAATCACATTTATTGAGAGCTTACTATGTGCAGAATACTGTACTAAGCACTTGGGAGAGTACAATACAACCAGAGTTGGTAGAAAGGTTCCTTGCCCACAGTGAACTTACAGTCTAGAGGGGGAGACAGACAAAAATATAAATCAATTAAATTAAATATAAATCAATGTGCCCAAGGTCACACAGCAGACATGTGGCAGAGCTGGGATTTGAACCCATGACCTCCGACTCCCAAGCCGGGCTTCAAATCCCAACTCCACTAATTGCCAGCTGTGTGACTTTGGGCAAGTCACTTAACTTCTCTGAGCCTCAGTTACCTCATCTGTAAAATGGGGACTAAGACGGTGAGCTCCCTGTGGGACAACCTGATCACCTTGTAACCTCCCCAGTGCTTAGAACAGTGCTTTGCCCATACCAAGTGCTTAATAAATACCATCATTATTATTATTATTATATAGAGGGGAGATGGAGAAGCAGAAATGAGAGCTTATTTGGAGAAGGCCTCTTGGAGTAGATGTGCCTTCTGTAAAAGCTTTGAGGGTTGGGAGAGAGATCAACTGTCATATATGAAGTGGGAGAGTGTTCCAGGCCAGAAACAGGACATGGGCGCTAAGGTAGATGAGATTGAGGTATGGTGAGTAGGTTGGCAATAGAGGAGTGATGAGTGCGGGCTGGATGATAGTAGGAAATCCATATGATAAGGTAGGAGGGGGCAAGGTGACTGAGTGCTTTAAACCCAGCCACTAAAATGGGAGCCCAACTGGGATGGAACACACTCTGTCTTATTTTACATCTATTTACTTAGACAAAAATATGTACCATGCAGCCGAATGAAACTCTATACCCCTTGCAAATGAATATTGCAGTGAGAGCACCGCGGTCTTCCCCTTCCATAATTGAGGATGAAGAGGCTTGGAAAACCACTGGTTCAAGTGGCTTCTGGCAGTGTAAAAGACATGTGACTGCTAGTAATTATATTTGTCAGATGTCCCCCTCAGGAAGTTCCTGCTGACTTGGTAGGCCTCACTATCGGCGGGAATCTGATTCCTCGATCATTGGGGATAAAAAAAAAGAAATCCAGCTGGCGAGGGGAAATTGAAAAAGTTAAGAAAGAAGTCTGAATACGTTGGATTTTTCTAAGAAGTAGGATCACTATTACGGGAAAGACAGTCAGTGAACAAAGTGTTCTAGCTGCCTTTATTTAAATACATTGTTGCTTAATTTTCTAGAATCCAAAATGGAATGAAGAGTTGGAAGGAGGGCCAGGACTTCTAAAAGCTCAATTTTCAGGGTGTGCTCAATAAAGAGTATAGGCGTAGTTATGGTATTTGAAGATCCACTAGATGCAATGCACTGTACTAAGTGCATGAGAAAGTACAGTCAATCAGTGGTATTTATTGAGCCATTACTGTGTACAGAGCTCAGTCTCAAGTGCCTGGGAAAGTACAATAGCACAAAGTTTGGAGAGATGATCCCTGCTCACAAGGAACTGAGAATCTACAACAGAAGCACATGATGGGTATCCCTGCCCCAAAAAACCAACACTAATGAGGAAGACAGAAATCATACCACTGATTGAAAGTCATGGTTTGTAAATCTGAAAAGAATTTGCCAGTTCATTTATTTTAAAAAAGTGGGGGAATCTCATTTTATAAATAGCCTTCTTCAGTGCTGTTATAAGGACAAAAAAAAAAATTCCAGTACAATTGCTGAATAGGGATCCAGCTTGAAAGTCAAAGTTGTAAGCCAGAATTTTGGAAGTTCAATCACTGTACTAGAAAGTCTCTTGTTTCCCCCAGAGATGGTTTTTGAAAGAGTAATCAATCTTCCATCCTGGCTTTTTACGTTGGTTTCGTATAGAAATAGGATGGAATGCTGCTAACAGTAATCTATCACCTCTGAATGGAAAAATAAAAAGGAACATAGTTGAAAGTTCATCCTTCTTGTCTGCAACCTAAAATAATCCCTTGATGGGACAACCACCTGTTTGTACGTTTGATGAACCCTTTGAAAGGAAGAGTTGGGCTCCTGTAAATGAAGAAAAATGGAAGCACACCCCTCTCCACTTGGATGGAAAGTAGAATAAAATCAATCAGTGGCATTTACTGAGCACTTACGTTGTGCAGAACACTGTACTAAGCACTTGGGAGGGTACAATGAGAAGCAGCATGGCTCAATGGAAATAGCACGGGCTTTGGAGTCAGAGGTCATGGGTTCAAATCCCAGTTCCGCGAACTGTCAGCTGTGTGACTTTGGGCAAGTCACTTAACTTCTCTTTGCCTCGGTTACCTCATCTGTAAAATGGGGATTAAAAACTGTGAGCCCCACGTGGGACAACCTGATCACCTTGTGACCTCCCCAGCACTTAGAACAGTGCTTTGCACATAGTAAGCGCTCAACAAATACCATCATTATTATTACAATGCAAAAGAGTTGGTAGACACGTTCCCTGCTCATGAGCTTACAGTCATTGATATTTAGTAAATGCTCATTGTGCGCAAGGCACTGTACTAAGCACTTGTGAAAGCAGAATACACAAGTGTATGTAGACAGATCCCTGTACTCAATAAACTTACATACCAAAGGGAAGATAGACATGAAAATAAATTAAATACTCAATAAACTTACAGACCAAAGGGAAGGTAGACATGAAAATAAATTAAAGAGGGATATGTACATAAGTGCTGTGAAAGTAGGGTGAAAATCAAAGCTCGTAAAGTGAAACAAATCCAGGTGCACAGGTGACACAGAAGAAAGGGCAAACAGGGGCTTAGTCTGGGAAGGTCTCTTGTATAAGATATAATTTTAGTAGGGCTATAAACATGTGAGGAGAGTGGTTGCACATTGACTATGAAGGAGTACATGGAAATTATGGTATTTGTTAATTATGTACCAAGCACTGCTCTTAGTGCTGGGGTAGATACAAGGTAATCAGGCTGGACACAGTCCCTGTCTCCCAGAGAGCCCACATGCTTATCCCCATTTTACAGATGAGGTAACTGAGGCACAGAGAAGTGAAGTGACTTGACCAAGGTCACCTAGCAGACAATGGGCAGAGCTGGAATCCAAACGCGGGTCCTTCTGATTCCCAAGCCTGTGCTCTGTCCATAATATCACAAGCGCTTCCCTCCCAGACTTTGAAAACCAGCAGGAAGGAAGCAAAAACAATCCTTATTTCAAAACTGAGCAACGATGTTGGAGGACACAAGCTTTGACTACACCATTGGAAGAGAACTAGGAAATATCCTTGTAACATATCGGTCGGGATACGGCACGGAATCCAGGAGCAGCGTGGCTTAGCGGCACGAGCACGGGCTTGGGAATCAGAGGCTTGTGTGTCGTTCCAGAATTTTAGAACACTTGGTAAATTATTAGGGGAAGATCTGAAATGGTAATAAAAGCTCCTTGCATGACTTTCACATCCCACATTGCAATTTGGCACAGCAGATGCTGAAGAAGCATCGTTCACACTTTCATCCTGAAATACGTATGCTTTCTATGAGAAACTCATCGTCATTGAGGTTTATAAATAGGAAGAGAAGTGAGCTTCTTCAGTCTGTTCTAAGATCCAGTCGAGCTAAAATAGAAGTATCTGTTGTAAAATCACCTTGGGTTGCTTGGAAAATTACAGGTGTGTAGCTATTTAACATCTTCCGAACACACTCGTCGACATGACTGTTAACTGATCTCTCAGCTTTTCAAGACCTCCACTTCTGTCTTTACCTGGGGCATTGAAAACTACACCCTCTTCCATGAAAGCAGCGTGACTTAGAGGTAAGAGACCGGGCTTGGGAGTCAGAGGTCATGGGTTCTAGTCCCGGCTCTGCCACTTGTCTGCTGTGTGACCTTGGGCAAATCACTTAATTTCTCTGGGCCTCAGTGACCTCCTCTGTCAAATGGAGATGAAGAATGTGAGCCCCAAGTGGGACAACCTGATTACGTTGTATCTCCCCCGGTGCTTAGAACAGTGCTTGGCACGTTGTAAACGCTTAACAAATGCCAACATTATTATTATTATTATAAAATCCAGATACCAATAATGTATCTGTAATGCAATCTAATAGGAAGCAGCATGGTATAGTGGATAGAGCATGGGCCTGGGTGTCAGAAGGTCATGGGTTCTAATCCTGGCACTGCCACTTGCCTGCTGTGTGGCCTTGAGCAAGCCACTTCACTTCTCTGGGCCTGTGACCTTGTCTGTAAAATGGGGTTTAAGATGGTGAGCCCTGTGCGGGGCAGGGACTGCGTCCAACCCAATCTGCTGGTCTCTAACCCAGCACTTAATACAGTACCTGGCACATAGTAACGGCTTAACAAATACCATAATTATTATTATTATTACCATTATTAATGTAGAATTTGTACAGGTCTTTGGTACATAACTGTAATTTATGCAGCACTTAGGTACATAACTGTAATTTATTTATTTATATTCATGTCTGTCTCCTCCTCTAGACTGTAAGCTTGTTGTGAGCAAGGAATGTGTGTTTTTTGTTATATTGTACTCTCCCAAACAGTACAGTGCTTTGCACAAAGTGCTCAATAAATATGACTGAATGCATGAATGGAAGACCTCTTGGAGGATAAATGATGTGTGTATAGATGGAGAGTAGGTGGCCAGAATACTGTGAGAGTAATGCTTGGAGTGCTGAAAAGTCATAATAATCCTTGCTATTCAAATCTTAACGGCAATGGGATGGTTTCAATAACTCCTGAAAAGCAGGTCAGCTTCAGGCCCTGGCTGCTATTGATTACTGGCATTTATTGAGCACTCACTGTGTGTAGAGCACTGTACTAAGCGCTTTTTGGAATTTGTTAAGTGCTTATTATGTGCCAGGCACTGACCTATGAATTGGGGCTGTTACAAGGTAATCAGGTTGGACACAGGCCATGTCCCACATGGGGTTCAGAGTATTAACCTCCTTACCTCCTTCCCTTCCCCACAGCACCTGTACATATGTATATATGTTTGTACGTATTTAATACTGTATTTATTTATTTATTTTACTTGTACATATCTATTCTATTTATTTTATTTTGTTAATATGTTTTGTTTTGTTCTCTGTCTCCCCCTTCTAGACTGTGAGCCCACTGTTGGGTAGGTACCGTCTCTATATGTTGCCAACTTGGACTTCCCAAGGGCTTAGTACAGTGCTCTGCACACAGTAAGCACTCAATAAATACGATTGATTGACTGATTGATTGATTTTACAGGTGAGATAACTGAAGCACAGAGAAGTTAGGTGACATCGTCAGGGTCAAACGGCAGACAAGTGGCAGAGCCAGGATTAGAACCCGTGTTTTTCAATCTCTGCCTCTCACGCTTGGGAGAGTACCACACAACAGAATCTGTAGACATGTTCCATGAAGAGCTGACTGTTAATTCTCCTGTTACCAACCAAAACAGCATTATTTTTCGATAGTAGGCTGAGCTCTTGATTTTCCATAACCAACACTGTAAAATGAGATTTAAGTTTTCAATGACTTTCTTCCAAGTCTATGAGGTCTACAATTCACCCTAAAACATGGTCGGCCCGTAACGCTTGACCAGGATTTTAAACAAAAAGTTAAGACTATGAAATAATTTAGTTCATATAAGAGGTCTCACTTTAAAGACATAGATGGAAGAAAGCATATATTCACTCAATTGTATTTATTGAGCACTTACTGTGTGCAAAGCACTGTACTAAGCGCTTGGGAAGTACAAGTTGGCAACATATAGAGACGGTACCTACCCAACAGCGGGATCACAGTCTAAATAGGTTTAGCTCACTGTGAGCGGGTAACTTGTCTATGGACTTTGTTAAATTGTACTCTCCCAAATGCTTAGTACGGTGCTTGACATAACACTAAGCGCTCCATAAATACAACTGATTCATTGATTTTACCAGGACACATCAAATGTACCTCAAACTAATCGGAAGCTTAACAGAGAGTTAAGGAATTGAAATTGCACGGTGCAGGCAGGGAAATAAGAAGGATGAATGATACAATGCCATCTGGATTTAAAGAGACAGGAAAAAATTTGGATTCATAAACACAGTGCAGTGAGGCAGAACAAAATGCAAAATCCCATAGAAAGGAGCATGCTCCGAAATGTTGAAGTTTTCTACTTGCAAGGGGAGAGTGGGGAAGAACAGACTGATAGATCATACTGTGGAGTGGAATGTTTCCTGATATAGCCACTACCAGAAAAGTGTCGGGGGGGCTAGATGTTCTCCATCATCACCTATTGTTTTCTCCAACATGACTCCATGGATAAGTCAGCTTTCTGTCAGAATGTGTTGCCTCAGCCTGCATGGCTGGTTATGATTTTTGGCCCCTTCAAGTCTCCCTAGAAGTGAGCTGTCTGAACCTGATTTTAGGTGCTGTGTTAGCTGCCAATGCTCTTTCCCATATGCCCTCAGTTTGAGCAGTGTTACACCCTGGGCAAGTTTCAGGAGGCCCTCATGGGACGAATGAATTCCTTCAGTGAATTATAAACAGTGTTTGAACATGATTATGCACTCCATAAGTAAGACCTGATTGTGTGCTATAAAATGGTGACTGAAAATATTTCAGAATATTGGATGAGAATGAAAAAAGTGGAAAGAGGGAATTAGTCTAAAAACTGTACATCACCAAGTTGTTGTGGCTTTTAATTTTAACACTTGTTAAGCACTTACCCTGTGGCACATACAGAATGAAGTGCTGAAGTAGATAAGACATAATCAGGCTGGACATAGTCCCTACCCTGCATGAGGCTCACAACATAAGTAGGAGGATTTAATCTCCATTTTACAGATGAGGTAACAGGCACAACTGAAGTGAAGTGACTCACCCAAGGTCACACAGCAGACAATTGGAAGAGTAGGGATTAGAATTCAGGTCCTCTGAGTCCCAGGCCTGTGCTCTTTACCCTAGGCCACACTGCTTCTTTAAGTTAAGTTTATATTCCTTTCTCCTTATTTTATTTTGTTAATATGTTTGGTTTTGTTCTCTGTCTCCCCCTTCTAGACTGTGAGCCCACTGTTGGGTAGGGACTGTCTCTATATGTTGCCAACTTGTACTTCCCAAGCGCTTAGTACAGTGCTCTGCACACAGTAAGCGCTCAATAAATACGAGTGATTGATTGATTGATTGATTGATAAAAGAAAGGAAACAATGTCAGCATGGATTGGTAGACTTTAATTTCAGTTTTAAGGCTTTGTGTTTCCGGCCTGCCAGCCTGATTTTCCACTTTTCAGAGCACACAATGGTGCTCTTAATAAAATGTGTTTATCTCATTATCTTGTATTGGCTGCGAGAACCCCAGATTTAGAAGGAACTCTCAGCTTTGTGTGATGAGGCAGGAATTTTGGCTGCTGGCAATCCTGGCTCACAGGTTGATACACCTATCTTGCCTGCCTATTTCATGCCTGGCAGTGTGCTGGTAATGGTAATGTGCTTGTGTTGAAATTGATCCACGATCAGCTTCTAGATTAAATATGTCTCAAGGGCACAGTTGCTGTTGCAAATTTCTGGAAGATCTGAAAGAAGCAGCATAGCTTTGTGGATAGAGTACAGGCCTGTAAGGGCCTAGGTTCTAATCCTGGCTCCAGCACTTATCTCCTGTGTGACCTTGGGCAAATCACTTCACTTCTCTGGGCCTCAGTTCCCTCATCTTTAAAATGGGAATTAAGGCTGTAAACCCCTTGGGGGACTGTGTTAAACCTAATTATCCTGTATGTACCCCAGCGCTTAGAACAGTTCCTGGCACATAGTAAGAGCTTAAAAAATACCGCAACTATTAGTTTATTATTATTATTATTGTTAAAGCACAGGATTGACAATCAAGGGACCCGGGGTTTCAAGCCCAGTTCTGCAGAGCACTGGACTTTGAATTCCCAGAAGTGTTGGTGTAATGAAGGAGCGTCAGAATATGCTACAAAACAGCAGCATTATTCATTTCAAAGATAATGGTAAAAAACGGAATTTGCTTGCAGATGGTCTCTTAAAAAGCAATTGGTGAAGCCTAGGGTTCACTCAGAAAATATCAAGCCTGCTTAACCTTTAAACAAACTCCTACTTGTTCTTGAAAATATATAAAACTATCCAGTGGGTAGGAAATTAAATGAGATTGCTGGGTCTTTATCTACCTAGTCTCAGGCCATTTAATTATCAGAACACAAACCAGAGCAACCAAAGTCAACACAGCTCTGATGGAAGCCTATCAGCATGGTGACACTTGAAATAGTACAGCACATTTTTCTAAAGACCAAAAGGGCGAAACTTGGCTTTGGAGAACTGTAACTTAACCTGGGACACTGATCAATCAATCCTATTTATTACGTCCTTTCTTTATTTTTATGGTGATTGTAAAGTGCTTACTATGTGCCCCCCCCTAGACTGTAAGATTGTTATAGGAAAGGAAAGTATCTGTTATATTGTTGTGTTGTACTCTCCCAAACTCTTAGTATAGTGCCCTGCACACAGTAAGCACTCAATAAATATTATTGATCGATTGATTGCAAGACCCTGTAATGAGCACTGGGGTAGACAGAAGCTAATCAGGTTGAACACAATCCCTGTCTCACAGTCTTAAACCCAGATGAGGAAACTGATGCACAGAGAAGTGAAGTGACTTGCCCAAGGTCACACTACATACAAGAGCCAGGATTAGAACCTAGATCCTTCTGACTCAAAGGCCCATACTCTATCCACTAGGTAACATGGTTTATTGAGCACTTACTGCGTGCAGAGCACCATACTAAGTGCCTGGAAGTGTACAATACAATCGTGTTTATTGAGCGCTTACCATGTGCAAAGCACTGTACTAAGCGCTTGGGAAGTACAAGTTGGCAACATATAGAGACAGTCCCTACCCAACAGTGGGTTCACAGTCTAGAAGAACAGCCGGTAGACACATTCCATGCACATAACAAGCTTACAAGCCAGAGGAAACTGATGCAGATATTTCAGAAACGCTTATGAAAATGCTGCAAAGTCTTAGAGATTACTAAATTCATGTACATATTTACTATTCTATTTATTTTGTTAATGATGTGCATCTAGCTTTATTTCTATTTATTCCAATGACTTGACACCTGTCCACATGTTTTGTTTTGCTGTCTGTCTCCCCTTTCTAGACTGTGAGCCCGTTGTTCGGTAGGGACCGTCTCTATAAGTTGCCAACTTGTACTTCCCAAGCACTTAGTACAGTGCTCTGCACACAGTAAGTGCTCAATAAATACGATTGAATGAATGAATGAATGAATGAATGTGGGGCTGATTCTCCATGAGGAAAAAAAATAAACTGGGTCCTAACATATCCTGACAGGGTTAAACTGCAATGGAGCCCTCACCTGACGACCTGTAGGCAGGGAGGGTTAGAAGACGGGGTGCCTTTCTGGGGTCCCCAATTTAAAACAGTGCCCATTTCCAGCCCCACTATTTGTTCAAGAGGGACTGAAAGCTGTTCTCTGAGCCTTGAGCAGGCCAAGATAATATATGAAGACACACACACGTTATTAAGAGAGTATTACAGAGAAGCACTATGGTTTAGTGGATAGACAAGCCTGGGAGTCAGTCAGTTGTATTTCCTGGGGGCTTACTGTGTGCAGAGCACTGTACTGAGCGCTTGGGAGAGTACAGTTTAACCATAAAACACACACATTCCCGCCCACAACAAGCTTACAGTCCAGAGGGGAGTTCGCAGTTATTACAGTTTGTAATACCAGCTCCACCAATTGTCTACTGTGTGCTCTTGGGCAAGACACACAGTAGCCACTTTATTGATGGCTTTATTGAGTAAGCGCTCAATAAATACGATTGATTGATTGACACTTCAATTCTCAGTGTCTCAGTTCCCTCCTTTGTAACCTGGGGATTCTACACCTGTTCTCCCTCCCACTAGACTGTAAGCCCTCTGTGGGTCCTGATTATCGTATATCTATCCCAAAGTACAGTGCTTGGCACATAATAAGCACTTAACATACACCACAATTATAATTATAGAGCAAGCACTTGACAAATACCATAATGATTGCTATCAATAATAAAATCTGAAGTAAAATGAACTGAAACAGGTTTATCATCTTCAATGAGGTCAGCATAATGGGCATTTCCATAAAAGTGTTTCTTCTGGTTTAATTGAAGTTAAGAACTCATATACATTTCCAGGATTGAAAGAAAGAGTTTGGAAAAGGTGACGCCAAGTATTTTCATTTCATTAAACCCAACACTTCAGCGATCGGGAAAAATGCCGAAAACTACATTTTAAGAAATGTTCTCTCAGATGAGGCAATCGCATACCAAACTAGGCATTCCACTGCACTTTCATGGATGCTAACATTTTCAATCGGTGAAGAGCTGCAGAAGTATTAGCCTTATGGAACTCCAAAATAGCATTTCTCATATTCAAATTTTCTTAAGCGGCTGGTGAAACTCATTTATGTCTACTCTCTAGTGCTGTAGTGGTTAGGTGGTTGTGAGGCCTGCTGTGGTGAAGAAGAAGTCGCAATGGCCCTCCGCCCCAAAAATTGCTTACAGTATTGAAGCAACAATCTCTTCATGATTGTAGGCTCTGCAGGCAATAGTCTAAACAGATACCTAAGAAACGCAGAAGAGGGGTAGGTAAAACTAGAATGCCCCAAAATGTTCACTTTGAGGCCTTTCATTATACCATGCAAGGAATTTCCCAATCTCACTGATGGGGAAAACCACCAGCACGCAATCTAAAACAGCAAATCATCCACAGCTATTTACTTATTCACACATTTGCATCCCTCTATCTTCCCTCTTACTCCAGGCTCAGAGCATGATGACACTGGGAAGAAGTACAGGCTGCGAAAATATAGGGAGGATGTTTGGGAGAAGGCAGGTGAAGGAAGGTGAAACAGGGTGGCCCAGTGGGAAGAACACGAGCCTGGAAGTCAGAGAACCTGAGTTCTAATCCTGACTCTGCCGATTGCTTGCCCGTGGGCAAATCACTTAACTTCTCTGGGCCTCCGTTGCCCCATCTGTGAAGTGGGGACTGAATATCTGTTCTCCATCCTACTTAAACTGTGAGCCCCTTGAGGGACAAGGGACTGCGTCCGATGATTATTTTGTAATCCTTCCTTCATTCAATCATATTTATTGAGCGCTTACTGTGTGCAGAGCACTGTACTAAGCACTTGGGAAGTACAAGTTGGCCACATATAGAGACGATCCCTACCCAACGGGCTCACAGTCTAGTATCTATCTTGGCACTTAGAACAGTGCTCGTCACATAGTGAGAAGCAGCCTGGCTCTGTGGAAAGAATACCAGCTTTGGAGTCAGAGGTCATGGGTTCTAATCCCGGCACTGCCACTTGTCAGCTGTGTGACTTTGGGCAAGTCACTTAACTTCTCAGTGCCTCAGTTACCTCATCTGTAAAATGGGGATTAAGATTGGGAGCCCCCCCCTTGGGACAACCTGATTACCTTCTATTGACCCCAGTGCTAAGAACAGTGCTTGGCACATACTAAGCGCTTAACAAATACCATCATTATTATTATTACTATAATAGTAATAATGAAAAGTAGACAAGAAGAGCAAGAAGCTGGACTCAAGAATTTTTAGAACAATATACCTTGACTAGTCTTGAAGGAGTGAACTCCTCATAAGAATACACTTTAAGACTTCTTGTGTAGGCGAAGTTTTTCTGAAGCTACAGCGATTACCAATCTTACTAACCTTACTTGCCAACTGAGGCTTTGCCAGGTAAGACTTTGGAAGTTGAATGCACTTCCTTTTACCATTGTTCTCCCAGCTATTCTAGCAGCAATCTAACAATGAGCAATTTTGGTCTACCCTACTGAGTTACAAGCAAAATGGAGGCTCTTAGATGACTTGCCGATTAATGTCCAGCTTCCAATCCCACAGCACTTTTGTGCATATCTTTAAATTATATATTACAAATTATTTATTCATATTAATGTCTGTCTCTCCCTCTATACTCTAAGCTTATTATGGGCAGGAGCGTTTCCACTAATTCTGTTGTATTATACTGTATTGTACTATACACTCCCAAGCACTTAGTAAGTGCTCGATAAATACAATTGGTTGTTTGTTAAAACTGAGGTTGATTGTTGCTTTAAGGCTTGCACTTTGATAGGCAAAGCTTTATTTCACTTTACAAACTGAAAACGGGATCAAGAGCTTCCATTATGAAGCTGGAATTGGAATCCTAATAAAAGGAACAAAAGAGAATATCCTTAAAAAAAAAAACACCCTACCACACTTGCATGGGGAAACAAACAAGAACTTAGAAATCAACCCCAAAACAGCCTGTGAATGGTATTTGTTAAGGGCTTACTGTGGGCCAGGCATTGTGTTAAACACTGGGGCAGATACAAAACTCATATACAAAACTCAAATACAAAAGATCTAAAACTCAATACGTCCAAGACTGAACACCTTATCTTCCCTCCCAAACCCTGCCTTCTCCCTGACTTTCCCGTCACTGTAGACGGCACTACCATCCTTCCCGTCTCCCAAGCCCACGACCTTGTTGTCATCCTCGACTCCGCTCTCTCATTCACCCCTCACATCCAATCCATCACCAAAACCTGCCGGTCTCACCTCCACAACATCGCCAAGATCCGCCCTTTCCTCTCCATCCAAACTGCTGCCTTGCTGGCTCAATCTCTCATCCTATCCCGACTGGATTACTGCATCAGCCTCCTCTCTGATCTCCCTTCCTCCTGTCTCTCCCCACTTCAGTCTATACTTCACGCTGCTGCCCGGATCATCTTTGCGCAGAAACTCTCTGGGCATGTTACTCCCCTCCTCAAAAATCTTCAGTGGCTGCCAGTCAACCTATGCATCAAGCAAAAACTCCTCACTCTCATCTTCAAGGCTGTCCATCCCCTCGCCCCCTCCTACCTCACCTCCCTTTTCTCCTTCTCCAGCCCAGCCCGCACCCTCCACTCCTCTGCCACCGCTAACCTCCTCACTGGGCCTTGTTCTCGCCTGTCCTGCCGTCGACCCCCGGCCCACATCCTCCCCCTGGCCTGGAACGCCCTCCCTCCGCACATCCGCCAAGCTAGCTCTCTTCCTCCCTTCAAAGCCCTACTGAGAGCTCACCTCCTCCAGGAGGCCTTCCCACACTGAGCCCCCTTTTTCCTCTCCTCCTCTTCATTGGTTGCTTTAACATTCCAGGGAGAGAAAGAGGAATGCATCCTTTCCTAAGGAAAATTATTTTTGATTTAGAGTAATGAGAGTCCATTTACTCCTCAAATTATTCAGGAAAGTTAGTGCCAACCCTGTAACCTGACCTCTTTAAAAATAGGCATCCTTAATTGCAATAGAAGGGAAGTTCATTTGGCTTCCTACTGTCTCACATTTAATGCTAAGTATCGTGGGTGGCCACTGATCACCGTGTCCTGGAGAGGGGGCAGAGAAAGAGAAAAAGAGGACTGGTGTTTTTTTTAAAAAAAATTATTGACCTCTTAGCTAGATTTACAAATGATGCATTTTGAAATTTAATTTTGTTTTCCACTCTATTTCCCTAAGTCATTTCATTAACTTTAGTAATTTTAAAATACGCCGCATACAAGTTTATTATTCATGCTGGAAGCCTTAATTCTTTCGGTTCTCATGCTGCCTTTCTTCCAAGACTTACAGAAATATAAGTAACTGTTATGAGTTAAACTTTAGGTTTACCTATTCTGAACAGGTAAAAACACTGAAGTGGTAATCCTTGTATTAAATGTGTTCATTTTAATTCTGCTTTAATGTCATTTCAGGATGTTTTAATGTCTCCCTTTCTTTTCTTTTTGCAGCAGTAGAACTTGAGAGCAGGGATTGTGTCTCCCGAACCTATTGCGTTGTGCTGTACCAAACACCTAGTATGGTACTCTGCACACAGTAAGGGCTCAACTATTGATTGAAATATTTTAATACTAGTACCTTGAATCTATATAGAACTTTCATATTTCCCCAAGCACTTCTACATTGGTTATCTCATTTTTTCCCCTAACATCCCTGTGAGGTAAGAGTAGCAAGTATTATTCCATTTTACAGATGAGGAAACTGTGACTCAGAGAGGTTTCAAGACTTGACTTGGGTGCCTGAATGACAGCTCTATTCATTTTCATTCAATCGTATTTATTGAGCGCTTACTGTGTGCAGAGCACTGTCCTAAGCACTTGGGAAGTACAAGTCTATGCTCTTTCCACTACACGATGCTTCTTCCCATTAATGATTATAAAGAACTAAGTGAAGTTTTCCTCCCATCCGTAATTTTAAGAGGTTTTGTTAACCATAGACAGTTACCAAGTAGTGTGGACGAATGAAAAAGCAACTGAATATTTCTAAATCTTGATGCGAGTTACATTTTTAGTGTTGCCTATTGTTTCAAACTGGAATGGTAAAACTGTCAAGGCACAGGAAATCAGAAGAAAGGCATTATCTAAATGAACACAGGAATGCCCTCACTCCACACATCCGCCAAGCTAGCTCTCTTCCTCCCTTCAAAGCCCTACTGAGAGCTCACCTCCTCCAGGAGGCCTTCCCAGACTGAGTCCCCTTTTTCCTCTCCTCCTCCCCAAACCCTCCACCTTACCTCCTTCCCCTCCCCACAGCACTTGTATATATATATATATATATATTTGTACAGATTTATTACTCTACTTAGTTTACTCGTACATATTGACTATTCTATTTTGTTATTGATGTTCGTATAGCTTTAATTCTATTTGTTCTGACGATTTTGACACCTGTCTACATGTTTTGTTTTGTTGTCTGTCTCCCCCTTCTAGACTGTGAGCCTGTTGTTGGGTAGGGACCGTCTCTATATGTTGCTGACTTGTACTTCCCAAGCGGTCCCTACCCAACAACAGGCTCACAGTCTAGAAGGGGGAGACAGACAGGTGTCAAAATCGTCTGCACACAGTAAGTGCTCAATAAATACGATTGAATGAATGAATGAATGAATGAGTACAAACTGAGGGATGAAGGGAAATACAAGCCCCAAACAAAGATAACAGCTGGCTATCAACTTAATTATGATATCATGGACTTCTTGCAGTTTGCTGTAATGCCAAGATGAATATAAATACCCATGCTAATGAGTGTATTCCTTGATTTGGAGCCGTGATCCATTTAAAGGCAGAAGAATACTGTCAACACAAGCTTTTACTGGGACTCTCGTGTGGCAGGGCAGACAACTGACGCCTCCTTTGCTACTTGGATGACCCACTTGTGTTTTCCAAGCGGCATCAGCTAACAGACAATGCTGGGCCTTCCATCCTGGAACACAAAGCAGTCAATACCAGGACAAGAACCGGTTTTGCCAAACTGGAAGTAACAGGCATCATAATAATTGTGGTATTTGTAAAGCACTTGTTATGTGCGAGGTACTCTAGTAAGCGCTGGGGTGGATACAAGCAAATCGGGTTGGACACAGCCCCTGTCCCACATGGGGCTCACAATCTTAATCCTCATTTCACAAATGAAGTAACTGAGGCCCAGAGAAGTGAAGTGACTTGCCCAAGGCCACACAGCCGACAAGCGGCAGAGTCAGGATTAGAACCCATGACCTCAGACTCCCAAGCCCGTGCTCTAATCCCCATGCCATGCTACTTCCCTAGGTTATGTTATGTTAGTGGTGCTCTAAGGATGCATGAAAACTTTCTCTCGGGCCTCCAGAATCTAGGGTGATTTTCCTAGGTAGAGGTTCAGTATAGGATAGTCAATAAATGATTTTTATTGGTTGTCTCCTGTATGCAGAGGACAGGACAGAGAATTTTAGAAGAAACACTGGAAGAGAAATCAATAAATCAATCATATTTAATGAGAATTTACTGTGTGCAGAGGACCATTCTAAGCACTCAGGAAATTACAACAGAACGGAATTGATGGAAACGTTCCCTTCCCACAACGAGCTTATAGTCAAGAGGGAGATATGATTAGAGAAGCAGCATGGCTCAGTGGTAAGAGCACGGGCTTTGGAGTCAGAGGTCATGGGTTCAAATCCTGGCTCTGCCACTTGTCAGCTGTGTGACTTTGGGCAAGTCACTTCACTTCTCTGGGCCTCAGTTACCTCATCTGGAAGTGGGGATTAAGACTTTGAGCCCCATGTGGGACAACCTGATCACCTTGTATACCCCCCAGTGCTTAGAACAGTGCTTGGCACATAGTAAGCGCTTAATAAATACCATTATTATTATTATTATTATTATTATCTCTGCCCTCAAGGGGTTTATAATCGTGCTGGAGGAAGGATGAGGGAATGGGCAGACATAAAAGATGTGCAAACAAGGGAAGCGGGGAGAACAAGGATACAAAGCTAGTAGCACAACTATGTCAGGATTAAACATATAGCAAGAAATGATAAGGATGGAAAATAGTCATGAAGGACAGTCAATAACAGAACAGGAATCCCAGGAAAAATGGACCACGGGCCTGCCCAGTGAGGATGTTGTTTAAGTTCTTAAAAGCGTAGGACAGCCTTCCTTCTGTTCTCCAAAACCATACCTCGCCTCTTTCAAGAACATGCTCAATGACTACCACTTCCAGAAAGTTCTCCCTAATTAAGCAGTGCGGTATTTGTCAAGTGTTTTCCATGTGCCATGCAGTGTACAAAACTCGGGGTAGATACCCAACAATCAGGTCAGACCCGTGGGGCTTGTAATAGAAGGGGGAGGAAGAACAGCTATTTAATCTCCATTTTACAGATGAGGAAACTGAGGCCCAGAGAAGTTAATTGCCTAGTCCAAATCTTCTGACTCCCAAGTCCCTAACTCTTTGCACAAGGCAACACTGCTTCTCTAATTAACATCAAACAAACTCCAACCCACCAGCAAAATACTCATTCTCCCCTGCCACCTACCAGTGGGTTTTTATAATTACTGTTTGTGTTATATATTATTTATGTGAGAGTGGCAGGGGCTAACTGTGAAATGGGGTAGTGGCATCCTCCTTGGCCAATGGGAACCCAGAATGGCCTGGCATCCCACCCTCTTGTACCTTCTGGAGATTGCAAGTATCAGTGTGTGCCAGGTGGAAGAATGATGATTTTTTTTTAAGTGTGCTTATTTAGTCTTTACTCCATGTAACTCACTGTACAAAGTACTGGGGTAGGTACAAGACTGTCAAATTGGACACAATCCCTGTCCCACATGGGGCTCACAGTCCAAGCCTGAAGGAGGATTTAATTCCTATTATTTTACACAGAAAAATTAAGTGGCTTGCCCAAGGTTACACAACAAACTAGCAGCGGAGCCAGGATTAGAACCCAGGTCCTCTGACTTCAAGCCCATTCCCTTTCCACTAGGCCATGTTGCTTCCTCCTGATTTTGGAGGGTTAGTGTTCTGTCCCCAAGGAGAATTTCCATTTGGGAGAGACAGAGAAAAATGGAATTTCTCTTTGATTTCCTCCCTATCCCCATCAGCGCCCTTCACCTGATGGGTTGGAATGAACTTCATCTAATAATAATAATAATTCTGGTAATTGTTAAGCACTTACCATGTGCCACTAACTGCTTCGCTACACTCACGGTGTCCATTCTTCACAAAGTTACCTTCTTTCTGGCCTATCTCGTGATTCTCCCATGTAACAACCCTTGCTCACAGTCCTCCTACTTCCTGAAATTCCTGTTTGAGTCCCTTCTCCTTCCTTGAATTCCTGCTCATGTCCTTCCTCTTTCCTGGAACTCCCTCCCCCTTCAAATCTCCTGGACCATAGCCTGTCCCAAATTCAAAGCCTTTCTGAAAGTCTACTTCCTCCAGGAGTCATTCCCTGATTAATCTCCTCCTTCCCAAATTGTATCACTCCAGAACCCCATCCTCAGCACTTAATGTTATCCTTAACCTGCTCGCATATCTCGACTCTGGTAAATGCGCATTTCTTTTTCCATTTATCCTGCCACATTTCTGCTATCAAAAGGTGCATCATTTTTCTTGCTTCTATTCCCATGATTTGAAAATATTTTGTCTGTCACCCCCATTAGATTATACATTCCTTGAAAGAAGGGATGGTGTGTTCTACTTTTATTACACTATCCCCCACCCCCACCCCCCCAAATACTTAGTACTGATCTCTGCACATGGTAGGCACTCAATAAATACCACTGTTTGATTGATTTTCATTTCGCTTGTTCTTCCAGACAGTGAAGGATGCTTTTTATAACGTTAATGCCAGGAATTTTTATTTCTCTTTCTGAAGTGGAAATTGATTTCATCTTGGGTTACTAATATCACTACTAGTTCTGTAATAACCTTAATAATACCCTGAAGTGAGGCAGTGTCTCATAGGCAGCAAATAAGATCCTTCTACGCATCATCATCACCCGCAAATTGTCATGTGAATATTTCTTTTAGTTTAACAAGGGTTCTTGTTGGAGTACAGACTGCCTGAAATACCAAGTAATAGAAAGAATTAGTATTTATCTGAAGTAGTTTTGTTATATCTGCCCACTCCATTTGTATGGAAATACGTTTTATTACAATTAGCCAATTTTGTGGGCAATCTAATAGACTGAGAATAGACAAATAAATATATGAATGTGTTTCCCTGTAACATGTCTAGATACTGATGTTAATAGCATAATAAGTAGGATGAACTGAAGGTCTTACTTCATGACTGCCACATTTGACCAAATTGGCATAACTGAGACCCGAAGGGATATTTTGTGAGGCTTCAAAGACACCTATTAGATCTTAGCAAACTGCAGCATTTTTCAGGCAATGGTTAAATGGAATGTGCAACAGAAAAGTAAGGTGATTGTAGTTCATTCCTGTTTTTAAAAATGAGTTAATTAAAGCCTTACAATGAAAGCCCAGTAAGATTTCTCCATCACCACCCAAGCTGCACCATTTTCTGCCCAGACGTTTAAACAATGGCAAAGATACTTAAACAATGGAGTTAAAGGATGTTAGAAAATAGATTCACTCAAGAAGTTCAAGTTTCTTACAAATGCATGTAGGAAGGTAAATTATAAAATGTTCCATTTGTATTCTTTGATCATTTCCTCCTTTGAATAGGTAGACAGCAGTCAAAAAAAAAGAAGTTGCATTTTTTCCTCTACTGAAGATAAAGAAATAGAAGCTAACTACTAACTCACTGGTAGAACTGCTATTGATTCATTCAATTGCATTTATTGAGAGCTTACTGTGCGCAAAGCACTGTACTATGCGCTTGGAAAGTACAATTCAATTGAGACCTACCATTAAAGTTTTCAGTTTCATTCATTCATTCATTCAATCGTATTTATTGAGTACTTACTATGTGTAGAGAACTGAACTAAACACTTGGGAAGTACAAGCTGGCAACAAACATATAGAGACTGTCCCTACCCAGTAACGGGCTCATTTCATCAGTTAGAAGAAATAAGTTGCTAGTTGCAGAGAGTCAGGGGTGAATGGTATATTCTACTGCCCATCTCCCATTTCACAAGCTTGAAGAAATCATATCATTTTGGGCTGTAACTAATACAGGGGCAATTTGTTCTAATACTTTGAACTATGGGGATCAATCAACTTGTATTTCTCTTGTGAAATACCAGCAACACAAAACACACCTTTCCTGTTTGTTCTTTCGGTTTCTTCCTTCAAAACCCTTCATTTCCCTCTTTTACTTGTATTTTCCAGTAATCTACCACTTTAACCCAACATGAAAGCCACTTTGGAGGAGTTATTTTATCCTCTTACCAAAACTTCCTGTTTTAATACAGACTCAGCCCACTATCCAAAAATACCTTTTCTATACTACTTTCAAGATGTTAACTTTTCCCTTGTTTCACAGTAAATAAAGCACAAAGACTATTTAGTCAAAAGTGCCTTCAAAAGTCAAGATGTTAAACACCAAAACTACAGTTCCCAGGAACACACTACCTCCTCCTGCCAAAACGTAGCTGTTCACAGGAGTTCCTCCTGTTACACTAAATGAAGTTTAAATCTACATTATAACCACACGGGGCAAACACAGAAACCTCCAAGGGGTTTGAATATCAATCTTTTCAGATCACATTTCCTCTAAATCAATAGTACAACGGAAATCAAAACATTAAATACTCGGACTTACCACTCCAAGTTGTATTTTCAGTCAGTGCCTCTCATGATGCTATCCAGACACTGGATACCTTTCAGCAAAGGTTCTCAGGGTTGTTTGCAAATGTAATTATACCTGACATCACCCTGACCAAAAGCTCCTGCTGTGATGAACAATCATTTGGCAGCTTAGATGATCGTAATGGAGCCCTCATTAGTAACAAGCAATCACTCTATCATAAAAAAAAGTTATTGAACTGAATATATTTCTCCACCTGGCCTTCAGTCATTCTCCAGATATCAATCAGAGGGAAATTGTTTTTCCTCAAAGGATAATATCAGAGGAGCATTTGTATGTAAGAGTTCAAAATAAATAAAGGCAAACTTGATCTTGTTCCTTGTGGTCACTGAGATATAGTGTAATGGGATTTCACTCTTAAAACCTTGACTTTACTGATTGTTTTTTAAAAAATTTCACTTACATTGAGCGGTAAAGTGTCTTATCCACAAGTGGTGCTGGGTCCCTGGAGATCACGGCTTCCTTCGGAAGAACAACCTTGTTAGCCTATTACTTCCCGATTCAATCACATCTACTATTTTCTTTCAGGTTCTTGGTTGAAAAAAAAATTAGTTGAACAACGTTGTGACATGGATGGGCAGAGGAGATTTAAGGATTTCTATTTGCTGTTTAATGTTATATTTCTAAAGGTCTGGTCTCCACAAGTCCTTTGCACCTGATTATTATATGTTTGTGGCTCCCACTCGCATAATGCCTGAAGGATTTCATTGTGTTTGTCAACACCATGTGGTTTAGGGATGGTTGCCATAGTTGATGATTCATCACCTGAAAGGCAACCATTAATCTTCGTGGGCGGTTGGAGGGAGGTGACCTGATAATTCCAGATCAGCTATACCCTAAGTAGGGGGCCTTTCCTTATGGAATTTTCTGACAGGAAAAACACTCTTCCTCCAGGATTCTCTGATTAATATCCCATCCTACCTTGTCATACCAAGCTCTCAGTCACTCAGTACTCTGTTTACATATTGGCCAGTATTTATTTACTGTCCTCATTATTTATATCCAGCCTCAACCTCTTTGTTCAGGGAATAGAACTGGGGTGTGGGCTGGGGGAGGGGGGTGTTGAGGAGGGGGTGTTTCACCCTTAGAGGAATAACCCTAAGGATTTCACCCTGGTTTACTTGAATTTAATGGTCCAGGGAAGGGGGAGGAATGAAGAAATCCTCAGTATTTTAGGTCATTTGTAAGATTTTCCCAGTACATTTGTTCACTGAAGTAACTAACACTTCTTTTGAAGTACAATTACTCTTTCAGACTCTTTCAGAAGCAGCGTGGCTCAGTGGAAAGAGCCCGGGCTTTGGAGTCAGAGGTCATGGGTTCGAATTCCGGCCCTGCCAATTGTCAGCTGTGTGACTTTGGGCAAGTCACTTAACTTCTCTGGGCCTCAGTAACCTCATCTGTAAAATGGGGAGGATGACTGTGAGCCCCACCCGGGACAACCTGATCAACTTGTATCCCCCAGCGCTTAGAACAGTGCTTTGCACATAGTAAGCGCTTAACAAATGCCATCATTATTATTATTATTATTTCAGACAACACAAAACTGCAGACCTTAGGCGCCTTTGGGGCAGGAATCACATCTACCAATTCTATCACACTATACTTTTCCAAGTGCTCAGTACAGTGCTCTGCACACAGTAAGCTCTCCACCGATACCACTGATTGACTGATTAATCGATAGATTGAAGTAATTTAACCGCTGCCGCGGGGGCATCGACAAACTTGAAAAAAAGGGAGAAAAATGAATTATTTCTGCATTCCTCCTTATTTTCATACGCACTTGCTGTGTACTTACCTGTGCCAAGTATTGAACTATGTGCTGGGGTAGATATAAGATAACCAGATCAGACACAGTCCTTGTTCCGCATGGGGCTCATAATCTAAGAGGGAAGGAGAACAGGATTCAGAGTTTTAGGCGAAAGGGAGAACAGACGTCTAGTCTCCATTTTACAAAACACGAAAGCAAGGCACAGAAAAGTTAAGGTTCTTGCCCAAGTTCACACAGTAGGCAAGTAGCAGCATAGGATTAGAACCCAGAAAATAATAATAGTATCAATAACAATGATGAAAACAATAATTGTGGTATTTTATAAAGTGCTTACCCTGTGTCAAGCACCGTACTAAGTGATGGAGTAGATAGAAAATCATCAGGTCCCACATGGGGCTCAAGTCTCAGCAGTAATAATAACGATGGCATTTATTAAGCGCTTACTATGTGCAAAGCACTGTTCTAAGCGCTGGGGAGGTTACAAGGTGATCAGGCTGTCCCACGGGGGGCTCGGTCTTAATCCCCATTTTACAGATGAGGTAACTGAAGCCCAGAGAAGTTAAGTGACTTGCCCAAAGTCACACAGCTGATAATTGGCAGAGCCGGAATTTGAACCCATGACCTCTGACTCCAAAGCCCGGGCTCTTTCCACTGAGCCACGCTGCTTCTCAGTAGGAGAACCAGTATCGAGTCCTCATGCTTAGTACAGTGCTAAGCACTTAGTACAGTGCTCTGCACACAGTAAGCGCTCAATAAATACGATTGAATGAGTTTTTACAATAATAATAGTAACTGTGGTATTTGTTGAGTTCTTGCAGCATGCCAAGCACTTTACTAAGCGCTGGGTGGATACAAGCAAATCTGTTTGGACACAGTACCCATCCCATGTGGGGCTCACAGTCTCAATCCCCATTTCACAGATCTGGTTGCCGAGGCACAGAGAAGTGAAGTGACTAGCCCAAGGCCACACAGCAGACAAGTGGCGGAGCCAGGATTAGAGCCCATTAACTCTGACTCGCAAGCCTGTGTTCTGGTCACTGAGCCACCATGCTTCTCAAAACACACTGCAAGGCACCGCTGATGATGATATTTTCCTACGAGTGCCTGAAAAAGTCTATATGTGGTGCAGACAACCCCAGCCACACCACGTACAAAGATTGTCCAGCGCTTAGAACAATGTTCCAGTGCTTAGAACAGTGCTTGGCACATAGTAAGCGCTTAATAAAAATAATAATGATGGTATTTGTTAAGTGCTTACTATGTGCCAAGCACTGTTCGAAGCACTGGGGAGGTTACAAGGTGATCAGGTTGTCCCTTGGTGGGGGGGCTCACAGTTTTTAACCCCATTTTACAGATGAGGTAACTGAGGCACGGAGAAGTTAAGTGACTTGCCCAAAGTCACACAGCTGACAGTTGGCGGAGCCGGGATTTGAACCCACGAACTCTGACTCCAAAGCCCGTGCTCTTTCCACTGAGCCACACTTTTTATGTATAACAAATACCAACATCATTATTATTATTATTGTCCCTTGTGCTGATGATGTCAATCATATTTATTGAGCACTTACTGTGTGCAGAGCACTGTACTAAGCACTTGGGTCAGTACATAACAATATAACAGACACATTCCCTGCCTACAGTGAGTTTACAGTCTGTGGCCTGCTACTTCAATCAGTCGATCATATTTATTGAGCACTTACCGTGGGCAGAGCTTAGTACAGCGCTTAGTACAGAGCTCCGCAAGCAGCAGACACTCAATAAATATGGCTGAATGAGTGAATAAGGGCTCAATAAATAGATTGATCCATACCCTGAGTAAGCTAACAGAAAGCATAAACATAAACATACCGGAAGCGCTGGGGAGAATACAATGCATCAAAGTCGGTGGACACGTTTCCTGATTAAAATTAAACTATGAGCATTCATGTTCATAACTTCTCAAGTATCCGTTCTTACCACATTGAGAAGTCTGTGACATACCACGCGCTGAATCCTATGATGCTTTCTAAGCTTATTGCACCGTTTGCCTTAGTCACCCCACCATATAAATGCCAGTGTGGACATCTCTATTTAAATATAGTAATTACCACCTGAGAACCCTGCATGACTTTTATTAATGACTTTATCGCATGTGCCAAGCCTTTTGGGTAAAGAAAGGTATGATTATTACGCTTCCGCATGAACAAACAAATGTCCTGGGGGAGAGGTGGACGGTGATCTTCCTTAGTGATAGAAGTGTTTCTTGGTTAGCTCCTTGTGGGCAGGGAACATGTCTACCAAGTCTGTTATACTGTACGTTCCCAAGCGCTTAGTACAGAGCTCCACAAGCAGTAAACACTCAATAAATACGGCTGAATGGGTGAATAAGGGCTCAATAGATACAACAGATTGATCAATACCCTGAATAAGCAAACAGAAAGCATAAACACAGTCAGAACATGCTTTTCTGTGAGTCAGCCAGCATCATCTGCTACTGGAAGGCTGGAGAGAGTGTGGGGGGAAGGGGCCGGGACTCCGTGGATTGCAAAATACAGCTGAGACGCACTGGACATGAAAAACAAAAAATAATGTAGGCTGCAGCGGATGGAGTCAAATGCACTGAACAATGGATCCCTTTCCCCTTCCTCGTTCCCCTTCAGCTGCAGCAGGAAGAGACGAGGGAGATGCCAGCTTTCTACTCTCTGCTCTGCCTCCTGCTAGTTGAGGTACCAGTTTGGGGCAAAACCAAATACCCGCCCCCCACAAATAGAAACCGGGCTGTGGCAGACGCCGCCCAGGATGTCCAGCCAGGGACAATCAATCAATGGTATTTATTAAGCACTTACTGGGTGCAGAGCATTGTACTAAGTGCTTGGGAGAGTACAACAATATAACAGCAATTCCCCACAGTCCATCCTGTAGCCCTGGGGTGGGGGGGTCTGGAGCCCCAAGGATGTTGGGCCAGGGCAGGCCAGGGGGTCTTTACCTTTTCTCTCTTCCTGGCCCCATGAAACTGCATGACCTCAGTCTTCCTGATAATGCCCCATTGGGAGGAGAGAGGGTGAGGAGGAAAGTGTGGGAAGGAAGGAGGGAAGGGGTAGAGGGAAGAGAAAAGGGAGAAAGGGAAGAGAAAAGGGGAAGGAAGGAGGGAAGGGGAGGAGGAGAAAAGGGGAAGGAGAGAAGGGGAGAGGGAGAGGAAAAGGGAAGGAAGGAGGGAAGGGGAGAGGTACGAGAAAGGGGGAAGGAAGGAGGGAAGGGGAAAAGGGGAAAGGAGGGGAGAGGAAAAGGAGAAAATAGGAGGGAAAGGGTGAGGAAGGGGAAAAGGGGAAAGAAGGAAGGAAGAGGAGAGGGAGGGGGAAAGGGGAAAGGAGGAGGGAAAGGGAAAAGGGGAAAGAAGGATGGGAGAGGAAAAGGAGAAAAAAGGAAGGAAGGGGTGAGGAAGGGGGAAAGGAGAAGGGGAGAGTAAAAGGAGAAAAAAGGGAAGGGGTGAGGAAGGGGAAAAGGGGAAAGGAGGAGGGGAGAGGAAAAGGAAAAAAAGGGACTTCTAGACTGTGAGCCCGCTGTTGGGTAGGGACTGACTCTATATGGTGCCAACTTGTACTTCCCAAGCGCTTAGTCCAGTGCTCTGCACCCAGTAAGCCCTCAATGAATGAACGAATGAATGATCTTGGACTTCCCAAGCGCTTAGTCCAGTGCTCTGCACCCAATAAGTGCTCAATAAATACGATCGAATGAATGAATGACCCAGTCAGCACTCAATAAATACGACTGGATGAATGAATGAACTTGTCCTTCCCAAGCGCTTAGTCCAGTGCTCTGCGCCCAGGAAGCACTCAATGAATGAATGAACTTGGATTTACCAAGCGCTTAGTCCAGTGTTCTGCACCCAGTAAGTGCTCAATGAATGAATGAATGAATGAACTTGGACTTCATAAGCCCTTAGTCCAGTGCTCTGCACCCAGTAAGCGCTCAATAAATACGACTGAATGAATGAATGGCCCAGTAAGCACTCAATAAATACGACTGGATGAATGAATGACTCCGTAAGCGCTCAATAAATACGACTGAATGAATGAACTTGGACTTCCCAAGCGCTTAGTCCAGTGCTCTGCGCCCAGTAAGCACTCAATGAATGAATGAATGAATGAACTTGGACTTCATAAGCCCTTAGTACAGTGCTCTGCACCCAGTAGCTGCTCAATAAATACGATTGAATGAATGAACTTGTCCTTCCCAAGCGCTTAGTCCAGTGCTCTGCACCCAGTAAGCGCTCAATGAATGAATGAATGAATGAACTTGGACTTCCCAAGCGCTTAGTCCAGTCCAGTGAGCGCTCAATAAGTACGACTGACTGAACGATTGAATGAATGAAAGTTGGGCCGGCCGCCAGGGGGCGAGCAAGGCACCGAGCCGCGGTGGGGGGGGGGGGCGGCGCGGCGCAGAGCGCGTGCGCAGAGCGTGCCGTCCGCGTCCCCCGGTGGCGCGATGTCCGTTGGCGCCCCCCCTGCGACCCCCGTGGTCCCGGCCCACCTGCTGTTTGACATGGACGGACTCCTGCTCGGTCGGTACCATCGCGGCGCCGCGGGGGGGGGGGGTGAGGGGAGGAGGAGGGCGGGGCTTCCACGCGCACGCGGGCCCGTCCCCCCCCCCCCCCGGGCGCGCGACCGCTCCGCCTGCTGCGGCCCCTCCCCCACTCACCACAGCGCTTACAGCAGTGCTGCGCTCCCCCTCTAGTCATCATCGTCATTATTATCATCATTACCACATAATAATCACAATTATATAATCATCACAATGATGGCAGTTGTTAGGGGGCTTACTATGTGCCCAGCACTGTTCTAAGCGCCCCTCCTTAGTACAGTGCTCAGCACCCAATAAGCGCTCAGTAAATCCAATCAAATGAATGACTGCCATAATTCCCAACGCTTAGTACAGTGCTCTGCACACAGAACTCAATAACTACGATTGAGTGAATGAATGATAATGTTTATAATAATAATGCCATAATGATGTTTATAAAAGTCATCATAATAATGAGGGCAGTTGTTACGGGGCCTACTATGTGCCCGGCACTGTTCTAAGCGCCCCTCCTTAGTACAGTGCTCGGCACCCAATACGCGCTCAGTAAATCCAATCAAATGAATGACTGCCATAATTCCCAACGCTTAGTACAGTGCTCTGCACACAGAACTCAATAACTACGATTGAGTGAATGAATGATAATGTTTATAATAATAATAATGCCATAATGATGTTTATAAAAGTCATCATAATAATGAGGGCAGTTGTTAAGGGGCCTACTATGTGCCCAGCACTGTTCTAAGCGCTGCTCCTTAGTACAGTGCTCGGCACACAGAACTCAATAACTACGATTGAGTGAATGAATGATAATGTTTATAATAATAATAATGCCATAATGATGTTTATAAAAGTCATCATAGTACTGAGGGCAGTTGTTACGGGGCCTACTATGTGCCTGGCACTGTTCTAAGCGCCCCTCCTTAGTACAGTGCTCAGCACCCAATAAGCGCTCAGTAAATCCAGTCAAATGAATGAATGCCATAATTCCCAACGCTTAGTACAGTGCTCTGCACACAGAACTCAATAACTACGATTGAGTGAATGAATGATAATATTTACAATAATAATAATGCCATAATGATGTTTATAAACATCATCATAATAATGATGGCAGTTGTTAAGGGGCCTACTATGTGCCCAGCACTGTTCTAAGTGCTGCTCCTTAGTACAGTGCTCGGCACACAGAACTCAATAACTACGATTGAATGAATGAATGATAATGTTTATAATAATAGTAATGCCATAATGATGTTTATAAAAATCATCATAATAATGATGGCAGTTGTTAAGGGGCCTACTATGTGCCCAGCACTGTTCTAAGCGCCGCTCCTTAGTACAGTGCTCGGCACCCAATAAGCGCTCAGTAAATCCAATCGAATGAATGCCATAATTCCCAACGCTTAGTACAGTGCTCTGCACACAGAACTCAATAAATACCATTGAGTGAATGAATGATAATGTTTATAATAATAGTAATGATAATGCCATAATGATGTTTACAAAAATCATCATAATAATGATGGCAGTTGTTAAGGGGCCTACTATGTGCCCAGCACTGTTCTAAGCGCTGCTCCTTAGTACAGTGCTCGGCACCCAATAAGCGCTCAGTAAATCCAATCAAATGAATGAATGCCAGAATTCCAAACGCTTAGTACAGTGCTCTGCACACAGAACTCAATAAATACGATTGAGTGAATGAATGATAATGTTTATAATAATACTAATGATAATGACATAATGATGGTTACAAAAATCATCATAATAATGATGGCATTCGTTAAGGGGCTTACTATGTGCCCAGCACTGTTGTAAGCGCTGCTCCTCAGTACAGTGCTCAGCACCCAATAAGTGCTCAGTAAATACAATCAGATGAATGAATGCCATAATTCCAAACGCTTAGTACAGTGCTCTGAACACGGTAAGCACTCAGTAAATACAAGACTGAGTGAATAATGATAATGTTTATAATCATA
The DNA here is from genome assembly GCF_015852505.1 of Tachyglossus aculeatus. Classification (NCBI taxonomy): domain Eukaryota; kingdom Metazoa; phylum Chordata; class Mammalia; order Monotremata; family Tachyglossidae; genus Tachyglossus; species Tachyglossus aculeatus. Next base: position 11,375,368 of record NC_052080.1, read on the forward strand.
ATAATGATGGCAGTTGTTAAGGGGCTTACTATGTGCCCAGCACTGTGCTAAGTACTGCTCCTTAGTACAGTGCTTGGCACCCAATAAGCGCGCAGTGAATCCGATCAAATGAATGAATGCCATAATTCCAAATGCTCAGTACAGTGCTCTGCACACGGTCAGTGCTCAATAAATACGATGAAGTGAAAAATGATAATGTTTATAATAATCAATAATGATGCCATAATGATTTTTATAAAAATCAGATGGCAGTTGTTAAGGGGCTTACTATGTGCCCAGCACTGTTGTAAGCGCTGCTCCTTAGTACAGTGCTCAGCACCCAATAAGCGCTCAGTAAATCCAATCAAATGAATGAATGCCATGATCCCAAGCCCTTAGTACAGTGCTCTGCACAGAGTAAGTGCTCAATAAATACGATTGAGTGAATAATGATAATGTTTATAATCATAATCATAATAATGATGGCAGTTGTTAAGGGGCTTACTATGTGTCCAGCACTGTTCTAAGCGCTGCTCCTTGGTACAGTGGTTGGCACCCAATAAGTGCTCATTAAATCCAATCGAGTGAATGAATGCCACAATTCCAAACGCTTAGTACAGTGCTCTTCACACAGTAAGTGCTCAATAAATACAATTGAGTGAGTGAATAATGATAATGTTTATAATCATAATCATAATAATGATGGCAGTTTTTAAGGGGCTTACTGTGTGCCCAGCACTGTTCTAAGCGCTGCTCCTTAGTACAGTGATCAGCACCCAATAAGCACTCAGTAAATACAATCAAATGAATGAATGCCATAATTCCAAATGCTTAGTACAGTGAAGCACTCAATAAATACAATTGAGTGAGTGAATAATGATAATGTCCAGTGCTCTGCACACAGCAAGCGCTCAATAAATATGACTGAATGAATGAATGAATGAACTATCGCTAGTGAATTAAAAAATTTGCAGATGTGCGATCTTTCTGAAAGGCTTTTGAAGTGCCAGTGACTCGCAGGGATAACCTGATCACCTTGTAAGCTCCCCAGTGCTTAGAACGGTGCTTTGCACATAGTAAGCGCTTAATAAATGCCATCATTATTATTATTATTATTATTATTATTGAATTCCAGCTCGCTGTGTGCACAAGACCCAGGCGAACTGCCCGCAGAGAGATGAATGGAGTGTGGAGTTTCACTCCAACTCTCTGGAAATGCGGAGGATTGATTGATCGATTCAATGCCGGGGAAGTGGATTGTGAAGTGGCATCTGATGCCCCCCCTTCTAATGCCCACCCCAAAGTTGGTATGAAACAAAGAAGAGTCCATAATTTGCAGAAGGAACTTTACAAGCCTGAAACTGAAAGTAAAACTGAAAAGCCAAAATACCTTGTGTGACCTCGGGAAGAGCAGCTTGAATAATAATAATAATAATTCTGGTATTTGTTCAGAGTCCAGACTACGGAGTCAGAGGACCTTGTAAACTCAACTAAGAATAATAATAATAATTCTGGTATTTGTTACAGTCCAGACTACGGAGTCAAAGGACCTTGTAAACTCAACTAAGAATAATAATAATAATTCTGGTATTTGTTAGAGTCCAGACTAGGGATTCAGAGGACCTTGTAAACTCATTGTGGCCAGGGAATGTGTCTGTTTAATGTGATACTGTACTTTCCCAAGTGCTTGTTACTATGCTCTGCACACAGTAAAAAATAAATACAATTCATTCATTCAATTGTTCATTCAATTGTATTTATTGAGCGCTTACTGTGTGCAGAGCACTGTACTAAGCGCTTGGGAAGTACAAGTTGGCAACTACAGTGGGCTCACTGACTGACTCACTGACTGACCTATCAATCAATCAATCAATCGTATTTATTGAGCGCTTACTGTGTGCAGAACACTGTACTAAGCGCTTGGGAAGGATGTTCTAATCCTGGCTAGCCACTTGTCTGCTGTGTGGCCTTGGGTGAGTCACTGCACTTCTCTGTGCCTCAGTTACCTCATCTGTAAAATGGGATTAAGACTGTGAGCCCCATGTAGGATACGGACTGTGTCCAACTTCCTTAGCTTGTATCGTCCCCAGTGTTTAGTACAGTGCCTGGCATTAACAAATACCTTTAAAGAAAATACTAGTATTTCCTAGTAAAGTAAATACTAATACTAGTATTTAAAGAAAATACTAGTGAGGTATAAACCATTAGACCTTTAGCACAAAACTTCCTTCCAAGAAAAAATCCCCAAACTAACCGTCCCCAGTTGAATGAAAGAAGCGGAAACGGACCATTAGAGTGAAATTTCCATCACGTGCTCTCCTTGAAGTGGAAATTTTGAGAAGCAGTTTGGCTTAGTGGGATGAATATGGCCTGGGATTCAGGCCATATGGCCTGAAGCAGCCTGTCTCAGTGGAAAGAGCCCGGGCTTGGGAGTCAGAGGTCATGGGTTCAAATCCCGGCTCTGCCACATGTCTGCTGGGTGACCTTGGGCAAGTCACTTCACTTATCTGAGCCTCAATTCCCTCATCTGTAAAATGGGGATTAAGATTGTGAGCCCCACGTGGGACAACCTGATCACCGTGTATCCCCCCAGCGCTTAGAACAGTGCTTTGCACATTGTAAGCGCTTAACAAATGCCATTATTATTATTATTATTATTATTATTCTAATCCTAGCTCTGCCAGATGCCTGCTGTGTACCCTTGGGCAAGTCACTTCACTGCTCAGTTTTCGCATCTGCAAAATGGGAAATGAGCCCACTGTTGGGTAGGGACTGTTTCTATATGTTGCCAACTTGTACTTCTCGAGCGCATAGTACAGTGCTGTGCACACGGTAAGCGCTCAATACATACGATTGAATGAATGAATGAATGAAATAAATACCTGGTCCTCCCTCCTGTTTAGCCAATAAGCTCCATGTTGGATGGGGGCTGCGTCCAACCTGATTGACTTGTATCGACCTCAGTGCTAAGAAAAGTGCTTGACACATAGTAAGTGCTCCACAAACATCATAATCATCATTGTTCAGGATTTTTCTCCCCCTCCACACTCCTGCTTCTTGTTTTCTTGTTGTTAGGAAGAGACAGTGATGGGTGGGAGGGATGTGGGGAAGAGATTCTTCCTGCTGCGTTAATGGTGCAGGCGATGGCTGACAGTTTGTCATAAGGTAATATTTGAATATTTATTTATGTTTGTACATATTTATTACTCTATTTAACTTGTACATACTTATTCTATTTATTTTATTTTGTTAATATGTTTCGTTTTGTTGTCTGTCTCCCACTTCTAGACTGTGAGGCCGCTGTTGGGTAGGGACCGTCTCTATATGTTGCCAACTTGGACTTCCCAAGCGCTTAGTACAGTGCTCTGCACACAGTAAGCGCTCAATAAATACGATTGAATGAATGAATGAATGAATGAATGTCCACCGTGTTCTAGATGTTATGTGGCCACCTGGGCCACGTAGGAAGCAGCATGGTGTAGGATAGAGCAAGGGCTTGGGAGTGAGGAAGTCATGGGTTCCAGTTCCGGCTCTGCCACGTCTCTGCTGTGTGACTTTGGGTGAGTCACCTAACTTCTCTGTGCCTCACTTCCCTCATTTGTAAAATGGGGATGAGACCTGTGTGTGACAGGGATTGTGTCTGGCCCAACTGTCTTGTATCTACTCAGGGCTTGGAACAATGCCTGCCACATAGTAAGTGCTTTTAGACTGTGAGCCCACTGTTGGGTAGGAACTGTCTCTATCTGTTGCCAACTTGTACTTCCCAAGCGCTTAGTACAGTGCTCTGCACACAGTAAGCGCTCAATAAATACGATTGATTGATTGATTGATTTAACAAATGCCAGAATTGTTAATTATTCTTCTTACCTAAAGCATCCAGAAGGCACGTCCCAGCCCAAAGAGTTCAGCTTGTAAATCACTGAGAAATTTGCCCTTCCCAGCCGGTGGAAAACACCTCTAAACTGTAAGCTCTTGGGCAGGGAATGTGTCTACTGACAACTCTCCTAATCAATCAATCATATTTGTTGACTGCTTACTGTGTGCAGAGCACTGTACTAAGCACTTGGGAAGTACAAGTTGGCAACATATAGAGACAGTCCCTACCCAACAGTGGGCTCACAGTCTAAAAGTGCATATTACAGTGCTCTTGCACACAGAATCAATCAATCAATCGTATTTATTGAGCACTTACTGTGTGCAGAGCACTGTACTAAGCGCTTGGGAAGTACAAGTTGGCAACATATAGAGACAGTCCCTACCCAACAGTGGGCTCACAGTCCTGAAGCATTCAATAAAGAGCAACGTGGACTTCTGGATAGAGCACGGGCCTGGGACCCAGAGGACCTGTGTTCTAATCCCAGCTCCGCCAGTCGTCAACTGTGTGGCCTTGGGCAAGTCACTTACTTTCTCTGTGCCTCAGTTACCTCACCTGCAAAGTGGGGATTAAAGGGATTAAAACCCTGAGCCTCGAGTGCAACATGGACTGTGTCCAACCTAATTAGCTTGTTTCTACTCCAGCGTTTCGTAGAGCGCCTGGCATATAGTAACCCCTTAATAAATACCCCTCGTCCCCCTCTCCATCCCCCCCATCTTACCTCCTTCCCATCCCCACAGCACCTGTATATATGTATATATGTTTGTACATATTTATTACTCTATTTATTTATTTATTTATCTTACTTGTACATATCTATTCTATTTATTTTATTTTGTCAGTATGTTTGGTTTTGTTCTCTGTCTCCCCCTTCTAGACTGTGAGCCCGCTGTTGGGTAGGGACTGTCTCTATGTGTTGCCGACTTGTACTTCCCAAGCACTTAGTACAGTGCTCTGCACGCAGTAAGTTCAATAAATATGATTGATTGATTGACTGATTGAAAACATAAAAATAAATAAATGCCATTGATTGACTGTGGTCTGCTGTGGTTCGCAGTGACTTCTTGTGTCATCACTCTGGAGCTGTTAAGGGTCTAACCCTTTTTTCACGGGACCCTTGTAGATGGCACAATCAAATGGATCTTCCAGAGTTTTTATACAATAGCTGTGGTTAAGAGTACTTTTTTTTTTAACCAGCTGTATAGACTGAACCTAAGGAAGCATACTTGAGACAAAGGCTATGACATGAAACAAGACTCTTCCTATTTAGAAGTGAAATTTATGTTATGAATGGGGCCTTACCTTTAAAACTGACTTAAAGCATTCCATTATGCCTCATTGTTGGAGGTAATATGGTCTATTTCAGGCTTAATGACCTGTATTCTTGTTTGCTTTTAACTTGGCGTTGTTTGTTGATATGTGGGGAATTGTGGGCGAATAGGCTGGGGCTCCAGCGGTGTGAGAAGAGGCTTCGCCCAGTTGCTTAGTCAGGGTGGAGCGGTGAATTTACCGTGAATTAGACACCCTCGTTCCCCTGTCTGTTCATTTAAAGAAATAGATTGAAAAAAATAGGTTTCATATTCATATCTGACTCAACTCGCCCAGCTTAACAAAGCCCATTGTTTGGAGTGGAGAGAAATTCATTCAGTGAGCAACTTAAAACGTTTCTTTCTTTGGACATTCAACCACTTTGGATACCTGTTTGTACATATTTATTACTCTATTTATTTTACTTGTACATATCTATTCTGTTTATTTTATTTTGTTAGCATGTTTGGTTTTGTTCTCTGTCTCCCCCTTTTAGACTGTGAGCCCACTGTTGGGTAGGGACTGTCTCTACATGTTGCCAACTTGGACTTCCCAAGCGCTTAGTACAATGCTCTGCACACAGTAAGCGCTCAATAAATACGATTGATTGATTGATTGATAGATATGCAACACTGAGAGAGATCCAGGAGGGTGAATAGGAGAGGAATGAGAAATATTGGGGAAGTGATGAGGGAAAAACAAGAGCAAAGCGGAAGTCAGGCTTTTGTTTATCAAGGAGATTCAGTTGATTCTCTCAAGAACTCTACTGCCTTGATTCTTTTCATCCAATTAATGACATTCCATGTCAAGTTTTGACAATCTAAACGGTTTATAAATACTGAAAACCTGTGGGTAGGGTATGTGTCTACCAACTGTTGTATTGTACTCTCCCAAGCGCTTAGTACAGTGCTCTGCACACAATAAGCGCTTAATAAATACCACTGATTGAAATGTAATCCTCTGTGCTATTTCTTTCATTGCTCTGAGAGCTGTTTTGGTGAATAGAGGGAGAGAGAGGGGTTCTTCCACTTTTATATTCTGTTTTAATATTCTCTCAATGTTCATTACCAGCTGCTTCCCACCAATCAATCAATCGTATTTATTGAGCACTTACTGTGTGCAGAGCACTGTGCTAAGCGCTTGGGAAGTACAAGTTGGCAACATATAGAGACAGTCCCTCCCCAACAGTGGGCTCACAGTCTAAAACCACTGAAAAAGCCCACTGAAAAGTACTCTGTTGGAATCAAAGCCATGTAAATAGTGGACTCACATATAGTATTTAAGTTTTTACTATGTGTCAAGCACTGTACTAAGCGCTGGGATAGATTAAAAAAGAAAACCAGGTTGGACACAGTCCCTGCCCCATGTTGGATTCACAGTCTAAGTAGGAAGGAGTAGGATTTAATCCCCATTTTAATCAATCCAAACAGCCAATAAATTGTATTTATTGGGTGTTTACACTGTGCAGAGCGCAATACTAAGCACTTGGGAGAGTACAACATAACCGAGTTGGTGGACACATTCCCAGCCCACAGTGAGCTTACTGTCTAAAGATGAGGAATTGTGGCACAGAGATGTTGTGACTTGCCCAAGGTCACAAAACAGAGAAGAGTGAGAAGCAATGTGTTCTAGTGAATAGAGCATAGCCTGGGAGTCAGAAGGACCCGGATTCGAATCCCTGCCCTGTCACTTCATCTGTAAAATGGGGAGCAAGGCCGAGAGATTCACGTTTCCTTGTTTACCTGATGTACTTGTATAATAATGATGGCATTTGTTAAGCTCTTACTATATGGAAAGCACTATTCTAAGCGCTGGGGGAGATACAAGGTGGTCAGGTTGTCCCATGTGGGGCTCACAGTCTTAATCCCCATTTTACAGATGAGGGAACTGAGGCACAGAGAAGTGAAGTGACTTGCCCAAAGTCACACAGCTGACAAGTGCTGGAGCCAGGATTTGAACCCATGACCTCTGACTCCAAAGCCCGGGCTCTTTCCACTGAGCCACGCTGCTTCTCGACACATAGTCAGCACTTAATGAATATAATAATAATAATAACAAGCGGCAGAGCTGGGATTAGAACTCAGGCCTTCTGACTCCCGGTCCCATGCTCTTATAATAATAATAATAATGAAAGTATTTGTTAAGCGCTTACTATGTGCAAAGCACTGTTCTAAGCATTGAGGGGAATACAAGGTGATCAGGTTGTCCCACAGGGGGCTCACAGTCGTAATCCCCGTTTCACAGATGAGGTAACTGAGGCTCAGAGAAGTTAAGTGACTTGCCCAAGGTCACACAGCAGACATGTGGTGGAGCCAGGATTCGAACCCATGACCACCCCAACGCTTAGTATAATGCCTGGCACATAGTAAATGCTTAACAAATACCTTTTTTAAAAAATAAGTAGCGGAGCTGAGATTAGAACCCAGGCCCTCTCACTCCCAGGCCCATATTCTTTCCACTAGGCCTCGCTGCTTCTCATATGACAATAGTGGGTAACAGAAGCAGCATGGCTCAGTGGAAAGAGCTCGGGCTTTGGAGTCAGAGGTCATGGGTTCGAATCCCGACTCTGCCACTTGTCAGCTGTGTGACTTTGGGCAAGTCACTTCACTTCTCTGGTCCTCAGTTCCCTCATCTGTACAATGGGGATTAAGACTTTGAGCCGCCCGTGGGACAACCTGATCACCTTGTAACCTCCCCAGTGCTTAGAACAGTGTTTCAGCACTTAGAACAGTGCTTTGCACATAGTAAGCGCTTAATAAATGCTATTATTATTATTATTATTATTATTATTACTATTATTATTATTATTACTATCAGCAGTGTGTGTTGAGCAGTGTAGGGGCTCTGAAAGCAGGACAGAAGAAAATGTCTCCCCCATAGAGTGTAGGGCTACGGAAAGCAGAAAAACCCGGACTTTTTGCAATCTGGAAATGGGAACAGTAGTATCTGTCTCTTAATAGTTGGAAAAAAAAAATCCATCATAGGGTTTACCCTGATCATTTCATATCCCTGTGCGTTCCCTGCAGTATTTACAAAAGAGAGTCAACTCTGTTGCAATCACTGCTTTTCTGATTAACTTAATTAAATTTTACGATGTTTGTTTATAGAAGAAAGTTTCTTTTTATGATTTGGACAATTAGCCCTGTGGAGCAGTTTTTAAAAGCCTTTGAGCAGAAACTGAGACTGTCTCTAGTAACTACTTCTTAAATTTACCAGTTTCATCAAAGATTTTTTTTCCCCTCCTTGGATAAGACAAAGTCATACTTCTCAAAAATACTCTTATTAACTGTGGCTACCTTACCATGGATTAAAACATTATTTCAGAACGCTTTTAATGCCTCAGTGTTTTTTTCCTCCTCCTTCACCTTTTTCTACTCCCATCCCTTCCAACTTGTCCACGCCGACCTGATCACTTCAGAATGAATGAGTGCAGGAAGCCTTTTTACCTCACCTAGGCACTTGTAACTGTATCCTTTAGGCAGTTGATATTCATTCATTCATTCAGTCAGTCGTATTTATTGAGCGCTTACTGTGTGCAGAACACTGTACTAAGCGCTTGGGAAGTCCAAGTTGGCAACATATAGAGACGGTCCCTACCCAACAGCGGGCTCACAGTCTAGAAGGGGGAGACAGACAACAAAACAAAACATATTAACAAAATAAAATGAATAGAATAAATATGTACAAATAAAACAGAGTAATAAATACGTACAAACATTTACATATATTCACCCCATTCTCAGCCCTTCAGCACTTATATATATGTCCTTTTACTCTCCTATTTCCTCCATCTGTTTTTTATTTTCCTGTCAGTCTCCCCCTGTAAACTGTTTTCTCCTTGTGGGTAGGGATCCTGTCAACCGACTCCATTGATTTGTACTTTTTTCTTTGTAAATGGTATTTGCTAAGCACCTAACTGTATTCCAGGCACTGTACTAAGTGCTGGAATAGATACGAGCTATTCGGGTTGGACACAGTCCACGTCCCATATGGACTTGAGAAGACCAGAGAAGCAGCGTGGCTCAGTGGACAGAGCCCAGGCTTTGGAGTCAGAGGTCAGGAGTTCAAATCCCGGCTCTGCCAATTGTCAGGTGTGTGACTTGGGGCAAGTCACTTAACTTTTCTGTGCCTCAGTTCCCTCATCTGTAAAATGGGGATTAAGACTGTGTGCCCCACATGGGACAACCTGATCACGTTGCATCCCCCCCCAGCGCTTAGAACAGTGCTTTGCACATAGTAAGCGCTTAACAAATACCATCATTATTATTATTATTATTATTATATGGGGCTCATAGTCTCAACCCCCAATTTACAGATGAGGTAACTGAGGCACAGAAGAGTGAAACGACTTGCCCAAGATCACACAGCAGACAAGTGGCGAAGCCAGAATTAGAATCCATGACCGTTTGACTCCCAGGACTGTGCTCTATCCGCTACGCCATGCTGTTTCTCTTTCTATAATTTGTAATATATAATTTAATGAAATGTACAAAATAATAATAATAGTAATTCTGGTTTTTGTTAAGCGCTTAGTGTGTGCCAAGCACTGTTCTAAGCACTGGGGCAGATACAAGCTAACCAGATTGTACACAGTCCCTGTCCCACATGGGGCTCATTGTCTCAATCCCCATTTTCCAGATGAGGTAACGGAGGCCTAGGGAGGTGAAGTGACTTGCCCAAGGTCACCCAGCAGACAAGTGCTGGGAGGTTGTGCTGAATATCAAATGTCCACAGATCCCAGATCAATAAATCAATCAATCAATCGTATTTATTGAGCACTTACTGTGTGCAGAGCACTATACTACGCACTTGGGAAGTACAAGTTGGCAACATATAGAGACAGTCCCTACCCAACAGTGGGCTCACAGTCTAGAAGATCCCCCGAGGCCGACTTTGGAGCTTGTCTAAATACATTCAACACCCTCCCAACTGCTTAGTGACTTAGAAATATGTGGTGAGTTTCAGTAGCCACATACTCCACAATAGCAGCCGGTTTGGGATTGGCCCAATTCCTGGCCGGGTCACTGCTTAGGGCAAGGAATCCACCGACCTTGTTGTCTCCGGGGGCTACTGGGATCTGTAGTCCCTCAATCAATCAATCAATCAATCGTATTTATTGAGCGCTTACTATGTGCAGAGCACTGTACTAAGCGCTTGGGAAGTACAAATTGGCATCACATAGAGACAGTCCCTACCCAACAGTGGGCTCACAGTCTAAAAGGGGGAGACAGAGAACAGAACCAAACATACCAACAAAATAAAATAAGTAGGATAGAAATGTACAAGTAAAATAAATAAATAAATAGATAAATAGAGTAATAAATATGTACAACCATATATACATATATACAGGTGCTGTGGGGAAGGGAAGGAGGTAAGACGGGAGGATGGAGAGGGGGACGAGGGGGAGAGGAAAGAAGGGGCTCAGTCTGGGAAGGCCTCCTGGAGGAGGTGAGCTCTCAGCAGGGCCTTGAAGGGAGGAAGAGAGCTAGCTTGGCGGATGGGCAGAGGGAGGGCATTCCAGGCCCGGGGGATGACGTGGGCCGGGGGTCGATGGCGGGACAGGCGAGAGCGAGGTACAGTGTGGAGCAAGTTCTTAATACAGTGCTCAATACTTAGGACAGTGCTCTGCACCGTAAGCACTTTATAAATACTCTGCTAATCGATGGTAGCCTGCTTGTGAGCCCACTGTTGGGTAGGGACTGTCTCTATATGTTGCCAACTTGTACTTCCTAAACGCTTAGTACAGTGCTCTGCACACAGTAAGCGCTCAATAAATACGATTGATTGATTGATTGTCCATTAGTGTATCCAGATCCTTCCATTTTCTAGCAAATACATAGTTGATAACTTCAAACAAATATAACAAAGAGCAGGGGCTTGGTTTCTACTCCCATCTCCACCACTTGTCTGCTATGTGATCTTGGACAATTCACATAATAATAATCAATCAATCGTATTGATTGAGCCCTTACTGTGTGCAGAGCACTGTACTAAGCGCCTGGGAAGTCCAAGTTGGCAACATATAGAGACAGTCCCTACCCAACAGTGGGCTCACAGTCTAAAAGGGGGAGACAGAGAACAAAACCATACTAACAAAATAAAATAAAATAATAATGATGATAATAATTATAATAATGGTATTTGTTAAGCACTTAATATGTGCCAGGCACAGTACTTAACTTCTCTGTGTGTCAGTTTGTTAAGCACTTAATATGTGCTGGGTACAGTACTTAACTTCTCTTTGTGTCAGTTTCCTCCTCTGTAAAATGGGGGTTAAATACCTGTTTCTCCATTATATTTACTCTGGAACTTAGTAGAGTGCTTGGCACATAGTAAGTACTTAACAAATTCCACAGTGATCATTAATAGTAACTACAATAGTAACTTTAATAGCAATAATATATACACATAGACCCTGTATCCGCTCCCCTAGCTACAGTGTCAGTTTTGTAGGTCACTCAAATCCACAAACCTGACGTTGGAGTTAGAGAAGGGGATAAAAGTCTGCCAAATTAGCAGAAGATATACAAGGTGGGCTTCAGGATAAATGTCTGATAAATGTCAGGATAAAGCCAATGGCCACATATGAGCTTTATAATTGTGGATGATAACCTCTTCAATGTCAGGTGGTTATCGCCATGCACTGTTTCTGAAACATAAAGGTACAAGTGGAATTCCCCACAAGTGGGTTTTTGAAGAACATTTCAAGTTGGGGAGGAAAAGAGTGAGAGGAAAGCTTATGCATTTTCTTTTACATTGGATTGCTCACCATCTGTTATGATTGGATATCTGTCCTCAGCGAGAGCGTAATTGATGTCTAATAGATGACCTTCATTTGATTTTCATGTGCGTCTTTGCTCCTTCTGGTTTCAGTCCAGAACTTCTCCTCGGATCATCTCATCAGTTAGCCTCTGTTGTTTGAAAATCAGGGAATTGTTTTTTTATCAAAACTTCAAGAATGAGTTATAAAATAGCAACTGTTATGGAAACATTTCAGTCTCTTTTAATGGCAGGCCCTTGACTTTAAACTCACCCACCACTGAAGAGTGTTGTTTTGGGCGGGGAAAATCAAAACAAAAATAAAGGGGTTATTTTGTTTTCTGTACTAGAATGAAAACTTTAGTTTGTTGTATGATAAATAATAAAGTACAGTTTTTTGTGTGGGGGGGTTAAATGGTATTTGTTAAGTGCTTACTGTGTGCTAGGCACCGTCTTAAGTGCTGGGGCACGTAGAAGCTAATCAGGCCAGATACAGTCCATGTCCCATGGGGCTCACAGGCTTAATCCCCATTTTACAGTACAGTTGTCTTAATTGTATGCAAATACGTACACAAGTTTTTGCCTCAGCAATAGCAAGGACCCACACTTTTTTGCAGCACCTTAATCACACATAAACACACACGGAAGGTTTTGCAACAGCAAGAGCAAGCACACACGTTTTCACTTAACCGCACACGTAGATCCAGGTTTTTGCAGTAGCAATAGATAGCACTCCCAGGTTTTTTTAAGCGTCTTAATCACATGTACAAACAGTCACACGGACAAGTTTTTGCAGCAGCAATTGATAGCGGTCCCAGGGTTTTTTAAGCATCTTAATCACATGCACGTACAGTCACACACACAGTTTTGGCAGCAGCAGTAAGTGAGGCGGCCTCAGTTTCTGAATTGTGACCTGCATGGGTTGTGGCTGGCTGTGCTTTTTCCAGATTTTGACAAACCTCTTTCGGGATGAGATCCCAAAACTGCATAAAGGAAAGAACCTCCCCTGCCAGCCTCACAAGCCAAAATTACACACACACACACACAAATCTTGATTCTTTCAGAGTAATAATAATAATAATGATGACATTTATTAAGCGCTACTATGTGCCAAGCACTGTTCTAAGCTCTGGGGAGGTACAAGGTGATCAGGTTGTCCCACGGGGGCTCACAGTCTTAATCCCTATTTTACAGATGAGGGAACTGAGGCCCAGAGAAGTTAAGTGACTTGCCCAAAGTCACACAGCTGACAATCAGTGGAGCAGGGATTTGAACCCATGACCTCTGGCTCCAAAGCCTGGGCTCGTTCCACTGAGCCACGCTGCTTCTCTGGGCAGTATGGGCAGCTGAGTCTACTTAGACGTTATTTTTGTGTTCCAGCTGCTCAAAGACTTTGGGACGATAACTCTCCTAGCATCTTCAGGGATTAACTCCTCAAAAGAGCCCTATCGCCCAAATGCCAACCAGGACGCAACATCGATCAATCAATGATAATTATTGGTACTTACTGTATGCCAAGCGCTGTTCTAAACACTTGAGGGAGTACAACAGAATCAGTAGACGTGTTCCCTGCCCACCAGGAGCTTACAGTCTAGAGGGGGAGGCAGAGATAAGTGTAAATAGATAATTTGTGGATATGTACGGGTGTGCAGTGGGGCTGAGAGTGGGGTGAATATCTACTTAACCAAAGTGTGTGGATTTAAGTGACTAGAGAATGCTGCATCGTCACATCAAGCCAAGTAGCTTTAGCAAGAGTAAACCTCTTGCAGCAACAGCATAAAGATGAAGCTGCTGCCTCCATCTATGCAGAGAAGCAGGGGGGCTCAGTGGAAAAAGCCCGGGCGTTGGAGTCAGAGGTCATGGGTTCTAATCTCGGCTCTGCCAATTGTCAGCTGTGTGACTTTGGGCAAGTCACTTAACTTCTCTGGGCCTCAGTTCCCTCATCTGTAAAATGGGGATTAAGACTGTGAGCCCCACGTGGGACAAACTGATCACCTTGTATCCCCCCAGAGCTTAGAACAGTGCTTTGCACATAGTAAGCGCTTAACAAATACCATCATTATTATTATTATTATATATAATATATACATATGTGTGTATATATTACAGATTTATATTGCTGGTGAGAATAGGCCCCACAGGAGCTGAGTTTAAATGAAGTGTAACTGGAGTTAATCTGTGACTGTGTTCCTGTTGTTGCTAACTAAGGATCTTTTTGTATGGGGAATAATTAAGGCGTAAGGGGGAGATTTCAAATGCAAAATTGGACAGATGAACTGGAATTTTGTCAAACAGGCAAATTCCGTTTGCGACTCAGCAGGCCTCTGTCATTGCAGGTGTTTCTCTCCCCTCCTCCCTCCCTTCCTTCCCTCCCCTCTCTCTCTCCCTCTTTTGTTCCTCTAGGTAAGTAGTTTATGAGAGTTCTGGAAAACGTCAATGTGATTTTAACCTTGGAGATCCAGGCAAATCCCTTCACTGACCAACTTGACTTTATCTTGTTCTCCTGCCTCTTTTTCCCCGTGAACTGCGCACTGTGCATTTCTTGTTTCAGGACAGATGTGAAGACTGGGGGGGCAGGGTTGCTTTTGTCTTCCTAATTAGCTGCTCTGCACCTCTTTTTGGAATCCCACTGGTTCTTTTTCCTGCCAGGGCGCTTCCTTGAGTCTTACCTTAATAGCTCTGGCTTGGGTTGGAGACAGCTGTTAAAATGGGAAGGCACAGGAGGAAGCAAAGGAAAACAGCCCTGGGAAACTGCCCCTTGGCCTCAAACTGAATACTTTCGAAGAAGGGCTTGGGCTGATTCTCCAACTGACCTTCAGCCCTTTGTGGTCAGCGGACCTGACAAATCTGACCCACTGTGACATCTCAAACTACTGATAATATCTCTGTGTTAAGGATGGAAGGGTTTTTGGACAATGTCTTGCCTAAAAAGACTCCCAGTGGACCCAGTGATCTTTCCACTAAGCAATGCTGTAGTGTGGATGGGAGAAGGAAGAGACTGGAGGCAGGAAAAACAGAGGAATTGGGTACTCTAGTGCTAGACGCATAACGAGCCAGACGTGCTACCCCAAGAAGCCTTGTGTGTGTGAAGACACACCTCCTAGTCTCAAAATTAGACTGATTCCTACCCAAAGTATGAATAACAATCAGAAGTGACCCAATTAACCTCCCCAGTGCATCCCCATCAGAACAATAATGGTGATATTTGGTAAGCATTTATGTGCAAAGCCCTATATTGGGGTAGATTGCAATTTAATCAGGTCAGACCCTCAATCAATCAATCATTTTTATTGAGTGCTTACTGTGTGCAAAGCATTGTACTGTCTCGGAAAGTACAGTACAACAAGGTTGTTAGCTCCATTCCCTGCCCACACTGAGTTTACAGTCTAATCAATCTAGACCTTAAGCTCGGTGTGGGCAGGGAACGTGTTATATTACTGTGTCATCCTCTCCCAAGCGTTTAGTGCAGTGCCCTGAACACAGTAAGCACTCAGTCAATACAGTTGGCCGACTGACAGAAAGGGTTTACAGTCTAAGTAGGAGGGAGGACAGGTATTGAATTCTGATTCTACAGATGAGGAAAGCGAGACGCAGAGAAGTTAAGCGACTTGTCCAGGGTCACACAGCCAACAAGTGGCAGAGCCGGGATTAGAAGCAGGTCCTCTCACTCCCAGGCTCGTGCTCCTCCTATTTGACCACGCTGCCTCTTTGCGCCCAAGTCAGATGGACTTCCAATCCAGTGTGAATCATTTTTGCCAAGAAGCCCCACCGTTTCCTTCCCTCAACCCCATAAATAGAGGTCTACAGAGATCAATCAATCAATCAATCGTATTTATTGAGCGCTTACTATGTGCAGAGCACTGTGCTAAGCGCTTGGGAAGTCCAAGTTGGCAACACACAGAGACAGTCCCTACCCAACAGCGGGCTCACAGTCTAGAAGGGGGAGACAGGGAACAAAATCAATCAATCAATCAATCAATCGTATTTATTGAGCGCTTACTATGTGCAGAGCACTGTACTAAGCGCTTGGGAAGTACAAATTGGCATCACATAGAGACAGTTCCTACCCAACAGTGGGCTCACAGTCTAAAAGGGGGAGACAGAGAACAGAACCAAACATACCAACAAAATAAAATAAGTAGGATAGAAATGTACAAGTAAAATAAATAAATAAATAAATAAATAAATAGAGTACCATACTAACAAAATAAAATAAATAGAATAGATATGTACAGTAAAATAAATAAATAAATAGAGTAATAAATATGTACAAACATTTATACATATATACAGGTGCCGTGGGGAAGGGAAGGAGGTAAGAAGAGGGGAATGGAGAGGGGGACGAGGGGCAGAGGAAGGAAGGGGCTCAGTCTGGGAAGGCCTCCTGGAGGAGGACTAGATGGCTCCATCTTCACGCCTCCTAAAGACGATTTCTTCCTTTGTCATTGGCAGGCATTGACTGCAAACGTTTGTCTGCGGGGTGTGATGAAACCAATCCGATAATCTGTTTTTAATGCCCAACTCCTCCTCTAGACTCCTTGTGGGCAGGGGTCCCATCTACCGACTCTGTTGGAGTGTACCCTCCCGAGCGCTTTGTATGGGGCTCTCCGCAAAGCGAGCGAGCGCTCAGTACATAGATAGATAACCATCGCTAGATAAGCAGTATGGCATAGGTCGGACAGGGCACGGGCCTGGGAGTCACAGGGTTTGCTGCCGTTTGTCCGCTGCATGGGGATAGAGCACGGGCCTGGGAGTCACAAGGTTTGCCGCTGTTTGTCCGCTGCCTGACCTGAAGAGTCTGCAAAGATTGAGAAGCAGCGCGGCTTTAGTGGAAAGAGCCCAGGCTTGGGAGGCCGATGTTGTGGGTTCTAATCCCGCTCCACCACTTGTCAGCTGTGTGACTTTGTGTAAGTCACTTCACTTCTCTGTGCCTCAGTTCCCTCCTCTGGAAAATGGGGGATTAAGACTGGGACAACCTGATTACCTCGTATCCACCCCAGCACTCAGAACGGAGCTTGGCACGTAGTAAGCGCTTAACAAAATACCAGCATTATTATTATTATGGAAACTGGCTTGGGTGACCATCATCATCATCATCATCATCACCAATCGTATTTATTGAGCACTTACTGTGTGCAGAGCACTGTACTAAGTGCTTAGGAATTACAAGTTGGCAACGTATAGAGACAGTCCCTACCCAATAGTGGGCTCAATGCCTTGGAAATCCCTGGATGTCTTCTAGATTCTTTTCTTTTTTTTTTTTACGTCAAAATGTGAAGCACTGTTACTGATGAAAAAATCCACAGAGACCCTGGATAGGATCAATCAGTGAACACAGCGTGGCTCATTGGAAAGAGCCTGGGCTTTGGAGTCAGGGGTCCTGGGTTCAAATCCCGGCTCCGCCCACTGTCAGCTGTGTGACTTTGGGCAAGTCACTTCACTTCTCTGGGCCTCAGTTACCTCATCTGTAAAATGGGGATTAAGACTGTGAGCCCCAAGTGGGACAACCTGATCACCTTGTATCCTCCCCAGTGCTTAGAACAGTGCTTTGCACATAGTAAGTGCTTAATGATCTGAACGACATAGGCCGTTGGATAACAGCTGGTGAAGAGCCAAAATGAGCGACATAGAGTCACCCAGGAAGTTAGCTGAAGAAATGATTTCCTGTTTCCTTAGCCCATGGAGCCATATTTCTTCCCATTTTTGTGACTGAGATGCAGGTAGGCATCCCACATATGAAGCAGCATAGCTTAGTAGAAAGAGCACAGGCTTGGGAGTCAGAGGATGTGGTTTCTAATCCGGGCTCCGTCACTTGTCTGCTGCGTGACTTTGGGCAAGCCACTTAACTTCTCTTTGCCTCAGCTACCTCACCTGTTAAATGAGGATTTGAGCCATTCGTGGGACAACCTGATTATTATGTATCTAACCCAGGGCTTAGAACAGTGCTTGGCACACAGTAAGTGCTTAACAAATGCCATAATTATTATTATTCTATGGCAATGGGATTGTTTTGCATTTTTATCTATCTGCATTCTGGCCAGAAGAGTCATCAGGCTACCTGTTTCCTTTCGTGCACTGCCCAGGCGACTGTCTAATGATGGAGTCGCAGAATAACTAATTCCAATTATTCCCATTCTGTCCATGTAGGAGTGGGCCTAGAACATCCAAATGGATTTAAATGTTTTTCTCCCACCTACACAAGTGAGCAACGAGAGCATTAGACTGCAAAACTCTGGCCTTGATGAAACTCTCCGACTCGATGATCACAGCGCTTCAGGTCACACTTCAGTGTGCTGTTGAAGTGTGTCATTTGGTCATACTTCCTCAACCAAGCAGAGGCGTTCCAGACTAGGCCTTTGTTTCCCCCTCTCCCACTCCCTACTGTGTCGCCCTTGCACTGGTATTTGTATCCTTTGTTCACCCTTTCCTCAGCCCCAGGGCACTTAGTGTAGGAACTTAGTAAGGTGCTCTGCACACAGTATGCATTCAATAAATACAATTGATTGATTCCTTAGTCCTTTTGTGCACATCACTTCACTTGTATTTGGGCTTTGATGCCCAGATATTTTCCTTTCTCCCTAAATGATGGTGTCTGAATTATGATAAACGCACTCGTAGACTGAATTGAATGACCGCCTTCCAGATCTTTCCAGATCCCACATGGGACTCACCATGTGAGTAATCCCCATTTGACAGATGAGTTAACTGAGGCCCAGCATAGTGAAGTGACTTCCCAAGGTCACACAGCAGATAAGAGGCTGAGCTGTGATTAGAATTCAGGACCTTCTGACTCCAGGCTCATGATCTATTCACTAGTCCATTTTGCTTCTCAGGGCTTGAGCTCAGCTCCTGATTTGGATGTGACTCTGACACTCTCAAATAGGTCAATTTCTCTTGACACAGTTTCTAATTCTTTATTGCCAGTCATCAAATGGCTCCAAAGTACCAGGAACATTTTGACTTTTCAGATTGATAGACATTTTTGACAAGGAACTTCCGACTTCAACTGTGCTGTCTCTTCTTATGATCTGGTAACAATAATAATAATAATAATAATAATAATAATGACATTTATTAAGTGCTTACTATGCCAAAGCACTGTTCTAAGTGCTGGGAAGGTTACAAGGTGATCAGATTGTCCCATGGGGGGCTCACAGTCGTAATCCCCATTTTACAGATGAGGGAACTGAGGCGCAGAGAAGTGAAGTGACTTGCCCAAAGTCACACAGCTGACAATTGGCAGAGCAGGGATTTGAACCCACGACCTCTGACTCCAAAGCCCATGCTCTTTCCACTGAGCCACACTGCTTCTCAAAATCTGCTTCTCAAAATCTTCGTAAAATCTGGTGATTTTGTAAAATTCTCCAGAATAAGCTGACTTCCCTGTTGGCATAAATGCTGCCCTAACACAGTCATCAGCATTCAGGGGGTTATAAATCCCTGCTCTAAGCTCTTTTGGGGCAGGGGAAGTGTCTCCTTCCACCTCTCCCCCACCATTTTACTTCCTCCTGTTACTTCAACACTTCTGCATCGTCTGAGCACTTGGGTACTGCCCCCCACCAACCCTGCATTTACAGACACATCTTTAAACTTCATTTCTTCCCCCAACTTTTGGTTTATTTTAGTGTCTGTCTCCCCTGCTTGATTGTACTTGATTGAGAAACACCGTGGCCTAGTGGAAAGAGCAGGAGCCCTGAAGGCAGAAGACCTCACAGTCTAAGTAGGAAGGAGACTAGGTATCGAATTCTCATTTTACAGTTGAGGAAACTGAGGCACCGAGAAGTTAAATGACTTGCTCAAGGCCACATGGCAAGCCAGTGGCAGAGCGGAATTAGAACCCAGATCCTCTGACTTCTAAGCCCGTTCTCTTTCCATTAGGCCACGCTGCTTCTCATCTCATGGAGCTCCCTCTCAGAGCCTTTATTCTGACACTTCCACCCACCTCAAAAACAGCAGCTGCGACGGAGTGCCATCAAAACTGTTAAAAATCATGGGGATTTTGCCCAAGAGGACCCTAGAAACATTTCACCGTGCTGCATGGAAAAGCAGCATGACCTAGTGGAAAGAGCATGAGAGTAGAAGCCCTGGCCCTGCCACTTTCCAGCTTTGTGACCTTGGGCGACTCATTTAATGTCTTCGGGCCTCAGTATCCTCACCTTTAAAATGAAGATTCTGTTCTCCCGCCCACTTAGACTATGAGCCTCATGTTGGGCAGGTGGGGCAGGGACTAGGTCCAACCTGATTATCTTGTATCTACCCCAGTCCTTAGAATGGTGCCAAGTACATAGGTAACATCTAACAATCGTCACCATCAGAGAAGCAGCATGGTGCGGTAGAAAGAGCCCGGGCTTTGGAGTCAGAGGTCATGGGTTCAAATCCTGGCTCTGCTACTTGTCAGCTGTGTGACTTTGGGCAAGCCACTTAACTTCTCTGGGCCTCAGTTCCCTCATCTAAATGGGGTTGAAGACTGTGAGCCCTCCCGTGGGACAACCTGATCACCTTGTAACCTCCCCAGCGCTTAGAACAATCAATCAATCGTATTTATTGAGCGCTTACTGTGTGCAGAGCACTGCACTAAGTGCTTGGGAAGTACAAGTTGGCAACATATAGAGACGGTCCCTACCTAACAGTGGGCTCACAGTCTAAAAGAACAGTGCTTTGCACATAGTAAGCGCTTAATAAAATGCTATTATTATTATTATTATTGAGAAGCTGGGGGCTACTCCATACAATTCAATATGGGCAGGGGACGTGTCTACTATTATACTGTCCTTTCCCGTGTGCTTAGTAAGCACTCAATAAACACCCTGGATTGATTGATTGATACCCAAGCATTTCCGAAGGTGAAAAATGCTTCAGGAAAATGAGAGGCCCGAGGAGAACTCCTGTTAACTCCCCACCCGTGTCACCCTGACAAACTCCTCCACACTCCTGGGGGGGTCATTGAAATCAACCACCATCACTGACACCCTTCCCCCGGGGGCCTGAGGCAGAGGCAGATCTGGACACTGGCCGGAAGAGAGAGAGCTTCCTTAGGGCCCCCTGAGTTGGCCATCAGGCAGCGTCAGGGTCACTTAGGGGAAAATTCTTGGATAACGATAATTGTGGAATTTGTTAAAGGCTTACTGTGTGTCAAACACTGTACTACTCTTCTACTACAACATAGCCTGCATGCTTCGCTCCCATCTAGCCACCGACCTCTCGCCCACGTCCTGCCTCTGGCCTGGAACGCCCTCCTTCCTCATATCCGACAATTACTCTCCCCTCTTTCACAGTCTCATTGAAGGTACATCTCCTCCAAGAGGGCTTCCCTAAGTCCTCCTTTCCAGTCCCTTTTTTTTTTTATGGTATTTGTTAAGCGCTTACCATGTGCAAAGCACTGTTCTAAGTGCTGGGGGGGGATAAAAGGCGATCAGGTTGTCCCACTTGGGGCTTACAGTCATCATCCCCATTTTACAGATGAGGTAACTGAGGCTCCGAGAAGTTAAGTGACTTGCCCAAGGGCACACAGCAGACATGTGGCGGAGCCGGAACTCGAACCCATGACCTCTGACTCCAAAGCCCGTGCTCTTTCCACTGAGCCACGCTGCTTCCCTTCTGCATCACCCTGACTTGCTCCCTTTATTCAGCCTTCTCTCAGTCCCACAACGCTTATGTGCGGATCTGTAATTTATTTATTTAGGTTAATGTGGGACAGGGATTGTGTCCAGCCTGATTCACTTGTATCTAGCCCAGCACTTAGAACAGTGCTTGGCACATAGTAAGCATTTTAAAAATACCATGAAAAGGGAAAAAGATGGCAAGGTGCTACTAGGCAGACTTGTTGGCTTTTTGGCTACCGAATCTCAGCAGCATTCTCGATGAACTAGTTCTTACATCAGCTCCTAAGAGTATCTGATAGGATCAAAAACAACACCCACTCATTGTTTTAAGATTCCAAGTTCACAAACCTTTGAAGGCTGTCATAGTGATGTTTCAACGGGGCTGCAGCCTTGTAGCTTCTTCCTCTAGAGATGTGTACCATTTGATGCTGGGGAGTGAAAAGGAAATTTTGAGGAAAGAGAAATCTGTGGAATTCGTAGTTTCTTATCAGATAGATTCTAAGTTCCCTGAGATCACCCGTGTTTTATTGCGTTCTGTCAACCAATTAATAGTACTTTATGCAGAGCACTGTATTGAGTGGTTTGGTTGGGGAACAGTAGTAAAACTAGGAGAAGCAGCTTGGCTCAGTGGAAAGAGCATGGGCTTTGGAGTCAGCGGTCATGGGTTCAAACCCCGGCTCCGCCAATTGTCAGCTGTGTGACTTTGGGCAAGTCACTTAACTTCTCTGGGCCCCAGTTCCCCACCTGGAAAATGGGGATGAAGACTGTGAGCCCCCCGTGGGACAGCCTGATCACCTTGTAACCTCCCCAGCGCTTAGAACAGTGTTTTGCACATAGTAAGTGCTTAATAAATGTCATTATTATTATTAAAAGTAGATACTATGCCAAACCTCAATGAGTCTGCGATCTTTGCTCCCAAACCCCTCTTACAGTGCTCTGAGGGCCGTCAATCAATGATAACCAAAATTCATGTTTTGATTTTAAGGCTGTATTATATATGATAAATTGTACTTTTTGGTTTTTGGAAATTTAAAATGTGAAACACCAGTGTGTATTTTCTTTCATTTAGTTTTTTAATTTTCTTTTTCTGGTATGTGCGAAATTCTTAATATGTGCCAAGTGTTGGGCTAGGTAGAAGCTAATCAGATTGGACCCAATCCATATCCCACATGGGGCTTTGTCCCCATGTCTTTATCCCCATTTTATAGATGAGGTCACCGAGGTACAAAGAAGATAAGTGACTTGCTCAAGTTCACGCAGCAGACAACTGGCAGAGCCGGGATTAGAATGCTGCAAACAACGCAAGTCAAGATGAACCCACGATAGCTGTGTCATAGTCTTTCCCTCAGGGTGCGTGCTTACAAGCAAACATACAAGTAAACAAACACACACGCACAGGAAGGCACGTGCCACCTATCACCTCAAGGCCGGAGCACACGTCAGCCAGCTTCTGATCTCCGTGGCTACTTAGCATTTTTTAATGGTATTTGTTAAGCGCGTACTATGTGCCAGTCACTGTATAAGCGGTGGAGTAGATAATAATAATAACAGTGATAGCATCTATTAGCGCTTACTATGTGCAAAGCACTGTTCTAAGCTGCTGGAGGGGTTACAAGGTGATCAGGTTGTCCCACAGGGGGCTCACAGTCTTCATCCCCATTTTACAGATGAGGTAACTGAGGCCCAGAGAAGTGAAGTGACTTGCCCAAAGTCACACAGCTGACAAGTGGCGGAGCCAGGATTTGAACCCATGACCTCTGACTCCAAAGCCTGGGCTCTTTCCACTGAACCATGCTGCTTCTCTAAGGTAATAAGGTTGGACACAGTCTCTGTCCCACATGAGGTTCACAGTCTTCATCCCCATTTGACAGATGAGGTAACTGAGGCCCAGAGAAGTTAAGTGACTTGACCAAGGTCACACAGCAGACAAGTGGCAGAGCCAGGATCAGAACCCAGGTCCTGTTGGGCCAGCCCAACTGGGCTTGCTCTAAGATCCGATGCCCCAGGAGGATCCTTTCAGGGCTGGGCTACTTCCTGCTTTACGGATTCTGAGTCTGCTCCAGGGAGACATTGCTAGCCAAGTGGCTCAGTGGAAAGAGCTTGGGCTTTGGAGTCAGAAGTCATGGGTTCAAATCCTGGCTCTGCCAATTGTCAGCTGTGCGACTTTGGGCAAGTCACTTCACTTCTCCGTGCCTCAGTTACCTCATCGGTAAAATGGGGATTAAGACTGCTCGCAGGGGGGCAACCTGATCACCTTGTAACCTCCCCAGCACTTAGAACAGTGCTTTGCACGTGGTAAGCGCTTAATAAATGCCATTATTATTATTATTATTATTATTATTATTATTATTATTATTATCCTTTCAGATCCTTACGGATTCTGAGTCTGCTCCAGGGAGACATTGCTAACCAAGCATCACCTGCCTATTGCTACCAGATTCCTGACTCTGATGACATGAGGCAGGGAGTGTGTCTATTTATTGTTATATTGTACTGTCCCAAGGGCGTAGTATACTGCTTCACACACAGTAAGCGCTCAATAAATACGATCGAATGAACGTAACGGGTGCCCCATTCAAAGCACACAAGGGTATCTTCTGTGTAGTTCCTGACTAATAATGTCTTAGAAGCAGCATGGCCTAGTGGAGAATCAAGGGCCTGAGAGTCAGAATACCTGGGTTCCAAACGCAGCTCCATCAGTTGCCCTCTGTGTGACCTTGGCCAAGTCACTTAACTTCTCTTGGCCTCAGTTTCTTCACCTGTAAAAAAGAGGGGATTAAATCGCACTCCCTCCTAGTGAGCGAGCCCCATGTGGGACAGGGACTGTCGGACCTCATTATCTAGTGGATACCCCAGTGCTTCCTAGAGTGCTTGGCACATAATAAGCCCTTAGTAAATACCATTATTTAATTTTACTTATTTGTGCAAAGCATGAGAGATCACCATCAGCGCTGTCAATAACATATATCTGGAGAAGCAGCGTGGCTCAGTGGAAAGTGCCCGGGCTTTGGAGTCAGAGTTCATGGGTTCAAATCCCGGCTCCACCACTTGTCAGCTGGGTGACTTTGGGCAAGTCACTTCACTTCTCTGGGCCTCAGTTACCTCATCTGTAAAATGGGGATGAAGACTGTGAGCCCCCCGTGGGACAACCTGATCGCCTTGTAACCTCCCTAGTGCTTAGAACAGTGTTTTGCACATAGGAAGCGCTTAATAAATGCTATCATTATATATCAAGTGCCTGCTGTGTGCTACCAGAATAGAAGTAAAAGAAATAGTCCACCCTAGGAGACAAGCAGAAACACTATCAAACATACAATGGGATAAGAAGCAGCGTAGCCTAGTGGGAAGAGCATGGGTTTGGGAGTCAGAGGACCTGGATTCTAATCCCGGCTCTGCCACTTGTTTGCTGTGTGACCGTGGGCAAGCCACTTCACTTCTCAGTGCCTCAACTTCCTCATCCGTAGGATGGTGATTCAGTATCCCCTCTCCCTCCCTCTTAGATTCTGATCTGATTACTTTGCAGCTTCCCTAGGGCTTGGCATGTAGCAAGTGGCTTAAATACCCTGACTAGTATTATTAAAATAGATGCAAGTAAAGAAAAACCCATGCGAGCAACGATCCAACAAATCGACAGATACACGTGTGAGTGCTGAGGAGCTTGATAGAGTAACGAGACTAGGTAAGAGGAGAAATTGTCAGAAAATGCTTTTTGGAGATGACTTTTTAGATTCTGAAAGAGACAATGGTTTAGAGGAGCAGATGGAGAAAGGCAAGAGGTATCGTTGCTGGGAAGAAGAGAAGCGCAAAAACTTTAGAGAAGTAGGGAAGAGCCGATGGAGAGATGGGAGAGACAAAATCTGTTCCCCAGTGGGAATGTACAGAAATCCTCTCCATGGATTTCTCCAGAGCTCTTCCCCTCTTCCAGACAGGGGAATTAAGTTAGTTAGCAGGTGCAAGATCAATCCATCAGTGGTACTTATTGAGCGCTTACTGTCTGCAAAGCACTACTAAGCACTTGGGAGAGTACAATACAACAATACAATCCCCCCTTCTAGACTGTGAGCCTGTTGTTGGGTAGGGACTGTCTCTATTTGTTACCAAAATGTACTTTCTAAGCGCATAGTACAGTGCTTTGCACACAGTAAGTGCTCAATAAATACGAATGAATGAATAAATGAATGGTAGATACGTCCCCTGCCCACCAGGAGCTAACAGTGTAGTACGGGAGACAGACATCAATATAAATAAATTACTGATACGTACAAAAGTGCTGCCATTTGAGGGAGGGATGATCACCAGGTGACCAAAGTGTACAGATGATTTTTGAATTTTCAGTACCGCTCTTTTCATTTCCCCAGCCAATACAAGATGGAAAAAGAACGTTGAAAACAGTGGCCTTCAGTAGAAAACGAAAGAGAGCTTTAATTATCTGGTCCTGGACTACCCTTCTGTTCAGTCATCAATCTGAGTCTCAATAAAGGAAGCTCATAGTCTTAGAAATTGAGGGCAGACAAAAATCAGCAAAGGCCATCGTAAAAACGTATTTGAAAATTATGTCCTACGTCAATGTAATGGAAAGAAATCTCAGAAGAGCTATTTCTTCCAGTCACTCCTAAATTTCTGTTTTTTCCCTAAGAGGGAGAATTTCTTAGCTGATTGGGGGAGATACACATCTTTCCCCCCAATTTTTCCATTTTCTTCAGACCTTCACATCTCTAGTCCTATATCTGACCAGGGTATTAGTAAGGTGATTGTTTTCTGCCGTCCAGCACGTGGGAAACACTGATAGCGGGAGTAATTGCAACGTACTGATGGTCTGCAACCGGAAACACTTTCATAAAAACAGTATCACAGTGGATTTGTTTGAGTTTCAGTGGTTTTATTTCCCTATTGATGGGCGGTTTTAATGAGTCCCGACAGCCCAAAAAAACAGAGTCCAAGGGAGAAGAAGGAAGACGATGGAACCGTCCATAAACCGGATAATTATAACCTGAATAATCATGTGTTATGTTTCAATTTTTATTAAGCATCCTTATGTTTGGGAGCTTGACACATGGAGCTTACTCTCAAGAAAGACAGGAGCGACAATTCACAAACAGAAATAGAAAAAAAAACCTATGTACCAAGGGGCCGTTTATTGTTATATTGTACACTCTCTCAAGCACTTAGTATAGAGCTCTGCCCACGATAAGCGCTCAATAAATACAATTGAATGAATGAACCAAGATAGGGCTATCTGGGCTTGGATCAGCTGGGAGGATACTAGGCCTGTTGTTCTATCTTGCAGGTAGACATTTGCTATGTGGGAATTCAACATTAAGCCAATTAAAGTTTCCCATTCCTTCAGTTCTGGTCCATTTACATTCAGAATCGGGAGCATCACTGGGAGATTGAAACGATGACTTCACTTATTGTGTTTCTGGGTTAAAGATCTTCTAGCCAAAAAAGTTGCTGTGTTAAAAATTAGCATCCTTAAAAAAAAGCCAAAGATTACTATGGTAACGTGAATCACAGTAATAATGTTTTAAGAGAATTTTGAATGTGTTGCTTTAAATTTGCCCTTTGCAATCATTAGGTGTGCACTGATCTTAAAGTTGTTTGGATGCTTTATATTTTATTTTGGGCTCTATTTCGTCAGTGCCAGTTTTACTGAAAATGCAGACATAAAATTGGGTAGCGTTTTATGAGTTGCTGTGTCCAGAGATACTCTGAGACTGTAAGCTGGTTGTAGGTAGGGAATGTGTCTACCAAGCCTGTTCTATTGTACTCTCCCAAGCACTTAGTACATTGTTTGACACATACTGAGCACTCAGTAAATACCATTGATTCACGAGGTATAGGGTTTGTCTCCATCAGTGTCTACCCACTACTCAGATATTCTGCCTTTTATATTAGGTCTGATTTTTCTGTTTGAAGGCATTTCAAGTTGAAGTACAGCAGTTATAGTTACCCAAGTTTCCAACACTCTCCCGTTCTCCAGCTAAAGGTGCTTTCAAATAATAATAACAATAATTATTAATATCACTCTGGTATTTGTTAAACACACACCATGCGCCAAGCACTAAATTAAGCAATGGGGAAAGACACAGTTCAGTCAGCTCAGACAAGAGTCCCTGTCCTACACGGGGCTCAGTGTCTTAAAGGGAAAGAGGACAGGTATTTAATCCCCCTTTTAAAGATGAGGAAACTGAGGCCCAGAGAAGTTAAGCAACTTGCCTAAAGTCACTCAGCAGGTAAGTAGCAGAGCCAGAATTAGAACCCAAGTCCTCTCTTTCCCCTAGGCCGTGCTACTTCCACACAACTATTTTCCTTCAGACAGAAGGCAACCCATCCAACAGGTAAACGAAAGCTGCCTTATTTCTTCGGTTTGTCCCTTCTGAACATTCACCAAACCTCCTCTCTATCTATCCTCTGCTGCTCAGGTGTTTAGAGTAATAATAATAATAATAATAATAATGATGGCATTTATTAAATGCTTACTATGTACAAAGCACTATTCTAAGCGCTGGGGAGGTTACAATGTGATCAGGTTTTCCCACGTGGGGCTCACAGTCTTAATCCCCATTTTACAGATGAGGTCACTGAGGCCCAGAGAAGTGAAGTGACTTGCCCAAAGTCACACAGCTGACAGTTGGCAGAGCCAGGATTTGAACCCATGACCTCTGACTCCAAAGCCCGGGCTCTTTCCACTGAGCTACACTGCTTCTCTATTCCATTGGCAGAAACTGGCGTTTGTGCAGGGCCATTTGCAAGACGGTGTGCGTTTCTCTGAGTGAGAACCACTTAATGAAAAAGAAAGATGAATTAGCCTAGCGTGGCATGTTGGATAAGGGCCGGAAAGGGCAAGCGATCGATTAGCCGGACGTGATTGCTAGTGGAAGGATGTGTTCCTAGTTGTGTATTTGTGTCATTCATTTTTCATCCCTAACTTGATTTCTCAGGGCTTGGCCCCTGAACTTCAACCTGTTTCTTTCCACCCACCAAGTGAAGAAGCGATGCCGGGTGGAGGGAGAAAGAAGCAGCTCTGGCCCCATCAATCGTGGGCAAAACCTTTCTTACAATAATCATGATGGTATTTGTTAAAGTGCTTACGCCGTTCCAAGCACTGTACTAATTGCTGGGGTAGTGCAGCGAAGCAGCGTGACTTAGTGGATAAAGCACGGGCCCGGGCGTCAGAAGGGCCTGGATTCTAATCCCGGTTCCGCCACATGTCTGCTGTACGACCTTGGGCAAGGTGCTTCACCTCTCTGGGACTTTGTTACCTCATCTGTAAAATCAGGATTAAGACAGAGAGCCCCATGTGGGCCAGGGGGTTTAGAAATCTTTTTTCAAAAATATATTTTGTGACTAGTCAAGAAGTTAACAGCACTGTGTTTGCATTTGCATCCCCCCCTTTTAGACTGTGAGCCCACTGTTGGGTCCGGGCTGTCTCTATATGTTGCCAACTTGTACTTCCCAAGCGCTTAGTACAGTGCTCTGCACACAGTAAGCGCTCAATAAATGCGATTGATGATGATGATGATGATCTATCCCTGCACTTAGAACAGCGCTTGGCACACAGTAAACACTTAACAAGAACCATCATTACTATTACTATTGTAGATACCAGATAAACAGGTTGAACACAGTAACCTGGACTAGCCAATCTCTCCTTGCCGTGTGGGTCTGTCTCCTGATTTCTGCCTCTCAAAGTCA
Source organism: Tachyglossus aculeatus (assembly GCF_015852505.1). Lineage (NCBI taxonomy): Eukaryota > Metazoa > Chordata > Mammalia > Monotremata > Tachyglossidae > Tachyglossus > Tachyglossus aculeatus. Next base: position 11,404,588 of record NC_052080.1, read on the forward strand.
GTGCCCACTGCTTTTCCAAAAGAACACCCGACATAAGCAGCCCTTTCAACCCCGCTCTCACTTTAGTAGTTACAATTAATTTAATTAGTTTAATTTAATAGTTACAATTAAATCACCAGTGCCTAAAATGCATTTTCAGTGCAGCAGAAGGAAAGATATCGGTTTCGGTTTTTAAAAAATACAGAACGCAGGTAGACGGCCTTCTGGGAGGTGTTTCTCCCACAAACTCAATTCCTTAAAGTGCAACAGCAGCTGTGGATGCTACTCAGATGTTGCATTTAGCTTGTTAATGGAATATTATGATAGATTTACCATTTGATTTTTTCTGATCTGTTCGAAAGCCACTATCCAGAGGCCTAATTAGAAGAAATGCCTGGCTCCAGGGATCTATATTTCCTGATGTGTCTCCCCTCTCCACTCTTTGGGAAGAAATGCAATTTCTGCGGAGTAAGGAAAATGAAGGCCTCAAAGTTATTTATTTTTAAGGTGGTCCTATATTCAGGGCTTTGAAGCCTGTGGTATGATAAGATTAGGAGAATACCTTGTGAGAGCTATATTCCACTGAGGTTGAACTCAGAAAATACTGAAGGTCAAACAATCAGTGGTATTTATTGAGCACTTACTTTTCCATTTCTTTCAGTGGTATTGGTTAAGCCCACATGGAGCATACAGTCTAGAGGGGGAGATGGACATTAAAATCAATTAAGGATATATACATAAGTGCTGTGGGGCTGAGCACTTTATTTTACTTGTACGTATCTATTCTATTTATTTTATTTTGTTAATATGTTTTGTTCTCTGTCTCCCCCTTCTAGACTGTGAGCCCACTGTTGGGTAGGGACCGTCTCTATATGTTGCCAACTTGTACTTCCCAAGCGCTTAGTACAGTGTTCTGCACACAGTAAGCGCTCAATAAATACGATTGATTGAGGGTCGGTGATATTGAGAAGCAGCATGGCTCAGTGGAAAGAGGACAGGCTTTGGAGTCAGAGGTCATAGGTTCAAATCCCGTCTCTGCCAACTGTCAGCTGTGTGACCTTGGGCAAGTCAAGTAATTTCTCTATGCCTCAGTTCCCTCATCTGTAAAATGGGGATTAAGACTGTGAGCCCCACGTGGGACAACTGATCATCTTGTAACCTCCCCAGTGCTTAGAACAGTGCTTTGCACATAGTAAGCACTTAACAAATACCACCATTATTATTAAGCACGTAAAGGGCGATGCAGAACGGAGAGGGAGTAGGAAATTGTAGAAGGCTCCTTGGAGGAGATGTGATTTTATTAAGCCTCTGAAGGTGGGGAGAGTGGTCACCTGTCATTTATGAAGAAAGGGAATTCCAGGAAGAGGGTGGACACAGATAAGGGTCGGCAGCACGATAGACAAGATCGAGACACAGTGAGCGATCATAAGAATAATTTTGATATTCATTAAATGCTTACTATGTGCCAAGCAATGTATTAAGCACAGGGATAGATACAAGACCGTCAGGCCCCACTTGGGGCTCCCAGTTGAAGTAGGAGGGAGAACAGGTATTGAATCCCCGTTGTACAGTCGGGAAAACTGAGGCACAGAGAAGCTAAGTGACTTGCCCAAGGTCATACAGCAAGCAATTGGCAGAGCCGGGATTAGAACCCAGGTCCTCTGACTCGTAGGTCCATGCTCTTTCCACAAGGCTACACTGCCTGAAGGCTAGATGCCTAATCTGATATTTATCTATATATAATAATAATAATAATAATAATGACATTTATTAAGCACTTACTATGTGTAAAGCACTGTTCTAAGCCCTGGGGAGGTTACAAGGTGATCAGGTTGTCCCACGGGGGGCTCACAGTCTTCATCCCCATTTTACAGATGAGGTAACTGAGGCACAGAGAAGTTAAGTGACTTTTCCAAAGTCACACATCTGACAATTGGCAGAGCTGGGATTTGAACCCATGACCTCTGACTCTAAAGCCAGTGCTTTTTCCACTGAGCCACGCTGCTTCCTATATAGGGAAGCATTTACATATATGTAGGTATAGGTATATGATTAATCCCATTTCTCTGCAAAGCAGATATCTTTATTGACAGACACAGAATCTCACAAGATCTCAGCACTTCTGAGGTGGAAGGAGAAATTTTAAATGCTTGCTCTCCATTCTCCATTCAGCTGGTCTTGCCTGCACTCTCTGTTACCTTATAGGAAAGCTAAAATGCCCTAAGGGTTCCTATTTGGCTAGGATGGAGAATGCTATATTTTGGGAGATCTGAATAATGGCTGCACCTCACCATCTTGATCATGTTGGGCTTTGGCTAATAGGCAGAAAACATTCATTTACAAAAGTTCGCACAGCCATCCAGAATCAATACTGTTCTCATTTTTCCTTACTCCTTTAACCTAAATAGGTCCAAATTGTGCTGGGAGGCCTTTTCCCAAGCAAACATTTTTTTTAAAAAAACTCCAAAAAAGCAAAACATTAAAGATCGATGATTACTGCTTTGGCTACTTATCAAATTCTATCGGACTAGTTTTGATTTTATCTTTTTTAATGCTACATTAAAGCTTTGAAATTCTTAGTTGGAAATGGAAGCACTTAGAGGCTCCATGGAAGGAAGATGTCACGACTACTTTATGCCTATACAAGAAAAAGATATAGGGCGAGCTGATTTAAGAAAGAAAAATAGAGTGTCTTTTCCTTCACTCATTATAGCTCTGTAAAAGAAGCCACTTAAACTGGAATGATGAATTTGAATCCTCTCTGCCTTGAAAAACTTTTAGAGAGGGGGTTGATGATGAATACCAACGTGCATATTTGCATTCAGATATGTACGTGTGCAAACACACACAAACACACCTGTCCACTAATACCATTAACACTGAGATCCCATCCATGTGTATCAATGTAACTGAAAAGACTTTTGCACAGCTGATAATCCGTTCCACACTTTATAGCAGAAGAGTGTACTTTTCCATGCAGATGTGCTTCCCCGCGAGCAGCAATCCTTGAGTGGTTTCAAACTGACCTCTTGGTGTGGGTTCTAATCGCGGCTCCACCAGTTGTCTGCTGTGTGACCTTGGGTGAGTCACTTCACTCCTCTGAGCCTCCGTTACTTCCTCTGCAAAATGGAAATTGATACCGTGAGCCCCACGTGGGACGGGGACTGTATCCAACTCGATTTGCTTGTATCCATCCCAGTGCTTAGTACAGTGCCTGCCACATAATAAGAGCTTAACAAATACCATCATTATCCTTAATGAAACCTCAGCTCCAGGAAAGCAATCTCTCTCCCAGTTGCCACCCAATTAAATCAGTCAGTGGTATTTATTGAGCAATGTGTGCTGAGCCCTCTACTAAGCGCTGGGGAAAATACATTATAATAGAGTTATTAAACACAGGTGCTACTGCCTTTTGGATAGGTCCAGCAGGATAGAAAAGGTAGGATCATTTTGTAGACGTGTTTGGCCTAGCGAAAAGCAGTTTGACCTAGTAGAAAGAGCCCAGGCCTGAGACATTCATTCAATTCAATCGTATTTATTGAGCGCTTACTGTGTGCAGAGCACTGTACTAAGCGCTTGGGAAGTACAAGTTGGCAACGTGTAGAGACGGTCCCTACCCAACAGTGGGCTCACAGTCTAGAAGGGGGAGACAGAGAACAAAACAAAACATTAACAAAATAAAATAAATAGAATATGTACAAGTAAAAGAAATAAATAAATGATTATTTTGTAACTACCTTATTGCCTAGTACAGTGCTTTGCTCATATTAAATGCTTAACAAATACCACAGTAATTATTATTATTATTCTGAAACTTGCTGCCATATCTGTCAATCCGCCTAAAGTCAGACAAGACTTCGTGCTTTAGTTTCCTACTTCTTTGCGTACCTATGCATCATTGAATATTCCTCTAGACTGTAAACTTCTTGTAGGCCAGGAATTTTATGTTATTATATTGTACTCCCCCGAGCGCTTAGTAGAGTGTTCTGCACATAGTAAGTGCTTAATAAATGTGATTGACTGACTGATTGCTTCGGTAACAGAATCTGGTCATCAGTACTACGTGTTGTTTAGCCCATGAAAATCTTTGGTTGTGAATAGCACATCTCCGAAGAAGGAGCACGGGCTTTGGAGTCAGAGGTCATGGGTTCGAATTCCGGCTCTGCCAATTGTCAGCTGTGTGACTTCAGGCAAGTCACTTAACTTCTCTGGGCCTCAGTTACCTCATCTGTAAAATGGGGATTAAGACTGTAAGCCCCCCGTGGGACAACCTGATCTCCTTGTAACCTCCCCAGCACTTAGAATAGTGCAATGCACATAGTAAGTGCTTAATAAACGCCATTATTGTTATTATTATTATCCCTGCTCTGCCAATTGTCAGCTGTGTGACTTTGGGCAAGTCACTTAACTTCTCTGGGCCTCAGTTACCTCATCTGTAAAATGGGGATTAAGACTGTAAACCCCCCGTGGGACAACCTGATCTCCTTGTAACCTCCCCAGCGCTTAGAACCGTGGTTTGCACATAGTAAGTGCTTAATAAATGCCATTATTATTATTATTATTACTTCCCCGACTAAGCCCTGATTTCATCTTTTCCCACTCCCCACTCCCATTTTTTCCCAAGTGGAATCCAATGCTTGCGCTTGGATTTGCATCCTTTATTCACACCACCCTTGACCCCACAGCTCTTAAATCCATTTCTGTAATTTATTTATATTAAGATCAGTCTCCCCATCTAAACTGTAAGCTCACTGTGGGCAGGAAACGTGTCTGTTTACTGTTCTATTGTACTCTCCCAAGCACTTAATACAGTGGTCTACACACAATAAGCTCTCAAAACATAGAACCGACTGACTGCCTGACATGGATGAGAGGTCAGCGGTTAGATAGGCGAGATTGAGGTACGGTGAGTAGGGTGGCAGCAGAGGAGCGAAGTGGCAGGAGAGTAGTGAAGCATTAAAGCAGCGCGGCTCAGTGGAAAGAGCACAGGCTTTGGAGTCAGAGGTCATGGGTTTGACTCCTGACTCCGCCACATGTCTGCTGTGTGACCTTGGTCAAGTCACTTCACTTCTCTGAGCCTCAGTTACCTCATCTGTAAAATGGGGATTAAGACTGTGAGCCCCACGTGCGACAACTTGATCACCTTGTATTCCCCCAGTGATTAGAACAGTGCTCTGCACATAGTAAGCGCTTAATAAATGCCATTATTATTATTATTATTATTATTATTATTATTATTAGTGAGGTGACGTAGGAGGGGGCAAGGGGATTGACTGCTTTAAAGCCTAAAGAGTTTCTGTTTGTAGTGAGGTGGCTGGACAACCATGGGAGGTTCTTGAGGAGTGTGGAAACATGGCCTGAACATTTTTGTAGAAAAATAATCTGGGCAGCAGAGTGAAGTATGGACTGGAGTGGGGAGAGACAGGAGGCTGGGTGGTCAGCAAGGAGGCTGACAGAATAATCAAGGTGGGAGAGGATAAATGCTTGGATTAATGATAGCAGTTTGGATGGAGAGGAAAGGGCAGATTTTACAAATGACTGACTGATTGTCTCAGATTTGGTACATGGCACAGGTCTTTGGGCTCAACATCTTTATATAGTGCTATGCAATTTCTGTAAAATAGTTTAAATTTACCTGCAAGTCTTTTTGTAACTCTGCTTCCAAAAGACAGCTATTGGGACTGAAGCAGGTCCTGGGTTACAATCTCTAAAAGTCTTTTTATAGTATTCGAAGCTCACTGAGTTGGAAGAGTTTGGGGGTGGATCTGAAATGCATTCTTCAAGATGATCCCTCATCATATCCTCATTCATGGCTGTAAAAAATAGGTTGATATGTTTAAGTAGTTATGAACTTCTCTATGTGCAATATAGAGACATAGTATACAAAAAGAAAAAAGCTTTTTTTGTGGGCTTTTGCAGCTGAGCTTTGTATTTTTGATATATGTCCCGGGGACAAATGCGCTTCTCATTTAGCTTCTTTGGTTGACATTTCAGCTGTGTTTCCTTCAACATCTTTAGAGCGATTTCTGTTCAGATCTGTGTCTGCCTAGCTTTGCTTCTGGCGCTACAGTTAATCAGGGCTGTCTGGTGGGTTTTTACAGGCTCTTCTTCCCAAGAGGTTGGAGATCCCTTTGATGAACACTTTGGAGTTCAACAGGATACAATGAGTTATACTAAGTATTAGGTCTCAGGGAAAATCCAGGACCTTCTGAGTGGTTGTGCTTTTATGTGTACAATACCTACATACATATATGAATATGTGTGTATATATCATCATCATTAAGGGTATTTATTGAACGCTTAATGCAGAGCTCTGAACTAAATGCTTGGAGGATTACAGTATAACAGAGTTGGTAGACATGTTCCCTGCCCACATTGAGCTTACAGTCTAGAGAAACCATATATACAAATATTTATATGTATGTATACACATACACATTCCATCAGCCCATTGGCTAATTCATCCAATTCTTTAAAACATTTCAGCTACAGATGACACCTTGACTTCAGATAGAAATTATCCAACAAATGGAACATTTCCACTAGGGCTGTTTCCACTAGGGCCACGTTGCTTCGCAGCTGAGACAGTATGGCTTTGAACAAGAAAGTTGAATTAGGATAGATCAACACTATTTAAAAGCTGTTTTCCCAGCAGATGGCCTTTATAATAATGGCATTTATTAAGGGCTTACTATGTGCAAAGCACTGTTCTAATCGCTTTATCTTCCTACTGACGCCAGCTTTCCCTTTTGGTAGAGTAATTACAGCCACTTTGGGCTTCGGCTGGTACGGCACACATTAACCCCTCTCTCCCCCCCAAACACACACACACACACACACACACACACACACACACACACACACACACACACACACACACACACACACCCACACACACCCCCCATTGGGAGCCTTTTGACTTTAATGGCCTGAAGTGATGTATCTGAAATACAGGCCTCTTTCTCACACTCAATCAGGTCTGTCATTCACTCAATCAGTTGTATTTCCCCAGCGCTTTCTGTGTGCTGAGCACTGTACTAAGCCCTCGGTAGAGTACAATATAACAAAATTGGTGGTCACATTCCTTGCCCCCAACGAGCTTACAGCCTCGAGAGGGAAACAGATATTATTGTCTGCCTCCCCTCTAGTCTGCAAGCCTGTTGTGGACAGGGAATCTGTCTCTTCATTTTATATTATCCTCTCCCAAGCGCTTAGTACAGCGTTCTGCAGGCAGTAAGTGCTCAATAAATACGGTCGAATGAATGAACAACTGTCCTGCATCCTCTGCTCTTTATTCTTTATATGAGATTCCTGGTTGAAGCCAGCCACGCTTTTCTCCCCATCCTTCTGCAGGCGGATATAGAGCAAACCGGAGTTGGTTGTGTCTGATCCAGCTGAGGTGGGAGAAAAGCTGAATGCAGGCAAGAGAACACAAAGGCAGTGGAAAGCCCTACCATTATCTGAGCCACCTCAGGTTCCCCATGACCTGGAAAATAATGAGCCGTCCTTATGTCGCAAGGGCTGTGTGTCCTAAAGCGAGCTACTTTCCGAGTGACGGTTTAGGAATATGTGCTTCATGGCATTGTTGACATTCTGCAGCAGTTCCTGGAAGGCTTCTATTGACACTTGGAGTCTGGAGTTGGCTGCCTTTTACATCCACAAGGATGTGAGCTCCTTGAGGGCAGGGATTATGTCTACTCCTTTGAAAAATGATAACAGTAATAATTATATTTGTTAAGGGCTTACTATGTGCCAAGCCCTCTGTTAATACTGGGCTAGATACAAAATAATCCATCAGGTTAGACACAGTTCCCGTGTGTGCTCTCCTAAGCACTTACTGTGCATACAGTAGGGGCTTCAAAGGTACTATTGATGATGGTGGTATTTGTTAAGCACTTATTATGTGCCAAGCACTGTTCTAAGCACTGGGGTAGATGCAAGGTAATCAGGTTGTCCCATCTGGAGCTCACAGTCTTAATCCCCATTTTACATTCATTCATTCATTCATTCAATCGTGTTTATTGAGCGCTTACTGTGTGAAGAGCACTGTACTAAGCACTTGGGAAGTACAAGTTGGCAACATATAGAGACGGTCCCTACCCAGCAGCGGGCTCACAGTCTAGAAGGGGGAGACAGACAACAAAACATATTAACAAAATAAAATAAATAGAATGAATATGTACAAGTAAAATAAATAGAGTAATAAATCCATACAAACATATATACATATATACAGGTGCTGTGGGGAGGGGAAGGAGGTAAGGCAGGGGGGAGGAGGGGGCTTAGTCTGGGAAGGCCTCCTGGAGGAGGTGAGCTCTCAGTAGGGCTTTGAAGGGAGGAAGAGAGCTAGATCGGCGGATGTGTGGAGGGAGGGCATTCCAGGCCAGGGGGTGGACGTGGGCCGGGGGTCGACGGCGGGACAGGAGAGAATGAGGCACAATGAGGAGGTTAGCGGCAGAGGAGCGGAGGGTGCGGGCTGGGCTGGAGAAGGAGAGAAGGGAGGTGAGGTAGGAGTGGGCGAGGTGATGGACAGCCTTGAAGCCGAGGGTGAGGAGTTTTTGCCTGATATTTTTACAGATCATTTCACAGATGAGGGAACTGAGGCACAGAGAAGTTAAGTGACTTTCCTAAGGTCTCACAGCAGACAAGTGGTGGTGTCAGGATAATAATAATAATAATGATGATGATATTTGTTAAGCACTTACTATGTGCAAAGCACTCTTCTAAGCACTGGGGGGGATACAAGGTGACCAGGTTGTCCCACATGGGGCTCACAGTCTAAGTCCCCATTTTACAGATGAGGGAACTGAGGCACAGAGAAGTGAAGTGACTTGCCCAAGGCCACACAGCTGACAAGTGGCGGAGCCGGGATTTGAACCCATGACCTCTGACTCCCAGGCCCGGGCTCTTTCCACTAAGCCGCAGTGCTTGATTACACTTGTTAATGGTATTTGTTATGAGTTTACTATGTACCAGGAACTGTACTAAGCATAGGGGTGGATACGAGGCCGGATGACGTCCCTGTCCCATATGGGGCTCACCTGCTTAATCTCTGTTTTACAGATGAAGTAACTGAGGCACAGAGAAGTGAAGTGACTTGCCCAAGGTCACACAGCTGACAAGTGGCAGAGCCAGGATTAGAACCCAAGTCCTCGCCTCCTAGGCCCGAGCTGTTTCTTATTAGGAAACCCAATCCCACTTTCTCCCAGTGGTGACAGATAAAGTATGAGATTGTGTCTGCATCTACCCAGCACTTAGAATCAATCAATCATATTTATTGAGCGCTTACTGTGTGCAGAGCACTGTACTAAGCGCTTCAGTTACTGAGTGCTTATCATCTGCAGAGCACTGTACTAAGTGCTTGGGAGTGTACACTGTAAGAGTTGGTTACAGCGCCCTGCCCAGTCTTCTAGACTGTGAGCCCACTGTTGGGTAGGGACCGTCTCTAGATGTTGCCAACTTGTACTTCCCAAGCGCTTAGTACAGTGCTCTGCACACAGTAAGTGCTCAATAAATACGATTGATTGAATGAATGAATGAATGAATAACGAGTTGACCGTGCTTGGCACATTGTAAGCACTTAACAAATGTCATCATTATTAAGGCAGGGCACATTGAATTCTGCTTTAAGTGATTCATATTGTTGCAGAGCACCCTAAGGAACTTTGGGAACTTTCTAGGGCAATACATTTATTTAGGAGTTGCTAGAGCCCTAGTTTGTTGGGGTTCTAGAATGCTTTTGATAGTTTAGGAAAACAACAAAGAGCTCTCGATGTTACCCTGGGCACTTTTTCGATTTGCATCGTGCAGGGAAGATCCTATCTTTTATGCCGTAATTTGGTCTGGGGCCACATTGCCTTTCAGGGAGAACAAGGTTTACTCTGTTCTCCTCAGTGTCATGACCTGGGATCATGATGACCCTAACCACTGAACACAGTTCTGTGTGCACAAAAAGCACTTAATAAGTAACACTGATTGATGACCCCGAAGAAACGTTCTGCATTAGAGAGCAGGTGGGACACTAAATTTCCTTGAGGCAGTGGTGGCATCTTTTAAGTCCTGTAGCATTTATTGGGCACTTTAACTTACTCAGTGGTATTTATTGAGCACTTTTTTTAAATGGAATTTGTTAGACGATATGTGCCATGCACTGTAGTTAGCATTGGGGTAGATAGAAGCTAATCAGGTTGGACACAGTCTATGTCATTCATTCATTCAATCATATTTATTAAGCGTTTTAATGTGTGCAGAGCACTGTAATAATAATAATAATAATAATGGCATTTATTAAGCACTTACTATGTGCAAAGGACTGTTCGAAGCGCTGGGGAGGTTACAAGGTGATCAGATTGCCCCACGGGGGGCTCACAGTCTTCATCCCCATTTTACAGATGAGGTAACTGAGGCCCAGAGAAGTGAAGTGACTTGCCCAAAGTCACACAGCTGACAATTGGCGGAGCCGGGATTTGAACCCATGACGTTTGACTCCAAAGCCCGGGCTCTTTCCACTGAGCCACGCTGCCGTACTAGGCGCTTGGGAGAGTACAAAGTAACAGTAAACAGACGCATTCCCTTCCCACAATGAGCTTACAGTCTCCCACAAGGAGCTCACTGTCTTAATAGCCATTTTACGGATGAGAGGTGCAGAGAAGAGAAGTGATTTGGCCAATGTCACACAGCCAACAAGTGGCAGAGCTGGAATTAGAACCCAGGTCCTTATAACTTCCAGGCCCAAGTTCTATCTATTAGACTACAGTGCTTACTAAGGAGAGACATGTACTAAGCACTGGGGAAAGTACAATACAACAGGGTTGGTGGATATGATCCCTACACACAATGAGCATATAGTCTACAGGATGAGATAGACACTAAAATAAATTAGGGATAGGGGAAATAATAGGGTATAAGAACACTTATTATGGAGCTGGGGGGGTATTCATTCATTCAGTCATATTTATTGAGCACTTACTATATTTGGAACACTGTACTGAGCACTTGGGAAAGTACAGTACTACGATAGACACATTCTCTGTATCAAAGTGTTTAATGGGTATACAGGAAATAGAATGGCCTAGTAGAAAAAGCAGTGGGCTGGGAGTCAGAGGACTTGGGTTCTAATCCTGCTAAAATGTCTGAAACTGTGAGCCCCATGTACGGCATGGACTGTGTCCAACCTGATTAGTTTGTATTTACCCCAGTGCTTAGTACAGTGCCAGACACATAGTAAGAGCTTAACAAAAACCATTTAAAAAGAGCCTCCAGCGATCGTTCCCACTGGTAATAGGAATAGATATTTCCTACCAATTGCTTTCCAGGCTTGCTTTGATTGATATAAATATATCCAATTGGTGTCAGCATGTAGTTATGCTGATGTGATGTAGCTAAAAGTTGGACTCATTTTTATTGTCTAGACTTTTTTTATAAAGTGCGCGGACTATTTTTCGTGCCCTTTTTTAGAACAAGCCATGAGAGGAACAGTATTAAGCTAAGCGGCACATATCCGGGGAACAAAGACATGCAGTTTTGGACATGGTTAGTGTATTTTCCCCCATGGACAGTGGAGAAATGATGGACATGGTTGGTGTATTTTCCCCTATGGACAGTGGAGAAATGATAAATACTGAGAATTTTGAGAAGCAGGAGCTCAGTGTGTCAACCTGGTTAAGGTCTGTTGGCATGGGAGGTAGTTGAATAATTTGGTTGTGAATGAATTTTGGAATATTATCTATGAGCAGCCTGAAGTTATGGTAGCACTGGAATACTCCAGATCTATAAGAAACACAAAAAAGGCGCCTAGAGTAAAATGTATGATTTTTTTTTGGCGGGGGGAGGAGACGGGTTGGAGAGGGAAACCAAAAAACAAAGCAAACCAATACTAAAGCTTTTAAGATGGATAATTGATAATTCCACTGAAGAATTGTGCAAAGTGCCAATCAGAAGTTTTAATTTTCAAATGATCACTCAATTAAATTATCAACAGTAATTTTAATTCGGAGTAATCACATTTATTTCATCTTTACTATTCAGAAATTATACCTTATCAACCACATGAAGTGATTTACCAGATACTTTGCCCCAAGTTCTAACTAGGTTTTGATTTTGAAGCAAATATTACTGAAGTGTGACTCATTATTATGCAGTGCTTGCTAATTATTTTAGTACAGGCTTTTAGATGTTTTTAACTCAAGGCATTTTCTACTTTTTACAAAGTAGTACTCTTAAGGTTCCAGAAAAAAGTCTTCCCAAGTAATTTCCAACACTTTGTCTTATTCATCCCACAAGCCCCTCTAAGACTTACACATTTATCTCCACCCTAAGCACTTGTGCATGTGTGCATATTCAGTTGTATCTTCAATTATAAATTCTGGTTTATTCTGATGTATTCATTCATTCAATCATATTTTTTGAGCTCTTACTATGTGCTAAGTGTACGAAGCACTTGGGAGAGTACAGTATACCAAAAAATAGACACATTCCCAGACCACAACAAGCTTACAGTCTAGAGAGTATCATTTAGGTATATTTGTTTGATTTCAGAGCTATTTGTTCTCCCATCGCCTGCCCACAACAAGCATACAGTCTAGAGATTGTAAGATCCTTGAGGCAGGGTTTGTGTCCTCCAAGTCTTGTATTCCCTCTTAGTACAGTGCTCTAAACATAACAGATTCAATAATCAATCAGTGTTATTTATTGAGCACTTACCGTGTGCAGATCACTGTATTAAGAACTTGGGAGAATACAATACAGCAGAGTTGGTAGACACATTCCTTAATGCTACTGATTGATTAAGTGAATAAAAAGAGCACACTGCTAATTATGAATAATCACTGAGAATAGGTAAAAGAACAAGTGTAAGTGGATAAACATGAATAAATAGGAAAGGAACAAAAGGTGCATTTTTGAGAGCTTATGTGACTATTAAAATAGCACTACTTACATTTGGAGACTTCTTTCTTGCCTTTCATACTGTCAATTATGAATATCACTGAGAGTAGGTAAAAGAAAAAGAGTAAGTGGATAAACATGGATAAATAGAAAAGGAATGAAAGGTGCACTTTTGAGTGCTTATGTGACTATTATAGTAGCGTAACTAACATTTGGGCAGTTCTTTCCTGCCTTTCCTCAATAAAATGATCTGAAAGTACCCGAGAATGAATTTTTGTCCTTTCCTATGTCGGTTCGGCAGGGAAAAATTGAAATAGAAAAAGGAAATGTACCAGATAGTGACCATTTCCATTTGCTATTTATTGGTATGATCTGTTCCGTGAATTATTCCTTACCTTGGAAAGCATTGGCTGAAGATGTCTGGGCACTCAGTCCTACAAACACTATAATAGAGCTGCCTGATGAATGAAAGCTGATGTGAGATGTTTGACTCAGAGCACACCTGCATGGAAACATTATGGCCCACTGCTGTACTTGAGAAATCATCTTCAACTTGTTGGGTTCAATTTATGTCTGGACTATTCCTCCAGCAAATAATGGCTGTTCGCAGAATGTAGGGCATCTTAATGGACTGTGTCAGACTCATGAATTCAAGTCCCAGTTCTGTCAGTGAGATCTTCCTGTGAGATCTTCGGGTTAGGTTAGCCTTTCTGGGCTGTGGTTCGCCTTTCTATTCAGTGAGAAAATTGAGAGCTTACAAATAGATCTGCTGCCTTCTTCTAGACTGTAAACTCGTTGAGGGCAGGGAAGATGTTTGTTATATTGTGCCCTCCCAAGTGCTTAGTACAGTGCTCTGTACCCACTAAGCGCTCAATGAATACGATTGACCGACTGACCTGGGAATTTAGAGAGATGGAACTTATAAAAAAACTATTGCAAATCAATTAATGGTATTTGAGTGCTTACGGTGTGCAGCGCACTGTAAATTGATTGTAAATATCGAATTATAGAAAAACTAAGGAAGAATGGAAACCGCTTTTTTATGGTATTTGTTTAGCGCTTACTATGTGCCACACACCGTACTAAGGGCTGGGATAGCTCAAACTAATCTTGTTGGACACAGTCCATGTCCAACATGAAGCTCAGAGTCTGTTTTACAGATGAGGGAACTGAGGCACAGAGAAGAGACGTGACTTGCCCAGGGTCACACAGAAGACAATTAGTGGAACTGGGATTGGAACCCAGATCCTTTTGACTCTCAGGCATGTGCTCTATCCATTAGGCGACACTGTCTCTCAAAGTACACAACTTCCAAACTGTACAGCATCTATTAATAAAATGTGCCCACATCCCTCTCAGAACGTTAGTGGACTTAGATATAAATAGACTTAAGCTTACCTGAGTAATCTCTTGTATTATTAGAGAAGCAGCGTGGCTTAGCGGAAACAGCCTGGGGCTTGGGAGTCATAGGATGTGGGTGCCAATCCCAGCTCCGCCACTTGTCTGCTGTATGACCCAGGGCAAGCCACTTAACTTCTCTGTGCTTCAGTTACCTCATCTGTAAAATGGGGATCGAGACTGTGAGCCCCATGTGCGACAACTTGGTTACCTTGTATCTACCCCAGCGCTTAGAACAGTGCTTGATGATGATGATGGCATTTGTTAAGCGCTTACTATGTGCAAAGCACTGTTCTAAGCGCTGGGGGGGGATACAAGGTGATCAGGTTGTCCCACCTGGGGCTCACAGTTTTAATCCCCATTTTACAGATGAGGCAGCTGAGGCCCAGAGAAGTTGAGTGACTTGTCCAAAGTCACATAGCTGACAGTTGGCGGAGCTGGGATTAGAACCCTTGACCTCTGGCTCCCAAGCCCATGCTCTTTCCACTGAACCACGCTGCCTCTGTATGTGCTTGGCACATAGTAAGCGCTTAACAAAACCATCCTTAATTAATTAATATGGCAGGGACAGGATTAGAACCCAGGTCTTTCTGGCTCCCAAGCCAGTGCTCTATCCACTAAGCCACGACATGCCATTCTGCAAAGGCCTTCAGGCCCGCAGTGACATCCGTCTCGGCATGCTCCCACGTGACTTCTAATCTAAAGCTATCTCTCGGCCCCAAGGCAACAGTCTGTCTATGAACGGACAGCATGTCTGCCATCTGCGGGCATTTTGACATCAAATAATAATAATAATAACGATGGTGTTTGTTAAGGGCTTACCATGTGCAAAGCACTGTTCTAAGAACTGGGGAGGTTACAAAGTCATCAGGTTGTCCCAAGGGGTGCTCACAGTTTTAATCCCCATATTAGAGATGAGGTAACTGAGGCACAGAGAAGTTAAGTGACTTGCCCAAAGTCACACAGCTGACAGTTGGCAGAGCCGGGATTTGAACTCATGACCTCTGTCTCCAAAGCCCGTGCTCTTTCCACTGAGCCATATGTGTCAGATACACAGGCAGGAAGCCTGTTAGCTGGGTGAGCTCCTTCAGGGAAGCAGCGAAGGGGTACAGAGTGCTGAGACATTGTAACCCCAAAGATTGAGGCTGGAACAGAGAAGACATTGAAGGGAGTTGCTCACAGGGGCTGCAAATGATTTGTGGGCAGGGATTGACCCTGCCAACTCTATCGCATATTCCCAGTGCTTAGTATAGTGGTCTGTACACAGTAAGCACCCGATTAGAACTTTTGAAATTAGCTTGGGAAATGTCTTTTTAACTGCCTGTGATGTTTTCAACTGTAACTTGCTGGTCTTTTCAGCAGGAATCACCGATTCATGCCTTTATGGTAGGTTTTCGGGGGCCAGTGACCCGAGGACTTTGCAAGCCCACTTTTACTTAGTTTGGGGTTTCAGAGCCTACAGAGAAATCAAGCATCTAACGCTCGGGTCACTTCATCAGTATTTATTTGTACCTGCGGTTCTGGCGAGTCAACCTCGGCTTTTTCTAGAGAAGAGGGATCATTATAATATCAGCATGGAATGAATATGGGCTGGGAGATTGAAACCGTTCAACCCTGCTGAAAAGCGTTAGCCTGCTGATGATATCTGTGAAAAATGGAAAACGGTGAATGGGGGAGACTTAGAAAGACACTCACAGCAACTGCATTCTGTCTGTTTTTTCCTCAGAGGGATTTCTTGCTTTCCCTTGCTCAGCAATCAGCTCCTCACTTGAAAGCATCATTTGCCATTCTGCTGTACCTCTTCCTTCATAACATTTGAACCATTTACTCCTTATTTCTAATGAAGCGTATGTTAGCTTACTATTTACATAGTTCTCAGAGCGCGGAAGGCAAAGGAGTCTGCTTCGTGATTTCTGAAGAGGAAATTTTTGCATTGAGGCCAGCCAGGGTTATACTCCAATTCTGTAAACTCTAGGATAGGAATGTTTTCTCAAGGCTGTGATTTGTTTAGGGTGCAATCATTATTTGCTGTAGAACCTCGACTAAATGGTCATAATTGTCTAGGTGTGATTTTGAAAGGTAAAAAACCAAACCAGCAGGCTTCTTTGAACACGACCTCATAGATTTTAAGATACTCATTCACTTTCAGTGGTAATTGTGGGATTAAATGAATTCTGGAAACGGGTGCCTTGTTGCCTTCCAAGGCAGATCTTTTCAAAAAAATCAGAAGATAAAATAAAAAGTGTAGCCACAAGGGCTGGCAAAATGGTGATTTCCCAATGCTTTGATCACTCTAGTTGCCATGGACCGCATTCATTGTCACTTGTTTATCTGGAGAGCAAACTTTGCTTAAAATGCTAAACCAGTCCTCTGGATTTCATTAATTTTCTTTTATGAAAAAAAGGAAATCCCAGTCTGTAGCCTGAAAGCCAGCACTCAAAGGGTTTTCTCTCTCTGTCTCCAACTTTATAATAAGCACTTACTATGTGCTAATCCCTTGGGTAGATATAATACAATCAGCTTATCTAGCCTGAAGATGCACCCGCTAATATTTGAAAACCAACCAAAAATGTGGGGTAAGGATGGAGATTTTTCTGTCACCATAATAATGTGTGGGATTAACCCCGCCTCAGCTTGCAACTCTTCACGTGCATTGTACTGAATGGACATGAATAATTGGTAGTAAACTGTAAAGAGACTTAATTAAACACCACAGAGAGAAGACACCAGACACCAGAGAGAAAATCATGCTGGGAACCACCTCTTTCTCACACTTCCAGGCCAAAGTAGTAGTAGTAGTAGTAGTAATAGTAGTGTTTACTCAGCACTCACTGAAGGCAGGGCACAATACTAAGAGCTTGGAAAGCATAAACCATAGATGTGAGAGTGTAATAACTCTATTCTACACTCCCATGCATTGAGTACAGTGCTCTGCCCAGAGGAAATTTTCAGTGAATATTATTGATGATAGTGACATGTCACATTCTCTGCCCACAAGGCAGATTATTATTATTATTATAGTATTTGATAAGTGCTTACTATATGTCAAGCACTGTTCTAAGGGCTTGGGTAGATACCAGTTAATCGGGTTAAAACTGCATTTGTTGGAAGATGGTTGGGCAGGATTAGGGATGAAATCTGTTGCCATGGGACAAAATATCGTTCAACTCTCCTCAGGGGAAGACACATCTGTATCCTCACTTGCTTTAAAAGCCATTGTTGACTGTTCAACTCACTTAGATCCCAGGGATCTTCGCTACTGATTTACCAAAGTACATTCATTCCTTCATTCATTCAATCATATTTATTCATTCAATCGTATTTATTGAGCGCTTACTGTGTGCAGAGCACTGTACTAAGCGCTTGGGAAGTACAAGTTGGCAGCATATAGAGACAGTCCCTACCCAACAACGGGCTCACAGTTTAGAAGGGGGAAACAGACAACAAAACAAAACATGTGGACGGGTGTCAAGTCGTCAGAACAAATAGAATTAAAGCTAAATGCACATCATTAACAAAATAAATAGAATAGTAAATGTGTACAAGTAAAATAGAGAAATAAATCTGTGCATACCTATATACAGATGCTGTGGGGAGGGGAAGGAGGTAGGGCAGGGGGGATGGGGAGGAGGAAAAAGGGGGCTCAGTCTGGGAAGGCCTCTTCCAAACTAGTTGGGAAGGTTGTTTCGCAGAAACTAGGGGGGAAGAGGGCTGTGGCTAAAAGGGTTTTTGAGGGGAGAAGGAAAAGGGGCATAAGAAATTTTGGTTACTGAAAGGGGGGAGACATATCCCATCTTCTCCTTGTTGCACTCCTCAGGGAAAAACTCCTCACCCTCGGCTTCGAGGCTGTCCATCACCTCGCCCCCTCCTACCTCACCTCCCTTCTCTCCTTCTCCAGCCCAGCCTGCACCCTCCACTCCTCTGCCGCTAATCTCCTCACTGTGCCTCATTCTCACCTGTCCCCCCCGTCGACCCCCGGCCCACGTCATCCCCCTGGCCTGGAACGCCCTCCCTCCCCCACATCCGCCAAGCTAGCTCTCTTCCTCCCTTCAAAGCCCTACTGAGAGCTCACCTCCTCCAGGAGGCCTTCCCAGACTGAGCCCCCCTCCTCCCCCTCCCCATCCCCCCCGCCTTACCTCCTTCCCCTCCCCACAGCACATGTATATATGTATATATGTTTGTACGGATTTATTACTCTATTTATTTTACTTGTACATATTTATTCTATTTATTTTATTTTGTTAATATGTTTTGTTTTGTTGTCTGTCTCCCCCCTTCTAGACTGTGAGCCCGCTGTTGGGTAGGGACCGTCTCTATATATTGCCAACTTGTACTTCCCAAGCGCTTAGTACAGTGCTCTGCACACAGTAAGCACTCAATAAATACGATTGAATGAATGAATGAGAGAATAAAGCTTTCGTTTCTGAACTTAGATTTCCCGAGCTGTCCGAGTGAATAATATACATGAGATAAATAAATGCCATTCATTTCTTCGCCGCTTCAGTTAACACCAGTGCAGTTACGAAAGGGAACCCCAGTGCTTTAATAACCACAAGTTGTCAATAAATCACGGGGTAGCTCCATTACTTCATTCAGAAAAAAATTCTCCTTCTTGGGGAAAAAGTACAGTATCTTTCCCATCCCAAGGATGACCTTTTGCTGGTCTGTGGGTTTATCCTCAAGATCTAAAAACATGCATTGTAAAGGCCTTACAGGACAGGATACTCATTTCATTCATCTGAAGCAGTGAATTCATAAGTGCAAAACTACATGAAAGGCATTTTATGTTGGTTTGAGTGGAGTGATTCAGCAGAAAACTTATTGAAAGGCCAATCTAATCTTGGTGTAATGAATCAACCCCATTGAATCAATCAATCACAGGTAAGCACTTTGGAGAGTACAAGACAGTTGGTAGTCATGATCCCTGCTCAAAGAGCTTTCAGTCTAGTAATAAAAGTAATAAAAATTGTGGTATTTGTTAGGCACTTTCTATGTGCCAGGCACTGTACTATGAGTAGAGGCAGATACAAGCTAATAAAGTTGGACGCAGTCCTAGACCAACCTGGGGCTCACAGTCTTAATGCCCATTTTTCAGATGAAGTAACTGAGGCACAGAGAAGCGAAGTGACTTGCCTAAGGTCACACAGCCAACAAGTGGCAGAGTCAAGACTAGAACTCAGGACCTTCTGATTACCTTTTATGTACCCCAGAGCTCAGTACAGTGCCTGGCACATAGTAATCACAACAAATACCACACCTATTCATTATTATTCACCTGTATATATGTATACATGTATATATGTATATATATGTATATATGTTTGTACATATTTATTACTCTATTTATTTATTTATTTATTTTACTTGTACATACCTATTCTATTTATTTTATTTTGTTAGTATGTTTGGTTTTGTTGTCTGTCTCCCCCTTTTAGACTGTGAGCCCACTGTTGGGTAGGGACTGTCTCTATATGTGCCAACTTGTACTTCCCAAGCGCTTAGTACAGTGCTCTGCACACAGTAAGTGCTCAATAAATATGATTGATTGATTGATTGATTAATCTTCCAAAGAGAAGGAATTCCATTCAGTCTCACCTCAGGAGTGGGTAGGAGGCCTTTTCTGAGATCCTGTTCCGGATCCTGTCTGCCTGTGTGTCCATCTCTGAGCCCAGTTGGATAACGTTCATCTGTGGCACCAAAACCAGGTGTGATTTCAGGTCCTCTTTCCAATGATGGGAAAATTCTGGGAAAAAAACAGGGTGAGCACCAAAACAGCATTAATCCATTGAAGAGGCTTGTTTTGAATTCAAAATGGCTATCCCTGATTAGCTTTTGGGATTTTAACAGTCCTTGCTCTCTCTGGGGCTTTGTATCTTCATTGATTAAGGAAAAAGGCACTACATCACTATTGAGGGCACTGGAGGAGGTAACTTACTGCACTGATTATAATTAATTGAGCAATATAATGGTGGGAGTTGGGCTATCATGCTTCATATACACGGGTGCATTAGATTTATAAGGACTTCATGAAATATCCGTTGGAAAATGTGATCATTTGGAAATCATCAATGCGATGTCAAATGCTCCATGTTAAAATTTGTTTATAGCTGAAAATCTGATTTTTGCACAGTAAAGGCTTTTAGAAAATTTTTAAAATAGGTTCAACTTTCTAATCCCATCTTTGCTAAAATACAGACCCTTTAATCATTGGGCTCGCCTGCTGCAGTGTTTCATCGGAGGCCAGGGCAAAATAATGTATATCTATTGTTTAAAATGTTTGTCTTTTAAAAAATGACCAACTCAATTTACAGAGCCAAATCCACTTAAAAAATCTTGCCTTCTAATGGGGTTCACGATGAAATGCCAACCTTTCTGAATTGCCTCGAGTTGTGTGGGATACACGGCTGTGTTTGTTGGGTGCGGGTGCCACTGCCTTCCTCAGGACTGGTTGTGTATCTCACTTCCTCCTGCTAGATTCCATGTAGTTTCTTCAAATGTTGTAACTGCTGCATGGGCTCAGATTGGTCCTTTGAGTTGGTTTGGTTTTCCCAGACTAACGCCTAGTTCACTTGCCTAATGTACTTTTATGTTTTTACCCATATAATTGTGTAGAGTAATCGTTGTCGCAATTTCATTGTCAAATCTGGCAACACAATGTTGAATGAAAATCGAGAGAGTAATGAATAAATCAATCAATCAATCGTATTGAGTGCTTACTGTGTGCTGGGCACTGTACTAAGTGCTTGGGAGAGTTCTACACAACAATACAACAGGCACATTCCCTTCCCACAATGAAATGAAGTAAAGCAACAGAGAGTTAAGATGCTTGGTACCCCGAATTTCCATTTAGTCTACCCAGAGTCCCTAGCGCTGATTCACAATCAAATAATCATTCACGTTTAGAGTGCTTACTATGTGCAGAGTACTGTACTAAGTGCTTAGAAGAGTTCAATAGAAGAGGTGATAGATACGCTCCCTGCCCAAAATGAGTTTATAGTTTTATCAAGCCCATTGGGGCTGGGATGACCTTGGGAGCATAATAGAGGGATGTAGGTCTAGAGAACTAGAAGAGCAACCAGTGAATTGGCCTGAAATGGGGACCACCTTTTCCATTAATTCCAAGATATTGGGGAGGTGGATTAGGGAGGGGAAAAGGTGGAGATTGCGTGTCTTGAGGGTAGAATGGAAACTTTGGGAGTCAGATGTTGTGAGATGTAGAGATGAAATAAAAGTGTTAAGGATTGAGTGAATGCTTTTTATTTTTAACAATATTTGTTAAGCACTTACTATGTGCCCGGCCCTGTACTAAGCACTGGGATAGGTATTAGATAATTGGGTTATTGATAATAATAATAATCATCATTATTGTTATTATTCTTATGGTATTGGTTAAGTGCTTACTATGTGCCACACACTGTACTAAGTGCTGGGATAGATAGAAGGCAATCAGGTCAGATACAGTTCCTGTCCCACTTGGGACTCACAGTCTTCATCCCCATTTTACAGATAAGGTAACTGTACAGACAGTCCCCGTCCCACATAGGGCTAAGAATCTTAATCCCTTCTAGACTATAAACTCGTTCTCTAGACTGTAAACTCATTGTGGGCAGAGAATGTGTCTTTTATATTGTATTCTATTGTACTCTCCCAAGTCTTTAGTACAGTGCTCGGCGCACAGTAAGTGCTCAGTATGACTGACTGACAGATGAGATAACTAAGGCACAGAGAAGTTAATTGACTTCCTTATGGTCACACAGAAGACAAAAATGCAGAGCCAGGATTAGAATCCAGGTCATCTGTCTTCCAGGCCTGTGCTCTTTCCACAGGGCCACACTGCTTCCCTCTTCTTAAGACGACAACCCCCGGGACAACAGCCATTTTTTGACCCTGAAAAGGTAGCTATATTTGGCACTTCAGAGGTCAGACATCACAGTGATGGTAACCAGAGTTGGACTGTAAGCCAGAGCATGGTGACTATTTGTGATTTCTGTCCTCTTGTGCCTGTTTTAATAATAATAATAATGGCATTTATTGAGCGCTTACTATGTGCAAAGCACTGTTCTACGTGCTGGTGAGATTACAAAGTGATCAGGTTGTCCCATGAGGGGTTCACAGTCTTCATCCCCATTTTACAGATGAGGTAACTGAGGCCCAGAGAAGTGAAGTGACTTGCCCAAAGTCACACAGCTGACAATTGGCGGAGCCGGGCCTTGAACCCATGACCTCTGACTCCAAAGCCCGTGCTCTTTCCACTGAGCAACGCTGCTTCTCTAAACACAGTGTGTGGCACATAGTTCTGAAGCCCGATCCATTTTCTAGAAGCTTTAGAAATGTCCTACTGACTTCCAAGGTGTGCAGCATCCACACAAAACAGTAGTTTGAAATGGAAGCTGATTAGTATAGTACATGGAACATAATAAGTGCTTAATAAATGCCACAGTTATTATTAGTGGGACTAATGAAATGAAAATGCTACCAGCCTTACCTTTCTGTTGTCTCAGAAAGGTCGTTACAACTTCAGAAGACACTTTCCTCCTCCCTCTCTTCCTACCCCACTCCCCGGAAAGAACTAACATTTATTTCTATTTTGATTAACTGGATTGCCATGCCGCATAAGCATTGCGATATATGTTAAGTGCTTACTAAGTGCCAAACACTGGAGAGAGATGATAAAAGAAGATCAGACAGGTTTTCTGTCCCACGTGGGGTTAAGGGGGAGGGAGAATAGATATTTAATCTCCATTTTACAGATGAGGAAATTGAGACCCAGAGAAGTTAAGTGACTTGCCCAAGGACACACAGCAGGCACCTGACAGAGACAGAATTAGGGTAAAGATTTCCTGATACCTAGGCCCTTACTCTGGCACTAGACCATACTGCTGCTTAGTTTTTTTTACACATCAGAAATTGTAATGTCCCAGTTGACTGTGTTTCATGCAGAAGTAACAGTGTGGCCTAGTGGATAGAGCTCGGGCCTGAGAGTCAGAGGGACATGGGTTCTAATCCCAGCGCTGCCATATGTATGTTTGGGCAGGTCACTTCACTTTTCTGGGCCTCAATCACCTCAAATTTAAAATGGGGATTAAGATTGGGAGCCCTATGTGGGACATGGACTGTGTCCAAACTGATTAGCTCAAATCTACCCCAGCGCTTAGTTCAGTGCCTGACACATTGTAAACCCTTCACAAATACCATTAAAAAAAAAAAGAACAGAAGACATGCCTAAAGGCCACCCAGTGAGTTCATGTGACCACTAAATGCTCTCATTTTACCATTAGGCATTGAAACACCTCCAAAGCTGTTGGCTAGCTGTGAGTTATGGAGCCACAAGCAGGTCTTTCGAATTTGACCTTGCCCCAAACGGTGCCTGCAGAATAAAACTGAGTACGAAATCCTTTTTTTTTCCAGATACCGAGCGACTCTACACAGAGGTGTTCCAGGAAATCTGTGATCGCTTCGGAAAGAAATATACCTGGGAAGTTAAATCCCTCGTCATGGGTAAAAAAGCACTGGACGCCGCAGAGATTATAATCGATGCCTTAGAGCTCCCGATGACCAAAGAAGAACTGCTAAAGGAAAGTAAACTGAAGCAAGAGAAAATATTTCCTACTGCTGCCCTGATGCCAGGTGATTTTCCTCGTTATTTCACTGAATTCATGTGTCCCAATGTTTTCCTGCCTTCCATTTGACAGTTTTTCCTTGTGTGTACATGAAGGTATTTTCCTTGTTAGGCAGTCAAAAAAGGATTTGTAAAACGCTTACTGAATGCCAGGCACGGTACTCGAGGCAAACTAATCAGGCTGGGCACAGCCTGTGTCCTGCATGGGGCTCATAGTCCTAACCCCCATTTTGCAGATGAGGTGACTGAGGCACGGAGAAGTTAAGTGACTGGCCCATGGTCACCCAGCAGACAAGTGGCGAGGCCAGGATTAGAACCCAGGTCCATCTGACTCTCGGGCCCTTGCTTTGTCCCCTAGGCCACACTGCTTCCCGAGTTCAAGAGAAGTTCTTAAGCAGTTTCTCACATAATCTTACAGCTGCTATTTTTGCCTATGTCCTTCTTCCACACAGGGGATGTGCTGAGACTGTAAATTCATTGTGGGCTGGGAATGTGTCTGTTCACTGCTGTGTTGTCCTCTCCCAAGCGCTTAGTACTATGCTCTGCACACAGTAAGCATTCAATAAATAAGACTGGAGTGAATGTTTATGTGAATCTCTGGTGAAAAACCTTATGTAGGTGGCCACCATTCCAGGGTGTCAGCCTTGAGAATATTATACTAGGCTTGTAAATCCCTGTGTAAGCTCCTGTGATGTTTTACTCTCCTAAGCGCTTAGTACAGAGCCCTGCACAAAGTAACTGCTCAATAAATACAGCTGTCTGATTGATGAAAAGTTGCTGCTGAGGTAAGAGTCGTGATGTCTTTCAAGACAATGGGGAAGCGGTACTCTGAAATCTGCAGAAATGCTGAATGGGAGAAGCCAGCATGTTCAAATACGCTTAAGTTTTTAAAAAGTGTTGTTCGATTTTGGTTGTTGGTTTTTTTGTTGGACTCCCACTCCACCCCCCTCCCCTCTTTGCAATGTTTTCCTCTCCAGAGGAGAAATAACTTTTCTCCTTTGAGGCTTGTTAACTGGAGATCAATCAAAACCTGCTTGCCTGCTGTTTCAAGAAGGGAGAAAGACAGATGTGTTCTGGATTTGGGGACCTAAAATATGCTTTAATGGGAAGAATCATTTTCAGATTCCTTAGGTTGAGAGGACAAATGTTCATCCTGTAAAAGGACTGATATAGTTGCACTGATAATTTTTTTATTGCATTTATTAAGTGCTTACTATGGGCTAGGCACTGTACTAAGCACTGGGGTAGTTACAAGCTTAAATCAGATAGGACACAGTCCGATATCCCACAGCTCACAGCTTTAATCCCCATTTTCAGATAACGTAAGTAACTTCAATCAGTCAGTCAGTGGCATTTATTCTGTGCTTAGTATGTGCAGAGCACTGTACTAAGTGCTTGGGAGAGTACAACAGACTTGCCCAAGGCAAGTTGTGGAGCCGGTACTAGAACCCAGGTCCCCTGACTCTGTTGGTTTGCATTATGGTTGTCACATAAATCATTGAAAATTTCAAGGGGAAATTATATATGGCTATCTGGGAATATTTTTGGAAGACAGAAAATATTCATAGTGTCCCAGCTCATCATTACTATTAAAGACAATCTTCAAATTTACTCTACTGTACTCTCCCAATCAATTTATTGAATATTATTAAATACAACCTTCAAATTTACTCTGTTGTACTCTCCCAATCATTTACTGTGTGCAGAGCAACTGAGTAATTTGACAAAAATCCCTGCCCTCAGGGGGGGTTATGTAATCTAGCTAGAGGAGTTTATCATCTCCGAAACACTAATACAGTTTCTACAAATAGTAGACATTCGGTAAAGCAACGTGGCCTAGTGGATAGAGCCCGGATCCGGGAGTCCTGAGAAGGACCTGGGTTCTAATCCCAGCTCTGACACTTGTCTGCTCTGTGACCTTGGGCAAGTCGTTTAACTTCTCTGTGCTTCAGTTTCCACCTGTTCGCCCTCCTACTTAGACTGTGACTTCAAGTGGGACAAAAATTGCATCCAACCTGATCAATTTGTATTTACCCCAGCACTTAGAACAGCCTGACGTACAGTAAGCATTAAATGAATCCCATAAAAATAATAATAGTGATAATAATAATTTAACCCCTCTTTGTATAATATAATAGTAATAATTATTGGTGTTAAGCCCTTACTATATGACAGGCACTGTATTAAGCACTGGGTTGAACACAGTCCCTGACCCACAGGGGGCTCGCAGTCTCAATTATATCTGCCTTTATGAGGACAAAATGAGATAAACACTTGAGGAAAATGATAGTTCAAAACAAATCCAAGGTTCTGTGGCCCATGAACTAAATCTTTCCTCCGATGTCATCACCCTCCCACCCACTTCCACTCTATAGAAACAGACATTTGAAACCTCTCCATTGTAAACCCGCTTTCTTTGACACAATTTCATACACAAATCCGTGGAGGCTTCAGCAGGCGGATTATTTTGCAGCTTTCTAAACATCTAATCAGATTGGTAGAGCTTGGAGTGATGATGTTAGCTTTTCTGTGATTAAAAAATAGGAGTTGGTGAAGTCTCAAAGAGCCTTACTCAGTATGGCCTGCTGGAGAATCATTGTAACAGATGGAAGCCATCTGGGAGGCTAGAGGTGCTCTGTTCAGAAAAAGGATATGTTTATCCTCAGGGTTCCTGTTCATTAACAATACATGAATCATGAAAGACAAGACTAATATACATCCATTTGTTCTCTAGCCCCGTAAGAAAACTCAAGCACTTCTTCTCGTTCTGCCTAATTTCTTCCCTGTTTCTATCTCCTTTCCCCCCCACAAGTTAAACTTAGAATGAAGGGAAATAGAAATCCAGAGGTACACATCTCCAAAAATGCCAAATTCTGAATAGGGGTGAGTAACCTTTGCCTCTGGAGAGCATTGCAATGCAGTGCATTGGGAAGCAGTGTGGCCTAGTAGATAGAGCCCGGGCCTGCGAATCAGAAGATGTGGGTTCTATTCCTGGCTCTGCCACAAGTCTGCCATGTGACCTTGGGCAAGTCACTTCATTTCTCAGTGCCTCGGTTACCTTATCTGGAAAATGGAGATTAAGCCTGTGAGCCCCATGTGGAACAGGATAGTGTCTGACCTGATTATTGTGTGTCTACCCCAGCACTTAAAAACATTGCTTGGCACCCAGTGAGTGCTTAAAAAAATACCACAGTTATTATTATTATTGCTGGATTTTGTTCTGTGAATGTCCCTGTTCCACCAGCCACTGATTTCCTGACTTGCATTTTAATAGTGGTATTCATTAAGCACTTCCTAGGTGCCAAGTACTGTACAAAGCGCTGGAGTAGATACAAGATAATCAGGCACCCAGTGGGGCTTACAGTCTAAGTAAGAGGGAGAACAGGTTTTGAATCCCCATTTTGCATATGAGGGAATTGAGGCCCAGAGAAGTGAAGTGACATGCCCAAGGCCACACAGCAGATGCACGGTGGAACTGGGAATAAAAGCCAAATGCTCTACCTCCCAAGCCCATGTACTTGCCACTAGGCCGTAGTTCTTCTCACCATGTACAAGACTGTGTGCCATCTACCTATATCGTCTCTATCCCAACATTGAGAAGCAGAGTGGCTTTGGAGTCAGAGGTCATGGGTTCAAATTCTGGCTCCGCCAATTGTCAGCTGTGTGACTTTGGGCAAGTCACTTAACTTCTCTGGCCCTCAGTTACCTCATCTGTAAAATGGGGATTAAGACTGTGAGCCCCCCATGGGACAACCTGATCACCTTGTAACCTCCCCAGTGCTTAGAACAGTGCTTTGCACATAGTAAGCGCTTAATAAATGCCATCATTATTATTATTAGTAATAGTAGTACTGCGCTCTGCACCCAGTAAATGCTACATAAATACCATTGATTAACAATCACGTAACTCCTCCATTCCACAGTTCCCCAGTAGATTGATCGTATCATGCATTCATTCAATCGTATTTATTGAGCACTTACACTGTGCAAGCACTGTACTAAACACTTGGGAGAGTACAATGTAACAATAAACAGATCCGTTCCGGGAATCCTGTATATGCTTCAGGGGGTGTAGGGATCCTTGATTTATTAAGCTACCAAGGAATTAAGCTTAATATTTAAAAAAGTAAAGCAAACACTATTTTAAAATCTCGTATTTTGATAACTCGAAGAGATCACTCTTGTATACTTCAGGGCTCACATGAAGCATCACTTTCCAAATAGAAGACACAAATATTTATTGCTAAGAATAGTCAGTGATGTAATATGGTGTGTGCTCCTTTGCGTGCAATTTTTTTAACTGCTATATTAAAATAGAATTTTAAGCACTTTGTTTTCCCTAAGGAGATATAATAAGGTCTAGACCACAGAATCAATTTTCTTTTAAATCAGTTACCTCTGGGTTATTTATTTAAAAGGTGTCACCAAATCTATGTAGTGCTTCAAACATTAAATTGATTAAATCATGAAGCTAGTTATTTAGAAGATTCAATTCTCTGGGTATCGTTCATGCCAGCCTTAATAGCTAAAGGTAGAACCACTGCAGATGGAGAATCAAATTATATGGAAGAGGGTGTTTAGCAAGACTAAGCAGTGTGATCAGGTGGAATAGAGCACAGGCCTGGGAAGACCTAGGTTCTAATCCTGCCTTCACTAAGTGTCTGCTGTGTGGTCTTGGGTAGGTCACTTGACATATATTCCTCAGTTATTTCATCTGTAAAATGGGAATTAAGACTGAGCTTTATGTGGGACATGGACTGTATCCAACCTGATTAGTTTATATATACCTCAGCGCTTAGTACAGTGCTTAGAGAAGCAGCATGGTATATTGGATAGAGTACAGGTCTGGCAAATCAAAAGATCGTGGATTCTAATCCTGGCTCTGCCATTTGTCTGCTGTGTGACCTTGGACATGTCAATTCACTTCTTTGTGCCTCAGTTACCTCATCTGTAAAAGGGGGATTGAGACTATGAGCCCCATGTGGGACAGGGACTGTGTTCCTCTCGATTTACTTGGATCCAGCCCAGTTCTTTGTAGTGTCTGGCACACAGTAAGCAGTAAGAAATACCATCATTATTATTACAGTGCTTGACACATAGTAAGTGCTTAACAAATACCTTTTTTTTTTAAATAAAGCCTCCTTCCAGTTGTCAGTGACAGAGTAGTGGGTGGTTTTATAACTCTCCCATGATTTGGTTGATCAACTATCTTCAGAATTATTTGTGAGTACAAAGATTACATCACCGTGCTTAATACCGGAAGAAAATAACAGCACAATATCAACTCCAGCAGTTTGTATGGGCATACCTGAGGTATCCAGGAAATATCACTCCATAGGTGAGGTCTCCTCAGAATTTGGATTCTCCACACTTTGCCTCTCCTGAATCTTGTGAGAAGCTTTATTAGCTCAATGTGTAGGTATAGTGCCCACTGGAAGTTGAAGAACATACCTAGTGAGAAATCCAAGAACTATGATGATAAATTCATCTGATGATTCAGTCAGTCAATCAGTCGTATTTATTGAACACTTATTGTGTGCAAAACACAGTCCTAAGCATTTGGGAGAGTACAGTATAATGGAGGTGGTAGACACATTCCCTGCCCACAAGGAGTTTGGTGTAGAGGATCTTTTCCTTTTTCAGGAGAAAAAAAAAGAAAAAGAAAATTGGGCCGGGACCCAGGAGTATTTACGACACAGGCAGAAATACGGGTAGACTGTGAAAAACAGACTGTTTGCTGGTCAGATTCAATTACTAAGTCTAATTTAGTACCACAGTGACTGTCTTTATTTAATGATTTATCCGACTGGATAATGTCGTCATGAAGCATATTTTGGGCAGTTTTCCTGATGCAACTTCTCTGGCATTTGGCTTCCGTGACAAGTTAGCTCTAATCATCTAACATGGAAGCTCTCTCCAGCCCTGTGAAAATGAGACACAGCTTTCTTTCCACCCCCAAAGCCTGCCTCTTTGTCTTCTCCAAGGATTATCGTAGCCAGCATGGAACAGCCAATGCGAAAGTTGTTGTTGACAGAAAAATGTTAACGTGTTTCTAAAGAGAGCATGGAGCTAATCTTCTCTGGCAGTGTGCATTTCGAAAACAGGAAGGGCATTGCCAGAACCAGTTCTCCAAGTAAAACGAACCTGGCTAGAAGCCGCGTGGCCTAGTGGATAAAACCCAGACCTGGAAGACAGAGGATCTGAGCTGTAATTTCAGCTCCACCACTTGCTTGCTGTGTGACTTAGTGCCAGTCACTTAACTTTTCTGGACCTCAGTTTTCGCAACTGTAAAATGGGGGTGCAATACCTGTTCTCCCTCCTACTATACTGTGAATCCCTCGTGGAAAAGGGACTGTATCTGACCTGAATAACTTGTATCTACCCCAGCATTTAGAACAATCCTTGTTACATAGTAGGCGCTTAACAAATACCATAAATAAATCAATCAATTTAAATGTCCCACCTGAGAGGCACTATTCAGCGCTATTCCTTTCAGCAAAGCTAGGGAACTCTTCTTAGTTGAAAATTGTAAAGGAAACTGAAAAGTTATTGAGAATGCATTTGCATGCTTCAATTTGGTATATTGTAACTCCAGCCTGAAATATCAGCATATAAAACATCATTGTTTTACTAATATATTAATAGATTTTTTTCACGAGGACCACCATCCATAATTCCTGCTCAGATTCCTGTATTTGACTCAGCCCTGAAACCGCTTTTGCATTCTTATTTAAAAATAATAATGATGAACCACAATGAAAAGCAGCATGGCCTGCCTAGTGGAAGAAGCATCGGGTGGGAAGTCAGGAGACCCGGGTTCTAATCCCTATTCCACTATTCCACTGCTTGCCTGCTCTGTGACCTCGGACAAGTTGCTTCACTGCTCTGGGCCTCATCTGCAAAATAGGGATTAAGATTATGAGCCTCATGTGGGACAGGGACTGTATCCAACCTGATTAGCTTCTATCTACCCCAGCACTTAGTAAAGTGCCTGGCACAGAGTAAGCACTTAATGAATAGCATTTTTTAAACAAGTGGCCAAAAGCCCCGTTATGATTTTTATGCTATTTGTTAATCAATCAATGGTATTTATCAGGTGCTTACTGTGTGCAGAGCACTGTAATAAACACTTGGGAGAGGGGGTACAACAGAGACAACAGACAGGTTCCCTGCCCACAACAAGTTTACAACCCAGAATACTGTTAAGTATTGTTAAGAACAGTGCTTGGCACATAGTAAGTGTTTAACAAACAAATGCCATCATTATTATTAAGCACTTACTATGTGCCAAGCACTGTTGCAAGCACTGGGGGAGATAGGAGTTAATCACAGTCCCTGCCTGACATGAGGCTCACATTCTAAGTTATAATAATAATAATGATAGCATTTATTAAGCGGTTATTGTGTGCAAAGCACTGTTCTAAGCACTGGGGAGGTTACAAGGTGATCAGGTTGTCCCACGGGGGGCTCACAGTCTTAATCCCCATTTTACAGACGAGGTAGCTGAGGCCCAGAGAAGTTAGGTGACTTGCCCAAAGTCACACAGCTGGCAATTGGCAGAGCCGGGATTTGAACTCCTAACCTCATACTCCAAAGCCCGTGCTCTTTCCTCTCAGCCACGCTGCTTCTCTAATTTATTGAGCACTTACAGTGGGCAGAGCATTATGTGCTTGCCTCATCATCAAGGGTATTTATTGAGTGCTTACTATGAGCACATTATGGGAGAGTACAATCCCATGGAGTTAGCAGACACATTCCCTGCCCACAACAAGCATACGGTTTAGAGGGGGAGACAGACACCGGAGGTATGTCAATCAATTTGTCCGAAGCCACCACAATAGGCAAGTTGTGGATTGGTAGACTGAAGCCATTTCTACAAGGATCGTTGGCGCTTTGAAATAGTTTACTACTTTACGATTTAGATTTTAGGAAAGCACATTAGGTAAAAGCCCAAATTCAATTTGTTTTTCCATTAGTCTCCTGTTATTTTCTTCAGTCTCTTTGGAGTCTGCTGAAACCTAGGAGACATTAATTAGTTCTGTCACTTGACAAACTCGAGATCCAGTGTACAGAACAAGAGACTGCAATTCTCTTCTTTTTACCTTCACTGACCACTGACAAAGGTTGCAGAAAGAAACTACCATTGTTTCAGTCAGCATAGGAAGGCCCTGATGATGATGATTATTAAACTATACTTTGGAAGTACTTTTAATTGAGTCATTTATCAGACTTTAGAACTGTCCAATGTCACCTCTTCAATTTGAAAGGGAAACTTAGGGTGTCCTTAGGTTTGTCTTACCACCCGATCGCTTGCCCACATCAAAGCCTTGTTGAAGGCATAACTCCTCCAAAGTCTTCCCTAAGCCCCACTTTCCTCTTCTCGCCCTCCCTTCTGCATCGCCCTGACTTGATCCCTTTATTCATCCCCCCTCCCAGCCCCACAGCACTTATGTCCATATCTCTCACTTATTAATTTATATTAATTATCTGTCTCCCCCACTAGATTGTCAGCTCATTGAGAGCAAGGAATGTGTCTGTCTGTTGTTTTCTTGTACTCTCCAAGGGCTCAGTACATTGCTCTGCACACAGCAACCGATTGAATGAATGATTCCTGCCTCTGGCCTGGAATGCCCTCCCTCTTTATATCTGACGGACAATTACTCTCCCCACCTTCAAAGCCTTATTGAAGGCACATCTCTTCCAAGGGGCCTTCCCTGATTTTGCCCTCATTTCCTTTTCTCCTACTCCCTTCTGCATTGCCCTGACTTGCTCCCTTTATTCACCCCCCACCTTATGTATAGCACTTATGTAAGTCTCTGTAATTTAATTAATGCCTACCTCCCTCTCTAAACTGTAAGCTCATTTTGGGCAGGGAAGGGATCTATTATACTGTTGTGTTTTACTCTCCCAAGCGTTTGGTACAGTGCTCTGTACCAAAGCGCTCAATAAATACGATTGATTGATTGGTATGGTTGCGGTTATCCATAATGCATAACTGCATATAGAATGTCAAGTAACCAGAAACAGAAGTCTCACCCATGTGAAGACTGGGGTGGCAAGTGGCAGGGTGTCTCATGGTTAGAGCTGGAAACTGGATTAGGAATAAGGCAAGTTTTGTTTCTCCAACTAGCGTTTATCTGCTATGAGGTCTTGGAAAAATAGCATTTCTGGACAAGTCTCTACAATCCATAGTGTAGGATAATGGGGCTCTATGACGTGAGGTTTGATTTTCGTGTCAGTGTTTGAGCAGCTTGGATGAAACACACTGTAGTTTCCAAGGACAATCTTTCCATTATTATTGTTATCTTTCGGATCATGGGGATTTTCTATTTAAATACATGTCTGTGTTTTAGCGGTTAGCATGACACCACCTACTTGTTTAACTTGTGGTTTATAGACGACTCCCCTCACTGATTTTCTCTCTAACACAGGTACATCAGTTGAAAAGGAATGGAGTCAAATAGGTAAATTTTTGCCTCTAGACCAAGAAGATCAAGCTAATAATCTAACTAGAGAGCAAAATATTTTGCATTATCTAGGTCTAGTATTTTAGCTCGTCTGTTTGGGAAAGAACTAATTTCACCAGATGACATTTCTTGGGAATTCCGAAGTTTAAAAGCAAATTTCTTCTGTACATTTTAAATAATGACCTTAAAGGATGTATAGATTCAGTACATTTAATAATAAAAAAATACCGCAGAACATTGTGGATATTCTCCCTTAGAACCCAGGTCCTTATGACGCCCATGATCTATACACGAGGCCACGCTGCTTCTCAATTCTGTCTCCCCACTGCTCTCCACTTTGCCTTTCCCAGTCTTCCTGTTAAGTGACTCTTCAAGGGTAACAGTTTGTGAAGTCCTTAAGGGAGCCCTCCACCAGGATAAGGAAAGGGCCTTTTCTCCAGAATAATTGTGCACCCCCACCTAAAAGAATTAACATAACATCAGGGAACTGTTTACTTTTGAATATGTGCATCTTATCAAGGCTCCTGACAGGATCAAACTGAGAGCTGTCTTGTTTTCTTTCTCCAAATTGTTGGACTAATGCAAATTTGTGAGTGTATCGATTTTGGTCAGGCTGATTGAAATCAGGATCAAGAGCGTGGCTCAGTTATCTTCTCCTCTTTGATTCTCCTTAAAATCATATTTCACACATTTGGCATACTACTATTTACTATCCATATTAATGTTATTTCATAATACGATATAAATGATCATTTTCTTTGGATTTATATCAATGTTTCATAGGTTATGGTGTGAACAATGGAAGGAGCTACTGCAGATCATAAAGCTCTTTAATTTAATGAAGATAATCTTCTCATCTTTTTTCCCTAGTGGAAATCTCAGTTGCCATGGCCACAGGCCTTCTATTATCTATTTACCACATTTGGTTTGTTTCTGGTCAATGTTAAGCTGAGAAGAGAAGGTGAAGAACAAACATATCAGCGGGGAAATGGCCTGGCCCATTAGGAAGAATTTACAATTTTCAAAATATGCCTAAATCCTCACAATTGAAGGACAATGTCTAATGAAACCAAGTTGAATTAATCATTTCTAGATATACTGCATAAAAGAAGCTGTCTTTGACAAGTAAGGGAATATTTCTTTTTCTTCTGTTTTATCTAAGTGCTTAGTAAAGCACATTGCTACCTCATTGCTCATTGCTACCGCTCCTCCTCCTCCTACTACTGTTGCTGAAAGACAGTGAGCTCATTGTGGGTAGGGAAGGTGTCTACCAACTCATATTGTACTCTCCTAAATACGCAGTACAGTGCTTTACACACAGTAAGCACTCAATAAATAAGATGGATTGATTGATGGATTGCAAGGGCAGCCCAAACAAGAGGAGTGAAATGGGGGTGAGGAACCTGTTCTCCCTCCTACTTGGACTGTGAGCCCCAAGCAGAACACGGATTTTATCCAACCTGCTTATCTTGTATCTACCCCATTGCTTAGTACAGTCCTTGGCACATAATGAGCACTTAGCAAGTAATTACTATTACCATTACTAATTACCCCAGGGTCAGTGACAGTTTATGCCACACACGTTTAAATAATGTCATATTTTACCTCCTGTGTAGCTTTTGTGGGATGAGGTGGTGTAGGGAAAATGTGTTTGCAGACTGGAAAATTTTTAGAAATGATACGCAAGGCTGGTTCAGAGCACATTAACTTGCCTGTCTGAGAGTAGGGCTTAATTTTTGATTCATTCCACATTTTCATTTATTGGAGACTTTTCAACCTCACTGGCGGAAACACAGTATATGGGAGAATTAAGTAGGTAAATCAATACAGGTAAATATAATGGAAAGACCTTATTCAAGTAAAAAATGAAATACCGAGGTGATTATGAATTTCAACTAGCAGAGTAAAGCCTTTTAAAACCGAGGGGAAGTATCTGCTTAAATAGTGGATCAGTTTGGCGGACAGTCTGTTATATGTGAAGGGTCACTAGCCAACCAATTGCAGTTTCAAACCTGCAATTCCTAGGCATTAGGCCAACTGCCTGGCTCCCTGGGGCATGTAACTGCCTCATATAATTTTCTCTAGAGTAAGCGCCAAGCTATGTGCAAATAATTCATGTTTGTCTCTCCTAACCAGACAGTGAGCTGTTGAGAGCAAGGAAGATGTGTCTTATGTCTGCTGTACTTTCCAGAGTGCTTAGTATAGTGCCCCTCATTCAGTAGTTACTTAATAGTACCACTGATTTTTTAATTGATTGATTGCATAGGTGGGCTCTATATTTGGCTAGTAATCTTGGTAACCCAAGCACATATTGATCTTTCAGCATGAAGCTCGGAATTTCTCTAACAAAAAAAGGGAGAATTATCAGGAGGTGTTGTGTCTTTAACCTTGAGAAACAGCATGGCCCAGTGGATAGAGCATGGATCTGGGAGTTGGAAAGACCTGATTCCTAATCCCAGCTCCACCATTCATCTGCTGTGTGGCCTTGGGCAAGTCACTTCACTTCTCTTGCCGCAGTTACCTCATCTGTAAAAAGGGGATTAAGATTGAGCCCCTTGTGGGATAGGGACTGTGTCCAACCTGATTAGCTTATTTAACAGCATGTTTAATACATTCATTCAATCATATTTATTGGGCACTTACTGTGTGCAGAGTACTGTACTAAGCACTTGGGAAGTACAAATCAGCAACATGTAGAGATGGTCCCCACCCACCAACGGGCTCACAGTCTAGAAGGGACTAAAAGGGTCCAAACCTAGCCCCTCATTGCAAGATTCAGTTCTCAGTGCTTTTCATTCATTCATTCAATCGTACTAAGCATTTGGGAAGTACAAGTGCTTGACTCAGAGTAAGCACTTAAATGCCATAAAAAAGTCATCTGTGGAGCAGAATATCAGGATTGGCATCAGATGTTCTGAAATCGTAAGAATCACAAGGTGTAACCAAATCAAAGTGCCATCTCTCGGTGTTCTGCAGTCAATCATTGGTATTTATTGAGTGCTTTACCATGTGTAAAGCACTCTTTGGAGTGAATAATGCAATGGAGTTGGTAGACACATTCGCCCTGTCCATATAGCACATGAAATGTGTGATAGGAATGGATAGGAATATAACATGCTAGTCTCGGAACCTACGCAATTACAAGTTTAGATGACAAACAATGGGCCAAGCTTAGTAAACACATTTAGTACAGTATTCTGCACATAGTAAGCACTCAGTAATAATAATAATAATAATGGTATTTGTTAATCACTTACTATGTGCAAAGCAGTGTTCTCAGCACTGGGGAGGTTACAAGGTGATCAGGTTGTCCCATGGGTGGTCTCACAGTTTTAATCCCCATTGTACAGATGTGGTAACTGAGGCACAGAGAAGTGAAGTGACTTGCCCAAAGTCACACAGCTGACAGTTGGCAGAGCTGGGATTTGAACCCATGACCTCTGACTCCAAAGCCCATGCTCTTTCCACTGAGCCACGCTGCATCTCAGTAAATTCCATTTGCTCAGTAAATTCATTCAGTAAATTCCACTGATGATAAAAGGGCAGGACAGGGAGACAAAGAAAAAATAGATACTCCAGTTCTCTCTTGCTCTCTCTCTCTCTTTCACCTTTCCCCCTTCCACTCCCTCTCCCTTTCCTCCCCCTCTTCATTTTCCTCTCTTTCCCTTCCCCTTTTCCCTCTACCTCTCTTCTCCATCCTGCTTTCCCACACCCTTTCCTGTTTACCTCTTTCTGGAAAACAACAGAAGCCCAGACCCAATACAAGGAGCTGATACATCGATTTACCAAAAAAAAAAAGTAACATATTCTAGGAAAAATTTTTGCAGTGAAGCCTGTGACTGAAGCTGAAATAAATTTGATTAGATGGCAGTTCAACACAGTTAAGATCCATAAGAAAAGCAGATGAAGCCCCATTTATATCAGATCTTCTCCAGAAAGGGATGGAGGAAACCAGCAGCCGTCATGATGTATAATAATAATAATGATGGCATTTGTTAAGTGCTTACTATGTGCAAAGCACTTTAAGTGCTGGGGAGGATACAAAATGATCAGGTTACCCCATGTGGGGCTCACAGTCATGCACATTTTACAGATGAGGTAACCGGCACAGAGAAGTTAAGTGACTTGCCCAAAGTCACACAGCTGACAAGTGGCAGAGCCGAGATTTGAACCCACGACCTCTGGTTCCCAAGCCCGTGCTCTTTCCATGAGCCACACTGCTTCCTTATATATGAAATTAACGGGCAGCAACAATGCGTTTGCGTATTAGTAGGGCATTATTTTCACATCATCAGGACCAGTTTAGAGACACAGACCTGAAACACCATGCCATTTGCAAATCTCCAAACCAAGTTATCAGGTTTTGCGTCAATATATCAATGATATACTGGCTCGGAATATGAGCATTGTCTGATTTACTGTCCAAATGTTACAGCAATAAGATTAATGGAACTAAAACTACAATTCAACAGCATAACAATAAATGAGTCAACAGGGAGAAATGCATGCCAGAAAGGAGAATAAAATATATCAGTAAGCTGAAGGAGTAGCTGGGAAGGCTTATACAATACAAAAATAACAAGAATATTAATAAGGTTGCCCAGGTAATTAAGTCCTTTTGCAGTCAGTGACTTAAGCAGAGATGAATTGTTAGGAATAATTGATATAGGCATACAAAACCTGAACACTTATTCAAATTACTGTGATGATTTGAAGATAACCAAAGGAGAAAAAAAAATCATGGATTTCATACAAATTACATTTATCACCCGTTGTGGGCAGAGAACTGTGTTGTATTGTACTCTCCCTAGTGCTTAGTACAGTGCTGTACACAGTAAGAGCTCAAAAATACCATTGATCACAGCTTGCAACAGAGGGGGGAAAAAAAAAATCTGCTCTCAGATGGGATTGTCCCAGTTGGAGAGGAGTGGGAATTCCAGGTCTAGTTTTTAAGGAAGTTCTTTCAGCCATCTCACTGAATGAACAGGCCCATGGGATGTGATGACCAATGGCAGATCTCCAAACAGGGCATCATTCAAGTCATCATGGAACTTCGTAACTGGAAAGTGCTAATGGAGCTTTTCTGACAACACACACATCCTAGTACAGTGATCTGCACACACCCAGTGAGTGCTCAATAAATACGATTGAATACTTGTACATATCTATTCTATATATTTTATTTTGTTACTATGGTTGTGTTCTCTGTCTCCCCCTTTTAGACTGTGAACCCACTGTTGGGTAGGGACTGCCTCTATATGTTGCCAACTTGTACTTCCCAAGCACTTAGTACAGTGCTCTGCACACAGTAAGCGCTCAATAAATATGATTGATTGATTGATTGATTGATTGAATGAATGAATCCCAGCACCTGCAGCTATTTCAAAATGTTTCATAACATCACACCATGAGGCAGAAGAAATGTCAATCACCCTGACATTCTGCCATCTGAAAGAACTTTCTTTTGCAAGAAGAACAGTAGCCTAAGGCCAGGAAAGAGCAGATGGATTACTTGCTTGCCTTCTACAAACCCATGACATCTATTTACATGAAGTCCATAAACTCCTTCCTCTAGACTATAAGTTCCTTCTAGGCAGGGAACATGTCTGCCAACTATAATAATAATAATAATAATAATGGCATTTATTAAGTGCTTACTATGTGCAAAACACTGTTCTAAGCACTGGGGAGGTTACAAGGTGATCAGGTTGTCCCACGTGGGGCTCACAGTCTTCATCCCCATTTTACAGATGAGGGAACTGAGGCCCAGAGAAGTGAAGTGACTTGCCGAAAGTCACACAGCTGACAGTCGGTGGAGCTGGGATTTGAACCCATGACCTCTGACGCCAAAGCCCGTGCTCTTTCCACTGAGCCATGCTGCTTCTATTATGTTATATTGCACTCTACATGCTAAGCTTGCAATGGGCAGGAACCCTGTCTACCAACTCTCTTCCATCGTACTCTCCCAAGCGCTTAGTACAGTGCTCCGTACACAGCAAGCGCTCAATAAATACAATATTGATTACTCTTCTAAGTGCTTAGTACACAGTAAGCGCTCAATAAATATCAGTGATCAACTGATGAGGAGGATTTATTCACGTTGTGAGAAGAATAACATATAAACCATAGAACAGGAAGAGTGTTGTAAATTCTTTGAGAAAAAGCCAAACCATTGTAGATTTGTGATCAAGCATTTGAAACAGACACACCAGAAAACCTGATCATGAGATATATTGATGATAAGCTCTTTGAGAGCCAGGACCATGTCAATTAACTCTATTATATTCTCCCAGGTGCTTAATACAGAGTTATGCATGGACTAAGCACTTTACAAATACAGTTGATTGATTTAGTGATTATCAAAAACCTCTACCTCGAGTATTTGCATTGGAGATTTAAACCACCTATTCTTTGAGGTTTAATCTCCTACAGGAACATCAATCAATCATATTTATTGAGTGCTTACTGTGTGCATAGCACTGTTCTATGCATTTGGGAGAATAAAATATAACAGACACATTCCCTGCCCAATAGGAGCTTACTGTCCAGAAGGGGAGACAGACATTAATATAAATAAATAAATTAAAGCTATGTACATAAGTGCTGTGAGGCATGGCGGGGCGATGAATAAAGGAAGCAAGGATGGGTGAAAAGGTGTATACCGTCTTACGCCTCTTGAATGATAAAGGGGCTGTCAAATCAAGGGCCAGACATATCAGGTGGAGAATTTTTCAAGGACATTCACTAAGTCTTGATTATTCCATTTGGGACTGAATTTCCTATACAGAGAATGAAATAATATTGGTCCAGGCTGAATATAAAACATGCAGTTCATAAGTCATCTGATCTCCAGGGATGGCTCTGAACATTATGCAAATGATAGCCCCCCCCCCCCCCGCTTATCTAAGGTTCATCCTTTCCATGGGCCAATATGTGACCCCTAACCATTTTAAGAGGCCCAGAAACATCACAGACTTGTAGACTGACTATATTTTCTGGGTGGCCCAGAAACACGAACATTACGGTACTTGGAGTTTTTGTACGCAAACCCCAGAAAGCCAAAGGCCCTCTAATTCCGTCTTTTCTCTTGAAACCACCTGAAGGCGAGGGTCAGGACCAGGGCTGGTCCAGAAGACTGTTAGTGCTGGACAATAATAATAATGGTATTTGTGAAGTGCTTACTGTGTGCAAAGCACTGTTTTAAGCGCTGAGAGGGATACAAAGTGATCAGGTTGTCCCACTTGGGGCTCACGGACTTAATCCCCATTTTTCAGATGAGGTAACTGAGGCCCAGAGAAGTTAAGTGACTTGCCCAAAGTCACACAGCTGGCAAGGGTGGAGCCGGGATTAGAACCCATGACCTCCCAAGCCCGTGCTCTTTCCACGAAGCCACACTGCTTCTGAGTGCCCTCTGAAAAAGCCTGGACCTATGAGTCAGAGGTCCTGAGGTCTAATCCCAGTTCTGCCGACGGCTAAAAGGTTTGTTACAACAATTAACAGGGCATTTGGAATTATGACAGATGACATGGAGGAAGTTGTGACACAACTGAACAAGAAAGTGGAGGATTGTTAGCATGGGCTGCCAAGAAATATTACTCTATTATATTGTACTCTCCCAAGCACTTAGCTCAGAAACAGCACAGCCTAATGGATAGAGCATGGGCCAGGGTGTCAGAAGGACGTGGATTCTAATTCCAGCTCCGCCACTGGTCTGCTGTGTGACTTTGGGCAAGTCACTTCACTTCTCTGTGCCTCAGTTACCTCATCTGTACAATGGGGATTGAGACTGTGAGCCCCACATGGTACAGGGACTGTGTCCAACCTGATTAGCTTGTATCTACCCCAGTGCTTAGTATAGTGGCTGGCACACAGCAAGTACTTTACAAATTGTAATTATTATTATTACTGTATTCTGCACCCAGTGCTCAATAAATACCATTGATTGATTAATGGACTCCTTTTGGGTGTAGGGAAGATTTTTTTAAATCAATTAGCTGACACTGATTTACTAAGCCATTTTCAAAGCCTCCCTTTGTCTCAGAGTTCAGCTCATTTC
The DNA here is from genome assembly GCF_015852505.1 of Tachyglossus aculeatus. Taxonomy (NCBI): domain Eukaryota; kingdom Metazoa; phylum Chordata; class Mammalia; order Monotremata; family Tachyglossidae; genus Tachyglossus; species Tachyglossus aculeatus. The sequence goes on from NC_052080.1 coordinate 11,445,992, forward strand.
CATTTCAGGGAATTGTTTCAATGTATCCACATACACCCCTCCATCCTTCTTACTGTACCATGCTGGAAACACCGGCTTCATTTCCAGGTGGTTCTGTCACGAGATCAAAGCTACCTTTTTGGACAAACTGTTCACTCAGAGTAGAAAAGCCACCATACGACAGCCCTTGCTTATTCCCTCTTGTATGAAAGTAGAGGCTGATAAGCGTCCCCTTTTCATGTAACTACTGTGATCATTTCCTTCCCTTGGTATAGCTGCACGCTTAAAGACACATCAAAATCCCAAGTCCACATCCCTCTGTTTTTTTCTCTCGTTAGAGCCTCATGTACTGAAGGAAAGTAACCTTTCTTATGGAGTAAAATCAACTTCTCTTACCTCGGGAATGGCTCCAGATAAACACTGGATTGCTTTTTCAATTTTTGGTTTGAGTTGGACGTTTCAAAATGTATAACCAATCCCCCAGACAGTCTGGGATCGGAGAGCTCCGTAGAAGATTCACCGAAGCATCGGACGCATTCCAGCCTCACAAGTTCTGCCCCCGAGAAGAGTTGTAAATGGGGGGGATTTACAATATCCTTGTCCTCTCCTCATGTTGTTCTTCTCCCTCCAAGGCGTGGAGAAATTGATCCGCCATCTGCACAGGCATCAGATCCCCATGGCCGTGGCCACCAGCTCAGCCCGGGAGACCTTCGAAATGAAGACGAGCAGGCACAAGGAGTTCTTTAGCTTGTTCCACCACATCGTGTTGGGAGACGATCCAGAAGTGAAGAATGGCAAACCTCATCCGGATGTGTTCCAGGTGTGTGCGAGGAGATTCAACCCCCCTCCGCTTCCAGAAAAGGTAGGCCGAATCATTCACTTGAAAAGCCAGCCAAATGATGAATGTTTAATAGCTAAAAGAACGCGGGCATGGATAAAAAGAATCAACCTAATGGGATAAAGAAACCAATAAAAGATATTCACTATCGCTCCCTCTTTTTAGCTTTAATGGATTTTTAAACAGACCCCAGTCCTTAATTCTAGCATGAAAAGCAGCTGAATAGGAAATAGAGCAAGAGAAACTTGAATCAATGTGCAGCTAAAATCCCAACTGAAGGCTGTTTGCAGAGATTTAGGCTATGCTTTCTCCGTGCTGATAAGTACTGGGATTCCTGCATCCCATAAAACAGTGTCAATTACTTTGGCAGTTCAATTAAGACATCTATAAGTCAGTGTTCGGGGCATCTGAAGAAAGTGTGTCTTAGTTGCCACAAATAGTAAATAGTAGCAAATAGTAGTCATAGCATTTATTGAGCCCCTACTTGGTATGGTACACTATACTAGACTCTTGAGACGTATAGACTAAGCAAGTGGCACATTCCCTGCCCATAAAGAGCTTACTCTCAAAACTTTGTGTCGGTGTTTTCTGGGGAATATAGGACAATTCATCATCTAGGGAACAGCTAGGGTAGAATAGTTGCAGATTTCTGTGGGGTTTTGAGAGAGAGAGAGAGAGAGAGAGAGAGCTATGTTTCTTGATGATTTTTCCCCAAACAATCACCACCTCAGGAATTCTCCTAAGAAAAAAGTACCTTTCCCCTAAAACCTCACAGAAAGCCATGACTACACGCTCCCAATTTCTCCATCAAACCCACAATGTTGGTATATGCAGCTCCACACCCTAGGATACACATGATCTTATCTGTATTTCCTCCTTGTTGATTCTGTGGTTTCATTTCCAAGGCTTTTAGGGAAGGAGACCTTGATTAAGTGTCTTTTGATGATTTATGTGGTCAGCTTCCAGTTTTCTTTGCCATAACTATGTTGGACACATAATAGAGAAAATTGAGAAGCTGCTTGATTTGGCAAGTAATTTAGCTCTTAAGTGTTCCAGGCATAGAAGCAGCATGGCTTAGTGAAAAGAGCACTGGCTTGGAAGTCAGAGGTCATGGGTTCTAATCCCGGCTGCACCACTTATTAGCGGTGTGACTTTGGACAAGTCACTTAACTTCTCTGTCCCTCAATTCTGGCAATGGAGATTAAGACTGTGAACCTCAGGTGGGACAACCTGATTACCTTGTATTTACCCCAGCACTTAGAACAGTGCTTGGCACATAGTAAGGCTTAACAAATACTATTATTATTATTATTATTATTACATCACCTCATGCTTAGTTACAAACATGCATGACAAACTGAGATGGAGAAAGTCCTTTCAAGTTTATACAAGGCTAATAAGGTTGAGCTTTTCTTTCAGTTAATTGTCAATTGTGAAAAGCAAAGGATTATCATGATTTCAGGGCTGTTCCTATTTTGTGGCTTCAGTTTTTCCTGAAAATTTCTCACAAAACTAAGGGGCTAGATAATAATAATTAATAGTAATTATGGTATTTGTTAAATGCTTTCTATGTGCCAGGCACTGTTCTAAGCAGTGGGGTAGTTACAAGATAATGGAGGGTACACAGTCCCTGTCTCACATAGGGCTTTAGAGAGGATGGGGATAAATAATTTCTACTCTTCTTTGCATCCATCTTCTTTCTATGAGGTAAGCATGGGCAAGCATAAGAAATCTGTGTACCTCCAAATTCCAAAAGTATGGTATGTAGATTAGCAGGTTAGAGGTGATGATCTGCTGTTTAGGAGATTCTTTTTTTAATATTATCACAGCCATCATTCATGGTAAGAAGTGAATAGGAAACATCCCCCTTTCATTTATAAACTACTTTGTGAATTATCTTTTTCTCCACTCTCTGAGATCGAGTGACTCCGTAAAGGCCATACACAGCCATTGTTGAATTATTTCATTATATTAAGTATTTTTATCAGCCCAGTAAGTGCATATTTTCTGGGTTAAATCCTTCAAACATCTACTCCAGTGACTCTCTCTTTCTACTTGAAATATCCTCTAAAATCATCCCAGCTCCTAACAAAATTGTGGTCCTGTACAAAGTAAGAAAAAAGTCAGAATTACACTGGTAAAAAGGCCTGAGATACATTGCCTTGGTGATTTCTATATTTTACCACTCCTTTGGTGAGTTTGGTGCTGAACCTGCAGGTGATCTTATAAGAAGGAATTTTGGGCACACTCAGGAAGTGATTCAAATTTTAATGGGAGAGTTCAAATATTGAAGTGTGAAAGACAATTATTGACATAGAAAGCATATTTTCATAGTTTGAACACTGAGACAAGTCAAGACCCTCAAAGCACTGCAGGTCCATTTATAAACTAGCTTTGAATTTGGGTATTGAAAAATGATGCTTTTCTCAAAGTCTAAAAGCATTATGTCATAGAGAAGTTTGAAGAATAAGGGGTGTTTTTTCCTGTTTGAAAGGCAACCTACTAGGTATCCCTTTATCTTAAAATAATAATGAGCACGACTCAAGCGGGCAAAGCAAGAAATTGGAAATATAACTTGGAAACTGTGCACAGATAATATCAGGCAACTCCATTTCCTTTTAGCTGGAATTTTTTTTCTATGCAGACATACACGGGCGGTATCTCTGTTAATATGAAAAGTAAAATATACCCTCAGTGAGGGTGCAGCAGATGTTATGAGTTAAACAAACAATTTGGGTGATCATTTTTGAGGGTTTTTAAAAATTCAGATAAAAATTAGGTTTAACTTTAACAGTAGAAGCAATTTGGATTTGATTTTAGTTTCAGCTTTAGACCAGAAGACTCCGGCAATGGGGAAGGGAGGGAGTGGATGGCACCAATGTCATATAATAACAATAATAATAATAATAATGGTATTTGTTAAGCACTTACTGTATGCCAGGGACTGCTCTAAGTGCAAGGGTGTATACAAGCAAATCGAGTTGGACAAAATCCTTGTCCCATGTGGGGCTCACAGTCTTAATTCCAATTTTACAGATGAGGTAACTGAGGCACAGAGAAGTGGTATTTATTGAACAGTTACTGCGTGCACAGCACTGTACTAACCTCTTGGAAGAGCGCAATATAGCTGATAGACACGACAGCTCCCACAAGGGATTTACAGCCCAAGCTTAATTCAGTCACCATGGGTGACCGTTCATCTGACTTTATTACCAGATAGCCTGGATTTCTGCAGGTCCTCCCCAGGTCCCATCCTCATATAATAATGATAATAATAACAATAATAATAATAATAATAATAATAACAATAATAACGGCATTTATTAAGTGCTTACTATATGCAAAGCACTGTTCTAAGCACTGGGGAGGTTACAAGGTGATCAGGTTGTCCCACGGGGGGCTCACAGTCTTAATCCGCATTTTACAGATGAGGTAACTGAGGCCCAGAGAAGTGAAGAGACTTGCCCAAAGTCACACAGCTGACAATTGGCAGAGCCGGAATTTGAACCCATGACCTCTGACTCCAAAGCCCGTGCTCTTTCCACTGAGCCACGCTGCTTCTCTATGGCACTGGAGATTTGTACGTCTGGTATTTTGATTTTAAACACCCAGCCTCCCTTCCAGGATTCATATTTTTCAATCCCTTTGTTTCCTCACATTTTAAACCCCAATTCCACTAACGTCGATGTTGTTGGAAAATTTACAATAATTTAAAATCCCACTGGTCAAAATTTTATTTTTCCCTATCAAATGCTTTGATGAAACAGACATCGTAGGAAAGAAGTGAGCTTATGTAAATCAATCCATCAGTGGTATTTATGGAGTACTTACTGTGTTCAAAGTACTGTAAAGTTCTTGGGAAAAAACAGTACGATAGAGCTGGTGGACATGATGTCTGCCCTCAAGGAGCTTACAGTGTAGTGGGTAAAACAGACATAAAAATAAATGTTATTCAGAACAAATCTCCCCACTAGTTTTAACCATCCATTATATCCTGTAAACATTGATGTGAGATTTCAGCCAGCTGAATTTATAGCAAAATCTGGTAAAACCTTTATGATAGTGACAGTATCTAAATGTAAGATCTACTAAGGCAAACAGAAAATGGCCTTAAATGTGTTTTTCTCGAGTCCAGCTTTACTTAAAATGAAGCTGTGGAATTTTTCTCAAACATTCCCCTGCATCATGCTTTAGTGTTTCTAGTGTGTCACAAAGCACTCTGAGGTACAAACATATCTACTTTGTGAATTAATTCATCTCCTTTTCACTTAACCCTGAGATGTTTAACCCGCTTTTTTGAGTGATTACTGGTAAGGATGTTACCTTGCTCTTCTATCACACTCCAGCAGGGAAGAAATGCATCTGAAGAGTGTGGGTGAAAAGAGAAGTTGGATTTAGAATGAGAAACAGAGTAATGCAGTACCACATGGTTGTATCATCAGGAGAAATAATGAGCTCAATGCTTCCAGTACCTTAGTTTATCCCCTTGAAACTAGACCTTCTGGGAGACAGATAAAAACCCATTAGTGTATAACAACAGTGCATTCTACCTCTGGCCCTCCTCAAATCTGACAGACAATTAATTACTCTCTCCCCTTCCAAGACTTACTGAAGGCACTTCTCCACCAAAATGCCTTCCCTGACTAAGCCTTCCTTTTTTCTTCTCCCTCGTCCTTCTACATTACCCTAACTAGCTCCTTTCATTCATCTCCTCCTCCCAGCCCCACAACACTTATGTACTTATCTATAATTTATTTATGTTAATATCTGCCTCCCCCACAAGACTGGAAGCTCTTTATAGGCAGATAATGTGTCCACTTATTGTTGTATTGTACTTTCCCAAGCGCTTAGTACAGTGCTCTGCAAGTGGTAAGTGCTCAAAATATATGATTGAATGAATGAATGAATGAATGAACAATGCAGAGTATAATTCAGAAAGTGTTCATCAGGTGTCTGGTACTTCTACTACAGCTGGGGTGGATACAATCCAATTAGATCATCTGTGGGGATTCACTGTCCAAGGGCCAGAGAGAACAACTTTTTAATCCCCATTTTACAGGTGAGGAAACTGAGGCACAGAGAAGTTAAGTGACTGCCCAAAGTCACACAGCAGGCAAGTGGCAGGGCCAGGATTTGAACCCAATTCAGTCTCTTGACTCCTAGTCTTACGTTCATTCCACCAAGCCATGCTTTTGGGATAATTAAAAGAAGTGTTACACTTGTCATTATTGGAAATTATGATGTCTAGTACAGTGGTTTGCTTATGGTAAGCACTCAATAAATACCATTGATTGACTGATGCTTTTAAGTACAGCTTTTCAGCAAAATTGAATCTCAGAAATTCTCCGTTTGAATGATTTTGGTCTCTCTCTCTCTTATAATAGTTCAATCCATCACAGTCAAAGAGACCCCATGTATAATCTCATAAAGGCCCCCGACTGAGCTGACCCACTAAGCAACAGGTATACAACTCCTACCCTAATGACCACTGATGTTTCTCAGTTTATTCCCTCTAGACCGTGACCTCCTTGTAAGCAGGGAACGTGACTACCAACTCTGTTATATTGTACTCCCCAAGCTCTTAGGACAGTGTTCAGCAAACAGTAAGCACTCAATAAATATGACTGACTGATTGATTTCATTCATCTGGCTCCTTTGTAAATGTACAGTGTATGCTCTATCCAGCTATTTTCCTCTGTGTGACCTTTCTTGCTAATATAGTAATCGGTAATTTTCCTTTTAAAAGTTATAATAAAGTCCTTTTATTTGCAATCTACCAACTAGCTTTATATATTAACATTTCAAGAATAAGGAGGGAACACCCATTTTTTTAATGGAATGAACACTTTATAACTGATTTCCAGTCATCTGAATAACAGAGATACTTGAAATATTCCACAACATATGATTGAAAAATAATGCATTTATAGGATTTCTGGGAAGGTAACTGGAAATCATACAGTCTGGTGACCGACAGGTAGACGCAGAAGGAATCCTTGCCGACTTTTACTTCCCAAGCGCTTAGTACAGTGCTCTGCACACAGTAAGCGCTCAATAAATATGATTGAATGAATGAATGAATCAGAAGATCTGTGTTTCTTTCTAGTCACGGTGAAACTACACCTCAGAGTTTATTATTGATTTAGTTATAAAGTAAGGAACACTCAACTTTCCTTTCATTGAGCCATTTCTGAGATTAATGACTAGTACATTCACCTAAAGCACCTCTTAAAGTAAATGCTCTACGGATAATCAGGACTCACCAATAATCAGTGTTGAACCTTGATCTGAAGTTTAGTAACCTTTTTAAAGATGATTAGTTGGAGGCAAACAGGTGTGCGACCATGAGATGATAATTCTGGGGTTAAACATCATTGTTGTATTCTATTATTATAAATTATCTACTTGTTGGAAGAGAAGAGAAATGTGTGGTTGAGAGGCAGTGAGGAAAACATGCATTCCTCATTTTCTTACATTTTCTGGGAAATATTGTTTTTGACAGAGAGCTCTAAGGGGCTAGAATATCGTGAATTAAAATTGGGGCAAAATGTTCAAATACAAATTCAGATTGGAAATACTATTAGAGAAGCAGTGTGGCATAGTGGATGAAACATGGGCTTGGGAGTCAGAGGACTGGGTTCCAAATCCGGCTACACTACCTTTCTGCTGTGTAACGTTGGGCAAGTCACTTAGTCAGTCATCTCATCTGTAAAATGGGGATTAAGACTGTGAGCCCCATGTAGGATATGGACAGTGTGATTAGCTTGTATCTGCCCCAGTGCTTTGAACAGGGCCTGGCACATAGTCAGCATGGAATAAATGCCATATAAAATAGAATTATCTTACCCAGAGGTATCAAACCATAAAATATTCAGGTTTGTTTTTTTTTTTTTGAAGAGGGGGGTTGTTTGTTTTTATGCTCTTTGTTAAGCACTAACTATATGCCAGGCACTGTAATAAGCACTACAGTAGATACAAGGTAGGACACAGTCCGTGTCCCACATAGGAGTTACGATCTTAATCCACAATTTACAGATGAAGAAACTGAGGTACCAAGCACTGGGCAAGTACATTAGAGTGGATAGCCACAATCCCTGGAGTTTTCAATTTACATGCTGTGAACCAGCTTGGCGGTAAGGAATCAAGTAGCACTGTACAACTTTTATTTTTCCTCGGCATTGAAACTCTGGATATGATCACTTTACCACTTAGCGCTAATTAGCTCCAATATGGGCCCTTAAAATAAGTACAGTCATCTCTCCTATAATGCATGTTTACATTACACGATTTGGATTTTATCTGACGGATGTACTCGGACACATCTCTCCCACAACACGTTTGTTCTGGTATACCACGATCTACATGCTGGTGCAAGTTAATGTGAGGTAAGAAGAAACCGTTGTGTACTTGTTTGTGGTGTCTGCCAAGGATGGATGTGGTGATGCCACTCAGTAGTATAGTAGTTTGCCTGGCCTGGTGGAAAGATCAGGGGCCTGGAAATCGGAGGCCTTGGGTTCTAATCCCAGCTCCACCACTTACCGGCTGTGTGACTTAAGCATGTCACTTAACTTCTCTGTGCCTCTGTTCCCTAAAATGGAGGTTCACTATGTGTTCTCCTTTCTATTCAGCTTATGAGCCCCATGTGGAACCTGATTCTCTTTTATCTATCTCATTCCTTAGTATAGTGCTTAGCACACAGTAAGCACTTAAATACTATTATTATTATTGCTATCATTATTATTATTAGTTTGCATTCCTTTGTGACTAGCCTTGTATGTCTTCCCCCTTGGTATTCCAACACTGATCATGCAAGCTTCTTAGCTTGCTCATTATTCCATGACAAAGACTTCAGAAGGCATTCTCTTTGTCAGGGTTAGGATGTTGCGCTGTTCCTGTTTGGTTTCAATAATAATAATAATGATAATGGCATTTATTAAGCACTTACTATGTGCAAACCACTGTTCTAAGCACTGGGGGAGGTTACAAGGTGATCAGGTTGTCCACGTGGGGCTCTCAGTCTTAATCCCCATTTTACAGATGAGGTAACTGAAGCACAGAGAACTGAAGTGGCTTGTCCAAAGTCACCCAGCTGGCAACTGGCAGAGCTGGGATTTGAACCCATGACCTCTGACTCCAAAGCCCGGGCTCTTTCCACTGAGCCATGCTGCTTCTCTTCTTGATCTCCATCATATGCGTATCAAATAGGTCCTGATGTTTTCTCCTAGAAGTACCCACTAGCTTAAAGTCTGCAAGCAAGGTATCCTTTAGAGACACCCACCTCATATCACTGGAGGCTCTTAAAGTTTGTTGTTCCCAAATGGCTGTCATGACATTCCAAGAAGTTTTTAGAAGCTTGGAATAACTCAAGTTGTTTGGATGCCAGAAGTTTTTGTGTTTCATTTTTTTGCCACTGTATAGTACTTGACAGGGTTGAGTATCAATGAATGGCAAAGTGTAAAGCATTCTCTTAATGATGGGCATAACATCAATATAGAAATTTGTATCGGAAAACATCAGTCATTGTGCTTTCTTTGAACCATATAGGCGGTAACCCATTAATACGTGATTGAATTGATGGGTCCTCCAACACAATTTTCCCGTTACCTGTGTCATAAGAGAACTCTCTGCATTGAATACTTAACAAAGCACCATTTCAGATTTTATTTTAAAATGAAATCGTATCTAATCCACTTCAAACATGATTAATTTATTTCAAATGCTATGGTCTTCTTTTATTCATTCGTTTTTCTCCCTGTAACGCAGTGGAATCTAATAGTGGTATTAAATTTCCAGCAAAATCTTGAAAGGAAGGCCACAGTGGTATGTTTGTATAATAGCTTGATTTTTAGAGTAGAAATTGTTCTCCCTGAGTGTTTGAAAGGGTAACCTGCGGTGGAATCTTTAATGGTAGATGTTTTAGTGTGGAGATGTTACTCCTCACTGAAGATCACTCAGCTAAAAACATTATAGCAAAATGTTACTACATGTAGGCATGTACACATACATGTACGTATACATATATACGTTACAAATGTACTGTAACTAAACCAGCGTGTAGCACAATGCTTGACGTATAGTAAGCCCCTAACGAATAACGCTTGACCGATCATTTGACATTCACTTTTAGAAGAGATCCACTGTGGAAGAAGAAACAGACGTTTAGACTGGTTATCAGTTCAAACTAAAATAGTTCCCCTCCAGTAAACTGGCTGTTGAGTGATTAAGGTAGTCACAGTGCTCCGTCATGCACAGTTTATTTTTGACTCACCTGAATTCTTGTTGTCTGCTGAGTGTTAGTACGCTAACGTATTTCTTAACGAAGAGCAATTAACCAAATAATTGCTAATGCAAGCCTGGAGTGTCACCACCAGAGATAATTAGCATTCTAAAAATGATGGGTGTCAAATCTCTGAGTTCGAAAAATACCTTGGATTCAGAAATGCATTAAGGAAATTACTATTTTCTTACTTCTTGACAGTAGTAGCACTTTGAATTAGTATTTTCCCTAAAGATCTGAGAAATTTCCAACCATTCATTAATCCTCTCGCCTTTATTAAAACACTTATTAAAAAATAATTATCCATAATGATTTTAGATGGAGCGGTGATTTTATTCCACAGAATCTGAGATTCAGAATTACTAATATGATTAAATTTGGGGGCCTATAACTCTGTCTCGAGATTGACTGCGCAACACAATAGTTCTTCAAGTGTCCGCTCTTTAGATAGGAGTGACTCCTGGGTAACTGTCAAACTTGGTTCTTGGGAAGCAAAAGAAGTAAAAGATAAGAGCCTTACCTTCAGTGAGCTTGCAGTCTATATGGGGAGATGTGAATTAATGAACATACCATCATTTTCCAACAACAGCCCTATCTGCGTGGAACTCAACCTGTGAGAGGTTTAAAAAATATTTTAGTCTTATATACATACAGAGCACTGTACTAAGTGCTGAGAAAGAATGCACACATGGGAATCAGAAATGGTCCCTTGCCTTCAAGGGGATTAACACATTTGCTTGTAGCAATTTTCACCCAAATTCAGAACTCTAGGCTGGAAAAATAAGTTGTGGGCAGGAAGTTTTGTGTGTTCTCATCCCTGGCTGTCTCCTGATATTATCTAAGGGTTTAAACTGTTCTCCCTCCTACTTAAACAGTGAGTCTCAGGGGACTACAGGGACTGTGTACGACCTGAATACCTCACCATCTCCTCCAGAAATATTTTTTTATGGTATTCTTAAATCACTTACTATGTGTCCAATACTGTTCTAAGCACTGGAGTAGATTCAAGTTAATCAGGTTGGACACAGTCCCCATCGCACATCGATCTCACAGTCTAAATAGGAGGGAGAAAAGTATTTAATCCCCATTTTATAGCAATTAGTACAGTGCTTGATACATAGTAAATGCTTAACAAAGACCACAGTTGTTATTATTATTATTAGTAGTAGTAATAATTATGAAATTCTGCACAGCAGCCCTTAACACATAGATTGACCTTCTTGGCTTTACCCCAGATTTCTATCATCCCCCTGTCCGAGCCCCACAGCACTTATGTACATACTTATAATTTATTTATTTATATTAATGTGTCTGCCCTTCTAGATTGTAAACTCATTGTGAGCAGGGAGTGTGTCCGCTTATTGTTGTACTGTACTCTCCCAAGCGCTTAATACAGTGCTCTGCACACAGTAAGCACTCAATAAATACGATTGAATGCATGAATATAGTGAAAAGACTGCTAAAAGCAACAATAATGGAAACCTGAATTCTAGTCTCACCTCTGCCACTGCCTGCTCTGTGACCTTGGGCAATCCATTTAAATTCCCAGTACCTAGTTTCCTTATCTGTAAAATGGGGATTAAACACCTGTTTTCTCTCCCCTTTAGACAGTGAACCCCATGTGGGATGGGGATTGTGTCCAGCCTGATCACCTTGAATTAATCCCAGCATTTTGCCCAGTGCTGGGCACATAGTAAGCACCGAATAAATACCACAATGTATTAGGATCATCATTATGATGTTTGATTCATCAGTGAAGATTGTGTAAAAATGAACCGTGACCGCCCCCCCCCCCCCGCCCCCACCCCGTGACTTGGAGAAAACATCCTTCCACTGCTCTCTTCGGCCTCCAACTTCTAGGCATCGACAGAGCCTAGGATTTGGGCGGTGGGGCGGGGGGGATTGAATAAATATTATTAATTGATGATAGGCATCATAGTTTCCTTTCTGAGACAGGAACAAAAAAATCTCTGTTTTACAAAAGTTTGAGGTTGGCGGGGTAGGGGGATTAGTTTCCAAGGCAACGGCGCATGAAAGGCTGCTCATTTACGACTAAGTCTAACTGAAAACCTCCCGGTCTCTTCCTAACCGGTCTGAAATCGGAAAATCCAAAAGTTGCGTAAAGGAACAGTATGTCTCTATGGGGGTTGTTCCGCTGATTGAGCTAAATTTCTGCTTCGTATAATCAAATACTGTCTGAGGAGCGCCTGGGAATTTCATGAGGCCTGTGACTCAAGATGCCTCACAGAGTTCTTTGTGTGTTGTCCCCTGAACACACAACCATCTATAAAAAGAATCCTCCAGCCATCTGGAATGATCAGACTAACCTTCTCATTACTTCACAGAGTCACAGTGTCTGTGTCCAACTGTCAGTCACGGAAGCGCATTCTTTCACTTGATTGAATCCTGAATAGGAGCAAGAGAATTTGAAATTCTTTCTGTCTCTGCTCTCCCCTTCCACCTCCTTCTCCCTATAACCTTCTGCAGGCGGTCTTCTGAGAAATCGCTGCAGGTTCTGGTCTCAAATTAAAATATTATTTATGCAACCAGGAGGCAGAATTCTCTAATTACCAATTCACCCAAGACCATTTAAGATATGCAAATGACACCGTTCCTTATGTGCTTTTCCAGTTTAGACTATTTTCTTTTCAGATGATGACTTCCTTAACTCCGCACCCGTTCTGTAAGTGACGTGATTAAAGCCACATCCGGAATTTTCCCCCACCTGCCATAGCAGTGAATTTATGTTTTAGGAAAAGAAATAAATGTGTTCTGCTCTGATGAGAAATAGCCCATGCATAATCCCATACGGTTTATCTTCTCTTTGAAATGAAGACGGCCATGCCAGCTCGTGATCGCTGTGGAGTAAGCACTGCGGCCATTCATGTGTTTATGAATACATTTTTAACAATAGTTCATTCACGGTTTTTTAAAATACGTTCCCCTCCCTCCCCGCCCAGGAGTCACAAGAGCTACTCCCCATCAAGGGGGATTGGGAGGAGGGGCCATGTTTTATATCTCCAGAAAGCAGATTTCATATCTCCCACACATTCATTCCTCTGCGTTGGCTGAATGGGTCTGTGCCCTCATTTTTAAATCCAGTACGCTTAATGATTGCTACTGGTACTCTTCCTTTCAGTTCAGAGAAATTGAATCGGATAAATAAAAAACAACAATAAAAGTAAGACCATTTTTCTTCATGTTTGCAAAGACAGTTAACGCTGCAGGAATCCCAAATGGCAAATACCATGGCTGTTTAAGAAGTATTTTTTCAGTGTCATTTAGATCAGATGGCTGCTAAATGGGTCACGCGGCAGCTTATTTTCTCTTGTTCTTAGATAGTTTTGTATAGCAACAGGAAACATGCAGATCATCTCCACAAGAACCCAGAAGCTATTTTATGGTGGCACAATTGTGAAGTCAGATGTGGTGATGCATCCTAATTTATTTTTCTAATTTTCTTCCACTAGCGTAAATGCTAAATGGGCTTCCTCGTAGCTGGCTATTACATATAATGCACACGTCTGTGCATTTCGATATGCAGAATTCAGGGTTCATAGAATTTCCCTCATTCCAGCAGGCAACTGCAGAAAGTACCTTGTTTTGGCCACACGCCATCAAATGAGTGTGTAACCGGTCAAAGCCATTAATTCTGCTGACAATGAGGAACAGGAATAGTTCCAGAGAGAACCACCTTCCACCCTTGCCGTAAAGGTGTTGCTTTAATTATTCACCACCATCATGCCGCTTTGTACTTCAGGAGGATGAGGTTGGTCTAACTCTGTAGGTAGATGAGCTTCCTAACACTTGGATTCATTCATTCAATCATATTTTTGAGCGCTTAGTGGGGACAGAGCATGGTAATGATAATGATGGTTTCTGTTGTGCCAAGCACTGTTCTAAGTGCTGGGGTAGATACAAGGTAATCAGGTTGTCCCACATGGGGCTCAAAGTCTTAATACCCATTTTACAGATGAGGTAGCTGAGGTCCAGAGAAGAACTAAGCACTTGAGAGTACAATAGAACAATAAACAATCACATTCCCTGCCCTCAACGAGCTTATAGTCTAGAGTGGGAGACTGAGGTTAATATAAATAAATAAATTACAGATATGAACATAGTCCTATGGGGCTAGGAGCGGGGATGAAGAGCCAGAAACGTGAGTTGGATTTGTGCTCAGAGGCCTCACTGGACAATCAATCCTTCCTGCAGACATTTCAATGCAATCAACCAAGATATTTATTGAGCACTTACTGTGTGCCAAGCACTGTACGAAGTGCTTGGGAGAGTACAAGACGGAAAAGATGGTAGACATTTTCATTGGCCCTAGGGAGCTTCCAGTCTTGAGATGGATTCCAGATATATTTGTTGTGGGCAGAGGCTATTTATTTACTTATTTATTTACTCTATTTACTCTATTTATTTATTTTACTTGTACATATCTATTCTATTTATTTTATTTTGTTAGTATGTTTGGTTTTGTTCTCTGTCTCCCCCTTTTAGACTGTGAGCCCACTGTTGGGTAGGGACTGTCTCTATATGTTGCCAACTTGTACTTCCCAAGCGCTTAGTACAGTGCTCTGCATATAGTAAGCGCTCAATAAATACGATTGATTGATTGATTGACAAATCTACCAACTCTGTTGTACTGTACCCTCCTAAGAGCTTAGTACAGTGCTCTGCACACCATAAGCATTCAACAAGTACCATCGATTAATATATTCCAGAAGAGACACATGTGTACATTGCTGGTGGGCAAGTAACATGATGCTTCTTTATTCTGTCCTTCCCTGGTACAGTGCACTGCACCCAGTGAACACTTAATAAATCCCAAATCTTCACAGCTCATCAATCAATTGATGAATCGTATTTACTAGGTACTTAATCTATGCAGGGCACCGTACTAACTGCTTGAAAGAGTAGGTTAACACAGTCTCTTCCCTCAAGGATTTATAATCTTATCATTATTATTTTTCTCCAAGTTCCCATTCAGGAAGTAATGGGGACCCATTGAACCCAAGTATTTGTTAAGCGCTTATTATGTGTCAAATACTGTTCTAAGGGCTGCGGTAAATACAACTTAATTGGGTGGGACACAGTCCCTGAACTGCAAGGGACTTTTGCAGTCTAATTAGGAGGGATAACAGGGGAACCGAGGTACAGAGAAATTAAGTGACTTACCTAAGGTCACACAACAAATAATTGGCAGAATCAGAATTAGAACTCAGGTCCACTGGCTCCCAGGTCTGGCTCTTCCCACTAGGCCATGTTGCTTCCTATGAAGCCACAAGAACACTGGCTGTTGAAAGGATTAGGTATCCTGGTTACTCACCTGTGTTGTAAAAGAGGGTCTATAATCATCTTTTGGGGGCTTCTCCCAAGGCATCCATCTGGCTGGGCTGCTAATTGTCCCACATTCAGAGGTTCAAAACAGCAATATTACAACTTTTATTAATATACTCTGTGCGGGTATTTGTACATCAGACGCCTCCACATTATAGAAGCCACACGGCCAAGTCAAAAGAGCGTGGGCCTGGGAGATAAAGGACCGGGGTTCTAATCCTGGATCCACCTGCTGTGTGATCTTGGGCAAGTCGCTTAACTTCTCTGGTCCTCAATTCCCTCATCCTCAAAATAGATAATCAACACCTGTTCCCAGACTGAGCCCCCTCCTTCCTCTCCCCCTCTTCCCCATCTCCCCGCCTTACCTCCTTCCCCTCCCCACAGCACCTGTATTTATGTATATACGTTTGTATGTATTTATTACTCTATTTATTAATTTATTTTATTTGCACATATTTATTCTATTTACTTTATTTTGTTAATATGTTTTGTTTTGTTGTCTGTCTCCCCCTTCAAGACTGTGAGCCCACTGTTGGGTAGGGACCGTCTCTATATGTTGCCAACTTTCATTCAATCATATTTATTGAGCACTTACTGTGTGCAGAGCACTGTACTAAGCAGTTCCCAAGCGCTTAGTACAGTACTGTGCACACAGTAAGTGCTCAATAAATACGATTGAATGAATGAATGAATGAATGAATGTTCTACCTCTTATTTAGACTGTGAGCCCCATGTGGGACCTGATTATCTTGTAGCTACCCCAGCCCTTAATACAGTGCCTGGCACATAGTAGGTGCTTAACAAATACCATTAAGAGATGCAGCATGGCTCAGTGGAAAGGGCACAGGCTTGGGAGTCAGAGGTCATGGGTTCTAATCCCGGCTCCGCCACTTGTCAGCTGTGTGACTTTGGGCAAGTCAGTTAACTTCTCTGGTCCTCAGTTCCCTCATCTGTAAAATGGGGATTAAAACTGTGAGCCCCAAGTGGGACAACCTCATCACCTTGTATCCCCCCCAGCGCTTAGAACAGTGGTTTGCACATAGTAAGTGCTTAGCAAATGCCTTCATCATTATTGAAAAAGTAAATGATCCATGAATCAACTGTGTTATAGAACCTCTGATTTACATACCACTCTCACTAGGGGTTCTGGGTGACAAAATCAGAGCCAACACTTTTCTTTGGGATAGCAACAAATGGCTGAGGTGCTTCATCGTGCCCCGTAAGATTATCCTTGGCAGAAGAGGGTGTCAAATGGAAACGAGGGTGTTTCCTACTTAACTGAGAGTAGTAATGGCATTTTTTGAGCACTCACCAGGTGGAATGCACTGTAAGTGTGAGCCCGTTGTTGGGTAGGGACCGTCTCTATATGTTGCCAATTTGTACTTCCCAAGCACTTAGTACAGTGCTCTGCACACAGTAAGTGCTCAATAAATACAATTGAATGAATGAATAAGCACTTAGGAAATTACAAAAAAGGACAAGACACAGGGAGCTTACATTCTCAGAATAATAACTGTGGCATCTGTTAAGCACTTACTATGTCCAAGCACTGTACTAAGCGCCGAGGTTGATACCAGCTAATCAGGTTGGACACAGTCCACGTGCCGCCTGGAGCTCACAGTGCTAATCTCCATTTTACAGATGAGGGAACTGAGGCACAGAGAAGTGACTTGACCAAGGTCACACAGCAGACTAGCTCCCCCTCTAGACTGTAAGCTCATTGTGGGCAGGGAATGTGTCTGTTATATTGTACTCTCTGAAGTGCTTTATACAATGCTGTGCACCTGGTAAGCGCTTAATAAACCCAATTAAGTGACTGACTAACTAGCGGTTGAGTCGGGATTAGAACCCAGGTCCTTCTGACGCTCAGGCCGGTGCTCTATCCACTAGGCCATCCTGCTCCCCACAGGATGGTAGCGAAACCCCCCTAGGCAAGAAGTTCATTTCACATTTTCCAAATCTATTTCCATCCTAAATTTCCTGGGACTGGTTAGTTATGCCAGAAGAGGAGATGATTGGATTTGTACTGTAGCACTTATTAGGTTCAGATTGTAATTATCCAGGTTTAAAAAAGAAAGACAAAAACAATAATGAATAAAGTAATTTTCAAATACAAATGCCTATATAAATGTTATCTGATACTAATGATCGTCAACAGTAAACAGAAAGCTTGTCAATGAAGCTGTACGTTCATGCATTACAAAAATGATTAAAGGGTTAGAAAATAATCCTCTGAGGAAAAGTTAATGGTAGTGGGGTTGTTTAGCATAGAGCAAAGAAGACTAAGAGATTAATTCCATAACTGTCTTGGATAATGCGAACGTTTCGATGAAGAGGAGGCTGAGCTGTAGTCTCTGTTTCCACAAACGCTCACATGAGACAAAAACTGGAGAGATTCTAGTTCAGCGTAAGGAAGAATTGCTTGATTGTCAGGTTGATAAAATTCATTCATTCATTCATTCAATCGTATTTATTGAGCGCTTACTGTGTGCAGAACACTGTACTAAGCGCTTGGGAAGTACAAGTCAGCAACATATAGAGACGTTCCCTACCCAAGAACGGGCTCACAGTCTAGAAGGGGGAGACAGAAAACAAAACAAAACATGTAGACAGGTGTCAAAATAATCAGAACAAATAGAATTAAAGAACAAATAGAATAAAACACCAGGATAGGCTTTGTAATGGGAGTTTTGGGACATTTTTCCACGGATATCTTTAAAATTAGGATGTAGTTGAGTCAGATAGGTCATTAATCCGTGGTGTTTACTGAGCACTGTAACCAGAGACCTAAAGACTCAAATTGCATTAGGTTTTCACGTCAAAGACAAAGAATTAAGCACTTGGATCTGTACTCTTTATGCATTTGATAGTCACACTGCCCTCAGCACATACGTACGTATCCATAATTCATTTTAATGTCTGTCTCCTGCCTAGATTGTAAGCTGCTTGTGAGCAGGGAACATGTTGCATTGTCCTCTGCCAAGCGCTTAGTACAGTGCTCACCATATAGTAAGCACTCAATAAATACCACCGAGTGATTGATTCATTAGGGAGTTACACTCATCACCTGTTCATCCACTGTTTCTTTCAGAGTGAGAGATGAAATTTCAGAGGGAGGGGGAGAGACTTGCAGAAATCTTTGATGCAGTAACCTGGGGGTGTTTCTCCTGTCTTAATCAATCAATCATATTTGTTGAGCACTTAGTATGTGCAGAGCACTGTACTAAGCACTCAAGAGAGTACAATGTAACGCAATTAGCCGACACGTTCCCTACCCATAAATGAGCCAAGTCCTTCTTATTATTACACTGATTTGTGGTGGAAAAAAGTGTTCCAGTGTTTTATACAGTGGGGATTGCTTTAAATTGATTTATTATCATAACATTCCTCAATCTTATGGAGACAGTATGGTCTGGTGGATAGAGCACACAGCTAGAATTTAGGAGATCAAGGTTCTAACTGCAGTTCCACCACCAGTCTATTTTGGGACCTTGACCAAATCACACATCCTCTCTGTGCCTCAGTCTTCTGTAAAATGGGGGTAAGACACCTGTTCTCCCTCCCCTTAGATCATGAGAGAGAGGGACTGTGTCTGAGCTGATTATTTTGTATGTACCCCAGTGTTTAGCAGGGTGCTTGTCACATAGTAAGCCCTTAATAAATAATAATTGTGGTAGTGATTAAGCGCTATGTGCCGAGCACATTAAGCGCTGGTGTAGATACAAATAATCAGCTCACAATCTAAGTAAGAGGGAGAACAGGTATAGAATCCCCATTTCGCAGATGAGGTAACAGAAACAGAAAAGTTAAGTGACTTGACCAAGGTCACACAGCAGGCAAATAGCAGAGCTGGGATTAGAACCCAGGTCCTCTGATTCCCAGGCCCATCCTCTTTCCGCGAGGCCGTGCTGCTTCTCCAGTAATAATACCTGTGGTATTTACTAAGTGCTTACTAAGTACCAAGTACCTACTAAGTGCTGGGGTAGACAGAAAATAATCAGGTTGGAAGCAGTCACTGTCCCATGTGGGGCTCACACTGCAAGTAATAATAATAATAATGACATTTATTAAGTGCTTACTATGTGCAAAGCACTGTTCTAAGCTCTGGGGAGGTTACAAGGTGATCAGGTTGTCCCTCGGGGGGCTCACAGTCTTAATGAGGTAACTGAGGCACAGAGAAGTTAAGTGACTTGCCCAAAGTCACATAGCTGACAGTTGGCAGAGCTGGGGTTTGAACCTAGGACCTCTGACTCCAAAGCCCGGGCTCTTTCCACTGAGCCATGCTGCTTCTCTATAAGTAGGAGGGCGAGCAGATATTTAATCCCCATTTTAAGACTTGCCCGGTGTGATCTTGGTCAAAGTCACTTCACTTCTCCGTGTCTCAGTTAGCTCATCTGTAAAATGGGGGTTGAGAATGTGAGCCCCATGTGGAACAGGGGCTTTGTCCAACCTGATAAACTTGTATGTACCCCAGCGCGTAGTACAGTGCCTGGTACATAGTAAGCACTTAACAAATGCCACAGTTCATTCAATTGTATTTACTGAGCGCTTACTGTGTGCAGAGCACTGTACTAAGCGCTTGGGAAGTACAAGTCGGCAACATATAGAGACGGTCCCTACCCAACAGCCGGCTCACTGTTATTATAAACAGAACTTGAAAAATGCTCTTTGGTTCACTTCAAGGAAGCTGACTTGGCAATGAACATATAAGATACTATTTATCTGTTATTTTCAAGGATCAAAATTGTGCCAGCTCATTAGCAATGTTCTTTTGTAATCGGGTTTTTAATCTGTCAGTAATATTTCTGAAGAATACACAATAGGTGTTAATATGAAAGCTGAGGGGAAACTACCAGCATCTATAGTTTTTGGTCCTACTTAAAACACTGTAATTATGGGTCATTTACGTGACTAATTCTGAGTTTTAATTGCCTTCAGTTCCAGGGAATTAGCTAAGCCTCTCCATTATGCATATTACTTTCCATAATGATCGGGTCCTGTCCTACAGAAAGCTTAGTGACGCCATAGAAGTCAATGAGTTCTCTGCCGACAACCTACTGAAGTCCGTTTCTTTGTACGCTCCCAATTTTTTTAAAAAGTTTCTGAAAAGTCCTGGTAGTGTCTTTCTGTGGGGTCTGGTATCTCTGAAGACTCAGGATGTGGAGGACAGTGGTTTTGCTTTGAGACAATGAGAATTTGTGCAACAAAGGAGGTCTCCCGTCATTCAGAAAATCAACAAGCCACTCTCATTCGAGATTTGAAACTTAACCCAACCCCAAGGGTCTTAGCAAATTTCAATTCTTAGACTGTGAGCCTAGTGTGGGAGAGGGACTATGGCTCCAATCTGATGATCTTAAATCTACCCCAGCGCTTAAAACAGTGTTTACCCGCGACAGTGCTAGAGGAGAAACTTCAGCAGCCAGGGAGACGCATGGACATGGGAACAGAGAAATAGGGAGTGAGTCTTTTCTTCAGAGAAGAAACTGCTAGAACTACTTAAAAAGCAATTGAGTGATTTTTTGGGTTGTGGGGTTTTTTTTTGAGGGTCTAATTGTAGAATTCCTTCTATGGTAAAAGAGTATTTTTTGTTCGTTTCAAGTATTGTAATTTAAAATGACAGGTGTTGAAAAAGCAGCCGCAGAAAGGTACTTTTTGCTGTAATTGACTATAATGTAAACGTAATAATTGTCATGGTTTTTCAATTTTGCATATTAGTTTAACTTTTATCCTGTTGATCTTTTTTTCAACTGACTTTTAAGATGTGTTTTTATCAAAGTGATTATGCAGCGATTTGCCCCATCATGAATTATTTAAGATTTTAGTAGGTTTAAAAGTTTGGGGTTTTTTTCAGTAGAAATAAACCAATGTTTATTTGCACTGGGGTCGACGGTGGGGGAGATAGTAGTCCTTGAGTGTCTTACCTTCAGGGAGACCTCTGGGCTTGAGACAAGCGATGGTGCCATCAACAGGGTGGCAGAGATTTGGTGTTTGGAAGGCGGAGACCCTCAAATCTGCCCAACCAGGGAAGTAGAGGCCTTGAGAACCCAAAGGGGTTCTGCTGCTCCTGAAATCAATCAATCAATCAGTCATGCTTATTGAGCACTTACTATGTGTAGAACACTGTACTGAGCACTTGGAAGAGTACAATGCAACAGAATTAGCAACCACGTTCCCTGCCCATAACAAATTTACAGTCTAGAGAAATGGCTGGGGGGGTGGGGGGCATTTCAGCCAGGATTTAAGGCTGAGAATAATAGTAAAAATAATGATGATGGCGTTTATTATGCGCTTATTATGTGCAAAGCACTGTTCTAAACGCTGGGGTGGTTACAAGGTGATCAGGTTGTCCCATGCGGGGCTTACAGTCTTAATCCCCATTTTACAGATGAGGGAACTGAGGCCCAGAGAAGTTAAGTGACTTGCCCAAAGTCACACAGCTGACAAGTGACAGAAGTGGGATTTGAACCCATGACCTCTGACTCCAAAGCCCGTGCTCTTTCCACTGAGCCACGCTGCTTCTCTAATAATAATAATGATAGTATTTGTTAAACATTTACTATGTTCCAAGCACTGTATTAAGTGCTGGGGTGGATGTAAGCAAATTGGGTTGGACGTAGTCCCTGCCCCACATGGGGCTCACAGTTTCAATCCCCGTTTTACAGATGAGGTATCTGAGACAGAAAAGTGAAGTGACTTACCCACGGTCACACGGCAGACACAGTGACAAAGCAGGAGACAGAGAGTCCCTGGAAATATCACGTGTGGAAACCTGTTGGAAGCTATAAACACTCGAGTGTGAAGAAACGGTGCACTAGAAGCAATCAAATCAACTTTCCACAGAAAGGTGTATTTACAATAGCCAATTATTTCCTCTGATAAACCATTGTCGTACTGAATCCATACCAAAGATAAATAGCTTTCAGATCAAATATTTTACACTTGTAGCCATCTGCCAGAAGGGCGTTTCAATTTATAACTTAATCTCTGTTCAAAAAATGGTTTATTTTAAAGTATGGGCCAGTAAAACGGATCACCGGCTCTTTATTCATTATCGACTCGGCGTCCCGAACGTACTGAGCCTTGATCTGGGTAGCATTTGAACTTTTCGACACATATTCTAGCAGTGGGAATGTCATACTCAACATATTTCACTCATTATTAGCTCGTGGAATGTGCCAGTAGTGCAGATGGGTACAAGAAGGAAAGAGGAAAACATAGTGGAGCTCAGCTTCTTCTAGAGCAAGTAATTTGCAACATATGGACCAAATCTATTCTCTGTCCAAAATTCCAGCAGCAAACAAATGGGGGAGATGCTGCGTTATAGGGCCAGAAGTGACCTTGGAAGGTCAACAAATCCATCCCTCAACCTACGGGGAGAACCACAGGTAAGCCAACCACACCGATAGGTGTTTGCAGTTTTTAGAACAGTAACATAGCAGGCTCACAGCCACAAGGGATTCATTTTAAAGTTTCACACACCTTCGGTTAGTAAATTCTATATGCTGCCATGGAAGGTGATTGCTTCTTCGTGCAGTGATTAAGTAACATGTTCATCTGGACCCTACTTATAATGCTAGATTGTAAACACATGGAGAGCAAAGAGGTCTTCTAATTGTATTCTACTTTCCTAAGGACTTAGTACAGTGTTCTACACATATCTTCTAATTCTATTCTTCTCTCCTAATCACTTAGTAATAATAATAACAATAATGTTAATAATGATGGAACTTAAGTACTTATTATGTGCCAAGCCCTGTAGATTCAAGGTAATCAGTTGCCACATGGGGCTCACAGTCTAAGTAGGAGGGAGAACAGGTATTGAATCCCCATTTTGCAGGTGAGAGAACTGAGGCAAAGAGAAGTCAATAATAATAATAATAATGGTACTTGTTAAGTGCTTACTATGTGCCAAGCACTGTTCTAAGCACTGGAGTAGAGACAAGTTAATCAAGTTGGTCACAGCCCTTGTCCCACATGGGGCTCACCCTCTTAATCCCTATTTTACAGATGAGTAACTGAGGTCCAGAGAAGTTGTGACTTTCCCATAGTCACACAGCAGGCAAGGGGCAGAGTGAAGCACTCAATAAATACCACAGATGATGCTGAGAAAGAGGAGGAGGAAGAGGAGTCCCCATTCAGTTATGTCCACCCATGGATCAAGTGACCTTGAGACAAAGCCCAAGCTGGAGCAGAGATGCACCAGATTGGTTTCAATCAATCCATCATATATTACTCTATTTATTTATTTATTTTACTTGTACATATCTATTGTATTTATTTTATTTTGCTAATATGTTTTGTTTTGTTGTCTGTCTCCCCCTTCTAGACTGTGAGCCCACTGTTGGGCAGGGACCGTCTCTATATGTTGCCAACTTGTACTTCCCAAGCGTGTAGTACAGTGCTCTGCACACAGTAAGTGCTCAATACATATGATTGATTGATTGATTGATTAAGGACTTACTGTATGCAGAACACTGTACTAAGCACTTGGGAGAGTACAATAGAACAATAAAACAGAGTGGGTAGACACATTCCTGGCCCAAAGTGAGCTTACATTCTAGAGAACAAGTTTACAGTCTAGTCAGTGAGCCAGTCAGTCGTAGCTATGAGTGTCCACTGCAAAACACTGTATTAAACACTTGGGAGCCTATAATATAACCGTGTAGACAACAAGCTTACAACTTGAGCTGTTCTGGTCCCTGGATAGCGTGTGCTGTATCTCAGGTAGGGTACTGATGGACCGATGAAGTTCTGGAGATGAAAGTTCTGTGGCAGGCATTCCCCTTTAAAGTTCCCATTAGGGACATGACCAATATCAACTCCACAGATTTAGTAGACTTGAATTCAATTAGTGTGAGACTCAATGTACCAGGCTGAGGACAAGAAAGAAATGTGATCGTACAGTCAGTTCTGCCAGAGCAGGCATTTTCACTGCAGATTTTGGCTAGAGCACAGTGGGAGAATTAGGAGATGGTTTAACAACATTGGCCCGTCAGTACAGCGTGATGTACTTCTGGAAGAAATAATTGGGCCCGTGCGCATGGAGATAGAACTGGGGATGGGTAGCACGTAATAATAATGAAAAAAAATTGAGAAGTAGTGTGGCTTAGTGGAAAGAGAATGGGTTTGGGAGTCAGAGGTCATGGGTTCGAATCCCCGCTCCATCACTTGTCTGCAGTGTGACCTTGGGCTAGTCACTTACCTTCTCTGGGCCTTTTATTAAATTTTTTAATTTTTTGATTTTTTATGGCATTTATTAAGCACTTACTATGTGCAAAGCACTGTTCTAAGTGCTGGGCCTCAGTTTCCTCATCTGTAAACTGGGGATTAAGACTGTGAGCCCCATGTGGAACAATCTGATTACCTTATATCTACCCCAGTGCTTAGAACAGTGCTTTGCACAGAGTACGCACTTAAATGCCATCATCATTATCATTATTATTTATTATTATTATTATTAATTGATAGGGCACAAGCCTGCAAATCAGAAGGACCTGGGTTCTAATCCCAGCTCTGCCACATGACTTGCCCAAAGTCCCAGAGCAGACACTTCACTTCTCTGGGCCTCAGTTATCTCATCTGTAATATCATCTGTAATATCTGTAATTATCATCTCCAACATAGACTATTATGGAACAAATAGAAGCAAGATGAGTTGGTTTACTTTCCCTTTGGGATCGCATATTACCTAAGTAAAATTACAACTTGACTTTTTCTGAATACTGTGGAAGCTACATCTGTTCCACATTTTCACAAATAATTGCACAATAATTGTAATGTGATTTTTAAAATAATTCTCGTCTTCTCTCAGTTAAACTGTAAAGACTATGTTAAACACACTGATTTTAGAAATTCTAGATTCTGTCACCTCACCTAAATCTTTTCAAATAGCGTATACTTGCAACATTGCTTTTCAGAGAGGAAAAAAACCAAAATTTTACTATTCTTAATTTGAACCAGATAATCAGACAAACTCTGCTCTGTTGCTCTGAGATTATAAGTCTCACCCAATACATTTATGTAATGCATATTTTGTATTTGACTCCACTATCTAGTTGGCTGAATGTGGGCAGGGAGTGTGTCTGTTCATTGTTCTATTGTACTCTTCCAAGCACTTTGTACAGAGCACTGTAAAGACACATTCCCTGCCCACTGTTTGGAGAAGGAGTACAGTGCTTAGTACTTCGTACAGTGCTCTGTACACAGTAAGCACTCAATAAATACAATTGAGTGACTGCCTGACTGAGAAAGTCAAGGGCAGGAAATATATATTGTATATGTGAACATACTAAATATGTTGTATATTCTATAGCTCATTTCAATCCTAATAATCCCTCAAATAGCTGTGTGACCTTGGACAAGTCACTTGACTTTTCTATGCCTCAGTTACCTCAACTAGAAATTGGGGCTGAAGACTGTGAGTCCCATATGGGTCAGGGACTGGGCCCAACCAGATGGGCTTGTATCTAGTGCAGTGCTTATTATAGTGTCAGGCACATAGTAATAATAATAATAATAATAATGATGGTATTTGTTAAGCGCTATGTGCAAAGCACTGTTCTAAGCACTGGGGAAGATACAAGGTTATCAGGTTGTCCCACATGGGGCTCACAGTCTTAGTCCCCATTTTACAGATGAGGGAACTGAGGCCCAGAGAACTTAAGTGACTTGCCCAAAGTCACACAGCTGACAAGTGGCAGAGCTAGGATACGAACTCATGACCTCTGACTCCAAAGCCCATGATCTTTCCAGTAAGCGCTTAATACCAAAAAATAATAACAACAACAACAAAAAACCCACCTTCTCTCTCCCTATTTGATGGTCTAATAACTCCACTTTCTCTTTCCCAGGACATCAATAAATCAATGGAATTTATTGAGGGATTACTGTGTCCAGAGCACTGTACTAAGCACTTGGGACAATACGACAGAGTTCATAGACATATTCCCTACCCCCAAAAAGCTTACTGTCTAGAGCGGGGGTTCACTCACTTTTCAGTGAGTAACTATTATAAATAATAATAATGATGATGGCATTTTTAAGCGCTTACTGTGTGCAAAGCACTGTTCTAAGCGCTGGGGAGGTTACAAGGTGATCAGGTTGTCCCACGGGAGGCTCACAGTCTTAATCCCCATTTTACAGATGAGGTAGCTGAGGCCCAGAGACGTGAAGTGACTTGCCCAAAGTCACACAGCTGAGCCGGGATTTGAACCCATGACCTCTGACTTCATAGCCCGGGCTCTTTCCACTGAGCCACGCCGCCTCTCTGTTTTTTAAATGGTAATTTGGTGGGAGAATCAAGCCTGAGGTACAATTAGAAGGCTAACTTGGGCAAGGAGTTGCAACTCCATGTTTCAAGAATGACATGTTTCAAAAAGACTTCGAATTGTTGCCACTGCAATTTTGGGCAGCCGTGTTATTGTCGTAAATGTGTTGTGTTTGCCATCTTGTTGGTTTTTAACTATGTGATCAACAACCCCAGCTCCTATTTTAGATATATTATGATCTAAAATTGATAATATCATTGTTTGCCTAATGAAACATTTACCATGCAGCAAATCAATATAGTGTGCAAATAGGCAAATTAAAATGAGAACCTCTGAACGAAGTGAACACAGGAGCTGTTAAATTCCAATGCGTCGATAATCCCGACAATGAAATGGATTTACAATGATAAACTAGAACAGATGCTGCACGTGGGTACTAAATCTTTGTGCTAAAGAGATTTGCCTTGCATAATATTGGCACATTAGCAAAAACAAATTTTAAAACCGAACAAAAAAACAAATGCATGTTTAAATGAAACACCTTCAATCTTTCAATTGGCAAACTAAAGTGTGAAGAACGTCAGTGGCTTTCTGACCAATTTCTGGTTTTAAAGGCTGGTGACATTTTCAGAATGTGTTTCTCATGCCTCTAGTACCCATTTTACTTGTACATATATATTCTATTTATTTTATTTTGTTAGTATGTTTGGTTTTGTTCGCTGTCTCCCCCTTTTAGACTGTGAGCCCACTGTTGGGTAGGGACTGTCTCTATATGTTGCCAACTTGGACTTCCCAAGTGCTTAGTACAGTGCTCTGCACACAGTAAGCGCTCAATAAATACAATTGATTGATTGATTATTGGGCACTATTTATTCTGATGGTTTTGACACTTGTCTATATGTTTTGTTTTGTTGTCTGTCTCCCCCTTCTAGACTGTGAGCCCACTGTTGGGTAGGGACCGTCTCTATATGTTGCCAACTTGTACTTCCCAAGCGCTTAGTACAGTGCTCTCCACCCAGTGAGCGCTCAGTAAATACGATTGAATGAATGAATGAATGAATGTGAGCCTGTTGTTGGGTAAGGACCGTCTCTATATGTTGCCGACTTGTACTTCCCAAGCGCTTAGTACAGTGCTCTGCACAGAGCAAGTGCTCAATAAATACGATTGAATGAATGAATGTATTATTGATTAGACAGAATCGTCCATGAAATAGTATCCTAAGAATACAGACCTGATCCAGCCTAGACACCTAGGCACTCAGTCCTACAATTGGGATTTCTCCCTTTCGGAAATCTTACCAAATAATAAGTTCGGGAACGCTGGCAGAACCTGTGCAAAAGGTCACAGCAGTCTGACGGCAGAGTTCCTACCCAAAGAGAACCTCTTCAGAGAGTCCACCGCACTGAAAATAGGAAAAAGCGGAATTTTAAAAGCTTTTCGCATAAGGTAACAGGGTAACCACTGACTTCTGTCCCTTTCACCCTACAGTGTCTGGTTTTTGAAGATGCTCCGTATGGTGTGGAGGCGGCGCTGGCGGCTGGAATGCAGGTGGTTATGATTCCGGATGAAAATCTAAATCAAGACCTCACAAGAAAGGCGACGGTGGTGCTGAAATCGATGCTAGACTTCAAGCCGGAATTGTTTGGGCTGCCAGCCTATGATTAAGTCCTCTGGAGGCATTCTTCCTCATTAAGATCAACTTGATTTGCTGGAATTTTTTAACCTCAGAGAGGAATTGCAAATACTTTGTTATCAAAATGTTCATTTCATAATACTCTGCGAAATAAAAGCCAGAAAAGAGAGAAAGCTCGCCTCCGTCGTTCATTTAATTGTGCTTATTGAGCACTACTATTTGCAAAGCACTGTACTGATCACTTGGGAGGGTACAATACAACAACAGACACAGTCCCTACCCACAGCGAGCTCACCTCTGCACACGGGAAAGTAGCACATATATTACTTTTACCTCTTATTTGGATATATTGCTGTATATATATGATGTATTGCTGGATATATATTAGAGAAGCAGCGTGGCTCAGTAGGAAAGAGCCCGGGCTTTGGAGTCAGAGGTCATGGGTTCAAATCCCGGCTTCGCCAATTGTCAGCTGTGTGACTTTGGGCAAGTCACTTCACTTCTCTGTGCCTCAGTTACCTCAGCTGTAAAATGGGGACTGAGACTGTGAGCCCCATGAGGGACAACCTGATAATCTTGTAGCCTCCCCAAGCGCTTAGAACAGTGCTTTGCACATAGTAAGCGCTTAATAAATGCCATCATTATTATTATTATTATATATTATATTACTCTTGTTACATGTCTGAGAACATTCAAATTGGTTTTTGTCAAATGCAGAGAGAGGAAATGAATAAACAATAATGTAGAACTTCAGGACGTAGCTAAAAATGAGTTTGAATTATTATTAAAGCAAATTCTAAAGGTTTCGGCCTGCATTGCAACCTTTCTAGTCATTCATTCATTCAGTCAGATTTACTGAGCGCTTACTGTGTGCTGAGCACTGTAATAAGCGCTTGGAAAGTACAATACAGCAATAAAAAGAGACAGTCCCTGCCCACAACTTGCTGACAGTTCAGAGGGGGGGAGACGGACACCAAAACAAGTAAACAGGCATCGATATAAATAAATAGAATTATAGCCTTACCTCCTTCCCCTCTCCACAGCACCTGCATATATGTATATATGTTTGTGCATATTTATTACTCTATTTATTTTACTTGTACATATTTATTCTATTTATTTTATTTTGTTAATATGTTTTGTTTTGTTGTCTGTCTCCCCCTTCTAGACTGTGAGCCCGCTGTTTGGGAGGGACCGTCTCTATATGTTGCCAACTTGTACTTCCCAAGCGCTTAGTACAGTGCTCTGCACACAGTAAGCGCTCAATAAATATGACTGAATGAATGAAAGGTCTAAACATGTACTAAGCACCGGGGTAGATACAAGATTATCAGATTAAATCCAGACCCTGTTCCACATGGAGTTCCCAAACTAAGAGCCAGGAAGAACAAGTATCTTACCCCCATTTCACAGATGAGGAAACAGACACAGAGAGGATAAGTGTCTGGTCCAAGGCCACACAAGATTCCAAGGATTAGAACACAAGCAGTGTGGTTCAGTGGAAAGAGTACAGGTTTAGGAGTCAGGGGTCATGGGTTCTAATCCCGGCTCCGCCACTCGTCTGCTGTGTGACTTTGGGTAAGTCACTTAACTTCTCTGTGCCTCCTGTTTAAAATGGGGATTAAGACTGTAGGCCCCATGTGGGACAATCTGATTACCTTGTATCCCCCCCAACGCTTAGAACAGTGCTTGGCACATAGTAAGCACTTAACACAATGCCATCATTATTATTATTAGGTCTCCTGACTTTCAGTTTTTGCGGGGGGGTTTTTAATGATTTTTGTTGAGCGCTTACTATATGCCAGGCACTGTACTAATCACTGAAGCAGATTTAAGGCCCTACTGAGAGCTCACCTCCTCCAGGAGGCCTTCCCAGACTGAGCCCCTTCCTTCCTTTCCCCCTCGTCCCCCCGTCCATCCCCCCCATTTTACCTCCTTCCCTTCCCCACAGCCCCTGTATATATGTATATATGTTTGTACATATTTATTACTCTATTTATTTATTTATTTTACTTGTACATATCTATTCTACTTATTTTATTTTGGTAGTATGTTTGGTTTTGTTCTCTGTCTCCCCCTTTTAGACTGTGAGCCCACTGTTGGGTAGGGACTGTCTCTCTATGTTGCCAACTTGTACTTCCCAAGCGCTTAGTACAGTGCTCTGCACACAGTAAGCGCTCAATAAATACGATTGATGATGATGATGATGATGATATAACATAATCAGGGTGGGCCCAGTCCACGACCCACATGCAGCTCACAGTCTTACTATCCATTTCATAGATGAGAAGTTAAGTGACTTGTCCAAGGTCACACAGCAGACAAGTGGCAGAGCCGGATTAGAAACCAGGTCCTTTGGCTCCCGAGCCCGCGCTCTATCCACGAGGCCATGCTGCTTCTGATTATGTTCTTAAGCAACCTGGTCGGACTATTTTCACGCTGCTCCAGTTGGCCTGTTGGGAAATTATTTAGTGATTTCTCAAGATGGTGCTGTATCCAAAATATGAAAAGTGTAATTCTTGAAATTATGACACTGCACTGTACATTAAGCAACCCAAAAAACAGTCAAATGCAAATACCCTTGAAAGTTTATATGAAGTGAAAAAGCACTTCAGGCTGTTCAGACTTCACTTTAGAGAAGAACTGATAGACTGCAGCGAAGTAGGTGAAAATGTAGCCCACAGACATTTTCTTCAACTCCTGGAAAACAAACATTTTCTTTGCTTTGTTTTCTTCTAATATCCCGTGATATGTCCACTTGGTTTAAAATCAATAGTTTCCCAAGTTGAAAAACTAAATTAGTACGGCTTTTTAGACATGTGAATTTGGGTTTTATATCTGCATATGTGGAGTCTTCTGTCCTCATATGCAACCTCTGTGATACGTACAGTGTTGTGCTAAAACATTTCTTTTCGTGGTCCCAAATACATCAACCTTGTCCTCTTGAACTGCCATTCATTTTCAAAGAAACATTTGAAGAGCAATATCTTGTCTTTGACTGCTGTTGTGTAACCAAACACACTGCTAGTCTCTAATAACTCTGTGCTTTCAAGTGTAAAACAGGTGCCTTTAGGGATTTTTTTTTACCATTCGTAATTGCCGAACTCCAACTAGGGATTTATTAGGTGGAACAAACGCTAATAAATTGTAATTAGTAACTTCTTCAAAGTGTTGTATAGATTTCATTTAAGTGGGATTAAGAGAAAACATATGAAGCATATGTCAAGTTCATAATTCTTTCCCGAGAGAGATGGTATCCAAGTGACACAAATCCTCCATCAGCTAGCAGAAATTTCTCTGATCCTTAGAGGCTATTAGAAGAAATACTAGAAAGCATAACTGTGGTGTAGCAGCACCTACTTCCTAACCATAAACTGTCTGTCCATCAAACAATCATATTGAGCACTCACTATGTGCAGAGCACTGTACTTTTGCACTTACGCACTGTACAATTGATGTACTGTAAGCTCCTTCAGGGAAGAGATTTTTGCTCATGTATTCAATCAATCAATCATATTTATTGAGCGCTTACTGTGTGCAGAGCACTGTACTAAGCGCTTGGGAAGTACAAGTTGGCAACAACTTGGTACCAACAAGTTGGTATTCTACTGCATTCTCCCAGGCCCTTCTTTCCATCACTGCTACTGTAGCCCCAAGTGTCACTGGACCCTTAGATTCATTCATTCATTCAATCGTATTTATTCAATCAATCAATCAATCAATCGTATTTATTGAGCACTTACTGTGTGCAGAGCACTGTACTAAGCACTTCGGAAGTACAAGTCGGGAACATATAGGGACGGTCCCTACCCAACAACAGGCTCACAGTCTAGAAGGGGGAGATAGACAACAGACAGACAACAAAACAAAATATATGAACAGGTGTCAAGTCATCAGAATAAATAGAAATAAAGCTGCATGCACATCATTAACAAAATAAATAGAATAGTAATAGTATTAATTATATATAATATATAATATATATATATAATATATATTCTATGATAGTAATAGAACAGGGATTGAATCCCCATTTTGTAGACGAGGGAACTCAGGCCCAGAGAAGTGAAGTGACTTACCCAAGGTCACACAGCACCCTGCCTGCCCTCACAAGCTCTCGAGCTGCTGCTAGTTTCCCAAAACCTCTACGAGGCCTTTCCAGCTTCTGGCCCCAACAGGGAAGCAGTGTGGTCTATATGTTGCCAACTTGTACTTCCCAAGTGCTTAGTACAGTGCTCTGCACACAGTAAGCGCTCAATAAATACAACTGATGATGATGATGGTCTAGTGGGTAGAGCCCAGTCCTGGGAATCAAGAGGGCCTGGATTCTATACTATACATATATAGTAATAATAATAATAATAGCATTTATTAAGCACTTACCATATGCCAAGCAGTTCTAAGCACTGGGGAGGTTAGAAGGTGATTAGGTTGTCCCACTGGGGGCTCACAGTCTTAATCCCCATTTTACAGATGAGGGAACCGAGGCCCAGAGAAGTTAAGTGAAGTTAAGCAGCAGAGAGCCTCACATGCATCATATGACAGTTCTTTGGCCTCGTTACTTGAGGGAAATCAGTCAATCATCAGTGGTATCTATTGAGCACTTACTGTATGCAGAGCACTGTACTAGAGGGGAAAACTGTACTGTCCCCCTCTAGACTGTAAGCCCACTGTGGGCTGTCATCCTTATTGCACTGTACTCTCTCAAATGCTTGGCTAGTGCTCTGCACACAGGACGAGCTCGATAAATACGATTGTTTGATTGATTGAAGCATTTTGTGTAAAATGGGGATTAAGACTGTGAGCCCCCCGTGGGACCTTGTAACTTCCCCAGCGCTTAGAACAGTGCTTAGAACACTTAGATGCCCAAGTGTTACTTTTAAAGACCTGGGTTTTAATACCAGTTCAGCCATTTCTCCGCTGTGCGATCTTGGACAAGTCACTTCACTTCTCTGGGCCTCAATTCCCTCATCTGTAAAATGGGGATCAAAACTGTAAACCCCATGAGGGATATATGGATTGTGTCCAGCCCGATTACCTTGTATCTACCCCAGCACTTAGTACAGCGCCTGGCATATAGAAACAACTTAAAAAAATACCAGTCAAATGATAATAAAAAATATGACATGAGGTATGCTGCCCCTGTTTTCCTGCTGACTTGATAATATCGTTTGACTCCACCTTATCTTTGGGACCGCTTCACCATTCATTCAATCGTATTTAGTGAGCACTTACTGTGTGCAGAGCACTGTACTAAGCACTTAATCTATTCCCCATCTCCGTCTCTTTGTTCCTCTCAAGTCTACCACATAGCCATAACTTGCTCTCACCTCCCCACCCTCTAACCCCTAACTAAATCAGTCAATCCTATTCATTGAGCACATACTGTGTGCCTCTGCACACAGCACTGTACTAAGAATTGGGAGAGAACAATATAACAATAAGCAGACACATTCCCTGCCTATAATGAGGTTAGAGGCTAGAGGATTCATTATCAATAGTATATATTGAGCACTTACTGTGTGCAGAGCACTGTACTAAGCCCTTGGGTCACCAGTACATTCTGAGGTAAGAAAAGTGGTAGAACTTGTTTGTTAAAAAAATAAAATCACATCCACCCAAATGACTTTTCCTTAGCTATAGGACTATTTTGGCTTCTACATAGTGTGCTAGAGGAATTAGGATGAAATAATTGCTTTCAGCCATTAACAGATTATTCGAAAGCTAGGTAATTAATCAGAATGTCATATTATTCAGCATGAAATAAATCTTCCGTATCTTATTATTTGGCCCCATTCAGAATATTTTTCTCATAAATAGAAGTAAATCTAATTGTTTTGCCTTTTGAACTCTACTTTTAAAGTTCCAGGGTTTTATGTTTTCCAGGTATTTTCCCAGTTCTCTCACTACTACTATGGAGGACTGATATATATATTTCCATATACATTTGGGATGCTCAATAAATTGGCTATTTGTAATTCATAATTTAATAATGATTAGAGCTTGTGCGTGCTAAATACTAGGGTAGACACAAGGTTTTGAGACAAGGCGTAGTCTCTGGCCCACACGGGGGTCACAATCTATCCTTTACTCTCATTTTACAGATGAGAAAACTGAGGCCCAGAGAAGTTAAGTGAGTTACTCAAGGTCATAAGTCAGGCTAGCGGTGGAGCTAGAATTAGAACCCAGGACTCCAAACATCCACTTATTTTTAAAACTAGTTGAAATAACCGTGAAAACCTTTTAATGAGATCCCCAGATCTCTGGTAGGACAGTTCATAGGCCCTCAAAAGAGCACCCCCTCTTCCAAGTAACATTTTTCATGCTTTAGTTTCAGTCTTCTCAGATTCGCTTAGAGATATTAACAACCTAATGATAACCCTATTATTAGTGTGGAGTTTGTTAAGCATGACTATGCATAAAGCAGTGTTCTAAGTACTGGAAAAATCCCTGTCCCACATGGGCCAGTCTAAGAAGGTGGGAGAACAGGTATCGAATCCTCATTTTACAGTTGAGGAAACTGAGGCACAGAGCAGTTTAGCGACTTGCTCAAGGTCACAAAGCAAGCAATTGGCAGAGCCGGAATTAGAACTCAGATCCTCTAACTCCCAGGCCCCAGCTCTTTTCACTAGATCATGCTGCTTTTCAGTTATTCTCTATAGAATATCTCTACGAAAGAGTGGTTTGCTCCCATAGTCAGTGCATATGCTCGATAATAGTAATTGCCGGGGCTAGAGAGAACAAATCTGTAAAGATCTGAACAGACTCTTTGGGGTGGTACTGAAATCTGATAATCTTGGGGAATTTCAGTGGGTCGATGAGTAACCAAAATGGGACGGTCATATTTTAGAAGTTGAAGTCAGGGGTGTTAGAAAGAAAAAGGGGCATGTTGGAAGGCCAAGAAGGGTTTAGATTAAAGTATGAATAATAGGTACAAGAAGGGATATTAAAGGAGTTTTAGGGATGTTAAAAGGTTCATCCATAACCATAAGGTTGAGTGTCAAGAAGGCCAACCATCTCATGGCACCATAGGGTCCCATTAATGGAGACAGGATCTTGGGCTGGAAAGACTTTTGTCTGACCCTTTGTGGTACTTTTTCTGCACTTAAAAATAATTCTCACAGCTTTTATTCGTAAAAAGGACTCAGAGTTCTCCTTTTCAACAATTTCCAGAATACATCACCGCTATCCGTCAGGCATAGTAAAATTAAAATCTTTGGTCGGTTTCAAAATTCCTCATGATCTTTACCTTGTTTTTGAGAACATCACGTCTAACCAAACACTGTAGTTAGTAGACTGAACTAATGGAAACCATTTGGGGAAGATGTTTACAATGAATGAAAACCATTCTTAGTAAATTAGCGACTTGAGTCATAGAATCCAAATGGTTCCCTGCTATTTCATGTAAATATCGACTGTGCTAATCTATGGCAATAGGTTTCTAGCACAATGGCATTTCAAGCTCAAGCAGTGAAAATATACTCAGCAAAGTTGGATGAAAAAGAAGAAACAGAAATATGAGTCAGAGGCAGATTCTAAACCTCAGTAGTGCATTTTTTTGGACATTTCAATTACAGTACCTCAGGGAAAATGGAATAGAGATTCCGGTACAGGTTACCAAATTATATACTGAATTGAGGAGATATGCATATCAGCGGGATAAAATAATAGAGTGGCTTTCGTCTATTCAAAACACTACCACTGCCCTGAAGATAAACAGCTCTTAACTACATATTCACATTAGTGGGGGGTTTGGTGAGGAAAAAAGTGAACCGCAGAGTCTTTGAGGATGAGGACCATATCTCTTACTCAGGGCATTATCCCAAGCACTTAGTGCAGTGCTCTGCCCAGTATGTGTTAGGAAACTGTTACTGTTTAATAGATCCATCAATCCAAGCATACTGAGAAGGGAATCATCATGGCCTATAG
Organism: Tachyglossus aculeatus; assembly: GCF_015852505.1. NCBI lineage: Eukaryota > Metazoa > Chordata > Mammalia > Monotremata > Tachyglossidae > Tachyglossus > Tachyglossus aculeatus. The sequence continues at coordinate 11,482,259 of NC_052080.1, forward strand.
AGAAGCCTAGGGAGTCAGAAGGACCTGGGTTCTAATCCCAGCTCCGCCATCTGTCTGCTGTGTGACTTTAAGGAAGTCACTTCACTTCTCTGGGCTTCCTTTACTTCTATAAAATGGGAATGAAGACGGTGAGCCCCATGTAAGACATGGAATATGTCCAACCTGATTACCTTATATCTACCCTGGCACTTAGAACAGTGCCTGGTACCTAGTAAGCGCTCAACAGAGACCATGAAATAAATAAAATAAATAAGGTAGCATGGCCTAACGGAAAGACAGGAAACAGGAGACAGGAGACTAGGTTCCAGGCCCATCTCTCTCTCTTGCTTGTTGCATGACCTTGGGTAAGATATTTGACCTCTCTGGGCCTCAGTTTCCTCTTCTATGAAATGGCGATATTTGTTCTCCCTGTCTCCTAGGTTGTGAGCCCCATTTGGGATGGGGACTGGGTCCAATCTGATTATCTTTTGATTATTCCAGTGCACACTCATTGGCACATAGTGCATTATTCTGTAGATTCGGGAGGAAGGTGGGCCCTCATTGAGCACAGATTTTGAGGGTATGATCTCCCAGAAGGCTGATATGAAACAACATCAGACCCTAGGAAAACAGATGAATTGGCACAGAGAAAGAACCCTCTTTACAAGCATGAACTTTGCATTGCTTTGCACACAGTAATCGCTCAATAAATACAATTGAATGAATGAATAATTCTTCGGCCTCCCCATATGCACTGATAATAATTGTGGTATGTGTCAAATGCTTACTCCATGTCAAGCACTGCACTAAGCACTGGGGCAGATACAAGATAATCTAGTCCCATATGGATGGGGTTCACAGTCTAAGCAGGAGGGAGTACAGGTATTGAATCCCCATTGTGTAGATGAGGGAACTGAGACACAGAGAAGTCAAGTGACTTGTCCAAGGTCACACGACAGACCAGCGGCAGAGCCGGGAACAGGACCCAGGTCCTCTGAATCTCAGGCCCGGGCTCTTTCCGCCAAACCGCACTGCTTCTCATAAGGACTCGCCGTCAGTAGTTTCATCTTCAAATGTACAAGGCAGAACAGTGAGTGATTCTGAAATTGTCCAGGAAACCTAGACAAAATTCTAAATGAAGCAGCATGGAAAAGTGGAACAGACAGGGTACACAGAAAACCTGAAGTCACTACAGAGGCAAAGGGAAGAGCAGCCCAAATGATCAGTGAGCTGTCTTACAAGCCTACACTCCAAAGAACAGGACTCTTCAGCCTACAAAGAGAAGATTAAAAGAGGCCAGCATTGAAAGCTACAAAGTCATAAAGGGCAAGAACAGAGTTTAGAAAGAATTGGTCTCTAAATGCGGTAACATAAGGACTAGGAAACACCTATTGAATCTCAAAGGTGGGAGGTTCAAAGCACAAAGGACAACTTCTTCAAACCAAGGATTTTTTTTTTTTTTTGTGTGTGTGTGTGTGTGTGGTATTTGTTAAGTGCTTACTATGTGCCAGGCACTGTACAAATGCTGGGGTAGATAATAATAACAATAATAATGGCATTTGTTAAGTGCTTACTATGTGCAAAGCACTGTTCTAAGCACTGGGGAGTTACAAGGTGATTAGGTTGTCCCAAGGGAGCTCACAGTCTTAATCCCCATTTTACAGATGAGGTAACTGAGGCCCAGAGAAGTTAAGTGACTTGCCCGAAGTCACACAGCTGACAAGCGGCAGAGCTGGGATTTGAACCCGTGACCTCTGACTCTAAAGCCCCACTGAGCCATGCTGCTACCTTACCTAGATAAGATAATCAGGTAGGACACAGTCCCTGTCCCACACTGTGCTTACAGTCTTAATCCCCATTTTACAGATGAGTGAACTGAAGCACGGAGGAGTGAAGTCACTTACCCAGGATCTCACAGCAGACAAGTGACGAAACCGTGATAAGAATCCAGGTGCTCTGACTCTCAGATCTGGGTTCTTTCCACTAAACCATGCTGCTTGCTGAATTCATGATAGTGGCTTTGTAAGAATTAATCAATTCAAGAAGATAATGTATGGAGAAGAGGTTCATTTTGGGCTATCGGAACAAAAATTCACAGAAGCTGCCGTCAGTATCCACAGTGTTTATGGAGTGCCCCATTAGCATAACCCGCTCCTAAACACTTGAGGAAAATATGAAAAGCAGAAAAAAGTTGTTTATTCATTCAATTGTATTTATTAAGCGATTACTGTGTGCAGAGCACCGTACTAAGCGCTTGTTTATTGAAAATGGCCCAACGTAAAGACATTGAATATGGACACAGTATCATAGACATGTTCTGATCTTCATGCTGGATTATTTTTCCTAACACTCTTTTAAACATCTTTACCGACTGACTCCAAAGACCTTCAGAAATGTAAACCTCTCTCACGCTTTGATTCTTCTAACAAAATCCATTTGTTGAAATAACGTTTTCAAAAACCTTTCTCGACGCTTTGTGCCAATCTACATCATCCCTCTAGCCAGGGTAGTATTGCATAAATTGAATAAGATTAAATTGCCAATTAAGAATATAAATGAAAGCTATTGATTCACTTGATGGTAGTGAAATTGGTTGTCCTCAGAAGGTGGCAAGCAGAAATGTTCATTGAATACTCCAAATAAATAAAGGACTTTTCAACCTCAGTTATCATCCCTCCAGTGCTTTTATGTGGAGGATATTTTCCCTTGACGGGGATAAATGAAAACCTATCATTACATTGAAATTAATCCTAATAATTTAACATTTATCAACCTTTATTGTCTTGAGCCAGGCAAGATCCCAGAGACAGACACAAATGCATTCATTATCTGTGGCAGATTCCATTTCGCCAATGCCTTACCCCTGTAAAAACAGATTTGTTTTTAATTTTTCAACTGAGGAGCTTTCGATACGAGTCAGTCAGTCAATACGTATTCACAGAGGGATCACCGGGCACACAGTAGGTGCTTGACAAAGTGAAATAAAAATGAGCATCAATCAAAATGAACTCTCTTGAAATTATTTTGGAGGGAACACCATAGACCAGGAGAGGCCAAGCTTCCTGAACCAAAGAACCACAAACCAACAACAGAACATGGCTGGGAGCCACAGGCCAGAAGCCACAGTCCGGGAAATGGTCCTTTACCAGGAATGGCGAATTGGAGTTGGAGGTTCACTCATTCAATCATATTTATTGAGCACTTACTGTGTGCAGAGTACTGTACTAAGAGAGTGTACAACATGACAATGAATGGACACATTCCCTGCCCACATCGAGCTTACAGTCTAGATTGATTCATTGAGAGAAACACAGTATAGCCTACCACATCTTTGGAATAATGATAAGAGAAATGAGAAAGCCATATTTTGCCTAATCTCGATATATACTTGGCAATGTCTGAAACAATGAAGCCGAGGGAATTCTAAAGCTGTCAGTTGTCCTCTCTGTGAATATCATGATTGAATTGGTATAGATCAATCAATCATATTGATTGGGTGCTATGTGCAAGAAAATGTGCTAAGTTCTGGGGAGAGTGTAAAAAACAGTAGGAACGCACGTACCATAAAAGTTAACCAAGTCAGAAATGGTCCCTGTCCCACACACGGCTCACAGTTTTAGTAAGAGGGAGGAAAGCTATATGTTGCCAACTTGTACTTCCCAAGTGCTTAGTACAGTGCTCTGCACACAGCAAGCACTCAATAAATACAATTGAATGAATGACAGATATTGAATGCTCATTTGTAGATGGGGAAACTGAGGGACGGAGAAGCCAAGTGACTTGCCCAGGGTCACAGGGTGGCAGAGTCAGGATTAGAACTTGGGTCTTCTGACTCTCAGGCCTCTGCTCTTTCCCCTAGGCCAGGCTGCCTAGTGAGGTCACAGTGAAACCTGAGCTTAATGGAAACGAGATTTCTAAGGATCCGTGGTTCAAGGGTTATAGATCAATATTTGCCATCACTGGCGCTCAGTCACCTCATTCCCTCAATGGTTTTTATTAAGCACCTACTTTGTGCAAAACACTAACTTCACTGATCTACTACAATCCTTCGCCCGCTCTGCTTCTGTAACACCAGACTGCTCTGGTACCTCAAACCCGTCTATCCTACAATGGGCCTCTTGTCCACATCCTCCTCCGGCCTGGAATTCTCTCCCCTTTCATATCCGACAGTCCGCCATTCTCCCCACTTGCAAAACCCTCCTTAAAGCACGTCTCCTCCAAGAGGTCTTCCCAGGCTAGTCAGTCAGTCAATCGTATTTATTGAGCGCTTACTGTGTGCAGAGCATTGTAGCAAGCGCTTGGGAGAGTACGATATAACAGACACTTTCCCTGCCCACAGCAAGCTTACAGTCTAGAGGAGGAGACAGACATTAATATAAGTAAATTAAAGACATGTACATAAGTGCTGTGGGGCTGAGGGAGGGGTGATTTCCCAAGTGCTTAGTACAGTGTTATGCACACAGTAAGCACTCAATAAATACGATTGATTGAATGAATGAATAAAGAGAAGTGAATAAAGATGAAGGTCTTAATATCCCCTATCCACCCACCCTTCTCACCTCTCCAGGTCACACCTGGAGAGTTTCCAGTACTCTACCAGTCTCGGCTACAGGAGGGAGAGTCAAGCAGAGGCCTACCCATTCCATTCCTAGCCTGGCCAGCGGCTAGCGAATGGAAGGCAATCGGCTACAAGTCAAAACTCACCCATGCTGGGCAACAGCGGCAGGGGAGAGAGTCAAGGGTGGAGACTTAAGTTTACCGCACGCAAGGAGGCAAGGCTAAACCACTTATATTTTTACCAAGAAAACTCTACGGATCCACTACCAGAACAATTGCAGATGGAGAATGGGGCATTCTGGAAGAGATGTCCGTAGTGTCGCTATGGGTCGGAAACAACTCGACAGCATAAGACAAGACCCACCCCTCTGCATTGACTCTTAACTTGCCTGTGTATCTCTTAGGCACTTTGATAATCACTCCAGCCCCACAGTACTTACATAAACATTCAGATACCCTACTATTTTCCTTATCCAAAAATCTACTGAGGCACAGGCATTTAGTGACCGCCCATTTTTGCCTGGGGACTATATCCTGGAAATCAGAAGATACATAAAGGAATCATCAAAAACCTACCTATATAGGCATACTTTTTAGATGTTTTTCTGACTTCACAATTTAGGAAGACTCACTGGCTCCAGCGGCTTCCTAATTTATTTAATTTCTGCAGCAAGAAAATACTTTTCTAAACATCAGAAGGAACTACATCTTCTTTATTATTGGCGAATTGCCTTTAAAGAAGCATTTCAATGGCATTTTAAATCAGAGAAAGATAGGGTGTTAAATAATGAATTGGAGCCGGATTCTCTCATTTGTAGTTCTATACCATGTTGAAAACAACGATATAAATGGTTCGCCTAGCAGCGATTCACACATTTTCCATTTTTAAGGTAACGAAATGATTGTGAATGCATGTTGAGAGTTTGCCAGCCTAATAGGATTCTTCTAAAAAGCACATAGAGATTATGATGCATGGAACAAGGCAGAAAAATCATCCCTCCAAATATTTACATTTATTTGTTTTAACTTTCGTCTACCACTTAATTTGCAGACTGCTGACAGATTGCTATACTAGAAATAAATGGTGCACATACACAGCTTAAAAACTATATAGCAATTGAGAAACATATAGTTTACAATTTATACATTTTCAGAAGCTTTCTGAAATATGGAAATTCGCATTGAAGTGTGAATGTGCATGTATGTATATGCATATAAGGTTTAACTGTAAGCGGAATCATTTTGCTCAGTCTTTCAATTGAGAATAAGGAAGTTGGCAAAATTCACAACTAGTCATCTAAAATAACTGGAAAAATGATAGAAAACAAGCCCTAATTTCCCTTTCATCAACAATCCAGGAGGTTTCTGTCTACTCCCATTCCCATATCGATCAATTGTATTTAATGAACGCTTACTGTGTGCAGAGTATTGTGCTAGGTGCTTGGGAGAGTATGGTAAAACCGAGTTGGTAGACATGTTCCCTGGTCGCAAAGAGCGTGCAGTCTAGAGATCCCATCATCAATAATCAATCAATCAATGTTTTTTACTGAGCACTGTATGCAGAGGACTTTACTAGGTGCTTCAGAATGCAGATTGCAATAGAATTGATACACACAATCCCTTGCCACAAGGATCTTACAGTCTTCAGTATGGCATTTACTGAGCAGCTACAATGTGCACAACACTCTAGTAGGTGTTTGGTGGAAAAAGCCATAGAAAATATCTCAAAGGAGAAAAGGACGGCACTTGCTTTCAAAATATGAAGTTCAGCCATGTTGCTTTGGGAATCCTCTCATCTGCATCAGTGAGATTTTTACACAGTGAATGCAGTGTTCTCAAAAGAAATGTGCAGACACTCTCATATTTTCATATTATTGAGAGACTGGAAGGAAATCGGCAGGTGGATGACAGGCTAGCCAAAGATAAAATTGTGACCTATGTGAAACTACAACCAGCTCTTTTGAACAAAAATCTGAGTGGACGAGCATGATTTAGAGCCAGTTAATTTCAAAATTATAATGCATTTTATACATCAAAAACACATTACTCTAACAAGTGATTCTTCATGGCTTGGCTGCATCACAATCTCATAAAGCACGTGACAGGGCCATTTTGGAGGCTTTTTCATTCTCAATTAATAACAATAATTGTGGTATTTGCTGAGCACTTACGGTGTGCCAACCACTGTACTGAGCACTGGGGTAGATACAAGATAATCAGGTCCCACGTGGGACTCGTAGTCTAAAGGGGAGGGAAAGCAGGTATTGAATCTCCATTTTGTAGATGAGGAAATTGAGGCATGGAGAAGCTAAGTGAATTGTCCAAGGTCACACAGCAGACAAGTGATTCCACTAGGCAATGCTGCTTTAATTGACAGAGGCAACAAAAATGGCCAGCAATCTCCCATGATCTGTGGCACAACAGACTGAGAAGTTCCCCATGCCTTTGAGGCAGAGATTTAGAAGGTGTCTGAAGGAGTGTGAGCATCTTGCACAAGTGTTCATCTTGCAAGAGCAACCAAACACATTTTCACTCAGCTTGGGAGCAGGGTGTGATTCCCAAGGAGGATCTGCGATTCTTTTTTTCTTTCTGAAAAAACAGATATTTGCCTGAGAACTGAACTCAGAGCTGCAAAGCTGATTTTGGCGAAGTCTGTCCAGTTACCGCTTCAGAACAGATTGGCCGATTCCAAAGGACTGTTAATAAAGGCAGGAGGGGCATCAACAGAGCTTGCCTTTACACCCTATAAAATGGACATTTATTCAGAATCAGTTGGTCCCTTGTTCACTCAAAACACCTATTACCATTTCTTGAAAAGACATGGATTTGAGGGTTTGCTGCCTCTCTTTCTCTCTCTTCCCACCCTTCTTTATGGTAGTAGTTAAATGCTTACTATGTGGCAAACCCTGTTTTAAATCTCAGAGTAGATATAAGATAATCAGGTAGGACACGATCCCTGTCATTCAATCATAATTACTGAGCACTTTCTGTGTGTGCAGAGCACTATACTAAGCCCTTGGCAGAGTACAATATAATGATGAATAGACACATCCCCTGCCCACAACAAGCTTCAGCGCATAGAACAGTGTTTGGCACATAGTAAACGCTTAACAAGTACCATAATTATTACTATTATTAAAGTCTAAAGGGTATATACCATTTACAGTCTACGTCCAGTGGGCTGCGGGGCGGGAAGAGGATTTAGTCCCCATTTTACAGATGAGCTAACTGAGGCACAGGGAAGTTAAGTGACTTGCCAAAAGTCCACCATCCTCTAGGCTGTAAGCTTCTTGTGGGCAGGGAGCTTATCTGTTTATTGTTGTATTGTACTCTCCCAAGCCCATAGTATAGTGTTCTGCACACAGTAAGCACTCAATAAATACGCTTGACTGACTGGTTGACACAGCAGATAAGTGGCAGAGCCAGGATTAGAACCCAGGTCCTCCGACTCCCAGGTCCATGCTTTTCCATCGGTCAATCTGCTTCTTTCTCTTTCTTTACTGTGGTATTTGTTAGTAATAATAATGATAATAATTGTGGCATTTGTCAGCACTTAGAACAGTGCTTTGCACATAGTAAGTGCTTACCAAATACCATTATTATTACTGTTATTATTAAGTGCTTGCAATGTGCCAGGCACTGAACTGGGTGCTGGGGTGCATATAAGCAAATCAGGTTGGTCACAGTCCCTGCCCCACATGGGGCTCACAGTCTGCCCTCTCCATTTGTCTATTCTCTCTCCACCCCCACTCCACTCCTGCCTCCCCTTAATACCATTCTATAATAGACTACATTGGTTGTTGTGCTTCCTGCGGATCACTTCGCTTCCACCCGCTAGTGCTAAATTTCTTTCCTTTGAAATGTGTTCACTTTCCAGTTTAATTTCAGTCATTTAATTCTGCCGCATCTCTTAGTTCTTGACATTTGTATAACTCACTGGCATCGAGGAGCATTTACTAATCATTAATTAATCATGGTAATCCGTGCCATGATCCTCTTACACAGGTCACCATGATTTTCTTTATTTTACACAGGAGAAAGGTTAAAAGACCACTATAGTCAGACAACAAACCAATTACAAAGCCAGAAAGAACAACTCAGAGGAGGGGATTAGACTGGTCATAATACTGTGAGACCCATGTGGGCCATGGACTGTATCCAACCTGATTAGCTTCTATCTACCCAGGTGCTTAATACAGTGCCTGGCATATAGGAAGTGCTTAATACCATAAATTAGGAAATTAATCTGATTGCTCTAGAAGCCTGGGGCCTAGTCACTGAAGCCAAGCCCCCACGGCTGCTGGAAATCTACAATAATGATAATAATTGTGGTGTTTGTTAAGTGCTTACTGTGTGCCAGGTTGGGGTGTACTAAGTGCTTACTGTACTAAGTGCTGGGGTGGATATGCGCAAATCAGTTTGGACACAGTCCCTGACCCACAGTTCACAGTTTTCATCCTCATTTTAACAGGTGAGGTAACTAAGGCTCAGAGAAGTGAAGTGACTTGTCCAAAGTTACATAGCTGACAAATGGCAGAGCAGGGATTAGAACCCAGGTCCTTCTGATTACCAGGCCCGTGCTCTCTCAGACAGGCTGTGCTGCTTCTCAACAAGAATGAGTACGTGCTGGCAACTGTGTGTTCAAATGTAGTCGATGTCACTGCTTTTGTATTTCTTTGGATTCAGGGCAAGGTTACATCTTGGCTTCTCAAAATCAAAATTCCCACGTAAGCAGAAATAAAGCAAAATGTACATCATTAGCATAAATGTGCCTGGGTTAGGTACATTTGATTTCGTATTTCAGTATGTGGTTAACCCTCAGTGATCTGCCTATTTGTTTTTACCATGGGTCTCCTGTCACTATGGAGTAACAGGTCTCACTCTAAAAAGGATGCTTTTGGAGCAGAATATCCCTTTTTTAAATGGATTCTTACCTTTTTATGTCAGATCAATTTTTCCTCTCAAATTGGAACTTGTATTGTAAATGTTATCTCCTTTGGGGTATTGTATTCTTTGTTTTAACTGAAGATGCCAATAATTTGTATAATTTCTCAAACTTTTCCTCAACTGTCTCACACTATTTATCTCTCTGAACCTTGTAATTTATCATGACTGCTTGCTTTAAATTGATGCACATCGAGGATGGAAACTATTCTTCTCTGAGATTTTTGAGTCTCTTATCTTCACTAAATTGCCACCCAGAAACCCGGACTTCATATTGTTCCCTCAGATTTCCTTTTCGCCATGAATGTGTCTTTCTTCCTCCTTCCCCACACTTGTCAGAATCTATCATGTCCTAAATTTTGAAAGTCATATTTTATTCATGTCCATTTGTGATTTTTTTTTCATTTTTTTTCAATGTCTCAGGTAAGTTCTTACCATTCTGAGAATAGCTTCCAGAATATTTAACTCTTTTGGACTGGTGAAGGCATGCCATTTGGGTTCTGACAGCTATGAAAGAGGGTCAGAAAGATTGGCATAAAAAAAATCTCTGCAGCTCCGACACTTCTTGTGTACAGTGCACTGTATTAAGAGCTTGGAGAAAATACACAAGAGTGATTCTTTATTGTACACAGTAAGTGCTCAGTAAATACGATTGATTGAATGAATGAAGGACTGTGATTTGATTGTACCATTTCTATTATTCCAGCAGTTGGCACACAGTAGTAAGAAACATAATAATAATGATAATAATAGCAATAATAATAATATTTTACTGCTACCCCAAACAATTCTGTATATAGATATATAGAGAGAGATATATACATATACATATATGTATATATCTCTCTCTATATATCTATATCTATATATCTATATATCTATATATCTATATATATATATATATATATATATATATATATATATATATATATATATATAAATTAGCTAAACTCTTCCCACATTATCTCTTAAGCGGAGATTATGGTCTTTCATTAAAAGTTCAGTCTTTCATAAAAGACTGTTTCGATTGCTTGAACCTAAGTCAATTCATTTCTCAGTTATCACTTCTTAGAAGAAAAGCCAATCTCAGCTGTTATCATAAAGACACAAAGCGGTTTAAAATGTTTGTACATTTTCTCTGTCCTTCAATGTTCAGGACATAAGGTCAGTTCTTACTGGACAGTACACAGTTCAAGAGTATTCGTTTCCAAAAACTTATGTCTGCAATTCTGAGCTAACAGCTAGGATATTTAGAGGGAGGAAAGCAGATAAAAACAGTGTTCTAACAGGAAATTTGGGTTGAGAGAGCTAGAGGAGCAGAATTCCCATAAAAGGGCATTTACTGACATTTTTATTGCCTGTAAAATGCACTGGGAGTTGCACAAAGAATACAAAGCAGAATCATCCTCTTTCCTGGAGGAACACTTTCCAGTTATCCTTCCCAATTCATCTGCACCCAAAGCTATGCATTAGATGTCGCTTACTTGTAGTTTTCCCCAGTTTTGTGCCCCGCTGAAGAACAATGTAGCCACCCTGCGCTGGAGATGGGCACTGTGGGAGTTCCTGCCACCCATTCAGTTTGGTCACTCCAGACCCTTGCGCTTTACCCCTGAGGTAGGATTCTCCTTCAGATTGTGTGAGGGATCAAGATGTCATTCAATCTAGCAATGCTATTTATTAAGTGCTTAACTGCTAACAGAGCTGTAATCAAGACCGAAATATCAAATCCTTCTATAAAGATTCAAAAATCATTGCTACGGGCACACACAAAGGTATTCCAGACCTAAGAGGAAGTGACAGGATGTTCTGTATACGCCACTACAGATTCCATATGAAACTTAATTCATCTTAACTTGAAATTTATATATGAGAGAACACCTATAACTCAGAAAGCCATTTGAAAGAAGATTCTTACTTGTAATCCTCATTCACCTTCCCCAAGGATGTTGAATCTTGTGGTAACTAATGATGCTTCATTCACTGTGATTGATGGAAGAATCACTTTTTTAAGGAAAATTGTTTCACAAGAGAAAAGCTGCTTCATCCTAAAGCCATTGAAGAAAAAGAAAATAACCTTTCTACAAAATAAGAGAATGCTTGAATGATGAGAAATGATGTACAACAGAAAAGCAATTTTATAACAAGGAGTTGCTGTCGGCAGACTTGACTCTTGAGTGCTTGGCACTTAGTACAGTGTTTTGAACAGAGTAAGCACTCAATAAATACGATTGAATTAATTCATTCAATTGCATTTATTGAGCGCTTACTGTGTGCAGAGCACTGTACTAAGGGCTTAGGAAGTACAAGTTGGCAACCTATAGAGACAGTCCCTAGCCAACAACGGGCTCACAGTCTAGAAGGGGGAGACAGACAACAAAACAAAACATGTGGACAGGTGTCAAGTCATCAGAATAAATAGAAGTAAAGCTAGATGCACATCATGAATGAGTATGAGCGGGGCTGAAAAGGCCAGTCTCACCATGCACACGTAAAGAACCATTCCTAAATTAGCATGAATCATAGTAAAGGTTTATAGCCCTTATGTAATAATGATGCATTTTATTAAGCATCAACTCTGTACCAAAGGTTGAATGAGAAAAACTCTACTTATCTTTGTCCTCTCAATCCCATCACCTGCACTGATTCTTGGAGACCCCCAAAATCACTGTTGATGTTTGTTTTTTATGGTATTTATTCAGCGCTTCCTATGTGCCAAGGGCTAAATAGAAGACCACCAGGCTGGACACAACCCATGCCCCACGTGGGACTCTCAATCTTGAGCCCCGTTTTCCAGATGAGGGAACTGAGGCACAGAGTTCATGGATTTGAAATAATTCTTAAAAACAGATTGGGTGCTCAGGGGCCCAGAGGGGTATCGTTCTAGCATTCCTTTACTGATTATTTGGAACTATGTCAGCTTAACTCCTCTAGAACACAAAAATAAAGTTGCCATTTAGTGGAGTTTCTCTATTTTAATCAAGCCCTATTGTTTCTGATTTATTTCCAAAAACACCTATTTCATTTTGCCAGCATGACATATGTTCTGGAATTGCCTTTTCAGGTCCTCAGTAATTCTAGATATATCTGCCTAAGAAGAGAGTTTTCTGCTACAGATAATTGTAAAGAGCATTGGAAAGGAAAGGGTATTGGACAGAACAGAGTAGATAAAAAAAAATCAAGCACCCATGAACCAAATATTTGCTTTTCTCTTTTCTTGTTCTTTGTATCTAATTAAAACTTGAATGAATGGAAGTCTTTGCCCTTGACAAATAATGGCTCCCGAGGGTGTTGATTTTAGAGGTGGGACAAACCAGTGAAAGGTCGAACTATCAATTATATTAATTTCAATCAATTTTATTTGAGCTCACACCACGTGCAGGGCACTGTATTAAGCACTCAGGAGAATACAATATAACAGAGTTGGTAGATATGTTCCCTGACTACAACAAGCTTGTAATCTATCTATTCTTAGATATCTACATATATGGATATTGATCACATCTATGCACGTATCTATATATGTTGCCAACTTGTACTTCCCAAGCGCTTAGCACAGTGCTCTACACACAGTAAGCGCTCAGTAAATACGATTGCATGAATGAATGAATGAATATATGTAGTTGTCCTTCATATTCAAAGACACCACCAACAAAGTTCACCTATGAGGGAATATGCAGTTGAATGGGTCAATGTGTGATACAATTGGTTAAACCCTGAAACATGTGGAGATTCTTGTCGAGTCTCCATTGAGCACAGAAAAATTTGTCCTGTGTGGTTGTGATGTTTTGCTGTACTGTAAGCTCGTTGTGGGCAGGGAACGTGCCTATCAACTCTGTTAAATTGTACTTCCCCAGCACTTAATACAGTGCTCTGCACAGCATGGCGTAATGGATACAGCATGAGCCTGGGTGTCAGAAGGTCATGGGTTCTGATCCCGGTTCCGCCACTTGTCCGCTGTGTGACCTTGGGCAAGTCGCTTCACTTCTCTGGGCCTCAGTTACCTATTTGGTAAAATGAGACTGTGAGCCCCACGTAGGCAGGGACTGTGTCCGTCTCGATTTGCTTTTACTATGGTATCTGGCACATAGTAAGAGCTTAGAGAAGCAGCGAGGCTCAGTGGCAAGAGCCCGGGCATGGGAGTCAAAGGTCATGGGTTCTAATCCTGGCTCCACCACTTGTCAGCTGTGTGACTTTGGGCAATTCACTTAACTTCTCTGTGCCTTAGTTCCCTCGTCCATAAAATGGGGATTAAGACTGTGAGTCCCACGTGGGACAACCTTGATTACCTTGTACCCCCCGCCCCCCGCAGTGTTTAGAACGGTGCTTCACACATAGTAAGCGCTTAATACCAACATTATTAGAGAAGCAGTGTGGCTCAGTGGGAAGAGCACGGGCTTGGGAGTCAGAGGTCACGGGTTCTAACCCTGGTTCCGCCACTTGTCAGCTGTGTGGCTTTGGGCAAGTCACAACTTATCTGTGCCTCAGTTACCTCATCTGTAAAATGGGGATTAAGACCGTGAGCCCCACATGGGACAACCTGATCACTTTGTATCCCCCCAGCGCTTAGAACAGTGCTTTGCACATAGTAAATGCTTAACAAATACCATCACTATTATTATTATTATTAACAAATACCATCATAATCATTTTAATATATGTGACTGATTGATTAATGTCTGCAGCTCCTGACACTAGAGTATTGGGAGCCCCAACCAAAGGGTGTCTTGGGAAATTAAAAAAAAATATAGTAAAGAACTAAGGAATGGAACAAGGCATAATCAGAAATTCCACCTCCTTCCCAAGCAGCAGCAAACCAACTGGACTTAAAATAGGACTGAAAATCGAGGAAAACTGCTAACCTCAACCAACCTCTTTCGTTTCTCTGGACCCTGATTTCTTCTGCCTAATAGGATAAGAAGGAGGAGGAATTGAAATTGCAGGAGAAAAGTCTTTGACCTTGAATCTTTCTTTCCAACTGTGAATAATACATTTTAAGCATCAGCTACACCACTGGAACAGTAGAGGAGGGAACGATAAGTAGAAAAAGTCAGTAAGATCAACAATCCTGACTATAAATCACAGAACACAGCTTTAAAAGCCTGAATGTCATGATTAAAACTGGGGAGGGATTCTACATGAATCTCAGCACATTTCAGTGTTTAACCAACTGGACGATGGGCAGTCTTTCACATGAGATTGTTTCACCTTTTTGATAGCCTCCTGCTTGATACTTCTCAAGTATCTAATTGCATCAGATGCTACATGAAACCACAAAAATTTAGTATGCTCAGTGAATCTACCCATTATTAGAGCAGCTCTTTTTTGGTTCTTGAATTTTAACCTTTTTCTCTTTGTACCTAGTGACCCAGCTGCATTGCATGTTGAAAAATTCCGCTCTTCTCTCTTCGTCATGATTTGTAAAAATTCCTAGGACACTATGAAGTCCATTACAGTCCATTGGTGCTTCCGAATCACCTCCGAATGTGCATTATTTATAAATAACAGACCTCTTCCTATCAGCTTAAAGGAAATAAATGATTTCCTTTTTTGTGAGTACATTTATCTTTTCTGCCCATTAGGGTATCATCTAATGTACTAAAAGGGGTATTATACTAAATGATGCCTACTGTTCTGATAGCCCTTACATTACAGGGAACAGAGGAATCTTAAGGTTTCGGATCGGGGTAGAGAGTAACCACTAGAGAAAGTGCATCTTGGCCAGCCAGGAAATAAAGATGCCGGGGATATTTCAGAGGGACTAGATCTCCCAGAATGGAACCAACAGGTCATTCATTCAATCACATTTATTGAGCTCTACTGTGCGCAGAGTACCATGGTATCTTGCTGTCTAAACACCCAAATTTGATGATGAGGAAATAACGAGGCCATCTCTACTGGGGGATGAACTTTGACTTTGACGCTCAGTTTTAAACTCATTGAGACTGAAGGGAAGGCCTACCCTCTCTCCACAGTAATCACTCAATCAGTAGTATTTATTGAGCACTTACTATAATAACGATGGTATTTGTTAAGTGCTTACTATGTGCCAAGCACTGTTCTAAGTGCTGAGGAAGATACAAGGTTATCAGATTGCCCCAGGTGGGGCTCACAGTCTTAATCCCATTTTCCAGGTGAGGTAACTGAGGCACAGAGAAGTTAAGTGACTTGCCCAAAGTCAGATTTATTTAGCATATGTTGGTAGACACTATGGGTCGGTTCCCTGCCCATAAGGAGCTTGCAATCCACAGAGGAAGCAAGGTATTAAAATAAATTACCAGTAGGGGAAATAGTAATAATAATAATAATAATAATAATAATAATAATAATGGCATTTGTTAAGCGCTTACTATGTGCCAAGCACTGTTCTAAGTGCTGGGGAGGGGAAACAAGGTAATAAGGTTGTCCCATGTGGGGCTCACAGTCTTAATCCCCATTTTACAGATGAGGTAACTGAGGCTCAGAGAAGTTAAGTGACTTACCCAAGGTCACATAGCAGACATGTGGCGGAGGTGGGATTCAAACCTATGATCTCTGACCCCAAAGCCCGTGCTCTTTCCACTGAGCCACGCTGCTTCTCTGCATAGGACTCACAGTCTAAGAGAGGGAGAACAAGTATTTAGTAGAGTTTGAGTCTATTTACATAAATGCTGTGGGACTGGGGTGAATATCAAAATGCTTAGCCCCCTCCTAGATGGCAAGATAGGATTCTCATCCCAGCTCTGTTCTTGGGCAAGTTACGTAAACTTTTCTGTGATCAAGTTTCCTTCCCTGTAAAAGGGGGATGAAATATTAGCTCTTCCTCCCCTTAGATTGTGAGCCCAATGGGATTCAGGCACTGTCTCCCATCTGATTATATCGTACCGACCCAGGCACTTAGCACAGCATTTGTCACATAGTAAATTCTTAACAGATACCACAATTATTATAAGTGCACAAGTGAAGGAGTACTTCAGTTCTGAGTGGAGGAACTAGAAACAAAGAAGAGTTTCCAATGGGTGTCTGCCATAATTATAAGAACGGAAAAGAGAAATAACATAAAAAAAATTCATGCACTGATTTCAAAACCAAGAGAGACCATAATTACTCAGACATCTGTTCAGTGGCACAAGCAATTAAAACAAGTTTTATCAAGGAACGGTTTAAGTTATGTAGAGAACAAGTTCACATTGCTGGAACTGTACGATATGATCCAAGTAGGATCAATCAATCCTACTGGTATTGATATAGACATAGATATTGATTGATTGGTATAGATAGCCTTCCCCACAGGCCCTCGTGGAGCCGTCCTAGCTGTTGAGCGAGTTAAATGGGTGACGGGAGCTATTTTGTTTGAGTATGATGAAGTCTATAATAATAGAAGCATGAAGGGAAAAGTAAATGAAATAGTCCCCACAGGCAGGGACTCTGGGGCTGAAGCAGCAGAGTGTGTCTCTGAATAAATGGGAGGGACGTAAGAGGAGATATAGTCCAACTGCACACATGGTTTCCACCTCTGTAGGATGAGGGACTGATTCCAGTGCTGCAGAGCACAGGACTGGGAGCCAGGAAACATGGATTCTAATTCCTTCATTCAATCGGATTTATTTAGCCCTCATTATGTGCAGAGCACTGGGAGAATACACTAAAACAATAAACAGAAACATTCCCTGCCCACAGTGAGCTTCGGGTCTCAGTTCTGTCACACATCTTGTTCTGTACCTTAGGCAAGTCACTTAACTTCTCTGTGCCTCAGTTTCCTCCTCCATAAAATGGAGACTAAAGTAAACCTGTTCTCCCTTCCCCTTAATCTGGGAGCCCCATATGGGACAGGGATTCTCTCTGATCTGTTTTTTAAGTACCCCAGCTTTTAACACAGTGCCTGACACACAGAAAATGCATAACAATTGCCCAAATAATCAGCTGTCATGCTTGTCCCCATGGTTTGTGTATTTGTTCATTTCTCTGGCAGAAGCAGGGAAGGATATCTCCATACTGCAGGAGAGAGAGGGGGAGAGGGAGATGAGAGAGAGAGAAAGAGTGAGAAAGAGAGAAGGAAAGAGGGGATAAGAGTGGGGAAGAGAAGTGGGGGAAAGAGGAAGATAAGAGGGGAAGAGGGGAAGGGAAAAGGAGATGGGAGGGAGGAAGAAAGAGAGAAGGAGGGGAAGAGGAAGAGAGAGAGAAGTAGAAGAGAGAAAGGTGAGGGAGAGGGGGAGAGAGAAACGTGAGGAAGAGGGGGAAAAGAGAGGAAGATATAAATAAGAGAGACTGGGGAAGAGGGGAAGGGAAAATGGGGAGAAAAGGTGGCAGAGAGGGAGAGAGGACAGAGAAGAAAGACAGGAGAGAGATTTACTGGACATATTCATAAATGTCGATACCGAGATATGTTGGTGATCTTAGAAGACTTGTTTTCCTCAAGTGTTTACTGTAGCATTTATAGCTTTGTGGTGTGAGAGCCACAGTCTTGGTAAAACATTGGTTTTCCTGTGATGTATTTCTTTCCCCGATTAGTCAGGTGTTCACTTTTGAGAGGAGGTGAAATTTTCAGCAATCTCTGAGATATTTCCAGTGGAAGTGTTAACAGTGAATACATCTGACTTTGGGAAATAACCAATGTTGATTCTACATAATTGCTAGAGACTTAGTGGATGTAGAAAAACCGGTATCATCACTTCCTTCTAAAGACTAGAAAGGTAGAAGAGACATTCTGGTCAGTCACTTAATCTGGTTCTCCAAGATCACCTGACTGCAAGGTAAAGTTTTCAGTAAAGTTTCCAGTGATAATAGAAATAGTAAAAATAATAATAGGAGCATTCATTAATTACTCACTCTGTGTTTAATAGCAGCAGTGTGGCATAGTGGAAAGAGCACAGGCTTGGGAGTCAGAGGTCGTGGGGTCTAATCTCAGCTCTGCCACTTGTCAGCTGTGTGACTTTGGGCAAGTCACTTAATTTCTCTGTGCCTCAGTTACCTCATCTGTGAAATGGGGATTAAGACTGAGCGCCACGTGGGACAACCTGATTACCTTGTGTCTACCCCCACGCTTAGAACAGTGCTTGGCACAAATACCATCATTATTATTAGTAGAGCAAAGGAGGCTTATTCTCCAGGCTTAGTTTGAATTCCTATCAACTACCCCAAATTCCAGAAATAGTATTTCTATCTTGTCAAACTCAGTGAAATTGCATTCAATTACTCCTCACCTGGTCAGGCTCAGGTTCAATACTTCAATTCACACAATCTAAGACTTCAGTGCAGTTTTAACCATTCACCAGTTACTGATTATGAACTTCCTCTCTATTTAATGAATATCAAACACCACTTAGTCACTGAGCGATCTGGAGTCAAGATTAAAATGATTTTATTCTCTGCAGTTCCAGAAGACTGGTACCTTTCTTGTTATCCTCATTAACTGAAAAACCTGCAGTGATTAGTTGTCCCCAAAACACATTCTCATCCAAATGTGACTTCATTATTAACTTCCCCTTTTTATTCAGTTTTTATCTAGAGAGAGAAGAAAAGGGAGCAGAGAACCTGCTTTAATTTTCATTTTAGCAGCTTCAGGACAGACCACATTGCCAGTAAACCATAGAGAAGGAGTAATTTAAATGTCTTCTCACCCAGAATGTACAAAATAAATTTGGGTCACGTTCAGTGGGTGACTGAGCCTAACCAGTAACGCTGCAAACGAACTTAATGTCTTCAAGTTTTCATTGTTTGGGGACTGCGTAGAACAAAATCTTACTGGGCTGTTAACCACGAATTGGAACTCTGTCATTAAAAACGGCTGGGAAGATACAATACCTACTGGTGCCAGAGATGCAATTTATAGAGCCCCTGGACGAACTTGTCCCAGGGGTGGCAATCAATCACTATCAAAAAAAGGAAAGAGAATTCTTCCCTAATGCAGGACTTGTGTGCTTGAAGGATTTCACGTTAAGAGGAAATCATGCTATCGAAACTATAGAGTCAGTGGAAATTAATGAGTTCAGAGGAAGGCGGTTCGAAGGTACCACGACTGATAGTTTCCAATGAAATACCATAAATTATTGCCATATCCACCAGCAGCAGAATGCTTTACATCCTTGTCCCCCGGATCTGTACCCTTTAAGCACTCTCTATCCACCCCCGCGTTCTCCGGCCCACAACACTTATATACATATCCACAATTTATTTTAATGTCAGTTTCCCCCTCTAGATTGTAAGCTCCTTGTGGGCAGGAAATTTGTCTACCAGCTCTGTTGTCTTGTACTCCATTCACTCATTCAATCATATTTATTGAGCGCTTACTGTGTGCAGAGCACTGTGCTAAGCACTTGGGAAGTACAAGTTGGCAACATACTCCACTTAGTATGCGCTTAACAAATACCATAATTATTACTATTTCTCTCCCAAGGGCTTAGTACAGTGCTCTGCTGCCATTAAACGCTCAAATACCACTGACTGATCGATTGTCACTCACTGATGTCTGACCTTATTGAATAGTTTAAGTTACAAGACCTCAAAGAAATGCTAAGATTTTAGACTGTGAGCCCACTGTTGGGTAGGGACTGTCTCTATGTGATGCCAATTTGTACTTCCCAAGCGCTTAGTACAGTGCTCTGCACATAGTAAGCGCTCAATAAATACGATTGATTGATTGATTGATTGATACAGCATAATAAGCCTGGGAAGAGAAAGAAAATGTAATAGCATCATTACCATGACTGAACCCCTTCAGAACCAGGCTGTGACTGTCTAATCTACTGTACTCTTCCAAGTGCTTAGTTCAGTGTTCTGCACACACAAAGCACTCAATAAAATCCAATCACTGACGGACTGAATCTCTCTTCCTGATGAAGAGATTTCACATGCCATTCCATGGTATTGGATTCGCTACAAAGTAGGCGAATCCTTCTGTCTTCCTCTCTCTTCCCCACAACCTCAGACACACCCTGCCCCTCTTTCAGTCCCTCTTCACTTCTCAGCATAGCTCTCCTGCCCTGACACCCCAGACGCTCCTAATTTAACCACTTTCTCCGTCATTCTGGTTCCCTATACTCCTCCTTCCCTGTGCCTTTTTTTAATCTTCAATTTTAAAGACTGTGGCTATGGCTGAACATAATTGATAACTATGCTTTTTATGGTATTCGTTAACTGCTTACTATGTGTCAAGCACTGTTTTAAGCATTAGGGGAGATACAGGTGTATCAGGTGGGACACAGTCACTTTCCCACAAGGGACTCACAGTCTGTTCTCAAAATGTCCTTTCATCTCTAATTGCCAAGATTTCTCTTCTGAAAATCTAAGATTTTAAGCAGTCATTTTTCTATCTAGTCAAAGGAGCAGTATAATTTAAATGGTAGGTTAAAATAATATTCCCATGGCATCTGAACATGTTCCATCAAGTTGGGCAAATAATAATTTTCCATTTTATTCCCCACCTCCAGATTGCACCCTAGATGCTGCCATTGCAGTTCAAGCCTAAAAAAAGCTCCTTGATTTTTCTCAGTAGCAGATGGGATGCAGATCCCTTAGAGCATTGTCATCTTTGTCGATTTTGTCCATTTCAATGATTTCCCAATCTATCTCACTAACCTTAACCGCCCAGGTGACACTTCATTTTATCACTGAGTGGCAATCAGGAATGTTATGAATAAGGAGAATTCCTGGGTCATTCCTTTGGGTTGTTCTGCTCCTTTCCACTATCCACTTGGAGAAGCAATGTGGCCTACTGGAAAGAGCTCAGTCCTGGGAGTCAGAGGACCTGGGTTCTAATCCCGGCTCTGTAGGTTGTCTGGTGGGTGGCCTTAGGCCAGTCACTTCAATTCCCTGTGCCTTAGTTTCCTCATCTGTAAAATGGGGATTCAATTTAGTCTGAAAGCTCATTGTAGGCACGGGAATGTGTCTGTTATTGTTATATTGTACTCACCCAAGTGCTTAATACAGTGCTTTGCACACAATACCCGCTCAATAAATATGATTGAATGAATGAATGACTCCTACTCCCTCCTCCCTAGACTGTGAGCCCCATGTGGGATAGGGACTGTGTCCAATCTGATTATCTTGTATCTATCCCAGTGCTTCATACAGTCCTTGGCTCGTAG
This sequence comes from Tachyglossus aculeatus, assembly GCF_015852505.1. Lineage (NCBI taxonomy): Eukaryota > Metazoa > Chordata > Mammalia > Monotremata > Tachyglossidae > Tachyglossus > Tachyglossus aculeatus. The sequence continues at coordinate 11,503,801 of NC_052080.1, forward strand.
TAAGAGCTTAACAAACTCCATAATTAAAAAATACCGCCATTAATAAATTGAAATTAATGATCCTAACATAAGATATCACCTTTAACCTCAGTGGGCATTAGCTAATTGCCAGGAAGGTGACAGAAAGCTGGGGGAGGATGAAGAATTCAGGGAGATTTTTGTTGGCTGCAGTGAATAACAAATGTTTTCTGGGACTTGATGCCGTAAGGTTTTCAGAGCAGATTTATCAACCACTGGCTCATGAGGATAGTTTAACTCGATGACCTCTCTTCAAACAGTGATCGGGAAAGGTCCTTTTTCGAAGGTCTGGACTTGTCCATACAATAAATAATTTCTTAGTCCCCAGCTGATCCATTGGAAAGGCTAGGGGCCTTCGAGGCCCCAGGAGAATGGCAGGATAGGCCTACTTCATTTTCTTCATTTGCGGCAATGATCAGTAGTCAGAAAAGGTCACAAGCTCCGTGTCTATTTTTCTCCTATTCCCAAACACTATTTAAACAGTGGATGTGAAAGTTAACACCATGGGAAAACCCACCGGAGACCTTCTGGTGCTTATAAACCAAACTCTGTGCCTGGCTTGTTTAAAAGACAAACAGAATTGCACTCATCTAAATATTTCCATATGACCTCAAACTCTTTCATTCCCCAGAAAGTGCACTTATTTGGTTTCTTTTCTCCAGGACATCATTTTCTTTCTTGTTTTGGTGGGGAGGATTTTTTTTTAAATCATCTAAAAGATTCAATCCCACAGATTTCTTAGACTCAGTACCTCTGTGGCCCCTTATTCAGAATAATTAAAAAAGAAAACAAAAAACCACAAGTTTGTTTTAATCTAGGCCTTCCGGACTGGAAGAGCCTTCTGTTTCTCTCTGAATCCTTCATGTTTTGGGACTTTCGGGTAACCAGGAGTTCTGCTTCTCTGAAAATCCTACTGATCTAGGAAGGACTGGGCTGTGACCTATTTTCAGATTAATTAAATGTGGTGCTTACTATGTGCCAGGCACCGTACTGAGCTCTGGGATCAATTCAAGCAAATAACAAGATAACAAGATAACAAAAGATACCAGAAGGTAACGATAGCTAGATCAGTGGATAAATGCCAGTATTCAAAGAATGACATGGTCAGATTATTTTTTTCTGATAAATTCTGCTCTATGTTACAAACCTGTAGTCTTTTCTTGTTTTCAATAAGAAAACCTAAGAAAATTAATGAAAAAATTCAGATTCTTATTTGGAAGGGGTACATCCTACACATCGTGCCAGAAGGAAAAAAAATCACCTTATTTAAAAATTCTCAATTTCTGGAGTTCTTCCGATGTACTTCCTACATTGAAAACCACTCCTTCACTCCCAGAATTAATTATGTTGCATAGATCCAGACGAGGCAGGTCCCTAAGTGCTTTAACTTGAACTTATTTGAAAATCCTCATTGATTTGTCCTAGCCCTCCAACATTGCCCTTGTTGTGTGAGAATAATGCGATGTGATTTTAAGTCACTTCTCTGAAAAAGAAATAATTCTTCCCACAATTTCCACCACAAATTTTGGTACTGATATCATTCACTTGCCCTGAGGGAAAAATCAGTTTCTTTTCCTATACCCCCTTCTATGTTAAAAGGATTTCACGGGATATCTTCAAAAGAGGAATGTGACCTGGAGATGTAAAAAGTCAAGCCACACATGAATCAACAGAACAGAAGGAGTTGAATGAGTTTGTAAAAAGGTAATTTTAACACTCACTATAATTGGCCTGCTGCAGTTCTTCATTATCTGCTTTTTTTTTTAGTTATTACCACTTTTCTGGAACATGATGGATAATTGTACTTGGAAATTTGAAAGTAAAATGTGGAATTTGCATAAAGAGTTTCAGCTCACCTTTATGCGCTGAGTTTTAGTACGATCTCAGTAGCTGAAAAGGAGAACCGTTTCCTGTTGGCAAGTTTTATCTCAGCCTTCATCATGTCACTTTTGACTTCCAATAAAGCTTGTTCCACCATTCTGCAGGGAACGTGTCTACCAACTCTGCTGTACTGTATTCTCACAAGTCCCTGACCTGATTATCTTCTATCTACTCCAGTGCTTGGTACAGTGCTTGGCACAGAGGAAGTGCTTAATAAATACTGTAATTATGTTCAAAGCCCTACTAAAATTATATCTCCTCCAGGAAGACTTCCCTGCAGGGAATGTGTCTACCGATTCTTTTTTAATTGTTCTCTCCCAAACACTTAGTACAGTACCTTGCATACGGTAAAAGTAAAATCTATCGATGGATTTCTTCATTCAGTGGCTATGGGAATGATTTCTGGCCAAGTCACAACTTTTTTTTTTTAAATGGCATTTGTTAAGTGCTTACTAAGTGCCAGGCATTGTACTAAGCCCTGGGGTAAATACAAGCTGATCAGGTTGGACACTGTCCATGTTCCACATGAGGCTCACAGTCTTTGTCTCCATTTTACCGAGGACATAACTGAGGCAAAGAGAAGTAAATTACTTGCCCAAGGCCACACAACAGACAAGTGGCAGAGCTGGGATTAGAATCCAGGTGCTTTTGATTCCCAGGCCCATGCTCTATCCACTAGGCCCACTAGGCCATGCTACTTCTTGTTGGGACGGTGCATGTAGGCAAAATCCTGCACACGGGAGACTGTAATGTTTTTGGAAAGATCACAGGTCTAGGAGCCAAGTGAACTGATTTCAAATTCGAATTCTTCCCCTGCCTTCCTGTGGGAGACCTTAGGCAATTCACTTAATCTCTCTGGGTCTGTTTCTTCATTTATAAACTGGGGATAAGACAGATTGTGAGTTCCATGTGGGATAGGGAATGACTTGAGAGAGATGATACAGTTCTCTGGGTGACCCTCTTTACTGCGTGGGAAAATGCAGACCCTGAAGAGAAGCAAATCCACCATGCATTAACAAACCTGCCTGCACTTCAAAAGCTTATTTAACCCCCCCCCCCCCCCCCACCAAAGGACAGGCTTCTTTTTTTTAGACTTTTCTCTACCCCCAGTGAACATCTCTCCATTCATGCAAGGGGTCTGGTAGTTAATGTTTGCCTAGGAATTTTGAAGGAAATCAAGTCACTCAACAGAAACGATGTTTTTGAAGTCATCAAGCAGTTGATTTAATGATGACTTTGGTTGAGCCAAACATGGAATCATCCACTTCCCAGGAATTTAGAGAGGGTTTTATTTTTTAACAGCCCTCAATGTGTTGTAAAGAGAACAGAACTGTGAAGAGAGGGAGTTTGTAGGTATTTTTCTTTTTTCAGTAAGCTTGTAGACTAAAGAACAGGATGACATTAATTAAATTGAATTAGTGCTTAACTGCCTCACTTTCCCCCTTTGAAAGCCTTGTGTCTTATTGTGTTTTTGTGGAATTAGAAGCATTAAATAAGAGAAGACAACCTATAAAAAAATTAGGCTTCTCAGAACTGTAATTTAAGGTTTTCTGTTTCTCACTGAAGTGGAATCATGCTTCCTGGTTCTTTTGTGCTGTATAGCGTATGTTTACTTGGTTGTATTTTTAGACATACCAATTAAGTAAAATGTTTGTTTCTTATTGCTAGTGTGAGGCCACGAATAAGAAGCATTGGCATTACTGTTATATTTTAACTATTTTTCCTTAAATTTCTCTGTCTTTAAAAGGACACACAGTCTTAGGGAAGAAGAGTTTAGATTAAGTCACAGACAACCTATTGCTATGGGGGTGGGGAAAACCAAATCACACCTGTGGAGCATGAAGGAGCTGTCATTTCCATCTTCCCTTCCTGTCACACCTTCATTATCGCTGATGAACTCTGAGTTCTCCTAGGATCACCATCTCTCCCCCCCCCCCCCCCCCCCCACACACAAAATCAGTTGTCTCCGAATCTGCGGCCCCTTCATCAGTGACTCCATATCTGACTGGTCTCGGATAATTTCTTGATGGCTTACTGTGTGCACAGCACGGTACTATGCTTGGGAAAGTACAGTATAACAGAGTATAACCACGTACTCTAGGGTATCACGATAGTCCTGATGATATATTTAGTTCTTGGTGAATTTAAGGAAAAGTGCCTTCCTTGACCAGTATAGCTGACATGTACTCAGCCTTTTTTTCCTACATTGTTGTGTGATGATGATGATGATGGTATTTGTTAAGCATTAACTATGTGCAAAGCACTGTTCTAAGCACTGGGGGGGAATACAAGGTGATCAGGTTATCCCAGGGGGGGCTCACAGTCTTCATCCCATTTTACAGATGAGGTAACTGAGGCACAGAGAAGTGGCTTGCCCAAGGTCCCGCAGCTGGCAAGGGGCGGAGCTGGGATTTGAACCCATGACCTCTGACTCCAAAGCCCGTGCTCTTTCCACTGAGCCACACTGCTTCTCTACTTGTGTGCTCTAATCAGATGTATGCTCGTTGTTCAAAGAACATTCCCTAATTTATTTCAACCGTTCTTGATCCAAAACACACAATGAAACATAGTGGCTGCCCTGAAATGCTCCTGAAGATTTTGAGGCTACTGTTTTTTTTCTCTAGTCTGTCAGTTTACCTCTAGACTGAAAACTCACTGTGAGCAGAGAACTGTTGTTGTATGGTGTCTCTGTTGTATTCTCCCAAGTGCTTAATACAGTGCTCTGCACATACTTATCATTCAATAAATACCTCTGGTTTTTTGGGGGCTTTTTGTACTTGCTAAGCGCTTACTTATATGCCAGGCTGTGTATTAAGCATTGGGGTAGATACAAGCTAATCAGGTTGGACACAGTCCCTGTCCCACATGGTATTATTTAAGCACTTACTATGTGTCAAGCACTATTGTAAGAACTGGGATTGATACAAGTTAGTTAATTCGAACACAGTCCCTGTCCCAGATGGGCTCACGGTCTAAGGGTGAATCTTTGGAAAGGGACGGACAGTTGGTTCTCTCTCTCTCTCTCCTTCTCTCCCTAATACATATGCACATATGAATAAAATAGAGATTTGGGATCCCAATTAAAATACTTCTGTTAATTTCTGAATTACCTCAATGAATGCATAAAATAAACAGCCATTCATATAACCAGGAACAATGATCTAATTTTTCCCTTTTGTCCTACATAGTGCAATGACACAGTTTAGCATCAATGAGCAGATTTGAGACTGACTGAACCCCCCAAGGCAGAGGGCTGGATTGGGTTCAAACATATCAATAATGGTTTTCTGATATTTGAAAGCCCCTAGAGTTTAAATTGCAGCAACCATCTGTCCATATCTATTCATTCAACTTACTTCAATGATACAGAATATTTCTACTTGACAAGATAACAAAGTAAACAGGAATTACAACTTGAGGGGAACTATAAAATTGAATTTTAGGAACAGCACATGAGTGTCTCCTGACTCTGGAAATATAAAAATAGCTGCAGTTACTCTCAAAAGGGGGCAAAATCAGAAAATCTACCTTTTTTTTAATGGGATTTTTTTTTTTAGCACTTACCATTTTACCAGGCACTGTATGAATCACTGGGGTAGACTGAAGTTAATCAGATTGGACACAGTCCAGGTCTCACATGGGGCTCACAGTATTAATCCCCATTTTACAGATGAGGTTAACTGAGGCCCAGAGAAGTTAAATGACTCACCCAAGGTCACACATCAGACAAGTGGCAGAGCCTGAATTAGAACTCAGTTTCTTCGGACTCCCAGATCTAGTCAAGTGGTCAGATACCAGTAATAAAATGGCTGAGTTTTGACTGGAATTGAAGACAAGAAATGCAAATTTAAGAAATCATATGTGTTTTACATTCATGAGCATGATGTAGCCCTTTTTCTTCAGGCATTTGATATTCAAATGAAGTCCACTCTAGGGCTTATTATCCAATTTGAAGATTACCCTTTTCTTCTCCTCTTCCTCCCTCCTGATGCCTAATTTTTGATTATTTAACTGCTCTTTAATATCTGTACCAAAGGAAAGGGGGATAAGAAAGAAGATGAAAATCCTATCAGTCAGACTTGCTACATATTAATAGGTGTAAAGGAATTTATCACCATAAGAAATATTACAGAGGCTGCTGTGTATAGAGCTCTATTTGAGAAGGGGGAAAAGGAGGAGCCGGAGGAGAAGAGGAAAAGAGGAGAAAGAAGAAGAAAGAAAGAAAAAGCTGATGAAGAAGACGACGATGAAGACGGGGAAGAAAAAAATGATACCGCCCCTCGAAGAACTTACAATCTAATGGTGGACACAGACAGATACAGACTATAAACACAATGGGAGCACAGGAGAAAGCTCATACAAGTGTTAGCAAAAGTCAGCCAAAGTACAACAGTGATTGAAAAAAGAACGAATTATTGAATAAATAAATAAATGAGTGAACTGAGAAATAAACAGAAAGAAGAAGGAAAAAGTGGAGGAGGAGGAGAAGGAGAAGGAGGAGGAGAAGAAGGGGGAGGAGAAGGAGGAGGAGAAGGAGGAGAAGGAGGAAGAGGAGAACAAGGAGATGGAAGAGAAGAAGAAGACGGAGAAGATTGTAGAGAACCTTATATCCAGGGTCAGGAGTTCTGTTTAACGGAATGAAGTAGTGAGTAGCCACTGGGGGATTTTGAGGAAAGGAGTGCTATGTCTATTCACAAGACTCAATGAGCTATAAAGATTATAAAGCAAACATGAAATTTAGAAAATGGTGTACGGAATAGAGCCTTTCGTGAGGAGGATTTTCAAACACACTAGCCATAAAGGTTATAATCAGTGACTTTCATTTATTCATACTGCTCTAACCTCCCTGAAATCAGAAAGGTACTGGGGAGCCCATGAGACCTGAGTCAATATCTCAATCCATTTAGCGTTTGTCTTCCGACTAGACTGTAAGAACCCTGAATAGTCTATTGTATTCTCCCAAATGCTTAGCACAATGCTCTGCACAAATTAAGCCCTCAGTTAATACTACTGATTAAGAGATTCTCTACCTCACCCTTCCCTCCCTGGGGAAACCATTCTGATTTGGGTTCGTTTCCCCTCTAGCACCGTAGCTCTGCACTAGCCTGCCAAAGTCATTCCATACCTTGGTGCCTTGGGATATAAAATAGGCCACAAGGGAGTATAAATTCTGTGTCTCACCTATGTTTACCCCATATTTGATGCATGCTAAGTGTTTAACAAATACCAGTTATTATGATTATAAAATCTCCAGGGACATGCAGCAATATACAGAAAATACTAGTTAGTAATAACACAGAAATTACACCCTTTGGTCTGGGTGTCCCTTCACATTAATTTTTGCCCTAAGTCCAGTGAAGCATGAGTTGACACCTACACTTGGATTCCCCTAAAGGGCCATGGATCGGAATTACAATTGCTTTTGAACTTGAAATTTCAGTAGCTTTGCTGGTTTATGGGCTCCAGACGCAAGATTATTTTCAAACCCTTATTGATATTCTTAGAGGGGCATTGGAAACTTGTAGTTTACTTGTAAAACAGCAGGGGGAAAGACAGAGTGGAAACAGAGAAATGAAGGCAGAGGAAATCGAATGTATCATCATTTTTTCTCTGGAGTCCTTCTCAAGGTATTTGCAATATTTTTTTTTTCCTGACACAAAAGCCAAAATGCTGTGAAGAAACTTAATTTTTCCTTCTTATGGATGCTTCAGTCTCACTCTCTCACAATATCTCTCCCTTCTTATCTGAGAGATATAGCTGTGTATGATTAATGGAACCTCCAATAGTTTAAAATTATTTTAAATACCATTTTTTGGCACAAAAGGAAAAAAAGATTACCTAGGATCACTGAATAAGATTTGACCCAGAGTTTGTGTTTTTCACTGAGATTTGTTTTCACTTTGGCTTGGTAGCTTTTGAGATTGGGTCGCTCCTAAACTTAGAATTCACTTTGGATCCCTAAAGTATAAAGGGCTAAAGTGGAGTTTTCATTAGGAACCATACAAATGTCTGGCCAACTTCCATGCATTTGACGATGATTTAAATGAATATCTCCATTCTAAACCACCAATGAAATGGTCAGTCTTGGCAGAGAAACAGAAGGAACAACCAGCATGGCCTAGTGGATAAAGCACGGCCTGATAGCCAAAGGGCCCGGGTTCTAATCTCAACTCTGCTGTGTGACCTTGAGCAAGTCACTTAATTTTCTGTACTTCAGCTTCCTCAACTGTCAAATGATGACTCTATACCTCCTCCTACGTGACTGTGAACTGCATGTGGTACACTGATTATGTCCCACCTGATTAACTTGTATCTACCCCAGTACTTGACACATAGTAAGCACTTAACAGATAGCAAAAGACAAAACAAATAGCCTTCCACCAGTAGAGTGTGGCACAAGTTTAATTTACCCATTCCAATCCAACTAGTCTGGTCTGAGGACAGCACACTCCTGATCCAAGACTGGGGGGGCTCTTGTGATTCTTTTTCCATGAGTTGCTGGCAGATGCAAAGTTCTTAATAGGTTCTTAAATGTTTCCTTGGTAAGAAGCCAAAGCTGTATGGCACTATAGCTCCTAGAATGCATTGGTGTCAACTATCACAATGTTGAAGGTTTCTGTTTTTCTGTGGCTAATTACCTTTGTATCATCATTACCATCATCATCATCATGAACAACAGATACTGAGCGTCAGCTGTATGTAGCACACTATGCTAGGTCTTTGGGAAAAGACAACAGAAGTACTAAATGCAATTTCATCCCCTGTCTTACCATTTAGTAGGGGAGTTTACAATCTAATATAAAAGAGGCCAATTCCTATTTCTTGGCCTAAAATTGATCACATTTAGGGGTCCAGTGGTGAGGCTGAGGATTGGGGGAGTTGTCTAATATTGTCTTGAACACGGGGACTGTGTTGCTTTCTAGTCACATCAAATCCAGGCACTGTCAGACCCATGGTTTGATCCAGGCCTCTCAGCAGAGAGGGAACAATATTGAGCTCAGAGAAGACCTCCTTCTCATCCCTGAAGGTAATTTTAGACTCCACCTCATCATCACCAATGGTATTTGGTGATGGTATTAGAGAAGAGTATTTGGTATTAGAGAAGCAACGTGGTTCAGTGGAAAGAGCATGGGCTTTGGAGCCTGAGATCATGGGTTCAAATCCCGACTCTGCCAGTTGTCAGCTGTGTGACTTTGGACAAGTCACTTAACTTCTCTGTGCCTCAGTTACCTCATCTGTAATAATAATAATAATTTTGGTATTTGTTAAGTGCTTACTATGTGCAAAGCACTCTTCTAAGCGTTGAGGAGGATACAAGGTGATTGGGTTGTCCCATGTGGGGCTCACAGTCATAATCTCCATTTTATAGATGAGGCAACTGAGGCCCAGAGAAGTTAAGTGACTTGCCCAAAGTCACACAGCTGACAAGCAGAGGAGCAGGATTCAAACCCATGACCTCTGACTCCCAAGCCCATTCTTTTTGTACTGAACCATGCTGCTTCTCTGTAAAATGGGGATTAAGACTGTGAGCCCCCCGTGGGACAACCTGTTCACCTTGTAACCTCCCCAGCACTTAGAACAGTGCTTGGCACATAGTAAGCACTTAATAAATGCCATTATTATTATTATTATTATTATTTGAGTGCTTACTGTGTGCAGAGCACTGTACTAAGTATGTGGGAGAGTACAATACAACAGGGTTGGTAGACACATTGCCTGCTCACAACTAGCTTACAGTCTAGAGAGGGGATCCATATTAATATAATTTATAATAAGAATTGTGGTATCAGTTAAACACTACTATGTGCCAAGGACAGTACTAAGTACTGGGGTAGATACAAGATCACCAGGTCCCACAAGGGGCTCACAGTCTTACCAGGTGGGAGAACAGGTATTGAATCACTATTTTACAGATGAGGGAACTGAGGTACAGGGAAGCTAAAACACTTGGCCGACGCCACACAGCCAAGAAGTGGTGGAACTGGGATTAGAACTCAGGTCCCCTGACTCCCAGGCTCAGGCACTTCATTCATTCATTCGTTCATATTTATTGAGCGCTTACTGTGTGCAGAGCACTGTACTAAACGCTTGGGAAGTACAAGTTGGCAACATATAGAGACGGTCCCTACCCAATAGCGGGCTCACAGTCTTCCACTGGGCCACACTGTTTCTTTATACTTATAATCCCACCTAGAGTGCTTTAGGGCCCTAGAGCTAAACACCTCAGCTCCACCAAATGGTGTCACATACATCTGGGAGTCCAGAAAAAAAAGCGATGAGGTGTTTAAGATTCCCCTGAGGGCAGCCCTTCCAAAAGGTCAACCCTTAGTCAGCCTTGAATGAACTGCTTTTCACCTAAAATAAATTGTACAGTGTAAATGTGGAACTTCAAATGGTTAGTACTGAGAAATTCCAGAGGATCATTAATCCTACTTCCTTTAGGCAATCTTGTCATCTTCATCTTTAATACCTATTCGGGGAAAATATATCAAGAGGTAAAATTCAAAATACTGAGGATAAACTAGCAGCTCAACGCATTTGCTTGCATTTATCTACATCCCTAAACAGGAGCCATTTCTGACTCCTGGATCCTTTGGGCTAGATTCCAAAGAAATTAATCCATGTCTGCTCATTTGTGACCATTTCCAGAGGAAGCCAGCCCTGACCCTTCATGGGTTTCCGTGTAGCTCATTTATTTTTTCATTTTAACAGGTCAGGCACCTGTGGGGCTCCATCTACTTACAGGAGGATGTGTGGCCATCCCCCTTCCTGCCAAGGAGTCCTGGGATTAACAGGGAAGCAGCTCTCTGTGGGGGCCTAATTGGCTAGTGAATTTAGGGGCAGATTTAGGATGAGGGCTGGGCTAGATGTATTTCTGCACAGAAGGGTTCTGGGGAAAAGTTGGGGGTCTGGGGAGTGCTTCTTTTGGGCCAAGGCCTGCTGCTGCTCCTGTCAGGGACCCATATTGCACAGCTGGATTCTGTGGGAGGGTCCTGGAATTTCAAGTTGAAAACTGGCACCCAAAAGGAATGGCAACCAGAACTGTTCTCTGAACCACATTTTTCCCCGTTTTTACAGTATTTGTAAAGTACTTACAGTACGAGAAGCACTCTGTTAAGCACTGGGGCAGTAATAATAATAATGATGGCATTTATTAAGCACTTACTATGTGCAAAGCACTGTTCTAAGCGATGGAGTGGCATTTATTAAGCATTTACTAATTGCCAGGAACTGTATTAAGCACTGGCAATACACACCAATCCAGTTGGACACTTTTCCTGTCCCACATGGGGTTCACAGTCTAAGAGGAAGAGAGCTCATTTCCTTTATACACCTTTGCCACACTCCAGCTGACAGGGAACAATATTGCATTTGGAACCACAAGACAGGGAATGTGTCTGTTATATTGTTCTATTGTATTCTCCCAAGTGCTTAGTATAGTGCCGTGCACACACTAAGTGCTCAATAAATACGAATGACCGACTGACTTTGTCCAGAAGAAGAAAGATTCCATTCCCCAACCTTTCCACTTGTGCCTTGAGCGCATTGATTGAGTCCTGGTGTGGGAGAGATGCCAGTTTTGAGGGCCCTGCTCCTCGAACAAAAAACACCGGAAAACTGGCTGTGTTACTGGGGGACTTCAGGGAAAGGAGCAGCTTGGGAAGGTGGGCTCTGAAATTGAAAGTGGGAAGGGAGGAATTCCAGGAGGAGGCTCTACCAGCTCTGCCATTCGCCTGCTGTATGACCTTGGGCAAGTCACCTTACCTGTAAAATTCATTCAATCGTATTTATTGAGCGCTTACTGTGTGTGGAGCACTGTACCAAGCACTTAGGAAGTACAAATAATAATGATGGCATTTAAGCACTTACTATGTGCCAAGCACCGTTCTAAGCGCTGGGAGGGATACAAGGTGATCACGTTGTCCCACGTGGGGTTCACAGTCTTAATCCCCATTTTACAGATGAGGGAACTGAGGTCCAGAGAAGTGAAGTGACTTGACCAAAGTCACACAGCTGACAACTGGTGGAGCCGGGATTTGAACCCATGACCTCTGACTCCACAAACCATGCAAATCAGATTGTCCCACATGGGGCTCACAGTCTTAATCCCCATTTTATAGATGAGGTAACTGAGGCTCGGAGAAGTTAAGTGACTTGCCCAGGATCACACAGCAGATATGTGGGGGAGCCAGGATTAGAACCCATGACCTCTGACTCCCAAGCCCGTGCTCTTTCCACTGAGCCATGCTGCTTCTCAAACGGGCAACATATTGGGGATTAAGACTGCAAACCCCAAGTAGGACTTGGACAAAGTCCAACCTATCTTTTCTCTACCCCAGTACTTAGTAGAGTGTCTGGCACATAGTAAGCACTTAACAAATACATTTTTAAAAACAAAAGGAAAAAAGGAAGAGGATCCAGTAAGGCCTGGAAAAAGTTACCTGGTCATGAGGAAGGGAGTGGGGAAATTAAAAAGGAAACATATAGAGCATAAAAAGATATACTTAGAGCTTGGGAGTCACTGTATATAAAAGATAGACATTTTAGAGCTTTTTCCTTTAGGTACAATCCTTCTCATCAACTGTGGTATTTACTGAGTGCTTTCTGCATGCAGAGCACTGCACTAAGCGTTTGGGGGAGTCCACTATAGCAGAGTTGGTAACACGGTCCCTGCATGAGCTTACAGCCTAGAGGAGAATTAACTGCTGCCAGTCATCATCTTCATCACTATCACCATCCTCAACGACAATGGCATTTACTGCGGCAGGGTGTGGGGGACCCAAGAAGAGAAGCATGGCTTCTAGGCATGGCTCAGTGGAAAGAGCACGGGCTTTGGAGTCAGAGGTCATGTGTTCGAATTCAATTGTCAATTGTCAGCTGTGTGACTTTGGGTGAGTCACTTAACTTTTCTGTGCCCCAGTTCCCTCATCTGTAAAATGAAGACTGGGAGCCCCCCATGGGACAACCTGATCACCTTGTAACCTCCCCAGCACTTAGAATGGTGCTTTGCACACAGTAAGTGCTTAATAAATGCTAATATTATTATTATTATTATTTGAACCCATGATCTCTGACTCCAAAGCCCATGCTCTTTCCACTGAGCCCCACTGCTTCTCTTCCCAGCTCTACCCACTTTTTCCTGCTGTGTGACCTGGGACAAGTAATTTATCTTCTCTGTGCCTCAGTTTCCTTATCTGAGAAGCAGCGTGGTTTAGTGGAAAGAGCGCGGGCTTCGGAGTCAGAGGTCGTGGGTTCTAATCCCAGCTCTACTACCTGTCAGCTGTTTGACTTTGGGCAAGTCATTTCACTTCTCTGGGCCTCAGTTACCTCATCTGTAAAGTGGGGATTAAGACTGTGCGCCCCACGGGGGACAGCCTGATTACCTTGTATCTACCCCAGTGCCTAGAACAGTGCTTGGCACATATTAAGTGCTTAACAAATACCATCATTATTACGCAGAGTACTGTATTAAGTGCTTGGAAGTGCACAAAATGAATCAGCCACACACACCTGCCCTCAAGAAGTTTACAATCTGATTAAAATCACGTCTTCTGCAAGAAACCTTCTAAACCATCATTTCCACTCCTCCCTCTCCCTTCTGCACTGTCCTTGTACTTTGATTTCTACCCTTTATTCACCCAGTCCTCAGCCCTGTGGCACTTCTGTACATATCTGTAATTTAATGTCTGTCTCCCTCCGAGACCATAAGCTCCTTGCAGGCAGGAAATGTGTCCACCAATTTAGTGATATTGTATTTTCTCAAGCACTTAATACTGTCCTCTGCCCACAATAAGGGCATAATAAATACCACTGATTGATTAACTGACACTTTAACTGGTCACTCTCTAGGTAGAACTAGATTCAATTTCTACACCGAACATTCCTGATAAGACCAAATGCTCACTGCTCGTTACGGGCAGGGATCATGTCTGCTAATTCTGTTGTATGCTCCCAAGCTCTGCACATAGTAAGCACTAAGTAATTACCATTAATTATCTGACTGAAGTACTTTTTTTAACTGCATACTCCACTGCCAATGGGCAGGTTCAGATCCCAGGACATTGTTCCTTTTAAGGTGATTTCATGCCAATACATTCATTCATTAATTCAGATTTATTGAGCGCTTACTGCATGCAAAACACTGTATTAAGTGGTTGGAAAGTACAGTTCGGCAACAGATAGAGATAATCCCTACCCAACAACGGGCTTGCAGTCTAGAAGTGCGGAGACAGACAACAAAACAAAACAAACCAAATCCCTTTTGCAAGCATGAAAACTGGTGCCTCTAGAAAACAAGAGGCATTATTAGGAATTATTTTAAAAATAGCAGTGCTCTTAAAACATCCACGATGCCTAAAATAGATGAGATGTTTATTAGTATATGGGTCTACCCCAGAGAGGCTTCCTGGAGAGATATTTTCTGGTAAAAGGCTTTGATTTTGGTCTCAATCTCTTTTGCGCAAGCTTCATCTCTAAAAACCCACTGAGACACAGAGGGTATTGAACTGTACGAACCAAACCCAAGTTAGCAGTGCCACACACCTCGGTTCACACCTGAGCCCCAATTCTGAATCCGACTTGGCTTCCTTCAGCCCTTCTGAGCTGAACTGCATAAAGTAATCCCATTTGCCAAACCATCTCTTCCTGGCTGGCTAAAGAGTCAGTTCACGTTAGTGCCGAGAAGAAACAGGCAGCATTTGTGCACTCCTTTCAACCTGCCACTGTATAGTTCAGCCTGAGCGAACAAGAGCAGAGAACAGCTTATATTTTGTCAATGTCACTGTATCTTGATCAGTGCTTCAGTATGCAGAGTGCAGGCATTAATCATGAAAATTGAATTCCTAGAAATAAAAGCACTGCAGTTACCTTTGTCTTCCTATTTTCCCTTTAACCTACTTTGAGTTGCCTACCATCTGCTAAAATCCCTCTTTTGTCCTGCCATTTTGCTCCATATTGTAGGCCACATCCTGTGTGTAGGGAAGGAAATAACTTTGACAATAATAATAATTGTTATATTTTTAAGCATTTACGAAGTGCTATGCACCGTAATAAGGACTGGGGTAAATGGAATCGATTCAGATCAACATAGTCCCTATCCCACATGGGGCTCACGGTCTGAGAGAGGGAGAACAAGTATTTAATCCTCCATTTTACAGATGAAAATAAGGAGGCACAGAGAAGTTAAATTCATTCATTCATTCATTCAATCGTGTTTATTGAGCGCTTACTGTGGGCAGAGCACTGTATTAAGCGCTTGGGAAGTACAAGTTGGCAACATGCAGAGACGGTCCCCACCCAACAACGGGCTCACAGTCTAGAAATGAGAAGGAGGTAGAGTTAACTACTTGTATGTCTATCTAAATTTTCATCCAGCATCGTATAGAGTCGTTATCTTAGAAGCAGATTGGCTAGAAGGACAGATGGAACAAAAATATTGTGTTCCAGGGATAGCAGCACACATCATTTTCCAGTTAAGTGATGTTAAATAAAGAACTTATCAGAGTGCTGTTTTACTACATTAGATGCTCAGATCAACTCATTCTCTTTCAAGATAGAAGACTCGCTCGGGACTCTACAGACACGCTAAAGTAGGTTCTACTTTATTACTGCCAATTAAACAGCAAGAAATCAGAGTGTAAATCAATGATAACAACTCAATGCATAAAAACCTGTTCAATACATTCTGCTTCCTAAAAAAAAAAAATCAGCTATCAACCTATAATAAACAGTTGTAGGATTCCAAAGCCATGAGTGCCTTGGTAGATGAGGCAGTTTTGCAAATCCAATAATGAACAGGGCCTATTAGGGAAAGCTATTTGATGTCAGGTAAGTGAAGTGCTCTGCTTAAAATTATCTCTTCAGAGCAGTCATGTGAAGTTTGTTATTTAGTTCTTTTACTCCCTCCCTCGGGAGAAATAGAGGGTAGAGTCACATTTTAGCTTCTCTAATAGGGTAGTTGGAGCCCTGTCCTTTTATTTGTATCTGAGAATTTTATAGTTAGCAATTTGTTTTTTTATTTATCCAGCGAGGTCATTTAATTGCTCTGGGCATTGATGCATAGTTCACTGTGGAAAAACAACAACAACAACAACAAAAAATACAAAAGCACTCGGTGACCTTTAAAATATTGCTATTTAGGAGCTTAGAAACTTCTCCAAAAGCCTGATTAATTGGAATTCTTAATTTTCAAAATGATTTAACACAATTCTCCCCTTTACACTGGGGGGCAGAGGAGAGAGAAGGGGGCGGCCACATAATCCAAGAGCCGCCCGGGGCCTGTCAACCCCCTCCAGAGACCCCTGGAGGAAGCAGGAGGACGATTATTCAGCCGGAGGAAAAATAATATTGGCATCTGCTAAGCACTTACAGTATGCCAAGCACTGTACGAAGTCCCGGACTCCAGACAGAGTGAACAGATGGGATACTGTTTCTGTCCCACCGTCTAAGGGGAGGAAGGACAGGTATTTAATCCCCATTCCACAGACAAGAAAACTGAGGTATAGAGAAATTTAGTGACTTGCCCAGTAACAGTGAGCTTCTAGACTGTGAGCTTTTAGACTGTGAGCCCACTGTTGGGTAGGGACTGTCTCTATATGTTCCCGACTTGTACTTCCCAAGCACTTAGTACAGTGCTGTGCACACAGTAAGCGCTCAATAAATACGATTGATGATGATGGGAGACTGAAGGACTGGGTTCTAATCCTGGCTCTTCTGCTTGCCTGCTGTGTGACCTTGGGCAAGTCACTTCACTTCTCTGTGCCTCAGTTACCTCATCTGTAAAATAGGGATCAAGACTGTGAGCCCCATGTGGGAAGTGGACTGTTTCCAATCTGATTACCTTGTATTTATCCCAGTGTTTAGAACAATGCTTGGCACATAGTAAGGACTTAACAAATACCATTAAGAAAAATAGACTTCCAGCAGGCAAGGTCCTGGTTAATAATAATAATAATAATAATAATAATAATAATAATAATAATAATAATGGCATTTATTAAGCACTTACTATGTGCAAAGCACTGTTCTAAGCACTGGGGAGGTTACAAGGTGATCAGGTTGTCCCATGGGGGGCTCACAGTCTTAATCCCCATTTTACAGATGAGGGAACTGAGGCCCAGAGAAGTTAATTGACTTTCCCAAAGTCACACAGCTGACAGTTGGCGGAGCTGGGATTTGAACCCATGACCTCTGACTCCAAAGCCCGTTCTCTTTCCACTGAGCCACGTTGCTTCTGGACAGGACAGGTAAAACTGGTAAAAAAAAAATCCTTCCCCTACTTGTGCTGCCAATAATAATAATAATTGTGATATTCCTCAGAGCTCACCCTATGCCAAGCACTGTGCTCAGCACTGGGGAACATCTATGATAATCAGGTGAAGCACAGTCCCATACCCTAATTAATTAATCAATCAATGGTATTTGAGTACTGACTGTGTGTAGAGCACTGGACTGAGCGCTTGAGAGAGTACAATGTAAGAGAGGTAGTAGATACATTTCCTGCAAGCAGAAGAAACAATAGGTAATGAATCTCCATTTTACAGATGAGCAAAGAGAGACACAGAGCTGAAAAGGGACTTGCCCAAGGTCACAGAGCAGGCAAGTGGATTAGAACCTCAATCCTCTCTTTCCAGGCCCATGCTCTTTCCACTAGGCCACACTGCTGGCCCTCCCATCTATTTTCTCAATAGAGAAAGCATGGTCCTTTGGAAGCCAATGCAGGCATTGGGAAAGTAACCAAATTCAGTTCAAGAGAATTATCAACTGCTGGAACTCTTAAATCACATCTTGTTCAGGTCAGAGGCAGAATCTACTGACAGTCGCCAAGTTTGCTCCCTCCCCAGTGTGTTTTTTGGAGAAATGAATGTTTTTCTATTTAAATGACTTGTAAGTGAAGAGGGAAGCGGAGTGTGACATTTTAGAATATTTTTGGATTTGCGGTCACAAGCCAACCCAGAGGACCTGTCCCTGATCTGGAAATAATCTGTGACAGCAACACAGAAAAAGAGACCTTATCTGTCTCTAGTAATTCCTACCGTGTATGGGTGTTTCTAAAGATACTGACCTCCTCATTGTCATTAAAATGGAGGCTGCTTTTAGAAGAAAATATCAGGACTGTGTTGTGTTGTGTTTTCAAGATCAAAGAGCAACTTGCCAAAAACGGAGGAAAGCCTCAAAGGCAGACTTTCAGGGCCTCTTAATTCTGAAAAGTGAGCATTACTGAAGCCCGGGTTGTGGAGTGCAGAACATGTGAAAAGCACATAATGAGGTGGAGAGATGCACTGCTATTATTATTATTAACACTTATTACTCATTTAGATGTGAAGAACTATTTGAATGGCAGGACGGGTTCACTGACCATCAAGATTTGGAACAAAGTTGAGTTTCCAGAAATGAGGTTATGCTCCCTTAAACAATGTGGGACGTGGGAGGAGGGCAGGGGATAGCAGGAGAAGCAAATACCTGCTGAAATTGGGAAACCAAAAGCAAAGACATAGAAAACTTTCTAAGGTAAATAAAAGAAAACCTCTGACAATGCTACATCCGAGCTGAAAACTGGGACTCAATTGGCAAGGCTACTCTAGGTGGCCTACTGCAATCCAGATAGAAGCAGTTGCACATGTGAGAGAGAGAGAGAGAGAGAGAGAGAGAGAGAGAGAGAGAGAGAGAGAGAGAGAGAGTGTGTGTGTGTGTGTGTGTAAGTAAACTATAAAGAACTGTAAACACTGGGGAGAAAAGCAAGGAAATCGATTAAGACGTATTGTGTGGCCCCCAAGCGGATGACAATCTTAAATTAGGGGCACAGGTACAGTGAATAAGGGGATGTCATATAAAACACAATAAAAACAGGTTCAAGTTCAGCAATAAAATCAGCAACCGTTAAAAAACTAACCATTCCAAAGTTCCTGGAGATTAGAGTTTCTAGGTTTCTCACAACTGGAAGCAGGTAGTCTTGGTCACAAACTATCCCGCACAAACTAAACTCCATTATTCCAGATGAGGTAACTGAAGCACAGAGAAGTTAAGTGACTTACCCAAGGTCACCCAGCCAATCCTGTGAGGTCCCATGATTTTTCTCCTTGTATCAGTATCAAGGCCTAGACAGGTGATGAACTTCTCCTGAAGCAAGCATCAAGAAGCATCAAGTAGCAGCCTGGCTCAGTGGAAAGAGCACGGGCTTTAGAGTCAGAAGTCATGGGTTCAAATCCCGGCTCCGCCACTTGTCAGCTGTGTGACTTTGGGCAAGTCACTTAACTTACCTGGGCCTCAGTGACTTCATCTGTAAAATGCGGATTAAGACTGTGGGACAACCTGATCACCTTGTAACCTCCCCAGCACTTAGAACAGTGCTTTGCACATAGTAAGCACTTAGTAAATGTCATTATTATTATTATTATTATTATTATTATTATTATTATTATTATCAAATACTGGCTCTGCTATGTTGTTTGATTTGTTGACACATTGTGGCTCAGTGGATAGAGCCCCAGCCTGGATATCAGAGGACCTGGATTCTAATCTCGGCTCCACCACTCATCTGCTGCGTGACTTTGGGCAAGTCACTTCACTGGGCCTCAGTTCCCTCATCCACAAAATGGGCAGGGATGTGTCCAACCCGATCTGCTCGTATCCACCCCAGCACTTAGTAAGCAGCATGGCTCAGTGGAAAGAGCACGGGCTTGGAAGTCAGAGGTCATGGGTTAGAATCCCGGCTCCGCCACTTGTCAGCTGTGTGACCTTGGGCAAGCCACTTAACTTCTCTGGGCCTCAGTTACCTCATCTGCGAAACGGGGACTAAGACTGTGAGCCCCACGTGGGACAACCTGATCACCTTGTATCCCCCCAGCACTTAGAAGGAATGGTACTTCGCACATAGTAAGTGCTTAACAAATACCATCATTATTATTATTATAACAGCACCTGGCACATATGAAGTGCTTAACAAATGCCACAATTAAAGCAACCTCATCAGCAGGGTCTGCCGTCTGTGCCACGACTCACTGGCCCCAACAGGCTCATGGAAGGACGTTGAGCTGGGCCAACGGTTCCCATGAACGAAGCTCTCTGCTTCCAAACTCCCTGGATTGATGCCACACAGGTGGTGGAGCTTTATAGCGACTGGAAGGATGAAAGCCTGCAAAGGCAAACTGAAGAATCCCCTTCCGATACGCGTGACGGCGAACCCGGGAAGCCACAGAAGGCAGATGGGGCTGCTGACAGCCAGCGGAGACAGAGTGGCTCATTTGGAGCGACGATCCCGAGACACAGACTGTGGCTTTAGACGATGACCGTATGAGGCAGCTGCCATGGTTTAACTCAAGGACACGCACAAAATACAAAAAGCAGCCAACGGCAACCTGACGAGACTGCAAGAAGGTGACGTGCCATGGCATGTCTAAGCTCTGCTCTTCTGGACATGTCCCTCCCGGGTCTGTTGTTGTCATCTCAGCCCCACTGGCTGTTTCACCTGTGCCCGGAGGGTAATAATAATTATAATAATGGTATTTATTACACGCTTACTATGTGCCAAGCACTGTTCTAATAATAATAATAATAATAATGATGCATTTATTAAGTGCTTATTATGTGCAGAGCACTGTTCTAAGCTCTGGGGGGATACAAGGTGATCAAATTGTCCCACGTGGGGCTCACAGTCTTAATCCCCATTTTACAGATGAGGTAACTGAGGCGCAGAGAAGTTAAGTGACTTGCCCAAGGTCACACAGCAAACGTGGTGGGGTCGGGATTCGAACCCATGACCTCTGACTCCAAAGCCCGTGCTCTTTCCACTGAGCCACGCTGCTTCTCGACACAGCTTGGCTTGGACACAGTCCCTGTCCCATGTGGTTCTAAGCGCTGGGGGGGATACAAGGTAATCAGGTTGTCCCACGTGGGGCTCACAGTCTTAATCCCCATTTTCCAGATGAGGGAACTGAGGCACAGAGAAGTGAAGTGACTTTCCCAAAGTCACACAGGTGACAAGTGGCATAGCCGGGATTAGAACCCATGACCTCTGACTCCCAAGCCCGGGCTCTTTCCACTGAGCCACGAGGGGACATGGGCTGTCAAGCCTTCTAGACTGTGAGCCCGCTGTTGGGTAGGGACTTTATATGTTGCCAATTTGTACTTCCCAAGCGCTTACTACAGTGTTCTGCACACAGTAAGTGCTCAATAAATATGACTGAATGAATGACTGAAAGGCTCAACTTGGAGAGAAAGAGGTTGAGGCATCAATCCAGAAACAGGGGCACAGCTGCACTGAGGCACATCTACTCTCAAAGCCTAGCACATGCCCCCCTCAGACTTTTCCTAATCGAGGCAGCAACCAACATGAGTGAGCAGCTAATATCAAGGGACTGATAATAATAAAAATAATAATAATAATAATGGTATTTGTTAAGTGCTTACTCTGTGCCAGGCACTGTACTAAATGCTGGGGTGGATTCAAGCAAATTGGCTTGGACACAGTCCCTGTCCCACGTGGCACTCACAGTTTCAATCCCCATTTTACAGATGAGGTAACCGAGGCACAGAGAAGTGAAGTGACTTGCCCAAGGTCACACAGCTGACAAGTGGTGAAACCTTCCGGCTTCAACCCCTGATCTTCTGACTCTCGGGCCTGTGCTCTATCCACCACTCCATAATGCAGTTAAAATTAGTGTTCATAGAGAAGCAGCGTGGCTCAGTGGAAAGAGCCCGGGCTTTGGAGTCAGAGGTCATGGGGTCAAATCCCGGCTCCGCCGCTTGTCAGCTATGTGACTTTGGGCAAGTCACTTCACTTCTCTGGGCCTCAGTTCCCTCATCTGTAAAATGGGGGTGAAGACTGTGAGTCCCATGGGGGACAACCTGATCACCTTGTAACCTCCCCAGCGCTTAGAACAGAGCTTTGCGCACAGTAAGTGCTTAATAAATGCCATCATCATTATTATTATGATGAAGTATCTACTACCAATAAAACAATGCTATTCATTTAGCACTCACTATGTGCATAGCACTGTACTAAGCGCTTGGGAGAGTCGAACCCAACAGAATTAGCAGCCACATTCCCTGCCCATAACGAGCTTAGAGTCTGGAGGGGGAGACAGCTATTAATAGGAATAAATAAGTAATTTATTATATAGAATTTAAAGATATGTACATAGTGAGTGGCTATGAGCAGTTACTGTACTTGTGGACCTAGGATGATATAAAATGAAATCTATGACTGAACCAATATTCCTCTCCTAAGTAAAGGAGACTATTAATATTATTATGGTACTTTCTAAGAGCTTACTATGTGCCAAGCACTGTCCTAAGCGCTGAGGTAGATACAATTTAATCAGATTGGACACTGTGAGGCTCCTGTCCCAGATGGGTCTCACAGTCTGAGTAGAACGGAGTAGGATTTAATCCCCATTTCACAAATGGGGTAACTGAGGCACAGAGAAGTTAAATGACTTGCCCAAGGTCACACAACAGACATATGGCAGAGCCTGAATTAGAACCCAAGGCCTCTGGCTCCCAGGCCCGTGCTCTTTCCAATAGTCCATGTTGTTTCTCAAGACTAGTTTATAATAGTTTCCATGTGGCAACAGTATGATGCTGTTTCATCTACACTAAGTTATTGTGTTACTGTTCTAAGGTAGGAATCAGAGAATCAAAGTTTTCTGGCCAAATAATACCTGACAACAGAAGGGTGAGAGATTACAGTAGGCTCATTATGGGCAGGAATCATGCCTACAAAATCTGTTGTATTGTACTCTCCCAAGCGTTAGTTCAGTTCTCTGCACACACTAAGTGCTCAATTAATTACTGATTGATAATGGGGCGTTCCAGAAAGGAAGTCTGGGGAGGTGATCGGAGCTTGTTTTCATTCATTCACTCATTTGCTCATATTGATTCAGTGCTTACTGTGTGCAGAGCACTGTACTAAGCACTTGGAAGAGTATGATATAACAATACACAGTCCCATTCCCTGCCCTTTTAATAATAATAATGATAGCATTTATTAAGCGCTTACTATGTGCAAAGCACTGTTCTAAGCGCTGGGGAGGTTACAAGGTGATCAGGTTGTCCCCTGGGGGGCTCACAGTCTTCAACCCCATTTTACAGATGAGGTAACTGAGGCACAGAGAAGTGAAGTGACCTGACAAAGTCACACAGCTGGCAATTGGCGGAGTAGGGATTTGAACCCATGACCTCTGACTCCAAAGCCCGGGCTCTTTCCACGCTCAGAGAAGCAGCGTGGCCTTGTGAATAGTCTATTCACGGGCCTGAGATTCAGAAGGACCTGGGTTCTAATCCCAGCTCTGCCACTTGTCTGCAGTGTGACCTTCTAGACTGTGAGCCCACTGTTGGGTAGGGACCGTATCTATATGTTGCCAACTTGTACTTCCCAAGCGCTTAGTACAGTGCTCTGCACACAGTAGGTGCTCAATAAATACGACTGATTGATTGACTGACCCTGGGCAAGTCGTTTCACTTCTCTAGGCCTCAATCATAAAATGAGGATTAAGACTGTGAGTCCTATGTGGGACAGGGACTGTGTCCAGCTCGATTTGCTTGTACTCACCCTGGCACATGGTACAGTGCCCGGCACATAACAAGTGCTGAACAAATGCCACTATGATTATCATTATTATTTTTCCCCGGTCTGCCAGAGAGGTTTCTGGGAGAGCGCTAAAGCACGGTTCCCTCCCATCCCTCCTGCTCTTCCTTCCCGCCATCCAGTGGATTGACTCTCTCTCATCCCCTCCAAGCCTGGCACTACCCACGCCGTGGTTCCAACCGCTCGGCTCTCCCTCCCACTCCCCTCACCCCCCACCCCCCGCCTCCCCATCCTCCTCCTCTCCCTGCCATTTCATAGGCCCTCGAAGGAGCCGGCCTGAAAGGATGTTTTTATGTACCCGTTAATCAGTTCAGTAAGGCATGTTTAATTTGCCTTGTTCTTAATTTTAAATAATAAGCATGCCGAAACTATGTTTGCTCACACGGTGCCCAAAACCACAGGCAGAAAGCATAAATTTCTCTCCTGCCAGCAGCAACTCAAACTCCCAAGTTCATTCTTTTGTCTCTGTTCAGATGCACTGAGCATTTGCTTGCATCCTGGCTGTGCTCTCGTTCCAGGGGAATCTGGCTGAGGAAGAGCGGAGCCCGGAGATCTGTCATCCTAGGAAGTTGTCTCTGGAAATTTCACCTTGAGCCAAAACATGATCATTCAGTGTCCAGGGCACACTCAGTCCTTGCCACGTCCACTCAAAGTGCTCACGAGGACGCCAGATCCGCTCAACCTGGGAGGTTTCTCATTTTGGAACTTGCTCCTGAGGAAATCCATCCCCTCTTGGTGATTTAATGTTCACCCACATGTGGTAAATTACGTCTCTCAGCCTCCGCCGTTTGAATCAGATCTACATCAGGATCTCTGCCCACAAAGAACCGGATGGAAACTCTAATTGCTATTGTAACATTGAGTTCCACGCTGGCCTCGTGATAGCTGGTCATTATTAATCTGAATTCAGTATTATAAAATCCCCGCTTTGAAGTTTAGGATTCATTCCGTCCTAGTCAAGTTTTGGGTTTTTTTTTGTTGTTGTTGTTGGAGCAAAGCAGGTTGTGTATTATTTCTTTTTACACTTTTTGTCCATAATTAGATGTCAAATTCTTCAAATTTGAGGGTTGAAGAATCTTGGTGTTTGAAAATAAATTATTTGGTTGCTGCTGGTGTGTCCTGAAAGCCTTTTGTTAAATGCTTACTATGTACCAGGCACTGTACTCCGAGCTAGGGTAGACACAAGGTAATCAAGTTGGACCCAATCCATGTCCCATATGGGGCTCAGTCTTAATCCCCATTGTATAGATGAGGTAACTGAGGCCCACAGAAGTGAAGCGAGGGGCTTGCCCAAGGTAAAAAAGTAGACAAGTGGCAGAGATGGGATTAAAATCCAGGTCCCGACTCCCAAGCCCGGGCTTTTCCACTAGGCCAAGGATTCCTACTCCAAGACCCAGGAACAGAGTAGGGGAAGGAGATGGAACTGTTGACCCTAGAGCAGAGAGGAGTGGAGAAGAGCATCACCCTCTAGACTGTATGCTTGTTGTGGACAGGGAATGTGTCTCCGAAGTGCTTAGTACAGTTCTCTGCACACGGTAGCTGCTCAATAAATCCGATTGAATGGACGAATGAATAAAAGGATGGAGGTCTGGGGCTGAGCAGAGTGGAGCTGCAGCCTTGGAGACATCTAAGCTAAGAGAAGCAGCAGGGCCTAGAAGAAAGAGCAGAGGCCTGGGAACCAGAAAGTCATGGGTCCTAATCCCAGCTCTGCCACATCTCCTGTGTGACCTTAGGCAACTCACTTCACTTCTCCGGGCCTCAATTACCTCATCTGTAAAATGGGGATGGGGGCTGTGAGCCCCACATGGGACAGGGACTGCGCCCAACTCCATTTGCTTGTACCAACCCCAGCACTTAATTCAGTGCCTGCCACAAAATAAGCACTTAACAAATACCATCATCATTGAGTTCGTCCATCCGTGAGGCTCACAGTCTAATCCCCAGTTTACAGATGAGGTCATGGAGGCCCACAGAAGTGAGGTGACTTGCCCAAGGTAACACAGCAGACAAGTGCTTAGGAGAAGCAGGGTGGCTCAGTGGAAAGAGCCTGGGCTTTGGAGTCAGAGGTCACGGGTTCAAATCCTGGCTCTGCCACTTGTCAGCTGTGTGACTTTGGGCAAGTCACTTCACTTCTCTGCGCCTCAGTTACCTCATCTGTAAAATGGGGATGAAGACTGTGAGCCCCCCCGTGGGACAACCTGATCACCTTGTAACCTCCCCAGCGCTTAGAACAGTGCTTTGCACAGAGTAAGCGCTTAATAAATGCTATCATTATTATTATTATTAAGTGGTGGAGCTCGGATTACAAAGTCCTCTAGTCTCTCAAGTGCTTAGTGCAGGTCGTCTATACAGTAAGGGCTCAATAAATATGACTGTTAACCCTGCTCTCACATCTGCTGGAGGGAGGCAGCAAGCTACCTCATGTCAGAACGTTCTCGGGAATAGTTTGCTGATTGGGAACTCAAATTTTATGGTCTGCTTAGCCTTTTTCTTGCTCTACATCACGTCTATTGCCAGCAAAGATAATAATAATAATGATGATGATGGAATTTATTAAGTGCTTATTATGTGCCAAGTACTGTCCTAAGCACTGGGGTAGATATAAGGTAATCATGTTGTCCCACATGGGGCTCACAGTCTTAATCCCCATTCAGATGAGGTAACCGAGGCACGGAAAAGTTAACTGGCTTGCCCAAAGTCACACAGCTGACAATTGGCGGAGTCGGGATTTGAACCCTTGACCTCTGACTCCAAAACCCACGCTCTTTCCACCGAGCCACACTGCTTCACTATCTTATTAATAGAGAACATCCTATTTAGGCTTGTCCTGTAATTCATGGGGAGGGGTGGGGGCTGCTTTTTATAGTCACTCTACTTCTCCTTATTCTCCCACTTCATGTCTACTTTCCAGGAATTTTATTTGCCATTGGTACTTCCACTAGAGAGTGGGCAGAGCACATGAAAGGAGAGGAAATTCAAACCAATTCACGTTCGACCGTTTGGTGAAAATTACATATTTGCCTTATCTGAGGATTTCAATCATCTATGCTCTCCCTGTCCTTCAATTCAACACATAATTGGCTGTAATTTAAATTTTAAAGAATGCTATTGGTTTAATCTATTTCTTAAGGAAGAATGGTTTATAAAGTCTCTTCAAAAAAATTATTTCATGGGTGAGTAAATGGAGC
This sequence comes from Tachyglossus aculeatus, assembly GCF_015852505.1. Lineage (NCBI taxonomy): Eukaryota > Metazoa > Chordata > Mammalia > Monotremata > Tachyglossidae > Tachyglossus > Tachyglossus aculeatus. The sequence continues at coordinate 11,530,474 of NC_052080.1, forward strand.
TTATATTATTACGTGCACATGGAACCTTAATAAATGAGTCTTCTTGAAAGAACACATATATTTAGGGAAGAATAATTTTTCAAAGGTTGTACCACTTGCGACTGCTTTATATCATTTCATTTCCCTATGTTAAGAAACAAAGATACTCCTTCTAAAACAAACCCGCTAAGGAAAACATTCGTTCCCAGTGCTCCGAACGGCGGCTAGTCTGATTTTTCATGCTATTGAGCTATGTCATGAGGCACTCTACCAGAATAAATATTTTTGGGAATAGTCAATCTGAGGTAATTTCTTAACCGAAATTAGTGCCTACCCATTTGATTTCCTAACTAGATAAATCCTGCAATGCTTTCACCGGGAGCCATCTCCCTATATTAGAAAGATCTTTCATGCTGTAGGCAAGTCACTGTAACTCCCTACAGAATTATAATTCCCTTCAATCATCAATGGAATTTATTGAGTGCTTACTGCGTACAATGTGCTGCACTAAGTGCTTCAGAGACGGCAATACAACAGCTTTGGAAGACAGGATCCCTTCCCAAAACAAGCTTACCGTCTAGAGCGGGAGACAGACATTAATAGAAATAACTAATCTATAGGCAGGTACAAATAATCTAATATATGAGGATAGCCTTTGTTTTAAAGAGGAGCAAGGTAGTCGATAGAATGACAGACTTGGATGGTTAAAAGCTTATCAAAAACGGAAAGCAGAAAAAGGACATTTTCTGTCCTTATGATATGCTTTAAGAGGCATGCAGTTTAATTTAAAAGTTATACCATAAATGTGAATTAAACAGTCTGTTATACCCACAACTAGCATTAGTACTGACCTGACCTCTCCCACTGGCTCAGTGATCAACCTCATGAACAATCCTGACTGGATGAATAGATCTGACTATGATAGACATATTGTATCTAAAACAACTGCAGATTAAAATAGAATGCTCCATGCCCGTCTATTTCTTTAATTTGTTCTTCCTGCTGTACTGTATTGTTTGATACTGTTTCATGTTGTCCTAAAGACACTTGTTCTTTCCTCCCTATGTGTGTGTGCGTATGTGTGTGTCCCATCTACTTCCCCACAGAGCAACTATCCTTTCCCAATTAATTAATCAATGGCATTTATTGGATACTTACTGGCTGCAGAGCACTGCACTAAGCACTTGGGAGAGGACAATACAACACAGTAAGGAGACCTGTTCCATGCCCACAAGAAGCTTCCAATTTAGAGGGGGATACAGACCTTAATATGTATATATAAATTACAGATATGTGCATAATGTGCATATATCAGTGGGGCTGAGGGTGGAGTGAATTCCAAGTGCTAGAGAAGCAGCTTGTCTTAGTGGAAAGAGCATGTGCTTGGAAGTCAGGGGTCACGGGTTCGAATCCTGACTCCTCCACTTGTCAGCTGTGTGACTTTGGGTAAGTCACTTCACTTCTCTGTGCCCCAGTTACCTCATCCGCAAAATGGGGATTAAGACTGTGAGCTCCACATGGGGCAACCTGATTATCTTGTACCTTCCCCCGCACTTAGAACAGTGCTTGGCATATAGGAAGCACTTAACAAATACCATTATTATCAATTATTATTAAATACCAATATTTTTTCTCCCAGCTGTAGATACCCCCAAGTTCCACTTGAATAATAATAATGGTAATACTAATACTTAAGTGCCTACGATATGTCAAGCCCTGAGGGGGTTATAAAGTAATCTGGTTTCGTAGTCATTATCATCATCAATGTTATTTATGGAGCACTTTATTATGGGCAGAGTACAGTACTAAGCTCTTGGTAGAGTCTAATGCAGCAGAGTTCCCGGCCCACAATGAGCTTATAGTCTAGCAGTGACTTTGCCAAGGACACACAGCAGGCAAGTGGCAGAGTCAGGACCTCTGGCTCCTAGTCCTGTGCTTCATCCACTAAGCCGAGCTCTTTTCACTAGGCCTTGCATGACCCATTAGCCTTGTATGTATATACTGGGGCAAAGATAAGAGAGAAAACCCACCCAAATATCATCACCCTCCCCTTTTGACAAAGTACTGCTCAATGGACCAGGTGGTAATGGTGGAAGGAATGGAATTAATAGCATGAGTCCCTCTCTGGCAGTAATCCAATCTCATGTGGCCTGGTTTGCTTCCTCCTAGCCTACTCAGAGCTGTCCTTGCAGAGGTAATAGTAAGAACAGTATTAGACTATAGTCCCGCTCTAGACTGTAAACAGGAGATTTGGCCTGGGACAACCTCAGCCTACTTCAAGGGAGTTAACATTCAACTTAATCTCCACAGGAGAATTTAAAATCAATTGCTCTAAAAAAAAAAAGAAAAGAGAGACTATTGCAGACATCCTTCTAATTGTTTTGAGAATTAGAGAATTCTAATTCTCTAATTAGGAGAAACAGCGTGGCTTAGTGGAAAGAGCCCAGGCTTTGGAGGCAGATGGGTCAACGGTTCAAATCCCGGCTCTGCCAACTGTCAGCTGTGTGACTTGGGGCAAGTCACTTCACTTCTCTGTGCCTCAGTTACCTCATCTGTAAAATGGGGGTGAAGACTGTGAGCCCCCCAGGGGACAACCTGATCACCTTGTAACCTCCCCAACACTTATAACAGTGCTTTGCACACAGTAAGCACTTAATAAATGCCATCATTATTATTATTATTATTATCTTGGCTGAAGAAATCTGTTCTCAAATAAACCCCATGGATCTTAAAATAAGAGCAATGTAAATGTCAAACTATCTTGTTTCTAGCAGGGTACTACTCTTGGCCTAAATGGATAGTCAACAAATATATTGCGGGGAAGACCACTGAAAAAAGATCTAAAGAGGGTTAGGCTGAATTTCTGGCAAAAAAAAATTCACGTTCCATGAAAGTTCAGAAGACCTTCACAGTTCATAAAACGTCCAGGAAAAAAAAAATGCACCACAGTGTTTAGAGATGGTTAGACTCTAAAGCTTCTGATTAGTATTTTGCTTAATGGAAATGGGGATTTATGTTGTTGGGTTATGTCAGGATATAATCCAATTTGATGTAATGGCACTGTGCGAGAATTAAATTGGTTGCTTCATCAACGTGAATGACAATCAGTTTTTGTATCTTGAGTAAATAAGAGACAGTTACCTATTTCCCATGGGTGTTGATGGAGTCTAATGCAGGCTGACTGTAACGTGCAGCAAACAATGCAACTACTAAAGCATTTTCAAAAGCACATAATGGTGCTATTATATTAGTGCTGTAGTAGTTCACTTATGAGACCATCTTTATTAAACCCACTCTTCTGAGCAGAATTTCTTCAACATATCCTCCTCTAACCCACTTGCAAGGACAGAATGAACTATTCACCTTAAGGAGTGAACACAGGTTTTTCAACCCGAGGGAGTTTACTGCACTAGAGCCATTCGGACATACTAAATGTCAAATGAGCAGTATTTATTCTCCTCCAAAAACATGCAGAGACTTTTTTAAAGAAAGGAGTTGCCTCTATTTTGTATTTAAAAGCTACTTAACAGAGACTAGCTACTTTGAATATCAATGGATGAAAGGTGACTATCCTATTTTCTAAGCAGCTCATCAAGTTCAATCTATGGTATTTATTGAGCACTTCCTGTGTGCAGAGCACTGTACTGAGATCATCACCTACTGCCAGGATAGAGGAAAAAGGAAAATAAAGCACTGTCACTGAAGGAGTAGTAATTATAGTAGCGTTTTTTTTAACATCCATTTGATGTAATGTACTGTAGAGTAGACAGTTGGGAAGTACAGAGTAAAGAAGTGATATGTTCCCTGTTCACAAGGAGTTTACAATCTAATGGGAGGGGCAAACATAAAAATATTTAGAAGTAGTCAGAATAAATAATTTAGTGCACGTATATGTGACAAGGAGGGTATAATTAGAATTCTCTAATCAATCAATCAATCAATCATTTTTATTGAGCACTTACTGTGTGCAGAGCACTGTATTAAGCACTTGGGAAGTACAAGTTGGCAACATATAGAAACAGTCCCTATCCAACAGTGGGCTCATAGTCTAAAAGTCTAAATAAGACCATTGAGAAGCATCATGGCCTAGTGGATACAGCCTGGGCCTGGGAGTTGGAAGGACCTGGGTTCTAATCCCAGCTATGCTACTTGTCTGCTAGGTGACCTTGGGCAAGTCACTTAACTTGTCTGTACCTCATCTGAAAAATGGAGATTGGGATTATGAGCCCCATGTGGGTGAGGAACTGTGACCAACCTGATTAACTGGTAGCTTCTCCAGTGCTTGGTAAAGTGCCTGGTCCATAAAAAGCGCTTAACAGATAACACACACACACACACACAAAAAAAAAAAAAAAGATTTAAACTAACGTATCTAAATCGCGTTGTCCAACTTTTACTAAAAGATACTGCTTACTGTCCCAGGTTGGAAGTGAAACAATGTTATACAGCTGGTAAAACAGTTTTAGTTTGTATCTACTCCAGCACTTAGTACAATGCCTGGCACATAGTAAGCACTTCAGAAATACCAACTATATAAAAAAAGACCTAGTTGGCTCAAGGAATGATATGGCTCAGGATATGGGAAATTCATTAGGGAAAACTTCTTAGAGGAAGTGGGAATTGGGGAGAGCCTTGAATGTGAGAGAGGTGTGCTCTGACTAATATGAGGTGGGAGGGTTTTAAGAGGGTTTTAGAGAAGCAGCATGGCTCAGCGGAAAGAGAACGGGCTTTGGAGTCGGAGGTCACGGGTTTGAATCCCTGCTCTGCCAATTGTCAGCTGTGTGACTTTGGGCAAGTCACTTCACTTCTCTGTGCCTCAGCTCCCTCATCTGTAAAATGGGGATTAAGACTGGGAGCCCCCCGTGGGCCAACCTGATCACCTTGTAACCTCCCCAGCGCTTAGAACAGTGCTTTGCACATAGTAAGTGCTTAATAAATGCCATCATTATTATTACTTAAGATAAGCAGCAGCTCCTTCCTTAAGTCTATTTCCACTATGACAAAACATGGTCCACAAATAAATTCTTTCAAAATTAGAACATCAGCCCAAAGTGGGCTTGAGTTTCCATGTTAGGGTCACTTAGAAGAAATGGAAAAAAAAAAACTCTGTAGTTCCCAAGGGCCTGTGAAAGACTTAAGGAAGAAAATGTGGTATCAGCTTAGGTCTCGTCTATGTCTCCACTGACCCCTTTCTCACATCCTCCCCCTACCCTGGAACTTCATCCCCCTTGAGATACACAGGACCACCACACTGTCCACCTTCGAAGTATTATTCAGGTCTCATCTCCTCCAAGAGACCTTTGGACACGCCCAAACCCACAGCACTTGTGTAAATACCCTTATACAATAAATTAGTAATTTTTTCATATTAAGGTCTATCTGCCCCTCAAGATTGTAAGGTCGTTATGGGCAGGGAACGTCTCTGCTAATTCTGTTGGACTGGACTCTCCCAAGTGCTTAGTACAGCATTCTGCACATAATAAGTGCTCAATAAATACCATTGATTGGTGCTGCAACATCTGTGCACCCCGTCATTCTTTCCACGGTTGAGGCTGAGGTGTATCTGGTTCAGAATCAGGAGCCTCATTCAAATGATAATCCAGCCACCCCAAACTCCATATGAAGGAGCCTGGGTAGTGGATAGAGCAGGGCCTGGGAGTTGGAAGGTCATGGGTTCTAATCCCAGCTCTACCACTTCTCTGCTGAGTGACCTTGGTCAAGTCATTTCACTTCTCTGTGCCTCACCTGCAGTAAGGGGATTAAGACTGTGAGCCCGACATGTGGCAAGGAACTGTGTCCAACCCAATTTGCTTGTATTCCCTGCCAGTGCTTAGTACAGTGCTGGCACACAGTAACTGCTGAACAAATATCACAATTATTATTATTAATGATGATTATTATTACTGGTTTATCCTGCTTTGGAAGCTATCTAGCAGAGCTTCAAGCTCGTGGTTAGGTCATTACCTGCCAATTAGTACAGTGCTCTGCACACAGTAAGCACTCAGTAAATACAATCGAATGAATGAATGAATGAATGAATGAATGAAATGGCCAAGTGGGATGGGGTAGAGAAGGAATACGGGGGATCCTTTAATAATAATAATAATGATGATGGCATTTATTAAGTGTTTACTATGTGCAAAGCACTGTCACCCTCCTGCAACTGGAGAGATGCAAGCATCACCCCAATGGCAAGGGAAAGAATTGAATTTAATAGGTTTCTAATTATGTTTCTAATTTTATACAATTGACTAAAGCAAGGTGACAGAAATACAACAGAAGACAATCCTATAAATATTGAGTTGGATGTGTTTCCTTTTTTTTTCCATTTTTAGGAAAAACAGTACCTTGACAGGTTTGTTTTGTTGACAGTTGCTTTAAAGATGTAGTTGAATGCCTGCCAGGTACTGCGAATCTGGATACCTAATTGTTTAGTTCTCCTACATGATTTAAGATATTCAACTTAGAGAATAGCTTTTCAGATCATTTGGATTCAGAATAAATATTTGAGTTTAAGGGACTAGCCACAGAGAATATAAGTGGCAGATGTGATAACCCTAAGAATCATGTAAATTTGTGCCAACCCTTTTAAATGTTTGAAATGGGATGAATTGGTAATCAAAATTGAAACAGACTACTTTGCAAAAGTATGTAGAGCCTTCTTATTTAAATTCTCATTTATTTAAATTTCAATGACCATTTAAATGATCATAAAAGGAGAGGTGTGACTTGAAAGAGAAGCGGGACTGGATTTAGGGAAATTGTTGAAAAATAAGACTTTCTGGTGGATGGGACAGTAGTGCATGGCGGGAGAGTTTAGATGGTTTCAGCAGTCTTGTTGTCTCAGCAAGAACATTTGGAGATTATATTTAGTTTTTCTTTCCTTCCATTTATCCATCTGCCAAATGGTAATAATCATCTTCAGCACTACGTCAATTAGGGGAAATGCTTCGAGATCTTTGAAAGGTAGTTTCCAAGTACTGCCATGATGATTGTGCAGTGAGTGCCAAAAAGTGCCAACTTTCTAATGTATGTTTACATTTGGATCATTCCCCTATTTGCTGACTGCTCAAATTCCCCAATTTCCATTTTTAAAATACAATTTGAATTATCCAACAATCAATTCTTTCAGTCCGATAATCAGGAAATAATAGCTCCTCTTCCTTATCGTCATCATTCTCATCATCATCAGTGACTCACTGTCCCGGGCATTTTGAGAACATTCATTTCCAAGCAGAGCACACAGTCCGTCCCCTTGAGTTTACAATCTCATGGGTAATAAGTACCACAGTGCAGACAGCGGAAGTCTTTACATGCATGTCATGTGGAAACGACTTCGTGAGCCCCATATCAGCCTTATCAGCCAAACTCTCACACACTGATAAAAAAGGCCCTCCATCAGTAACTCTCCTTGAACCCACAACACAAGTACTTTAAGTATTCATAATTCTTTTGTTTTCAAAGAATGTACTATTCGCTAAGAAGAAGAATACTTCAATGGAATTTTTTCGATCAGTGTTATATGTTGCGCACTTTCTGTATGCACAGCACTCTACTAAGGATTTGGGAGGATACACTGGAGTTGGTAGACAGTTTCCCTGCCCATAACAAGTTTACAGCCTACAGCCTACCTGTTAGGTCCTTACTATGTGCCCGGCACTGTACTGAGTACTGGGGTAGTTACCGGTTAATCAAATCGGACACAGTCCTTGTTTCCTACGGGGCTCACCATCTAAGGGAAGGGAAACAGGAACTTAATTTCCATTTTACAGAGGAAGAAACTGAAGCACAGAGAATTTAAGTGACTTGTCCATGGTCACACAGCATAGAAGTAGTAGAACCAGGATTAGAATCAATCAGTGGTATGTACTGAGTCCTTACTCCGTGCAGAACACTGTACTAAGCACTTGGGAGAGTAATAATGATAATAATAATAATGGTATTTGTTAAGTGCTTACTATGTGCCAAGCACTGTTCTAATCGCTGAGGCAGATACAAGGTATTCAGGTTGTCCCACGTGCGGCTCACAGTCTTAATCCCCATTTCACAAATGAGGGAACTGAAGCACAGAGAAGTTAAGTGACTTGCCCAAAGTCACACAGCTGACAAGTGGCAGAACCAGGAATAGAACCCACAACCTCTAGCTCCCACGCCCGTGCTCTTTCCACTAAGCCGCACTGCTTCTCTAGAGTACAGTACCAACAAGTTAGTAGACACGTTCCCTGCCCACAAGAAGCTTACGTTCTAGCGGAGGAGACAGACATTAATATCAATAGATAACTACAGGTATGTGCGTAAGCACTGTGGGACATAGGGCAGGATGGATAGCAACTGCTTAAAAGGTTCGGATTTAAGTGAAGAATTGATGAGGAAGGGAATGGGACTAGGAGAAATGAGGAATTGGTCAGGAAAGGTCTTTTGGAGGACATATGATTTTAGTAAGGCTTCTAAGATGGGGAGAGTGGTGGTCTGTTGGAGAGGGAATTCCAGGCCAAAGGTTTCTTCTACATTTTTCTTTTCAAATCTGCCCAGGAAATGTTTTGGAGATCTGATATTCTTTTTATTCCTCCCTACTATAGGCCCAGTTCTAGAAAGAAAATGATGATGAAAATGGAAAGGGAACATGAAGTAAACAGTGCCTTCCCCTAATATGACAAGAGGAAATAAAAAGGAAGATAAATAATAGAAGATTAACAAGGCAATACAAATAAATCACACAATTCATATGCCCACCTATTGTTCATCCGTTCCTGACTTGGAGACCATAATAGGAATTCTTTTAATACAAGAATGATGTGACTGGGATTACAACTAATTATGAAGCAGAAAAAGCACCAATTATAAATTAGAGTCATTAATACCTTTTACAAGCTGATCATTCTTATTGATTACCTTTTCTCCAACATAAAAGTGTTGACTACTACAGTTTGGGAACTTGAACTTAGCAGTTCTGAGGCTGCTTAACAACAAGAGTATGAAGAAGAAGAAGAATAGCATTTGTTTAGCACTTATTTGGGTCAAGGACTATGTTAAACGTGGGGTAGATAAACAGGGTCATCATGTCGGACATAAGCCCTGTCCCACATAGGGCTCAGAGTGTAAGAGGAAGGAAGACAAGGATTTAATCCCCATTTTACATCTGAGGAAAGTGAGGCAGGGACAAGTTAAGTGCCTCACCCAGGGTCATACATCAGGCAAGAGGACGACAGGATTAGAACCCAGGACTCCTGATTCCCAGCCCTACGCTCTTTCCATCAGGCCATGCAGCTTCCATTCCCAAACTGAAATTTCTTTTCTGATTCAATTCTGCCTCGAGTAACACATGAACTTTCAATCAGAATCCTTCTGTTTCCTGATGAGTTCCACAACCTCTTTACACGTTGTTTATATGCCTGAGAGAAATATGCCTCTTTTAATTCTACGCACCAGCTTCCAATTGCATCAGAAATACCAGCTGTAGGATCTGAGCAAAGGGACACAGAGTGCAGCAGATGGGTAAGTGTGATTTTTTTTTTTTTCCACACCATGACAGGAACTTGTTACATTTTAATTTGTTTGGCTGAGTGTCCCTGCAAAAGAATCCTTCAGATTACCACGTTCTACTTACAGGGAAAAGACCAACTCAGCATGGTTCTCTTTGTTAAGCCCTTGTTATATGTCAGCTACTATGCTAAGCGTTTGGGTAAATACAAGATAACCAGGTTGTACGTTGTACGTGAGCTCTCCCGCACATGGGGCTCACAATCTTAATCCCCATTTGACAAACTGAACCGAAGCACAGAGAAGTTAAGTGACTTGTCCAAGGTCACACAGCGAGCGCTTGGAAGTCTGCCTTCCGAATTCCCAATTAGATATTTTCTAGCAACATCATCTGCCCGCACTGATGTCATGATTTAGATCATAGCATTTAATCCACATCATGTTAGCCACGCTGGAAAGAGAACAACGTCAATCATACTATAACAGGAGTAGCTAGAGTTCAAATAAATCTCATAGTGGCATAATATTTGTGTTCCCTTTGGTATGTGCATTTATTGTCACTTTCCTTATCTTTCTGCTGAAAATGATGAAATAATTATGGTTTCCTCCTTCCATCTTCCCCCCCCCCCCCGCCCCCATTTCCTTTTTAACAATGACAAAGTGCCACCTGCAATATTTACATCACCAGTGCTGCTGCAATTTGTGGTAATGAGATTCTGTGGAGAAGAAATGAAGGATAAAGTCTAATTGCTTTTGCAGCTCTAGAGATTCTCAGTAAAATTTCAACATCTGGCATTGTTCCGTGGCTTTGAGAAGCCATTGGCTTTCCGGGAAAGGCCCGGAAAGGGCAGGGACGGTCCCTATGGGTACACTACCACTATGGATACATTTCTGGAGTGCTTAGCATAGTGCTTGGCATTTGGCAAATACATTATTATTATTATTACTAAGCGTTACTGAAAGTACATCTCCTCCAAGAGGCCTTCTCTGACAGAGCCCTCATTTCCTTTTCTCCCACTCCCTTCCGAATCACCCTTGCACTTGGATTTGCTCCTTCCCTCAGTCCCAGCGTGGCTTTGTGGATAGAACATGGGCCCGGGAGCCAGAAGGACCTGGGTTCTAATCCTGGCTCCGCCAAATGTCTGCTGTGTGGCCTTGGGCAAGTCACTTAACTTCTCTGTTAAGAGTGTGAGCCCAATGTGGGACAGGAACTGTGTCCAATCTGATTAACTTGTATCTACCACAGCGCTTAGAACAGAGCTAAATGAGTACCATAATAATAATAATTATTATTATTATCCCACAGCATTTATGTACATAACTGAACTTTATATTGTCATCCATCTCCCCCTCTAGACTGTAATCTCACTGTGGTCAGGGATGCGTCTGACAACTCTGTTATAACTCTCCCAAGCACTTAGTACACTGCTCTGCACACATTAAGTGCTCAATAAAATATGATTGGTTTATATTACTGTTATTATTCTGAATAATAGCAATAAAGATCTCACCCTAATTACATAACTGCTTCCTGCCCTTCTCCATTACCTTCTTGGAATCACATCTCTAATATTTAGAATTTTGAAACTATTTTTTTCCTTAAAAATGACAGTTTCCTGAGGAAATGCAGCTTTTCCATTCTCTCTATGATTATAAAACATACAAATAAGTTAAATGCTTGGAAGATTTGATTAAACATGAATTTTTCATAATGTTCAATTGTCTCCTCTCATCTTTTTCCCTAAAGAGGTTACACTATTACTGTCACATGAATAGTCATTTGGTAGTTTATTTTGATGTAAAATGCGCTATACAGCCACTTCCTGGTTAGTTTAGATGAATTTTTTCTTTGTGTATCTCCAGAGGGCATTTATAAGAGTGAGACTATATTTTAATTTAAATCTACCTATTTGGGAATAACTAATATATAAAGCAATATCTTTGAAACACCCAAAATAATATTCTTTATTTATTTTTCCACCATCATATATATGGATATGTAAATATATTCCTCTGTGAAACTAATTTTGAAACATTAAGTAGATCTAAGGGATTGCTTTGTGAATTTTAGAATCATTTTAATCAGGAGTCTATGGCTTGTGTGAGAGTAAAATCAAGGTAGAAGGCAGGCGTCCTGCCTTGAAAGAGTCTGCACTCTGAAGAGGGTGGGCACAGACCTACTCTAGCTTATAAAAAGGAGCAAGAAAATGCAGAGGTAAGTGATGAATAAGTGCTTAAGTAGTAATTTAATGTGTAATCCTCCATTATAAGGCTCTTATTTTAGTGCTCTTTCAGATAATACTACTGAATTTCAATGGCAGGATTACTATCATTGAGGTAAAGACAAGTTTACTGCAGTGTTTACTTTGGCTTACATACCTCCCTTTCCTCCTTCTCAACTTCTGGAATAGTTTGGCTGAAAATAGGGTGATAAGAGTCCCTTTCAATTTAGCATATCCCAGCTCCGCCAACTGTCAGCTGTGTGATTTTGGGCAAGTCACTTCACTTCTCTGTGCCTCAGTTCCCTCATCTGTCAAATGGGGATGAAGACTGTGAGTCCCACGTGGGGCAACCTGATCACCTTGTAACCTCCCCAGCACTTAGAACAGTGCTTTGCACATAGGAAGCGCTTAATAAATGCCATTATTATTATATCTGCTGTCTCTCTGACCTCTCAGGGTCACACCTGGAGACTCTACCAGTCTCGACTACAGGAGGGAGAGCGAGGCAGAGGCCTATCCATTCCATTCCTAGCTTGGGCAGTGGCTAGCGAGTGGAAGGCAATATTTTACAGGTCAAAAGTCACCTGGGCTGGGCAGCAGCTGCATGGGAGAGGATCAAGGACGAAGGCTCAAGTTTACTGCACAGGAAGGAGGCAGTGGTAAACTGCTTCTGTATTTTTTTAATGGCATTTATTAAGAGCTTACTATGTTCTAAGCGCTGGGGAGGTTACACGATAATCAGGGTGCCCCACTGGGGGCTCACAGTCTTAATCCCCATTTTACAGATGAGGAGGCACAGAGAAGTGAAGTGACTTGCCCAGAGTCATGCAGCTGACAATTGGTGGAGCCAGGATTTGAACCCATGACCTCTGACTCCAAAGCCCGGGCTCTTTCCACTGAGCCACGCTGCTTCTCTGCTTGGTATTTCTACCAAGAAAATTCTATGGATACATTAACAGAGCAACTGCAGATGGAGGTGGGCAGTTCAGGGAGAGATGAGTCAAACACGACTCCGTGGCATAAGACAAGACAAGCTGTCCCTTTATTTAGCCTAGACTTTACCTTGGGTCATTAAAAGTGTGAAGTGTGTCCGTTTTTTTTCTACATTGTTATCCGGGATAAGTTATTTTATTTTCCACTGTTATTGTTTGGTGTGTGTTTTATTTCCTTTTAGAGTATGAGCCCAAATTGGACAGTGATCATGACTAATCTGTCTGCTTTGCCATTAGCTTCCACATGCACATAGTAAGCACTTAATGAATATAACTACTGCTACTACACAGCTAGGATATTGGTAAGAGGTGCCTGGTTGCTGAACAGGAGGTGTAAGAAAACATTTTGCAAGCTAAATATTTTCACATGTGCATGTACAAAAATGGAATTCAGGATATGTTATTGGCACATTTTCCATTTCCATTTTTGTGTTTACCACTGATTTTTAAATGTACCCAATTTTTTAAAAACTTGAGACTGCATTAGGGCACTTGACGTTATTTCCTAAGAGAAACTATAAGCACTCTTTTTCTTAATGCTATTTTTATGGACCCACTTAAAAGCCTTAGCAGGGTTAATAGCAGTAATTGGAAATTGTTTATTGATTTTTCTACATGGTATAGCTCTGTAGAGAAACTGAAGCAGAAGTACACCTCTACTGCACTGTTGCTATCGCTACATCAACCCATCTATCCCATGGAGTTCTCCCCTCATCAGGAGAGCCTGACACTTGTCTACATGTTTTGTTTTGTTGTCTGTCTCCCCCTTCTAATAATAATAATAATGATGATGGCATTTATTAAGCGCTTACTATGTGCAAAGCACTGTTCTAAGCGCTGGGGAGGCTACAAGGTGATGAGGTTGTCCCACGGGGTGCTTCCCCTCCCCACAGCCCCTGTATATCTGTTTGTACAGATTTATTACTCTATTTTACTTGTACATATTTACTATTCCACTTTTGTTAATGATGTGCATCAAGCTTTACTTCTATTTATTCTGATGACTTGATACCTGTCCACATGTTTTGTTTTGTTGTCTGTCTCCCACTTCTAGACTGTGAGCCCATTGTTGGGTAGGGACTGTCTTCTGTATGTTGCCAACTTGTACTTCCCAAGCGCTTAGTACAGTGCTGTGCACACAGTAAGCACTCAATAAATACGATTGAATGAATAAATGAATGAATGAATCTTCAAAGCTCTTCTGAAATCCCATATCTTCTAGGGGATTATTCCAGATTATTTCGTTATCTGGATTTACGACCTCCCTTTCTGCTCAAAACGCCTTGTGAGCAGGGAACTTGTCAACCAACTCTTCCATACTGTACTCTCCCAGGTGTTTAGTAAAATGCCCTGCACACAGTAAGCGCTCATTAAATGCTAATGATCTCTCAGTTTATATCTCCCCAAACCTTCGGTCAATCACTCATTCAATCACATTTATTCATATTTATTCATTTAGAGAAGCAGCGTGGCTCAGTGGAAAGAGCACAGGCTTTGGAGTCAGAGATCATGGGTTCAAATCCCAGCTCCGTCAATTGTCAGCTGTGTGACTTTGGGCAAGTCACTTCACTTCCCTGGGCCTCAGTTCCCTCATCTGGAAAATGGGGATTAAGGCTGTGAGCCCCCCATGGGACAACCTGATCACCTTGTAACCTCTCCAGCGCTTAGAACAGTGCTTTCCACATAGTAAGCACTTAATAAATGCCATTATCATTATTATAGAGCACTGTACTAAGCACTGGGGAGAGTACAATATAACAATAAACAGATATATTCCCTGCCCACGATGAGTGCTTAAGGCCTAGATGCCACTAATGTGCTTCTGTGCCACCAAAACACTGACACAATCACCATCTCCCATAGTGTTTATGTGCAATGGCTAGCGAGTGGAAGGCCATCTGCAAAAGTCAAAATCCACCTGCACTGGGCAGCAGCAGCGTGGTAGAGGGCAGAGACTCAAGTTTACTATGCGGAAGAATTCAAGGGTAAACCACATGCGTAATTTTCTCAAGAAAACTGTGGCTACACTACCAGAACAATTGCAGGTGGAGGTGGGTCATTCTGGGAGAGATGTGTCCACAGAGTCGCTATGGGTCGGAAACGACTCCACAGCATAAGGCAAGACTGCACCAAATAAGTGCTCCATAAATACTGCCGATTGAGTGATAATCATTTTCACACTAATAACACAGAGTAGGACAATCCGCTGTTTAAGTCAAACGTAAAAGCACAGGTTGTGAGCCTCATGTGGGACAGGGACAGGATTTGAACTAATTATTTTGTATCTATCTCAGTACTTGGTTCACTTTTCGGTATTCATTCATTCAATCACATTTATTGAGCACTTATTGTGGGCAGAGCACTGTA
Organism: Tachyglossus aculeatus; assembly: GCF_015852505.1. Classification (NCBI taxonomy): domain Eukaryota; kingdom Metazoa; phylum Chordata; class Mammalia; order Monotremata; family Tachyglossidae; genus Tachyglossus; species Tachyglossus aculeatus. Next base: position 11,545,514 of record NC_052080.1, read on the forward strand.
CTAAGCGCTTGGGAAGTACAAGTTGGCAACATAAATTGGTACCTAGGAAGTGCTTAACGGAAAGCACAATTAACCTATTTTCTATATAAAGGTTTCCATTTGTGGAGAGTCCTCTTCCTCTCTGAGTTAGAAGATATTCAGATGAAAGAATCATAAATTCAATGCATTATGGTACTATGGTGATTGTGTTTTGAGACTCCAAACAGTGGCAAAAAAAACCCTGTAAAAATGAAATATCTTGCCCGCCTGTAACAGTAAGATAATCTTTACAAACCTGTCTCAATTCTACTGACAGTAACTCAGTGTGTGCAGTCTAAACTGCTGAGAATTGAAATAGTTCAAAATAATCTAGAGGCCTGTCCTCAGTATTTATCTGTGGCACAATGAGGTTTTCTGTGTCTCCTCACTTCAGCAATATTGAAAGAACAAAGTTTTCCCAGCTTGAGATATGAGCCTTCACATGTACAGGGAAGATTTTCAGCAAATATAAGCTCAAAAAAGGGACCAGAAAAAGAGAAGAGTCAAACAGCAGGCCAGATATTCACTCAAACATCTGCAGATCTTGTTTTTCATTTATGACCCCGTAGATGTATTTTTTCAAATCCTGGTTTTAGTAGACTACATGACAATTTGCTATTATCAAAATTTAAAAAATAATGTGGCATTATTTTAGGGGACAAACGAATGTGAAGTTTTTTAAATCCAACATTCTGTAAACTTGTTATGGGCAGGGGACTTGTCTGCTAATTGTGTTGCACTGTATTCATTCATTCATTCGTATTTATTGAGCGCTTACTGTGTGCAGAGCACTGTACTAACTGCTTGGGAAGTACAAGTTTGCAACATATAGAGACGATCCCTACCCAACAGTAGGCTCACAGTCTAGAAGACCTCTCTGCTATTTTTAATTCCTGGATTATGAGCCCCAAACTGAGCTCATAAGAGCTCTCAAACCTAAAAGGAATCATTTTAGTTGAATTCCACCAAGCATCTTGAAAACAACAGGCAAAAATCACCCTCCAGTGGCAATCAGGCTCTGCATGCAGATAATATAGGATTCAGCCCTGGTATCCTTGAAACATGCAAATGAATCTCTTTGTGGAGGAAATTTGCATGACAATAGCCAAGACAGGGTTGCTGGAACTTTCATTTCATCTTAAACCCAAAGGGTGTGACGATCCTGTCAAAACCTCTGCTCATCACCACAGGGTGATAAGCTTTTCCAAGCGAAATTTCTGACATCATTCGGGGACTCTTTAGGGACTTTTTCCAGGATGTCTTACTTTAAGCTCGTGCTTACGCCTTAGTGTTTCTGATTAAAGGTCTTCAGTGCACTCCCTTGTTGTCATCCTTTAAACGGTAATTCTTGGCCCAAGATGGGAGTGTTTCCCTTCGGATGGTACCACGATAAGTCATGATGCCACTTGGTTGTTTGGCTCATGCCATCATTTCAGCGGAAGCGGTGTTTCAGTGTCAATTCATCATGTGCTGTGATTCTGCCCTCTTACTCCAAGGGATATATGGTTTTCCTTCCTGTCGGCTCCTTTTGTTTTAGAGACTGTGGGGCAAGACGAAAGGGCTGGCTCTGTTTAAAGTGTCTTTTAGTCAGTCTGCCTGGAGCAGAAAGATGCTATTTAACCCCAGGAGTGAATCACCAATAGGGAGATTTCTGGATTTTTTTTTTAAACAAAACATATTTTAGGGTCTGAGGGTGGAGACTGTGCCTACCAATTCTAGTGTTTTTTGCTTTGTTCTTTCAATGGCATCCGTTAAGTGTTTACTATGTTTCAAACACTGTTCTAAGCACTGGGGTAGAGACTGTGTCCCACCTGGTTAACTTCTATCTACCCCAGCGCTTAGAATAGTGCTTGACACATAGTAAGTGCTTAACAAATACCATCACCATATTTAACTAGGTTGGACACAGCGTATATCGCCAAACTTTTTTTTCCTTCTCTCTGAAAATTACTTTTGTGTCTCCCCTGCTAGACTGTAAGATTGTTGAGGGCAGGGACCATGTCTAATAACCCAAATCTACTCTTCCAAATGCTCAGTACAAAACTCTGTATTCTGTAAGTGCTCAAATACAATTAATTCAGAGAGTTCTAATCCTAGGTTCTAGTCCCGGATCTACCACTCCGGGACCCTGGGCAAGTCACTTCACTTATCTGTCCCTCAGTTACCTCATTTGAAAAACGAGGATTAAGACTGTGAGTCCCAGGTGGGTCAGGGACTGTGTCCAACCTGATTACCTTGTGTCTTCCCCAGCGTTCAGTACGGTGCCTGGCACAAAGTAAGCACTTAAATACCATAAAATGCACTTAATGCTATTATTACTATTAATATTATAATTATTAACCTTATCAATACTCAGTATCCCTCCCCAGAGCATAAAGACTCCACAAAAAGCAGTCATGTCCACCTGAGAACAGTGCTTGGCATATAGTAAGCGCTTAACAAATACCATAATTATTATTAGAGATGCTTTTTAGTGGTTCTCTTTCTACTTCCTGAGATGTCCTAGAAACACCCCTGTGACAAATTTAAGGGCTGAGTCAGACTGTCTCTGACCCAAACAGATTAGCGCTGCTAATTAGGTTTTGCACTGCCCAAGTGAAATGGAGACCTTAGTGATTGAGTTGCTGCATGCAAGTAGTCCAGTAAAAGTTTTGGGGAAGATGTAGTGAAATCCCTTAGGAATCCTGGAAAAGCCGCGTATAATCGAAACTGCCCAATCCCCTGTTCAGATGAGCACAGCCTTAGCGTTTAATCACTTGATTTATTTTTTTAATGGTGTTTGCTAAGCACTTATTCTGTGCTGGGCACTGTCCTAAGCACTGGGGTAGATACAAGCTAATCAGGATGGACACAGTCCATGGCCCACAAGGGACACACAGTCTTAATCCCCATTTTACAGATGAGGTAACTGAGGCACAGAAAAGTGAATTGCCCAAGGTGACAGAGCAGACAAGTAGCAGAGTTGGGATTAACTTCTCTGTGCCTGTTACCTCATCTGTAAAATGGGGATTAAGACTGTGAGCCCCACGTGGGACAACTGGATCACCTTGTATCTCCCCAGTGCTTAGAACAGTGCTTTTCACATAGTAAGTGCTTAATAAATGTCATTATTATTATTATTATTATTATTGCCCAGGTCCTTCTGACTTCCAGGCCTATGCTTGAACTACTAGGTTACATTGTTTCTCTTTTTTTCTCCAGCACTTTCCCCTACTGAGAGCTCAATTCAACATTTGTTCTGCTAGACCTCAGAACTGGGCACAGTCTTCTGGTTCCAAGGACTCAACAGTTTAGTGTTTTGGAGGAGTTTTTTGTTTTTTAAACTTCAGGACTCCCAGTTCACAGGGAAACTCAATTGTCATATTTACGAAGAGTCAAAAGTATGCCTTAAAACAGATGTTTTTTTTCTAAATGAAGTTGGGGCTTAAGACTCATGGAGCTACTGAATATTTAAGACTTACAGAGTTACTGAGAGAAGCAGCATGGCTCAGTGGAAAGAGCACGGGCTTTGGAGTCAGGGGTCATGGGTCCGAATCCCGGCCCTGCCAATTGTCAGCTGTGTGACTTTGGGCAAGTCACTTAACTTCTCTGTGCCTCAGTTCCCTCATCTGTAAAATGGGGATTAAGACTATGAGCCCCTTGTGGGACAACCTGATCTCCTTGTAACCTTCCAGGATTTAGAACAGTGCTTTGCACATAGTAAGCACTTAATAAATGCCATCATTATTATTATTATTACTTCTTAAGCTGCAACCATATCATGACATGACTGAATGATCTTAGAATAAATGAATATATCCATTTGAGCTCCCAAGACTACACAGGGTGAGAGAAACACCAACACACACACAAAAAAAGCAATTGGCTAGACACGTTTGGATACTTTCTCTAAACTTTTTGTGTCAGATGCTTTTCCTTGGTGTTTTTAGGCTTATTGTCATCCACAACATGCAATTTGTATCACCATTTTATGTTTTCACCCCAGGACCAGTTCTAACAAGGTCATTCTTCAGCAGCCTCTCTAACCATTGCACTGTGGTCTTCTTTGGGTTGTTCAGAAAACATGTATTTTCCATTATTTCTTTCCTCCAATGACTTTACGCCTCATGTCTCGCTTTCCCTTTCAATAACACAAACAAAACCTATTTGTGCCTCAACTTCCTCTGCTTCTCTTTGAGATACTGGATAATCAGGAATGCTATTTCTGCCTCATAGCGGTGGAAGAAGTCCAAAGCAAACCATTAAGAGCAAGACAGAAATAAACTAAGCATCACCTCACTGGTAACTTAATTTAGATAGGTGGTGGGATTACCAGGAGAACTTCAGAGCGTAAGCATGTAATAACAGTCCTGTTAGTCTCAGATTACCATGATGCACTTGAGAAAGGATTGCAAGGAGCAAAATGAGCTGATAGGACTGACTATGGATCTGGCTACTACGAGTTCTATGCTCGAATGCTCATTCTACCTCCAACTCACTAGATCATGTCCTTTTTGGAAAGCAAAATCCTTCTGGGGATGGGCAACGATCACTCACACCCAAAACTAGCCACCCTAGAAGCCATCCACAGAAACATCTACCAGCTTCGGCTATTCTCTCCCTACTGGAAACTTATTTGTAAATTTTATATGCCTCTCCCTGTTTAGAATCTGACTGGTGCGAGACAATGTATGTCTTCCTCCTTTAGCGCTCTCTCAAGGACTTAGAACAATCCTTTGCATTCATTCTGTGGGTGCTCAATAAATACTACTCACTGACAAATAAACTGAAAGTAAAAAGGGAGGTTGGTTAGAGACTCTGTAGCCCAGTTGAGATTAACAGTTGGGGTAAATTCAGTCAATCAATCAATAATACTACTCACTGACAAATAAACTGAAAGTAGAAAGGGAGGTTGGTTAGAGACTCTGTAGCCCAGTTGAGATTAAAAGTTGGGGTAAATTCAATCAGTCAATCAATCAATGGTATTTATTGAGAGCTTACTGTGTGCCAAGCCTTGTACTAAGTAAGCATTTGGGAGAGTACAATACATCTGAGTTGGTAGACATGTTCCCTGCCCACAGGAAGCTTAAGGAGCTGACAAGCTAAATGAATGCTGCACTGCAATGCTCCAAATAAGAAAAATGTATTTTCTCCATATTTCCTCCACTCACTCCCAGATTAAGCTTGGTGCCTAGGAGAAATCACTTAAACAAGCTGTGTGAAAGACTCCAAATCTTTGAATAAAGGAGAGAGTCATGTTTCACAAAAGTTGCCAAGCCCCAGGCTTGTAGTAGGAAGCTGAGCATCTCCTCAGCCTATCTCAGGCCTCTGTGATGGCGGGGGGCACTTCCTAAGAGATAACCAACAGAGAATGTGGGGGAATCCTGCTATGGGAACATGACAAGAAGTGTTGGTAAAAGCTCTAGGAGTATAAAATGCTCGTCTCGAGGCAGTTTGAGCTCTCTGAAGCAAAGGCATATTGTTGGTGTGATTTTAAAAAAATGCCCCTGACTAACAATTGTGGTACTTATTAAGCACTTACTGTGAACAGAGCACTATAATATGAATATAAGTAGATTAGACACAGCCCCTGTCCCAACCTGGGAGAGTTTGATCAGAAACTAAGAGGGAGGGAGAACAGGTATTTTATCCCCATTTTACAGGTGAGGTAACTGAGACACAGAGATTTTATGGGACTTGACCAAGGACACAAAGTATGCAAGCGGCGGAACCGGAATTAGAAACCAGGTCCTCTGACTCTCAGGCCTGTGCACTAGCGCTTGGCACATAGAAAGTGCTTACCAAGTACCACAGTTACTATTCTTAATTATTATTAGGCCAAACAATTTCAGCTCTTGGACCCCTGGGACTAGGCATCCTTAAGGGACCACAAAATTGGATTTGGTCCAGGGTGGGGAGAAGGGAAATGCCTCTGAAAAATTATTTATGATGCATCTGAAAGCGATCAAACCTTCTAGGAGCACATTCCCTAAAAATGTGGATTCTATTGACAATGAAAGTGCAGTTGACAATTCATCACCCAAATGTGCTCCATTGATTAAGTCAATCGGCACATTAAGATGGATTTGTAAATCAACTGACGTCAATTTCCTCAGTGAAAAATGTACGAATATTTCTTCAATTAAATTAACCTTTTATTTAAAATAAGTTGAGGGAAGCAGATATGGGTTAAGTCAAGTAAAAGGTGGAAAAATCCATAGCCTACCTGCATATGCAGTCTTTAGAGAAAAGAGAAACCCTTCCTATTATTGAACACCAAAAACTGTTACTGAATAAGAAGACAAAACACAGTCATTTAAGTAAATTTCTAGTTAATTGTCCTATGTAGTCAACACACTGTTTTCTAAGTAGGTGGATTCAATGAATTATCTCGACTAATTTTTCATTGCTTTTTATCGTATTTTAAGTGCTTACTAGGCACCAGGTACGGTACTAAGAGCTGGGATGGATACAAACTAATCAGGATGGACACTGTCCATATCCCACATGGGACTCACAATCTTAATCCCTGTTTTACAAATGAGGTAACTAAGGCCCAGAGAAGTGAAGTGACTTGTTCAAGGTCACCCAGCAGACAAGCGGCAGAGCTGGGACTGGAACCCAGGTCCTTCTGGCTCCCAAGCCCTTGGTCTATCCACTAGGCCATGCTGTTTCCTCACACTTTTGTCTTATATGTAGAAAACAAACTGTTTCCTAAGCAGGTAGATTTAATGAATTATCTCAGGGACTTTTTTTATTGGTATTTGTTAGGTGCTTACTTCATGCCATGTACTGTACTAACCGCTGGGATAGATAAAAGCAAATCAGGTTGGACACAGTCCATGTCCCACATGGAGCTCAAAGTCTTCACCTGCATTTTAAAGGTGAGGTAACTGAGGCCCAAGAAGTTAAATGACTTGCCCAAGGTCACACAGCAGATAAGTGGCAGAGCCAGGATCAGAACCCAGGTCCTTCTAACTCCCAGGCAGAAAACCTTATTCAATAATAGCAAACCCTTTTTTGCCCAGGAATATTAATGAATTAGGGCCCAGGAATATGAATGGAGAAAAGCCAAAACTTACAGTGCTATTCAATTTCTCTGTAATAATTTTGGCATTTGTTATGTGCTTACTATGTAGGAAGTATTGTCTTAAGCGCTAGAGTAGATACAATCGGGTCAGACACAATTCCTGTCCAACCTGGGAATCCAGGTTTAGGAGGAAAGAAAAGGGATAAATTCCCATCATACAGATGAAGAAAAATCAATCAATTGTTCTTATTGAGCACTTGTGTGCAAAGCAACTGTACTAAGTGTTTGGGAAAGTACAGTACAACAGAATTGGTAGAAATGACCTCTGCCCACAAGGAGCTTACAGCCTATCGGGGAGGAAGACATTAAAATAAATTTCAGATTAGGGGAAATAGTAGAGTATAAGGATATTTATTTAAGTGCTACGGGGAGGGGTAGATTTCAAACTGAGAACAGAGAAGGTTACACAGCGGGCAAGCTGTCTTTTGGGGATTAGAACTCAGAGTCCTGGTGTTCAAACCCTTGGTTGATTCACTAAACTTTGCAACAATATATGGGTGTCTTTTCAGTGGCGGTTGTGGCAATTAAGCACTGGCCATACCCTGGCTCTTAAGGAGATTCTGCCCCAAGTGAATTTGCAATTTCCTTTGATCTTCTTCTTCTTCTTCAATTCCTTCTCCTATAGGTCACTCCATGTGACTATCTAGGGAGCATCACTGTTGGTTACCAAACTGACCATGAGGTAGCACACAGTGTATTGCACAAATTCTGAAAACTATTAAAATTGGTCAGACAGCAAAGACACGTACTTAACATTAATCACATTTATTTAGTGTTTACGGTGTGCAGAGCACTGCATGAAGCTCTTGGGAGAGTAGACTATAATAGATTTGATAGATCTGTTCATTCTAGGAATATGCACTTACAGAGCCCCAAAGACTAGTCTTTCCTAGTGAAGATATTCCAAAGAGGTGACTCCATCTTGCTATACACATTTTTGAATTTCAGGGAAAAAATATTTATCTTGATTAATTGTACTTTGGAGAAGGTTAATATTACTTTTTGTTTGAAATTCTGAACTATCGAATGACAGAGACAATTTTAAAAGCAAAGCGCGATCATCTCTTCAGACTGCCTTCACTGGCAAAGATGTATTCTTTGGGGGATTTCAAAACGTATATCTCTGTGAGGGGAATGAGTTAGACCTCAAAGAGAAAAGTTCTCTTTTTATAACAGATCATGGCTTATGACTGGGCTGTCACTCATCTCTCCCTTTTCTTTCCAGGCCTGAGCAGTTTAAATGAACAATGATTCTTTCCATCCCATTAGCATTGCCCTGCTTTTTTTTTCCTTTTCCTAGAGACAACTACTCAGCCCAGACAAATATAATTTTTTTTAGTATGTGTCAAGATGTCATGGTATTTTATTTAGTTCACGATGGTGTTTCTTTGCATAGTTCCTCACGCCAAAATGTCAGAGATGACAGCTCAATGAAGTCTGATGAGCAGAAGGGAAATGTCTGCTGCTAAAAGGAAGGGATGGCTGTTTGAAGGCCTGCTATGGGCGAAGGCCGGACAAAACCTCATTTAACTATTGCTCTTCGAAATAAGTGGCCAGGGAGAATTCAGAATGGTGTGGGGTTTCGTTTTTCTTTCTTTCAAAGACTCACAGAGGAGTATTACACCCAATTAGATTCCACGTACTTATTCTCGCAGGGCTTCATCAAACAAGAGCCTTGCGTCTCTGAGATCAAGCAGCAAATCTTTGCTAGCTTTCTCAGCAAGCTGACTTCCCCAATCCATCAGTCGCCTGTCTGGGAGATGGGAGATTCTGCTGAATAGCATTCCAGAGAGTAGCAGGAAACTTTTTTCTTCCTGGCCAATCCTCAGTAGCCCATGTCTGAAGAGGAGAAGAAGAGAGGAAAAGGGAGGAGAGGGGAGAAGAAGAAGAAAAAGAAGGGTGGAGGTGAAGCAGAAATGCAGTTTGCATGCAACCAGATCAAGTCGATGGGAAGAGCTCTGAAGGCCATGTGATTTTTAGGAAAGTCGGAAGCAGCATGGCCTAATGGATAGAGCAGGGCCTAGGAGTCAGGAGGACCTGGGTTCTAATCCCAGCTCTTCCACGTGTCTGCTATGTGGCCTTGGGCAAGTCATTTCACTTCTCTGTGCCTCAGATAACTCCCTCATCTGAAAAATGTGAGGCAATACTTGTTCTTCCTCCTACTTAAGACTGTGAACCCCTAGTGGAACAGGGTCACTCTCCAACTTGATTAACTTGTATCTGCCCCAAGGTCTTAAAACAGTGCTGGACACAAAGTACTTAACAAGTACCATAAAAACAAAGAAAGAAAGAGAAAAAAGCAGCATGGCCTAACAAAGATCATGGACCCGAGAGTAGGAAAGACCTGGATTTGAATCCTAGCTCTGCCACTTGCATGTTTTGTGATCTTGGGCAAGTCACTTCACTTCTCTGGGCCTCAGTTTCCTCATCTGTAAAATGAGGATTAAGACTGTGACCTCCCCCACCACCATGTGGGAGATGGACTGTGTCCAACCTAATTAGCTTTTTTTTAAAAAAATGGCATTTATTAAGTGCTTACTATGAGCAAAGCACTGTTCTAAGCACTGTTATCTATCCCAGCACCTACTACCATGCCTGGGGTATAGTATAAATGCCTAACAAATACTATAAAATAAATTTAAAAAGTGGTTTTAGGAAAGTACAGGCTGTTAAGAATACACCCTCTTTGGTGCTCAGAAGCAGAAGTAATTGACTGTTAGAACTGCGAGTATTGATCAATGACAGTGAGAGGTGCTCTTCACAATCCCCAGGCCTGGGAGCCCTAATTAACAAAGGCTGGCTTGCTGAATTAGATAAAACTCAATGTCCACTAAAATTTATGTGATACTGTCAGACCGTCCTACTCTTAATGGGGGAAAAATCAACTTTAAGTGGTTTAAAGAGAGGAGTCCTGTTAGGACTAAAAATTCAGACCGAAAAAGAAGTGGATTATAAAAGAGTTGGGCAAAGGTAATTCAGAGATCCAAAAACTTGTTGATTTAAAAAAATTAAAATAAAAAAAACCCTCATGCCTAACGATAATTGCACGATTTATTACTTAAGACATGGCCGGTGTTTTCTTTCTATCCTTTTAAAAGACAATGGGTAATATTCAGGAGAATTATTTCACTTTCAAAGGAAGCAAGGTTAATTTTTCCTCAGCAGACAGGCCTAATCAATCCTAAATCTACTGCCCTAAGGAGAAAAGAATGTTATAATTTCTGTTCTTAGATTTTGTCTGAAGGTGCTAGTTGCAGAATTATGAGTGGAGAGAAAAAAGAAAAATAAATATTTCCAAAAAGGAGGATCAATTTTAGATAGTCCCCAGTTTCAGCCCAAGATAGCACCGTTTGCTTTGGAAAATCCAGTCTTTGCTTTGATGGTACAGACTTCATCAGCATCAACCAACCATGTGTCTGACACTACTGATTTGCTTCAATGAACTTAATTGGGAGACTATTAAAACAGAATTTGGGGGATCATACTACCCTAGATGTTCAAATCATTTCATGAGTCTACATGTTTTGTTTAGTTGTCTGTCTCCCCATTCTAGACTGTGAGCCTGTTGTTGGGTAGGAACTGTCTCTATATGTTGCCCACTTGTACTTCGCAAGCGTACAGTGCACAGTAAGTGCTCAATAAGTACAACTGAACGAATGAATGAGTGTGAATCAGACTGAAAACTTTGTGAGCATCAACATCTTTCCTCCCTTCCCTCTCCCCCTCTAGACTGTAAGCTGGTTTTGGGAAGGGAGCATGTCTACTAACTATATTACACTGTGCTTTCCCAAGTGCTTAATACAATGCTTAGCACACAATAAGTGCTCAATAAATACGATTGATTGATTAAATACAGGTAGAGAGCAGGAGTAGTTATTGAATGGAAAATCATTTTCTGTCTCTCTTCTAGTGTCTGTTTACTTGTTCCCTAAAATATGTTTAGTCTCTTTTTCCTTTATTAATGAGCACATTTTGCATTTATATAGCATACTCCCTCAGTAATTCAAATCCTCTAAATAAAACATCAATCACCCTTATGTGAAGAAGGCATAAATCTCTCCGAAGAGATCAGATTTTGAAGAAAAAAAAATAGTACAGACGATAGGTAACATGATTCATAGACCTCAAGCAAGGTGAGATTAACAAAATAGATCTTTCTGTTGAGCCCAAAGACTAATAAACTAAATAGACTAGCAAAGAGTTCTTTTCCCCTTTTTCCTCTCCAAGTTTGTAGAACCCATTATTTTTAAAAGAAGGGTTATCCCCAATTTTAAAACCACACTAGCTAATTTTCTTAGGTAACAGACATGTCACTGGAAAGTGACACTGGTCACCAGAAATATTGTTTATTTTGTTATTCAATAGGTTTTATGCTATGGCTGATGTGAGACTGCAAAGTGAATACTTCCCACTAATTTGCCTTTAGCCTATCTTGCAATTAGGACTATGAAGAACAAGACTGATAGCCCCCTGATCTTGATGGTATTTTTTATGGTATTTGTTAAGTGCCTACTACGTGCCAGGCACTGTAGCTGGGGTAAATAATCAGGTCCAACATGGGGCTCTTGCTATTCATCCCTATTTTACAGGTGAGATAACTGAGGCATAGAAAAGTTAAGTGAATTTCCCAAGGCCAAATAGCAGACAAGTGGCATAGGCAGGATTAGAACCCAGGTCCTTCTGACTCTTAGCATCCTGCTCTATCCACTAGACCACACTGCTTCTTCAAAGTACCTGAGAGTGAAATGAACTGAGACTTCACTCCTTTCTGAACAAATCTTGCCAAGAATTGTATAATTGGATTTTTTGGGGGGTGGGGGGTAGATAAGATCCTGGAGAAAGTTGCCTGGAATTACCTGCTGTGAAATATTTTTAGGTGTTCATTTTTCAATTCTAGGACTGTGATAAGGTGCAACTTTGTGTCTTTGTCGCACCCCTGGTGAAAATAAAGGGCTGAGGGACTGTGGTGACAGGTCTTCACTGACCAGATCCAAGCATCAAGGGTCACCCTTGGATCCATTTCTCAGCAGGCTTGGGTGCCCCGGTATGTTAAGCCAACTTTTCCCATTTTATTTCAATTGGTATGTTTGGCCCTGGTCGCCTAGCTTTGTTGAGAGAAAACAATTTGTGCAACGAAAATGTCAGTTGCCTGGCAACAACTGCATCCTCCCCATCCCCGGCAGAGTCAAACGACCTAGCTCACCTACATTGGCACCTGTTCATATCTCCGACCCAATCAGAGTTCCTAAGATTCCCCATTTGAGCTGGAAAGAGGGAGCCATTTTTTTCCTGACACTTGAGCACTTACTTTGTTCACAGGTCCTGTGACACAACAAGGAGACAGTTCACGTAATGCTGATTCGGGCATATACAGTGTAACCTGGGCGCTCAAATATGGAATGATCTGGGAAGAGATGAGAGAATCCTGTCCTTTAGTCTTATTTTCCCTAGGTCCATAGATATAGTCCAGTTTTGTCTAGGGAAATATATATGTATATATTTGGGGTCTAGGCCAAAGGAAAAGTGCTATTTTTCATTACTGTGGAGTCTCCTTTCTGATATATTTTCTCCACAAATGGATTGAGGCAATGGGGATGATTGATTTCATCTATTTTATGCAGCCAAAATAAAGAACTTTAAACCACTGCAAGAAGAATTCTAATCTGGGGAATTGCCTTCTTCCCTCTCTGCATGGCTCCACTAAAATCCTCTAGAATGTCTTCCAGGGTTTAATCAATCAATCCATCAATCAATCAATCGTATTTATTGAGCGCTTACTATGTGCAGAGCACTGTACTAAGCGCTTGGGAAGTACAAATTGGCATCACATAGAGACAGTCCCTACCCAACAGTGGGCTCACAGTCTAAAAGGGGGAGACAGAGAACAGAACCAAACATACCAACAAAATAAAATAAGTAGGATAGAAATGTACAAGTAAAATAAATAAATAAATAAATAGAGTAATAAATATGTACAACCATATATACATATATACAGGTGCTGTGGGGAAGGGAAGGAGGTAAGACGGGGGGATGGAGAGGGGGACGAGGGGGAGAGGAAAGAAGGGGCTCAGTCTGGGAAGGCCTCCTGGAGGAGGTGAGCTCTCAGCAGGGCCTTGAAGGGAGGAAGAGAGCTAGCTTGGCGGATGGGCAGAGGGAGGCCATTCCAGGCCCGGGGGATGACATGGGCCGGGGGTCGATGGCAGGACAGGCGAGAGCGAGGTACAGTGAGGAGATTAGTGGTGGAGGAGCGGAGGGTGCGGGCTGGGCAGTAGAAGGAGAGAAGGGAGGTGAGGTAGGAGGGGGCGAGGTGATGGACAGCCTTGAAGCCCAGGGTGAGGAGTTTCTGCCTGATGCGCAGATTGATCGGTAGCCATTGGAGGTTTTTGAGGAGGGGAGTAATATGCCCAGAGCGTTTCTGGACAAAGATAATCCGGGCAGCAGCATGAAGTATGGATTGAAGTGGAGAGAGACATGAGGATGGGAGATCAGAGAGAAGGCTAGTGCAGTAGTCCAGACGGGATAGGATGAGAGCTTGAATTAGCAGGGTAGCGGTTTGGATGGAGAGGAAAGGGCGGATCTTGGCAATGTTGCGGAGCTGAGACCGGCAGGTTTTGGTGACGGCTTGGATGTGAGGGGTGAATGAGAGAGCGGAGTCGAGGATGACACCAAGGTTGCGGGCTTGTGAGACGGGAAGGATGGTAGTGCCGTCAACAGAGATGGGAAAGTCAGGGAGAGGACAAGGTTTGGGAGGGAAGACAAGGAGCTCAGTCTTCGACATGTTGAGCTTTAGGTGGCGGGCGGACATCCAGATGGAGATGTCCTGAAGGCAGGAGGAGATGCGAGCCTGGAGGGATGGGGAGAGAGCAGGGGCAGAGATGTAGATCTGGGTGTCATCAGCGTAGAGATGATAGTTGAAGCTGTGGGAGCGAATGAGGTCACCAAGGGAGTGGGTGGGTTTAAGAAAGCAAACAGCAGAGTAGAGATTTCTCTTCAGCGTAAGCAAACGTGGTGGCTTAACACTGGCGTTATTCATAATGGCAATGATGATACTGCCTTTGAAATGCGGTGTGTGTTTGTGTGTGTGTGTGTGTGTGTGTACAAGCAAGTTAGGTTGGGGGAATGGTGAAGAGAAAGTCAGACAAGTCAGACAACAATAATAATAATAATAATAATAATAATAAATAATTGGGGTATTTAAGCATTTACTATGTGCCAGACACTGTACTGAGCACTGCAGTGGTTACAAACAAATCAGTTTGGACACAATCCTTGTTCCACATGGGGTTCACAGTCTTAATCTCATTTTACAGATGATGAAATTGAGGCACAGAGAAGTGAAATGTCATGCCCAAGGTCACACAACAGACAAGTAGTGGAGAAAGGATGAGAACGTAGATCTTCTGACTCGCAGGCCCGTGCTCTATTCACTAGACCATGCTATTCTGATCGAACTTGTTACTGATTACTTGAGGAGGAAAGAATGTAAATGCAGAATTTATTTACCCTAGAATTAAGAAGACTGAACTTATTACTAAATAATTCTCTATCTTGCTTATCCTTTTATTCAAGGGACTTGGTCAAATTGGGAAGAGCTTCTGAAATGGTGTCAGTATCAATGTCAGGATGGAGAAGACCACCTCAACTTTGCAGACAAGCACTTTCCTGGAGGTTTAAGGAGTATACAGAAGTAAGGGGAGAGAACATAAAGGGAAGCAGCAGTGGATAGAGCATGGGCTTCGGAGTCAGAAGGATCTCGTTCTAATCCTGGCTCTGCCATCTGCCTGCTGAGTGACATTAGTCAAGTAATTTCACTTCTCTGTGCCTCAGTTCCCTCATCTGTAAAATGGTTTTAAGACTGTGAGCCCCAGGCGGGACATGAACTGAATCCAATCTGACTAGCTTGCATCTACCCCAGCGCTTAGTATAGTTCCTGGCACATAGTTAACACTTAAATGCCACTAAAATTAAGTGACGTGACCCCTGCCTTTAAGGGGTTTGCCATCTCATCGATTCTTTTGAAATATGGTGTTGGAGAAGGAACGCTTTTGTGAATACCATGAACTGCCCGAAAAACAAACAAATGAATTTTAGAGCAAATTAAGCCAAAGTGGTCTTTGGAAGGCCAAATAACTCCACTTAGATTAGCATATTTTGGACACAATCAGGAGGACTAATTTTCTGGAGTAGATATTAATGCCAGAAAAAGTCCAGGCAAAACATGGGAGAGGCTGACCAGCAGCTAGATGGATAGAGACCATAACAACGATAACGGAAGAACTGTTAGAAAGGTCACAGATTATGGCAGAGGACAGGACGTTCTGGAGAAAGTATATCCATGGAGTCACTATGAATCGGAAATGACTCGATGGCACATAATAATAATAATAATAATAATAATAATAAATCAACATCTAATGGCGACAAAAGCGGACATTACCTGATCGGAGTTGTGGAAACAACTAGGAGTGTTTTATTAGGACACTGTGGAGTCTCTTTCTGCGATGAGTTTTCAGCAAGCGAGGATCAATTATTTTCTTGGGCTGAAACTGGTCCTGCTACAAGACAAGGGAGTGGAATAGATGATTTCTGGATGTTGCTTCCAATGCTGGGGTTGGATAAAAGCTTGTTCTAGGAGAGATAAAAGTCAAATCATTTTGCTTTACTCTACAAGCGGTCTTTTTAAAATCGAACATTCAATTACTAAAACTCTAACTTCTAAAGACTTTCTCTTCAAATTCCTCATGAAGGTAGGAAATTATTTTACCCAACACTTGAAGTCAAATAGCTCCTATCACAGAGAGCTCTGTTTGCTGTGTATCGAGCCCCTTGGAGCTATAAATCACCAATCTGCCTCTTTCTGGACATGCAATTGGAACCTCTGCCATGTTAGCTGAAATCTCCGGGAAAGAGGATAGCGAGCAGAGTGGCCTGGTGGATAGAGCACGGCCCCGGGAGTCAGGCAGACCTGCGTTCTGATCCCTGCTCTGTCAGTTGTCTGTTGTATGACCATGGGCAAGTAACTTCACTTCTCTGTGCCTCAGTTCTCTCATCTGTAAAATGCGTATTCACCCTGTGAGGCCCAAGTGGGACAGGGACTGTGTCCAACCTGACAACCTTGAACCAACCCCAGTGCTTAGAACAGCGCTTGGCACAGAGTAAGCCCTTAATAAGTGCCATTTTTTTAAAAAAGATAAAATAAGATGTTGATGGGAAAGTTCTTGATAATAATAGAAGAGCCATGACAACCCAAGGAATTATTAATTGCACAAGGGATGCTCTTTATGGGATGAATGAAATTTACTGGTGTTATCCATTGTATTCCAGAGCTAATAACCATGCAACAACCTTATAGAGTGCCCAAGTATTATTAAACATTTTTTTTCAAGGCAGTTATTTACAGTGATCCCAGCTCCACCACTTGTCTGCTGTGTGACCTTGGGCAAGTCACTTCATTTCTCTGTGCCTCAGTTATCTCATCTGTAAAATGGGGATTCAGAGTGTGAGCCCCATGTGGGACATGGACTGTGTCTAACTTGAGTAACTTGTAAACACCCCAGCACTTAGTACGCTGCCTGGAACATAGTAAGCACTTAATAAACACTATTTTTAAAATGAGCATACTGTCTAGAGATAAACACTTAATACAATTACCACTAAGCAAATCTAACGGATGCAAACTGAGTTTGCCCATCACAACACAGGTCTTTTTTTCTTCCTGAAAAAGAGGAAAAGTAGAGGAGCAAGGTGCTCTGATTTCAGTACCTCCTGTCAGATACAAAGGAGACAAGATTTGTAAATCAATCTATCTTCTTTTCCTTCATTCTGGAGAAGAATAGGAAGACTGGCCGTAGACATAAATCAAGAAGAAGAAAGGTCACCAATGGGTACAAACAGCAGGGCTGCATGGGAGCATGTCCCAGAGAGTCTTCAATCATTTTTCTAAACTCATTACCAAGTTACTTTTCAAAAATAACTACGGTGCAAAACTTGTTCTTCGGGCAAGAAATAAGGTTCCACATTTTAGCCCCAAGCAAATGTGTACGAAGAGTTGGAAACCCAAGGAAATTATGCAAAGGAATTGCAAGAAAAATGATTGCTTGGAGTTTGCATCTAGCATTGCCTCATCTGAATTCAGCACCACTGCTGGAATATAATGGGGGAAAAAAGTGCCCTACAGGAACAGGGGAGGAAAGCATGAAAAAATGTGAGCTGGGAAATGGGAAAATGCTTTTTAAACTATGTTGTGGACTCTGTCTCTACCACATGGATGTCTCTCCTAAATCAAGAAACTGACACATAACACATTTTGTAGAAAGAAAGACAACAGCATAACAAACTAGAAATAACTGGCAGAGCTCAACTTATATTTAGCAAGGAGCCCAAGGCTTAAAGTATGCATTCCTATTATACTCTTTTTCAGCCAGAGGCCAGGAGTATGACGTTTAACAATGGGAGTTTACTGTCTGTATTATTTAGAGAACTGGGCTGTTTCAACTTTGTAATTGATATCAGTAGGATCTGGGGAGAACACCCAACTTTTAGATATAGTCTCGGTTTAAAGAATATAAAAGGAAGTTATGATCGAGGTTGCAGTAGTATAAAAGCAGAAGCCAAGAGGTGGAATTATTTTTATAGTCACTTTTGTTCTCACAATCATCGCTAAGATCAATTACATCACCTATTGTGACAATATTTATTTCCTGTGGAAATGCCAAGGTTCCAGTTGGGGCTTGAAATCTTTCACATCAAAGCAGGATAAACAATCTATCAGTCGATCATTCAATCAATGGTATTTTACAAGCACTTACTGTATGCAGAGCACTGTACTAAGCACATGGGAGAGAAAATGAAACATGGTTGGTAAGCATGTTCTCTTCCCATAATGAGCTTACAGCCTAGAGGGGAGATCTTATCGGAGATTACTATAGACCCACTCCGGAGAAAAGCTAAGCATCAAACATTAGTGGTAGTATCAGCAGTAGCATCATTTATTAAGCGTCCACTTTTTTAGGTTCTTTATTAGGTACTTACTACGTTCCAGGTGCTGTACCAAGTGCTGGGGTAGATACAAATTAATCTGGTTAGACACAGTCCAGGCCCCACGTGGGGCTCACAGTTCTAATCCCCATTTTACAGATGAGGTAACTGAGGCACAGAAAAGTTCAGTGGCTTGCCCACGGTCACACAGTCTTCACGTGGCAGAGCCAGAATGAAGACTCAGGTCTTTCTGACTCTCATGGTGCAGCTCACTGTTTGTGAAGTACATAAGAATTATAATGATAGTAATAGCAATGGTATTTGTTAAGTGCTTAGTATGTGCCAGGTACATAGTAAATCTTGTTGGACACAATCCCTGTCCCACATGGGGCTCACCATCTCAGCCCTCATTTTACAGATGAGGTAACTGAGGCCCAGAGAAGAGAAGTGACTTGCCCAAGGTCACGTAGCAGACAAGAGCAGAACTGGGATTACAATCCATGACCTTCTAACTCCCAGGCCCAGGCTGTATCCACTTTGTCAAAATAAAGAAGCGATGTATTCCCTGCCCATAAGTAACTTACATTCTAAAGGCAGACACAAAGATATTTACAGCGAGAATGAACAAAATAAATGAAAACACATATACGAAAACTAAGGAGGGTACAAATAAATTCGTAAGTACCAGGGTTTGTTGAACGCTTGGCATAGGGTTCTGCTTACAGTATGAGCTCAATAAACCCCATTGGTTGATGCCATAAAACATTATAACAACTGAGAAATGTGGCCTCTTGGCCTGAAATGTCACAAGGAGGCCTCAGAATAGAGAAGTATCTTATGCCAGAGAGGAATGGCTGACTTGGAAGAATCACACAATCAAGGCTGGGAGTCACTTTCTTTAGCAGGCATTGGTGTAAAATAGATGAACTACGAGGGTGGCCTCAGAATGTCCATTAGTCCTTCTAATTCTACATTCTCCTTTGCTGGAGGGTTAGTGGACTTATTTGAGAATTCAGTTAGAAACTGGGAAGCAAAGAGGTCTTCCCTAAGCCCCGTTTTCCTCTTAACTCCCTGCTGCACTAGTTTCCTTATTCATCCCCTCTCCCAGCCCCGCAGCATTTATGTATCTATCATGCCTGTCTCCCTCTCTAGACTGTAAGCTCCCTGTAGACAGAGAATGTGTCTATTATATAGTTATATTGTACTCTCCCAAGCACTTAGTAGAGTGCTCTGCAGACAGGAAGAGCTCAATGAATATGATCAACTGATTAGTGGAAAGAGCACAGGCCAGAAAGTCAGAGGACCTGGGTTCTAATTCCAGCTCTGTCACATGCTTACTCAGTAGCCTTGGGCAAGTCACGTAAGTTCTCTGTGCCTCAGTTTCCTCAACTGCAAAATAGGTTTCAAAACCTGTTCTCCCTCCTACTTAGGTTGTAAGCCTCATGTGGGATAGCAACTGTATCCGACCTGATTAACTCATATCTATTCCAGTGCTTGGCACATAGTAAGCCCTTAAATCATACAATTGATTCCCATCAAGACTATTTACCAAAGTGTCTGCCTTACTACATCTTCTCCTCTTGAAAATATTACATTCTGATGCCCCGGTTCATCACAGAGAAGGAGCGTGGCTCAGCGGAAAGAGCACGGGCTTTGGAGTCAGAGGTCATGGGTTCAAATCCCGGCTCTGCCACTTGTCAGCTGGGTGACTTTGGGCAAGTAACTTAACTTCTCTGTGCCTCAGTTCCCTCATCTGGAAAATGGGGATTAAGACTGGGAGCACCCCATGGGACAACCTGATCACCTTGTAACCTCCCCAGCACTTAGAACAGTGCTTTGCACATAGTAAGCGCTTAATAAATGCTATCATTATTATTATTATCTCTCTAAAACATCCTTCATCTGATGTCTCCCCACTTCTCAAAAATATCCCATAACCACTTATTTCTCTCCACTTCAAGCCTAACCTAAAGATCAGTGCCTTCCGAGCTCGTTACCATCTCTCTCCTAACAGCTCTCCTCTCCTTAGCTACTGCTGATAGAAATCTTCACACTTCCCAAGCTAACGCTCTTATTGTGCTTTACAACCCCACCTATGACCTTCTTACTCACTCCTTTTCCTACTACCCAGATCTCGCTCCTCTTTTCAATCTTATTTTTTGAGCACTTACCATGTGCAGAGCACTGTACTAGGAGCTTATATCCTCCAGTCCCCAGTTTTCCCCCTCTTCAAAGCCCTCATTAGATACCACCTCTTCCATGAAGCATTCCCTGATTAACATCCATTCCACCAAAACTATTTATTGACTATTACTGTGTGCAGAGCACTGTACTGAGCACTTGGGAAAGTAAAAAACAATAAAGTTGGTAGATATGATCCCAGCAATTGTGGCGCTTACCCTTTAGTGGGGAAGACAAATTAAATGCAAGTAAATTACAGGTAGAGCAAGTGAGAGAGTCTCAGGATATGTACATAAGTGTTGTGGGGCTTGGGGTGGAGTGAAAAAATCAATGGCATTTACTGAGCACTTACTATGTGCAGAACACTGTACTAAATGCTTGGGAGAGTACAACGGAGTTGATATTCCCTGCATATTCAAGTGCTTAAGTGCCATCCAAATAGCCACCTCTCTCACATACGTATATATCAATTTACCTATTCACCTTCCCTTAACTCTTGCTACGGCCAGGGGTAGCTTTGTTTTCCCTCCTGCTCCCACAGTACGACCGTCACCTCCATTAAAGTCTATGCGTCTTATGGGCAGGGACAATGATTTTATTCTATTGTTCCCCTGGCTGTTTATTACAGTGATCTGCCCACAATCTGTGTTCATTAAATATTACTGACTGATTTGTCATCCTCAAAAAATGCCAAAAGCTATGGAATAAGCTCATCAAATTCAACAACTCAGCTAAGGAATCTAATGAGCAGGTGTAAGAAGGATAGGAAGATTATAGGGGAGAACACAAATATAGGACTGGTGAATATAATTTCCCTAATGAGCAAACATATTAAGCTCCAGGAGGAATGTCGGAAAAGGAGATGCATCCTTCGGTATTGCTAACAAATTTCCTGAACCACCAGAAGGTTTTTTTGAAAATGGGGTAAAATGTGAGTAACCCCTAAAAAGGGAAGAGAGGGAAAGGATACCTAGAAAATTAGACGCAGGAAGATCAATACTAAGAGGGAAATATACAAAGCAGAATCATCGAGCACACAAAACAGAAACATGCTTGTCTGCTGTGTGACCCTGGGCAAGTTTCTTTGCTTCTCTGTGCCTCAGTTACCTCATCTGTAAAATGGGAATTGAGACTGTGAGCCCCACGTGGCCTGTGTCCAACTTGATTTGTTTGTATCCACCACAGTGCTTAGTACAGTGCCTGGCATATAGTAAGAGCTTAACAAATACCATTATTATTATTTTAATGCTTATATATCTCCACAAAACAAAATGAGATGAAATAATGTCTATAGTAAATGACTTTGCACACAGGTTCCCTGGAGTTTTGTGGAGAAGAATGAAGGTTAACATCTTTCCATCTCTACTCCTTCTTCCCTTCTCTGATTTTGGTTCTAAAACCAAGGTACTCCCCTTTAGTCCTACATGGATAGAATGAGAGAAGTATCACCTTTCTCATAAGGATCTCTTGACATTGGTATCCTTTAAAGATAAAATATTTATGAAGATGTTTTCTATGCAATTCAATGCTTCGACTTGCAGGTCCTAAGTATCTAGGAGATCAAATCATTACTTATGAAAGTCAGAATGAGTAATGAATAGAGCTGAGGTCAAAAATGAAGTACAAAATGGGCAATACATCAGGAAAGTTTGCCTAATGGGGTCTATGGCAATGTAAATTATGGAGGGGTCCTTCATGATGAGACAATTAGACAAATAGAAATCAACCCATGTCATGTGGCAAATAGGCTTTCTTTTGAAGGATCATGAATAAGATGATCGTTTCCCTGCACTTGGGGTGCTATCGATGTTAATGTGACTGCTCATCTTTCATCACTTGGGAACGCTCAGACAGGAAACTTGTTGCCTGAAAGCAGAGAGGCAGTGGAGTCTAGTGGATAGACCAGTGGCCTAGGAGTCAGAAGGATCTGGGTTCTAATCCCGGCTTTACCACTTGTCTGCTGTGTGACCTTGGGCAAGTCACTTCACTTCTCTGTGCCTCAGTGACCTCATCTGTAAAATGAGGATTAATTCATTAATGTTAATGTTGGTATTTTTTAAGCGCTTACTATGTGCAAAGCACTGTTCTAAGCGATGGGGCAGATACAAGGTAATCAGTTTGTCCAATGTGGGGCTTACAGTCTTCATCCCCATTTTACAGATGAGGGAACTGAGGCCCAGAGAAGTTAAGTGATTTGCCCAAAGTCAAGACTGTGAGCCCCACATGGGACATGGACTGTGTCCAACCTGATTTGCCTGTATCTATCCCAGTACTTAGGACAGTGGCTGGCACATAGTAAGCATTTAACATTTGCCCCACCTCCATGGCACTTATGTACCTATCTTTTACATTTATATTATAAATTATTTAATCACATTAATGTCTGTCTCCCCCTTTAGCTTGTCAAGTCAGTATGGGCAGGGAATGTATCTGCTATTTCTATTGTATTGTCCTCTCCCAATCACTTTGCACATGGTGTTTAACAAATACCACAATTATTATTATTATTATTATTATTATTATTATTATTAACACCTCAAGGATGTATGTTAATGCTAATACAGAGCTACCCAGTGGTATCCATCTGGCTGATCAGAACAGCTCTACCTGTGTAATGAGTAACATGTATGGAGTGTTCTTTCCATTCTGATGGCTTTAATATGTTAAAATTGAAAAAAATTCTACATTTTCCAGTTAATGTAGGACTCTATGCCTGAAAGTATCAAAGTACTCAAAGATGGGGCTAAAAATATGATGACAAATTGATCAGGAATCAATTTCTACTGGACAGAGCACGTGCCTGGGAGTCAGAAGGACCTGAGTTCTAGTGCCAGTTGTGTGACCCTTTTATTCATTCAATCGCATTTATTGAGCATTTATTGTGTACACAGCACTGTACTAAGTGCTTAGGGGAGTACAATACAACAATAAACAGACATATTCCCTGCCCACATCGAGCTTGTCTGTTATGGGACCTCTGGGCAAGTCATTTAAATTCTCAATGCCTCCGTTCCCTTATCTGAAAAATAAAAGATCAAGGCTGTGAGCCCCGTGTGGGACATGGACTGTGTCCAACCAGACTGGTTTCTATCTACTCAGTGTTTAGTACAGTGCCTGGCTGATGGCTCAGATACTACAAAAAAAAACTAGTAAAAAAACACTACAAAGATACTGCAAAAATAAAAAAAATATTTGGACACTGGTAGCCCTGAAACCCAAAGATCAGACAACAATTTGCTGGTTAAATGTTCTGTAACTGGAAGGGAAAAACAGATAGCTTTCCAGTTATTGTCAAGGGACTAGGAGAAGGCCACAATCCTCTCAAAGATCACTAACTGAAGTGACCCATCACAGGCTAATCTCATTTTACCACGTGAAGAAAAGTGTACCTGTAATGTGGGCAGGGGCTCATGCATTTTTCTTTGGGTCCAAATGAATGCTTCCATACAAAATTATAAACTGGTTACTGCAAGGGGCCTCAGGCACACTAACTAATCTATCTGGGAGCCTCCTGGCCCTTCTTCCAGAATACAGTACCTCTCTGAATTGTGTAGCCTCCTTTGGGAATCACTGTTTAAACAGAACTCTCCCAGGACAGAGGGGCTTGAGTGATGTTACGCAACGTGTTTCATCTCTCTGTGCCTCAGTTTCCTCACCCGCAAAATGGGGATGAGTCTATTCTCCCAGTCTTGCCCAAGTGATTTGTGCAAAGTCACACAGCAGACAAGTGGCAGAGCCCGGATTAGAGCCCAGATCCTTCTGACTCCCAAGCTTGTGCGCTACCCACTAGGCTGTGCATGCTTCACTGTGATAGCAGGCTGTCCAAGATGAGTGCCTTTTGGTGTGGAAATGACCGTTTGGAGATTGCAGAGCTCTGACTCTTTTTTTTGTTTCTTTCTTACTTCTCAGCCTAGTGTCAGGAAACGGTGGGGAGAAGAGTGCGTTTGCACACTCACAAAACTGCCCTCATCTCCTCAAGTACAAATTTTTTTCCCCAGGCTCATCTCATTCATCTTAGGGTCCTAACTGGAGAAATACCTGTCAAATCCGGATGTCTATCAATCAATCAAATTGACTGTGCGCTTACTATGTGCAGATCACTGTACTAAGTGACTGGGACAGTCCAGTACAACGGAATTAGCAGATACATTCCCCACTCAAAATGAGCCTATAATTTAGACGGGGACCCAGGCAGTCAATCAATGACATTTACTCAGCACTTACTGTGTGAAGAGCACTGTACTGTCCACAATGCTCACAGGCTCCGGCACAGAGAATACAGACGTGAGTCTTCTCTTTGAACCAAGCACTGCATAAACAAATTGAAATTGTTCTAACATCAAACACCCACATCAAATTTGAGCTCTGAATTATTCACTTCCTGAGTTTGGCTCAAAGGGGAATTGTCAAACCCAGCTCACCTTGCACTGGGAGCCCGATGTTACACAGGGACTGTGCCTGAGCTGATTGTATTTACCCCAGTGCCTAGCGCAGTGTCTAGCAAATATGAGTCTCTCAATTACTATAATTATTATAATAAACATAGTTTGATCCAACTTTCCAACTGTTTCCTCTCGATCTCACTGAAGCACTCTTGCATAGGAGCCACTTTCATTCTTTCATTCATTCATTCAATCATATTTATTGAGTGCTTACTGTGTGCAGAGCACTGTACTAAGCGCTTGGGAAGTACAAGTTGGCAACATATAGAGACGGTCCCTACCCAACAATGGGCACACAGTCTAGAAGGGGGAGATTTTAAGTGATCTCTTCAATCGATTCAATCAAGTGAACACTTGATTTTAAGTGTCCAGCACTCTGAACGATATGTAGAATTACAAAATTATTTGTGGCCTAGTGATTAGAGCCATCTGGGAGTCAGATGGGCCTGGGTTCAAATCCCAGCTCTGCCACTTGTCTGCTGCGTGATCTTGGGCAAGTCGCTTAACTTCTGTGCCTCAGTTACCTCATCCGGAAAATGGGGATGAAAACTGTGAGTGCCATATGGGACGAGGATTGATTAGCTTGTATCTATCCCAACACTTAGCACAGTGCCTGATACATAGCAAGCGCTTAAATACCTTTTAAAAAAACTGTTGCGTACCTAGTACCAATAGTAATAGTCATTATTACTTTCACTTGTGACAATATATGTTTTAATACTTCATTGCTCTCACTATGTCCGTTGTCAGTCACCTCTACTTACCTCCCACCACCTCGAGAGACAGGATCCTGGCTATTTCCCCCACCTGTATACTCTTTCCCAGGGCTCTGAACATAGTAAGCAACTAATAAATACCATTATTACTACTACTAAATGCAACGTGGGGGTAGGTAAACAAAAGAATCAGAACTGTACAAGAATTTGTAAGCTCTTTGTATGTCAGCATTGTGTCTTCTACCTCTGTTCGTCAGCAATGGTATTTATTGAGCCCTTAGTTTGTGCACAGCACTGTGCTAAGTGCTTAGGTCTACTGAGCTCTCTTAATACCGTGCTCTGCACACAGTAGGCGCTGAAGAAATACTACTCACTGAAGATATCATTTTCTTCAGTATACATTTGGCCAAATCCCTTCCAACCCCCTGAACCCTCCTGAAAAATCATTTCCCCACGAATTTGCACCTCTCTGAATCATATCATAAATACATCCAAGTCACTGATGATGAGGTTATAAACTGGCTGCTTTCTGTCTGTCCTTTCTCATCTAAAACTCAAGTTCTATTACACAAAGTCTGTCTGAATTGATTTTTTTAAAAATATCATAGTGACTTGGACAGTGTAAATCTTTAAATGTTCCCACAGTGGAAATCCGTTTTCTTCCTGGGTGTGTGGTGCACTTTTTTTTTTAAACACCTAACATGTTCCTGGCTGATTTTAAATTAGAAGTGATTTTCTTCATTCTTCAGCTCTCCTTTGTTTTTTGCCACTCCCAGTGCCTTACAGTCTTCCCCCAAGTGCTTAGTACAGTGCTCTGCAGACACTGAGTGTTCAATCAATTACCCTGACTGAGAGTATCCAGAGCCTCAAACCTCTAAGTCCCTTGTTCTCTGTTTAAACCTTCAAGCTTCAAGCACTTAGTACAGCGCTCTGCACACAGTAAGAGCTCAATAAATATGATTGAATGAATGAAAGCTGACTAAATAAGCAAGCCCCTGCAATCAGGTGGTATCTTTTCCATTTTCCTCTTTGGCCTCACAGCTCCACCATGATGCTAAAATGGTTGCAGAAAGCCCTAGAGGTATCATGTGATGACAATTCCATCCTCTGAAAGCATCCCGGGATGTCTGTTCAAAGTGTAAGGGCAAAGATAGCGGCAGGAAACAAAAAGAAAAGCTGTTTTGCTAAGCCCCAATTAACACAGTTAATTGGTTCCCTGAAAACAGAATGTTAAGTGAAAAAGTGCTGTAAAGTAGTTTCCACTGAGAATAATGGAAAAAGCATACATACTTTCCTAACATCCAAAATATGGAGCTATTAAGTAGGGATAAATCAACCAATGGTATTTATTGAGCACTTGCTGTTTGCAGAGCACGGTACTTAGCCCTTGGAAGAGTACAGTGCAACAATATACCAGACACATTCCCTGCCCACAGTGAGCTTACAATCTAGAGGGTAAATATAAAAACATGATAAATATAGTTGCTTAATGAAATAACGACATACCTACAAGTCTTTGAATTATGTTTGTGTAAATATTGGATTGCAATTATTATCATTTACATCCTATTATCCACAAAGGGGCCTTACACTAACATCCTTGAGATCTGTCATCATTTCTGCTTCATTCTGTCTGCCATTACCACATGTTAAATTCTAATGGGGGCTTTATTAACGCTATTCAAGTCAGACCCGATACAATCAAGTTCTGCCACAATATCCGTTTTCACTCCCCAGTTTTTGCTAGAACCTGCAAGCGGATTTAGCGGTCAGCACAGTGCTTTGCATGCAGTCAGCAGTCAATAAATACAATTGAATATAGGGAATGCTATTCTGAAAAGATGAGCACGCTGGTTCTAACACACGGTGTGGTGGCAGAAGAAACGGCCGGACATGTAGAACTCGTGCAGCATATGCATGATGTATACCATGACGCAAGGTCTCCTTATCATGTGATTCTTCCAGATCCTAACTCCACCTTTACAGGCAAGCCGGTGATACCTCAAAATTGACTAGGAGAGGAAGGGAAGGTTCTTAAGCCCCAATCAACTTTTTTGGGATTTCTCCAAGTTAGAAAGGATTGTAAGAAATGCCAACATTAAAATTCAGTAGCTTTCTGGTGAAAGGGTACTAAATGGAGAGCATTATAAAAGGGATTAGGTATAATGTACGGATTTTACAGGATAGTAGAAGGTTCCGAGTTAATGTGCTCGGTTCCTATTTGGTCCCCCTGCCTCTTAATTCCTCGGTATATAAAAATATCTTTAGCAGTTCAATTGATTCCTCCCAACAGGAACTACACTGATTTCTAACCTGATGGACAGCCACCTTGGAACTGTCAGGGTTCAGTGATGATGATGATGGCATTTATTAAGCGCTTACTATGTGTAAAGCACTGTTCTAAGCACTGGGGGGGATACAAGGCAATCAGGTTTTCCCACCGGGGGCTGTCTTAATCCCCATTTTACAGATGAGGTAACTGAGGCTCAGAGAAGTTAAGTGACTTGCCCAAAGTCACACAACTGACAATTGGCAGAGCGAGGATTTGAACCCATGACCTCTGACTCCAAAGCCCGGGCTCTTTCCACTGAGCCACTCTTCTTCTCAGTGTTCAGGGGTTGTGTGAGAACCCTCCAGAGTGACAGGTGGCAGTCTCTACTTGGCTTATGCAAAGGCCACTGCCATCTCTTCCTGGGCACAGGAAGGTTTTGATTCCCCAGTATTTTCCCTTCATTCACTTTTCACTGCCTGCCCGGGACCCGCGGCATACTCGAAATTGTCGAAATTCCAAACATGCGCGGGAAACCAGAAATGATAAATTGTTGCTTAAAAAAAAAAGGCCGTGGAAGAGCATGGGAATCAAGTGGGAGAGTTTTCCGCCACACCCTGGGGGACGGCGTCCCTTTCCCATAAAAATAAATGACCTCCATTGTCCAGTGGAGTTTTCCACCAGTCCAAGATATTTCCTTTCCCATTGCTGGTCCTAAAAATAGATGATAATTAACAGAGGTCACAAAGCACGCTCTCACAGGCTAGTAGTATATTTTAATCCTACTAGTGTCATTGTGCCACACACGGGTTCGCATTGGTTTTCCAGTTTAGTATTCAGAGAGCTAATTCATTCTGTTGCTGGCAGCTCTGCATTAATGAGCCAGCTACGACAATGAACACTGTCTGCATAACAAATACGTCTTTCTCGAGCCGCAGTAAATACAAAGTGATTAACGTGGAATAACTGCATCAGCGAACCCTCCCTGCTTTTAAACCAATACCAGTGTTTTGATTTAACCCTGCCTTCGTCTACTCTGCTTGAAATGTGGGGCTTATTTAGGCTTTTGTTTTGTTTTTCATAATCCACCCGGTGTTCAAATTTAAGGAAGGGACCCCCTAGCTCAGAGCTTGCTTCCAACTACTGAGAGTGTTCTTTTGGAGAGCTACCTTCAGCACACTGGTTGCAAATGCTCATTAATACTCGGTCCCAGGTTTTTGACATTTGCCAAGGCAGAAGCATCAAATAGAACTCAATTCCATCAGGTGCCTCCCAGCCAACCTAATTCTGCCACCCTTGCCCAGAATAGCCAAAATACATCTGAGCAGGTTAGCCTTGCAGTTGCTAATTGCCTTTAAATCAGAGGAGCATGGTGGGGACATTACACTGCTGGGGGAGGAGGGCCATAGAGCACAAAGCATAGATGGTCGTAAATCTGGAATAAAGTCAAAACACCATTTCCTTCTGGCTCAGCGTTGGCGTGATTAAGAATCCTAGCAAAATCCCTCAATGACGAGAGTGAAGAGAGAGCGAGAGAGAAAGAGAGAGAGAGAGAGAGAGAGTTCATGTAAGAGGCAATGGTGCCTTTAGTGATTCCTTCAACACTGCTGTCTGAGCTATCAGGAAATCCCCGTTAGAAATGATATAGAGTAGGAGTGCCTGCTGACTAGCAATGCTTGGGAATGCATTTCTGTCTGACACAGTCTCACTACTTAAAGCTCTGCTCCTTCTATTCACCTTCTCATCACATCTCGGTTCATTATGAGCCAAAATGTCAGTTTTCCACTCCCCAAAAGCCTTTTAGAGCGGATGCTTTATAGGAAGAAATATTACTCAGGAAGCCCCAAGTCTTTTTTTTCCCACCTCTCTCCCTGTGGCACTGGTGTAAGAATTTATCGCATCTATGTACCTTTCAAGCCCTAGATAATTCCCTCATTGGGCCAAAATGTGTTTTTTTTTTCCAAGCACTTTGTGGAATGGTGAGTCATACAGTTTAACCTCTTTCCTTGACAATCTTTCAATGAATGGCATGAATTAAAGTCCTTACTCTGTGTGGAACACTGTTCTAAGCACTTGGGAGAATTCCAGCTCAGATCCTGCTCTCAAGTAACTTACATTCTCTTGTGGGTGGCAGGGAGGGAAGGGGGAGGAAAGAGACAGACTCTGAAATGAACCACAAGCAACCCCACTTTTAAGATATCAGTCAGTCAATGTTATTAAATGAGCTCTTGCTATGTGCAGAGTACTTAAAGTGCTTGGGAGAGCAGAGTGTATCCAAGTTGGTAGAAGTGTTCCCTGCCTACAGGGAGCTTAGGTGTCAGAAGTATTGAAATGGCAGAAAGGAGAGGAAATTGGTTGGGAAGAGAAGAAATTAGTTACACAGCCCTCTGAGGAATCTTTTAGCTCCTCTTAAAGAATGAGAATGATCAAACATAGAATACTCGGTAGTGATACTACATATTCAACTAAATGGGACCCAAACATTCCATGATTATGAGACACCAGACAACCCAAAATTGAAGGAAGGACTAAGGTATTTCTATTGGATTTTACCAAAAACCTCTTTTTTATATATATTTTTCCCACCTGTTGTGGGATAATGAAACACCAACACAAAATAGCCAGGCATGTTAAACAGACCATATTTGTACTCCATAAGTGTGATGCATAATGTGATTTCTTAGCTAGAAGTACTTGTCAGAGAAATGGATGGTGTGCAAAATTCTCCAGAATAAAGCATACAGTTCAAAAATAATTTCTGCTGGGAACTGTGATCTAAATGCAATCAATCAGTAGGTTCATTGCGTACCTGCTCTATGCAGAGCTCTGTGCTAAGTGCTTGGGAGAGTACAATAAAGCCAGTAAACAATCCCTGCCCAATATAAAAATGTACCAACACATTGAAATGTAAAGAAACAATTGGATAAGTTGATAAGTGTAGAAACTCCTACAGGCTCCCCTTTTACAAAACACTTACATTCATTTTACCAAAACCTCATTTTAAAGGCAATAAGAAGCTTTCTGTGGGATTCTACTTCTGATGTGGATTTTTTGAACCATTACAAAAAGAAATGCCCTTGTTTGCCTGTAAGCACTAAGAGGTTTGAGGGAAGGTTGTGATATCAACATTATTACCAACCAGAACACTTGAATGTACAAGAGAAATGATCCCTTTACAGAGGAGCAAAGCACTTCTGCACCCGAGGGGAACCAAAATTCCTGACAGAACTGGGAGCACTGTAACATGTAGTAACTGTATAATGTCTTATTTTTTATGGGACATAAACCAAGGCACTGCTCTGTGGAAAAAAGAAAGGCTTTTGAGCAGAAGAACTCAGAACGGGTGTCTTCAGAGGCAAAGAGAAATGAAGAATTTGGGAAAGACTCCAAAAACTCAAGCCAGAAAACTTTGTTCTCTCTTTGCAGCCAAACTATTCAGTAAAGCTGTCTACATTGATCAAGTTCACAAGATGATTACTTAGCTCTCTGCTTTGCCTTGTCTCTGTGACCATAAGGCTGAATAGTTTAACTAAAGTTGGGGAAATCACACCTTGGGCACACATTTTCTGAAGGATTCTAAGCTTAACTTAGTCCCGCGCATGCTTAAAACCAATTTCTGCCACCGGACTTATAGGTTAGTATGTGCAGGAATGAGAGCCTGGGAAAACATGATTTTTTTTCCTCCAATTTTCACAAGAATCAAATAGGGGTTGACAGTTAAGACTTTCAAAAGTATCCATAAGATTATGCCACAAGGCATATAGAATTAATTCATCCCCATCGTATAAAAATATATTTTATATGATGTTCTAAGGAATATTAGTCCTCTAGACTGTAGACTTGTAGGCAGAGAATGCTTTGCACATAGTAAGCGCTTAATAAATGCCATTATTATTATTATTGTCTGCCAACGCTCAATCGCTTAAAACAGTGCTCTGCACTCAATAAGAGATAAATACCATTGATGATGAAGTCTTTATTCTTATCAATTCCAAGTGCTTAGCCCAATGCTTTATACTCAGTAAGCACTCAATAAATACAACTGAATTGAATTTGTACATTCCCTAGTATTTACTGAGCACCTGTGTGCAGAGCACTGTAGTAAGCACTTGGAATAGAACAACTCCACCTTCCAGGCCCCATCTCTAACCGCTATACCATGCTGCTTCTCTCAGCATAACATACGTATTATATCCCTACCTGGAAATATGTATGGTTTCTTCAGGCAGACCTGAGTTTACATTCCAAATGCTACAACATCCTGAATGTTTCTCTCCCTCAGACCCTCATGGAAGCAGCCGGAATTCTTCACCTAACTAGGTCTTTCGGTTGGGAGCCTGACAGTAGGAGTACTAGTAATAATAATAATAATGATAATGACATTTATTAATTGCTTACTATGTGCAAAACACTGTTCTAAGCGCTGAGGAGGTTACAAGGTGATCAGGTGGTCCGACATGGGGCTCACAGTTTTAACCCCCATTTTACAGATGAGGTAACTGAGGCCCAGAAAAGTTAAGTGACTTGCCCAAGTCACACAGCTGACAATTGGTGGAGCTGGGATTTGAACCTATGACCTCTGACTCCAAAGCCCGGGCTCTTTCCACTGCACCATGCTGCTTCTCTAATACTATCTATATTATCTATTAAATTATCTATTACTATCTATTAAAAGGTCCTTCTATATATAAAACACGGTATTGGGCAAGAAATACATAAATGAGGTACATAGAGTCCTAGTTCCCCATGAAGCTCACTGTCTAAGACTACTTGGAGGGATTTTTCTGCCTCTCCCTTGGTAATGTGAACTGTTATGAACACCCAAAACTCCAAGGTAGTTTTAGGGATTTTTTTTTTTAAATGGTGTTTGTTAAGTGCTTACTATGTGTCAAACACCTGTTCTAACCACCAGGGTAGACACAAGTGAATTAGGTTGGACACAGTCTCTGTTCTGCTTGGGGCTCACCATCTAAGCAGGAAGGGGAAGAGGAGAACTGAGGCCCAGGGAAGTGAAGAGACTCGCCCAAAGTCGTGGCAGAGCCGACATTAGAACCCAGGTCCTCCGACTATCAGGCCCATGCGCTATCCACTGACCTAGGCTGCTTCTATCGAACTGAATTCCTTCCAATTGAGTTCCTCCCATTTCCTTTCCCGGGTCCCAACCACCAGACCCAATTCCTGGATCGGTACTGCTTCGGCCTTCGGTGATTCTTTTGCGCCGCAGGTGGTCTGTTTGGGCTGCAGACCTGGTCTCCATCTGCAGATGGTGATTGCAGGCCAGACTGCCCCGGTTCTGCCTTGCTTCAAACCCTGGATCTGCCCAGGTTCCAGAAAGCAGAGCTGCTCCGACTCCACAATATCATGTCATCAGGACATCCTGGCACTCTAGAGTGCAAGCTCCTCGCGGGCTGGGAGTGCGTCTGTTTATTATTGTATTTTACTCTCCACACGCTTAGTACGGTGCTCTGCACACAGTAAGTGCTCAATAAATATGAACAAATGAATGAAATGATTAAACCACAGTCCTTCCCATCTAAGGACATCTAAGCACTGCTAAAACCCAAATCTTAAATTTGCTCTTATCTTGTGTCCTGAAGCTGCTTAGCAAGTGTGTGCTGGGAGGGTGGGAGAGGGAAGGGGAGGAGGTAGAGAGAAAAAAGATGCTGAGCCCTTCCCCCACCCCACCCTCCCACCCCATGTTACCCTCACAGCCCAGTGGAATAATCAAAACATCCAAAATCGAACGATGGAAAATATCACCAAGTAGTAGGTCTTTGCCACTGACATGAAGCTGCTGTACCAGCTGGAGATGGTATGAATTGTTCCCATTTTACTACTAGCAAACAGCTTGATCCCGACGGCTATTTGACTATCTGCATCTCCCCAGCAAATGGATAAATCATGTTCAGACCGCTGTTATTTTGGATAGAAGCGGAATCGCCCGCAGGACTTAAAACTTCATGGAGAGTGCGGCAGTGCAGAGCAGTTGACTGGCTAACTGAGGTCCTGTTGTCACAAAAAACCTTCTCTCTGGTGGGAGACACAGGTGAGAAACAGATTTGCCCCACATTCCACCAGAGAGGTAGGAATACCATCACGACATGCAGTAAAATCTTGGTGATCTGCACTCCTACCCTTTGGAAAAATGACACGGTCCACCTGCTCTTCCCTTGGGGAGAAGGAGTTGGCATTTTTGTTCTTCTACAGTATGTAAATACTTACCATGTGTCAAAAACTGGGCTAAACCCTGGAGTAGGTACAAATTAGGTCAGACACAGTCCTCATCCCACCTGGGGCTCACAGTCTAAGTAGGATGGTGAACAGGGATTTTATCCCCATTTCACAGATGAGGAAAGTGAGACACCTAGAAGTTAAGCCACTTGCCCAAGGTCCCACAGCAAGCAGTTGGTAGAGCTGGGATTAGGGCTCGCGGCTTCTCCACTAGGCCTCGTGGCTTCTCATTGTTGAAGTCCTTGGGCGGGGGTGGGCAGACGGCAGAACAGAGGCAAGTAAATTTGCAGCCCCTAGGAGGAATTGGCTAAGCTCTAAATCACATGTCAATCATTGAGCTTTCCTTACAGTTTGTTCCTCAGTAAGATCAGTAAGTAGTCTTCCCCTGCATCTTTCTAGGGCATTTAAAAAAAAAAATGGTATTCCTTAAGTGCCTGCTATATGTGGGCACTGTACTAAGCGCTGCTCTGGATGAACTTTACTGAGATCTCTGCATGACTGCCTGATAGGCAACCCTGAGAAACAGCGTGGCTCACTGGAAAGAGCCCGGGCTTTGGAGAGAAAGGTCATGGGTTCAAATCCCTGCTCCACCAACTGTCAGCTGTGTGACTCTGGGCATCACTTAACTTCTCTCTGCCTCAGTTACCTCATCTGTAAAATGGGGATTGAGACTGTGAGCACCCCGTGGGACAACCTGATCACCTTGTAACCTCCCCAGCGCTTAGAACAGTGCTTTGCACATAGTAAGCGCTTAATAAATGCCATTATTATTATTACAGCTGGCACTGTCTTTGTCTTTCTCTTTACTTTCTCAATCTCAAATCAATGGAATCTGCTGAGTGTTTAGTCTCTTCAGAGCACTGTACTAAGCATTTGGGAAAGTACAATCCAACAGAGTTGATAGACTTGATCCCTGCCCACAAGACACTTAACTGTCCTAAGCACCAGGTAGGTAAAATATAATGAGTTTTTATAGCGCTTACTATGTGCTGTGCACTGTTCCAAGCACTGGACACAGTCCCTGTCCTACATGAGGCTCCCACACTCAATCAATAAATGGTATTTATTGAGCACTTACTGTGTGTAGAGCGCTGTACACTGTTAGATGACACTGTCCGTGACAAAGGTTTACAACTGGAGAAAGAGCATTGCCTAGTGGTTAGAGCACGGGCCTGGAAATCAGAAGGACCTAGGTTCTAATCCTATCTCTGCCACCTATCTGCTGTGTGACCTTGGGTAAGCCACTTCACTTCTCTGTGCCTCAGCTACCTCATCTGTAAAATGGGGATCACGATCGTGAGCCCCATGTGGGCCAGGGACTGTGTCCAACCTGATTTGCTTGTACCCACCCCAGAGCTTAGTACAGTGCCTGGCACATAAGTGCTTAAATACCATTAAAAAACATCTAGCAAGGGAAACAGGCACTAAAATAAATTATAACGAGGGGGAAAAATATATCAAGTGATGGGTCATAGCAGCTAAAGGGAAATATTGTACATCTTCTGTGTGCAGAGCAGCTTAAATTTCAATTTATCAGTGACTTAGAGGGTGGGAATCGCCCACAATAAATGACTACAAACTGCTTCTTCACACCCATGTTGTCTTCCTCTCAAAATTGGTACTTAAGTAGAACTGAATGAGCTGGTGTCATGCTCCCACGTTTCAGATCCTTCCCCCAAAGACCCAGTGAGTTTGTGATTAGGTCTATAAACCAGGTCTCGAAGCAGCAGAGAGAGGCTGAAATGATGATATACTTCTGCAATTTTCTCTCACATAGGGAAGACCCTAGGAGTTCAGAATACC
Organism: Tachyglossus aculeatus; assembly: GCF_015852505.1. Taxonomy (NCBI): domain Eukaryota; kingdom Metazoa; phylum Chordata; class Mammalia; order Monotremata; family Tachyglossidae; genus Tachyglossus; species Tachyglossus aculeatus. The sequence continues at coordinate 11,581,223 of NC_052080.1, forward strand.
AGAAAATAAAAAAAGCTACAAAAAACCCTGTGTCCAGGAGAATGTTTTGCAGCAGCATGACAAAACAGGGGCAGAAAGAGGAAGGAGAAAAATAACACTGATTGTTTCCTGACTTGCTTGGAATTGAAAATGAGGCTCTTGACAACCCGATCTGAGGGTACGGCGGGACCGGTGATGAAGAGTCATTGGATTCCACTGGTTACCCCTGTGAATTAATGAAGGGTGAGATGGAAATTGCAGAACTGCCAAGCAGAATGACCTTACCTGATAAGATTGTTCTACCTTCCCTGCAGTAGGGCAGTCAGTGTGCTGCACAGTGTTTTCCCCGCACCTTAATGACAAAAATTGACCTGTCTTATCCACAGCTGTCTTCTCTGTTTCCGACCCCAGTAATTTCCAGAAAAATCTTTCTGTTCTTGAACTGTTGAAATCAAGCAGAATTCCATTAATGGTTCGACTGACAGGAGACACGGGCTCCTTGCGAAGGTAAGGAAAACATCTTGCACAGTTGCATTCATTATGAAGGTAGCTTAACTTGTATGGATGCCTCCAAGACACAAACTCTGTAGTACAGACTGAATTTATGTGGCCTATCAAACACTACTCAAATGAACCAGGAACTTGTCACCAGAAAAAGTAAATGCAGTTTGCACTGTCTTCTATTCATTCTGTTTTATGGGTTCGTATTACATAAGCGAACAACAACTAAAGAAAAGAAACCGAACCCAAGCTCTTCTTTGCTGTGATAAACTAGTTTTCTTCCCAAAACTAGTTTTCTTCCCAGAGACATTATTTCATAATGGTCTTCCATTAGGAGTTTTAGGAGTTGGATGAAACTGGTCATTTGTTTCGAGGAGTATTTCTATAAGCAAATTAAATATTCAAAATCTAATGGCTTAATTGACTGTATTTGGCAATCATTTTGTAACATTTCCTTTCTCGTTTCATTGCAATAGTATGATAATATGAATGAAATAATGAGCACTATGGTATTTGTTAACATCTGAGGGAAACCGTTCTGAGAGTTAAGAACTAATTTTGAGGCCCATTTTCCAGATGAGGTAAGTTTCAGAAGGATAGAACTCAGCAGCAGGCGATTTCAGTGGTTCAGTTCAGAAAACAGAATACTAGTTCACTTCATTTGAAAAAAAGATACAGGAATGAAGTGTTGGAAGGGGAACAGCATCAACATTTTATTATGCAAACATTGCCTCAAAAACCCATGAACGGACACATCTTCGGCAAGTTCCAATAAGTGAAGAGAAAAGCCTCGCATGTGACTCATTTAAAACTGTAGCGGGACGGGTTTAAAATGCACATCATCATTCCATTTGAGAGATGTGTGATTATTAAAGCGGCTCCATGAAAATTAAAATCTTTCATAAAATGTTTCTCAAGTGCTTCAGTGGAGTCACGTGGAAGCGTTAGCAAGTGCATTTGCATATTGAAACTTAACATGAAATGACTGTAGTGCAATAAACCATTATATGAAACAAGTACCTGCTATGGTAGTGAATTGATATTGTCCTGTATCTTCATTAAGAACAAGGTATAGCCATAAAGAATGCTGCCGTTTCCATCTGGCCTTGTTGTCAACATTCATCCACTGTCTAATGAAGAGAATGAGAAAGAAAACCAAATCCCTCTTGCCCTACAGTGCTTTGTCTTCAGCAGTGTGAAGAGCTTCATCAGTGAGTGACATCTATTCTCTAGCTCCCCACACCGCAGTGTTACAATCAAGAGCCACGTTTTGGGGTGAATGGAATTTCGGAGGTTCAAAGTCGCACTTAATGAGGTCTCTGAGAGTGCCTAGAAAGGGGATGGGTGACAAAGAATGGGACGGGAAAATTAAAAAACCGAGGACAGAGTAAAGGAAAGAGGCGAGAGGGAAGAGAAAAAAGAAGACAGAGTGAGGGAAGCGGCGTGGCTAAGCAAAGAGCCCAGGCCTGATAGTTGAAGGACCAGGGTTCTAATCCCTACTCTGCCAACTGCTTGCTGTGGGGCCTTGGGCCCGTCACTTCACTTCTCTGTGCCTCACTACACCTCATCTGTAAAATGGGGATTTAATGCCTGTTCTCCTTCCACTTAGACTGTGAGCCCAATGTGGGACAAGGACTGTGTCCAGCCTAATTGATCTTGTACCTACCCCAGCACTTCGAGACACGTTTGACACATAAAATTAAAAAAGTAAAATATGAATTATGGTATTTAAGCACTTACTATGTTGCCAACTTGTACTTCCCAAGCACTTAGTACAGTGGTCTGCACACAGTAAGTGCTCAATAAATACGATTGATTGATTGATTGATATGTGCCAGGCACTGTACTGAGCAGTGGGGTGGATACAAGCGAATCAGGTTGGACAAAGTCCCTGTCCTGCATGGGGCTCACAGACTTAATCCCCATTTTACAGATGAGGGAACTGAGGCACAGAAAATTGAAGTGACTTGCCCAAGGCCACCCAGCAGACAGGTGGCGGAGCCGGGATTAGCACCCATGACCTTCTGATTGCCAGGCCGGTGCTCTATCCACTGTGTGATGCTGCTTCTCTGACACATAATAAGTGCTTAACAATAAAGGAAGAAGGAGGGGAGGGAGGAGGAAGAGTAATAATAATAGTGATGGCATTTATTAAGCGCTTACTATGTGCAAAGCGTTGGGGAGGTTACAAGGTGATCAGGTTGTCCCACGGGGGGGCTCACAGTCTTCATCCCCATTGTACAGAGGAGGTAACCAAGGCCCAGAGAAGTTAAGTGTCTTGCCCAAAGTCACACAGCTGACAATTGGCAGAGCAGGGATTTGAACCCCTGACCTCTGACTACAAAGTCTGTGCTCTTTCCACTGAGCCACGCTGCTTCCCACAAAATGAAGGGGGTGGGGGGGAAGAGGGGAGTTACCCAGATGTAAGAAGGTGGTGGTCCTCGAATGGGTTCAAGCTCAGTCCTCCCTCATCAGGGGTTGCAAGCTCAGTCCTTCAGCTCAATATCAGCTGAATCAATATCCCCCTACTGAGGTGCTGGTGGCAACTTTAGTTCTTCCTGGCTCACCTTAGGTTTCAGCCCTGTTTGGCTATACATCATTCAGGCTGGTCTACCAGAGAAGCAGCGTGGCTCAGTGGAAAAGAGCCCGGCCTTTGGAGTCCGAGGTCGTGGGTTCAAATCCCGGCTCTGCCAATTGTCAGCTGTGTGACTTTGGGCAAGTCGCTTAACTTCTCTGTCCCTGTCATCTGGAAAATGGGGATGAAGACTGGGAGCCCCCGGCGGGGCGGGCCGCGCATGCGCGACAGAGAGTGCGCGCGCGCCTTTCTCCCCCCCCCTCGCGTGTGATCTTGACCTAGTCATTTCCCTCCCCGGCTGCATCAGTCCCCTCCCCCTCCCGTCCTTAAAATGGGAACAATAATAATAATAGCATTTTGGCATTTATTAAGCACTTACTATGTGCCAAGCACTGTTCTAAGCGCTGGGCGGTACAAGGTGATCCGGTGGTCCCACGTGGGGCTCACAGACTTCATCCCCATTTTACAGAGGAGGGAGCTGAGGCCCAGAGAAGTGACTTGCACAACGTCACACAGCTGACAACTGGCGGAGCCGGGATTTGAACCCGTGTTGTACTTCCCAAGCGCTTAGTACAGTGCTCTGCACACAGTAAGTACTCAATAAATACGATTGAATGAATGAATGAACAAACAGCCCCCTCCTTCCTCTCCCCCTCCCCATACCACCCGTATATAACGTATATATGTTTGTACATATTTATTCTATTTGGTTTATATGTTTTGTTTTGTTGTCTGTCTCCCCCTTCTACACTGTGAGCCCGCTGTTGGGTAGGGACCGTCTCTAGGTGTGGCCAACCTGTAATAATAATAATAATAATAATAATAATGATAGCATTTATTAAGCACTTACTATGTGCAAAGCACTGTTCTAAGCTCTGGGGAGGTTACAGGGTGATCAGGTTGTCCCACGGGGGACTCACAGTCTTCATCCCCATTTTACAGATGAGGGAACAGAGGCCCAGAGAAGTGAAGTGACTTGTCCAAAGTCACACAGCTGACAAGTGGCGGAGCAGGGATTTGAACCCATGACCTCTGACTCCAAAGCCCGGGCTCTTCCACTGAGCCATGCTGCTTCTCTACAGTACAGGTTCTTCTGGGAACCTGTACTTCCCAAGCGCTTAGTACAGTGCTCTGCACAGAGTAAGCGCTCACTAAATACGATTGAATGAATGAACAACCTGATTACCTTGTAGCCTCCCCAGTGCTTAGAGCAGTGCTTTGTACACAGTAAGCGCTTAATAAATGCCATTATTATCATTATTATTATTAATTCCCAGGGGCATCCAGCATGTGCCCAACTCAGAGGTGTATGTGGTGGTAGCCCAAATCCTCCCAACTACCGCTTTGACTGGAATCGAAGTATGATCAAATCCATGACCTCTGGGGGGTTTATTTTCTATTGATCAACATTAGCCAAGAGCAGACCCGGGCCTCTCTCTTCATATTTATGGAGTAAAAACTGTCTCCATAAAGGATTAAAAAAAAAATTAAAAAGAAACATGAATTCCTAAAGAATCAGGGTTGTCAGCAGTATAGACCTGTTAATGCTATCAGTTCCTATATAACAAATTCCTCCACGTCTTAGAGGTGGGCTGAAGATCTTTGTTGATGGACACGCAACTGCCTGAACAGTGTACTAAGCACTTGTACATATTTATTATTCTATTTATTTTATTAATGATGTGTATATATCTAATTCTATTCTAAGTCTAGAGAAGCATCGTGGCTTGAGCTGATAAACCTTACTACATCAAAAGCTCTTGACTGGCTGGGGACTCCGCCACCAACTATCTCCTTTAACTTAACTGCGCTTGCCTCTGTTACAACCCAGCTGATATCAAAAGCAATCAAGCAATTGCATTTATTGAGCACTTACTGAGGGCTGAGCACCGAGTTAAGCAGTTGGGAGAACACAATCAATCAATCATATTTATTGAGCGCCTACTGTGTGCAGAGCACTGTACTAAGCACTTGGGAAGTACAAGTTGGCAACATATAGAGACAGTCCCTACCCAACAGTGGGCTCACAGTCTAAAAGGGGGAGACAGAGAACAAAACCAAACATACTAACAAAATAAAATAAATGGAATAGATATGTACAAGCAAAATAAATAAATAAATAGAGTAATAAATAAGTACAAATATATATATATATATATATATATATACAAGGTTGGCACAAAAGGGTTGGCAGATGAGCTCTCCTCCCTGAGGGAACGGTGAATAAAGGGCACAAATCCAAGTGCAAGGCTGACACAGAAGGGAGTGAGAGGGGAATTAACTAGAGTTTAATCAGGGAAGGTTAGTTGGAAGAGATGTGACGGTAACGAGGCTTGTAAAGTGGGGGAGAGCAATCGTCCATCAGATATGAAGAGGGATGGCTTTCCAGGCCAGAAGTAGGATGTGGGCGAGAGGTCCGTGGCAAGATAGACAAGATTGAAGTACAATGAGTAGGTTAGCGTTTAAGCGCTCAATAAATACGATTGATTGATTGGGCTGGGTTGAAGTAAGAAGCAGCGTGGCTCAGTGCAAAGAGCCCGGGCTTTGGAGTCAGAGGTCACGGATTCATATCCCGGCTCCGACGCCTGTCAGGTGTGTGACTTTGGACAAGTCACTTAGCTTCTCTATGCCTCAGTTACCTCATCTGTAAAATGGGGATTAAGACTGTGAGCCCCCCATGGGACAACCTGATCACCTTGTAACCTCCCCAGCACTTAGAACAGTGCTTTGCACACAGTAAGCGCTTAATAAATGCCATCATTATTATTATTATTAAGTCTGGGAGGTAAGCTAGGAGAGGCCAAGGCTATTGAGAGCTTGTCAAGTCAATGGTAAAGAGTTTCTGTTCGATGTGGAGGTGGATGGGCAACCACCGAAGATTCTTGAGGAATACCAAAATTCCAGAGTTCCCTGCATGGGGTACTTGTGCTACAAATAAATCGATCACATGTTGCAAGTTTTATCACTTGAAATATCACCTATAATAATATTGGGATTTTTGAGGGGAGAAGAGACGAATAATGTTCACCTCTCTAGGGCTGCTAATGAGTTTTATGTTTCTTGAATTTCTAGCCAAGAAAAATGACTTAATACTACAGAAGATATTCCTCCTTTCCTAATGGGATTTCTGCAACATGCTATTTTCTATGAATAGGCATTTCAATTTTTCATTACCAAACTATTGATGAGCAGGCTGTTTTCTAAATAAATTCGTAACTAATAGAAGACAGAGCTTGAGGAGATAATTATGGAAACATGACTGGGGACAAAAATGTGACTTCCATCTCATGCAACAATTGTTTCTTTACTGGAAACCCGAGATTTTGTTGCCTAGTGAATTACATGAAAAAAAAAGAATTGGAAAGAAAGAAAAACAAGTCAGTTCTGATTTTCCTGTTTATTCGCTGAATGGGTCTAGGGAGTTTTCTCGTATAGATTTTTAGGGTCTAGAAAGTCACAGCGGGGTTATGACAGCTGTTACACCAGGATTAACTTGCCTATATCACAAGCGATAATATTTATTGAGTGCCTACTGTGTGAAAAGCATTGTATGCTAGTACAAAAAGAATTTATCAATTCATAATCCCAGCCTGCAAACTTCACTCCGCACCCCCAACCTACTCACTGCACTTCTATCTCGTCGCCGACCCCTAGCCCGTATCTTGTCAGCTGTGTGACCTTGGGCAAGTCACTTAACTTCTCTGTGCCTCAGTTACCTCAACTGTAAAATGGGGATGAAGACTGTGAACCCTACGTGGGATAACCTGATTACCTTGTATCTACCCCAGCACTTAGAACAATGCTTGGCACATAGTACCGTGTGCAGAGCACTGTACTAAGCACTTGTATGTATTTATTATTCTATTTATTTTATTAATGATGTGTATATATCTAATTCTATTCTAAGTCTAGAGAAGCATCGTGGCTCAGTGGAAAGAGCACGAGCTTTGGAGTCAGAGGTCATGGGTTCAAATCCCGGCTTGGCCAATTGTCAGCTGTGTGACTTTGGGCAAGTCACTTAACTTCTCTGGCCCTCAGTTCCCTCATCTGTAAAATGGGGATTAAGACTGTGAGTCCCCCGTGGGACAACCTGGTAACCTCCCCAGCACTTAGAACAGTGTTTTGCACATAGTAAGTACTTAATAAATGCCATTAAAATAATTATTATTGGAAAGTACAATTCGGCAACAGATAGGCAATCCCTATTCACCCCTCCTTCTGGCCACAGCACTTAGGTACATATCCATAATCATTTACTTATATTAATGTCTGTCTCCCCTCCTAGAGTCTAAGCTCATTGTGGGCAGGGAACATTTCTACCGATTCTATTAAATCATACTCTCCCAAGTTCTTAGTACAGTGCTCTCCACACCTTTAGTGCTCAATAAATATGATTGTGTTTGTCAGTTCTACATTGATGTAAGCTCCTTGGGGGCAAGGATCACATCTACTAGGAGAAGCAGCGTGGCTCAGTGGAAAGAGCATGGGTTTTGGAGTCAGAGGTCATGCGTTCAAATCCCGGCTCTGCCAATTGTCAGCTGTGTGACTTTGGGCAAGTCACTTCACTTCTCTGTGCCTCAGTTACCTCATCTGTAAAATGGGGATTAAGACTGTGAGCCCCCCATGGGACAACCTGATCACCTTGTAACCTCCCCAGCGCTTAGAACAGTGCTTTGCACATAGTAAGCTCTTAACAAATACCATCATCATCATCTACTAGCTCTATTGTACTCTCCCAAGTGCTTAACACAATGCATGACACAGTAAAGCACTTGAGCTTTTCCATCACATTTGCAGGCATGGCTATGTCCTTACCATCCATCTCCTCCTCATCAAAAGCTAAGGACAGTAATATATTGAGCCTGTGGAAAGTATGATTGAGTTAGAAGCGTGGACCCGGGAGTGTAGAGTCTCGTGGAGGAGACTAACAGATGCAAGCCAATCACCAACACCACAGATGGTCATAGCAAAAGCTTGGAAGGATAGACAGTTTTAAGATGCTGAGCTGGGCACTTAACCTAAACAAGAGCTTAGGTGTGGGCAATCAACACCTTGTCTTAATAACTATTTCAGGAAGTTCTCAAGCCTATTGTCTTGTTCTTTCAATCTAATCGATCGATCCATCAATGCAATTACCGTTTGCTTACTGAGTGCAAAGCACTGTCAAAAGCACTTGTGGAGATTACTACAGAAACAAGGTATACATTTCCTGGAGGCTTACAGTTCAATACAGGAGAGGCATTGAACACACTGAAGAATATCCCACAGAATGGGAACTGGATAAAAAACAATAACTATAGTGCCAAGTAGTCATGAGGAAATACCAGTAAATAGAAAGAAATTGCAGCCTGTTAAAGCACCTTTTTGGTAACTGCTGCTTGTCTGCTGTGTGATCTTTGGCAAGTCGCTTCACTTCTCTGTGCCTCAGTTTCCTAAGCTGTAAAACGGTGGAGAAATATTTCTTCTCCCTCATATTTAGACTGTGAGCACTTTGTGAGACAAGGACTACATCCATCTTGATTAATTTCTATCTGCCCCCAGCGTTTAGAACAGTGCTTGAATCATAATAAACTCCTTAAGTATCATTTAAAAAAGCCTGTTCTCCGTATACCTGTCAACTGCAATGTGTATTCCCTCATCCCGCTCTTTTCCGGGCATTTAATCCCAGTGCATTGCCCTTTTCCCTTAGGTCTCTCTATGGCTTTTATTTGAACTCTCTTCAATGTTCTTTGTTCTTTTTCTAACATGGGACGCAGAACAGGATATTGCTCTCTGTGAAGAAATCCAACGGGTAGAAGATTACATTCAACTGAACGCTGGTAGGAAAACATTGAGTCATCTCTCGCTGTCTCTTTCTCTCTCTCTCTCTGTCAGGGTGGGACATAGGGTCTATTTTGGTTTCTGGAGAACCTTGAGGGTCCAGCTTTTTGTTTTGTAATTTCCAGACTGGAAGAAAGGGTGGTTTTTGAAAACCTCAAGAGATTTCAGTTTGTTCCAGGACAGGCTTGGGGAGGCAAATAGAGCTACTGCTAGTTTATAGACTTTCTAATAACACCCACAAAAGAAACAAGACTGAAAATCCAATCATTATTATTCTTTTATTTAAGGATCTTGACAACTGCAAAGAAAAAGCCCCTCGGGGTTGAAAAGTACAGATTAGAGTAATTGAATAAGAAAACGATTATGTACAACGCATGGCTTGGTATATGGAACTTTCTAAATTTGAGCATTAATAAACGTCTAAGGGGACAGAGCTCTCCTTGTTCCTCACCATTTTCCCCCACTGAAAATGTACTTAGATTTTCATCTTTTGTGGCTTTGGTAATGTCAGTATTTGTTTACGATATTTTTTTTTAATCTTAAGACAAGAACATCAATCCTTAACTAGAACAGTAATGAAAATATGATTGTGGTATTAAAATGGAGAATTAATGATGAAAGCAATATGTACATATTTATAGACAAATATAGTTTTAGATATTATTACCCTTGATTCATTCATTCAGTCATATTTACTGAGCACTTACTGTGTGCAGAGCACTGTACCAAGCGCTTGGGAAGTACAAGATGGCAACATATAGAGACGGTCCCTACGCAACAGCGGGCTCACAGTTTATTCTAGAAGAGAATAGATGGCCAATCAATCGATCAATATAATTGAATGCTTACTGTGTGTAGAGCAATGTACTAAGCGCTTGGGAGAGTACGAGATGGTAGACAAAATCCTGGCCCTCAAGGAACTCACAGCCTAATGGGGGATAAAAAGAAACGCGAACAACTGTTGCGTAAAGAAGACTGGGACAATGCTAGCCGAGAAGACAATTACGCTTGAGCACTTACTGTGTTCAGAGCACTGCTCGAAGACCCTGGGAGAGCACAATATAACGGAATTGGTAAGAAGCTTACTGTCTAGAGGTGGAGATGGACATTGAAATAAATTACAGATATGTTAAGTTCTTTGGGGCTCAGGATGAGATGAATAAAGGGTACGAATTCAAGTGCAAAAGTGATGCAGAATAGAGAAAATGAGGGTTTAGTCGGTGAAGGCCTCTTGGAGATGTGATTTTAATAAGGCTTTAAAAAGTGGGAAGAGTGATCATCAGATATGAGGTGGGAGGGCATTTCAGGGCAGAGGGAACATGTGGGTGAGACAGACAAGATGCAGGTGCAATGAATAGGTTGGTCCTAGAGGAGCAAAGGCAACGTGTTGGGCAGTAGAAGGAAATCAGTGAGCTAAGATAGGAGGGGGCAAAGTGATTGAGTGCTTTAAAGCCCGTGGTAAGAAGTTTGTGTTTGATGCACAGGTGGATGGCAACCACTGGAAATTCTTGATGAGTGGGGAGACATGGACTGAACTTATTTTTTTGGAAAAATGATCCGTGTAGCAGAACCAAGTATAAACTGGAGTGGAGAGACCCAGGAGGCAAAGAGGTCAATGAGGAGGCAAGGTGGGAGGGGATAAGCGCTTGGATCAGTGTGGTAGCAGGAGTGGAAAGGGGGGATCTGAACAATGTTATGATGGTATAGCTGACAGAATTAGTGATAGATTCAAAGAGAGAGATAAGTTGAGGAGAAGATGATTTCATGACTTGGTGAATTATGGTCTCAAATAATCAGGTATAGAAGGGTAATATTGGGAGACCACTGCAAATAACAGCCCAGCCAGTCTTATTGCAGTCCTTCAGCCAAGGCTTTGCAAGACTGGCCTTCTTTGGAAAACCCATTAGTGATAATAATTATTAGTATTAATAATCTGTGAGTTTTTTGTTGTCTTGTTCTGTCCCAAGTGCTCAGTACAGTGCTCTGCATGCAAAGTGATAACTGATTGATTGATAACAGTATTTGCCAAGTGCTTACTAGTGCCAAGCACTTTACTAAACAAGTTAATCAGGTTGGACATAGCCCCATAGGAGACAAGGACGCAAGTAGGAGGGAAAGCAGGAATGGAACCTCATGTCACAAATGAGGAAACTGAGGCCCACAGAACTGGAGTGACTCATCCAAGGTCAGACAGGAGGCAAGTGGCAGAGGGACGATTAAAAGCCAGATCCTCTGACTCCTAAGTCTACGCTTTTCTTATTAAACCACGCTTAATCATGGATCTGTCCTTACATATGTCCAGTATCCAAATCGATTTTTCCAACTAGGTGGATGGGATTTAACACATGGATAGGATCTCATCGTTAGTAATGTCAACATCAAAAATGGACAGCTACCTCGTACTCCCTTGATCATGTTGATTAGAGCATATATCAAAGAAGAGATATATTGAATAGTTGTCCACTCACATTTTATAATGCTATCCCTCCCCCACTTAATACTATTACTAGTCTTATCCCTCAAAATGCAAAATCGTTCAGCAATATTAGTTAAATCAGTCTCTGATCAAGAAAACAAGCCCTAACAGCTGGTAGTGGATAAAAGTTCTCCACTTTGGCATAATCTTGATTTAGTTTTCTACACAGCTCTGGAAGGTTAAAAGGCATTACTGTGTGCTGTTTATAATTCAATTTCAGCCTTGTTGGCTCTTTAAGAAAACACCAAATGAAATGACTCAAGTGGCCACACAGATACAGTTTAAGAAACATGATACTTTAACCAATCTCCATTAAAATGCCACAACTTCCTAAAAATTCCCCAGATAGTGCATTACTAGGGTAATTGACTTTGGGTTTTTTATTAATGTTCAATTTTCTCTTTCCTCCCTTTGACTCATTCATGTTCAGTAACACCACCACAATCCAGTGATTGAAACCTCACATTTTTTCACAGAATCAGTGACCAAATTGGGGATATCACAAACACTGGATTGTGGCATTACCAAAGGAATCAGGCAGAAGGAGGAAAACAGGTTTAAAGTGAAGAAACTTGTTCATTCATAGACAGCTTTGTAATCACTCAGCAATGATGTGAAGCAAATGAACAACAAAGACGGTTGAATTAGTGTTCAGTCACATTATCTATCTTTGATTGTCACACACACACACACACACACGCACACACACACACACACACAGACGGAGAAATAGAGTGTTTACTGAGTGTCCCCATTCAGAAACTGACAGCAGCTATTGTCGAGGGAAGAAGAGGGTACTTAGCCCTTTATTCCTTTCCCATCGAAGGCCATAATGAAGGAGAGTAAGATTATGAACGGAGTGGAGAACTTCCCAAATTGCATCTGGGATTTTAACTAATAATAGCAATAATGATGATGATGGTATTTGTTAAGTGCTTACTACATGCCAAAGCACTGTTCTAAACACTGGGGTAGATATGAGGTAATCAGGTTGCACATAGTCCCTGTCCTGCATGGGGCTCTCAGTCTTAATCCCCATTTTTCAGATGAGTTAACAGGCACAGAGAAGTTAAGCGACTTGCCCAAAGTCACACAGCTGACAGTTGGCGGAACTAGGATTAGAAACCACTCCCTCTGATTCCCAGGCCCTTGCTCTTTCCACTAGGACACGCTGATTCCAATAATGGACGAGGCTCTTATTCATGCATTGACTTGTCCATGTTGGTGTATGAATCTGAATCTATTTCCTATCTCAATCTCTGTCAACTCATATCTGGAGCTGCATACGGCAAGGGGATCTGGATCTATTTTCAATGATGTCCATTCCGTCTCACTGAATTTGCATACCCTTGAAAATATGATGATGGAGCTCACTATTAATAATACAGCCAGCTGCAACTTGTGAAAGAATGAAGCTCTGGTTATGTATATATTGTAAACTCCTTGAGAGCAGCCATCTCATCTTTTACTCTCCCAAGTGGTTATTACAGTGCTCTGGACTCAGTGTTATATTGTACTCTCCCAAGCACTTAGTACAGTGCTTTGCACACAGTAAGTACTCAATAAATACGATTGAATAAATGAATGAAGTGGGTGCTCAAATATTGATTGCTTGAAGAGTTTCCAACTTTCCAGGGGATCAGCTGTGTGACTTTGGGCAAGTCACTTAACTTCTCTGGGCCTCAGTTACCTCATCTGTAAAATGGGGATTAAGACTGTGAGCCCCCCGTGGGACAACCTGATCACTTTGTAACCTCCACAGCGCTTAGAACAGTGCTTTGCACATAGTAAGTACTTAATAAATGCCATCATTATTATTATTATTAGGAGGTGCATTCAGAAAAATCTGAAACTAAGTCCATGAATAATACAGTGAAGAAAATAGATAATACGAATGTATCGTATTGTTTGTCACAGAAGAAATGAGGGATAGGAGCATTTTACAGGTATAGACATTGAAGCATGTTTGCCAGCTGAACGCAAACCACATATAAACTAGCCCACAATTTAGGCACAGGTTTATGTTGACTGCAGCACTCAATCCATCACTTCAAGTCAGTGAAGAGGGAAATGCTTTAGGTGGAGTTTGTCACTATTAACTCTTGTGTTATACGCTCCCAAGCATTTAGTACAGTGCTCTGCACATAGTAAGCACTCAGTAGATACTACTAATTCAGAAGCAGCGTGCCCTAGAGGAAAGAGCATAGGACTCGAGTTGGGATCTGGGTTCTAATCCTAGCTCTGCCACCTGCCCGCTAGGTGACCTTGGGTGAGTCACTTAACTTCTCTGTGCTTCAGTTTCCTCATTTATATTAAGGGGATAAAATACCATTTTTCATTACAGACTGTGTCTCATCTGATTGTACTGCATCTACTCCAGGGCTTAGCACCCTGGAAGCAGCACGGCTCAGTGGAAAGAGCATGGGCTTTGGAGTCAGAGGTCATGGGTTCAAATCCCAGCTCTGCCAATTGTCGGCTGTGTGACTTCGGGCAAGTCACTTAACTTCTCTGTGCCTCAGTTACCTCATCTGCAAAAATGGGGATTAAGACTGTGAGCCCCCCATGGGACAACCTGATCACCTTGTAACCTCCCCAGCGCTTGGAACAGTGCTTTGCACATAGTAAATGCTTAATAAATGCCATTATTATTATTATTATTATAGTAAGCCTTTAGGTGCCTTGATTATTATACAATATACTTAAGAGCTTGGAGATGAGGAGGCTTGGGGAAAAGGGAGGGGCATTGCTCCTGAATATATAAAGGACTTGTGTTAGTTAAGGTCTGCTATCTATGTGCATACACAGTTACCCTCAGGAAAGAGTTATATATTCATTTTTCCATAATCTTGCTATAACCAGTTGCATCCATGGTTTCCCCCCTTCCCATTGTTGATAGATAGTTTAGGTGTGTCTGTCCCTCCCCCTCAATCACAAGCTTATTCCTATATCTCTCTCCCAAACACATAGGTCAGTACTCGGAAAATAGCAGGCACTCGATTACAATCCATGGATTGAAATCTGCATATCTAAAAATCAGCTTTAAGATCTTCCCCTCATCTCTCTGGCATTCAGATCCCATCATCCCCTGTGCCAGCACTGTCGGTGTGGGGTGAAAAGAAAGGGTGGAAACGTGACTTTCAAGTCACTTTTTGACAGTGTAAATTAGAATGCATTTCCTTCTTGGAGTCTTCCCCGATAAATCACCCCCTCATGGGGAAAATCCTCAAAAGGCCACTGACCTCAAGGGAAAAGCCCCAAGAATTAATTAACTAAATATGAAAAACCAAAAAACCCTCAGAAACTCCTTTGAATTTGTCACTACCTACTAACAATGTGATGCAGGCCATTGTTCTTGCAGCTTAGAGACACCAACCCTCCCTCCCCACTCCCAACCCCCTTCGCAGATCTTTCTGTCCAGAACAATACACATAAAAAAGCCCTTTAAAGAACAATGATGCATAAAGCACTATGTAACAAACCATTCAGACAGTTGGCCTTAATTCCCATCCAGACACCTCCTGTTTCCCAAAGGACCTAAGCTGATCAATGACGGTAACAGTACCCCGACTGTCCACAGGCCCTGTATCACAGAAAAACAGGCACTTCAAGAACAATAAACTGTAATAAGCTGTAGGAAAAAATGAGATTGATGGGATGCTCCAATACCCGGTGAGTCAATATGGCTCTATCAGATAATTAACTCTGCTCCTCAAAATACAATTCTGGAAGAAAAAGAATATGCAAATAGTTGTTCTCATTGCTCTCCTTAAATGCTAATTTTCCTCCTGACATGGCTTCTCGAAGTACTTAGGTGATAGAAAATGGTTTTCCGGCCCAGGTGCTTCCACTTGGATTCTGATCTTCCCCCATTTCTTTTTCATTTTTCTCATGACCTTCAATTAGTCAATTAAAACAAAAAGCCTGTAATAACTAATCAGCAAAAATAATAATGAACTTTAAAATACCTGGCAATTACTCTGCCGACATAAATCTCAGGTGTTTCCTCTCTCGGTGAGGCAATAAAGCAAGGGCTTTTTTGTGAGGAGATAAGGGAGTTCCAGTAAAGAGGAGAACAATCTGGAAATACAGTGAGAAAGGATTTAGTACAAGAGGATGAGGGATAAACACATTGACTGTCCCTAGTCCATACGCCAAAAGGGAGGACACCTGGGGATGATAGGAGTCATTAGCTCACATATTAGCTCAAAAGGCCGGGCGCATCGGCATGGTAATGTGCATGTTAACATGCACTAAGGCTATTTAAATTTTGGCAGAACCCAAAGATATAAAACATGGCATTAAGACTATAACCATTTCAGCGCTCATTTGGTATAATGCACTGCACTAACCACTCAGGGGGTTCTAAATCAAGTCACCTGTTGGCGATCCACCAGCAACTTACCTTCTAATAGAACAAATAGATAATAGACTTGTTGTTGACAGGGAACAGGGCTACCAAAAGCGCTTAGTACAGTTATCTGTACATAGTAAATGCTCAATAAATACCTCTGATTGAAATATATATTTACATATAGAGCAGCCATGATAAAGAACTGAATGTACAATTGAATACACATGAACATTAGCTAATGTTCTGAGGATTCTTATAAATTCACAAGAGTTAGAAATGGGTGGTGGTTTATATAGTTTAGAATTATTCAGGGAAGGATTAAGGGAGGGGGTCTTTATCTACATACACACATATAAAGCAAATGCTATTTCATGAGCAGATAAAGGAGTTCCAGTAAAGAGGAGAACAATCCGGAAACAGTGAGAAAGGATTTAGCACCAGAGCACAAGGGATAAACACACTGACTGTCCCTAGTCCATATGCCAAAAGGGAGGGCACTCGGGAGGAGAGGAATCATCAGCTCACATATGTTCTATGTAGATATCTTTAGGTCATGGGTGCAGAGCACTGTACTAAGCGCTTGGGAAGTACAAGTTGGCAACATATAGAGACGGTCCCTACCCAACAGTGGGCTCATAATAATGGCATTTATTAAGCGCTTACTATGTGCAAAGCACTGTTCTAAGCGCTCGGGAGGTTACAAGGGGATCAGGTTGTCCCTCGGGGGCCTCACAGTCTTAATTACCATTTTACAGATGAGGTAACTGAGGCCTAGAGAAGTGAAGTGACTTGCCCAAAGTCACACAGCTGTCGATTGGTGGTGCCGAGATTTGAAACCATGACCTCTGACTCCAAAGCCCGTGCTCTTTCCACTGAGCCATGCTGCTTCTCTGTTAAGCACTTACTATGTGTCAGGCACTGTACTAAGCGCTGGAGTGGATACAAGCAAATCGGGGTTGGACACAGTCCCTGACCTATGTTGGGGCTCACAGTCTTAATCCCCATTTTACAGATGAGGTAACTGAGGGACAGAGAAGTGAAGTGACTTGCTTAAAGTCACACAGCAGACGAGTGACAGAGCTGGGATTAGAACCAAAGTCCTTCTGACTCTGGGGCCCGTGCTCTTTCCACTATGCTTTGCTGAATGAATGAAAACCTACTTAGGTCATAATTATCACACCGTTTAGGTGGTAACGCTCATCTTTGTTCCTTGTGCATCACTCTCTAGTGGAGGTATTATGGAGAATGGAGGTCTTCTCAACAATAAAGCAAACCATAGGCAAGGAAATGTTTTCTCGTTGTGTCTTGCTGAGTGAGAGAGGCATTTGCCATCTTTGGTGAAGAGTTTAGCCCAAGGACTGAAAGCTCCTTTGAGGGCAGGGATCGTGACTACCAACTCTATTGTATTATACTCTCCCCCAAGTACTCAGTACAGTGCTCTGCATAAAGTGCTCAATAAATTCCACTGATGGATTGAGTTGTTTTAGAAAGCAATGCCAAATCCCGCATAGCATTTTGGAACGTGGAATTCTCCGACAGACCTCAGATGGGGACTCCTGAGGAGAATTTAAAGTTTTATATTAGGTCACAGCAGCATAACCAAAGTGAAGGGAAGAAAACTTACCTGGTGGATTCAAGCAGTTTCCGCAGATGACTGAGGTGGTGGGAGGAGAGGAGCAAAAATAACCCAAAACACTGCAGCCTCCCCATCCCCGCCCCCCGTACAATGATTATTGTACGTATTTATTACTCTATTTAGTTATTTATTTTACTTGTCCATATTTATTCTATTTATTTTATTAATATGTTCTGTTTTGGTCTCTGTCTCCCCCTTCTAGACTGTGAGCCCGCTGTTGGGTAGGGACCATCTCTATATGTTGCCAACTTGTACTTCCCAAGTGTTTAGTACAGTGCTCTGCATACAGTAAGCACTCAATAAAATACGATTGAATGAATGAATGAATGATTTGATTGACTGTCAACACTGCCCACATTCACTGGATTTTGACTCACCTCTCTACGTGAGAATCAGCGTGGCTCAGTGGAAAGAGCACAGGCTTTGGAGTCAGACATCATGGGTTCAAATCCCGGCTCTGCCAATTGTCACCTGTGTGATTTTGGGCAAGTCACTTCACTTCTCTGGGCCTCAGGTACCTCATCTGTAAAATGGGGATGAAGACTGTGAGCCCTCCGTGGGACAACCTGATCACCTTGTAACCTCCCCAGTGCTTAGAACAGTGCTTTGTACATAGTAAGCGCTTAATAAATGCCATCATTATTATTGTTATTATTATTATTACATGAACTGGACTCTAACTGGGCCACATATGAATATTGGAGGTATTATCTGCTCTATTTTGAGTTTCAGCCAGCTTTTTACTAGGGATTACAATGCCATCAGGCCATTCTTGTGCATGCCACTGAATTATGATAGAGTTTACAGGTTATCTAAATTAGCTCCAACACACGGCATGTACACGGTCAATGAGGTTGTAAATGATCCTCTGGACTAGCTACAATTTAAGGCAATTTTCCAGGAAGGATGATTTTATTTTTCCTGGTTATGAAGTGCTGGCCATACCCTCCCCTTCCTCGGGCAGGAAGGAGCAGAGGGCCTGCCCGGTGTGAGCATGCATCAGTCTTCACCCTCCTCTCCAATTTTCCCCTCCAGCCAGAGTTACAGTTGGTTGAAGGAAAAGAAAATATTGCAACCAGGTGGCAGTCAGTGAACATGTTGCTTGGTTATCAGCAGAGAGGAAGAGATGGTTGCCACAATAGCCTGGGCATTTGACACCCAGCTCCACTTCCACACCTCAGATGGGCAACTACGATCCATAGGGTAGTCTGTGTAAACTGCCCTTGCACCGTTAATGATGGAAGAACCAGGAAGAAGTTCACTCTTCTCCCGGATGGACTCAAAACCACTTCAAAACCTCACACATGTTAAATTTTAATATATGGAAAAAGAAAAAAAGGGAGAGGCCAAACCACACCCAAATACCTAAATTTTCCTAATTATCAACACTTCCCATTTGGTCAGGGAATTAGAGAATGCCCTTCAGAGGCTGAATGACTCAACAGTCAGTCAATCGGATTTATTAAGGCCTTACTGTGTGCACAGCAGTGTACTAACCGCTTGGGAGAGGACAACAACAAACAGACATAGTCTCTGCCCACAACGAGCTTACAGTCTAGAGGCAAACAGGGAAACCAAAAAGGAAGAGAGGCTGAAGCCACACTCTCCACAGTTTAAAGGAGCTGGGATGGAACTTCATTCCCAGAGGAATCTGGGAAATATAGGACTTTTGACCTCTGGGAAACAGAATTCCCAAGAAGCAGAAGTTGCAAGGAGAAGTTTTCCATGTTCCCTAAGGTCCCTTTTGTTCCACAATAGAGGCTCATCTTAACTTTTTTCCTAAGGGGATGGCTGAAAGGCAAATCATCAACACGAGCATCCCTCTGGGACGGTGTCATCTGTGAACACCAAGAGATTTCAGGCCGTGTTGTTATCGGAAATGGGATTTTCATAATTGGCAGGTGTTCGCTAACAATTTTCCCCCGGTGTTTCGATTAGACAGTATGTGTCAAACCCTTTCAGCTCCTTAAAAACAACTCCCAAGGCATTATTACATGTTGAGGTTGGACAATGCAATATGTTACAGAAGACGAGATGTCGTCCAGGCTTGAAAGATGGGTCAGGACCTCAAATACAGTTACTTAATTCATAGCATAGGCCAAGTATATTGTTTTAACCCCAAAGAGATGGTACATCCCAGTAGGGAATGTTTATAAAGGTAGCCTCTTTATTGGGTACGAAAACATCACTTCTGGCATCTGTTTTTCTCCACTGAGTTTGTTTTCTTTGCAAAGAAGCTTCTTTGAGGACATTTGCAGTAACGTGAGGCAGAAATATGCAGCAACACAACAACAAAAATCTCCAGAATACCATGGCAATTGCCTCCATCAGGTTAAAACATGGAATTCAGAGAAGGAATTAGTTGAAAGATGTGGAAGCTACACACTCAAAGGGAAGCAGCATGACCTAGTGGAAAAGTCCAGGCCTAAGAGTCAGAGGATAAGGGTTCTAATCCTGCCTCTGCCTCTTGTCTGCCATGTGACCTTGGGCAGCTCATGAACCTCTCCGTGCCTTTGTTTCTTTAGCTGTAAAATGACGATGAAATACCTAGTCGCCCTCCTACTTAGACTGTGAGCCCCATGAGGGACAGGGACTGTGTCTGAACCAATTAGCGTGTACCTACCCTAGTGCTTAAAACTGTGTTTGGTATATAGTAAGTGCTTAAAAACCATAAAAAGGTATCTAAATATTAGCTTGAACAATCAGAAAAATTGATTTTGTTTTCCCGAATACAGTTCTAAGTAGTTTCTCGGCTCTGGCCTGCATATCTGATTTTAAACTCCCCAAACAGCTGATGTTAGTAGTTCATTTTCTTGCACTTAATAATAATGCCACCTTTGAAGTGTGGCCCCAGGAAATTTTACACCATCAGGATTCACCAGGATTTTGCCTAACTAGCAGTCTGTTCCAATGGATGATCCGCCCCGCTTACTTAAAACGTTTGGGATCAGAGTTACCACCATGAATTTTTCCCTTGAGATCTCAATGACTTTATATGGTATGAGGAACCCACTAAATTTTTAATAGAGTTGCAGTGTGCACTGGGTGAAGTGAGGTGATTTATAGTTATAATCCGGCATATCCCCTCTATTCGTTTTAATATACTCCCCAATTTTAAGCATGCAAAACTTGTGAGAATTACTGACAATAATCAAACTGGGCCCTCTTTGAGAAAGGTGAACAGATATTACCTTGTCTGTGCTATTTCAGAAAAGCGGATCTAAGCCTTGATTTCCCTTCATTGCATAATAGACTCGTCTACTAGCCTGATGTCCTTCAATTTTAGGGAGCCTGTCTAGGGATGGTAACAGTGTGTTTTGAGCAAATGTAGTAGAGTTGACTGAAGAGCTAAATAATCAGTCAAGGATTCCTCCTTGTAAAGGATATTTTGGTAAAAAAAAACAAATCTAGAGAACAAAAAGAAAAAACTTGCTTCATGTTAATGCAGATTTTCAAGTTAATGGTGTACAGTACCTGATATTTACCTGAAAGGGGTGAATTGGACACAGCCTCGATCTGATTTTTATTGTCCTGCCAACTGCCCTTTGAAACTGCTGCAAGTCCTAAGAAATCATTCTCACAATTAAAAATCATTTATTGGGTCCACCTCAGGAAAAATCGCTTTTTTATAAATTGAAGTTTTCAGTGAAATGCTTCACTTAGGTGACGGTGTTTCTTGGGAAAGGCTGATGCTCAGGGATAACAGTGTGTGGGGGTGGAGAAATAATAGAGGGAAGCAGAATTGTGTGCCACTACACACAGGAGGCTGCCCCAGAAACTGTGGTGTACCCTGTCAGCCTGACAGACTCATCACATTAAAAGACAAAAATCCTTAATATTTTTCTCCAAGAGCTTATTATGGCATTTGTTAAGCATTTACCATGTGTTGAGCACTGTTTAAGTTCTGAGGTAGATATAAGTTAATCAGTGGGGACACAGTTTCTGTCCCACATGGAACTCACAGGCTAAGTGAGGGGGGTAGAGGTATATGATAACCATTTTATAGTTGGAGACTGGGGCCCATTCATTCAATCGTATTTCTTGATGTACTAAGCGCTTGGGAAGTACAAGTTGGCAACATATAGAGATGGTCCCTACCCAGCAGTGGGCTCACAGGCCCAGAGAAGTTAAGTGACTTGCTTAAATTCACACAGCAGGCAGTTGGCAGAGCTGGGATTAGAACCCAGGTCCTCTGATGGCCAGGCCCATGCTCTGTCCACCACGCTACGTTTGCTACTATAGGTTGAGCCCTTCGTACACTGCTCAACATACAGTTGACAGTCAACCAATACTGCTGATGAAATCAATGTCAGCATCCCAGGGTGAGAAAGGACCTCCCGCAGATCATCTCACTCCTCTGCCTGAGAACTGGGGCAAGGGACCAAAAAGCCACAGTCTCCCAAAGCCTCCCTTTCCTTGGGTAATCCAGTTTAATCCAAGGAATAAAACTAAATAAAGAGGTGATTCGTGCTGTTTGCTGCCCTCCTGCTCTCTGGTCCCGGGCCTCATATAGATGTGTACACAGAATTTCAAGGGCAGGTTTCCCCACTCCTCAAGAACCTCCAGTGGATACCCATCTACAAGCCCATCATACACAACACACACAAATACGAACTAAGGCAACAATTTTCCACCCTTGTGGAAATCTAGTGGGATGGGCATCTCTGTGTGGTGTTATGACAGAACTCTCTGTTCCTGCAGGCAAGAGAACTGAGCTCCGTTAAACATTAAGAATGCTCGCTTGAGTCACTTGTGCTTAAATGTGCTTGGAAAATTGGCTAATACATTAGAGGGAGAAGTTCCAAATTCCTCAAACTCTGCCTTCATACATCTAAATTCAACAAATCTAATCTAATGCATATTCATAATTACAGCCTAAATAGGAAATCTAAATACAGCCTGGAGGATTTTATAATCTCAACTTTTCCTCACATTCTTTTTTTCCTTCAGTGATTATTCGGTCTTTTCATGTCAATAGTTAAATAGAAAAAAAAATACTATCCATCTTTCTCTTCAACCAGTGCTCTTGAATGAGCAATGTGGAACATTTAATCTTGTGTTGATTTAGAACAAGGAAATAATGGAAATCTTTCAACAACATATTTGTTCCTATCACAAGCAATATTCTCATTCTGGGATCAGCAATACATCATTTTTCTTTCAGCCCCGGTTAGTATACAAATGTTGAGATTGTGGCTTAGAAAGAAGGATGTAATAGTCTTAAAATTCCTTACCTTTCATGTCACACTGCAATTGACAACTCACACCCAATCTCTCTTTGGGATATAGTCTGTAGGACAAAGTGTAGAGCAGCTAAAACAAGATATTGTCACCATTCTCTGCTTTAGACATTAGAAAATGCTTTAGACATTTTTGTTCCATTATTTTGTTCTGGGAGAGGGTGGAGCATTTAGTTTGTCTTTTATCAAAGGGCCCTGGATAAAAGACCTGCTTTGCTATCCTATAACTGGATTATCCAAGAACACCAGCAGTATTGGAAAAGTGGTGTCAACTTTCAGGCCCCTGAGGACCATTTTGTGCCCTGAAATGGTAATTTATCGAATGGCAACCGTAGCTATGAGAAAAAGTTAATAACAGCTTCCTTAATTACACTGAAACAACTGGATTTATTATTTAGGTTTGACCCTTCTTACACAGTCACCTTCGCCAGCAGGAAGGCCCAGGAGGTTCGATTCAAAGCTTGACTCGAGCCCTCAACTTTCATTATTAACATTATCATGGTATTTGTTAAGCACATACAATGTGCCCAGCACTGTACTGTATTTTGAGGTAGACAGGACTTAATCAGGTCCCACGTGGGGCTCACAGGCTAAGTATGAGGGACAATGGGTGTTAAATCCCCATTTTGCAGATGAGGGAGCTGAGGCACAGATAAGTGAAGTGACTTATCCAAGGTCACACCACAGACGAGTGGCCGAGACTGGATTAGATGCCAGGTCCTGGGAGTTTGGACGGTGGGGTGGATAGGCCCATCCACTAGAGTGAGATCAGGGTGGGGCATTCTAGCTTAGCCAGATCACTAAAGCTCCCGTCTTAA
Organism: Tachyglossus aculeatus; assembly: GCF_015852505.1. NCBI lineage: Eukaryota > Metazoa > Chordata > Mammalia > Monotremata > Tachyglossidae > Tachyglossus > Tachyglossus aculeatus. Next base: position 11,604,619 of record NC_052080.1, read on the forward strand.
TCCCCCTAACATATCCCAGAAGAGACAACCCAGTTCTCCAATCATCTTTAGAACAGTGTTTTGCACATAGTAAGCACTTAACAAATGCTATTATTATTATTATTATTATTATTATTATCTTCAGGAGAAAGCACTGTCCTGCAGCTGCGAATAGTTTAGAATCTGACCATTATTTCCCTCTTCATCATTCCTGACAGGTAGTCTCCCTTCTGTGACAGCTGTCAATCACTGTACAGGTGGCAGGTCACCCCCAAAATGTACATCGGATCTGGGTTTGCTGGTCTGTAGCCATTCTCACGGTAGTTCACTCTAGAACAAGCAGCGGATGGCTTAGTTTAGCCACCGCTTGGCAGCTAAGCCTGGACAAAACTCTGTCTTAAGACTAAATATAATATTTTACACATAGCTCCCATCCAATAGCTGACCACATGTGAAAGTTGTTGCCAGTTTTGAATAAATTCAGAACTTTTATCCAAAGTAAGCTAAAACAACTTGACTCATTTCTAACAGTGTGACTGAGTGGGCATGCTATTCATTCCTAGGAAGTTTTTTTTTTTTCAGTGCACCAAGAGAAAAAACAGTTGAGTCATTCCCCCCACCCCCAAGAGAATCTGTGAACTACTTATATTCAACTGTGCTGAAGGGGTTGATTATTTACAATTGCCTCCATAAATATTCAGAGCAGATATCATGAAAACTTAACCTATCGCAAATGTCTTAAATAGCAAGAAGTTTTTTTTCCTCATACAAATACATCACCATATATTTAATCACTCTTTGTGAAGCGAACAAAGCATATTTTCTCCTTTTTTAAGCTTGGCTATATTTCTTGCTATCGTTGTTTTCACCATTTCTGAATCACTGTTGCTCTAACAGTACTTCACCTATAAAGAATCCATTTGCAATAAATTGTTACTTCACAGTACATCTACTATGTCGGAAATTTAACAGAGAATTTGTACCTTCTTTTCAGAGGCACACAACCTCCCTCCAAAGATTTGATGAAAAGAAATTATAGTGAAATCACTCTGGAAACATTGCAGACTGTTCTTAATTTAACCAGCAGCTAAAAAGTAATCATCTTTCATTCTGCATTCTCTCCCTACCTCCCTTTTTTATTTTAAATGCTAGAACTGTCACACATTTATTTCAGGTGCCGTCCGTTTGAAAGACTTCTTATTGTTATTTTCGAGTACAGCAGGAGGGGTGGAAGTTGAATGTTTAGGCCCAGGTTAACAGGATTTTTGGTTGAGGAATCGAGCAAGACCACTAGGCTGTGTCTACACTTGTCAAAGACAAGTGTACGTAAAAGGCGAGTTATTTATTGCAGTTTGGGTTTCACACGGCTTTGCCTCTTCACAGAGAGTCCCCACTGAAGGGTGTAGCTGAGCCATCTTGGGCTTCTAAATTGCTCAAATGATCAGCCACTGTCATCCTTGGGTTTTTTTTAATGCTATTTCTTAAGCACTTATATGTCAGGCACTGTACTAAGCGATGGGGTAGATGTTCCTTTTCATTTAAAGCTTCTAGACTGTGAGCCCACTGTTGGGTAGGGACCGTCTCTATATGTTGCCAACTTGTACTTCCCAAGCGCTTACTACAGTACTCTGCACACAGTAAGCGCTCAATAAATATGATTGAATGAGTGAATACAAGCTCATCACTTTGGATACAGCCCCTGTTCCACACGGGTTCACCATCTTTATCTGCATTTTACAGATGAGGTGACAGACATAGAGAAGTGACTTGCTCAAGGTCCACAACAGACAATAATAATTATTATTATTATTATGGTATTTGTTAAGCGCTTACTATCTGTAAAATGGGGATTAAAACTGTGAGCCCCCCGTGGGACAACCTGATCACCTTGTAACCTCCCCAGCGCTTAGAACAGTGCTTTGCACATAGTAAGTGCTCAACGAATACCATCATTATATATGTGTCAGGCACTATACTAAGTGCTGGGGTGGATATAAGCAAACCGGATTAAACACAGTCCCTGCCCCACATGGGGCTCACAGTCTCAATCCCCATTTTACAGATAACCGAGGCATAAAGAAATGAGGTGGCTTGCCCAAGGTCACCCCGCAGGCAAGTGGCAAACGTGGGATTAGAACCCCGGTCCTTTGACTCCTAGGCTCATGCTCTTTCCACTAGCCAACACTGCTTCTCAAGGTCTTCATCAACACAACTAGTTGCCATCACTTTGGGTGGTGAGAGGAAGTTCCTACATCACTGACTGTTGAGTCGGGTCACAGTGAAGCAATGTGGTCTAGCGCAAAGAGTGTGAGTGCTGGGAGTCAGGGGACTTGGGGTCTAATTCCAGCTCCATCACGTGTCTGCTTTGGACAAATCACTTAATATCCCTGTGCCTCAATTTCCTCATCTGTGAAATGGGGGTTCAAAACCTGTTCTCCCTCCCACTCAGACCGTGAGCCTCAGGTGGGACAGAGACCAAGTCCAACCTAATTATCTCACATCTATCCCGACACTTATAATAGTGCTTGTCATGTAGTAAGTGCTTCACAATTGCCGTTAAAAAAAATTATGAAAATTGCCCAGATCAGCACCCCCTCAACCCCACCCCTGCATGTCAGATTGCATCATATAACTGTCAGTTGCCTCCAATGATTTGGATTCCAGCTACAGAGATTACACTCCTCAAAGGGATCAATTAAACGCTCATATTTTATTGAAGCTAGTTGTGTGCAGAACATTGTATTAAGCATTTGGGAGAGTACAAAGTAACGGGAAGCTTCCATCATGACAAAACCAACACAGAGGTTATTTTCAAATAATTATGCTGGTTGTAGAATGAATAAATCCTAGCTGACTGCTATATATTTACATAGATGGAAATGAGATGAGGTTAGATTTCAGCGAACGGGAGCTTTTTCACAGAAAATGAAATGGTGTTTTTTGAAACAACCTGGACCTCTAGCCATTTCCAAACTTCCAAAGTTTAACATCAAACTCAATATGGATGAAAAATGCTCCATTTTATATTTTATTTTACACATTAGGAGGGGGGATAAAAAGAAAAAGAAAAAAACAAACAAAACCCCCCACCAAAGAGCAGTTGTTCCACAATGATGCAATACAGTTGTCATTTCGACCCCTTCTTGGTATTTGGGTCCATATATATTGACACTCTATTAATTCCTCCTATCTTATTTTACCAGTTGTCAGAAACAAATGTGGTGTTACCTTCACGGCGACATGTAACAGATTAGTTCACTGCAGGCAGGGAATGTTACCATTTATTGTTGTACTTTCCCGAGGGCTTAGTCCAGTGCTCTGCACACAGCGAGTGCTTAAAACGACTGAATGAATGAACAGGGAAATAAAGGAGATAACCGATAAACTGAACCACATAATCTAGAAGAAACACACCCCAAACTCCAGCGTTCCTTTATCTAGATAAAAGGGGGAAGCAAACACCAATCCCTGATCCATAAGAAGGAATGAAAATATTTATCTTTATGGCAGCCTGTCACTATCTAATTGGTGATATTGACAAAGGTGTCATCTCTAAGACTGCAAGAGGCACAAACTGTCATTGCTTCTTGGCCTGAATAAAAATTTGCTTCATATTAATTTAGAACTAACTCAGTCTCTAGAATTGTCCTACAACTGTCCTCTGCCCTAGCTCTGCCAATATTCCTTCCATAACAAATCACGCCAACATCTTTGAGGAAAAAAAATGTACTTTCATTTTATTCTTTCAAAAAAATAGCATAACACAAAGACTGAATACAAAATTCGCATGAAAATCTAAGCATTTAGGGCAATACACTTGGCAATAGCGTATAATTCGAATCTGGCTGTCACATACAATCGTGACAGAAATGGGATCGCATGAACTTTCAGTGTTCAAAATTCTTTTGAATGTAGACAATAGGAGACGATTTTCATTCACTATTGATCTACAACTGTGGTTTGATCCAAGTGCTACCACAATCAATCTCTGATATTACTATAGATTTTTATCATCACCAACTCCGCCTTTTAAACAATTTCTCTGACTTGAAAGCCATTTCAAATCCCAACGCACATCTCATGAAGGTCATCAGGAAAAAAACCAGTCAACCCTGCTGAGGCTCTTGACTAAAATGAAGAGTCATAATTTTGAGCTTTGGATAGGTCCACCACAATCTTCTGTCACATGACAAATTTCATGCCTTCACTATTGACAACACGGGGGATAGGTACTGTTCTTTAACTACCCAAAAGGATATTGGACAAGTAATTCCAAAATGTAAAAGGCAAGTACATCTTTCAGTCAGTAGGTGTGACTGACTGACCTCTCAAATATCATTCTGCCTCTTTTCTGTCTTAGCAATCTTGAAAAAACCTTCTGGATAGAAAGGGACACATTCATATTTTGTCATGAAGGACAAATGATTTATGATGGTATTTGTTAAGTGCTTACTATGTGCCAAGCACTGTTCTAAGCGCTGGAGTGGGCTAGATATTTCCACAGAAGGACCCAATTGAGAAGCAGCATAGTCTAGACTGTAAACTCATTGTGGTCAGGGAATGTCCCTGTTTATTGTTGTATTTTCCCCAAACGCTAACTAGTGCTCTGCACACAGTAATTGTTCAATAAAAATGATTGAATGAATGTGTCTGTGATATTATAGTGTTGTACTCTCTCAAGCACTTAATTCAGTGCTCTACATATAAGCACTCAATAAATACGATTGACTGGCTGACTAGTGCAAAGAGCCCAGGCCTAGAATTCAGAGGACCTGGGTTCTAATCCTGACTCCACCACTTGACTGTTCGTTGACCTTGGGCAAGTCACTTAATGGTTCTGTACCTCAGTTTCTTCATCTGTAAAAATGGTGATGAGTTAACTGCTCTCATTCATTCATTCAATAGTATTTATTGAGCGCTTACTGTGTGAAGAGCACTGTACTAACCACTGGAGAAGTACAAGTTGGCAACATATAGAGACAGTCCCTACCCAACAACGAGCTCACAGTCTAGAAGGGGGAGACAGACAACAAAACAAAACACATGAACAGGTGTCTAGTCATTAGAATAAATAGAAGTAAAGCTAGATGCACATCATGAACAAAATAAGTAGAACAGTAAATATGTACAAGTAAAATAAATAGAGTAATAAATCTCTACAAACAGGGCACAGGGAATCTTATCTGCTGATACTGCATCTGTCCCAGTGCCTAGAAAGGTGTTTGGAATAAAGTACATAACAAGTATAATCATGAAGATAGCATGTTAACTGCAACACATTAAAGGGAAAAATCACTTTAGAAAAATAAGAACCAAGTCCTTCAGAAGGTTTGTGATCATGCCTTCATTTCTTTTTCTCCTGTTTCTTCCCTTCCTTTTGTATTACTTCAGGAAGTAGTGCAGTCCCTTAGCAGTTGCAGGAAATGGTCAAACCTCTGTTTACTCCTACTACCCCCCATCTGGATTTGTAGTGCCAAAGAGCATCAAACTCATGAGGAGGCTGACTCAGAAGAGAATGAGAATTGAACTATCATTTTCCTAGCGAGTGTTAAAAAAATAAAACAAAAGGCAAGAGGTTTGCCACGAGCTGGATGCATTTTCATACCAACTCATCATGCATTACTTAACAATGAAGAAATTTTAAAAATCCTGATATCCCTTTTAATTTCTATTCAGCATGACTACTGCAATTATCTCTTTCTGGAGAGCTGGAATAAGTGCTGGTGTTGGCATCTCCTTAAATGGACTGAGTCAACATCGTGTCTGAATTTTTTTCCCAGTCACTGGTCTCCTGGTTAAGTGGCTTATGTTTATTGAAATGGCTATTCATAAACAGCCCTCAAGTCTCCCATTCTCTTACTCATTGCCAACTAAATTATTCCTAGTTAGGCCTTCACAGTACATCAGAATCCAGAGCAAGCTCGATATAAAAACCCAACTTGTAAACATAAATTAAGCAAAGCACACAGAAAAGAGAAAATACCAAATGGATCACCCAACTGCAGCTTTTAATATTGTGACTTCTCTCTCTCTTTGATTCGCATACATTCAAAGCTTAGTTTCCCAAACCGTGAAAAATGACACACGTAATCCCATTATTCAATAAAAAGATCAATGGTGAGCATTTATATTTTCACCCCATTGTGGGAAAATATATTAGAAACAATTTTGGAGAGCACACTGAGGGACTGGCTCTGAAAGAAAAATTTGATTAGAAGCAGCCAGAGAGGATTTATGAAAAGGAGATTATTCTTAGACTAACTTGGCTAGTGATCTTCAAATATATTGCTTTGCTGGTAGACAATGAAAATGTGATGACTGCTGTATGCCTAAGTTTTCAAAAAGCAGTTGATAAGATTTCATATGGAAGAATATTGGGGAATTCAGGTGGGAAGAGTGTCTTTAAAGAAAAGTCTATCAGATTCTTAAAACAGCAGGCAACAGCAAACAGAAACTCACACCTAACCTATCTCGACAGAGGTTTCCAAAAAACCAATCCATCAGTGGTATTCATTGAGCGCTTACTATGTGGACAACACCATAATAAGCACTTGGGAGAATACAACCAATAATAATAATAATAATAATAATAATAATAATAATAATAATAGCTTTTATTGAGCGCTTACTATGTGTAAAGCACTGTTCTAAGCGCTGGGGAGGTTACAAGGTGATCAAGATGTCCCAATGGGGGCTCACAGTCTTAATCCCCATTTTACAGGTGAGGTAACTGAGACACCGGTAAGTTAAGTGACTTGCCCAAAGTCTCACAGATGACAATTGGCGGAGCTGGGATTTGAAACCATGACCTCTGACTCCATAGCCCTTGCTCTTTCCACTGAGCCACGCTGCTTCTCTGATAAAATTCCTCAACCAATAAATAACCAATAAATTCCTCAATAAAATTCCAAGTTTGGCATATGAACTATGGATTGATAAATATAATTATTTTGCAGTTTGGAATGGAAAAGTTAAATCCTAGGAGAGGTTTGTAATAACTGTGGTACTTGCTAAGTGCTTACTACATGCCAAGCAGTATACTGAGCACTAAGGTAGATGCAAGCAAATCAGATCAGACTCTGTCCCTTTCTACCTATACTGTGAGTCCATGGGAGAAAGATCAGGTACTGAATCCCCTTTATGTAGAAGAGGAAACTGAGGCACAGAGATGTGAAGTGCTTAGCCAAGGTCTCATAGCAAGCGAGTAGCACGGCTGAGAATAGAACCCAGACTGAGCCCATTTTTCCTCTTCTCCTCCCCATCCCCCCCGCCCTACCTCCTTCCCCTCCCCACAGCACCTGTATATACATTTGTAAAGACTTATTGCTCTATTTATTTACTTGTACATATTTACTATTCTATTTACTTTAGTAATGATGTGTATATAGCTATAATTCTATTTATTCTCATGGTATTGACACCTGTCTGTTTCGTTTTGTTGTCTGTCTCCCCCTTCTAAACTGTGAGCCCATTGTTTGGTAGGGACCATCTCTATATGTTGCCAACTTGTACTTCCCAAGTGCTTAGTACAGTGCGCTGCACGCAGTAAGCGCTCAATAAATACAATTGAATGAATGAATGAACCCAGGCCCCCTCACCGCTAGTACCATATTCTTTCCCTCTATACTGTAAGCTCCCTGTAGGCAAGTAACATGTCTACAACTCTATTC